>NW_022681456.1:109565200-110916867 GCF_009764315.1 Trachypithecus francoisi
CCAACCCTTGTCCATCTATCTTGTCTCATTTCTTGTCATCCACCTGCACCGCTTTTACTCTGGCCACACTAACATGCTAGGCTTTCTTTTCCTCTTTATTCTCCTATGTACATATATTTAAAATGAATTTCCCCAGCTCCCATCCTCTAAGATTCATCTCAGGCACTGGTTCCTCTTGGAGCCCTCCTAGACCTCCGAGGTTAGCACCGTAGGTTTGCCTTCATCATGGGGCCTCCATGTAGTACTGTAGGTGCTGACCTACTGGACACTTCCCCAAGGACACAGCAAGCACCTCGAGCTGTGTCTTTCATCTCCATATTCCCAGCACCTTGCACAGCACCTCTCACATTTAAAGCACCTAAGTGTTTAATGACCAACTGACTGAACAAATAAATAAATTCAGAAAAGAACTATCTCTGTCCAGTTTGAATAGAATTGAGTGACGGAATGCTAAGGAGAGGTGATGATGGTTATGGCTCCAGAAACAAACACGAAAAAACTGTCTTAAAAGTGCTTAATCAAAAGGTGTTTATTTGAATATGATTTAAATTTTAAAAAAAAAATCCTGCCACATAGTTTGGTTCAGTATTACTTTAAATTTAGGAAAAAAAATCTATATGTATAAATGTATTTAAGTATGTATACATTTCTTTCTACATCAATCTCTATCTGCCTATTATCTGTCTATTTCCCCACTCCATCCTCCAGATCCTTCTCAAGTTCCAGAACATTGGCCACAAGAAGGCGAGATTAAGATACATGATCTGTGTGTCAGATATGAAAATAATCTGAAACCTGTTCTTAAGCACGTCAAGGCTTACATCAAACCTGGACAAAAGGTATGAAATCATTGCATTTTATTTGTTCTCTACATAAAACCTCTGATGGAGTCTGCTTTTTACTACCTAAACTCTTCATACTTCCCAGCCAAGTAAGTATATTCTCACTGGCCTCACATAATATTCCCTACCTGGTGTAGGTCAAATTATCTGCATAAAAGAAAAAAGGGAGAGATAGGATCAGTCTACAATACATGTTCTCCAAGTCATATTGTGATTCACTAGTCTCCCATGAAGATGAGAAAAGTCAACAATAGGCATGTTTTTAAAAATTTCTGTCTTCTGGCTCCTGGCCAAAATAGCCATCCCCTTGGGAACCTTTGCATTCATAATAACTCTAGTCCCCAAATTACTTCTTTTAGTTATCATGAAAAGAATACGTGGGCAGAATAAAATGGAATCATTCTGCTTTGCGTTATAAAACTATCACTTCTAAGATAATATGGAATCATTATTTGTTAGTCCAACAATATATTAAATGTAAAAAAAAGCCAAGAAGAAAAAGCAAGGCAATCACATGGAAATAAAAATAATTAGAATGAAATCATCGAAGATTTGATGAGGACTGTTTTTATATTTTTATTTTTTATTTTTTGAGACAGGGTCTTGTTCTTTCACCCAGGGTGGAGCACAGTGGCATGATCACAGAGGCTCGCTGCAGCCTCGACCTCCTGGTCTCCAGCTATCCTCCCACTTGAGCCTTCCAAGTAGCTGGGTCTACAGGCACACACCACCACACCCAGCTAATTTGTGTATTTTCTTGTAGAGATGGGTTCTCACAATATTGCCCAGGCTAGTCTTGAACTCCTGGCCTCAAGTGACCTACATGCCTCAGCCTCCCAAAGTGTTGGGTTTACAGGTGTAAGCCATTGTGCCCAGCCTGTTTTTATCTTGATAATGGTTTATAATGTAGACCTAAGAAAAAATGGTGACTATAATGTAATTATTTAAACATAATTACAGTTTTATCATAATATCTTAAGTTAAAAAATAAAACAAGCTAATCTTCTGTCCTTTGTCTGAGTCCTCTTCTCCTTGAGTGACAGCTGTTTTCATAGGTGGGCATATGTGGTCGCACTGGCAGTGGGAAATCATCGTTATCTCTGGCTTTCTTCAGAATGGTTGATATATTTGATGGTGAGTTGCTAACTAAATTTTTTAAGTGGCCATGTGGTGCTTTCCTTTAAAAAAATCAATTTACCTAATCCTGCAGAAATAAAAAGCAAATATTTATAAGGACTTTGTGCTCTACACATGGTTGAAAGCAGATATCCCAAATAAACAGCTCAAAAGTAAATAAAGGACATAGAATTGGGGAAATAAAATGATGAACCTTAAACTCGTGTCTATACATTATTGCTAAAGCATTTTAATAAACTGGTGAAATGAAAACAAGACCACCCACTTTGAATAGCAGTAGGTGGAGGTAGAATTTCAAGAGAAAGAAAGGGAGGACAACTGCCTTGCTTCCTTTAGATTAAACACATGTCTCTTTCCAACAAAGGAAAAAAGTACAAGGAGATAAGTAGTCTGCATTTTAAATTTTTGTACGTAACTCTTACCATCATCTGCTTAATAACATGGCTTAATGACACTGAACATTTTGTGAGGAGGCAACCTTTGCTGCAAAGTGATAAAGCTCATGATAACAACATACACAAAACATACACATTCATCCACCAAATTATTAATAATATGATACACAAGAGCATAGAAATAACTTAATCTTTTTTTAAAAAGAAGTCCCATTATTTAGTCTATGAAGTGACCTATAAATAGCCCAGCACATAAAGTATCTTGAATGAAAGAGGATCCAGCAATGATTTGATCAAACTTAGTGTACTTGACAGTACAAGGAGTGCTTACTATTATTATATGTAATGATTATGATTATTATAGTACTTTGCATGTTTATTGTACTTGACAGTTTATATTATTGAATTTAATATATACAACGGCTCTGTGAGAAAAAAGAGGTCAGTTTATGAACAACAACATGGAACTATAGTAAATGTAATATCTGTGGGGTTTAGATTCAGGAATAAGGTAAACTTCTGTTATGAGGTTAGTAGCTTATTTTTTCCATGGCTAGTAATAATGCACAGACATTTTAAGGACTTTCAGTGGGATTAAAGTTATAAGGCAATTAAGTGATCAAAAATCAATTGACATTTTTCATTAAAACACTGTGTTTATGACCGATCATGTTAGGTTAGCCTGATCCTCATGAGTCCAGACACGTGATTTCAGGTCCCATGTGAACTATCAATGATTTATTCTCTTTTTAATAGCAGTAGGCTATTAGGATTTTAATACATAATTTATTATTTCTGATCTATTATTCCTGAAAGACATAGGTTAAGCTAATCTTGTCTACTCTAAATCTATCTGGTAAAAGGACTGTAGCTACCATTCTGAGCCTGACATCTTATCTCACAAGGCAATATGGTCTCTGCACAAAAGTGGTGTGATTAACTGCATATATCATGGTGGAGAAACAACATCAACACTGCACAAATCTCTATAAGTCCATATGCAGTATGGAGAAATTTATTAAAACTTGATATTCATATCACAGAATGTACTTTTCTATTTGTAATGCATTGTACTATTAAATCAATACAGGAGTGAATGAGAAAGATCCTGGTTTTTAAAGAGCCTATATCCTAGTTGGGGAACAGACAATAAAAAGATAAGTAAAGGTATATAGAATATCAGACCCGCCCACCCCATGAAACTCGAGCAGGTCTCTGGAAGCCATTTGTTTAAAAAAAAAAAAAAAAAAGTTTAGAATATCAGATTCTGATAAATCCCATGGAGAGAAATAAAGTGGGAAGGAAGATAAAGGGAATACTAGAAGGGAAAGGACTCAGGAAGGGATAAAAGTACTTTTTGGTTGGTATGATCACATAAACAGAATAAAAACTCTGAATTCTTTTAGGAGAAATATATAAGAAAGACAAACCGTCACCAAATGTGTATATTATGTAGAGACACATGATTTTTTTTTTTTTGAGACGGAGTCTCGCTCTGTCGCCTGGGCTGGAGTGCAGTGGCCCGGATCTCAGCTCACTGCAAGCTCCGCCTCCCGGGTTTACGCCATTCTCCTGCCTCAGCCTCCCGAGTATCCGGGACTACAGGCGCCCGCCTCCTCGCCCGGCTAGATTTTTTTTGTATTTTTAAGTAGAGACGGGGTTTCACCGTGTTAGCCAGGATGGTCTCGATCTCCTGACCTCGTGATCCGCCCGTCTCGGCCTCCCAAAGTGCTGGGATTACAGGCTTGAGCCACCGCGCCCGGCCGAGACACATGATTTTTTTATTATACTTTAAGTTCTGGGGTACATGTGCAGAACGTGTGGGTTTGTAACATAGGTATACATGTGCCATGGTTGTTTGCTGTGCCCATCAACCCGTCATCTACATTAGGTATTTCTCCTAATGCTATCCCTCCCCTAACCCCCCACCCCCCAACAGGCTCTGGTGTGTGATGTTCCCCTCCCTGTGTCCATGTGTTCTCATGTTCAACTCCCACTTATGAGTGAGAACATGTGGTGTTTGGTTTTCTGTTCCTGTGTTAGTTTGCTGAGGATGATGGTTTCCAGCTTTATCTATGTCCTTGCAAAGGACATGAACTCATCCTTTTTGATGGTTGCGTTGTATTCCATGGTGTATATGTGCCATATTTTATTTGTCCAGTCTGTCATTGATGGACATTTGGGTTAGTTCTAAGTCTGCTATTGTGAATAGTGCTGTGATAAATATATGTGTGCATGTGTCTTAATAGTACAATGATTTATAATCCTTTGGGTATATACCTAATAATGGGATCACTGAGTCAAATGGTATTTCTAGTTCTAGATACTTGAGGAATCACCACATGCTTAAATCGAAAAGTTGGTCTCTTGAATTTCAACCCTGAACTAGGAAATAACTTTCAATTTGTAAACAAATATTATTTCACTTGTGATTTGACTATGTGTCTGTAACTTCTGTTTCTCCTTAACAGGAAAAATTGTCATTGATGGGATAGACATTTCCAAATTACCACTGCACACACTACGTTCTAGACTTTCAATCATTCTGCAGGATCCAATACTATTCAGTGGTTCCATTAGGTAGGTAACATATTTAGCAAGCATCTGTGTGCCTCGGGATTTAGCCTTTGACTCATAGAAAGGTTTTACTCAGAGTCATTTTTCAGGTCTGAGTGAACTGATATCAAGACAATAAAATCAAATATGCCATCCAACAATTTGGATTTGAAAAGCCTAGAGTTGCTGAGTTAACCTATAAAATTATGTTTCCAGGAGATCTTCATCCCTTTCAGTTTGATTCTATAAAAACCACTTTTTCCTCTATATTTGAGAACGGTGATGCTTGGCAGACTTTTTTAAGGTGTTCTATCTTACAGATATCCAGTCTAACTTGTGTGTCTGGCCTGACCTCAGCAGATATTCTGATTTTGGTTAATCCCTTTACCTACCCCTCCACCCCTTACAACTTTACTTCAGCCGAAATTGCTATGAATAAAGCTGCTACACTCTTCATGCCTGGTTCAGGGTTTCCCACCAAAAAAAAAAAAAAAAAAAAAAAGCGGGGTGGATATCAATCATCTGCTAGCTGCTTTAAATATATTATTTGTTTAAATTCTCCAACCATTTCTCTAGGGTACGTATTTATTATCCCCATTTTACAGATGGGGGTTTTGAAACTCAAAGAAGCTATAACTTAAACCAAGTTCATACACCTAGTAAGCGGAAGAACTGCTATTCCAACTGCAGTTTGTCTGATTCCAAAGTCCATGTTGGCATCTGTATTAGTCTGTTTTCACACTGCTGTAAAGAATGACTTGAGACTGGGTAATTTATAAAGGAAAGAGGTTTAAATGACTCATAGTTCTTCATGGCTGGGGAGGCCTCAGGAAACTTACAATCATGGCAGAAGCCAAAGGGGAAGCTAAGGCACATCTTCTCATGGCGCCAGGAAAGAGGGAGAGTGAAGGGGGAACTGCCACACTTTAAAACCATCGGATCTCATAAGAATCCACTTACTATCATGAGAACAGGATGGGGTAAAATGCCCCTATGATCTAATAACCTCCCACAAGGTCCCTCCCTGGACATGTGAGATTTGGAGCAAAATGATATCAGCATTGTCCCCCAGATCACATCTCTCATTTGATCATATTTTGTTCTATCTTGCTCCTACCCTCCATCTACTTAATTACAAAGAAGTGTTTGCCACCTCCTTTTACTAATTACTCTTCAAAGAAAAAATGTATGTAAGATTACCTAATATTTAGTTATAAAACTACTTTAAAACTTCTGGATGTGTCAAGTAATTTAGCAATACCACAGTGAATTTATATCTCCAAATATATTTATTATGAATACTACTTGATATGGTTTGGCTGTGTCCCCACCAAAACTTCATCTTGAATTGTAGTTCCCATAATCTTCAAGTGTCATGGGAGGGACCCAATAGGAGGTAATTGAATCATGGGGGCAGTTATGCTGTTCTCATAATAATGAGTGAGTTCTCGTGAGATCTGATGATTTTATAAGGAACTTTTCCACTTTGCTTAGCACTTCTCTCTCCTGCCACCATGTGAAGAAGGACATGTTTGCTTCCCCTTCTACCATGATTGTAAGTTTCCTGAGACCTCCCTAGCCCTGCAGAACTGTGAGTCAATTAAACCTCTTTTCTTTATAAATTACCTAGTCTCGAGTATGTCCTTATAGCAGCATGAGAATGGACAAGTACACTACTTTTGTTGGTGATGCAGCACAGCTTATCTAAAATAGTGTCATATGTTCCTATAGAGATGTATGTATGTAGCATCAGTCCTGCAGGAATATTTTGCTAGATACTATTTGGGTTATACTAAGCGTCGTTTGGAGCCAATGGATCTAGGTAACAAACTTGGTAATATGATATAATGTATATAAAGTTTTATAATGATATCATCAAGACAATTTTTTATACTATTAAGATCATGCTTTCATTCATCAAGCATGAATTCAGTGCTTGCACTGCTCTGAGCACTGTTCTAGATGCTGAATATACAGCAGTGACCAAAACAAATGAAACTTACATTGTAAGGAAAGAAAAGCAATAAGCAAATATACATAAAAGTTTCTCTATTTTGACTTATTGACTAATTAACTAATTTTTCCCTCAGATTTAATTTAGATCCAGAGTGCAAATGCACAGATGACAGACTCTGGGAAGCCTTAGAAATTGCTCAGCTGAAGAATATGGTCAAATCTCTACCAGGAGGTCTAGGTATATTTTCTAAATAGTATATTTATTTTTTATATATGCCATTAATCCTACATATGTCTACCTACATTTTATGCTATCATCACATAACTTTAGTGTTAAATCCCCTTATATTTAAAATAACATCCTATAAGTCATTAGAATATTTCAAAATCTAATGTTTTTCCATGGGGTACAAGAGGGTGAACCCAATAACAAATTCTGTTCTATGTGACTACTCCAAAATATTACAATTAATACATTTATCTCTGCCATCTTTTCACAATTGGTGGGTACAGGTCATTGTAATGGATGTTTCCCTGTAGTTATTCTTTCTCAGTCAACCTGTCTGATCACCTACCATCAGGAAATGAATAGGAGGATTGCAGGAGCTGTTAGGCTTAAGTTTGGCACCATTTAGGGAAGGGCAATTTTGCCACATTAGTAGCCATTTTCTCTGCTGCCAGGAGGGAAAATTCCTTTTATTTATATAACATAATTTTCTTTGGTTTCTTTATTTAAAACATTTTATTAATTTATTATTTTTCAGCTTTATCCATTTACTGAAAAAGGAATCTTTTTTCTTAGCTAAAAAATAGCCAAGCATTTTTTTAAGTCTTTCAAAACAGTAATCCTTTTGCTCAATTTTATAGACTAAGAGGAGATATTTTTCAGAACATAAAAATCTTTAAAGGAATAGTAATGTTATATCAATGACACAATTTTATCCACATGAACAGACACATTAAAATGTCTTTCAAAGTGGATTTATTAATTGATACCTTGGTCAAAATTTTGAAAGAAAATGTGAGATATATAAATTTGATTAGGTCTGATTTCAAAAATTTTTATTTTATTTTAAACTAAGTTACTTTGTGGTGTTGGTTTTTTTTATATATATATACTTTAAGTTCTAGGGTACATGTGCACAACGTGCAGGTTTGTTACATATGTATACATTTGCCATGTTGGTGTGCTGCACCCATTAACTCATCATTTACGTTAGGTAAATCTCCTAATGCTATCTCTCCCCACTACCCCCTCCCCACAATAGGACCCGGTGTGTGACGTTCCCCTTCCTGTGTCCAAGTGATCTCATTGTTCAGTTCCCACCTATGAGTGAGAACATGCGGTATTTGGTTTTCTGTTCTTGCAATAGTTTGCTGAGAATGATGGTTTCCAGCTGCATCCATGTCCCTACAAAGGACATGAAGTCCTCCCTTTTTATGGTTGCATAATATTCCATGGTGTGTATGTGCCACATTTTCTTTATCCAGTCTGTCACTGATGGACATTTGGGTTGATTCCAAGTCTTTGCTATTGTGAATACTGCCGCAATAAACATATGTGTGCATGTGTCTTTATAGCAGCATGATTTATAATCCTTTGGGTATATCCCCAGTAATGGGATGGCTGGGTCAAATGGTATTTCTAGTTCTAGATCCTTAAAGAATCGCCACACTGTTTTCCACAATGGTTGAACTAGTTTGCAGTCCCACCAACAGTGTAAAGGTGTTTCTATTTCTCCACATCCTCTCCAGCATCTGTTGTTTCCCGATTTTTTAATGATCGCCATTCTAACTGGTGTGAGATGGTATCTCATTGTGGTTTTGATTTGCATTTCTCTGATGGCGAGTGATGATGAGCATTTTTTCATGTGTCTGTTGGCTGCATAAATGTCTTCTTTTGAGAAGTGTCTGTTCATATCCTTTGCCCACTTTTTGATGGGGTTGTTTGTGTTTTAAGATATTGTTTTGTATTGCCTTGAGGCAGTATCAGTTTTAAACACTTGTGTAAAGAACACAACATGTACTCAATCACTGATAAAAATTCATTCCTAGAGGTTGTACAATGTCTGACAAATAAATGATGACAGAATGAAAGAACAATGTGATTATTGAAACCACAGAGTTCATACTATCTTTAACTCATTAAAAGGAACATGTATAATTTTTGACTTCTGCCTCCTTAATATCTTCTAAGAAAACACGAGAAAAGATAATAGTTGATTGATTGATACTCTACATTTAATATATAACATATAGTTGCCAAATTGTGTTATTTGGCATCTAGTTTTTTAAAAATCAACCTACAAAATAAAATTATGTTTATCTGTTAGTTTATTTGACAAGGAAGGCCAACTCAAAAACACTACATTTTATTATTTTAATTAAGTTCCAAAGAGAAAGTATGCCACAACCAAAAATTAAGACAGCATATCTTTAAGGAATGTTTTATTGACTTGCCAGGGTCAGGTTGTGAACGTAATTCCAGAACTCTAGATGAACTTTCCATAATGATTTTTTCTTTTTTTGGGACAAGTTCTCGCTATGTTACCCAGACTTGAGTGCAGTGGCCATTAACAGGCAAGATCATCGCATACTACATCCTCTAATCCCAGGGGTCAAGTGATCCTCCTGAGTAGCTGGGACTATAGGTGCCCCTATGCCTAGCTCCCATAATAGTTTTTTTGATGTCTCCTGTGGAAAGCCCAGCAAGTCTACTTGAGAAATTAATACATGCTTATAAAACTTTCTCTCTTGGCATTTAGAGATCCCCTCTCTCACCATTAATATTTGGAAAGACAGACAATTGCATCTTTCTAGTCCTCTTCATTAACATGAGAGCTGCATGCACCTGTTTAGAATTGTGAGCATAGTGTTTTGGGGTTATGGTACAGCACAGGCAACAGGGGATTGTATTTACATCATGTAACTGATGAATATTGTGCTCGTCATCTTAGTAAAGATGACCAGTTGCTTAATGAAGATTTGGTTCAGGCCAGCTTTAGTGGAAACATTCCTTGTCTCCAGCATCCTCTTATATGTAAATTAGAGTTTGGAGAATACCTATTTTCCAATCATGACAAATTATAAGACTTTGATGCCATTAGAATATAATCAATAGAAATTTTCCCCAGGCCATTAGGAAAAGGTGTTTGAATTCTAATAAAAAAGACATTTGGAAATAGAATTTATCTTAAACTCACAATAGTATAGTTTATGAAATGTAGATGGAAACCAAAAAAAAGAAAAGGATAATGAGGACATATCATTCATTTATCCATACAACAGTGTGTTATTCAGCTCCTGTGTAAGATATCATAGTACTAGGGACATGCTGACAAACAACAACAAGCCCAGTCCTTATCCACTTGGTACTTACAGTTCAGAAAGATGGTAGAATTAAAAGAGAAGTGGAATTAGAGTTGAGAATATTCTGTATCTTATCAAGTTAGCTAAATGTGACTTTGGGCAAGCCATTTCATCTCTCTGGATCTTAGGTAATTATGTTCAGTAATCCCCTTAGAGAATCGTATTAAATAATTAAATAATTTCCAAGGTCTTTCTGTCGTCAGAATGTTTTATATCCTACTATCAGAGGTAATTCACTACCTATTGTCATAAATGAGATGATTTAGGAACATCTTCATTTTCCCAAGCGGAGTTCCTCTTTGTGTTCCAGTCTGAAGTCCTTGCACCAGCACTAAGTGATATCCATCATGCTGTCATACAACGTAATGTGTTTTTCATGATTTTGCCCAAGGAAATTGTTAGTAGCATTTCTTTAGTGAAATCCTTGCTTCTTTCTCTGATTTAGATGCGGTTGTCACTGAAGGTGGGGAGAATTTTAGTGTTGGACAGAGACAGCTATTTTGCCTTGCCAGGGCCTTTGTCCGCAAAAGCAGCATTCTTATTATGGATGAGGCAACAGCTTCCATTGACATGGCCACAGTGAGTGCATTATCTAAGCTTTTAAAATTGACGAATTAGAGAAATGTGCATGAAAATTACAAGTTATTATTTCCTGAATGGGTTCTGAATCCTCAGTACTATTGTTTTGAGAATCTGCTCAATCATCTCCTTGATGAACTGATGATAGCACATTGAGAATTACAATAAATAGGACCTGACATATGGTTTAAAGGCATTCCTATTACCAATAAACATAAAATAAATGTGCCACAACTTTTGGAAAATGTTTCAGAACAGTAAATTTCCAGGGCTTAGTTGATGAGAGGTACTGTACTATATTCAAGTACTATGCCATAAAAGTTCTGAAATGCAGTGTGAAAATCTCTGTTTAATAGAATCTATTGATAACCAACACCACTCATTATTTCCTAAAGCAAGTTGAAGAAGAGTGATTCACTGGGATTAATGATGGCTAGAATTAATAATGGCCTTCTCTATGTGTTTATGGTAAAAAGCCATAAATTTTGCCTTTTGAAATATATTATTTGAAATTGTCAAATGTATCTAAGAAAGATCTGTCCAGAAGGCTGTGCATGAGTAGGTAAAATGTTACGTTAAATCACAAACTGCATATAAGCTAGAAATTAATGTTCTTTTGAAAGTTAGCTTGATATTAAAATTTGACATCAGAAAGGACACATGAGGGTTATCATAAGGGTAATACTGCCTCAACAGAAAAGAGATAGTGTGAATTAAATGATTGAAAGAATTCCTTCACTCTAAAAATTGAACCAAGATTTCCTCTAGGACAGAGATGGAATCTGTACCCAGAACAGCCTTTAAAATATAATTATACAAACCCCCTCTCTACTAAAAAATACAAAAAACTAGCCGGGCGAGGTGGCGGGCGCCTGTAATCCCAGTTACTCGGGAGACTGAGGCAGGAGAATGGCGTAAACCCGGGAGGCGGAGCTTGCAGTGAGCCGAGATCCGGCCACTGCACTCCAGCCTGGGCGACAGAGCGAGACTCCGTCTCAAAAAATATATATATAATTATAACAGTGCTTTGTGGTGGGGATAAAAAGTGTTTCTTCCTAGAATGTTCATTTATGTGTCAAAGTCCAAATTTGTGGCATCAATTTTTAGTTTTTCCCCTTTTCTGACTCAAAGCTTAACATCATTACAGAATTTTGCTGGTTTCGAATACATACTTTCTGTGGTATAACTCAAGTGAGCAGTTTGATACCCATTTAATTTCATTTTCTTCTTTGCGTTTCCTGGACATAAATCTATTACCCACTTACGGCTGATCAGTGACTGACTTTCATTTGTGTTTTGAAGACACGTACAGAATCCAGCATGAACCTGCTGCCGGGGACTGTCCCTTTTTATGACTTCCACAGAAAATGAGGGATTGAGAACGCTCACAAGGCAGTCAGTGGAATATTGTTCTTGGGGTAAAATATTATGATGACAAAGTCATCCAGAGAAAATTTACACTTTTTTTTTTTTTCAGGAGAATATATTGCAAAAAGTAGTAATGACAGCCTTTGCAGACCGGACCGTGGTGACAATAGCTGTAAGTATGAGAAGACAGAGTTGGTACACCTCTTTGGTTTTGGTTCTAACATGTTATCATCTTTACATTTTAGCAAAATATACTTGTGTCGAATTATGTATTTCTCTGCTAATGTTTCCGTATCTGTGCAAAAAAAGAAAAAAAAAATACGAAGATGTTTTGAAAGCATTGTTCTTTCCCAAACTGTCTGCTCTACCTAACTGACTTCTTTAAGTGACAATGATAGGACATTGTAAATCTAAGGATTCCAGCAGGTCATGGCCTCTGCTTGTTTACCAGATAAAATGGTAGTTCATATAGAATAATTATCTTTTCTATAACCTGATGGTCTGATGAGCAGTTTCAGAAAGAAAATTCCTAAATTGGATCGCTTATTCTGCTACTATCTATACCTAATTTCTATGTTTCCATTCATTAATCTATTAAAAAATAGACAATGAGATATCTCACAGTAAGGGCAGGTAATTTTCTCTATTTTAGATTGCACCAATCAAATAGAAGAAGTGCTTAAATATTTGTAATTCACGTTATAGCTAACTTACAATAGTCCATAGTTTTGTCTTTTCCTCTTTGCAAGGGGATTCTTGCTCATACTTAGTCTTACTGCTTAATAAAAACTATTTTTTTAATGAGTCACTTGGACATTTATTCTTCTGCTGATTCTCTTCTCTTCTATTTTTCTCTCCAGCACCGTGTCTCTTCTATTTTGGATGCAGGCCTTGTTTTAGTCTTTTCTGAGGGTATTTTAGTGGAGTGTGATACTGCTCCAAATTTACTCGCCCACAAGAATGGCCTCTTTTCCACTTTGGTGATGACCAACAAGTAGACCATCATGATCTATTGCGCCAAGTCTGTCATTCTCCGGTAGTTATCTTGGCAGTATCCCCTCAGTAAGGCATGGCTAATGCTGTGAATAAATGGGAGGGCTGGGATGAGGGAACTAACTGCAGGATATTATTACAAAATCAGCTCAACCAAGTGCTTTCGTCATGCTCAGTACCGAATGGAGTTCATGCATGTGTTTTCAAATATATACATGCAAAAGAGAGTATTTACGAAGCCTATGAACTGAATTTACCTCTTATTCTAAGGACCAATTTCACTAGTCCTTGGGGATGTTTTGTAAGCATCCATAAAAATACCATCCACATTTCTTACCTGCCCTGGAGAATGCATTGTTTCATGTAAATAGTTACTTGAGTTTCACTCGTGAGTAACGAGAGTGGTGTATGGAGTGCTTGCTATGCTTCTACTTTCTTAGATGATGCATGGGAGAAACAGAACCCTTTGGAGTGCAGCTTTTTTCAAGATGACAGGAAATGATGTTGCATCAGGGCCTACTTCCTGCAAACTGCCTAAGTAAAGAAAAATCTACTTTCTCGAATTTTTCCAGTGAACTTTGTGGTTCCTCTTTCCTGGAGGAGAGTCACCCAATTAACTCATTGATATTAAGGTGTGAATGATTTAAGGGGTAGAATTGGTTAACGTTAAAAATAATTATTCAGTATTTTCAAGAATTTCCTTACTGGAAAAAGGTAGGGAGATATTTTGGAAGAGAAATAACTTCCTGCTGCCCCAAAATGGGTGGAGAGAGGGAGAGAAAAGAGACCATTGCCTATTCAAAAGATGAATTTTTCCTACTTTGCATGAAGCATGGCATTGTTGGATGGTTCTGTTTAGTCTATATGTGGAAGATTACTTGAGCAAAATTTGTATGTTTAACAAAATGTTAGGTTTCCTAATTAGGTTACCTCTTACCTAATTTCTCCTACATTCACTAAATACTTTTCTATAGACTTATATTTCTTTCACTCATTCTTCATTTCAAAACCACTCATGTGAAGGTGGCCGCTAGGATACCTAGAATTCCGTGCTCCCAACCGCCCCTAATACACATGAAGCTGTCAAGGAAGAATCACTGTAAGATTTTGTAGAGGACCAACTCCTCATAACAGGCCCACAAAAGGGAGAGCACCACCATGCTTGTGGTAGACTGCTTGTAGAATTAACTAAAACTCTTAAAATCAACTGTTTTTCCTTCCCTGCCTAAGAGCTTATTACTTTGGTAGCTGCCACTAAAATTGTGGAATGCCTTAAAAAGATAATTTTCTCCAGCTTCTAAAAGGAAGCACTCACACACCAAAATAGTCCATGGTATTTATTTCTAAAAGTGATTACACCATTAATTTATCTGGAACATTTTGAAAATTTTATCAACACGATTACAATTGACATCACACTTTGTCAAGGAACAATTATTTGAACTAATGGAATAAAAACCAACTATATTTATTTCTGTTGGTCAAGATTTTTCAATGTTTTTATTTTTATTTTCTTCTAGTAAATATTATTTTAGAATATCAATGCAATGTTTATAATATTACATTTATGGGTTTAGAGGCCATATTCTTTTTTTAGACATCCATGATACGACTATTGAAGAGCTTATATTTTTCTGGAGGGAAAACGCACAGCAGATATTATTGGATAGCTTGTTAAGTTTCTTTTTCTAAACACATGGGTGTGCAAATGGCTCTGGGCCTTTCTCAAAGATAAATAAATGTTAGCCTCCAAAATCTTGTTAATTCCTCAGTGTATTAGGTTGGTGCAAAAGTAATCGTGGTCTTTGACATGAAAAGTAATGGCAAAGACCACGATTACTTTTGCACCAACCTAATACATCATTTGTTACCAATATTCAGCAAATGATAGGCTTGTCATGGGTGTTGAAAACTGGCACATGTTCTAAGCTGGCATCATTATCACATTCCATATATGTTTTCTTTTCCCTTCGAGTCATGAGCCACAACTATAACTGCTGACTTTTCTGCAAGCATAAACACTGAACCCACCCCACCTACATGGCCCAGGGCAGAATGTACGCTCTCAACTCTGGGGATGGTTTTAGGTAGGACTTTGGATTGTTCAGAGAAGCACTTTGGAAGACTGTGTATCAGCTAAACAGATGGCAT
Source organism: Trachypithecus francoisi (assembly GCF_009764315.1). Classification (NCBI taxonomy): domain Eukaryota; kingdom Metazoa; phylum Chordata; class Mammalia; order Primates; family Cercopithecidae; genus Trachypithecus; species Trachypithecus francoisi. The sequence continues at coordinate 109,580,547 of NW_022681456.1, forward strand.
TTCTAGGTTTAGAACTCTGGACAGGGACTCCCATCAGCACACTAATATTTTGACCTGCATAGTTCAGGTTCAGTATGGTAGTCCCTGGTCACATGTGGCTATTAGTTGAAATGTAGATAGTTCGAACTGAGGAGTGTCATAAGTGTAAAATATATACTGGATTTCAAAGACTTAATACTAATAGAAGCATGTAAAAGTTCTCATGAATCATTTTTATGTTGGTTACATATTGAAATGACAACATCTGAATAGATTGGGTTAAAATGTATTAAAGTTGCTTTCATTTGTTTATTTCTACTTTGAAAATGTAGCTCCTGGGCCGGGCGCGGTGGCTCAAGCCTGTAATCCCAGCACTTTGGGAGGCCGAGACGGGCGGATCACGAGGTCAGGAGATCGAGACCATCCTGGCTAACACGGTGAAACCCCGTCTCTACTTAAAAAATACAAAAAACTAGCCAGGCGACGTGGCGGGCGCCTGTAGTCCCAGCTACTCGGGAGGCTGAGGCAGGAGAATGGCGTAAACCCGGGAGGCGGAGCTTGCAGTGAGCTGAGATCCGGCCACTGCGCTCTAGCCTGGGCGACAGAGCGAGACTCCGTCTCAAAAAAAAAAAAAAAAAGAAAAGAAAATGTAGCTCCTAGAAAATTTAAAATTACATGTGGCTCCCATTATATTTCTATTGAACAATACTGATCTTAGCAAAAGTAAAAGCCCATCACACAGATTTTTCCTTTCTAATTTATAAACATAAAAAATAATAGTAGTTGACATTTATTATTTGTTTGTATATGTCAGACAAAGTGCTGAATTTTTTTACATGAATTATCTCATTTGAACCTTATCACCCTTCTCTGAGGCAGGTACTATTACCATAATTTTACAGATGTGAAACTGGAACTATACGATGTTAAGTATATTGCTCAAGATTGCACAACTAACAGGTGGTAAAGCCAAAATACACAAGGCCCGTTTATCTTCAGAGCCTGTTCTCTTAACCACAACACTGACATGGCAGGTGAATGCTCCTCTAAGGTATCAGAGAGCCTTATGAAACAGTTAGATGATGGGATGGAAATAGCTCACATTTTGAAACTGGTAAACCTAATTTTCATACTGGTTCTGCTACTTATTATCTATGTGATCTCCTGATTTTGCTTTATCTCTGTGAATGGTCTCCCCTATAAAGTGGAGAGAGATAACACCCACAGCTGAGGAATGTTCTAATGATTCACAAGAATGTGTGTGGAGCACTTAATAGATGGCATACGCTCAGAAAGTGGTTGCTTTTATCATTGTTAGTTACTAATTAATCCAAAGGGCATCGCGTGGAGAGGAGTGGGTCAGTGGCAGTGATCTCCAAAGACAGACTGCATGTCTAAAGGCCTGGATAATCCATTCTATTACTGCATGCCAGAATGGACTTCCCCAAATTGTCATCCCGGAACTAAACCACTTTCCAGGGTTCTTCAAATTGTGTTATAGCCCAAAGAATTAGTGACTCTACACAAGAGATAATTATTGTTGACATTATAACCCAACGGGTTTGCAATGACCTCTCTTAATTTAATTACTCAATAAACATTTTTACCCTACTTAAACTGAAGGTTTCATGAAATGATGATGCTGATATATTAGCTACACTCAAGTTAGTACAGCCCATAGAAAACCCAGCCATGTTGGCCATTGCTTAAAAGTATGTAAATAAATGATAATTTAAATAAGGACAAAAGGGGAGGTGTCTGTGATCCCTACATCTCGTCACTCACCAAGATAAACAAATATCCCAGAATAATTCGTGAAATATACATATTCCATTGTTTTGGCTTGTGCCCTGAAATGTATAACAAATACATGTATTCTTTCCACTCACAGCATCGCGTACACACTATTCTGACGGCAGACCTGGTTATTGTGATGAAGCGCGGAAATATTTTAGAATATGACACTCCAGAAAGCCTCTTGGCTCGGGAAGATGGAGTATTTGCTTCTTTTGTTCGTGCAGACATGTGAAGGAGTGTCTTAAAACAATACATGTATTTAAAATAATGCAGTCATAACCTAATTAACGTTAATGGATCATCAGCTTGACCTCTGTAAAGTGGCATCTTAAACTTTTACAGATTTTTGCACAAGAAGTTGACATTCATTTTTCCTGTTTTTTAAAACAGTTTTTCAAGGTATTATTGCATAATATGTTCATTATTGATGTTTTTATAGTGATCAAGCCACTCTACCTTTAAAAATAACTAGGTTGTATTAAAACATGTAAGCTACTTTAAGTGGTAAATCAATAGCTAAAGTTTTCTCATAACTTTAAGTCTGGTAAATATCTCTCAGGCATGGAAGTTTCAATGAGTAATCAGTAGTACTATACTCTTGTTTGTAAGAATATAGTTTCCTTATTGTTTGAGTCTCTAGCGGTTATTGGAAGAGAATAAAAAAGGACATGTTTTCTAATGAACTCTCAAACTCAGTATCTACTTTATGAGAATTTATTATGCATATTGCTTGTAAGCAAGTTATTGTATTCATTAACATTAGTAATACCTATTTTTCTTAGAAGCCTTTTTTTTTCCCTCTTGTTTCTTGTCACCAAGAAGTTATCACATTTATACTTATTCTATACAGCCAAAGCCTTAGCCAGAAAGATCATGAAGAGTTTGGATACTTTAAAAACTATACTCAAATTTTCATTTTTTCCTGTCCTGTAAAGAGAGAATTCTTAAAATATCAGTCATACTGTGCCTTTTCCAGACTGAAGTTCAAAGAGTGATTACGTCCAATCTTTCAGTGGCAGGCCAGCTAAACTTTCTATAGTTTAACGATTAGCTCTGGTTATGATCTTGAGCCCTAACATGCCACATTACCCAAGATTTACACAGACAAGTGACTTCATTTGGCACTGCTAATAATGGCAGGTGAACATTCCTCTCAGGTGTCAGATATTTCATATGAAAAAGTCCAATGGCAGGCTGGAAATATCTTAGACTTTGAATTTATATATATAACAAATATCTATTTCTAGCTGGAAAAATTTACCTCTTCTAGACACCCAATGGTATCACACATGATCATTTGCTCCTGCTCTAATTTTAATGTACATATAAAAAATACCAAAAATGTTATTATAATTTTAATGAGCATGTAAACAGTGTATCAAAAAATGATGGGATATTAGTATTAGGTTTGCTTAAATGAAAATTAATAAATTCAGAAATACTGAAAATTACTTTCATTGTCATGTGAGCAACCAGTTTCTACCATTCTGTGCTCGTCCAGTGTCAATATCATTGATTTCATTTTCATATGAAGATCCGAATGCATTGTAAGATTGTGAAGACTTATAAAATTGATGAATTAAGAGAAATTATGCTGCTTTCCTATAGTTATTGTGTTCTGTTTATTGTATGGGGTATTCGCTCTTGGAAAATCTGTAATAGTTGTGTATCCAGAATATGTGTCCTCGCCTGAATATTGAATCTTTATATTTACAAAAAATAAGGTCCACAGGGATGGACAAAAATGGTCCGTGATATTTAGTTTAAATTGTAACCTTTTGTTGTGTTTAGAAAACTTCATTGGAAGAAAATAACCTTGTTTTCCTAAAGCTAAACAGAATAGAATTGGTACTTATTAATTACGTCTTGAAAATATATTCTAAAAATTCAACCACTCTCCTGAAATGTTTGGCATTTAAATATTTTGTAGGGCTGAATATGCATATTGCTTGTTAGCAAGTTATAATTCATTCTCATAGAGAAATGGTTTTTTACCCATGGAAGTAATCTTTTAATGATATTTTCTAAGTATATTGCTGTACAAGCAACATCAGTAGAAGCCTATCTAGTTACACTAAACTAAAGATCACATTTACCATTCTTACAGCCAAGTGGTTGCTGGTCCCATCATAACTTTTAGTTACTTAAGTCGAGTAAATGTCTAATTGTTTACAAAACTAAATTGACTAAATAAGGTCAAGGATAATGTTTTTCATTGATTAACCACTTATTCTACATATTATCTATTGAATATAAAAAGATTCATCTTGAAATAATATTTGACTACATAGGTACATATCTGTAAAAGATGACCACCTTAACTAAATCAGATTTTACATTTATAAATTTTATATTTAATTAGTCAAATCAATTTTTAAATCATAATTTCTTAATACTTATAAGAAGCAATAAATGCATAAAGCATTATATTAAAATACCAGGGTTACTTATGTCATTGACGGGGAAAAGACTTTGTATAAACAATTGTGCACCATCTGTTTTTATACTCTTACTCATGATCCATTTAAAAGTCTACTCAGTTCTAGATTAGATACCAGAAGACCCTCTAAGTAACTGATACCTGAGATTCGGGACCATGTCTTGTTTGCCATTGTGCCCTTGGAATTTAATACAAGTGCCTAACCCACAGTAGGGCTGATTGATTCACTGATTAGTTTTACTTTCATGTGCCTATAACTATAGGTTATTCTCTTTCCTTTTCTGTGTTGTGTTTATTCTGTTTATTCTCTACAATATATAAAATGTATTTGTTCTCTACAATAAATGTGTTTATTCTCTACAATATATAAAAACATATTGGACTACTATTATAATAAATTACTCTTCTATTTGCTTAAAGAGGGTGATTACTTTTTCACTTAACGTTCCACTGAGCAGCAACCAGGACTGGTCAATAGATGGAAATCACCAACAATTTAGAGACAATACCTAGCCCTGCTTTGACAATCCTGTTTCACATTTGCCAGAGTCATACACTTTCTTACTTTTGTATATAGGCTCCAGAGAAGTTTCCATTAAGTGAAACAGCTATATTAATTTTTTAAATATATCTTTATTTAAATAATCAGATGTCTGGACTTTATCCCAAGGTTTATTGATCAATTTTTAGGGTTGTCTTCCAATATATCTTTTATCATTTATTTTGTAACACATTCTTTGAAGGTCTGTGATTTATAGTGCTATGATAATTCCCTTATTGACTCATTATTCAAAGTTAGATGCAGTCTTCTAATCTTAGCCATTCGGCATAAGAATCAATAGCCAAGGGGATGTATCCTATACCTTATGTTTAATTTGTTCTTTAGTAACTACATATGATGTATATCAGACTATCTCAAGTATTAACAGGATTCACCTGGACCAAATTCTCCAGTGAAAGAGCTTGTATCGATACTTCTAGTAAGTGCTGCCAAATGATATTCATAATTAACCAAGTTTGGGAATCACTGAGCTACATCAATCATTACTCTAGTTTCCCTTTGTTGTGCTGAACATAGAACCATAAAATACTAAAGGTGATTTTCACATGCTTCCTTTCCCTGCTGACATTAGCTTATCCTGAATTGCTAAAACAAGCCTCTTGGTGTCACTGAATCAATTGCCTTAGTTCATCATAAAGGAAACATTGTTTAACGAACTGTATCTTAGCTGAGAAGTTATCAGCAGGGACTCAAAACCTTATTTTCTTTAGTTTTGTCGTGTAATCAGCAACAAAGGATCTGAAGATAAAACTTTTTTCTCAAAGATGCAAAGTGTTTCAAACATTAATTGTATGTGCATGTGACCAATTTGAGATTTCACTATTGATGTTTCACAATATGGAAGGAAGGTAAATTATCTGTGATGATTATTCTCCTTCCCATCTTATGTTTTTTCTCAAGTGTCATCATTGCTGATATATGAAGGTTGACATATTCATTCTACATATCTCATAAATGGGATTTAAGTTATTTCTTTTTCTATGGACAGTAGCAAATTGCCCTTAGCCAGTCACACTATGGTCACCAGTGCCCTACTTCTAAAATGACAAAGATAAAGGGAGCCATATCTGGCTAAATAAGTTAATTATCTCAAAAAGGAATGGACTGTAAGACTCAGTGCCACCAACCATCACAGACCCATCACCAATTACACACTCCATATTCATGACAAAGAGTTTCATTCTCAGGCCATTATTTTTGCTAATCTGCCCACTGTGTAAAATAAGTAGCTTGGTGGCTGGCAAGATGGCCAAATAGAAACAGCTCCCGTCTGCATTTCTCAGCGAGATCAGTGCAGAAGGGGGATGATTTCTGCATTTCCAACTGGAGTTCCCAGCTCATCTCATTGAGACTAGTTAGACAGTGGGTGCAGCCCACAGAGGGTGAGCCAAAAAAGAGTGGGGCATCACCTTACCAGGGAAGCTCAAGGGGTGGGGGCACTCCTTCCCCAGCCAAGGGAAGCCACTAGGGACCATGCCGTGAGGGATGGTGCACTCAGGCTCATATACTACATTTTTCCCATGGTCTCTGCAACCCTCAGACCAGGAGATTCTCTCAGGTGCCTACACCACCAGGGCCCTTGGTTTCAAGCACAAAACTGGGCGGCCGTTTGGGCAGACACCAAGCTAGTACAGGAGTTTTTTCTTATACCCCATTGGTGCCTGGAATGCCAGTGAGACAGAACTGTTCACTTCCCTGGAAAGAGGGCTGAAGCCAGGGAGCCAAGTCACCTACTCAGCTGATCCCACCCCCACAGAGCCCAGCAAGCTAAGATCCACTGGCTTGAAATTCTTGCTGCCAGCACAGCAGTCTGAAGTTGACCTGGGACACTCCAGCTTGGTGGGAGGAGAGGCGTCCACCATTATTGAGGCTTGAGGAAGTGGTTTTCCCCTCACAGTGTAAACAAAGCTGCTGGGAAGTTCAAACTGGGCAGAGCCCACTGCAGTTCAGCAAAGCCTCTGTAGCCAGACTGCCTCTCTAGATTCCTCCTCTTTAGGCAGGGCATCTCTGAAAGAATGGTAGCAGCTCCAGTCAGGGGCTTATAGATAAAACGCCCATCTCCCTCAGACAGAGCACCTGGGGGAAGGGGCAGCTCTCTCACAGCTTCAGCAGACTTAAACATTCCCACCTGCCGGCTCTGAAGAGAGCAGCAGATCTCCCAGCACAGTGCTCAAGCTCTGCTAAGGGACAGACTGCCTCCTCAAATGGGTCCCTGATCCCTGTGCCTCCTGAATGGGAGACACCTCCCAGCAGGGGTCTACAGACACCTCATACAGGAGAGCCGCAGCTGGCATCTGGTGGTGCCCCTCTGGGATGAAGCTTCCAGAGAAAGGAACAGGCAGCAATCTTTGCTATTCTGGAGCCTCCTCTGGTGATACCCAGGAAAACAGGGTCTGGAGTGGACCTCCACCAAACTTCAGCAGACCTGCAGCTGAGGGGCCTCACCATTAGAAGGAAAACCAACAAACAGAAAGGAAAAGCATCAACATCAACAAAAAGCACATCCACACAGAAACCCCATCTGAAGGTCACCAACATCAAATACTAAAGGTAGATAAATCCACGAAGATGAGGAAAAGACAGCACAAAAAGGCTGAAAATTCCAAAATCCAGAATATCTCTTTTCCTGCAAAGGATCACAATTCCTCGCCAGCAAGGGAACAAAACTGCACAGAGAATGAGTTTAATGAATTGACAGAAGTAGGCTTCAGAAGGTGGGTAATAACAAACTCCTCCAAGCTAAAGGAGCATGCTCCAATAAAATGCAAGGAAGTTAAGAACCTTGAAAAAAGGTTAGATGAATGGCTAACTAGCATAACCAGTTTAGAGAACATAAATGACCTGATGGAGCTGAAAAACACACACAAGAACTTCGTGAAGCACACACAAGTATCAATAACTGAATTGATCAAGCGGAAGAAAGGATATTAGAGATTGAAAATCAACTTAATGAAATAAAGCATGAATACAAGATTAGAGAAAAAAGAAAGAAAAGAAATGAGCAAAGCCTCCAAGAAATATGGGACAATGTGAAAACACCAAACCTACATTTGATTAGTGTACCTGCAAGTGATGGGGAGAATGGAACCAAGTTAGAAAACACTCTTCAAGATATTATCCAGGAGAACATGCCCCTAGAAAGACAGGCCAACATTTAAATTCAGGAAACACAGAGAACACCACAAAGACATTCCTCGAGAAGAGCAACCCCAAGACACACAATTGTCAGATTCACCAAGGTTGAAATGAAGGAAAAAATGTCAAAGGCAGCCAGAGAGAAAGGTGGGGTTACCCACAAAGGGAAGCCCATCAGATAAACAGTGGATCTCTCTGCAGAAACGCTACAAGCCAGAAGAGAGTGGGGGTCAATATTCAACACTCTTAAAGAAAAACAACCCAGAATTTCATATCCAGCCAAATTAAGCCTCATAAGAAAATGAGAAATAAAATCCTTTACAGACAAGCAAATGCTGAGAGATTTTGTCACCACCAGGCCTGCCTTACAAGAGCTCCTGAAGGAAGCGCTAAATATGGAAAGGAAAAACCGGTACCAGCCTCTTCAAAAACATACCAAATTGTAAAGACCATTGACACTGTGAAGAAATTGCATCAACTAACAGCCAAAATAATGAGCTAGCATCAGAATGACAGGATCAAATCACACATAACAATATTAACCACAATGTAAACAGACAAAATGCCCGAATTAAAAGACACAGATTGGCAATTTGGAAGTAGAGTCAAGATCCATCAGTGTACTGTATTCAGGAGACCCATTTCATGTGCAAAGACACACATTGGCTCAAAATACATGGATGGAAGAATATTTACCAAACAAATTGAAAGGAAAAAAAGCAGGGGCTGGGTTTTGGGGGGGGCGGAGCAAGATGGCCGAATAGGAACAGCTCCAGTCTCCAACTCCCAGCGCGAGCAACACAGAAGACCGGTGATTTCTGCATTTTCAACCGAGGTACTGGGGTCATCTCACTGGGGAGTGCTGGACAATCGGTGCTGGTCAGCTGCTGCAGCCCCACCAGCGAGAGCTGAAGCAGGGCGAGGCATCGCCTCACCTGGGAAGCGCAAGGGGGAAGGGAATCCCTTTTCCTAGCCAGGGAACTGAGACACACAACACCTGGAAAAAAGGGTAACTCCCACCCCAATACTGTGCTTTAAGCAAACGGACACACCAGGAGAGTATATCCCACACCTGGCCGGGAGGGTCCCACGCCCACGGAGCCTCCCTCACTGCTAACCCAGCAGTCTGCGATCTAACCGCAAGGCAGCAGCGAGGCTGGGGGAGGGGCGCCCGCCATTGCTGAGGCTTAAGTAGGTAAACAAAGCCCCTGGGAAGCTCGAACTGGGCGGCATTCAAAGCAGCTCAAGGAAATCTGCCTGTCTCTGTAGACTCCACCTCTGGGGACAGGGCACAGCTAAAAAAAAAAAAAACAACAACAACAAAAAAAGCAGCAGGAACCTCTGCAGACGCAAACGACTGTCTGACAGCTTTGAAGAGAGCAGTGGATCTCCCAACGTGGAGGTTGAGATCTGAGAAGGGACAGACAGCCTGCTCAAGTGGGTTCCTGACCCCTGAGTAGCCTAACTGGGAGACATCCCCCACTAGGGGCAGTCTGACACCCCACACCTCACAGGGTGGAGTACACCCCTGAGAGGAAGCTTCCAAAGTAAGAATCAGACAGGTACACTCGCTGTTCAGCAATATTCTATCTTCTGCAAACTCTGCTGCTGATACCCAGGCAAACAGGGTCTGGGACCTCAAGCAATCTCCAACAGACCTACAGCTGAGGGTCCTGACTGTTAGAAAGAAAACTATCAAACAGGAAGGACACCTATACCAATACCCCATTAGTACGTCACCATCATCAAAGACCAGAGGCAGATAAAACCACAAAGATGGGGAAAAAGCAGGGCAGAAAAGCTGGAAATTCAAAAAATAAGAGCGCATCTCCCCCTGCAAAGGAGAGCAGCCCATCGACAGCAACAGATCAAAGCTGGTCAGAGAATGACTTTGACGAGATGAGAGAAGAAGGCTTCAGTCCATCAAACTTCTCAGAGCTAAAGGAGGAATTACGTACCCAATGCAAAGAAACTAAAAATCTTGAAAAAAGACTGGAAGAATTGACAGCTAGACTGATTAATGCAAAGAAGGTCATAAACGAAATGACAGAGATGAAAACCATGACACGAGAAACCATGATACGTGACAAATGCACAAGCTTCAGTAACCGACTCGATCAACTGGAAGAAAGAGTATCAGCGATTGAGGATCAAATGAATGAAATGAAGCGAGAAGAGAAACCAAAAGAAAAAAGAAGAAAAGGAAATGAACAAAGCCTGCAAGAAGTATGGGATTATGTAAAAAGACCAAATCTACGTCTGATTGGGGTGCCTGAAAGTGAGGGGGAAAATGGAACCAAGTTGGAAAACACTCTTCAGGATATCATCCAGGAGAACTTCCCCAACCTAGTAGGGCAGGCCAACATTCAAATTCAGGAAATACAGAGAACGCCACAAAGATACTCCTCCAGAAGAGCAACTCCAAGACACATAATTGCCAGATTCACCAAAGTTGAAATGAAGGAAAAAATCTTAAGGGCAGCCAGAGAGAAAGGTCGGGTTACCCACAAAGGGAAGCCCATCAGAATCACAGCAGACCTCTCGGCAGAAACTCTACAAGCCAGAAGAGAGTGGGGGCCAATATTCAACGTTCTTAAAGAAAAGAATTTTCAACCCAGAATTTCATATCGAGCCAAACTAAGTTTCATCAGTGAAGGAGAAATAAAATCCTTTACAGATAAGCAAATGCTTAGAGATTTTGTTACCACCAGGCCTGCCTTACAAGAGACCCTGAAGGAAGCCCTAAACATGGAAAGGAGCAACCAGTACCAGCCATGGCAAAAAAAATGCCAAAATGTAAAGACCATCGAGTCTAGGAAAAAACTGCATCAACTAACGAGCAAAATAACCAGTTAATATCATAATGGCAGGATCAAGTTCACACATAACAATATTAACCTTAAATGTAAATGGACTAAATGCTCCAATTAAAAGACACAGACTGGCAAACTGGAGAAAGAGTCAAGACCCATCAGTCTGTTGTATTCAGGAGACCCATCTCACATGCAGAGAAATACATAGGCTCAAAATAAAGGGATGGAGGAAGATCTACCAAGCAAATGGAGAACAAAAAAAAGCAGGGGTTGCAATCCTAGTCTCTGATAAAACAGACTTTAAACCATCAAGGATCAAAAGAGACAAAGAAGGCCATTAAATAATGGTAAAGGGATCAATTCAACAGGAAGAGCTAACTATCCTAAATATATATGCACTAAATACAGGAGCACCCAGATTCATAAAGCAAGTCCTTAGAGACTTACAAAGAGACTTAGACTCCCATACAATAATAATGGGAGACTTCAACACTCCACTGTCAACATTAGATCAACGAGCAGAAAGTTAACAAGGATATCCAGGAATTGAACTCATCTCTGCACCAAGCAGACCTAATAGACATCTATAGAACTCTCCACCCCAAATCAACAGAATATACATTCTTCTCAGCACCACATCACACTTATTCCAAAATTGACCACATAATTGGAAGTAAAGCACTCCTCAGCAAATGTCAAAGAACAGAAATTATAACAAACTGTCTCTCAGACCACAGTGCAATCAAACTAGAACTCAGGACTAAGAAACTCAATCAAAACCGCTCAACTGCATGGAAACTGAACAACCTGCTCCTGAATGACTACTGGGTACATAACGAAATGAAGGCAGAAATAAAGATGTTCTTTGAAACCAATGAGAACAAAGATACAACATACCAGAATCTCTGGGACACATTGAAAGCAGTGTTTAGAGGGAAATTTAGAGCACTAAATGCCCACAAGAGAAAGCAGGAAAGATCTAAAATGGACACTCTAACATCACAATTAAAAGAACTAGAGAGGCAAGAGCAAACACATTCAAAAGCTAGCAGAAGGCAAGAAATAACTAAGATCAGAGCAGAACTGAAGGAGATAGAGACACAAAAAACCCTCCAAAAAATCAATGAATCCAGGAGTTGGTTTTTTGAAAAGATCAACAAAATTGACAGACCGCTAGCAAGACTAATAAAGAAGAAAAGAGAGAGGAATCAAATAGACGCAATAAAAAATGATAAAGGGGATATCACCACCGACCCCACAGAAATACAAACTACCATCAGAGAATACTATAAACACCTCTACGCAAATCAACTAGAAAATCTAGAAGAAATGGATAATTTCCTGGACACTTACACTCTTCCAAGACTAAACCAGGAAGAAGTTGAATCCCTGAATAGACAATAGCAGGCTCTGAAATTGAGGCAATAATTAATAGCCTACCAACCAAAAAAAGTCCAGGACCAGATGCATTCACAGCTGAATTCTACCAGAAGTACAAGGAGGAGCTGGTACCATTCCTTCTGAAACTATTCCAATCAATAGAAAAAGAGGGAATCCTCCCTAACTCATTTTATGAGGCCACATCATCCTGATACCAAAGCCTGGCAGAGACACAGCAAAAAAAGAGAATTTTAGACCAATATCCCTGATGAACATCGATGCAAAAATCCTCAATAAAATACTGGCAAACCAGATTCAGCAGCACATCAAAAAGCTTATCCACCATGATCAAGTGGGCTTCATCCCTGGGATGCAAGGCTGGTTCAACGTACACAAATCAATAAACATAATCAGCATATAAACAGAACCAAGACAAGAAACACATGATTATCTCAATAGATGCAGAAAAGGCTTTTGACAAAATTCAACAGCCCTTCATGCTAAAAACGCTCAATAAATTTGGTATTGATGGAACATACCTCAAAATAGTAAGAGCTATTTATGACAACCCACAGCTAATATCATACTGAATGGGCAAAAACTGGAAAAATTCCCTTTGAAAACTGGCACAAGACAGGGATGCCCTCTCTCACCACTCCTATTCAACATAGTGTTGGAAGTACTGGCTAGGGCAATCAGGCAAGAGAAAGAAATCAAGGGTATTCAGCTAGGAAAAGAAGAAGTCAAATTGTCCCTGTTTGCAGATGACATGATTGTATATTTAGAAAACCCCATCGTCTCAGCCCAAAATCTCCTTAAGCTGATAAGCAACTTCAGCAAAGTCTCAGGATACAAAATTAATGTGCAAAAATCACAAGCATTCTTATACACCAGTAACAGACAAGCAGAGAGCCAAGTCAGGAATGAACTTCCATTCACAATTGCTTCAAAGAGAATAAAATACCTAGGAATCCAGCTTACAAGGGATGTAAAGGACCTCTTCAAGGAGAACTACAAACCACTGCTCAGTGAAATCAAAGAGGACACAAACAAATGGAAGAACACACCATGCTCATGGATAGGAAGAATCAATATCGTGAAAATGGCCATACTGCCCAAGGTGATTTATAGATTCAATGCCATCCCCATCAAGCTACCAATGAGTTTCTTCACAGAATTGGAAAAAACTGCTTTAAAGTTCATATGGAACCAAAAAAGAGCCCGCATTGCCAAGACAATCCTAGGTCAAAAGGACAAAGCTGGAGGCGTCACGCTACCTGACTTCAAACTATACTACAAGGCTACAGTAACCAAAACAGCATGGTACTGGTACCACAACAGAGAAATAGACCAGTGGAACAGAACAGAGTCCTCAGAAATAATACCACACATCTACAGCCATCTGATCTTTGACAAACCTGACAAAAACAAGAAATGGGGAAAGGATTCCCTATTTAATAAATGGTGCTGGGAAAATTGGCTAGCCACAAGTAGAAAGCTGAAACTGGATCCTTTCCTTACCCCTTATACGAAATTAATTCAAGATGGATTAGAGACTTAAATGTTAGACCTAATACCATAAAAACCCTAGAAGAAAATCTAGGTAGTACCATTCAGGACATAGGCATGGGCAAGGACTTCATGTCTAAAACACCAAAAGCAACGGCAGCAAAAGCCAAAATTGACAAATGGGATCTAATTAAACTAAAGAGCTTCTGCACAGCAAAAGAAACTACCATCAGAGTGAACAGGCAACCTACAGAATGGGAGAAAATTTTTGCAACCTACTCATCTGACAAAGGGCTAATATCCAGAATCTACAAAGAACTCAAACAAATATACAAGAAAAAAACAAACAACCCCATCAAAAACTGGGGAAAGGATATGAACAGACATTTCTCAAAAGAAGACATCCATACAGCCAACAGACACATGAAAAAATGCTCGTCATCACTCGCCATCAGAGAAATGCAAATCAAAACCACAATGAGATACCATCTCACACCAGTTAGAATGGCAATCATTAAGAAGTCAGGAAACAATAGATGTTGGAGAGGATGTGGAGAAATAGGAACACTTTTACACTGTTGGTGGGATTGTAAACTAGTTCAACCATTATGGAAAACAGTATGGCGATTCCTCAAGGATCTAGAACTAGATGTACCATATGACCCAGCCATCCCACTACTGGGTATATACCCAAAGGATTATAAATTACTCTACTACAAAGACACATGCACACGCATGTTTATTGCGGCACTATTCACAATAGCAAAGACTTGGAATCAACCCAAATGTCCATCTGTGACAGACTGGATTAAGAAATGTGGCACATATACACCATGGAATACTATGCAGCCATCAAAAAGGATGAGTTTGCGTCCTTTGTAGGGACATGGATGCAGCTGGAAACCATCATTCTTAGCAAACTATCACAAGAAGAGAAAACCAAACACCGCATGTTCTCACTCATAGGTGGGAACTGAACAATGAGATCACTTGGACTCGGGAAGGGGAACATCACACACTGGGGCCTATCATGGGGAGGGGGGAGGAGGGAGGGATTGCACTGGGGAGTTATACATGATATAAACGTTATGCACATGTACCCTAGAACTTAAAGTATAATAAAAAATAAAAAACATAAAAAAAAAAGAAAAAAGAAAAAAAAAAAAAAATAATGGTAAAGGGATCAATTCAACAGGAAGAGCTAACTATCCTAAATATATATGCACTAAATACAGGAGCACCCAGATTCATAAAGCAAGTCCTTAGAGACTTACAAAGAGACTTAGACTCCCATACAATAATAAGGGAGACTTCAACACTCCACTGTCAACATTAGATCAACGAGCAGAAAGTTAACAAGGATATCCAGGAATTGAACTCATCTCTGCACCAAGCAGACCTAATAGACATCTATAGAACTCTCCACCCCAAATCAACAGAATATACATTCTTCTCAGCACCACATCACACTTATTCCAAAATTGACCACATATTGGAAGTAAAGCACTCCTCAGCAAATGTCAAAGAACAGAAATTATAACAAACTGTCTCTCAGACCACAGTGCAATCAAACTAGAACTCAGGACTAAGAAACTCAATCAAAACCGCTCAACTGCATGGAAACTGAACAACCTGCTCCTGAATGACTACTGGGTACATAACGAAATGAAGGCAGAAATAAAGATGTTCTTTGAAACCAATGAGAACAAAGATACAACATACCAGAATCTCTGGGACACATTGAAAGCAGTGTTTAGAGGGAAATTTAGAGCACTAAATGCCCACAAGAGAAAGCAGGAAAGATCTAAAATGGACACTCTAACATCACAATTAAAAGAACTAGAGAGGCAAGAGCAAACACATTCAAAAGCTAGCAGAAGGCAAGAAATAACTAAGATCAGAGCAGAACTGAAGGAGATAGAGACACAAAAAACCCTCCAAAAAATCAATGAATCCAGGAGTTGGTTTTTTGAAAAGATCAACAAAATTGACAGACCGCTAGCAAGACTAATAAAGAAGAAAAGAGAGAGGAATCAAATAGACGCAATAAAAAATGATAAAGGGGATATCACCACCGACCCCACAGAAATACAAACTACCATCAGAGAATACTATAAACACCTCTACGCAAATCAACTAGAAAATCTAGAAGAAATGGATAATTTCCTGGACACTTACACTCTTCCAAGACTAAACCAGGAAGAAGTTGAATCCCTGAATAGACAAATAGCAGGCTCTGAAATTGAGGCAATAATTAATAGCCTACCAACCAAAAAAAGTCCAGGACCAGATGCATTCACAGCTGAATTCTACCAGAAGTACAAGGAGGAGCTGGTACCATTCCTTCTGAAACTATTCCAATCAATAGAAAAAGAGGGAATCCTCCCTAACTCATTTTATGAGGCCAGCATCATCCTGATACCAAAGCCTGGCAGAGACACAGCAAAAAAAGAGAATTTTAGACCAATATCCCTGATGAACATCGATGCAAAAATCCTCAATAAAATACTGGCAAACCAGATTCAGCAGCACATCAAAAAGCTTATCCACCATGATCAAGTGGGCTTCATCCCTGGGATGCAAGGCTGGTTCAACGTACACAAATCAATAAACATAATTCAGCATATAAACAGAACCAAAGACAAGAAACACATGATTATCTCAATAGATGCAGAAAAGGCTTTTGACAAAATTCAACAGCCCTTCATGTTAAAAACGCTCAATAAATTTGGTATTGATGGAACATACCTCAAAATAGTAAGAGCTATTTATGACAAACCCACAGCTAATATCATACTGAATGGGCAAAAACTGGAAAAATTCCCTTTGAAAACTGGCACAAGACAGGGATGCCCTCTCTCACCACTCCTATTCAACATAGTGTTGGAAGTACTGGCTAGGGCAATCAGGCAAGAGAAAGAAATCAAGGGTATTCAGCTAGGAAAAGAAGAAGTCAAATTGTCCCTGTTTGCAGATGACATGATTGTATATTTAGAAAACCCCATCGTCTCAGCCCAAAATCTCCTTAAGCTGATAAGCAACTTCAGCAAAGTCTCAGGATACAAAATTAATGTGCAAAAATCACAAGCATTCTTATACACCAGTAACAGACAAACAGAGAGCCAAATCATGAATGAACTTCCATTCACAATTGCGTCAAAGAGAATAAAATACCTAGGAATCCAACTTACAAGGGATGTAAAGGACCTCTTCAAGGAGAACTACAAACCACTGCTCAGTGAAATCAAAGAGGACACAAACAAATGGAAGAACATACCATGCTTATGGATAGGAAGAATCAATATCGTGAAAATGGCCATACTGCCCAAGATTATTTATAGATTCAATGCCATCCCCATCAAGCTACCAATGACTTTCTTCACAGAATTGGAAAAAACGGCTTTAAAGTTCATATGGAACAAAAAAAGAGCCCGCATTGCCAAGACAATCCTAAGTCAAAAGGACAAAGCTGGAGGTGTCACGGTACCTGACTTCAAACTATACTACAAGGCTACAGTAACCAAAACAGCATGGTACTGGTACCAAAACAGAGATATAGACCAATGGAACAGAACAGAGTCCTCGGAAATAATACCACACATCTACAGCCATCTGATCTTTGACAAACCTGAGAGAAACAAGAAATGGGGAAAGGATTCCCTGTTTAATAAATGGTGCTGGGAAAATTGGCTAGCCATAAGTAGAAAGCTGAAACTGGATCCTTTCCTTACTCCTTATACGAAGATTAATTCAAGATGGATTAGAGACTTAAATGTTAGATCTAATACCATAAAAACCCTAGAAGAAAACCTAGGTAGTACCATTCAGGACATAGGCATGGGCAAGGACTTCATGTCTAAAACAGCAAAAGCAACGGCAGCAAAAGCCAAATTGACAAATGGGATCTCATTAAACTAAAGAGCTTCTGCACAGCAAAAGAAACTACCATCAGAGTGAACAGGCAACCTACAGAATGGGAGAAAATTTTTGCAATCTACTCATCTAACAAAGGGCTATTATCCAGAATTTACAAAGAACTCAAAGAAATATACAAGAAAAAAACAAACAACTCTATCAAAAAGTGGGCAAAGGATATGAACAGACATTTCTCAAAAGAAGACATTCATACAGCCAACAGACACATGAAAAAATGCTCAGCATCACTCGCCATCAGAGAAATGCAAATCAAAACCACAATGAGATACCATCTCACACCAGTTAGAATGGCAATCATTAAAAAGTCAGGAAACAACAGGTGTTGGAGAGGATGTGGAGAAATAGGAACACTTTTACACTGTTGGTGGGATTGTAAACTAGTTCAACCATTATGGAAAAACAGTATGGCAATTCCTCAAGGATCTAGAACTAGATGTACCATATGACCCAGCCATCCCACTACTGGGTATATACCCAAAGGATTATAAATTACTCTACTACAAAGACACATGCACACGTATGTTTATTGCGGCACTATTCACAATAGCAAAGACTTGGAATCAACCCAAATGTCCATCTGTGACAGACTGGATTAAGAAAATGTGGCACATATACACCATGGAATACTATGCAGCCATCAAAAAGGATGAGTTTGAGTCCTTTGTAGGGACATGGATGCAGCTGGAAACCATCATTCTTAGCAAACTATCACAAGAACAGAAAACCAAACACCGTATGTTCTCACTCATAGGTGGGAACTGATCAATGAGATCACTTGGACTCGGGAAGGGGAACATCACACACTGGGGCCTATCATGGGGAGGGGGTAGGGGGGAGGGATTGCACTGGGGAGTTATACATGATATAAATGATGAATTGATGGGTGCTGACGAGTTGATGGGTGCAGCACACCAACATGGCACAAGTATACATATGTAACAAACCTGCACGTTATGCACATGTACCCTAGAACTTAAAGTATAATTAAAAAAAAAAAAAAAAAAGCAGGGGTTGCAATCTTCCTCTCTGATAAAACAGATTTTAAACCAAAAAAGATTAAAAAAAAAAAAAAAGGGCATTACATAATGATTAAGGGATCAATGCAACAAGAAGAGCTAACTATCTTAAAGATATATATACACACCCAATACAGGAGCACCCAAATCCACAAAGTAAGTTCTTAGAGACCTACAAAGCAAGTTAGACTACCACACAATAAAAGTAGGAGAATTTAACACCCCATTGTCAATATTAGATCAACGAGACAGAAACTTAACAAGAATATTCAGGACTTGAAATCAGCTCTGGACCAAGCAAACCTAGTAGACATCTACAGAACTCTCCACCCCAACTCAACAGAATATACATTCTGCTCAGTACCACATCAAACTTATTCTAAATTGATCACATAATTAGAAGTAAAACACTCCTCAGCAAATGCAGAAGAATGGAAATCATAACAAAGAGTCTCCCAGACCACATGCAATCAAATTACAACTCAGGATTAGGAAACTCACTCAAAAACGCACAATTACATGGAAACTAAACAACCTGCTCCTGAATGACTACTAGGTAAATAACGAAATTAAGGTAGAAATAAATAAGTTCTTTGAAACCAATGAGAACAATGACACAACGTACCAGAATCTCTGGGACTCAGCTAAAGTAGTGTTTAGAGGGAAATTGATAGCACTAAATGCCGAAAGCAGAAAGCAGGAAAGATCTAAAATTGACACCCTAACATCACAGTTAAAACAACTAGAGAAGCAAGAGCAAAAATATTCAAAAGCTAGCAGAAGGCAAGAAATAACTAAGATCAGAGCAGAACTGAAGGAGACAGAAACATGAAAAACCCTTCAAAAAAAATCAATGAATCCAGGAGCTGTTTTTTTTGAAAATATTAATAAAACAGATAGACCACACCACTAGGCAGACTAATGAAGAAGAAAGGAGAGAAGAATCAAATAGACACAATAAAAAATGATAAAAGGGATATCATCACTGACCCCACAGAAATACAAACTACCATCAGAGAATACTATAAACACTTCTATGCAAATAAACTGGAAAATCTAGAAGAAATTGATAAATTCCTGGACACATACACCCTTCCAAGACTAAACCAGGAAGAAGTCAAATCCCTATATAGACCAATAACACACTCTAAAATTGAGGCAGTAATTAATAGCCTACCAACCAAAAAAAACCCAGGACCAGACAGATTCAAAGCTGAATTCTAAAAGAGATGCAAACAGGAGCTGGTACCATTCCTTCTGAAAGTATTCCAAACAATATAAAAAGAGGGACTCCTCTGTAACTCATTTTATGAGACCAGCATCATCCTGATATCAAAAGCTGGCAGAGACACAACAAAAAAAGAAAATTCCAGGCCAATATCCCTGATGAACATCAATGTGAAAATCCTCTATAAAATCTGGCAACTGAATACAGTAGCACATCAAAAAGCTTATCCACCATGATCAAGTCAGCTTCATCCCTGGGATGCAAGGCTGGTTCAGCATACGTAAATCAATAAATATAATCCATCACATAAACAGAACCAATGACAAAAACCGCATGATTATCTCAATAGATACAGAAAAGGCCTTTGATAAAATTCAACACTCCTTCATGCTAAAAACTCTCAATAAACTATGTATTGATGGAATCTATCTCAGAATAATAAGACTGATTTATGACAAACCCACAGCCAATATCAAACTGAATGGGCAAAAACTGGAAGCATTCCCTTCGAAAACTTGCACAAGACAAGGATGCCCTCTCTCACCATTCCTATTAAACACAGTATTGGAAATTCTGACCAGGGTAATCAGGCAAGAGAAAGAAATGAATGGTATTAAAATAGGAAGAGAGAAAATAAAATTGCTTCTGCTTGCAGATGACCTGATTGTATATTTAGAAAACCCCATCGTCTCAGCCCAAAATCTTCTTAAGCTGATAAGCAACTTCAGCAAAGTCTCAGGATACAAATCAATGTGCAAAAATCACAAGCATTCCCATACACTAATAATAGACAAACAGAGAGCCAAATCATGAGGCAACTCCCATTCACAATTGCTACAAAGAGAATAAAATACCTAGGAATACAACTTACAAGGGATGTGAAGGACCTCTTCAAGGAGAACTACAAACCACGCTCAACAAATTAAGAGAGAACACAAACAAATGCAAAAACATTCCAAGCTCATGGATAGGAAGAATCAATATCGTGAAAATAGCCATACTGCCCAAGGTAATTGATAGATTCAATGCCATCCCCATCAAGCTACCATTAGCTTTCTTCACAGAATTAGAGAAAACTACTTTAAATTTCATATGGAACCAAAAAAAAAAAAAAAAAAGCCATACAGCCAAGACAATCCTAAGCAAAAAGAACAAAGCTGGAGGCATCACACTACCTCTCTTCACACTATACTACAAGGCTACAGTAACCAAAACAGATGGTACTGATACCAAAACAGATATATAGACCAATGGAACAGACCAGAGGCCACAGAAATAACACTACACGTCTACAACCATCTGATTTTTGACAAACCTGACAAAAGCAAGCAATGGGGAAAGGATTCCCTGTTTAATAAATGGTGTTAGGAAAACTGGCTAGCCATAGGCAGAAAACTGAAACTGGATCCCTTCCTCACAACTTATAGAAAAATTAACTCAAGATGGACTAAAGACTTAAATGTAAGACCTAAAACCATAAAAATGCTAGAAGAAAACCTACGCAACACCATTCAGGACATAGGCATGGGCAAAGACTTCATGACTAAAACACCAAAAGCAATGGCAACAAAAGCCAAAATAGACAAATGGGATCTAATTAAACTAAAGGCTTCTGCACAGCAAAAGAAACTACAATCAGAGTGAAAAGGCAACCTACAGAATGAGAGAAAAATTTTGCAATCTATCCATCTGACAAAGGGCTAATTTTCAGAATCTACAAAGAACTTAAACAAATTTACAAGAATAAAACGAATAACTCCATCAAAAAGTAGGCAAAGGATATGAACAGACACTTCTCAAAAGAAGACATTTGTGTGGCCAACAAACATATGAAAAAAAACTCATCATCACTAGTCATTAGAGAAATGCAACTCAAAGCCTCAATGCGATACCATCTCACACCAGTTAGAATGGTGATCATTAAAAAGTCAGGAAACAACAGATGCTGGAGAGGAGGTGGAGAAATAGGAATGCTTTTACACTGTTGATGGGAGTCCAAAGTAGTTCAACCATTGTGGACAACAACGTGGTGATTCCTCAAGGATCTAGGTCCAGAAACACCATTTGACCCAGCAAGCCCATTAATGGGTATATACCCAAAAGATTATAAATCATTCTACTATAAAGACATACGCACCCATATGTTTATTGCAGCACTGTTCACAACAGCAAGACTTGGAACCAACCCAAATGCCCATCAATGATAGACAGGTTAAAGAAAATATAGCACATATACACCATGGAATACTATGCAGCCATCAAAAAGGATGAGTTCATGTCCTTTGCAGGGACACGGGTGAAGTTGGAAACCATCATTCTCAGCAAACTAACACAGGAACAGAAAATCAAACACTGCATGTTCTCACTCATAAGTGGGAGTTGGACAATAAGAACATATGGTCACAGAAAGGGGAACATCACACACCAGGGCCTGTTAGGGGGTGGGGGTTGGGGACCGATAGCATTAGGAGAAATACCTAATGTAGATGACGGGTTGATGGGTGCAGCAAACCACCATGGCACCCATACCTACGTAAAAAACCTGCACATTCTGTACATGTATCCCAGAATTTAAAGTTAAAAAAAAGAATTAAAAGTCATCAGTGTACAATGAAGAAAAAAGATGGTGGAGAAATAGTTTCCACCTCTTAATGGGAGAACAGTAAGTACATGCGGAAATCAAAGGAATTGATGGCAGCCATGTTGCAGGCAAGCTACCACAACTACTGCAGACTGGGAGATTTGGGGGAAGTAGCAAGAAACATTATTTTCTAACTACCTAAAAGGTACAAAGGACCACTGAGGGTTCACTTTTTGCTCATTCCTCAATGCTTCTTTTCAGATCCTCTCTACTTCATAAAGACAAATGTAAGATTTCAAGACCAAAATAATTGAGCTGCTTAATGCTGTAAGAAGTTGCATTTATTCAAAATGTAAACATAATTCAGCTTTTGGTGGGATTTTTTATTTTTTGTTGTTTGATTATTCACTTTTTACCTACCAAATTGCAAAACTTAAAAATCATGTTCAAAATTGAAGAACGTGCTATAAAGGAGACATTGTCATATTTTATAGTTGGAAATGTAAATCAACAATACTGCAGTGTGACAGTGAGTGTAAATGACATTAACTAGGCCAAGCACAGTGGCTCATATCTGCAGTCATAGCACTTTGGGAGGCTGAGGTGGGAGGATTGCTTGAAACCAGGAGTTCAAGACCAACCTAAGCAAAAAGGCAAGACCTTGTCTCTACAAAAATAAAAATTTTTAATTAAAAAATTAGCTGGGCTGGGTGGTGCAAACCTGTAGTTCCAGCTATTACAGCAGCTGAGGCAGAAGGATCCCTTGAGCTCAGGAGTTAGAGACTGTAGTAAGCCATAATGGTGCCTGGACCCCAGAACAAGACTTTATCTCTAAAAAATATATAAATAAAAAGAAAGCTATCAACTAAACAAAAAAAAATAAGTGGCCAGGCTCAGTGGCTCACGCCTGTAATCCCAGCACTTTGGGAGGCTGAGGCAAGTGGATCATGAGGTCAGGAGATTGAGACCATCCTGGCTAACATGGTAAAACCCCGCCTCTACTAAAAATACAAAAAATTAGCCGGGCGTTGTGGCGGGCCCCTGTAGTCCCAGTACTTCGAAGTCTGAGGCAGGAGAATGGCGTAAGTAAACCCGGGAGGCAGAGCTTGCAGTGAACCTAGATTGCGCCACTGCACTCCAGCCTGGGTGACAGAGTGAGACTCCGTCTCAAAAATAAAAAATAAAAAAAAATTTAACCTATAATGAGCTTAATAAGAGCATTTACTCTTAGGAAAAATTGCTTTAAAGTTTGTTTGGGTTTTTTGTTTATTTGTTTTTTTAAGTCTCCAAGGTCTTAAACTTTTTGGTCACACCATGGGGAATCAAAGTGGAATCAAATCTACTTTTCAATATGAAGGTTTATTTCATTTCATTATATGATATACACAAGACAAGGATCCTCTTTAATTTTGTGTTTAATTTAGCTTCATTTTAAATGTTGGTCTTCATATCGTTATGCAAAATTTAAAACTGGAGTCAAACTGTCTCTGTAAAAATGGGATTCAGGAGACATTTTTGTTTTCACTCTTTTAACCAAGAATCTGAAGTAGTAGAACCCTCTAGAATAGCAAGTTGCCTAAGTCAGACATGTTGTATGAGGCCAAAAAAAAATCAACCAAGGTCATTAAAAACAAAAAACAAAAACAAAAAAAAAAACACAAAAATTAGCCAGGTGTAGAGGCGGGCGCCTATAGCCCCAGCTACTCAGGAGGCTGAGGCAGGAGAATGGCGTGAACCCAGGAGGCAGAGCTTGCAGTGAGCCGAGATCACGCCACTGCATTCCAGCCTGGGCGACAGAGCGAGACTCCATCAAAAAAAAAAAAAAAAAAAAGTAAATTGTTCATATATATCAACAGTGCAACTTTGATGCAGTAGCTTAATGCTATTTAATTCCCATCTTTCCCTAAGAGAATGATTAAAGTATGTACTGTTTATACAACATTATCAGTTATTATTAAGTGAAAGGCCATTGACCTTTAATATTATCAGAGCCAAGTGGATTTAGGCCAGCTCTTTGATATCTAGGCCAGCTCCTTGACTCACAGTAGTTTGGGCTTTTTGTTTCAACACTCATGAAGTAAAAGGTAATTTTAAAAATTCTTAAACTTTTTCAGACAGCCAAAATGTTCATCAGTTATTTGAACTTGGATGTAAACAGAATTTCCAGCTATTTGAATCGATTAAAGTGTCTGTTAACTCTATTTTATAGGTTACAACCTAAATCTATCCTCCAACCCCTCAGTACGTGTGTGTGCACTGCATGCACACACATATACACTCACATTTTAGCTTAACTTGCTGCCTTAAATAAGGGTATAGTTGCCATGGAACTTTGTATCACTAATGCATAGATAAATACAGGTAGTTAGAATAGATGGCACAAAGAGAAATATTCTGACAGTAAATCTGGAAGTGTATCTTTCAGACCTAAATCACCTTAGAAAGAAATTTCACTTCTAAATAGATCATAAAATGTGTTTCCAGTGATATGAGATTCAGCCGTTCTTTTTATTTTATTTTATTTTATTTATATATTATGAGACAGAGTCTTGCTCTGTTGCCCAGGCTGGAGTGCAATGATCTCAGCTCATTGCAACTTCCGCCTCCCAGGTTCAAACAATTCTCCTGTCTCAGCCTCCCAAGTAGCTGGGACTGCAGGCATGTGGCACCACAGCCAGCTAATTTTTGTATTTTTGGTAAAGATGGATTTTCGCCATGTTGGCCAGGTTCGAACTCCTGACCTCAGGTAATCCACCTACCTAGGGTGTAATCCCTCCCAAAGTGCTGGGATTACAGGCGTGAGCCACTGCACCCAGCCAACCTTTCTTTTTAAACTACTCTTTAAGATAACACTGGCAACATATTGCTGGGTTACAGTCAGGAGGCTCTTTTCAGTTCAATGAAGGGATGATAATGATTGTCATGAAAGGCGTTGAACTGGGCATCTATGAAAGGTGGTTGTCTTCCTGCTAGGGGATGCTGTGTGAAAACAAACTTTGGGTATTTCATCTTGATTGATAATTTGTTGAATATCTGCTGTGTTCATCTTTGAGCAACAAAATATAATTCGGTGAGATTATTTGTCAGTGTAGTGCATAGCTATGTAGTATATTTAAAATAGTATAAAATCTTAAGAAATAAGTATCTTTATTATACTTGATTTACCGATGAGAAACTGAGGCTAGGACTTAAATGATTTATCCCCAAATCACTGATTTAAATTCTGACCATCTGACTCTAGAAACTATGCTTTTAAACAGCATGGGGTAGGTGTGGAGAGGAGGTTGGTACTGAAATGTTACATCTGCACTGGAATCTAGGAAAAGCAGAATTACCAGATCTCAGGGAAAGTGAGGACTGGGACATGTCTAGGGACAGTCAGTTCCCTCAATTCCATCCCCCTGTCTCTAGTTTCTCACTTTTCTTCTGCCCCATTCTTATTCCTGCCTATTTCTTTCTCACCTTTATGAACCATTCCTATCCCAAAGACTAACTCTTCTGGCTTCTCAGTCCACAGCTATCTCCGTTTCTCAGATTGTCTATTTCAAAATATCAAGCAAGGAATCTACCTTGTGCAGCTCATCTTTTAATCTTATACATGACAAGACAACTGTGCATTACATCACTTTGGGTCAGGAGTCTACCTCTGACCAAAGAAGCTGTGGTCGGGTAGTATATGCCAGTTGGGAGTAATGAGGAGAAACTAGCACAGTCTAGAGGGTGATGTGAAAGCAAGAAGGCAAACACAAATCACAACCGGTAGTTCCAAAAAAAGACTAATGAGACTGGGCTGGCTACCGATTATTTTCCTTTGGGGAAAAAAAAAAAAAAAGATTGAGAGAGGAAAAATCTTATCACATAAGCACTAAAATGAGCTGTTGTCTAAAACCCTTGGCCTTTCCTCTCCTGCTCTCTCAATATATCTTTGTTCCAGAGAAAGGGAAAGTCTAAAGAAAGCTGTACTTTTAAAACAAGAAAACAAAACAAAATCTCTTGCCATAAGTAATAACCTCCAAATATTGACTTTTTAGGCCCAAGTTTCATTTCTCTATGGGAATTACTGCATAACACATAGCTTACGAGACGTTTTCTCACAACTTCCCACTCAAAACAAGCAGTAACACCCTCCCACCACCAGCACGGAATTGCACTATCCCTAACACATATGATCATTACAAGCACATTTTGGACAGAAGCAGCCATTTTTCCCAGTGACCTATGACTTGTAGACACTTACATGTGCCAAGCGCTTGGCCCAGGCAGCACAATTCCTATGTCCTTGGCAAACAGGAGGGAGAAGATGGCAAAAGGCAGTGACTTGAGGTGACAAGTTTTCACTTGAAAATAGGAGCTTCTCTTCTTTATTCCAGCTTGACTGAACTTCCAGCATACATTCGATGTAACAAAACATTATATTGGAAACACAAGGCATCCAGGCCTTTGGCCAAAAATGTAGGGGAAAAAAATAGAAAGCCTAATATTTCATGGGAAATTCTTGGCTTAAATAATATTTTAATAAAGCTTAGCTACATATGCCAATAAAGCACGGAGATGACATACTGATTTATGATTTAAATATTATTATAATCTCTGTAATGTCTAGTATCATCTTGTATCAAACAATATGAAAGAGGAAAAATCACTGGGGAAAAGAAAAGCAACATGAAATCAATTCAGATACTCGTAGAATGTTTATTGCATATACCATCTAATTAAAAATTTGCTGTAAGGGTAATAAAAACTAACATACATTGAGCAGATATGATATAAGCCTTACAAGTATAATCTCTTTTGATCTCAAAAAATTTCCCTGAGGTAGATATTATTATTTCCATTTAATAATTGAGATTCATATAAGCTAACTTGCACAAGGTTTAGTGGAACTCAGAGGCAAATTCAACCAATCTGACTTCAAAGCCACACTCTTAGTCATGTGCTATACTAGAGTGAAGATTAATTTAGTGAAGTCAATTATTTGTTTTGGGAATAAATGATTTATACTGTATGTGTGATGGTTGAGATATTGAGTGTCAAATTGATTGGATTGAAGGATGCAAAGTATTATTCCTGGGTGTGTCTGTGAGGGTGTTGAGGAAGGAAATTAACATCTGAGTCAGTGGACTGGGAAAGGCAGATCCACCCTTAATCTGGGTAGGCACTATCTAATCAGTTGCCAGCACGGCCAGAATATAAAGCAGGCAGAAAATGTGAAAAGGCTGGACTGGCTAAGCCTCCCAGCCTACATCTTTCTCCTGTGCTGGATGTTTCCTGCCCTCGAACATTGGACTCCAGTTTCTTCAGCTTTGGGACTTGGACTGGCTCCTTGCTCCTCAGCTTGCAGATGGCCTATTGTGGAACCTCACCTTGTGATTGTGTGAGTCAATACTCCTTAACAAACTCCCCTTTATATATACATCTATCCTATTAGCTCTGTTCTCTAAAGAACCCTGACTAATACAGTATGTGACACATAATAAAGAATAATTACGTGAATCTATGTAGAATACTACTGAAAAGAGAACCGGACCAGGAGACCTGACTTCTAGTCTTGATTCTATCAACTGAATATATGGCCTTGGATTTATCATTTAAAGTCTGGGTCCCCATTTCCTCATTTGCAAAAGGAAAACCAAAACACATGACAATAATTAGCCTGCTGGCCTCACTGAGTTTTTTTTATTAATCTCAAATAAAATGATGGGAAAATAACTTTATAAGTTGAAAAGCACGTTCCAATATGAAATGTTAGTATTGAGAGCCCACTACATTGACCAAATCTTAATGAGCACTACATGAGATTTTTAAAATCACAGAATAAGTGTTTTATTTCCTCTAAAAACAAATTGTCCAACCTAGCAAAGGTGAGATCATGTATTCAAGATGAGAAATTAAATAAAAACAGCTCCAGAATATTGATACCCCTGAGGTTCTAGAAAGGGAAAATGCAAAATCAGTCTGCTAGGGTACAATCTAGATCCCTTAGGGAGGAAAAAAAAACAATAAAATTAATTCACATTCAAAATTAAAACCACATGAGAAAACAAATACCAAGATTGGAATCCAGACACAACCAATAAGAATATTAGCACAATAACTAGAAATCATTATAAAACAATCTATAAGAAGTTTTAAAGTATGTATGTTTGCCAGTAAGCATGTGAAAATGTGTTCAACATCATTCATCACTGGGAATGTAAATTTAAAAAACTATCCCCTGAAATGGTTAAAATGACAAGGACTGACCATACCAAGTGGGGTGAGGTTGGAATTCTCACATAACTGCAGAAGGAAGTGTGCATGGCATAAACAGTAGTGGAATACTGGCAGTTTCTATTAAGGCTAAGTAGGTACCTATAGCAGGACCCAACAATTCCATAATAGAGTATGTATCCAGGTGAAATGAATGCTTATGCCTATAATAAATCTTGTACAGAAATGTTCCATAGAAGCTTTACCATAGTCAAATTTATAATAGTCAAACAAACATAGATAACCCATATGCCTGTCAGTAGGAGAATGGATAAATAAACGGTGTTATATTCACAAGATGCAATACTATTACTGGAATATAAAACAACCAGGCCAAATTTCACAGACACCCTGTTGAGTGAAACAGGTAGGCACTAAAGAGTACCTACTGTGTGATTCCATGTATACAACGCTCAGCTACAAGCAAAACAAACTGTTGATGAAATGCCATAAAAAGGTAAGCTCTGCTAAGGAGCAACTACAGTCTAAAAAGGGCAGAAGGAAATCTTCTAGGGTGATAGATATGCTTTACATCTTGATAAAAAACATGGAAGAACAACCAGAAGATATGGAGGATAAAATGAAAAGGTCTGAACTAGGGATCTCAGAGGAGAGAAAGAGAAAATGAGGAGGGTTCAAAGAGCCAAAAACTATTCCCAAAAGAAGACATTTATGCGGCCAACAAACATATGAAGAAAAGCTCATCATCACTGGTCATTAGAGAAATGAAAATCAAAACCACAATAAGATACCATCTCATGCCAGTTAGAATGGTGATTATTGTAAAGTCAGGAAACAACAGATGCTAGAAACGATATGGAGAAATAAAAACGCTTTTACACTGTTGGTGGGAGTGTAAATTAGTTCAACAATTGTGGAAGACAGCGTGGAGATTCCTCAAGGATCTAGATCCAGAAATACCACTTGACCCAGCAATCCCGTTACTGGGTATATACCCAAGGAATTATAAATCATTCTCCTATAAAGACACATGCACACATATGTTTATTGCAGCACTGTTCACAATAGCAAAGACTTGGAACCAACCTAAATGCCCATCAATGATAGACTGGATAAAGAAAATGTGGCACATATACACCATGGAATACTATGCAGCCACCAAAAAGGATGAGTTCATGTCCTTTGCAGGGACATGAATGAAGCTGGAAACCATCATTCTCAGCAAACTAACACAGGAACAGAAAACCAAATACCGCATGCTCTCACTCATGAGTGGGAGTTGGACAATAGAACACATGGACACAGGGAGGGAAACATCACATACCAGGACCTGTCGAGGGGTCGGGGGTTAGGGGAGGAAGAGCATTAGGAGAAATACCTAATGTAGATGACGGGTTGATGGGTGCAGCAAACCACCATGGCATGTATGTACCTATGTAACAAACCTGCACGTTCTGCACGTGTATCCCAGAACTTAAAGTATAATAATAATGAGAAGAAGAAGAACAAAGAAATTCAGACTCAGACTCAGATGATTTCAAAATTATTCCAAGTTTTCAAGAAGCAGCTAATCCCTACTCTATATAAACTATTACAACCAATAGAGAAAGAATACACACCAATTCTTTTTACAAAGACTCATAACATTTACCCAAAATCAGACAGAGATGACACAGAAAAAAATAATAGAGACCAATCTCATTCACAAATATTTATGCAAAAGTCCTAAGTAAATTGTTTAACAAACAAAATCTAGCATTATAGTAAAATAACAGTTGACAGTGACCAATTGGAGTTTAATCTCAGGAATGTAAAAACAGTTTCAGTGACTTAATTGACCAAATTAACTGGTCAAAGAAGAAAAAAATAGATAAACTTGGTAGATACTAAAAAGACATTTTGTGTAATTCTTTATCCATTACTTATTTAAAAAACAGAAAAGTAGTAAAAGCATATCACCTTAAAGTGATAAATATATAAATTGTATATTCTGGAAGTGTTTTATTAAAACCACTAAGAAGAGAAAGCATGCCTGTTATCACCATTTTTGTTTATCAATAATCTAACAATACTAACAAATTCAGGCCAAGAAAAAATAAAATGATAAATAATGAATTACATCCTCATTATTAAGGATGCTGTATCAAAGTTATAATGATTTTTAAAAATATTGTTTTAGGGCCAGGCGCAGTGGCTCATGCTTGTAATCCCAGCACTTTGGGAGGACAAGTCAGGCGGATCAGCCTGGCCAACATGGCGAAAGCCTGTCTGTATTTAAAAAAAATACAGAAATTAGCCAGGCTTGGTGGCAGGCGCCTGTAATTCCAGCTACTCGGGAGGCTGAGGCAGGAGAATTGCTTGATCCTGGGAGGCAGAGGTTGCAGTGAGCCAAGATCATGCCACTGCACTCCAGCCTGGGAGACAGAGCAAGATTCCATCTCAAAAAATATATATATATCTACATAGTTTTAAGTGTCCTGGGCCTGTGCTAAATCCTTTACATACTCAACTCATTTAATCTATACAACTCTGAGCGGTAGATGTTAGTCCATTTTGCAGAAGTGGAGATTGAGGCTCAGAGTCATTAAGTATGTTATTCAAAGTCATCAACCAAGTAAATGGCAGAACTGGCACGTGATCTCATCTTTCTGACTCTAAACCACTGTGAACGTAAATAGAAGTTATACTATAGCTCATGCATCTCCCATAATTTCTCAATTTTTTAAAGAAAGATTGACTTTTATTTATTTTTTTAATCCATAATAAATTTTAATCCATTAAATAAATTTTAAATTTTAAATCCATAATAAATTTTGAGAGGAGATCATTTTATCATCCCATCAATTCTAATAAAAAATGAGGTAATTTGACATTTTAAATTAGAAACAACTCTCAAATATGTAATTCCAGTGTGAATCTGTTTACAAAAAATGACCTGGTGAAAGCTTTTCTGGCACGGAACATTTTTACCTTAAAAAAATTTTTTAAAAATCATTTAACAGCAGAAAAAATATCCTGGCTTCACTGGGCCCAACAAGTCTAAATATCACTTTAAAACTTTCAACCTCTATAATCCTTTCTATAGCTGACAGTTTTGAAAGGTGGCAATAAGGAGCTGCTCTACAGAGAGTTCTGGAAAACGTCAGGTTTCTCTTTCCAAGCATCGCGTGAGTCACTCATTTTGCAAAACATAATGACGTGAAACCATAGCAATGGATCAGGTCATCCTTGGGAACTGCTTTTTTCCCTAAGAGTTTCAGAAATCCTGTGAAGAGTTCCTATGGCAGGGCAGATCCCAGGCTCATGTGAACTTGCCTTTCTTTGGCACGAGAATGTGAAAGCATAATTTCAGGCCCTGCAAAAATCAACAGCGACAGCCACTATTTCTCATCTTCTCTTGGGAGAGGCCCTACTAGCTTTATTTATAACTAGCATTTTGTAGACTACCAGTAGAACAGAATCAGCACGGGTACTCTTTCTTTGACGGAAGGAACTACTTTTCTCTTGGAGACACTATTACAGTAATACATATGTGTTGATTTCTGAGTCCTTATTTTATTGCCAGTATGTTGGTTGGCCCCTTTTTAGTCCCCAGTGCCTTAATTAAATTCAAGAATTGAGGAGATGGTAGTACAAGTATTGGTTATTTATAATAGCACTCTGAGGGTTGGTAAGATCTCAAAAATATTCAGGTCTAGACAATGATAAAAGAAATCTGTGGGCTATAGCTTTTCCTTCCTACCCCCACAGCCTGCTCTGAGACCTTCTTGACCATCAGCAAACTAAAATCAGCCCTAAGATATTAATAAGAGTTGATATTTATTAAGTACTTATCACAGGCCAGTAGCTATCCTAAGCATCTTATATTATCTCATCTTGCCCTAAAAATAATTCTGTGAGGTTCTAATACCTGGCTGGGCAAGAGAATCTCCAGGATAACTTTTAAATGTACTTTATTTTATCAGAAGTATGTATACATTTTCATTAAAGATATTGTAATTTATGGGCCAAAGATTCTATGTCTTATTCTATCCTTCCTCAACAGAAGTCTGGAGGGACATGGAATCATATTACCAGGCATTTCTTGTGTAGCTGGACCATGGTTGGACAATCATCTCTTTGAGATATTGTCTAGTAAGAAAAGCGTAGGATTTGGAATCAGATGTTCTGAGTTTGTCATAGCTTTCTACCTACTTGGTAAGTGACTTTGGGAAGACATTTTGCTAAATTCTAACCAACTCATGTGCAAAATGAGGAAAATAACCCAATTCTCATGCAACTGTCTCAAGGATTAGGGTCAGTGATTTTCATAACCTAGTACCTGGCAGACTCTCAATCCTTATTCATTGGGTAAATGGAGAAAACAGTGAAGAGACTTCCCACTTTTCCCAGCTCTTCCTCTGCCTTTCCTCTTACCCATCTGCTATATTGATTTTCTTATTGTTCTTTAAGCGCATCAAACTATTTCCTGCCTCAAAGCTTTCACACTTGCTCTGGGCTGCCTAAAGCACTCTTTCCCCAGTTGATCATACAGTTGATTCTTTATTCAAATGTCATTGTTTTAAAGAGGTCTTTTTTGAACTCTATCTAAAACTGTCATCTCTGGCCCTCGTTACTTTTGATCCTTATCTTGATTTATTTTCTTTATACGTTTTACCACTATTAATAATTATGTAATGTATTACTTGTTTGCTAACAGCTTTCTCCCCAAGAATGTCTTGGAGCAGGGATGCTGTTTTGCTCACCTAGATGCAAATCAAAGGGTAGTTATAGTTTTGAGTGCCTCCTTTACTGACCTTTCTGATTCACACCTGTGAGCTTGCTAAAGTTTGAGGAGCTGAGCTTGCAAAGAAGAAATGGGGTGACCTTATTTAAAACAGTGATGCTTTTCTGCACATAAATAGATACATATCTCAAAAAGAAATGTTTTCAGCCGGGCGCGGTGGCTCAAGCCTGTAATCCCAGCACTTTGGGAGGCCGAGACGGGCGGATCACGAGGTCAGGAGATCGAGACCATCCTGGCTAACACGGTGAAACCCCGTCTCTACTAAAAATACAAAAACTAGCCGGGCGAGGTGGTGGGCGCCTGTAGTCCCAGCTACTCGGGATGCTGAGGCAGGAGAATGGCGTAAACCCGGGAGGCGGAGCTTGCAGTGAGCTGAGATCTGGCCACTGCACTCCAGTCGGGGCGACACAGCGAGACTCCGCCTCAAAAAAAAAAAAAAAGAAATGTTTTCTGAATTCACTGGAACAAATAACTGAGAAGAGTTATATTGTCATTCCCATTCCATGATAACTCCAAAAAAGTAAGTTTATAACATGCTGTTTTGATTACTAGTTTATGTAACAATTTTATTAAGTTGATTCCAACGCAATATGTTCCAAAGTGGTTTATATGAGGACACTAATAAAGCAGCATACTAAGCAAATAGACCAACCATTATTTGGTCAGCTAACATGACTCGTTTCCATTGCCATCTTGAAGACCCTCCAATTTTTTAAGTCTAATACGGCTCAGGAAATCCAAGAGTTTGAAGTCTACAAGTCACGTCAAAGGCAAAGTCAACAACTGCAAGAATTTCACCCTTGTTCTCAAGGGTAGTTTCAGAAACTTTGTTGATTTGCATTTAGTAATCAAAGCAGCAGACAATTAGGAAAAGCATCAACCTAATATTTTCTCTGCTTGTCTGAAGGCACTTGACAAGCTTTGTTTCTTAAGAGAATGAGAATATCAGAAACCCAAAGAAAATGCTCATCGGGTCTAAAAGGAACCTGACAGATGCTGACTTACAAGTGAACCAATATCTTTTAATTGCTTTTTAATTGCATAAATTTCTGCAACATGAGTAAATTCTAACAGGATTCCTGCATACTCAAGAAAATTATAATAGTAAATAAAATGAGCTGTGTTCTAGCCTTCTTACTGATATCCTCTGGTAGTGTGCAAATTAGTCTTCACTCCTGAAAGAACAATTAAGAAAATTATTAAACAGTTAAGAAAATATACGTAACTTTTAGTGGACAACAGCATATAGTGATTGAATAGGCAGATGAATAAAATAAGCCCTAAGTAGTAAATGTGCTCTTGAAAATTAATTGAATTTTTGGCCAATTTCTCACCAGAGGCAAATTTAAATGTTCACTGTTTGGACCATAATATGAGGGAGAGCTAGAGGTCAGTCCATAATAAATATTTATTGAGCAGCTACTATGTGTCCAGAAAGACTTTTGGGGGATAGAGGTATATGTCCATTAAGCTTAAAATCAAGTTGTAAAGAGAAACTTAGCTAGGAAATGCCACACAAGTTTAAGTATTGCTGACTTAGAGCATTTAGGGAAGTTGCTAATGAAGGGAGAAACGGATACTTTTGCAGGAGTGTTCAATCTTTTGGCTTCCCTGAGCCACACTGGAAGAAGATGAATTGTCCTGTGTCACACGTAATGTACAATAGCACTAATGATAGCTGATAAGCTAAAAATCACAACAAAAAAGCTTATAATTTTAAGAAAGTTTATGAATTTGTGTTGGGCAGCACTCAAAGCTCTCCTGGGTTGCATGCACCTCACGGGCCACACATTGGACAAGCTTGATTTAAAGGTAGAGCAATATAGTAAAGAGAAAGGTGAGAGGAAGAAAATTTTTGTAGACAGCTATAGAAATAGACTTCAAAGTGAATTCCAAAACTTCACATTTCCCATGTGGGTTCTCAGAAATAGTTGCAAAACCATGAAGGGTAGAGAGAGATGAGAGAGAAAATGCAAGAAAGAGAGAAATGCCATGTTTTGAACACGATTCCTACTTCTTTTCATTTGACAAGTATTTATTGAGTACTTACTCTTGGGATCTCAGAACAATTTGAGACCCTGGGTGTGTGGTGATAATCAACAACGTACTCTCATGCAGCTTCCACTCAGTGCAGAAAAACTAGTTGAAGGACAAAGACACACACTGTTTAGGGAAACAATATAGAAAGGGAATACAAAGAAAAATATATATCTGTAATATTCTTATAGTACACATTCTTTACCACTTAAAAACGACTACTATTTGTTCTTAGGCCTACTGTTGTCAAACATTTACTTATTAATTCCTTAAAAATTGGTCTTTATTATGTGCCCTGATTTTGAATTAATCAGGTTAAATTACTAACAAAAATATGACATTCTGTTATCAAAGCAAGTCGAACTATTTAAAATTGCGTATTTGGAAGACTATATCTCACTGAAAAAAATGAGTCTGAAATATGTATTATAGCAAAAGAACAGAATTTTTGGAGAATTCAGATATGGATTTATTTGTTGCAAAATCTTCTCATAAATTCTCCAGAGCAGTCCAGCCCTTCTCATTCCAATTTTCTTACTATTTTTCTGTTACTACGATAAATATCACAGTCACCTCTGACTTTCCCCGTTTCCAATATTGACTCTGTATAACATTCCTTTTGTAAGTATTTGTATATTGCCCACCGATGTTACCTGTTAGCCCAAGACCTCATTCCTTCTCTAATTAATGTCATAGTTTCCAGCACCCTCTTCTGCTAGTTACAGAATTGTGGAGCCCAGAGGGACTATACTTAAGAAATGCAACCCTTAAAGTCATTATATTCTCTGCTTCTGGATCAATCCTCTTAAAACAGGCTCTTATTGTGTAGTTTTCTGATCAAAATCTTTCCATGGCTTACCACTACCTGCTGAGGACTCCTCAGATTCTTGTGTTGAGCATTCAAGGCTGTCTATGCATTTTTAAGGCCCCAATTTGCTTCTTCAACTTTGTATTTTTCATTCATTGATTCAAAAATATTTTTTGAGCCCATTTGTAATTTAAATGGCGCTAGGGTCTTGCTACAAAGATGAGCAAGTCACAGCCTTGCCCTCTAGCAGTCCCCAGTTTAAGGGAGTGGGTACAGGAGTGGTGGGAGTGGGAATGACAAGTACATGAAAATCTCATTGAGAGTAGTGGTAACAGCACTTGCCCAGGGAGCACTGAACTCAAGTATCCAATCCTGCTGTGTAGCCACCTTGGCTTCATCAATGCTGACCTGGGCTGTCTTTTCTCTCCTTTTCTGTATACCCTAAATATATCTAGACTTTCAAAGCCGAGATCAGATGCCAACTAATCCATGGATTTTTCCTTAGTCTCCTACTCTTAAATATCTCTCATTTGAATTCCCATGGCATTTAAAAATTTCCTTTCCTATTCTTTTTTTTTTTTTTTTTTTTTGAGATGGAGTCTCGCTCTGTTGCCCAGGCTGGAGTGCAGTGGCCGGATCTCAGCTCACTGCAAGCTCCGCCTGCCGGGTTCACGCCATTCTCCTGCCTCAGCCTCCCCAGTAGCTGGGACTACAGGCGCCCACCACCTCGCCCGGCTAGTTTTTTGTATTTTTTAGTAGAGACGGGGTTTCACCATGTTAGCCAGGATAGTCTCGATCTCCTGACCTCGTGATTCGCCCATCTCGGCCTCCCAAAGTGCTGGGATTACAGGCTTGAGCCACCGCGCCTGGCCTTTCCTTTCCTATTCTAATCACATCCCTGCTTGTATTAGAATATATCTCTCTTGCTACAACTGTCTGCCTCTTAAAAGCAACAACTATGACATATATTTATATATCTCTAGACACATAAACCTAAAAAAAGTTTACAAAGGTGTGCAATAAATGTTCCCTGGGCTAAAATAATGAACAATAATGTGTACAAAGTCAAAAGTAAAATAGAACAATGGCAGGAATTGACTGATTCTTCACACACTTGTAAAACTATTACACTATATAAATCACTGCAAAAATTAATGACCGTAGAAAGGAGGACTACCACTAACAAACTAGGATCCTGGGCTTACCGGGGTTAAAGAGATCTAACCACAAGGGGAAAAAAATATTCTTAATTTGTCATCATTAAAGACTAATTTTAGGTCTTTGGGTAATTAAATGAATACATTGTTTATGCTCCATACACTTTCGGCCGAGTCTTGGAAAATACGTGAAACTTCCAAGAATTAAAGTTTCCATTAACGCAAGTGCCAAAATCAGGAGGCTTGACCTGTGGGAAAAAGCACATTTGTCTTCGCTGGCTCCTTTTCAAAAAGCTATAGATGTTTATTGTATAACCTTTTTTGTACGCAAATGCTCTGTTTTATCATTCAGACCATCTAGACAGAGGAAGAAGCTGCAACATTTCAGAAAGCAACCAATTACTGAAGACCGAGTGACCTGGCCTTATCAGCGCTGAAGTGTTAACGGCGGTCCCTGTTTGGGGCAAAATTTCTCCATCGGGAGCCACTGCCAGTGGTTTCTTTTTTCTTTTTTTTTTTTCCTTAAGGGATAGGGCGGGGCGGGGGGTGGGGCAGTCGCTGTTTTGAGGGGTGTGTGTGTGTGTGTGTGTGTGTGTGTGTTTAATTCCCTGGCTTTGGCTGGTGAAGAAATAGTTTACTAGAGTGGGTTTCAGAACATCTTCCACCTGCATCTCTCCTAGCAGGTGGAAATTTAATGTAAATAATTGCGTGTGCCCACAGCTTGAACGCCTTGGAAGAATATTTTCTGACCTCTCTGCTTTTATTCAGTCCGAAGTAGCCCAGTTATCATGAAGAAGCCCAGTTATCTACCTAGGTTACGAAATAAAATTAAAATTAAATCTCCTTACGTCAGTGAACTTGGACTCAGAAAGTTCTCTCCCCTGAGCAGAGAGCCTTTTAAAGACTTGTGTGTCACGCTGGCGGCAGGGGGTCGCGGCTACTGGAAAGGAGCTGGCTCCGCAGGTCCCGCCCTCCCCCGGGTCGTCCCTCCCTCTGGCCTGATCCCTACCTCCCGGGGACTCGCGCTCGCCCCCTCCCCGCCCGCCCCCTACTCCGCGACAGCGGCGGCTTCCGAGGTCTGGCGTGCGTCAAAGCCCTAACTGGGAGGCTGATTTGTGGAGCATCCCCCTCAACCCCCTTGTCCCTCCTCCTCCCACTGAAGTGGCCAAGGGAGTTGAGCTGAGCAGGGGGAGGGGAAGATCTACACCCATCCCCCTTCCTCTAGCCCTCCCTGCGTTTAGATTCAGTTGCACCTTTTATTATTTTAACTCTTCTCCATAGGACACGCAGCCCCCAATCTGTCCCTCCGGCCTGGGCGGCCCCTGGTCCCGCGCGCCAGGATGGGAGAGCCAGGGACCTGCCCGCGGCCCGCCGGCGTGTGCAAGGAGGTCCAGCCGCCGCGCCCGCTGCCCGGAGTCTGTAAGTTTCAAAGCTGCTCCGGGGGAGGGGAGGGGGAGGCTGTCCGCGTCCCCATAAATGATTTAAAATGCAAAACACCGGAGAGGCTTGCAGTGTTGGATGGACTTTTCGGGGCGCACTCCCTACTGCAACCCGCAGGCTGTTGTCTGGGTTTTTTTTCTCCCCCCGCACCGTGTATATTTGATTCCTTAGTTGTTTAAAAAAAAAAAAAAGTGTTCAATTTTTCAATTTATAATATTATGATTTCCACAGGAACCTTTTTAACTGTTTTTTAGATGCAACTCATTCTTTCGCATTTAAAATAATTCTTATAATTTATAAATTCTATAGCACACCACTTACTACAATTTTGTCAGATTACATGTTATTTATACTGCGCGAGGAGTCACGGCCTTTGCTTACTTCTAAAAATAACGGAGGAAGAATTTCCCCTCTTTACTTTTAATATTGCTACATCATCTAAGTACTTTAATAAGTAAGTAGATCGTGCACCCAACTGGTCTTAATCTTCTTGATTGACGCCACGTGCTGTAATCTTGCACTAATTTATAGACGCGGTTCATCGCAGAGAATTATCTTTGAGCCTGCTGTTTACCGGAAGGCTCTTGGTTTTGTTTAGCTAAGGCTATGTCCATATGTGCTCAGAAGATAAGAAAAATTGAAACAGTTCTTTTTATTAAAACCAAGTAATTTTTCTGAGATCCCAGAACTCAAGCACAAGCTAGACTCATGTTTGGGTTAGTGAAAAATCACAGTTTTGGTTTTGCATGTCACCTCGCGCATGTACAAACATATCCTTGAATACAAGGACCAAGAGGTGAGCATAGGGTGGGTTTTTAAGTTTTTAATGACTGTTTCCCTCGTGCAGGAGGACGGGTGTCCAGGGACGGAGAGGCAGGTGACAGGCAGGTGGCTAAGCTGGCTATGGTGACAGGACGATGTTGGCCAGAAAGAGTATCATCCCGGAGGAGTATGTACTGGCGCGCATCGCCGCGGAGAACCTGCGCAAGCCGCGCATCCGAGACCGCCTCCCCAAAGCCCGCTTCATCGCCAAGAGCGGGGCCTGCAACCTGGCGCACAAGAACATCCGTGAGCAAGGACGCTTTCTGCAGGACATCTTCACCACCTTGGTGGACCTGAAATGGCGCCACACGCTGGTCATCTTTACCATGTCCTTCCTCTGCAGCTGGCTGCTCTTCGCTATCATGTGGTGGCTGGTGGCCTTTGCCCATGGGGACATCTATGCTTACATGGAGAAAAGTGGAATGGAGAAAAGTGGTTTGGAGTCCACTGTGTGTGTGACTAATGTCAGGTAAGAATGTAGTGGGATGAGGCAGGGGTTGAAAACAGTAGAGAAAAAGATGTCAAAATGCCTTTTCTCTTATCATTCTGTTATTTAATTGAAAGTGAAATAAAGGGTTTGTTTTAGAATCTTCAGAAACAAAAAAGCACAATAAAGAACAAAACCTAACACAGTAAATATTTTTTTAAATGCAGCTTTATGGATGAAGAGTCTCTGAAAATCTAAGCTTCAGTCCTTTGGACTAGCCTTGAAAATGTGGTACCAGTTATCAAAAAAAAAAAAAAAAAAATTGTAATTCAGAGGATAACACAGAGTGCTTTACTCCAAAAGCACACACATTTAGTTCAGTATGAAAAAGCTGCTGTCCGTAGTTTCAGTGTCCACAGTTAAATATCTCTGATCAACAAAAAAAATTATGCTAGTGGACATTTTTCTATGACTCTTCTAACCCATGACACTTTCAGAAATAATAAGAAAAAAAAAATAGGGAGGTCCTAGGGGGAGAGTGTCCTAGATTAAAAATCTACTAAAAAATGAAATAAATATCATCCCTTCTTTATCGAGATTATCATAACATAGCTGATTGCTTGCATAGGATTCAGAAATTAAAAGTTGTGCTAAGATTCAGAACTAGAAATTGCTACTTTTTAATGAAAATTAGTCCAAAATTTTGTGGAAGGGGTTATATAAAAGCAAGTTAATTTTGTACTCTTCTTTCAAAGTTTAAATAGAATAAGGACAAGACAGTTCTTAGATTACCTAACTTTGGCTTCTTTCTCATATCATAAGTATCTCAAAGACAGGTAAATTGAATTTGATTTCAGTGATTCTCCTCTCTCACTTTCACATGGTTTAAGAACATTTAGTTGAGGTGATTTGTTTCTTAATTTTTTGTTGTTGTTGTTGTTGGGAGGTGGAAAGAGATAAATTATATCAATTACCAAGATATTCACTGTGAATCAAAACAGTAGTAATAATACTGGAAAATTTTTCAAAACATTTTTAAAAGAACATTTTAAATTCACATAATTCACAAAGCAAGGAAACTTGAAAAAGCATTATGATACCAGGAGACTGTAAAGGATGGGACCTCTAGTGACTCTGAAACCTTATGAAGCTAGCATATCACTGCAGAAAGTGGACCCCAGACTGTGAACTGGTCTACCCTTCCATTTGCTAAGTAACTACAATACCAGTCTTTCAAGGAGGAAGGCAGCATTAGTGCGCAGAGATCACACACCACAGATTTCAGCTCAATTTTTGAGGAGCAAAAACTATTGAATTGATGTATTGCTTTTAATATTGATTATTCTTTTCCTTTTTCAAACTTGTCACGAACTGTTGTCTCAAAGAAAATGCAGTTGGAAAACATAGGAGATCATCAGTATACCAGATATAAAGAAAACACAATACTTAAAATATCCGTTAAAACATTCAATAGGTATTCTAAGATCAAATATCATTATCTATAATATATCTCTTTAAGAAACTTACTGGCACTGATAATTGGTGAATCGTTTTCATATCAAAATAAATTTTTAATCTAAATTATATGATAGATACTGATAAAAAAGAGATAAAAGAAATAATAACAGCAAACCTTAAAAATATTCATTCTCTCCCAATTAGAATTTAAAAGGTGACTAATAATAATTCTAATTCTTTGCATTTTTCTCTTTGTAAATTCAATGTCCAATCATATCACTAAAATTGGAAACAACATTTTTCATTGAATATTCACCAGTA
Organism: Trachypithecus francoisi; assembly: GCF_009764315.1. Taxonomy (NCBI): domain Eukaryota; kingdom Metazoa; phylum Chordata; class Mammalia; order Primates; family Cercopithecidae; genus Trachypithecus; species Trachypithecus francoisi. Next base: position 109,622,389 of record NW_022681456.1, read on the forward strand.
TTTCCAAATAATGTTTGACCATTCTTCTTTTAGGGTGACTCATTTTCTCCTTCATATATTTTCTCCTTCAAGGAGTCTCTTTGACTCCTTCATTTAATATGAGTCAAAAAATAGACCAATATATTTCCTCTTTCTCAGTATTATCCAGCCTACCTCTCTCTGTAACAGAATAAAGGAACAGCTAAACACTTTTATCTCTTGAGATTGTTTAGCATAGCAAGTGTCAGTAAAAAGCTGGATCTTGTACCATATGTAATATTTAGAATTCCTAAACAATATATAAAATATCCACATGAACAGTCTCTTAAACCATTAAAACAAACCATTTGGGATATTTATCATTAGATTGCTCTCTGAAGTATGGATACATTATCAGAAATCAGTGTTTTATCCATACCCCTTCTCTGGGGTCCATTTTTATTTTTCGCCGTGTTTTGGGGCTATACCAGATATCTTTTTGTGGGTAGCTGGTGCAATAGGCAATTACTGTAGTTTTCCATGAATCATTTTAGCACCAAAAGAAATAGGCAACTTTCGCACTCCACTTAAAAACTAATCAAAAGAATAATCCATGTATTCTTGCTTATCCCTTATGGTTTTCTACAAAAGTGCACTGTATATACCAAGTATTCAAATGTTTTTAAACATTTTTCTCACCTGCTGTCCATAGCATTAATAAATAGGTAATACTTTGAGAGATTGCTAATGTGTGGCTTGTCTTCTATAAAGTTAGAGAAGTTGGAAATTGGGGTTGGGGGCAAAGACAGGACTAATCTCTTTTCCATGAAGAAGCCACAGCAGTACTAGTTGTGAAATTAAGTGTTATAAATGGATAGTAACAAATGTGGTGCTTCCCATATGGGGGTAAATGAGAATCACCTGAGAACTTTTCAAACGCGTCTTACCCAGATCCAACCTCAGCCTATCAAATCAATGTTTATTCACTAAGATAGGGAGTAGATGTCCTATTTGAAAAAGCTTCCCAAGAAAATCCTACAACTTCTTGGTTCCTTCCCTTTGCTTCTTTCACAGGATTAGGCCAAAGTGAGAAAATTCAAGTTAGTATAATATTAATTACAGATACACCTTAGAGATATTGCAGTTTTGGTTCCAGACCATTGCAATAAAGCAAATATCACAATAAAGCCAGTTACACAGACTTTTTTGTTTCCCAGTACATATACAACATTTACATTATATTGTAATCTAATAAGTATGTAATACCATTATGGCTGAAAAATGTACATATCTCAATTCAAAAAATATTCTAATGCTAAAAAATACTAATAATCATCTGAGCTTTCTGCAAGATGTGGTCTTTTTCCTGGTGGTGGGACTAGCCTTGATATTGATGGCTGCTGATTGATCCAGGTAGTGGTTGCTGAAGGTAGGGGTGGCTGTGGCAACTTCTTAAAATATGACAATGAAGTTTGCTGCATCAATTGACTTTTCTTTTCACAAAAGATTTATCTGTAGTGTGTGATGCTGTTTGATAGCATTTTACCCACAGTAGAAATTCTTTCAAAACTGGAGTCAGTCCTCTCAAAACCTGCCACTGCTTTATCAACTAAGTTTATGTAATCTTCTAAATTCTTTTTTGTCATTTCAATAGTGTTCACAGCATCTTCACCAAGAGTAGATTCCATCTCAAGAAACCACTTTCGTTGCTTGTCCAGAAGAAGCAACACCTCATTCATCCAAGTTTTACCATGAGATTGCAGCAATTCAGTCACATCCTCAGGATCACCTTCTAATTTTAGTTCTCTTGCTATTTCTACCACATGTGCAGTGACTCCCTCCACTGAAGTATCGAACCTCTCAAACTCATTCATGAGAATTACAATCAACTTCTTCCCAACTCCTGTTAATGTTAATATTCTGACCTGCCATGAATCGCAAATGTTCTTAACGGCATCTAGAATGATGAATCCTTTCCAGATGGTTTTCAATTTACTTTACCCAGCTCCATCAGAGGAATCACTATCTATGTCAGCAATAGCCTTATGAAATGTAAATTTCTTAAGTAACAGGCCTTGAAAGTCAAAATTACTCCTTGACTCATGGCTGTAGAATGGATGTTGTGTTAACAGGCATAAAAACAGCAATCATCTCCTTCTACATCTCCATCAGAGCACTTGAGTGACTAGGTGCATTGTCAATGGGCAGTAATATTTTGAAGGAATCTTTTTTTCTGAGCAGTAGGTCTCAGCAGTGGGCTTCAAATATTTAATAAATCATGCTGCAAACAGATATGCTGTCCTCTAGCCTTTATACTGCTACTTATAGAGTGCAGGCAGAGTCACTTTATATGCTTCAGGGCTTCAGGATTTTCAGAGTGGTCAAGGACCATTGGCTTCAACTTGATGTTACCAGCTGCATTAGTTCCTAACAAGAGTTAGCCTGAACTTTGAAGCTTTGAAGCCAGGCATTGACTTCTGTCTAGCTATGAAAGTTGTGGGTAACGTCTTCTTCCAATAGAAGGCTGTTTCATTTTCAACACTGAAAATCTGTTGTTTAGTGCAGCCACCTTTACTAATTTTCTTAGCTAGATCTTTTGGACAACTTGCTGCAGCTCCTCTATCAGCACTTGGTGCTTCACCTTGTACTTTTCTGCTTTGAAGGTGGCTTCTTTTCTTAAGCCTCCTGAACCAATCTCTTCTAGCTTTAAACTTTACTGTTGCAGCTTCCTCACCTCTCATCCTTCATAGAATTGAAGAGAATTAGGGCCTTGCTCTAGTTTAGGCTTTGGCTTAGGGGAATGTTGTGCCCGATTTGGTCATTTGTCCAGACCACTCAGACTTTCTGCATCTCAGCAATGCAGCTATTTCGCTGTCTTATCATTTGTGTCTTCACTGGAGTAGCACTTTGAATTTTTTTCAAAACTTTTTCTTTCCATTGTTCACAACTTGGCTGCTTGGCACAATAGGCCTAATCTTTGGCCTAGTGTGGCTTTTGACTTGCCTTCCTCACCAGCTTAATCATTTTTGCTTTTGATTTAAAGTGAGAGGCAGCAAATATTTCCTTTACTTGAACGCTTAGTGTTCTTTGTAAGGCTATTAACTGACCTCATTTCAGTAGTGCTGTGTCTCAGGGAACAGGAAATCCCAAGGAAAAGGGGAGAAACAAGGGAGCAGCTGGTCAGTGGAGGAGTCAGAACATATACATTTATTGATTGTTTGTCACCTTATATGGGCATGGCTCATGGTGCTCCAAACTAGGGGTTCTCAGTCCTTGGTCTGCAGACCAGTGCTGGCCTGTGGCCTGTTAGAAACCAAGCCACATAGCAGGAGGTGAACAGCAGGGGAGCAAACATTACCTCCTGAGCTCTGCCTCCTGTCACATCAGCGGGGGCATCAGATCCTCATAGGAGTGTGAACCCTATTGTGATCTGCGCAGGTGAGGGATCTAGGCTGCGGGTTCCTCGTAAGAATCTAATTCCTGATGATCTGAGGTGGAATAGTTTCATCTCGAAACCATTTTCCCCCCATACACCCCCCAGTATTGTCTTCTACAAAACCAGTCCCTTTGCCAAAAAGGCTGGGGACTGCTGCCCTAAACGATGACAATCGTGACATCAAATATCACTAATCACACATCATGGTAACTGATGTAATAACAATGAAAAAGTTTGAAATCTTGTGAGAATTACCAAAATGTGACACAGAGACACAAAGTGAGCACGCGCTTTTGAAAAAATTGTGCTAATAGACTTGCTGTACAAAGGTTGCCACAGACCTTCAATTTATAAAAATGAAGTATCTGCAAAGTACATTACAGCAGAGTAGAATAAAATAAGGCGTATCTGTATGAGATCTTGACACAGTGATTTACTAGTTTCTGCCTCTAGTTCTCCCTTTCATCATTTCAGTATTCTCCAGAACACCTAGAGTAGCGCTCCCCAACCTTTTTGGAGCCAGGGACTGGTTTTGTGGAAGGCAATTTTTCCACTGATGGGGTTGGGGGATGGGGATGGTGTGGGGATAAAACTATCCCACCTCAGATCATCAGGCATTAGATTCTCATCAGGAGGGGGTAACCTAGATCTCCCACATGCGCAGTTCACAATAGGGTTCGCTATCCTATGAGAATACAGTACCTCCACTGACCTGACTGGAGGCAGAGCTCTGGCTACTGGTAATGCTGGCTTACCCACTATTCACCTCCTGCTGTGTGTGGCCCGGTTCCTGACAAGCCATGGACCACTACTGGTCCCTGGCCTGGGGGCTTGGGGACCCCTGACTTAAAAGAACAAAATTAGATCATCAATAAGACACTTTTCTTTCCAAATGGAAAACCATTCCCTTCTATTGAAAATACTCGTTGTTTGTAATAATGTGTTTTATACCAGTTTTTTTTTAGCACTGTGCTATTTCTATATGAGATACAAAATAAGTATTAGCTAATGAATATGATTTTAAAGATTATAAATAATAAGTTCACTCAGTACTCAGTACCTTCCATATGACTCAAGTCTCCTAAACATAGATAGGCAATAAATAATAAACGTCTACCTGGTAGAAAGTTTTACAGAGTAAACTGTGCCTTTGTGAAAGTGAAGTATTTCGCAATGTAAAATATGCCTTTACATAAAAATATATTAATCTTTTACACAGTTAAGCCCATCACTATGTGACCTGTGAAACATTAATAGAATGTTAATTAGGCCTTGGCTTAAAGGAACTCAATGAATTAATAGAATGTTAATATCCAGAAGTCTGGAGGTAGATGCATGCAAGAGAGAGAGACACTGTTCTAAACACAGTTTAGAATTTGGCATTTTACAAGTTTAATTTGGCTAGTCTGTCTGCAAGCATTTAATAGTCTCTAGTGGAAGAAAATGAAAAGTTCAGCCTGGCATATAATTTCATTATTCAAAATGTGACCTGATGGTGTTCTTTTCTGATATCCTTCCTCACAGGTCTTTCACTTCTGCCTTTCTCTTCTCCATTGAAGTTCAAGTTACCATTGGGTTTGGAGGAAGGATGATGACAGAGGAGTGCCCTTTGGCCATCACGGTTTTGATTCTCCAGAATATTGTGGGTTTGATCATCAATGCAGTCATGTTAGGCTGCATTTTCATGAAAACAGCTCAGGCTCACAGAAGGGCAGAAACTTTGATTTTCAGCCGCCACGCTGTGATTGCCGTCCGAAATGGCAAGCTGTGCTTCATGTTCCGAGTGGGTGACCTGAGGAAAAGCATGATCATTAGTGCCTCCGTGCGCATCCAGGTGGTGAAGAAAACAACTACACCTGAAGGGGAGGTGGTCCCTATTCACCAACTAGACATTCCTGTTGATAACCCAATCGAGAGCAATAACATTTTTCTGGTGGCCCCTTTAATCATCTGCCACGTGATTGACAAGCGCAGCCCCCTATATGACATCTCAGCAACTGACCTGGCCAACCAAGACTTGGAGGTCATAGTTATTCTGGAAGGAGTGGTTGAAACTACTGGCATCACCACACAAGCACGAACCTCCTACATCGCTGAGGAGATCCAATGGGGCCACCGCTTTGTGTCCATTGTGACTGAGGAAGAAGGAGTGTACTCTGTGGATTACTCCAAATTTGGCAACACTGTTAAAGTAGCTGCTCCACGGTGCAGTGCCCGAGAGCTGGATGAGAAACCTTCCATCCTTATTCAGACCCTCCAAAAGAGTGAACTGTCTCATCAGAATTCTCTGAGGAAGCGCAACTCCATGAGAAGAAACAATTCCATGAGGAGGAACAATTCTATCCGAAGGAACAACTCTTCCCTCATGGTACCAAAGGTGCAATTTATGACTCCAGAAGGGAATCAAAACACATCGGAATCATGACAGCAAGATAACCCCAAGACAGTCTTTTATCAAGTTTCGATGGTTTATGCCAGGCACTGTCAGACTGAACCAGAGCTGGAACACAATAATGTGTCCTTTCCACATTTTATTACACTAAATGATATTCATATTCAAGCAACAGCACTTTCTGTAGTAATAAAAAGTAACACACAAAGTGGAGGATTCATGGCTTATGCTTGTTTCATATGTGTAGAATTCTCAGTGATATGCTTAAGTTATGTGTAGGGGCGGGTATGCTCTCGTTTCTCTCAATTTGAAACACAAGAATTACTAATAGTAACAGGCCTTGAGCACAAAATTTAGTCAAGAAATGAAATCTGTTTGAAATGCTTAGTTGGTGAAACCACAGATCTCTCTGTTACTAATGATCACTCTGGAAATGCGAATAGAATAGGAGGAGAAAAAACAAAATCATGTTAATGCCTTTTGTATATCAACCTTCTCCTGTCTCCATGATACTGCATTTGGTAGGAAGCCTGAGGCAAAAACCGTTTAAGTGGATCTGTTTGTAAGTGGATTCAGTTCATTCACTTGGTCTGTCGGTGACTCCTGAAGGTCTCCTGGTCCATCTCATTGCAGTCTGTTGGGCAGAGCTGGACAAGGTGTCTTTGGAGGAAAGCTAAGTCTTGTCTCATTTAGGCCTGGGTTCCCAACAGTGACAATCACTTCCTTCTGCTTCTTACTTCTTCTTCTAGAATCCCCACAGGGAAATACTGTATTGAATATTTTATTAAAACATTTTCTTCGTACTCACTGTAGTTTTGTGATTCCTGTTTCACAAAATCATCCCAAGTTAAAACTCAAGAAAAGATGTTTTTAGAGCCATATAACAGAGATGTCAAAGTGATAATATTCACTCTGAGATTCCTCTCTCTCAAATCTGTTTGCTCCAAAACTAGCTTTTTTTGCTTTGTTTTGATTTTATTTCAAGTTTTAAAATGTCCTCTTGGTTTTTCAATCTGAGCCTGACATACCATAAAAATGCTATAAGCTTTTTTTTTTTAATCTTCAATCTCCCATCTTAAAACTATACTTCCTTCCCAGTAATATCTGAATTTAGGCTTGGTATTTATAGATTTAGCATTATCTCATTTGCTAAAGTGAGATTTTCAATCAACGCTTCATTTAAGCATCTTTAGTGCCTGCTTCTTCAAGGAAGGGATGAGAGAGGAGAAAGAAGTACTAGGTTAACAAGCTATATATGGTCTTATTCTTACGTTTTATATAGCTAAACATCAGAAAGCTGAACTATTGTGAAATCTTTCACACAGATCTGGGGGTTTGTATTTATGAACATTGAAATAGGCAGGTAATTATGAAATGTTCTGTCTTAAGACACATGATTCTCACCAGGTGAATGGAAATTGTTTATCAGGTCATTGAGTTAATCATTCCTGAAAGGGTTCTAACTGTTCCTCTGAACTCTAGACTCACAGATCAAACAGGCACCTGAGGCTCCACTTGGATACTGAACAAGCGTTTCAAACTTACTATGTCTAAAACCAAATGCTTCATTCTCACTCACAAAACCTGTCCTCCTCCCAGTCTTTCTTCCAATCACCTGGGCATCAAGTCATGACCTGGAAGTCGTTCTTGTTGCCTCTTTCATACCCTACATGCCATCCATTAGCAATTACCTCTTGGCTCTGCTTTCAAAATATATCCAGAATATGACCAATTCTCTCTACTCCACCACTTCCTTCATAGTCCAAGAAAGGATACTTGTTACCCAGTATGTATGCATGCATCTGTAACAATTGTTTGAATATTAAAACATTTCTGTCTAGGTTGCTAAAGACTATCTTAATAAAACTTAACCCAACAGCAACTACGGAGGTGGATATCAGACCTCAAAACAATTCTGGAACAGATGCAGGTTCCCACCTTCCCACCCCAGGGCAGCTGAGCAGACTCAGAGGCAGCTGCCACTGATCCAGCAATAAGAACACGGATAGCGGCTTCCTGCTGCTCAGTAGCAGCCCAACGTTTGTAGAGGTGACACAGGCTGTGCAGCAGGTGATGTCAGGACATAGTGGAGCTGAGATGTCCAGGGTCTAGAGAATTCCCTAGCACCAGGGGCAAAGCTAGCTACGGAGTACAGGCAGTTCCCCCAGCCACCTTCCAGCTGCAACTAAATGCTGAGTGTCAAGGACCTAATGACTGTCAATATAATGGGCATGTCAACGAAAGGTTATGAGGGGCTCCCTATGTCAAGTTGTGGCTCAGACAGGGACATCATTTAGCTAGAGAGAGCCACACCAAACCACAGGTTCTATCAGCAATTTCTAAAAATCTGAAAATGTTTTAGAGAGTATTAAAATGATTTTGTGACCTATTTTTGCTAAAACATATTTCACTGGGTAAGCAATTTTGAGAACTATATAGTTTTAGAAGATAAGACTGACTCTGTACATATATGTGTGTACATGTATGATTTTGCCTTACATATTCTGTTTAAATATTATTTATATTCAGTATTTTGGTTCTCTGCTTCTACCCTTTCTTCCACCTCCACAATTCATACAGCAGGAACAATATTTTTTTAAATCACAAGTCAAACTACATGACACCTCTTCTTAAAGCCCTCTTCTGCCTTTTTCATTTTCTTTTTTCTATTCTTTTTTGGAGACAGAGTCTCACTGTGTCGCCCAGGCTGGAGTGCAGTGGCACAATCTCAGCTCACTGCAACCTCTGCTTCCCAGGTTCAACAGATTCTCGTGCCTCAGCCTCCTGAGTAGCTGGGATTACAGGCGTGTGCCACCACACCTGGCTAATTTTTTGTATTTTTAGTAGAGCCAGGGTCTTACCATGTTGCCCAGGCTGGTCTCAAACTCCTGAGCTCAGACAGTCTGCCCACCTCGGCCTCCCAAAGTGCTAGGATTACAGGTGTGAACCACCATGCCCAGCCCTTTTTATTTTTCTTAAAATGCAAACCAAAATCCTTACCAAGGCTGACAAGCCACTGCATCTCATTGTTAGCACTCTTCCCCTCAGTGACTCCCATACTTTTCCACACTGGCCTTTCTGCTCTTTGAGAAAGAGACATATGGCTCCTGCATCATGGATTTGCTTCTACCTGGAGAGTTTTCCCTCAGAAAGCCTCATGAGTCTCCCCTGTCATGATTTAGTCTCTGCTCCAGTGTCACCTCGTGAGGAAGTATAGTGTAATAGTTATAAAAACAGACCCAGAAGCCAGACTCCCTAGGTTTCAATTTCAATGTTAACATTTAGCATCTGTAAGGCCTTGACAAAATTAGCTTCTTTGTGCCTCAGTTTCTCCATATATAAAATCAGGATGATTATAGTGTCTACCTCACAAATTTGTTGTGAGGATTAAGTGAGTTAACATATACAAAGGGCTTAAAAGAGTATAATTCATTGGCCCAGGACAAACACTTGAAATAAAGGATGTCCTTTATTTCAAAAAAGGCAAAAGGCAATAAAAGAAAAAAAAAAAGGATTACCTTCAAAGTAATTGGCTTCTTAGTAAATGACTGATTCAATGCATTACTCTTCTTCTCTAGGACAGAGATAAAAGAACTCTGCCACATGAATCTGATCTCTTGAAACCTCTGCAGCAGAGGCCCTTATATCTGCCCACTTCCAGTTGCTTTTCCTGATCCTTTGACACCTTTAACAGACACTTGCCTGTCCTCAAACATTGTCATGTGTAAAATACTACAATGTGTAAAAAGGAAACATTTTGCATACAGAGATTTCTGCTTGCGCTTGTCTATCATGTATTTATTCATTTAGTAATATATATTGAATGTCTGCCGGGGCTGACACTTATCATCTGGGAAAAATAACTAAGTGTGTCTATTTTCTTTAAGGAGGAGCAGAAATTGATAGCCCGGGTATATGCTGATTCTGTAGTAAGTAATCAGAGATGGAAAGTATCAGGTAAGATAAACTGGAATACATGCCAGAATTGGAAAAGAGACACTTTCATCTCAAAATCAAAATCCAAACATACTGCTAGTTACTGAGCAGGTATGGGAAGACAGCAGAAGACCTAGAACTGTTGCACATACAGCTTTGCTGAGAGCTGGATGAGAAAATAGAACATTGTCCTTAGAACTATCATTTTTCCCTGCTTTATCCCCATACCATAGTTTTATTCGACAATTCCTTATTGTTTGCATCTTAGCTCAAGACTCTCTCTAAAGAAAATCATTGTTGCCCTTGTCCAAATATCCCTGGCCAAAATGTTCTGACATGTAAGTGTGTCTCAGAACTGACAGTTTCCCAGCAGCTTAAGGAAATGACCTGAGTTCCCAAAGAAAGTCTAACCCGCAGAAAAGTTAGTCACTTAATGAACATAGGGCAGCATTTTCTCCCCTCTAATATTTGGATTTCATTTTGTTGTTGTTGTTTAGCGACTTGGCATTCATGGAGCCAGAAGTTTTCCCTTTGATAATAAATCAATTGTAGATAAAGAAGAATGAATGAAAAGACATCTACATCTCCTGGGAGTCCCACTCCCAACTTTTGTTATTTTCAGCATGGAAGGTAGAGGCAGAACTGTAGTGTCTCCAAGGACCAGTGCATTAAAGTAACCATAACAAATCCTACAGGCTGTTTAAGAGGAAACCCAAGGGCCATGCTCTTCCCATGATCTTTATGCACAATTCTCATCAATGGTGATGGGAATTTCCCTACAGACCTAGAAAGGATGTGACTCTCAATTACACCCCTTGATAATCGCACAGATTCAAGTTTAAGTTCATGAAAATCTTAATCAGTCTTTAACTTCAGATCAAAATATTACGCTGGAGCCCACTTTCATTTTAGGTTATTTACATCTTCATGAATACTCTTTTCAAGAGGTGTTCCAGTTCTCATGAAGATTTTCTTGGCTGTACCATATGTCACTCCTTCCTCCACTCCAATACTCCCGGGGGTAGTTGGAATGAAACTGTTGCCTTACACTGAGTTTATCTTAATTATTTGAAGGAACAAAAATATGAAATCTGGATTTCCACACACTATTGAATTGCTTCAGTGGGTATGGAAAAGTGGAGGCTGAAACAGTTGTCCGTAAAACTGAAGTTAAGATATATAGTACTTCAAAGGGCTTCACTTATTTGCCACTGATTGCTGAAGAAAGTTCACATTCTTGACACATGATAGTTAAGACTCTCTGTGGTTTGATTCCAACACACCTTTCCTGCCGGATTTTCTAACCCTACCCAGAATACCTTATGAAGCTTCAAGTTTATTGAATGCTTCACTCACATTCTGCAAGCTGCTGAGATTGAAACTCTGTGCTTTCTCTACCACAAACTATTGTTTTTATTAAACCTTCTGAAATTCTCCACCTAAATCATTCGGTTTTTTTATCCCCACACATTTACCTCTATTTAGTGGTTATTTCATAATAACTGGTATTATATAGCTTTTGAATATCCTAGACATCTCTCTCCTCTAGATTGTAAGTCCTTTCCCCAAATTACTTATCACGGTGCTTGCCTAAAATAGATGGTGATAGCAGCCTGACAGTTATCACCCCAAAATCCATTCTTCATTTTCCTACATAGAAACAGAGTTTAAGCTGGGCATATGAATATCCAGCGAGAGATTATACATTCCCAGTAGCTATGTCAGTTACCTATGGTCATGTGCCAAATTTGGGGCTCAATGTCCTGTGAACAGAAGCTAGTGGACCACTTTCAATTCTTGATGTTTAAAAACTCTTAGTTTGTGTATCTCGACCTTTTGCACCTCCCGTGGACTGAGCACATGTGTGATGGAAATCCAGCTTTGACCAGGTTGATGAAGATAAAACCTGTGGAGTAAATAAGATGGAAATAACCTGGCACAGCAAATCACTTTGTGCAACAGTGCTGTGCAAGTCTGGGCTTCCTAATTTTAGCCAGTTACACAGATGAAAATAAACATTTACTTTATTTTGGTAGGTTTTTTTGGCTTTTTTTTTTTTTTTGACTGCTTGTTTGCATGTTTTCTTACTATACTATAGTTTGGCCTCTATTCTGATTAATAAAAATGCTAAATTATCAAATGCAAAAGTAACCCACAGAATGGCAGAAGATATTTTCAATTTTATATTCTACAAAAATTCATCTCTAGAATGTATAAAAATCTCTTAGAAATCAGTAAGATAAACATGGGCACCCAAATAGAAATAATTGACAAACAACATGAAAAAAGTACATCACAAAAAAGAGAACCCAAAAAGCCAACACACATATCCAAAGACACTTGATTTCACTAGTAATCTAAACGCAAATGAAAAGCACAATGTAATGCCATTACACACCACCAGAACAGTTAAACTGAAAAAGATAAAGGCAAGTGTTGAAAAGGATGAGGAGCAACTGGAACTTAAACATACTACAAGTGGGAGAATATATTGTCATAATCACTCTGAAAAACTGTTTGGCAGGGTCTTGTAAAACAAAATGCAACAAATGCTATGACTTAGCAGTTTCACTTTAAGTATATACTCCAAAGACTTACATAAAAAAATTTTATGGTATCACTGTTACTATAGGTCCAAACTGGGAGCAATCCAAATATCCATTTACAATAAAATGGATATGTAAGTATCAATATGTTTATGCAATGGACTACCACAGAACGAAAAGAATGAATAATTTATAATGACTCACAATAACATCCATATATCTCACAGACACAGTACTGAGCAAATCAAAAGCATATCTTTATGGTTCCATTTATATAAAATTAAAAACAGCCAACACGACTCTTTGGTGTTTGTAAGTCAGGACATCGTTTATCATCAGAGACAAAGGGATAGGAGCTGGAAGACAGCATGAGGAAGTTTCTGGGTCTCTGTGAATGTTCTGTTTTTTGAACTGTGTGCTAATTACATAGGTGCATTCACCTGGGGAAAATTCATTGAGCTGTACATTACAATGTGTGCACTTTTTGTGTGCACAGTTCCTTTTAATAAAATTCAAAATAATGTAATGATCAAAATACTTTAAACAGAAGAAAAAAGTGAAAAGTAAAAAATGAATCTCTGGCCAGGCTCAGTGACTCAACTCTGTAATTCTAGCACTTTGGAAGGCCAAGGTGGGCAAATTTCTTGAGCCCCGGAGTTCGAAACCAGCCTGGGAAACTTGGAGAAACCCCGCCTCTACTAAAAATACAAAAATGAGCCAGACATGGTGGCTTGCACCCATAGCCCCAGGCTACTTGGGACGGTTAGGTGGGAGGATTGCTTGAACTCGGGAGGCTGAGGTTGCAATGAGCCAAGATCGTGACAGTGCACTCCATCCTGGGAGACACAGCAAGACCCTGTCTCCAAACAACAATAATAACAAAAAGAATCACTTAAAACTAATCAACATTGATGAAAATCTACTTTCTTGTGTGGTAAATACACTGAAATTTTTTAGATTAATTGACTATCTAAAGACCCTATAAGATTTGTACATCATTTTAAAATACATTTATCTCCGTAAGTGTCATGGTCTGTTAGATGTATAGCTCATGCTGGAGTGTGAATATGACCATTCATTTAACAATTATTTATTTAGCAACTGCTCTGTACCAGGCATTGTGATAAAGCCTGGGGATATAAATTATAAACCAAGTCACCACAAGGTACCTATAGCCTAACAAAGACATTTACCAAAAGTGTCCGCAAAGGCATATTACAAGATAGTGGTTACATGCAGGAACTCTGGAGTCAGGCAGCCCTGGCTTCTCTGCCACTTACAGTAGTGGGACCCTGAACAAGTTCCCCTGAGCCTCAATTGACTGAATATGTTGAGTAAAGTAGTACTATATGACTTAGTTTATATTAATATATACACTATATGGTATGTAATTTATTATATATAATATACATACACTTATACTATATGTATTGATATATAGTTGTTTTGAAGTATTGATGAGAATTTGTGTTCAGTACAGTGTCTGGAATACAGTAAGTGCTCAATAAATCTTAACTATTATGACTACTATTGTTATTCTTTTCGCAGCACAGCAGGAGTAGTATGGTGGTGCTCCCAAGGTAGTGTCAATTAAAGGGCAGGAAATAAAGAGACTGTCTAACAGAGAGGGCAATAGGGAACCAATGAAGAGGAAAGAACCAGTAAATTTATTCTAGATGGTCCTAAAATAACCATCGTGACTACAGGGGAAAACAATAAGGGATGGGCCCCATCTTCTACCAAAAATGTTAACTCCTACCCAGCCTTCAGCTCATAAGGTACCACTTCCTCAAATCATGTGTTTAATTTCACAAACAACATGAATATCTTAGAGCTCAGTATTTTAAGCCAAGAAAAGAGATAACAAGAGGGGCTATCAAATCCTTTTCTCTGATTCTCTGATATTCCTCTGCTTTATAGCAGAGGCTACAAAGGTACACTCAGAGGTTAAGCAGTTTAGAACCAGCGAATCGTTAGAAAATAGTGAGCCTGAGAAGGATTTTTAGCCCAAAATGGTAATAGCTTACCATTAGCTCCCTTCAGTTGATCCCCTTATCTTTGAAATAACCAAGGAAAAAAATTTTAAATCACACTTAATCTACTGCAGCCTGGGTAAACAAGAAAGACTTATCAGTGGGAAATAAATTTTTAGAAATTCCTGGAAAAGATAAAGAGGATAGAATGGACTTGCTGGGAAAACCTATCACAGCTGAGATCTATTACCCAGATTCACTCAAAAGAAAGTGTAGAGCTGCTAAACAAGGGGTTTTGCAACAAAAGTCAGGAACTATCCAAAGTTCAGAGGTGGTAGCTAGCGGCTGGGAACAGAAGCCAGAGCAGACAGCAATTTAGGGACATTGCAGAGCTGTAGGAGATCTGTACTGGTCTGCAGACAGACAATAATTGGCACTGTAAGTAACTGGGGAACTAGTGCCTGAGACTTTCAGGAATACCAATGGTACTTTGGGCCCTCAGATAACTTGAGCTACCACAAGTGATAGAAAAAGAATAGGGTTGCAGTTGAGCATTTGAATTAAAGTTTTATTCGAAGCCCTTTGAAGTTTCTTAACATTTGGTTGCAATTTACATTTATAATTATATTGTACGAATATACTTTTTTGACAGATCACAATTTTGGCACTCTCTAAAGGGCCTAGTTTGACATGCACCATAAATCTCTTTCAAAAAATCACCCAGAAACATAATTCAACTTACAATATCTCCATTTTAGGTAGCACTACTTGTAAGCAGAAAGGATTTCTAGCATGACTTTTGTCTTTGTAGCTGAATAGTATTACCCTGCATTTGGGAGGGAAGGTGAACTCATTTCAAGAACGGAACTAGGTTTTTCAGAACATTGCAGTAGTTGTAGAAATGTGTGTTGTAATGGAGGCAAGCTACAGAGAAACATATAGAAAGCTTAATCTGGAATGCTGGAATGGTGAATATGGTAAATACAACTAAGAAACAAGGGGGAACTTATCAAATTTAAATGAAAATTTTGACATTTGAATAAACGATTTCCTGTGTAAAAAAATTCTGCCCCAGAATTCCTTTTGCAAATTACCCTTTAAACCAATTGTGTTTTATGAGGAAAAATGTGATTATTTTCTCTTTTTAGCCTTTTGTTATAGAAAATTTCAAGCAGGCCGGGCGCGGTGGCTCAAGCCTGTAATCCCAGCACTTTGGGAGGCCGAGACGGGCGGATCACGAGGTCAGGAGATCGAGACCACCCTGGCGAACACGGTGAAACCCCGTCTCTACTAAAAAAAATACAAAAAACTAGCCGGGCGAGGTGGCGGGCACCTGTAGTCCCAGATACTCGGGAGGCTGAGGCAGGAGAATGGTGTAAACCCGGGAGGCGGAGTTTGCAGTGAGCTGAGATCCGGCCACTGCACTCCAGCCTGGGCGACAGAGCGAGACTCCGTCTCAAAAAAAAAAAAAAAAAAAGAAAGAAAATGTCAAACATATACAAAAGTGGAGAGATTAGTATAATGAACTGCACATAATAATCACCTCCTCAATAATGACCACGTTAGGGCCAATCCTTTTTCAATTTATCAGCTGTTGACTCAACTACACTTTTCTTCTCGTAGTAATGGAAGCGATAATGGGAAGTTTAAAAATAACAAAGCAGAACCTGGCAAGGGCCTTACCAGGTGTTGTGCAAATAAAAGACTATGTGAACATTTTTAATGTGAGAATAGCTTTTAAAGATTAAGACCAAAGAATGGAAAGACTTTGAGATGGGTCTTGAATGATGGATGCTATTTCAACAGGCAGAGATGGGCAAGAAGGGTAACCGAAGCATAAGATTACAAGTTCCATGAGGCCAAGAACGTCTTCCATCTTGCTTACTCTTGTGTTTCCAATATTTAACAGTGCCAATCCTTGCTTGATAAATATATGAATTAATGAATCAATGCCATTTATTCTCCTTCAGTTACCTGGCCCTTGCCAGGTTCCGCTTTGTTATTTTTAACCTTCCATTATTGCTTAGACTATAATTTTCTCCAGCAATGGGGTTTTTTACACTCATCTTTGTATTTCATTACTGTGGCAAGAAAAGTGTAGTTGAGTCAACAGCTGAAAAATTGAATTAAAAGTCAAGAAATATCACAAGAATTAATGCTAAGAGTTTACAAATGAATTCACAGTTCTGTTGGATTTAGGGTTTAAAGGATGTCTTTATGGAGCTAATCATTGATATAAGAATTTATTTTGTGATAGTCAATGGTACCAATCAGTAGTTGTAAAAGGCAGATAAACGACATAATTCTAAGAAAAAAAATCAATGACAAAGATTTTTTTCTTTTTGTTTTTTGAGTAAAATAAATGGTTCCATTTATATGGGCATCTAATAGGTCTAAGGGAACCATACTATGAATTTGACTTGAATTTTAAAAGTACATGTAAATAAATAGTCTTAACTACTCTACCTAAAATTGACAAAATGCCAAAACTATATTTAACTTTAATTTGCTAGAATCCCTATAGTGCACATTTCAAGAGGTGTCTCTCTTTTGTTGTTGACACGATTCAACTTAATTATGTGATTTTCCACCCCCGTTTTATGTATTTGTTTTATTTTTACCTTTGCCTTTAACTGGATTTATAGACTAGTTTTTACCTCCACATACATAGGAAATGCTTGGAGAAAAATCAATGTGTTTTGTGTATATAATCCACCAAATGTAAACTCTTCAATTAACAAGTCACATATGAGTGCAGCCAAAAAGAAGTTTAAGGCTCTGAAATCAGGATTTTGAATCATCTAAAAACATAATTTGAAACTGAACACAGTGTCTTAGTGTTCTTTGCCACTTAATTCTACTGATCACCCTCATCCTTTGGGAAGTTCTTATCTTTCAGGGCTTCAGTGATCTACTTTACAGGGTGTTCTCCTGCCTTTTCTGACTCTCTCACAGGCCATCTATTTCTGTCATTTCATCTGAGTTGTCTATCTAGATGCCACTCCACACACGTTTATTCCTCTAACTCAATAGCTACTGTAAACATTCTGCTGGAGAGCATGCTTAACATAGCAAAAACCAAATTTTGTGTATTTTCTAAGAGTCACCTCCTCATCTGTAATCTTTTGATGGTGAGACCCAGTGTTGAATTATAATTGCTTTTTCTTATCCCCTAAATTGTCCCTGGCCTTCTTAATAAATCAGTCTCCAAATATCACAGATTTCCTCTAGCACAATGTCCCGAGCATCTGTCTCTTTTTACACTGTCTTTACTCTAGTCCAGGCCCTCATTACCTGCTGCCTGGGCTATTGCAATGAACTCTGATCTGATCTTCAACTCTTTTTTCCCACTCATTCAACATACTAGCAATGAAATTTTCATAAAAGTGAAACTACTGTCATATTTTTTCTTCAAAAAACTCCAAGGTGTTGTCTTTCCTTCTTAAATTCAGATTCCTCACTTTGACACTCACTAATCTGCCTTCTGAATCCATCAGTCTCCCTCCTCTTGTCATTTATTTCCTTGATCCAGACTAAATCTTACCCCTTTTCTGTTCTCTAGAAAGACCTTTTCTTTTCCACTTTGCCATGATTCAAAATCCTGATTTGACTCGGGTATAAATAATTCAAGAGACGTTTCGACAGGCTTCATCAGAGTCTATGTACAGGTATGGACAAACTGCTGTCAAACATTTGAGAATTTCCATGTTAAATCAATTGGTTGTATTGGAGGACAAAGGCATCTCAGATGTTGAAGCATTTTGTCACAGCTCAGAGTCTAAAGCCTCTTCCCAAAAAGCATCTTCCAGTTTTCAGAGCCTTAAACTTCTTTTTGGCTGTATTCATATGTGACTTGTTAACTGAAGAGTTTAAATTTGGTGGATTATATACATAAAACACATTGATTTTTCTCCAAGTATTTCCTATGCATATGCTATGTCAAATTTCTTCTCCAGGTTGGGTAGAAAATCTCTGGACTTCCAAAAACTTTGTCTACTTAAAACTTCCAATAATGTATCAGATGGAAAACTTTTACTCCCCTATCACTGGAAAGGCTGTAGCCTCTCATCTTGGAGGAACAGCCTATTGCTAGAACATCTCTTCCTTCTTCCTTTTTCACACCCTGGGTGTTAAGGAAAGAAGAGGGAATAAAAGAGCTGGTAGAAAATATATTATGTAACTGGTACCTAATATGTTTCCATTGCTTCTAGTGGCCTCCGCCAATGTCGTGCTCTCTACCCGCAAGATGTGTGTGTATTTTTCTTGGGATGACTTAGCATCATTATTACATTACTAAGCACCCCGTCAGTGAGGGGTCTCCTACTCTCCATTTATTTTTTGCCAGTGGCCATGCCTTCACTGTCTCTGTACTAGTTATCTATTGCTATATAACAAATTACTACAATGCAATGGTTTAAAACAGGAAACATTTATTATCTTGCAGTTTCTGAGGTTCAGAAATTTAGGCATGGTGCAACTGGATCCTCTGATGCAGGCTGTCTTATCAGGCTCAAACAAGGTGTCAGTCAGGGTCTCTCATGAGGCTTAAGCAAGTCTCATCTAAACACTTGACTAGGAAAGGATTTGCTTCTAAGCTCGTGTGATTGTGTGCGAAATTCAAGTTCTTGGCATCTATTGGCCTGAGGACCATGGTAACTAGCTGATTGTTGGCCACCTGCAATTCCTTGTTGCAAAAGTCTCCCAACAGGGACGCTTGCTTCATCAAAGCATGCAAGCCAAGAAAGCAATGGAGAGAGTTTGCTAGCAAGATGCAAATTATGATCTCGATAATGAAATACTGGAGGTGGCATTCCATCATCTTTACTATATTCTGTTGGATAGAAGAGAGTAACAGGTTGTGAATACAGGGAAGCTGAGGTCACTGGGGGCCATCTTAGACCCCAACCTGCAATAGTCTCCTTTGGGTAAGCCTGGACCACTCCCATCTTCCTACCTTATTCTCTATCTTCCTTCACTTCATTCTTCATGTGGAGCTTCAAAATAATTGAAGTCCTCTTCTGCATCTTGCAATGACCCCAAAGAACCTCTCCGGGGTGAGGGGTCCTTCCCACTTTCCCAGAGGCACTATACCACTGTTTCTTCTCTGTGTTGTCACAATCAATTCCAGCAATCCTCACACCTTCTCCAAATGACAAGCTGACACTAGAGCTTATATTCAAGTACTCCTTGCAGATTCTCGGGAACAAAGTAAAGCCTTGTCAAGAAGTGGCCCATCCCCTTCATCTGAGAGGATCTATAAGTTCTACAAGTTAGGAAACATCCTTCAGAGCATGTGATGGCAGTCTTCATATTTTACAGGCACCCCTAAGCTTCATGAACGAGTCTGTTAAACTAGTCTCATAGAGAGTAGGAGGAAAAACCACACAACTTGCCACCAATCTGGTGCTACTTGACTTTACCCACTATCCCTCATCTCACAGTCTTCTTGTACAAGCACAGAAAGTGCAGGAACGTTTGAGGGCTGTGACTAGTGGTCAGAGGCAGGTTTTGTTATCTATTGTAAATCCTAGGGGGATCAGGGTAAAGAGGATATCAGTTTTCTCTCGCTTAATAGGACCTAGTGATATGGAATACTCTTTGACCCCAGGAGTTGAGCCCTAGTTGCCAATTCTGAGAAAAGTCTCCCTAAGCATCCTTTTATATGTGCAAGCCTAAGAAGAACCCTAAGTGTTAGACCAGCAGAGCCTCCTCTACACCATTAACCTGTAATCCTGGATCCTTGTAGCCAATCTAAGTACTGGTCCCATAGTCTCACTTTATCTACATCCTGCCGTATCTTTTATTTAGTTGATATTTTTTAAAAAGTGGTCACTTTGTCCATTGTCCTAGTGATATTTAGGCTTTGCATTCTTAGTTATTGCCTTTCTATCCTGTGTCTTTTCATTCTCCCAAAGCAAGACAATCTCATTCACTCCAAAGCTTTAATTATTCAATGACTGTGAAATCTGAGCCTCAAGTCCCAATCACATCTTCATTTGTGCATCCCTATATTTAAATGCCCATTAGTAGAGCACGTAAAGAAGAGCTGAGGCTTCTCAGAAATGATGAGTCATTTCTCATCTTGCAGAGAAGAATAAAAAACTATAGATTCTTTGAATGTTACGATTAAAAGGAAACTCTGAGATTGTCAACCCTCTTCACTTATCAGATTAGGATCCTAAAGGAAAAGCTGTTTAGGAGAAGGCCAAATTAGTTTGCTTTACTCACAGTACACTGCTTTTTCTACTGTATAATATAGTTGCTTGGAAAAAAAATAAAATTGCATATATTACAGGTATTATACAATTAAATCACATAATGTATATATATGGTGTGATTTTAACTGAGAGTTGCTATATTTAACAAAAACAAAACTTGCTTGGAAGTCTGTCCTAAGTTTGTGTATTATAAATGAATTGTGCTCCTTTGTTTTATGAGAGGTGAAATCAGACCTCTTAATGCTTACAGAAAGTACTGCTTCTCTTGTTACAATGGGTAGTGACCCACGTTGGGGGTGAGAGTACAACTGAGTCTACCAGAATGTGAGAAAAGGAGCTTTTCTATTGCATCTACCAAAAAGGAAACTCCATTTTAGTTAGAAAGAAGCTTGCGTTAATTCAACATTTGGATGAGGTCCAAAGTCAGTTGCAGTAAATCTTGATAACTACTGCTTGTTTCAAGCTAGAGCCAAGCAGTTTGTTTACTTTAAACGCTTGCTCGATGGGTTACTCCCCTGGGAAAATGACCTTGTTTTCATCTCAGGCCCAAGGAAACTTCTTATGCTGTGGAATCTTATTCCAGAATGTGTCTGGAATGAAGAAAGTTGCAGCCTATACTCAGCTAGCATCATCATCTCATTCCTTTCATCAACAAAGCTTCTGACTTTCTAAAATAAAAGTAGGAGTACTTGGAAATTGTAACGCTTCCCCTCATCCTCCAACACCCTCATCCCCACCATCCAAAATTACAGCTGAGAATTGCTCAGTGCTACCTAGGTTACTTAGTTCTCTTTTATTTTTGGTGCCCCAGAGGTGACAGAAGTAATAACCCCCATACAGTCAGAGGAAACCCAGATGATTCTATGGATGCTGTGTGAGTATAAAGGAACTTGACAAGTAGGCCCACTGCAAATAACACAGGCATCTGGAAGGAGCAGAAAGCAGGTTTGGGTTGACATGTTAATGTGGAGCCTGTGGTCACTCTGCAATAATGCCCCTTCCTTCTTTATCTCCCGCCCCAACACACAAACAGTTGGGAACGCATTTGTAATGCAGATATTCGTTAGGTACCAGGTCTCTCCTGTACAAACTTCTAATTTGGAAATATTCCTCGAGGTGATAGTATCTCTTGATATCTCAATCATTAACTTGCTAACTTGATGTTTGCTTTTCTTTTTTTTATTATTATACTTTAAGTTCTAGGGTACATGTGCACAACGTGCAGCTTTGTTGCACAGGGTATACATGTGCCATGTTGGTTTGCTGAACCCATCAACTCATCATTTACATTAGGTATATCTCCTAATGCTATCCGTCCCCTCCTACCCTCAACCCCCGACAGGCTCCAGTGTGTGATGTTCCCCACCCTGTGTCCAAGTGTTCTCATTGTTCAATTCCCATCTATGAGTGAGAACATGCGGTATTTGGTTTTCTGTCCTTGTCATAGTTTGCTGAGAATGATAGTTTCCAGCTTCATCCATGTCCCTGCAAAGGACATGACTCATCCTTTTTCATGACTGCATAGTATTCCATGGTGTATATGTGCCACATTTTTTAATCCAGTCTATCATTGATAGACGTTTGGGTTGGTTCCAAGTCTTTGCTATTGTGAATAGTGCCACAATAAACATACATGTGCATGTGTCTTTATAGTAGCATGATTTATAATCCTTTGGATATATACCCAGTAATGGGATCACTGGGTCAAATGGTTTTTCTAATTCTAGATCCTTCAGGAATCGCCACACTGTCTTCCACAATGGTTGAACTAATTTACACTCCCGCCAACAGTGTAAAAATATTCCTATTTCTCCACATCCCCTCCAGCATCTGTTGTTTCCTGACTTTTTAATGATTGCCATCCCAACTGGCATGAGATGGTATCTCATTGTGGTTTTGATTTGCATTTCTCTGATGACCAGTAACAATGAGCATTTTTTCATGTGTCTGTTCGCTGCATAAAACTCTTCTTTTGAGAAGTGTCTGTTCATATCCTTTGTCCACTTTTCCAGGAGGTTGTTTGTTTTTTCCCTGTAAATTTGTTTAAGTTCTTTGTAGATTCTGGAAATTAGTCCTTTGTCAGATGGCTAGATGGCAAAATTTTTCTCCCATTCTGTAGGTTGCCTGTTCACTCTGATGGTAGTTTATTTTGCCATGCAGAAGCTCTTTAGTTTAATTAGATCCCATTTGTCTATTTTGGCTTTTGCTGCCATTGCTTTTGGTGTTTTAGTCATGAAGTCCTTGCCCATGCCTATGTCCTGAATGGTATTGCCTAGGTTTTCCTCTAGGGTTTTGATGGTTTTAGGTCTAACATTTAAGTCATTAATCCATCTTGAATTAATTTTTGTATAAGGTGCAAGGAAGTGATTCAGTTTCAGCTTTCCACATATGGTTAACCAGTTTTCCCAACACCATTTACTAAATAGGGAATCCTTTCCCCATTTCTTATTTTTGTCAGGTTTGTCAAGTATCCGATGGTTGTAGATGTGTGGTGCTATTTCTGAGTCCTCTGTTCTGTTCCATTGGTCTATATATCTGTTTTGGTACCAGTACCATGCTGTTTTGGTTACTGTAGCCTTGCAGTATACTTTGAAGTAAGGTAGTGTGATGCCTACAGCTTTGTTCTTTTTGCTTAGGATTGTCTTGGCTATGCGGACTCTTTTTTGGTTCTATATGAACTTTAAAGTAGTTTTTTACAATTCTGTGAAGAAAGTCATTGGTAGCTTCATGGGCATGTCATTGAATCTATAAATTACCTTG
The DNA here is from genome assembly GCF_009764315.1 of Trachypithecus francoisi. Taxonomy (NCBI): domain Eukaryota; kingdom Metazoa; phylum Chordata; class Mammalia; order Primates; family Cercopithecidae; genus Trachypithecus; species Trachypithecus francoisi. The sequence goes on from NW_022681456.1 coordinate 109,645,608, forward strand.
GGCAGTATGGCCATTTTTACGATCTTGATTCTTCTATCCATGAGCATGGAATGCTCTTCCATTTGTTTGTGTCGTCTTTTATTTTGTTGAGCAGTGGTTTGTAGTTCTCCTTGAAGAGGTCCTTCACATCCCTTGTAAGTTGGATTCCTAGGTATTTTATTCTCTTTGTAGCAATTGTGAATGGGAGTTCACTCATGATTTGGCTCTCTGTTGTCTGTTATTGGTGTATAGGAATGCTTGTGATTTTTGCATGTTGATTTTGTATCTTGAGACTTTGCTGAAGTTGCTTATCAGCTTAAGAAGATTTTGGGCTGAGATGATGGGGTTTTCTAAATATACAATTATGTCATCTGCAAACAGGGACAATTTGACTTCCTCTTTTCCTAATTGAACACCCTTTATTTCTTTCTCTTGCCTGATTGCCCTGGCCAGAACTTCCAACACTATGTTGAATAGGAGTGGTGAGAGAAGGCATCCTTATCTTGTGCTGGTTATCAAAGGGAATGCTTCCAGTTTTTGCCCTTCAGTATGATATTAGCTGTGGGCTTGTCACAAGTAGCTCTTATTATTTTGAGATATATTCCATCAATACCTAGTTTATTGAGAGTTTTTACCATGAAGGGCCATTGAATTTTGTCAAAGGCATTTTCTGCATCTATTGAGATAATCATGTGTTTTTTGTCATTGGTTCTGTTTACGTGATGGATTACGTTTATTGATTTGCATATGTTGAACCAGCCTTGCATCCCAGGGATGAAGCCCACTTAATCATGATGGGCAAACTTTTTGATGTGCTGCTGGATTCGGTTTGCCAGTATTTTATTGAGTATTTTTGCATCGTTGTTCATCAGGGATTTTGGTCTAAAATTCTCTTTTTTGTTGTTGTTGTGTCTTTGCCAGGCTTTGGTATCAGGATGACGCTGGCCTCATATAAATGAGTTAGGGAGGATTCCCTCTTTTTCAATTGATTGGAATAGTTTCAGAAGGAATGGTACTAGCTCCAATTTGCACTTCTGGTAGAACTTGGCTGTGAATCCATCTCGTCCTGGGGTATTTTTGGTTGGTAGGCTATTAATTATTGCCTCAATTTCAGAGCCTGTTATTGGTCTATCAGAGATTCAACTTCTTCCTGGTTTAGTCTTGGGAGGGTGTATGTGTCTAGGAACTTATCCATTTCTTCTAGATTTTCTAGTTTATTTGCATAGAGGTGTTTATAGTATTATCTGATGGTAGTTTGTATTTCTGTGGGATCAGTGGTGATATCCCTTTATCACTTTTTATTGCATCTATTTGATTCTTCTCTCTTTTCTCCTTTATTAGTCTTTCTAGCCGTCTATCAACTTTGTTGATCTTTTCAAAAAAACAGCTCCTGGATTCGTAGATTTTTTTGAAGGGTTTTTTGTGTCTCTATCTCCTTTGGGTTTCCTCTGATCTTAGTTATTTCTTGCCTTCTGCTAGCTTTTGAATTTGTTTGCTCTTGCTTCTCTAGTTCATTTAATTGTGATGTTAAAGTGTCAATTTTAGATCTTTCCTGCTTTCTCTTGTGGACATTCAGTGCTATAAATTTCCCTCTACACACTGCTTTAAATGTGTCCCAGAGATTCGGGTATGTTGTGTCTTTGTTCTCATTGGTTTCAAAGAACATCTTTATTTCTGCCTTCATTTCGTATTTACCCAGTAGTCATTCAGGAGCAGGTTGTTCAGTTTCCGTGTAGTTGTGCAGTTTTGAGTGAGTTTCCTAATCCTGAGTTCTAATTTGATTGCACTGTGGTCCGAGAGACAGTTTGTTGTGATTTCTGTTCTTTTACATTTGCTGAGGAGTTCTTTACTTCCAATTATGTGGTTAATTTTAGAATAAGTGCAATGTGGTGCTGAGAAAAAATTACATTCTGTTGATATGGGGTGGAGAGTTCTGTAGATATCTATTAGGTCTGCTTGGTGCAGAGCTGAGTTCAAGTCCTGGATATCCTTGTTAACCTTGTCTCATTGATCTGCCTAATATTGGCTGTGGGGTGTTAAAGTCTCCCATTATTATTGTGGGGGAGTCTAAGTCTCTTTGTAGGTCTCTAAGGACTTGCTTTATGAATCTGGGTGCTCCTGTATTGGGTGCATATATATTTAGTATAGTTAGCTCTTCTTGTTGAGTTGATTCCTTTACCATTGTCTCTTTTGATCTTTGTTGGTTTAAAGTCTGTTTTATCAGAGACTAGGATTGCAACCAGTGTTTTTTTTTTTGTTTTGTTTTGTTTTTTTTTTGCTTTCCACTTGCTTGGTAGATCTTCCTCCATCCCTTTGAGTCCATGCACATGAGATAGGTCTCATGAGTCTCTGCACATGAGATAGGTCTCCTGAATATAGCACACTGATGGGTCTTGACTCTTTATCCAATTTGCCAGTCTGTGTCTTTTAATTGGGGCATTTAGCCCCTTTACATTTAAGATTTTGTTATGTGTGAATTTAATCCTGTCATTATGATGTTAACTGGCTATTCCTTTCCATGCTTAGTGCATCCTTCAGGAGCTCTTGTAAGGCAGGCCTGGTGGTGACAAAATCTCTCAGCATTTGCTTGTCTGTAAAGGATTTTATTTCTCCTTCACTTATGAAGCTTAGTTTGACTGGATATGAAATTCTGGGTTGAAAATTCTTTCTTTAAGAATGTTGAATATTGGCCCCCACTCTCTTCTGGCTTGTAGGGTTTCTGCCAAGAGATCTGCTGTTAGTCTGATGAGCTTCCCTTTGTGGGTATCACAACCTTTATCTCTGGCTGCTGTTCACATTTATCCTTCATTTCAACCTTGGTGAATCTGACAATTATGTGTCTTGGGGTTGCTCTTCTCGAGTAGTATCTTTGTGGTGTTCTCTTGTGTCCAAAATGTGTCCACAGTTTCTTCTGGTGGGTTCGTGGTCTCGCTGAGTGAGGCTGCAGACCTTCACGGTGAGTGTTACAGCTCTTAAAGGCAGCACATTTGGAGTTGTTCATTCCTCCCAGTGGGTTCGCGGTCTCTCTGGCTTCAGGAGTGAAGCTGCAGACCTTCGTGGTGAGCGTTACAGCTCATAAAGGCGGCATGGACCCAAAGAGTGAGCAGCAGCAAGATTTATTGTAAAGAGTGAAAGAACAAAGCTTCCACAGTGTGGAAGGGGACCTGATCAGATTGCCACTGCTGGCTCAGGCAGCCTGCTTTTATTTCCTTATCTGACCCTACCCACATCCTGCTGATTGGCCCATTTTACAGAGAGCTGATTGGTCCATTTTACAGAGAAATGATTGGTCCATTTTGACAGAGTGCTGATTGGTGGGTTTACAATCCCTGAGCTAGACACAGAGTGCTGATTGGTGCGTTTACAATCCCTGAGCTAGACACAGAGTGCTGATTGGTGTGCTTACAATCCTTTAGCTAGACACAGAGTGGATTTCTCAGCAGAAGTCTTGCATGTCTGAGGGAGTGTGATGATATATTCAAGATGCTGAAAGAAAAAAATTGTTAAGGAAGAATATTGTTTTCAGCAAAACTATACTTCAAATATAAAGATAAAGGAGAAATAAAGACTTTTCCAGATTAAAAAAAAAAAGCTGAAGGAGTTTATTACCACTAGACATGCTCTATAAGAAATACCAAAAGGAATCCCTCAAATTGAAACAAAGGGACAGTAGATAGCAACATTAAGCCATACAAAAATATAAGGCTCTCTAGTAATCTAAATGCATGGACTAATACAGTAGCCTGTATTATAGTAATTTTGGTGCATAAAATTTAAAAACATTAAAAATAACTGTAAATCTCTGTTAATGGGTGTATAATATGTAAAAATGTATTTGTAACATTAATGATAGAAAGTCGGGGATGGAGCTGTAAAGGAGTAGTTTTTTGATGTGATTGAAAGTAACTTGTTTCAATTTAAAATAGAATGCCATATCTTTCAGATGCTGTATCTAATTGAAATAGTACCCACAAAAATATCTATAGAATACACACAAAACGAAATTTAAAAAGAGTCAAAACTTGTTGCTAAAAAGAATTAATGAAACACAAACGAAGCCAGTAAGAGAGGAAAAGAAGGACAAAAAGGTATAAAATAGGCGTATCTAATTTTTTTTTTCTTTTTTTTTTTTTATTATACTTTAAGTTCTAGGGTACATGTGCATGACGTTTATATCATGTATAACTCCCCAATGCAATCCCTCCCTCCTCCCCCCTCCCCATGATAGGCCCCAGTGTGTGATGTTCCCCTTCCCGAGTCCAAGTGATCTCATTGTTCAGTTCCCACCTATGAGTGAGAACATGCGGTGTTTGGTTTTCTCTTCTTGTGATAGTTTGCTAAGAATGATGGTTTCCAGCTGCATCCATGTCCCTACAAAGGACGCAAACTCATCCTTTTTGATGGCTGCATAGTATTCCATGGTGTATATGTGCCACATTTTCTTAATCCAGTCTGTCACAGATGGACATTTGGGTTGATTCCAAGTCTTTGCTATTGTGAATAGTGCCGCAATAAACATACGTGTGCATGTGTCTTTGTAGTAGAGTAATTTATAATCCTTTGGGTATATACCCAGTAGTGGGATGGCTGGGTCATATGGTACATCTAGTTCTAGATCCTTGAGGAATCGCCATACTGTTTTCCATAATGGTTGAACTAGTTTACAATCCCACCAACAGTGTAAAAGTGTTCCTATTTCTCCACATCCTCTCCAACACCTGTTGTTTCCTGACTTCTTAATGATTGCCATTCTAACTGGTGTGAGATGGTATCTCATTGTGGTTTTGATTTGCATTTCTCTGATGGCCAGTGATGATGAGCATTTTTTCATGTGTCTGTTGGCTGTATGGATGTCTTCTTTTGAGAAATGTCTGTTCATATCCTTTCCCCACTTTTTGATGGGGTTGTTTGCTTTTTTCTTGTATATTTGTTTGAGTTCTTGGTAGATTCTGGATATTAGCCCTTTGTCAGATGAGTAGGTTGCAAAAATTTTTTCCCATTCTGTAGGTTGCCTGTTCACTCTGATGGTAGTTTCTTTGGCTGTGCAAAAGCTCTTTAGTTTAATTAGATCCCATGTGTCAATTTTTGCTTTTGCTGCCGTTGCTTTTGGTGTTTTAGACATGAAGTCCTTGCCCATGCCTATGTCCTGAATGGTACTACCTAGATTTTCTTCTAGGGTTTTTATGGTATTAGGTCTAACATTTAAGTCTCTAATCCATCTTGAATTAATTTTCGTATAAGGGGTAAGGAAAGGATCCAGTTTCAGCTTTCTACTTATGGCTAGCCAATTTTCCCAGCACCATTTATTAAATAGGGAATCCTTTCCCCATTTCTTGTTTCTCTCAGGTTTGTCAAAGATCAGATGGCTGTAGATGTGTGGTATTATTTCTGAGGACTCTGTTCTGTTCCATTGGTCTATATCTCTGTTGTGGTACCAGTACCATGCTGTTTTGGTTACTGTAGCCTTGTAGTATAGTTTGAAGTCAGGTAGCGTGACGCCTCCAGCTTTGTCCTTTTGACTTAGGATTGTCTTGGCAATGCGGGCTCTTTTTTGGTTCCATATGAACTTTAAAGCCGTTTTTTCCAATTCTGTGAAGAAAGTCATTGGTAGCTTGATGGGGATGGCATTGAATCTATAAATCACCTTGGGCAGTATGGCCATTTTCACGATATTGATTCTTCCTATCCATGAGCATGGTATGTTCTTCCATTTGTTTGTGTCCTCTTTGATTTCACTGAGCAGTGGTTTGTAGTTCTCCTTGAAGAGGTCCTTTACATCCCTTGTAAGCTGGATTCCTAGGTATTTGATTCTCTTTGAAGCAATTGTGAATGGAAGTTCATTCCTGATTTGGCTCTCTGCTTGTCTGTTACTGGTGTATAAGAATGCTTGTGATTTTTGCACATTAATTTTGTATCCTGAGACTTTGCTGAAGTTGCTTATCAGCTTAAGCAGATTTTGGGCTGAGACAATGGGGTTTTCTAAATATACAATCATGTCATCTGCAAACAGGGACAATTTGACTTCTTCTTTTCCTAACTGGATACCCTTGATTTCTTTCTCTTGCCTGATTGCCCTAGCCAGGACTTCCAACACTATGTTGAATAGGAGTGGTGAGAGAGGGCATCCCTGTCTTGTGCCAGTTTTCAAAGGGAATTTTTCCAGTTTTTGCCCATTCAGTATGATATTAGCTGTGGGTTTGTCATAAATAGCTCTTATTATTTTGAGGTACGTTCCATCAATACCAAATTTATTGAGCGTTTTTAGCATAAAGGGCTGTTGAATTTTGTCAAAAGCCTTTTCTGCATCTATTGAGATAATCATGTGGTTCTTGTCTTTGGTTCTGTTTATATGCTGGATTACGTTTATTGATTTGCGAATGTTGAACCAGCCTTGCATCCCAGGGATGAAGCCCACTTGATCATGGTGGATAAGCTTTTTGATGTGCTGCTGAATCCGGTTTGCCAGTATTTTATTGAGGATTTTTGCATCGATGTTCATCAGGGATATTGGTCTAAAATTCTCTCTTTTTGTTGTGTCTCTGCCAGGCTTTGGTATCAGGATGATGTTGGCCTCATAAAAAGAGTTAGGGAGGATTCCCTCTTTTTCTATTGATTGAAATAGTTTCAGAAGGAATGGTACCAGCTCCACCTTGTACCTCTGGTAGAATTCAGCTGTGAATCCATCTGGTCCTGGACTTTTTTTGGTGGGTAGGCTATTAATTGTTGCCTCAATTTCAGAGCCTGCTATTGGTCTATTCAGGGATTCAACTTCTTCCTGGTTTAGTCTTGGGAGAGTGTAAGTGTCCAGGAAATTATCCATTTCTTCTAGATTTGGCGTATCTAATTTTTTGGCTACCTTGGGCTACATTGGAGGAAGAAAAATTGTCTTGGGCCACATATAAAATACACTAACACTAACAATAGCTAATGAGCTTTAAAAAAAAATCATAAAAAAACAGCCTCATAATGTTTTTAAAAAGATTACGAATTTGTCTTGGGCCACATCCAAAGCCATCCTGGGCTACATGCAGCCTGCAAGCTGCAGGTTGAACAAGCTTGGTATAAGATACAGAAAACATCAACAAAATGACAATAATATCAAGTCTTCCCTTATCAGTAATTACTTTAAATGTAAATGAATTAAACTCTCCAATCAGAAGACATAGATTGGCTGAATAGGTTAAAACAAACAAACAAACAAACAAAAACATGATCCAATGACACGCTCTCTACAAAAGATTCACTTTAGACGTACAAATACACATAGGCTGAAACTGAAAGGATGGAAAGCAATATTGCATGCAAATAGTAACCAAAAGAAAGCAGAGGTTGCTATACTAATATCAGACAAAATAAACTTTAAATCAAAAATGTTACAAAAAGTAAAAGGCGGCATTATATATTAATAAAAGGCTTATTTATGAAGAAGATGTAATATTTATAAATATTTATGCACTAAGCCTCAGAACTCCTAAATATGTAAATAAAATTTTGACAGAATTGGGGAAACAAATATCAACACTGTAGTTGTAGGAAACTTTCATTTCCTCATTTTCAATAATAGAACAACCAGACTGAAGATCAATAAGAAAATAAAGGACTCAGACAATACTATAGACTAATTGGATCTATCAAACATATACAGAGCACTTCACCCAACAATAGCAGAACATACATTTTTCTGAAGTGTACATGGAACATTTTTCAAGATACAACAAGTTAGGCCTTAAAACAAATCTAACAAATTCTAGAAGATTAAAGTTATACAAAGTATCTTTTCCATTCACAATGGACTAAAACTAGAAATCAATAGCAAAATGAAAAAATGCACAAATATACGTAAATTAAACAACAAATTCTTAAATAACAAATAGGTCAGAGAAGAAGTCACAAGGAAAATTAGAAAATGTCTTGAGACAAATGGAAATGAAAACACAACAAACCAAAACTTATGAGATGCAATGAAAGCATGCTAAGAGGAAAATTCATAGATGTAAATTTGTACACTAAAAAAAAAAGAAAGATCTTAAATCAACAACCTAACTCAAGAAACTAGAAAAACAAGAACAAACTAAACCCGAAGTTCTAATAAAACTTAGAGCAGAGATAAATTAAATCAGAAATAGAAAAACAACAGAAAGAAATCAACTAAACCAAGAATTGGTTTTTTTGAAGAGATAGGGAGAATTGACAAATCCTTAGCTAGATTAGCTAATAAAAAAAGAGAAGAGTCAAATAAATCAGAAATAAAAGACTGTACATTATAACCGATGTCACAAAAATAAGAAGAATAACAAAATATTATGAGCAATTTTATGTCAACAAATTGGATAACTAAGGAGAAATGGATGAATTCCTAGAAACACACAACTTGTCAAGACTGAATCATGAAGAAACAGAATATCTGAACAGACCAATAATTAGAAAGGAGATTGAATCAAAAATCAAAAACCTCCCAACAAAGAAAAGTATATGACCAGATGGTTTTACTGGAAAATTCTAAGAAATATTAAAAGAATTAATGCAAATCCTCTTGAAACTCTTCTAAAAAATTAAAGAGAATGGAACACATTCAAATTCATTCTGTAAGATCAGCATTACCCTGATACCAAGGCCAGACAAACCACAAGAAAACTACAGACCAATATCTCTTATTAATACTGATGAGAAAATACTCAACAAAATATTAGAAAACTTACACCACGACCAGGTGGAATTTATTCATGGAATGCAAGAATGTTTTGACATGTAAAAATCAATCAAATTAATATACTGCATTAACAGAATGAAGACCAAAAGCCACATGATCACTGATATAGTAAAATTATGTGACAGCATTTAATACTCTTTCATAATAAAAGTATTCAACAAACTAGAAATAGAAGGAAAACACCTCAACATAATAGAGGCCTTATATGAAACATCCACAGCTAACATCACATTCAATAGCGGAAAACTGAAAACTTTTTCTTTAAGACTGAAAGCAAGGTAAGGATCCTAGCACTTGTCACTTCTATTAACATAGTATTGAAAGTTCTAGTCAGATCAATCAGGCAAGAAAAAAATAAAAGGTATCCAAATTGGAAAGGAAGAAAGAAAATGATTTCTATTCACAGATGACACAACCTTACATGTAGAAAACCTAAACATTCTGCAAAAATAAAAACTGTTAAAACTAATAAATGAATTGAGAAAATTTACTGAGTATAAAATCAACACACAAAATGAGTTGTATTTCTGTATATTAGCAATGAGGAAACCAAAACAAAATTAAGAGAAAAATTCCATTTGTAATGGCATCAAAAGAAGAAAATACTTTGGAATAAGCCTAACCAAGAAGAGAAAGACATGTAAAAAATGATAAAACATTGCTGAACACTATAAAATATTGCTGAAAAAAAAGTTAAAGAAGACACAAATAAATTGAACAATATTCTGTGATCATGGATCAGAAGGCAATATTGCTAAAATGTCCATATTACCAAAAGTGATGTACAGGTTCAATAGGATCCCTATTATTAATCAAATCCCAGTGGCATTTTATTGCAGGAATAGAAAAATTTATACTAAAAATTATTTTAGAATCAGAAAAAATCATACTAAAATTTATTTTAGAATCAGAAAAATTCATACTAAAATTTCAAAGGACAGCAAATAAGCAGAACAATTTTAAAAAAAGAACAAAGTTGTGGAACTCATACTTACCAATTTCAAAACATATAAAGCCACAGTAATCGAAGTGTGGCATTAATGTAACAACAAATATAAACCAGTGGAATAGAAAAGACAACCCAGAAATAAACTTTCATTTATATCATCAAACAATGTTCAACAAGGATGTCAGAACCACTCAATGAGGAAAAACACCACCACTCAACAAATAGTGCTAGAAAAACCATATATTCACATGCAAAAGAATGGTGCACTGTGTCTTCTACTATATACAAAAATTAACTCAAAATGAATAAAAAGTCAAAATGTAAGAGCCCCAGACTCCTAAGTCCCTAGAAGAAAATATATGGAAAAACCTTTATGACATTGGACTTTGCAATGTTTTCTTAGGTATGAAACCTAAAGAACAGGCAGCAAAAGCAAAAATAAACAAATGGCACTACATCAAACTTTAAACCTTTTGTGCATCAAAGGACACAATCAACAGAGTGAAAGGGCAACCTACAGCATGGGAGACAATATTTTCAAATCATATATCTGGTAAGGAGTTGATAATCCAGGATACATAAAAACTCTTGGCCGGGCGCGGTGGCTCAAGCCTGTAATCCCAGCACTTTGGGAGGCCGAGACGGGTGGATCACGAGGTCAGGAGATCAAGACCATCCTGGCTAACACGGTGAAACCCCGTCTCTACTAAAAAATACAAAAACTAGCCGGGCGAGGTAGCCGGCGCCTGTAGTCCCAGCTACTGCGGGAGGCTGAGGCAGGAGAATGGCGTGAACCCGGGAGGCGGAGCTTGCAGTGAGCTGAGATCCGGCCACTGCACTCCAGCCTGGGGGACAGAGCGAGACTCCGTTTCAAAAAAAAAAAAAAAAGAGAAAAAAAAAAAGAAAAAAAAAAAAACTCTTACAACACAACAACAACAAAATCAAATAACCCAATTTTTAAAATTGGCAAGGGATTCGAATAGACATTCAAATATCTATTTATCTCCAAAGATGATATACAAATGGTCAACAAGCATTTGAGAAGATGGTCAACACCACTAATCACTAGGGAAATGCAAATTAAAATCACAATGAGATACTAACTCATACCCATTAAGGTGGCTACTATCAGAACAACAGAAAATAACAAGCATTGGTGAGAATGTCGAGAAATTGAAACCCTGTGCACTGTTGGTAGGATTGTAAAATATTCCAACTGCTATGAAAAACAATATGGAGATCCCCCAAATAATTAAAAGTAGAACGACCATATTATCCAGCAGTTCAACTTCTAACCATACATCTAAAATAATTGAAAGCAGAGTTCTCAAGAGATATTTGCACACCCATGTTCATACAGCATTATCCACAATAGCTGAGAGGCAGAAGAAATGTAAATGTCCGTCAAAGGACAAATGGATAAATGAAATGTGGTACATACATACAATGGAATAAAGGAAATTCTGATACACACACTACAACATTGGTAAGTCTTGAGAAAATTATGCTAAGAGAAATAATCCAGTCATAAAAACACAAATACTATATGATACCCCTAGTCAAATTCATGGAAACAGTAGAATAATTGTTACTAGGCTTGGCGGGACAGGGAAAGGAGCAGTTGTTGTTCGATAGGTATGGAGTTTCAGTTTTATAAGATAAAAAAGTTCTGAAGATCTGTTTCACAACAATGTAATTATACTTAACACTACTAAACTGTATGCTTAAAAATGGTAAGCTAGTAAATTGTGTTGTCCATGAAAAAAAGGACAATTTCATAAAGTTATACTCAGTAGAATTTTAAAAATATTGAATATACTTTTTTCTCTTTGTAGATCCTCCATGACTTTTCTCTCAGTATCTACACATTCTAATATTAATAATAGTTCTAATTATTATTCAGAATACAGGTAGTAATTAATAGAGTCAAAATAGATTTGAAGCCAGATCTGTATAACTCCAAATCTGTGCACATTTTACATACAAATGTAACTTTTTCTTTGCAGCTTAGTTTTATTTTGTTTTCCTAACACATGATCTAAAGGAAAAAGGAGAATGTTCATCTGAGATAAACCTCAAAAGATTCGTATTTTTACTTAAGGAGAAGAAAAAGCAAGGAAAGTAATTAATCTTCTGTTCCATAGAAGGCCAGGAAGACATTCTGTGAGGAAGACATAGGTAGAAACATGGAAAGCAGAAAAGACAACTTGGGGGTGGCGGGGAGATAACAGAAAGTAACCAGAAAATGAGAAATTATAAGAACAGTTTTGACTAACGCCTCACAAACAGCCCACAACTCATTATTCTCTGGCTCCCTAAAGAGTCTCACCTTTCTATTACCTCCATCTAGGACACTGTCTCTGTCAGGCTACTGGAGCTGCAACTGTGACTTACTTCTGAAGAAATCCCTATTTCTCTGTCTGGCAGTTGTGGGAAGTCTGGGAGAGTTACTCAGACCTCAGTAGAGAGAGAAAAGTATTCCAAGTATAATATCTAAATGCATATTCTCAAACAAACACCACCACTCTTAGAAATTAAATTCCATAGTATTAAAAATACTGCCTTATACATTAGACGGCTTACGGGATGTAGAAGATTGCTGTTGATGCCCTGCCTAGGTCCCCTTTACTGAGGGGGGGCACCCACCTACTGTGAGCTGGCTGCAAAAAGGACACAGCTCCACTTTCCTCCTAGAACTGCTGTGAGCTGACAGGAATTGCCTTGTATAAAAATGGCTGACCAGCATGGCGAAACCCCGTCTCTACTAAAATACAAAAATTAGCCGGGCATGGTGGTGGGTGCCTGTAATCCCGGATACTTGGGAGGCTGAGGCAGGAGAATCGCTTGAACCCAGGAGGGGGAGATTGCAGTGAGCCAGGATTGGGCCACTGCTGGAAGACAGAGCTAGACTCCGTCAAGAAGGAAGGAAGAAAGGGAGAGAGAGGGAGGGAAGTGAGAGGAGACAATGTGCTAGCAGCCCTCACTCTCAGCACCTCCTTGGCCTCGGTGTCCACTCTGGCGGTGCTTCAGGAGCCCTTCCGCCCGCCACGGCACCATGGGAGCCCCTCTCTGGGCTGGCTGAGGCCAGAGCCGCCTCCCTCTACTTGCGGGGAGGCGTGGAGGGAGAGGCTCGGGTGGGAACCGGGGCTGCGAGGGGTGCTCGCAGGCCAGTGCAAGTTCCCGCAGGCGCTGGCGCGGGCTCGGTGGGCCCCGCACACTGAGCGGCCGGCTGACGCCGCTGGCCCAGGGCAGTGAGGAGCTTAGCACCCGGACCAGCAGCTGTGGAGGTTGCTCCGGGTCCCCCAGCAGTGCTGGCCCGCTGGCGCTGCACTCAAATTCTTGCAGGGTTTAGCTGCCTCCCCGCAGGGCAGGGCTCCGGACCTGCAGCCTGCTAGGTCTGAGCTCCCCGCCTGCGGAGGGCTCCCGGGCCGCCCAAGCCTCCCCGACAGGCACCGCCCACAGCTCCGTGGCGCCTGGTCCCATCGACAGCCCAAGGGCTGAGGAGTGCAGTCCAGGCTGGGGACTGGTGGGCACCTCCGCCTGCAACCCCAGTGCACGATCCACTGGGTGAAGCCAGCTGGGCTCCTGAAGCGGATGGAGACTTGGAGAACTTTTATATCTAGCCACAGGGTAGTATGTGCACCAATCAGTACTCTGTGTCTAGCTTAGGGTTTGTAAATACACCAATCAGCACTCTGTATCTAGCTCAAGGTTTGTGAATACACCAATTGGTACTCTGTATCTAGCTAACCTAGTGGAGACTTTGAGAACTAGCACTCTGTGACTCTGTGTCTAGCTCAGGATTGTAAACGCACCAATCAGCATTCTGTGTCTAGTTTAGGGTTTGTAAATACACCAGTTGGTACTCTGTATCTAGCTAACTCTGTGTCTAGCCAACTAGCATTCTGTGACTCTGTGTCTACCCCAAGGATTGTAAACGCACCAATAAGCACTGTCAAAATGGATCAATCAGCTCTCTGTAAAATAGATCAATCAGCTCTCTATAAAATGGACCAATAAGCAGGATGTGGGTGGGGCCAGATAAGAGAATAAAAGCAGGCTGCCCAAGCCAGCCAAGGGCAACCCCTTTGGGTCCCTTTCAACACTGGAAGCTTTGTTCTTTCACTCTTTCCAATAAATCTTGCTGCTGCTCACACTTTGGGTCCACACTGCCTTTATGAGCTGTAGCACTCACCATGAAGGTCTGCAGCTTCACTCCTGAAGCCAGCGAGACCATGAACCCATCGGGAAGAATGAACAACTCCAGACACGCTGCCTTTAAGAGCTGTAATACTCACTGTGAAGGTCTGCAGCTTCACTCCTGACAGGGAGACCACGAACCCCCCAGAAGGAAGAAGCTCCAGACACATCCGAACGTCTGAAGGAACAAACTCCGGACACACCATCTTTAAGAACTGTAACACTCACAGTGAGGGTCTGTGGCTTCATTCTTGAAGTCAGTGAGACCAAGAACCCACCAATTCGGACATAGAAGGAGAAGAGAGGGGAGGGGAGGGAGGGAGGGGGAGGGAGGGAGGGGTGGGGGGAGGGAGGGAGGGGAGGGGGAGAGAGGGGAGGGAGGGGGAGGGAGGGAGGAAGGAAACCTGGGAAGTTATAAGTGTACCTTGTGGTTGATGACTTAATAATTCAGGGCTACAAAAACTCAACCCCTTTGCCTCAACTGGGGACAATACTGTGGTACATTTTACGCTCTAGAGCTTTCCATGTGATGGGTGAAGCCAAACTTTAGCTGAAGCCTATTTTCGTTTGACTTTCCCGGCTGCCCTGTCCTGCTGTCCCTAGTTTTTCACAGCTTTTTCTCATGTCAGCACTCCCTCAATAAACAACTTGCAAAAAAAAATCTTAGTATCAGGCTCTGTTCTAGGGAACCAAACCTAAGACATGGAGAAAATAGATTTCTAAATCTAATTGCCTGAGTATCTAATTGGTATATAAGTCTGTTTGTTTGCTTGTTTGTTTGTTTTTGGAGATGGAGTCTTGCTCTGTCGCCCAGGCTGGAGTGCAGTGGTGTGATCTCAGCTCACTGCAAGCTCCACCTCCTGGGTTCACGCCATTCTCCTACCTCAGCCTCCCGAGTAGCTGGGACTACAGGCACCCGCCACCATGCTGGGTTTTGTTTTGTTGTTTTGTTTGTTTTTGTATTTTCAGTAGAGACAGGATTTCACCATGTTAGCCAGGATTGTCTCAATCTCCCGACCTCGTGATCCGCCCACTTCAACCTCTGGAAGTGCTGGGTTTACAGGCGTGAGCCACTGCGCCCAGCCGGTATATAGGTCTTTTTATAGAAAACTGCATTTCAGATTCTAACAACCTATCTATAAAAACATTTTTGAAAATAAGTATGTGTATGCATCTAAAACTAAGAAACTTTTTTTCCCCAGGTTTTACTATGAAGTAGCCCAGATAAACACATATGTAGAGAAATAACTAAAGTTTCCTTCTTCTGGGTAATAGCAGACTAAATAACTCAGAACTATCCTCCTGCTGAAGGCAATAGGAAGTCTGGTAAAGTATTTTTTAATTCTGCTTAAAAGCGTCAGAGAACTAATAAAATAGTAAAGAAGGCCGGGCGCGGTGGCTCAAGCCTGTAATCCCAGCACTTTGGGAGGCCGAGACGGGCGGATCACGAGGTCAGGAGATCGAGACCATCCTGGCTAATACGGTGAAACCCTGTCTCTACTTAAAAATACAAAAAACTAGCCGGGCGACGAGGCGGGCGCCTATAGTCCCAGCTACTCGGGAGGCTGAGGCAGGAGAATGGCGTAAACCCGGGAGGCGGAGCTTGCAGTGAGCTGAGATCCGGCCACTGCACTCCAGCCTGGGTGGCAGAGCAAGACTCCGTCTCAAAAAAAAAAAAAAAAAAAAAAAAAAATAAAATAGTAAAGAATTATGAGACAAGATCCATGGAAAGATGGAAGCTTAAGGAGGTGAGCTAGAATTTGGAGGCACTTTTCTCCTGGGAGAAATTCACCAGCTCTCTCCAGGGGCTCCCAAATTAAGTGCACTCTTAGTAGCCTCTGGTAGATAAGGGTTCAGATAATTAACTCCGGAGCTTGCTGAAAAGAACAGGATTTATGTGAACATTTTGGGAGTAAGGATGAACCAAAAATAGACCCTCCTAGAGATGGTAGCTTAGCTACCAATATTTTCTCTCTTTTTTTGTTGACTTTTATATGAAGTTCAGGGGTACATGTGCAGGTTTGTTATGAAGGTAAAATAGTGTCATGGAGGTTTGTTGTACAGATTATTTTGTCACCCAGGTATTAAGCCTAGTACCCCTTAGTTATTTTTCCGATCCTCTCCCTCCTCCCATCCCCCACCCTCAAAAGGGCCCTATTTTTTGTTGTTCACCTCTATGTATCCACGTGTTCTCATCAGTTAGCTCCATTTATAAGTGGCAACATGCAGTATTTGATTTTCTGTTCCTGTGTCAGTTTGCTAAGAATAATGGCCTCCAGCTCCATCCATGTCCTTGCAAAGGAAATGATATTCTTTTTTATGGCTGCATCATATTCCATGGTGTATATGTACAACATTTTCTTTATCAAGTCTGTTGTTGATGGGCATCTAGGTTGATTCCATGTCTTTGCTATTGTGAATAATGCTGCAATGAACAAAAATGGGCATATGTCTTAGTAATAGGATGATTTACATTCCTTTGGGTATATACCCAGTAATGCGATTGCTGGGTCAAATGGTTTTTCTGTTTTTAGGTCTTTGAGAAATTGCCACACTGTCTCCCCCATGGTTGAACTAATTTACACTCACACCAATAGTGTATAATCATTCGTTTTTCTCCACAACTTGGACAGCATCTGCTATTTTTTTTTACTTTTTTTTTTTTTTTTTTTTGAGACGGAGTCTGGCTCTGTCGCCCAGGCTGGAGTGCGGTGGCCGGATCTCAGCTCACTGCAAGCTCCGCCTCCCGGGTTTACGCCATTCTCCTGCCTCCGCCTCCCAAGTAGCTGGGACTACAGGCGCCCACCTCGTCCCCCGGCTAGTTTTTTGTATTCTTTAGTAGAGACGGGGTTTCACCGTATTAGCCAGGGTGGTCTCGATCTCCTGACCTTGTGATCCGCCCGTCTCGGCCTCCCAAAGTGCTGGGATTACAGGCTTGAGCCACCGCGCCCGGCCTTTTTACTTTTTAATAACAGTCATTTTAACTGGTGTGAGATGGTTTCTCATTGTGGTTTTGATTTGCATCTCTCTAATAATCAGTGATGTTGAGCTTTTTTTCATATGATTGTTGGTAGCATGTATGTCTTTTTTTGAGATGTGTCTCTTCATGTCCTTTCCCCACTTTTTAATGAGGTTGTCTGTTTTTTCTCATAAATTTGTTAAGTTCCTTATACATGCTGGATATTAGACTCTCATCAGATGGATGGTTTGCAATTTTTTTCCATTCTATAGGTTTTCTGTTCACTTGCTTGATAGTTTATTTTGCTATGCAGAAACTCTGTAGTTTAATTGGATTCCATTTGTCAATTTTTTCTTTTGTTGCAATTGCTTTGGGGGTCTTTGACATGAAATCCTTGCCTGTTCATATGTCCTGAATGGTATCCTATGTTGTCTTCCAGGGATTTTATAGTTTGGGGTTTTACATATAAGTCTTTTATCCATCTTTAGTTAATTTTTGTGTATGGTGTAAGGAAGGGGTCCAGTTTCAGTCTTCTGCATATAACTAGCCAGTTATCCCAGCACCATTTATTGAATAGGGAATCCTTTCCCCATTTCTCATTTTTCTTAGGTTTGTCAAAGATCAGACAATTGTAGGCATGTGGCTTTATTTCTGAGTTCTCCATTCTGTTCCATTGGTCTATGTGTCTATTTTTGTACCAGACAGATTCACAACTGAATTCTACTAGATGTACAAAGAGGAGCTGGTCCCTACCATTTGTATTGAAACTATTCCAAAAAATTGAGTAGGAGGGACTCCTGCCTAACTTGGTCTATGAAGCCAGCATCATCTTGACACCAAAATCTCACAGGTGCAACAAAAAATGAAAACTTCAGGCCAATATCCTTGATGAACATCAATGCAAAAATCCTCAACAAAATACTGGCAAACTGAATCCAGCAGTACATCAAAAAGCTTACCCACCACAATAAAGTAGGCCTTATCCCTGAAATACAAATTTGGGTCAACATACACAAATCAATAAATGTGATTCATCACATAAACAGAACTAAAGACAAAAACCACATGATTATCTCAATAGATACAGAGAAAGCTTTTGCTAAAATTCAACACCCCTTCATGGTGAAACTCTCAATAAACTAAGTGTTGAAGGAACATATACCTCAAAATAATAAGAACCATCTCTATGACAAACCCACAGCCAACATCATACCAAATGGGCAAAAGCTGGAAGCATTTCCCTTGAAAACCAGCATAAGACAAAGATGCCCTCTCTCACCACTCCCATTCAATGTACCATTGGAAGTCCTGACCAGAGCAATCAGGCAAGAGAAAGAAATAAAGGGCATCCAAATAGGAAGAGAGAAAGTCAAACTATTCTTGTTCACAGGCGACATGATCCTGTATCTAGCAAGCCCCACAGTCTCAGCCCAAAAACAACTTAAGCTGATAAGCAACTTCAGCAAAGTCTCAGGATACAAAATCAGTGTGCAAAAATCACTAGCAGTCCTATACACCAACAACAGACAGGCTGAGATCCAAATCAGGAACATAATCCCATTCACAACTGCCACAAAAAGAATAACATGCCTAGGAATACAGCTAGCTAAAGAGGCGAATTATCTCTATAAGGACAACTACAAAACACTGCTCAGTGAAATCAGAGATGACACAAACAAATTGAAAAACATTCCATGTTCATGGATAGGGAGAATCAATATCATAAAATGGCCATATTGCCCAAAGCAATTTATAGATTAAATGCTATGCCTATTAAACTACCATTTGGGTTCTTTACAAAACTGGAAACTATTTTAAAATTCACATGGAACAAAAAAAGATCTTGAATAGTCAAGATAGTCCTAAGCAAAAAGAACAAAACTGGTGGTGTCATGCTGACTTCAAACTATACTACAGAGTTACAGTAACCAAAACAGCATGGTACTGGTACAATACTTTCAATATTTCAAATTAAACAAATATAATCCTACATTGCTAGTAACCCTAGTCATCTACCAGAAATAAAAGTAAGTCCTTTCTGGAGTAAAATAATTTCATCCGCCGGGCGCAGTGGCTCAAGCCTGTAATCCCAGCACTTTGGGAGGCCGAGACGGGTGGATCACGAGGTCAGGAGATGGACACCATCCTGGCTAACATGGTGGAACCCCGTCTCTACTAAAAAAAAATACAAAAAACTAGCCAGGTGAGGTGGCAGGCGCCTGTAGTCCCAGCTACTTGGGAGGCTGAGGCAGGAGAACTGCGTAAACCCGGGAGGCAGAGCTTGCAGTGAGCTGAGATCCAGCCACTGCACTCCAGCCCAGGCGACAGAGCGAGATTCCGTCTCAAAAAAAAAAAAAAAATTCATCCTAGGCCTGCAGTTATTTCTATAAGTAATTTACAAATACAAAGTATCAGTCAGTTTGGGCTCCATTCTTATGACCTAATTACCTCCCAAAGGCCCACCTTTTAATATCATCCATTATGGATTACAGTTTCAACACATGAATTTTGGGAAAAAATATGCAGTTTATAATGCAAGGTCTGACATACAATACAGTAATCAGACATAGCAGTAGATAAAATGACATGCACAAATCAACAGGAACAACAGACAGTAGAGATGAACCCACAAAAATTCCACACAGCGGAGTTAGTAGAGAGGCACTTTAAAATAACAATAGTCATTATGTTCAAGAAAATGACAAAAATTTCAAAAATATATTGGAAATGGAAATATATAATCACAGATTAGAACTCAGTGGATAACATGAAGAAAGGGTATAGCAGCAAGTAAACAGTGGTGAGGAGAGAATGACTGAATTGAAGGAGAGATCAGA
This sequence comes from Trachypithecus francoisi, assembly GCF_009764315.1. Classification (NCBI taxonomy): domain Eukaryota; kingdom Metazoa; phylum Chordata; class Mammalia; order Primates; family Cercopithecidae; genus Trachypithecus; species Trachypithecus francoisi. Next base: position 109,665,242 of record NW_022681456.1, read on the forward strand.
AGAAAAAATCCGTAATGAAACCACAAACAAAAGGGTGGAAAACCTAGAAGAGAAGGTAGAAGACACAGAGGATAGAATAAGAATCTAATAAGTAACAAGACATGGAGTCTCAGAGAGACAGCAAAGAGAGAAAATGGTCAAAAGCAATATTTAAAGAGATAATAACTAAGAATATCTCAATTGGAATAAAACCACAGATTCTAAAATCTCTTACAAAAACCCAGAGAGGTAACTAATCAATTTCAGCTTTCTAAGGATAAAATTTGTTAAATGTAAGCATATTTTTAGAAGTGTTATCTATAGAACAGAAATAATAGTCGTACCACCAGGATTACTGTAAGATCATATACGGTAACAGATTTGGACACTATATAGAAATTAATTGTGATCTCAGGTGTTTTGTGTTTTATTTTAGTACAATTCTAAATTAATTAATTTACTAAGGGTTAAACATCCTGTAGAAGTCTTGACACAATAATAAGTCTTAAAAAGATTAGGTAAAAATACTCCACAAAATTAGTGGGTTTAACTCATATAATAAACACTCATTGCAATATATTAGTTATAATGTATTAATTGTTCTCCCTCTTAGCCTTTATAGTCTTTGTCTGTGATATTTATCAGTCTTAAGAAGCTGTTGGGGCCGGGCGCGGTGGCTCAAGCCTGTAATCCCAGCACTTTGGGAGGCCGAGACGGGCGGATCACGAGGTCAGGAGATCGAGACCATCCTGGCTAACATGGTGAAACCTCGTCTCTACTAAAAAATACAAAAAACTAGCCGGGCGACATGGCCGGCGCCTGTAGTCCCAGCTGCTTGGGAGGCTGAGGCAGGAGAATGGCGTAAACCCGGGAGGCAGAGCTTGCAGTGAGCTGAGACCCGGCCACTGCACTCCAGCCTGGGCGGCAGAGCGAGACTCCGTCTCAAAAAAAAAAAAAAAAAAAAAAAAAGAAGCTGTTGGAATACTCTGGAATTACTGGAGCTAAGTAGGATTTTTCTGGCACCAAGGAAGGAACGTGGAAGAAAATCAGCAGACTAAATGTACAACCAAAATTCAATAGTCCCTAAATGATTGTGGTATGGGATCAATATTCATTTATATGCATGTGAAGATAAATATCATGAAAGTTCCAGTATTTATATGATGCCCAAATAAGTCTTTTGTAAAAAAAAAAAACCCATATCCGATTTTCTAAAACTGCCATTAGATAATTATAGAAAGTTATAGTGCCAGAAAGTTAGGAAAGCAGAAAACTTGAAACTAGCTCATAAACATTTCAAGAACCTAATGAGGGTTATTTTCACCTACAGATATTGATCAAACTCCAGAAGAGGACAGAGTAGACAGCCAAATTTACTATCCTCACATGACCTTTCTTGGTTGTTTATCATTTTTTGTCCTCTGCTGAATTTCAAATCAAGTGTCTCATGTTAAAGCAGGAGAAAATTTTACTAAGTGAATTAAAGGAACTGGCTTCCAGAGCCAAGTGAGCAAGGAAGCACCAAAACGATTTCCCCCCCCGACACATTTACTTTCAAAATTTTAACTGTAGGTAGTTGGAATTAGGGATTCTTCAACCCATACTCCACTATCATAGTAGCTTCCACTCCACACAATACTAGATGATTTTCTTTTCACATTAAATTTCATTACAATGTTTTCAGCAGGAGCCAAGTTCCCAAGAATGAAACACAATTATAGGTACAAGTTGTAACCACAGAAAATTAACAGTAGATTTAAAATCGTGTCAATAAATGTTGAGTTAATTTGCTTACTAAATATGTATTCAGTGATCACTTACAGAAAGACAAGCACAGAGGGAGAAAGATGAAAAGATACAAATCTAACTTGAAGGAGGTTATACTTTAGAGGTGGACATTTATGCAATCCACAATTACAGAACTGTTCCATAACTGCTGAAATGCACAACATTTATATAAGATATTCTGGAACTAGATGTAGTTGCTTCTAAGTATTGTTAGGAAAATTGGGGAAAACTTCAGAGAGGTGCATCAAAGAGCTAGGAGAGAGAGAAGCATGGAAACGACCAGGCACTCTATTCTATAAGAATAACTTGTGCGATTGACTTACAACACGCAAAAAAAAAAAAAAAAAAAAAAAAAGGTGGATACTAGAAATTACAGTATTCATGTTGCTGAAGCATGAAAAAAAAGGAAAAGTAGAAAATTAGGTTGTTTATATTGGTATGGATCAGATAATAAAATAATCAAGATTTCATTCAATAGGCTGATTGTTTTCAAAAGAACCCAGTGGATTTTCAAGCACCCCTGCAGAATCCAAAGAGAGACAAATAGATGAAGGTCCAGGACATTTCTCTTCTAGTAGACGCATATCATTTTATCCATTTTATATATTGGGGATTCAGGCTATATTTCATTGAAAATGACTTTTATAAGCAATGAGAGCTACCAGGGAATGCTAGCAAGGTTTTCCCAAGAGCTGAATTCATCAGAATGCATTTCACAGCATTAGTTTCAAACATTTTCCGTATATTTCCATTTTCAAAGCCATATTGTCCCTTTCTAAAAGACAAGGAGATGTGAAAGTAAAACAGAGGTAGACATACAAAAGATGACTGAGGGCATCGATTGGGTTCTAATAAACAATATTTTTGCTGTTTTGGATCATCTTTAAGCAGATGACAACATACTATATATAGCATGCATAATCCTGTTCCTCTTGAAGTTACCAGGTCTTGTTTGACAGTCTCAGATCTGTCTTTTAATAAACAATATTGTTACATATTATATATACTTATTGTTACATCTTCTTAAATATACTTCAACATATAGGAATAATAAATAAATTACTGGTAGCAGAGCTCCTCACCTTAGGAAATATGAATCCATAATTCTGAATTCTAACATTACACAAAACTGATTTGTGTGACCTTTAATGAAAACTGAATTCTTGTTTACCTAATGGAGAATTCATTATGTAGGGGTGGTCCAGGCATTAATCATTAAGCAGAACCAAAAAAGAGAGAAATAGCAAACGCTTATCTTCAGATATCTACACCATAAAATCTCTATTTGGTAAAATCTAGTTGGTATGAAAAGGACTCTTTAAACCTTTCAAACTAATTAGAGCATTTTCAAAAATGTTTTCTTATGAAATATGGCTCCCAAAATAGTTCATACTAGTTATTTTGAGAAGATGCGATTTTTAAAAATCTGCATGTAAACCTCAAAATTCATTCTGCTATTATTGATGAAAACATGGAAACAAGAATAATTGCACCATATGGAAGACTGTCTAGACAAGAATGTTACGGGTTATGACTGAAATAATTTATTATTTGCTGAGAGCCAACAGTATGCTTAGCACTAGGCAACACATGAAGAGAATAGGACTGTAGCCATTGAACTCACAACTTAAGCCAGACACGCAAACAACCACATCATAAATCATAACAGCTAAGAAAATTGTGTGAATTTCACAGGCATGAATTTGGGTGTTGATTTACTTTCTTAGCAATAAAAAATTAAGAGATGCCAGAAATAATCATCATAAAGATTGTCAATGCATGTTATTAATCTAGTCCCAGAATTAGCTACCTGACTGAATTTTAAAAAGCAGATTTGTGACATTTAACAATCACGGGAATGAGTATTTTTTGCAGCAGCATTTATAGAACATTTTATTGCATGCTGATCTTATGAAAAGCAAATGATGCTCAATGTTCATACCTTCTTTGTGTGCGTGTTTACTATCATCCATTTTTCATTCTTTCTTGCCTTCATGATCACTGGTCTTTTAATAAATAAAAAGAGTAAGCCAGTTAGATTAATTTTCTGTTTTTTACCTAAGGGCACGTTTTTATATGCAATCATATGGGTATAAATGTCACCCAAGCTCAAGAAACCTCAAATATTGTTATTGTTGTCACCCTTCCAATGAGTGCTAAAAGTATTAAACAATAGTCAGCTTTGAGATTAAAAACCTATGCTAGAGTTTATTTCATAAATATTCTGTGTTACCCTACTGTGAAAATTAGGTGGTTTTAGGTGGTGGTTTTTAGGCTTTGACTAACATAGCATCTCCAGACCTTTGTTCTTTTACCTAAAACATGGGTAATACACAGAGTTTTGTAAGAATTAAATATGGGAAATCTATAAAACAGGTGGCCTTGGTAAAAATAACAGTGAATGCCGGGCGCGGTGGCTCAAGCCTGTAATCCCAGCACTTTGGGAGGCCGAGACGGGCAGATCACGATGTCAGGAGATCGAGACCATCCTGGCTAACACGGTGAAACCCCGTCTCTACTAAAAATACAAAAAACTAGCAGGGCGCGGTGGCGGGCGCCTGTAGTCCCAGCTACTCGGGAGGCTGAGGCAGGAGAATGGCGTAAACCCGGGAGGCAGAGCTTGCAGTGAGCTGAGATCCTATCACTGCACTCCAGCCTGGGCGACAGAGCGAGACTCCGTCTCAAAATAAATAAATAAATAAAAAATAACAGTGAGCAAGTATCTATTATTTAAATAACAATATAATGATGTTTCTGCATGTATGAGTTTATCTTGCTAGAAAAATAGAATAAAACCAGAGCTAAAGGAAACAGAATTATCTACAGTAAAACCCCAAGGAAAGGACAGTATTTGCTTCGTTTATGTTTTTGGAGAAATAAAACGTTAAGAATTAGGGGAGAAATCTCCAAGAGACATAATTCTTCCATTTAAGAGCAATTCTATATAAAGTTCATAGCTGTTTAACAGGAGTGGATGCAAGTTTAAGGTTAGTGCTTTGAAAGTGAGTTGTTGAAACCCATGAGTGTGAAGTCATGTTTACCTAGATAACATTAGGATGTCCAACAAAGAAGACCCATGCATGTGTCCAGAAAATGTAATACAGATACCTACATATAGTTAGAATAAGATCTTAGCAAGAGCACATTCTATAAAAGGTGCTGCTTAGCTGGTTTTACTTACCAATGACCTTAGTATCAAAACTAAGGTCAAAGTAGGGTACACATCGTCCAGACACACAGAATAATCCCTGCCCAGGCTGTTTAATACTGGAGTTAATGTAGATTACAAGGAGATTTTTCTAGATTCTATTTATTTCATTCCAGAAATACTTCTTGGAAACTTATTATGTGCCAGGGATTCATAGACACTGGGAATACAAAAGAAACAGAGTAGGTAAAACAATAAAAACAAATAAGACAACAAAAACTTTTATTATGCTTACCTTCTATTCAGGGAACACAGAAAATAAACACGCAAGTGAGTAAGTCTCCTAATATACTCAAAGGTGGTGTGAGGTATGGAATACAAAGTAGGAAAGGGGGAGGGAATGAGCTGGATAAATGAAGGATGCAACTCTTACAATCTAGACCAGAAAAGACCTCACTGTGAATATCATATTGAAATCAAATATTTCAAGAAGCAAAATCTTAAACTAGCAATCGATGCATATGTCCATGGAACAAACATGCCAAGAAGAGGGAAGAGCAAGTTCAAGTTCCCTAGAACAGTGCCTGGCATAGAACAAGTATCTCCAATATTTCTTCAATGAAAAGGAAAATTATGTTGGGCTAAGCAAGGTGAGTTTCCGGGAATAACGAGAGGAGGAGAGTCATTCTTTTCTTCTTTTGATGATGGGACACTCAACAAACAACAGAGAAGCAGATGCATCTTCCAGAGAGGTGATCTGGTTCTGCAACACCAGACGCCACCATGACCACTCAAGGCCACTGTGGCATTTACTTGGGATGGGGCATCTAATCCCTTGGTCCTGTCCTGCCCATTCAACACAACTTTGACGTTGTTCTCTTCAGTTACTAAATCCTTGGCTCAGCAATGAACTCCCCACGCCCAGCAACTCTAAGAGGCAGCTCCTGAGGTCTCTCCCAGCCCATGGGCTCTAATGCAGTGCATTCCTGCCAGGAACTTCATTTCAGCCTCAGGTGCGGGTGCAGGTACCGCAACTTACATCTCTTTACATGACCAGCTCTACAGAGTCCACAGTAATGGCACTGCCAGTGTAAAATGGCAATTGGTACAAATCAGTCTACACTGGACAAACGTAAGGACAAATACAGCACTTATTTTTATTATTTTTCATATTATCAAGCAACAGTCATAAAGCAGTCAATTAAGTTAATTGAATTGGAATAAGGAGAAAATTGTTGATAAGTACCTAGAAACTCACCTTCTGTATTTCACAAGGAAGAGAATGCAATTCAGAGAAAGTCTCAACAGTTTATGGCAAGCATGTTACAAATGTGTATGTCTTCTGCGTACATTTCATGAGTTATAGTTCATTTCATTTCATTTACATTGGCTCACATAAACACTCAAGTCTCTAAAATTGAGTAGTGTGAACAGTGCCCAGGTTAAAAGTAGACTGGAAAGAATTTGCTAATATATACAACTATAATAATTTGAGAGGCTGTAACGAGCTGTGGGTTAGCCCGTCATTTATTCCTGCATCTCACCATGATCCTTTCCTGTAGCCGTTCTGCAGACATCTATTCCTTCCCTTCCCTGGGACAGATCTCAGCAACGAAAACTCTAAGTCTCTAATTTATTGAACGTTCACTCTATGCTACGCCCTGAAGGAAGGGGGCCACGTACAGTGTCTCTTTTAAAATCACCGATAACCTGGGAAAGAAGGTAATCTTATTATCCCTGTTTTATGAAAATTAAAGCTCAGATATGTCAAATAATGTGTTCAGAGTTACATAGCTTAAGTTCCCAAAGCAGGATTAAACTGTGGGGCTTAAACTGTAGGATACGGAATTAAACTGTAGGATATGAGAACTTGAGATTTTTGTTATATTCTCCACCTTCCCAAGTATTAATCCTGATGGGAGAGCAGGATCATGCAGGGGCTGGTAGTGTCCACTTGACAATATTAAACAACTTCCCAAGGGGCCCCCTGAGGCAAACACTCTTCTATGTCTCCCTTCCCTCTTGGGGGAAAAAAAAGCGCCTGATTTTATTTGAGATAGGAATGTACCTAGCTAAATACTTTTCTTATCATCCCTTCCAGTTAGAGCTGACTATGTGACACATGACTAATAATATTTAAATAAGAGCCTGAAAGAAAATCTGGGAAAGGCTATGTTTACTTAATAAATGAGGACAAGTTGGACCAGAATATTCCCTCCTTTATTCCTTTCTCAAATGTAGACAAGAAGCTGGTAGAACTGCAGGTGCCATCTTAAAGCCTTGAGGAAAATCAAAGAGATCTTGGCAGTGAATTTGAACTGCTGAACCCATAGCAGACGGCCTACCCTCAGACATTTTATTACAAAAAGAAAATATAGGCATGCCTTGGAGATATCACATGTTCCCTTCCAAACCACTACAATAGACTGAGTATTGCAATACAGCCAGTTACACATTTTTTGGATGCCTAGTACCTACAAAAGTTACATTTATACCACACTGTAGTCTACTAAGTGTGCAATAGCATTATGTCTAAATAAACAGTGTATATACCTTAATTTTAAGTACTTTATTGCTAATGATCATCTAAGTTTCCAGCAAGTCATAATATTTTTGCTTGCTGAGGGTCTTACCTTGATGTTGACAGCTGCTGACTGATCAAGGTGGTAGTTGCTGAAGGTTGGGGTGGCTGTGGCAATTTCACAAAATAAGACAGCAATGAAGTTTGCCATATTGATTGATTCTTCCTTTCATGAAAGATTTCCCTATAGCATGGGGTACTGTTTGATTTAATAGCAACAGGGTCTCACTATGTTGCCCAGGCTAATCTCCAATGTCTGGCCTCAAGGGATCATCCTGCCCCAGCCTCCCAAAGTGCTCGGATTAGACATGAATCACTGAAACCAGCCTAGAACTTCTTTCAAAATTAGAGGCAATCCTCTCAAACCCCGCCACTGCTTTGTCAACTAGGTTTATTTAATCTTCTAAATCCTTTGTTGTCATTTCAACAACGTTCACGTTGTCTTCATCAAGAGCAGATGTTATCTCAAGAAACCACTTTCTTTGCTCATCCATTTGAAACAACAACTCGTCTATTCAAGTTTTATCATGAGATTGTAGCAATATAATCACATCTTCAGGCTCCACTGCTAATTCTAGTTATTTTTCTATTTCCACCTAAGTCACCTACAGTGACTTCCTCCACTGAAGTCTTGAACCTCTCAAAGTCATCCATTAGGGTTGGAATCAACTTCTTCCAAACTCAGATTAATGTTGATATTTTGACTTGTTCCCATGAAGCATGAATGTTTTTAATGACATCTAGAATGGTGAATATTTTTCAGAAGATTTTTCCTTTACTTTGCCCACCTCCATCAGAGAAATCACTATTTATGGCAGTGATAACCTTACAAAGTGCATTTCTTAAGTAATACAACCAGAAACCAGCAAGCCAGAATGATTCCTGGATCCATGGACTTCAGAATGGATGTTGTGTTAGCAGGAATGAAAACAATATCCATCTCTTTGTACATCTTCATCAGAGTTCTTAGGTGATCGGGTGTGGTGTCAATGAGCACCCACCACCACACCCAGCTAATTTTTGTATTTTTAGTAGAGACGAGGTTTCACCATGTTGGCCAGGCTGGTCTCAAAATCCTGACCTCAGGTGATCCACCTGCCTCAGCGTCCCAAAGTGTTAGATTACAGGCATCAGCCACTGCGCCCAGTCCATTTAGCATAATTCTTAAAGAATTTTCAGAACAGCCAATCAGCATTGACTTGAAATTAAAGTCATCAGCTGCACTAGCCCCTAACAAGAGTCACTGTCTTTTATGGGTGCAGTTTGTGACACTTCAAGACAATTACAATAGTGACATCAAATATCACTGATCACAGACCACCATAACAAATATACTAATAATGAAAAAGTTTGAAATGTTGTGAGAATTGCCACAATGTGGCCCAGAGACAAAGAGAGCACCTGCTTTCAGGAAAATGGCACCAGTTGACTTGCTTGATGCAGGGTTGTCACAAACTTAAATTTGAAAACAAAAACAATATCTATGAAGCTCAATAAAGCAGAGTGCAATAAAATGGGGTTTGCCTAGAAGTCTTTACTTATTTAAGCTATTTTTGACAGATATTCTCTTACCTGTAGACAGTCTTACTAGTAGCTGATACAGGCTCTTAGAACTCACCTTATCTTGGGGTCCATGCTCCTCCATCTGTTCAACCCTTACATCCCAAACACTTGCCATCAACCAAAGACTTAAATATTGCACAACATAAAGAATTAATGTTGAGCTTGGCACTCTGATGCCAGCTGTTTCCATACTCCACCAAAAATGCAATGTTTTCCCTTTCTGCCCTTTGTTCACTTTCTTTTATATATATGTTTGTTTCTTCCACTAATTTTTTATGTTTTCCAGGACAAGAAAGTATGCTAGCATATGCTAGAAATGTTTAAATACTTCCGAAATAAAATACAATAAATCCAAGAGTAACCTGAACACTGAGAGACATTTTTGGTGGCTTTTGCTAGCTAATTAATGTTCAACACTTGCTTTCAAGGTATTTTTCTAAACGGTAAAATACACATAAGAGTTATATCAGGCCGGGCGCGGTGGCTCAAGCCTGTAATCCCAGCACTTTGGGAGGCCGAGACGGGCGGATCACAAGGTCAGGAGATCGAGACCATCCTGGCTAATATGGTGAAACCCCGTCTCTACTAAAGAATACAAAATGGCTCAAGCCTGTAATCCCAGCACTTTGGGAGGCCGAGACGGGCGGATCATGAGGTCAGGAGATCGAGACCATCCTGGCTAATACGGTGAAACCCCGTCTCTACTAAAAAAAATACAAAAAACTAGCCGGGCGTCGAGGCGGGCGCCTGTAGTCCCAGCTACTCGGGAGGCTGAGGCAGGAGAATGGCGTAAAACCCAGGAGGCGGAGCTTGCAGTGAGCTGAGATCCGGCCACTGCACTCCAGCCTGGGCGGCAGAGCAAGACTCCGTCTCAGAAAAAAAAAAAAAGAATGCAAAAAACTAGCCGGGAGACAAGGCGGGCGCCTGTAGTCCCAGCTACTTGGGAGGCGGAGGCTGGAGAATGGCGTGAACCTGGGAGGCGGAGCTTGCAGTGAGCTGAGATCCGGCCACCGCACTCCAGCCTGGGCGACAGAGGCAGACTCCGTCTCAAAAAAAAAAAAAGAGTTATATCAAATATTAGTCAAGTACCATCAAGTGTCAGACTAATATTAAAAATCATGTAATGATCTCTAGGTTATCACTATCTTACCTTGATTCTCATAGAACCAATTAAATCAAGGAATATGTTATGATTTGGTTTTATGTAAGTCCTAATCAAAAAAGGGCCATGTCTTCATTTAAGTAATTGGTATTATTAAATATGTGCTTAAGTACTATGAAACAGATTCCAGAGGAGAAAGATCTTAACCAGTGTATTAAAAATCTCGGTTGTCAGTACTTTTGTCCCTACTTCAAGGCAAGACTGATGTATCGAAGACTAAAATATCAGAAGAAATCGGACATCTTTCAAGGGATCTTCTGCTAAGTTTTACGACACCAAAATTCTTTTTTTTTTTTGAGACGGAGTCTCGCTCTGCCACCCAGGCTGGAGTGCAGTGGCCGGTTCTCAGCTCACTGCAAGCTCCGCCTCCCGGGTTTACACCATTCTCCTGCCTCAGCCTCCCGAGTAGCTGGGACCACAGGCGCCTGCCTCGTCGCCCGGCTAGTTTTTTTTGTATTTTTAAGTAGAGACAGGGTTTCACCGTATTAGCCAGGATGGTCTCAATCTTCTGACCTCGTGATCCGCCCATCTCGACCTCCCAAAGTGCTGGGATTACAGGCTTGAGCCACCGCGCCCGGCCTACGACACCAAAATTCTAACGCAGCCCCAAGTCTGCTGAGAATGGGTTTTCATAGACACATGCTTAAGTTTCTGTGTGACCAGAGAAATAAATCTGCTATCTCTAATTTGAAAATATTTCCAGAATCTGACATTCTCTCACTACTGACCGAGTCCAAGCCACCAGTATCTATCTTTTTCAACACTTGTGGCTTCTATTATTGGCTCCCTACAGTTCTACTCTGAACCCAGAAGCCAGTGTGATCCTTTTAAAACATGATTGAGATCATGCCACTCAACTGCTCAAAAACTTGCGGTGGCTCAAGCCTGTAATCCCAGCACTTTGGGAGGCCGAGACGGGTGGATCACGAGGTCAGGAGATCGAGACCATCCTGGCTAACATGGTGAAACCCCGTCTCTACTAAAAAAAAAAAAAAAAATACAATTGCTCTCATCTCATTTAGAATCTTCTTTACAATGGCCCTAAAGGCCCTCCACAATCTGTGCACTCACAACTCCCATAACCTTATCTCTTTCTACTCTTTTGCTGGCTTGTTTTGCTTCAGCCACTTTGACCTTCTTGTTGGTGTTTGATTAACATAAGCTCAGTCCCACACTTGGGCCTTCACTCTATTTCCTCTACTCAGACTCCACGGCTGACTCCCTTACCTTCTTCCAGTCTTTGTTCAAAGGTCGTTTCTACCGTATTTGAAATTGCAATCCCACCACTTTCAATTATACCTATATCTACCCCTGTAGTGGTCCTATATCCCCTTAACAGATTCTGTGGGTTTTTTTCCCCAAAATACGTATCACCTAGCAATACACAATATTTACTTATCATTTTTCTTTGTTTGCTTGCTTCTATTTTGTCTCTCAATGTTATAATAAAAGCTGTATGAGGGCAAAGATTTGTTAGTCTTTTTAACTGTTTTATAAGCACTTAGAATAGTGTGTGGTACATACTAAGAGCTCAATAAATATTTTTGGAATGGAAAAGAAAGGGCCATGTCCTGATGAAACATTTTCAAAATGGTCAGGGTAGAGGATAAAATTCAGTCTTGTGAAAAGATACATTCTTTCTCAAAGTTACTGGAGTTTTCTGAAACCATTCATCTGCACCGGCTCTTGTGACATCAATAGAGGAATGAAATCACCTGATAATTAAAGTGGTCATTAGAGATGTGTTGTATTGTAACTTACAGCCATGGTTCTCAAAGTGTGGTACCCAGACTTGCAACATCAGTGTCATCTGAGAACTTAACAATATAATTCTCAGCCCCTGGAAATCCGTTTTAACAAATCCTGTAGGTGATTGTGATAATGCTAACATTTGAGAACCACTAAACTTTCCAAAGTAAACATATTTCCTAAAGTGCTTTTTACTAGACTATCAATGATAGAAGGAAATAATGGAAGTTTCTGGAGAAAATCTGGAAGGAGAGAGAAGAAAGGAAGAGGACTAGGGGAGAGGAAGGAGAAGCACGAACACTTTGTTATGATTAATTCCTAACATAACCTTTACAAAATTTTCCATAAATCTATAAAAGACATGACAAATTTCTTATAAATAGCTTTTAAAGAAATATATGTGATTGAATTTTTTGTGTGTAGAAATGTCCTTAACTGAACACTTTTGTCAACTTCACTCCTTCCTCTCAGGTCTTGATGTAACATCCTGATATTGTTTTTTCTCCCTGTATACCCATCAGATTCGATGTTCTTCCTGGTAGTGGATTTCCTGTTATCTTTAGGGAATCTTTGCAGGAAAATACTTTTTTGAAAGCAGTTACTGAAATCCTTCTTCAAAACTTTTGTCATTTGTTTGGAAGTTTAACCTTCCACTTACATAAAATTTTCACTCTTGCATGTGCTTGTGACTCTAGTCACGTAACGTGTGAGCTCCTTTGTTCCAGGGACTTGGTACTATTAATCGTTGTCCTCTCAATGACAAGTGATAGAACCTGACAAATAATACTCAGTATATGTTTGATAAATCAACAGTGTTATCAAGAGATATTAATCTTTTCAAGACCTCGCTTCTCCACCTCAACTCTTCTACTGGATATCTTCTCTCTGTTCCCCCTTCTTGGCCCCAGTCCACCTCCTTGTACTCTGACTTATTCTGAGGTTTGGCCAATGGAGAGTTATTATAGGAGACCGGAGGGAGACAGAAGAGTGAGTTCAGAGTGTACATTCCCCTGCTGCCTCCCTCCCTGTGTGGTCACCTTGAATTGGCTGTGTCCCTTGACCTAAGGTCACTAATTCTTTCAAGGTGGCTGTGTGCAGGCAGGTCTTCTCCACTCTAGTAACCAATTCTTCCTTTTGTTCTTTTGGGAGAAAGGATGGTAACAGCTCTGCTGACACTAGCCACATGACTGCACCATCCTTTGTGGTTCCTATACACCCCACCCATACCCATGTAAATAGATCCATTATTAAATCATCTTGAAATTATCCTAATCTAAATGTGTCATGAGTTTACTGTGAGAACACTAACTTTTATAACTGCCAGATTTTAAAAGTGTAAGTAAAACTTCACATATTTTAAAATATTCATCAACAACTGAGTTCTCAATACATGTGATTTTATATAAATATGCTTTTTTAGTATTCAGCAAGTCTAATATCTTACATTTGGGAATTTTAAAACTCACCCCCTCGGTACTGTACTGTGGAGACAGTGCAGAAGGACTCTGAGTCAATCTGTGCCTGTCTGTAAAATGCTCTGTTAGAGGCAGGAATTCCTGCAAATAAATTCACACATGCAAAGGACTTCAGATAAGGCACAAGTACACATCGAAAACACATTCCATTTGGTTTTTTGTTTGTTTGTTTGTTTTTTGAGATGGAGTCTCTCTCTGTCGTCCAGGCCGCAGTGCAGTGGTGCGATCTTGGCTCACTGCAACCTTCGCCTCCTGGGTTTAAACGGTTCTCACGTCTCAGCCTCCCAAGTAACTGGGACTACAGGCATGTGCCACCATGCCTGGCTACTTTTTGTATTTTTAGTTGAAATGGAATTTCGCCATGTCAGCCAGGCTGTTCTTGAACTCCTGACCTCAGGTGATCCACCCGCCTCGCCTCCCAAAGTGCTGGGATTACAGGTATGAGTCACCGCGCCCAGCCTCCATTTGCTTTTTGCAAGCATAACAAAAATTTTCCCGTGGGTATAATATCCTTGATTTGTTACTTATGCTTTTTGATCTGTTAGGTTGTTTACGTTTTAAACCATTTTTTTTCAGCAACAAAACCACGTGTGGACCTTTAAAAATATACTTTGAAGTCTATATTTTTTTTAAAAACCCTTCCAATGGTTCCAATTAGAAGCCAGGGTGAAGCCCAGTGTGTATCCTAGTGGCATAGGGTTAACATTAAGTATTTTTACCTGTTTAATTTTTTGGGTTTAATCTATTACGCAGCACACAATAGATCAGAAAATGTTTCCACCATTAGATGAGCAGAAATATAGAGGGAAAACCCAACTGCAGTGAAGAAGACCTCAGTTTTCCATCTTCAGTATAGCTTTTTGAAAAAGAAATGGGATGAGCAGGTTATATGTCAAATAAAGTGAGCAAACTGATTCAGCAAGGTGCCTGTGCTCTTCTAGTCATGGTGAGTCCTACAAGGCCTGTATTTAGTGATGAGGAATAAGCACTTGTTGAGTGACTATTAAGTTCTAGGCATTTTATCCACATTATTTCATTCAGTCTTTATAGTTAACTCCAAAAAGAATAACATCTCAAAAAGTTAAGGTAACTTGCCAAATATCACGCCATTAATACATAAATCAAAAATGATAGGACTTGGAATACTGCAAAAAATAAATAGATGTAAGTTCTTCATTCTTTAAACAAGCAAACATGTAATTTAAATTTTTCCTTCCTTCGTGACTCTTTCATACAAGATTTTTAAAAGGTTTATACTCTGTAATTAAAGTGAAGACCATCTTGCTGAGTTTGTCTTCTTTCAAAGCCATATTTGAAACTCCTACTAACTCTTCATTAGATTTAGAGGGAAATAAGCCCTGCCTGCTCTTCATCTTTTATACATTCAGCAGAACAAGACCTTCACAAGCAAGCATTACCCCTTTCTGATGATGGCAGTGCATTAATCCACCAAGAATATGCTAGTATTGATATATACCAAGTAATTTGGTAAAATATAAGGCTTTTTCATTTAAGAAAAAAATAAAGGCATTAAATCATCCTTTTTCCTAAGAAGATATCACTTCTCAGGCTGAATTTGTCAAAGACCACCCCCAAAATCAGCTATATAAATTCCTGTGAAGGCCTGTTTAATTTATGGCCCAGGGAAATGTGTAAGTATGATAGAATCATGCCAAGAGACTGCTTAACTGGGTTAATTGAACTGAAATTTTCTGGGCCTTTACAAGACTTGAAATCTTCAAATGGGATTTATATATGCTTATTATATAATCGCCAGAAAAATAAAAGTGAAAGGAACTAAATAGACCTTTGGAGTGAAGACCTCTTTCTCATGTAGACAGTTTAATAGCTTTTTGAAAAATAATACCATGCTATTAAAGACACTTTTGGAGGGCTTTTTGATCCATAAAGCAGTGGATTTCCTGTGAGCACTGCAGTATGTTGCCATTGGCTCATCACCACTGAAAGGCTGCTTTTGGAATCCAACACAATTGGATCTCTGTGATTACTCTTCAGCAAATTCACACTCAGCAAATTGTAAGAAGGGACAATAGGTCACTACCTCATTTTAAAAATACCATATCCGTAGACAGGTCTCTGTCATAGTGATATTCACGTCTTAACTTGGAGCACTTACGAAGCAATTCATCCTTTCCATTTTTTTCAACTTTCTGCCAGACACCTTATCAGAGGAAATTAAATAAGTTCCCTTGAAATCTTTGTGTCCTGAGTAAACAAAGTGTAAGAAAAAATTTCAGAAATCATCAAATATCAAATTTTTTAAATATCAGGAATGTTTATATCTTTTCACACACTACTTTTAGTGCTCTTAATGGTATTACTAACTTGCAAAACTGTAAATGGCCTCAATTAAAGTGGCTATAAATAGTGACAGCAACAATTCATTGAACACACACACACTATGAGCCACTTACTAACTTATACAATTGGCACATCTATGCTCTCAACAGCTCCAACAAGAGACTCAGAGAAGTTAAATTAAAAGCAATACAATTAAAATTCAGTACCGTGTCTGACTCACTCCACATTGTGATTTTAACCATGCAACAGTACAGCCTTCCCAGAATGAATCTAGAAGGTAAGCAATAACCAATTTCCCCTCTCCTTTCTCCAAAGATATTATTCATAATCCTCTCACAAGGCAAGAGAAGACAAGGAGCTTGATATGGTCATATTTTATCATACAATGGTTTTAAGAGAAGAGCAATGAGCCTGACTTCAGCCTGACAAACTGTTACACATCAGGCACATCACTTGTTGTCTTGTGATTTTTTTATTTGTATAAATTATGTATAACATAAAAATTATATACAAATATATCAAAAAGTATATAAAAATTATGTAACAAAGGAACATTATATGAACATTTGTGGGGAAGGTACAAAATGTATTCATTGGAAGAATTTACATTTATTAAGGGCACTCCGTGGACATTCACATTCTGTCAATAGTTGAAAGGTATATATTTTGATCGCTTTTTAAAAATAGACTAAAGATAAAGTTAAGTACCTGGAGCAAGGCCACATGGCTATTAAAGTTATCATCTAAACTAAAGCACCCCCTCAAATTCTCAAATCGTGAACTGGCTTATCGTAATAACCTCACCATTTCCGGTTGATTTCCAACAGCTGTTTTTGTTATTGTTCTCGATGTTGTTTTCATTTCCTGCACCCCAATTACAGAGAGTTGGTTTCAGAATAAATCTTTCCTTCAGCAAAGATTAATTTGTCCTGCTTTAATTGTCACCAAATGGTTCACCAAAATATATAAAGTGGGCTCTATGGCAGTGGTTCCCAAACTTTGCTGATATTGAAATCATCTAGAGACCCTACACTATTCAAATCCTGTTTCTACCTCCCAGAAATTCTGATTTAGTTGGTATGGGCTGTGAACTGGGATGCCGGGTGTTTGAAAGATCCTCAGGTTACTCTAATGTACAGTAAAATTTGGTTACCACTGTCCTGGCAGTTGTTTAGACTTCTCTTGAACTGAATCTCCAAAACTCCCCAGCTCCTGCTATCAGACTATATTACTCACCATCCCTGCTTATTCCAGTCATCTGAGGACCTTCAAGACCTTCCTCCCATTCTTTGAAGATGTCAGCAGTGGGAACTCTAGAACAATTACTGCCATAATTCTTGGCGATTTCCATATCCAGGCACATAATCCTTTCAACATTTTATCCTTTCAGATTCTTGACTCCTCTTCTGAACTGTGGTTATCCTTCACTCTACCAAAGTCACCTCTCAAAACATATCTCTGTATGTTTTACCAATAACTGCATTATTCTCAACCTCAAGTTCAATCAGGCCTCTATCCAGCTACCACATCATATCTTTCTAGATCATTTGCTCTTGTCCCTTACTCGAAAAATTACTTGACTTTGGACCTCCTCCTATTATTCTATCACCTTTTTACTGTGCCTTACCCAAGTCATATTCTCACCTCCTTCTTATCCAGATTAGATTCTAGAAGTCATCAATGTAAACACTCCCTTACATATACTCTTGACTCCTTAGCCCATTTTCCCCTCCATCGTAGTCCTCTGGAAAAATTCTAAAGCTAGCTAGATAGCATTCTCTATGTAGTTCTCACATGCACCAAAGGAGGAGCACAGAGCTGAAAAAAGAAATGCACTCAACCATGCTCACCAGGCTCATTTTTATGACCATTAACCTCAAGTGGGTCCTTAGTGCTGCTAGGCAGTTCGATTCATTTCCCTAATTCGTTCACTCACCCACTTTCAGAGGGGTGATTCTTCACTCTGAGTTGATGACCTAGATTATTATTCTGCTGAAAACTATGTATCAGTTTGGAGAGAACATTCATATGGGTCTATGACAAATCTATTGTGCCATCTGTATCTGAGCTTATATACTCCATTTTCCCTCATGCTCTGTGGATAAATCCTGTGTTCTTATTTAACACCACTGCTTCCACTGCACACTGGATTCTCCCCCTCTCACTTACTTAAGGTAGTATCGCTCTCCTTCTCTAGACATCTTTTCCACTAGTATACAAACATACTCTAATAGTGCCTATTTAAAGAAAAAAGTCCTCCTTTGACCCCATATCTTCCTCTAGCGACTGTCTCATTTCCCTGATTGTCTTTACCGAAAAATTTCTCATAAGAGTTATCAATCCTTAGTCTTTCAGTTTGCTCCACAGTTATATTATTTCCCCAAATATCTTATTTTTGTTGTACCCACTCTGTAACAACTATGAAACTCTTCCATTGTAGTGCAAAAGCAATCATAGATAGTATACAAATAACTTGCAAGGCTGTGTTCTAATAAACGATGTGTACAACAACAGGCATGTGCCAAATTTTGTCTGTGAGCTATGGTTTGTAGTAACTTGCATTATACAGCCCCTGTTACTTCCCTGAACCTAGTCTGTAGAATATAAACACTTGATGGCAAAGATTTTTATTAATAGTAGATGGTCAATTAACAGGCATAGTATATAGTGAATTAACATTTTTTAATAAATATTGAATGTTGAATAAATCTATTTCTCTTTTAGTATTATTTTGTAATCGTTACTTTTTTTCTGTGATATTCTGCATGGGTTGAGCAGTACCAAACGATATTTTTTGTTGTTGAGGAAGTAATTGTGTATGTTTTGGTTGAAGAAAGAAAAGTCTAGCTAGTGGACTTTTTTAGATTCTCTTTGTGAAAAAATAAAATCAATCCTCTGCATGTTTTATGGTTAGGCACATTACTATTATTGTTTGGTACCTTTGAATTACATTTTCCTAAAAATTAAAAATGGAATGGAATCTGAATCAAATTGGATAATAACTGTGTTACTCCATTTTGTGTTGCCATAACAGAATATATGAGGCCGGGTAATTTACAAAGGAAAGAGGCTTACTTAGCTCATGGTTCTGCAGGCTGGGTAGTATGACAAGCATGGAGCCAGCATCTGTTCAGCTTCTGGTGAAGGCCATGAGCTAGGTCAAAACATGGCAGGGAAAGTCAAAGGGGAAACAGACAGGCACAAAGTGGAACCAAACAGAAGGAGGAAGTTCGCTTTATAACAACCCACTCTCTTTTTTTTTTTTTTTTTTTTTTTTTTTTTTTTTGAGACGGAGTCTCGCTCTGTCGCCCGGGCTGGAGTGCAGTGGCCGGATCTCAGCTCACTGCAAGCTCCGCCTCCCGGGTTTTACGCCATTCTCCTGCCTCAGCCTCCCGAGTAGCTGGGACTACAGGCGCCCGCCACCTCGCCCGGCTAGTTTTTTGTATTTTTTTTTTTAGTAGAGACGGGGTTTCACCGTGTTAGCCAGGATGGTCTCGATCTCCTGACCTCGTGATCCGCCCGCCTCGGCCTCCCAAAGTGCTGGGATTACAGGCTTGAGCCACCGCGCCCGGCCAACAACCCACTCTCGAAGGAACTATTCCATTCTCAAAAGAGTGAGAACTCACTACCAGTAGAGCAAGAGGGTGACACCAAGACATTTGTGAGAGATCCACCCCCATGACCCAAACGCTTTTTATTAGGCCCAGCATCACCAAATTGGACCACATTTCAACGTGAGTTTTTGTTGGGACTAACCATATTCAAGCCATGCAATAATCAAATCTATGTTTAATGTTTTAAAATTAAAGTAAATATTGAAGATCACAATCCATTTTTCTGAGGGAAGTTGTTTTCTACACAAGGAAAATAGTCATTTCACAAACCATGGAAGATGCACACGTGCTCAGGCTCTCGAATATACATCATGCCTGGAAACCCCCATGAATCCTTGTAGAGTTGTTTCCAGTGAAAGATTGCCCCAAATATCATCAGAATCCCACTGCCATGAAACTCTAAATTTGTTAACTCAAAAATAGATGAAAAATGTGTGACTCTCAGCAGCCCATCTTACTGGCAATTGTCTATATCTACTCTGATCGCTTCCAGGATACGTTCAGGCCAAAGTATCTGTGTCTGTAATTTACTTATTTATTTTTCCAGCCATATAAAAATTTTCAATTTTATGATTTATATTGAAATGAAAGAAAATACTGTCTCCCTGAAGTTTTTTTATCTCCTCTCTTGTGTTCCCAAATTACATCTTAAAAGCATCATCCTAGTGCTCCTGAAAGAAGTCATTATGGGAAAAGAGCAAGGCCTCTCCTTTTCCTAGTGTCACAGAAAATGCGGGAAATGCTCAAAGACTGCAAGGAGTTCCCCAAACACAAAACGTTTTTACTCAATACTTTCCTAGCATTTGTAGTCACACACATTTAGACATTTGTGATTCATTACTGGATCACTATTCTGACAAGAACATAAAATGACAACTAAGAAGATGATCATCATTCTTAACAACAGAGAATCTGCTCTTCAAAATTGCTGACAGAAAGTCAAATTAATAAATAGTATTAATCAAACTAATTGAATGCATTTATCATCTAAAGATGCTCTTTCACACAGACAGTCTCGGAAAATAAGGCTACACTTCCTGTATTTACTCTGAAAGGAAAAATCTTCTGTCCGTATAGACCTTGAATTATCACTTTGTACTTTTCTAAAAACAAAAGTGCACTCAATTTACAATACGTGTTTCTAAATGAAAATAAACGACTTTCATTCAGATGTTTGTGAAACCAAACACAGACACTGTCATTCGAGAAGCAGAATTTATGGGAAAAGAAAGAGAGAAAAGATGGTTCTGGGATAGTTCAAATCCCAAAGGAAGAGAAAGACACATATCACTTAGCAAGAATTCCCACCAGAAACAGGACACATGCATTTCAGACAACAAAAAAAACTGAACGAGACCCAAAAACAATAGACAGATAAGGAGGTTTAAATGAGTGAAAACTATTTTTTGTTGTTTATGTAATAGTCTTACAGATAGATTTCAGAACAATTTTCTGGCGATAATTTTTTAAATTGTACTCAAATATGAAAGTTGTTTAAGATATTTACTTTAATATTTTAATAAATATGGCTTTTAAAGGGCCATCCGTGTGCTAAAAAGTATCGGAATTAAAATATTTGCTTGAGGTTTACTAATGACAAAAAATCTCATGTGAGTATTTTAAAGTAAGGTGACAGATATATAATATAGAAGCTATGAGAGCTACTTTGGAAAGTCTTTTCTTAAAATGTTCTTTGTAGAATTAAGTTACCATCAGTTGAACACCCTACCTTTTGCACCATGAGACTAGTGCATAGCCTGGAACTTAGTTATCTTCCAGCATGGGAGGAGTGTTAGTCCAATTGAGAAGAATATACTAAATGCTATCAACTATTTTTGTTATTGCATCTCAAAGAATATTAAGGTTTAGTGCAATTCTATGCAAAATCCCAAGCAGAAATGTTTAACTTGGCAAATAATTCTAAACTTCTGTAAGATAAAATGAGCAAGACAAACAAGTAGATTTTTGTAAAGAACAGAATAGTAACATGAAGAATTTGTCTTACTAGATGTTAAAATTTACTATAAAGGTACAATAATCAAAACCGTGAAACTCGAACAGGAATGAATAGATCAAAGAAGTATAACTACAACCCCAAGAATACTCACATATAAAAAACTAATATACACTACATGTATGATCAGTAAGAAAATACATAATCATTTTAAAAATGCATAATACATTTAAAAAATCTGATAAGCAGAAAAAGAACTATTCCATAATGATCTGGGAAAATTTATCAACTATTTGAGAGTAAAAAAACCCCAATAATTCCAAGTGTATCTATAAAGGTAAGAATTAAAAATTCGGGGGATTCCTCTTTCGGTTTTGGAGTCCCCCTCTCTCTGCCTCTGTATGAGGAACTTCTTTCTCCTGCCTTCTCCCTTCTTTCTTGTCTACGAAACTCTCCACTCCTTAAAACCAAAATAAATAAATAAATAAAAATTCAAAGCAGAAAAATACAAACCAGGAGAAAATATAAACAAACATTTTCAAAGCTTTATACGGAAAAGTTAAGCTTTAAGAAATGGAAGACTTGGCCGGGCGCGGTGGTTCAAGCCTGTAATCCCAGCACTTTGGGAGGCCAAGGAGGGCGGATCACGAGGTCAGGAGATCGAGACCACCCTGGCTAACACGGTGAAACCCCGTCTCTACTGAAAAATACAAAAAACTAGCCGGGCAAAGTGGCGGGCGCCTGTAGTCCCAGCTGCTCGGGAGGCTGAGGCAGGAGAATGGCATAAACCCGGGAGGCGGAGCTTGCAGTGAGCTGAGATCCGGCCACTGCACTCCAGCCTGGGCTACAGAGCGAGACTCTCCGTCTCAAAAAAAAAAAAAAAGAAAGAAAGAAAGAAAAAGAAATGAAAAACTCACAAAAAAATTATTAAATTTAATTATTTGTAAATACTATCAAGAACTGCCAGTATCAAAATTAAAGGTAAACTCTGAAATGGAAAAACACTTCCAATAAATACAGATTCAGATAATGTCTTTAAGACGTAATTAATTCTTATGAACCTAAGAGCAACACATCACACAGCAAAATAAATTAAGAAGAATCACAAATGAGCAGTTCACCAAATAAATAATTTAAATGTTTATTAAACATATAAATTGATCATCTCCCTAATAAATAAAGTAATTAAAAATAATAAGACAACCTTTGCCTATAAATGGAATGAAAAAAGTGCCGTGATCATTTTGGGGGAATTAGAAATTAGTAAAAATTTCCTGGGAGAAAGATACACAGATATTTATCAAAACATTTTTCATAATAAAGTCAAAACTGAAACAATTTAAATGTCTAATAATAGGGGAATAGTTAAATAAATTATGATTAGTAAGATTATGCACTTGGATAATATTCACAATCAGTTACTTTTTTAAAAAAATCCAGTAACAAAGCTATATATTGAATAGTCCAAGTTTGATATCACACTCTCACACAAATCCACACACATATTTTTGTAGGAAAAAAACAGAAAATAGGCAATACATTATTTGCAATCTTTTGATCATTCAGAGTTGCCCTACTGTCTTGGTATTTCCTAGAATAACTGCAAGGGATATGTATTGTTACTTTTAAAAATTATTATTTAAAATAACATGTGTATGCAGTAACCATGCACATGTCTGATCTTCAGCAGAATTGTAGGAGATAGTTCCTGTCTTCAAGAAGCTTATAGTTCCACTCACACATGTGCATACACATAAAAGACAAATTACATGTAGATGACAAGGTATATTCAAATATCAGTCCAGGGAATAATCTGTATTTTGGAAATCTGAGGCATTGTGGATTAGAGTAGTCAAGGGGGCTGAGTCTTGAAGGAAGTTAGTCTGATAAGAACATATAGGCCGGGCGCGGTGGCTCAAGCCTGTAATCCCAGCACTTTGGGAGGCCGAGACGGGCGGATCACGAGGTCAGGAGATCGAGACCATCCTGGCTAACACGGTGAAACCCCGTCTCTACTAAAAATACAAAAAACTAGCCGGGCGAGGTGGCGGCGCCTGTAGTCCCAGCTACTCGGGAGGCTGAGGCAGGAGAATGGCGTGAACCCGGGAGGCGGAGCTTGCAGTGAGCTGAGTTCTGGCCACTGCACTCCAGCCTGGGCCACAGAGCGAGACTCCATCTCAAAAAAAAAAAAAAAGAACATATAAGTGATCAAGACTTGAGAGCAGATAGGACAGGTCATGACACATCCTGAAGACAATGACAAAACATGTCTGGCAATATATCACATGTTTGTATGCTTTTGATGGGTATTTTAAAGTTGAAAGGTATCTGGAAAACCAACATAAATGTACTACTGTACTAACACATCAGAGTATTTACAACTTTCATTTACTTGCAGAGATTCTATAATAGCTTGCCTCTCTGAGAAAAGAGGTAAAACTCATTTTTAACAGTGACCAATGAGTTAATTAAATGTATGAGCATTCTAAACTTTATCACAATTGTAGACAGGCAACATTTTGGCATTGTGACTGCATCTCAATTCCTTAGAGACAAATAGAACTGTCCACTACTAATAGCGACTGTGGCAAGTAGGGCTCATATATGTGCTATGCAGGAAAGACAGAACTTTCCCATGACCTAAAGAGACTCTGCAAAGTGACCACAGATGGTTTATACCAGAAAAGCTGGAAAAATTATATGAAGTCCTGCGAAAAACCTTAGTTGGAAAAAAAAAACTAGGAGGAAGCAAATAAATAAGGGTCACCAGCAAGCTCCAAATAAAAGGAGGTCTCTCTGAATCACCCTTTCTGAGATTTTAGCATATGGACTTCTAAATCACAAAGGCCTGGAGAGAAGATGAGAACCACAGTGAGTTCCAAATCCCGGAGTTTATTATCCCAGTGTTACACACTAGAGAGATTTATGGAGCCACTCCCATCAATGTTGTGAGAGTGCTACAGAAATGACTTGCTCTCCCTGAACCTTTTTATAAAGAAGTAAGGCAGTGTGCCAGGAAGAGTACTGAGTGAAGAGTGGGTGACTAGAACTTCAGCTATTCTGATAATTCTCTGAGGGCAATGGCACATCATACTTAGCTTAACAGGGTTTTCACTTTCATTATCTGCAACGGGAAGACAGTGTTCGAAATCAAAGTGGCACAACCAGTCATGAGCAAGCTGTAAAGATTGCTGCTCAGGAGTACTATCCAGAATGTTCAAAAATAGAAGATGTCAGCTGATTCCATACAAATTCCAAATAGTGTCAGGTACACTACAGACAGCAGGCGAAAGGTCTAATGTCTCTGGGCTCAGAGTTTCTAGACCAGGAGAGCTCTTGACCTGCCTCTCTCACTTTACAGAAACAATACCTGAAATTTGAATGCAAGCTAGCGTAGAGTTGAAGTAAACAATACTTTATTTATAAGATAAATAATAATTGCCAGTAAATAATATATCTAGGGGAAACATAATATTTTACAGATGCAAAGACTAGAAGTGTAGAGAAATTAAGCCACTTGTCAGAGATGAGGCAGCTATCATGGCAAAGTCCTCATGACAGGGTCACCCTTCCAGCAGCACCCTCTTAAGCAGTTGGCTCTGCCTTCCTTCAATAGAAAAGAGCTGGGACTTGGCTGAGGTTAGAATTGTTAAGCACTTTGCAAATAAGTGCTCAGAAAGATCTATCTAATATAAAAAATAGAAAATAAGCACACTGACTTGCCTGTCAGAAAGATGTGTGGAAATTGAGACATGACCAAAAACAACTTACTAGGAAACAGCTATGCTTTCACATTGCTTTTAAATTTCATTGAGATGTTTTGAATAATCAAAGATATAACCTCCAGATATCAATGTTTGTTACTTTTAGGCTACAAGTTTGTGGGAAATCAATCCTACAACTTTTTTTCTCACCATTAATCAAAAAATAACGATAGTTTCCTGTAGAGGAAAGTTTTGAGAGGTAGTGATTAAGAGAGTCAACTCTGGAGGTAGCTGGCTTGGGTTAAATCCTGATCCCAACACTTAATGGCTATGGCACGTTGCCTTAGTCACTGCTGCATCCTGAATGCCAACCAAAGGGTCTGACACTTAAGAAACTGGTAATAAAGCTGTAATGAATTTTTAACAATTTATTTTTAAAGCAAATGGGGACTTGGCGCGCTCTCTCTTTCTCTCCTCTCTAGCCCCTCAACCACCCACACAATCAAGACACATTTTGAAAGGATGGTATAATATACCATTTCTGTTCTTTTCTTTCTCTTTCTTGATCACTTGTGAGAATAGCTGCTTCTCCTAGGACAGACATTTGTAGAACAGCAACTTGAATGCTATGTTATGAATATATTAACCATGGATTAAAATAGTTCCAACAGGTACAAGTAAGAAATTTACATTTGGAGCCTAAAATAGCCAGTTTGTCTACCTTTTTCACATTAGAGGAATGGTTTCACTCCACTTGCCCTCCCATGGACCTGTCTGATTGGAGCCTTTGACTAGCATCTATTTTTTTGAAAGAAGCACAAAAAAAAGGTAAGGAAGGGTTCAGAGAGTATCTCAAACTACCTAAGAAACACAAAGTTCCTTAGCTAGGCTTTGAAGTTTGTTCCTCTGAGCCTGTGGGCAAATAAAAAGCATTAGCAGCATTCAATGAAAAATAAAAAATCATCCAAGAAGAAACTAAATATTGTAAAGCATCCGTAACCATTAAAATAAATAACTAATGTAATGCCATGTGTAATCTGGAAAACAGGAAATGAGTGATTAGGGGGAAAGTTCATTTTAGTGGACCATGAATTGCCCTTAAGGTTTCTGACTGCCTACTTTAAATTACTATATTTTCATTGTAAATTCAGTTATAATTAGACTACCCAATTTCTCTCAAACAATGTAAACTAAGAGGTTTTGGTTAACATCCTAGCTTTATTACTAGCAAGCTGGACAATTAAAACAAATAATTTGACCTTCTCCAACTTTAGTTTCCACAAGTTTAACTGAGACAGTTGAAACAGATAATTTCCAAATTTCTTTTTTAGTTCCAAAACACTATGAATTATCAGGCTAATAACAAAAATGTGATGTAGAAAATGAACTGTATCATAAATGCCTATTTAATGTTTTAATTCAGTAATTCAATAATAATGGTCAACATGTATAGAGCCAGGCACTTTTTGACACTTTATATGTATAAATGTAATCCATCTAAAATTTCCATGAAATAAATCCTCATAGTATCCCAGTTTTAGAACTGAGAAGACAAAGAGAAAGCACACAGATTATAAAGCTAGTGGTCAAGCAACGTAGCTGGGATTCAAACTCCAAGAAATCTGGCCCAGAATCCATGTGTTCAATTCTTCACTCTGTAATTCTTCTAGCACAAATTTCAAAATACAGGAGAAAAGACCCTACCCCTGGCTATTATAGCAGCTGGTAATGATTCCATTCGTGTAAAATGTCATCTCTTCCTAGATGCGCTTTTTCAGGTAGAAAAAAGAATTTTGAAGACTCACATTTTTTTTTCCCAGAGAACATATCCCCAGGCCCTCCTATCTTTTAAATATTTCCCCTAGTTATAAAATTACTTCATCTGATTGCTGGGATTTAAAAGTAATGCTGATTGGCCGAGCGCGGTGGCTCACACCTGTAATCCCAGCACTTCAGGAGGCAGAGGTGGGCAGATCACCTGAGGTCGGGAGTTTGAGACCAGCCTGGTCAACATGGGGAAACCCTGTCTCTACTAAAAAATACAAAATTAGGCAGGCGTGGTGGCGCATGCCTGTAATTCCAGCTACTCAGGAGACTGGGGCAGGAGAATCGCTTGAACCCGGGAGGCAGAGGTTGCAGTGAGCCGAGATCACGCCGTTGCACTCCAACCTGGGCAAAAAGAGCAAAACTCCATTTCAAAAAAAAAAAAAAAAAGCTAATTTATTAATATTTTATTACTTTTGTCAAAACATGTAGAAGTGAATACTGCATAAATACCTCGATCCTATAGATATCATTAGCAGACGCCTTTGTTAAACATGAGTACTGGTTTCATAAAATATAATTACTATTTGTTCTGGCCAAGACTCTCATAAAATATGGAATAGATGAAGGATAAAAATTATGCAAATGGTAACTTACTTATGCCTGTAAGTCTCATGTGAATGTGTATGTGTGTATAAATATGAGTTACTAAATACAAAGAAAGTCAGGTAAAATCGATTACAGCCTATTATCAGCAATTCCTGAAGAAAAAAATACACCAGTAAAGTTTTAGGTATTATGTGTTGGTAAATTTGTATAGACTTACTGAGTTGAGTTCATATGGTTTAATTCAGATTAATTCAAGAGCATGTGATGAACTGGTACTTATTTATTCCATAACAGCGAACATGGGCTTCTGCCATTCTGACACAGAACAAAAGTAATAGAAAGAACAGGTATGGTAGCACTTATCTGAAGAAAACTCCATATGGAAATTAAAAGCTGACTAATCTCTCTTTACCACCTCCATTGTGAGAAATGCGTCAGCTGCTGATGCACGGAGGCCACATATGATGGGAATACGGGAGCTTCAGGTGATGAGGGAACGGATTCCTCTACCCCACACTTCCCAAAAGAGGAAAAATACATCTTCCTTTTGTTTGTTTTTGAGACGGAGTCTCGCCCTGTCGCCCAGGCTGGAGCGCAGTGGCCGGATCTCAGCTCACTGCAAGCTCCGCCTCCCGGGTTTATGCCATTCTCCTGCCTCAGCCTCCCGAGTGGCTGGGACTACAGGCGCCCGCCACTTTGCCCGGCTAGTTTTTTGTATTTTTTAGTAGAGACGGGGTTTCACCGTGTTAGCCAGTATGGTCTCGATCTCCTGACCTCGTGATCTGCCCGCCTCGGCCTCCCAAAGTGCTGGGATTACAGGCTTGAGCCACCGCGCCCGGCCGAAAAATACATTTTCTACTGGAAAAAAAAGACCTGTAAAAACACACAGCACACCAAATAAATTATGAAACACAACCCATGATCATATTGCTCAATAAAAGTCACTATTAAAGAAATTAAGATTAAAAAGAAAGCCTTGGCAATATTAAACGCCAATAATCTGCTTCCTCTTTCTATATTTCAGTAGCATAACACTTATCACTATCTTAAAGAATGCGTACAATGTGTAGGGTCTGCACTTAATAACTATAAATAAATATCTAAAATAACACTATCAATGGCAATTTATCTTAATGCTTTCACTCTCCTGGGTTAATTTCCTTCTGAACAACATTCTAAGAGGAGAAAATACCAGTGGGCTCAAGACCATAAACTGCATGATTTTGTTTATATTACATAGAAAAAAGCAAAACTAATTGACATTATTCAAAGTTAGAATAGATTTGGAAGGATAGGTAATGAATGAAAGGGAGAATAGAAGAGGTTTTTAGGTGGCTGGGCGCGGTGGCTCACGCCTGTAATCCTGTATTTTGAGAGGCCGAGGCGGGCGGATTACAAGTTCAGGAGATCGAGACCATCCTGGCTAACGCGGTGAAACCCCGTCTCTACTAAAAATACAAAAAAATTAGCCCGGCGAGGTGGCGGGCGCCTGTAGTCCCAGCTGCTGGGGAGGCTGAGGCAGAAGAATGGCGTAAACCCGGGAGGCGGAGCTTGCAGTGAGCTGAGATCGCACCACTGCACTCCAGCCTGGGCGACAGAGCGAGACTCCATCTCAAAAAAAAAAAGAAAAAGAAAAAAGAAGAGGTTTTAGGGTTCTTGTGATGTTCTGTCTTTTGATCTGGTTACTAGCTACAAGGATGTGTTTAATTCATCAAGCTGTCATAATAAATATGCTTTCAGTATATATACTTTAATTTTTAAAGCTTGTAAAAAATACTCTTATTTTTAAAGTTTTTAAAATTATATTCTTATGCATTAACAAACAACTATCAGAAAATATAATTTTTAAAAAATATACTATTCAAACCTATTACAATGACTATCAAAAAAAGTTGACCATACCAAGTGCTGAGGAGGATATAGAGTAGCTGGAACTCTTTTTTTTTTTTTTTTTTTTTTTTTTTTGAGACCGAGTCTCGCTCTGTCGCCCGGACTGGAGTGCAGTGGCCAGATCTCAGCTCACTGCAAGCTCCACCTCCTGGGTTTATGCCATTTTTACGCCATTCTCCTTCCTCAGCCTCCTGAGTAGCTGGGACTACAGGCGCCTGCCACCTCGCCCGGCGAGTTTTTGTAATTTTTAGTAGAGATGGGGTTTCACCATGTTAACCAGGATGGTCTCGATCTCCTGACCTCGGGATCCACCTGTCTCAGCCTCCCAAAGTGCTGGGATTACAGGCTTGAGCCACCGCGTCCCGCCGAGTAGCTGGAACTCTTATGCATGTTGCTGGGAAAGCAAGATGGTACAGTTTAGCGGTTTCTCATAAAGTCATGCACATGTGATGAGATCCAGAAATCTCAATCCTAAGTATTTTCACTAGAGAAATAAAAACTTATGTTTAGACAAAAACATGCACAAAAATGTTTGTGGCAGCATTACTCAAAATTACTCAAAACTGGAATCAACCAAAATATCTCTCAAGGGGTGAATGCATAAGCATACTGTGGTACGTCCATATAATGGAATATTCCTCTCCAATAAAAAGGAACAAACTATTGATATACAAAACAATATAGATAAATCCCAAATGCATTATGCTAGGTGAAAGAAGTCAGTCTCAGATTGCATACTAAGATTACATCCATTTGAAATTCTAGTAAAGACAAAGCTACAGAGATGAAGAACAGATCAGTTCAGAGTTAGGAGTAGTGGGGACAATTTTACCTCAAAGGTGTAGTGTCTTAGTCCATTTAGTGTTGCTATAAAGACCATGGGTAATTTACAAAAAAGAGTTTTACTTGGCTCACAGTTCTGTGGGTTGTACAAGAAGCATGGCATCAGCATCTGCTTCTAGTGAGGGCTTCAGGCTGCTTCCACTCATGGCAGAAGGTGAAGGGCAGCTGGTGTGTGCAGAGATCACATGGCAAGAGAGGAAGCAAGATGCGGGGAGCAAAGTTCCAGGCTCTTTTTAACAACCAGCTCTCAGGGGAAGAGACACAGAAAGACAAACATGACATATTCTCACTTATATGTGGGAGCTATAAAAGTACATCTCATGAAGCTAAATAGAAAAATCCCGGAGGTTGGGAAGAGTGTGTGTTGTGCAGGGGTTGGGGGGGGCGGTCAATGAAGACAAGTTGGTTAATGGCTACAAACAGTAAGTTGAATAAAAGGAATGAATTCTAGTTTTTGATAACAAAGTAGAGTGACTACAGTTAACAACAATACATTGTATATTTCAAAATAGGCTGTAAGAGAGAGCTTGGAATGTTTCCTACATGTAGAAAGGATAAATACTTGAGGTGATGGACATCCCAAATACCCTGACTTGATTATTATACTTTATATGCATGTAACAAAGTATCACATGTACCTCATAATTATGTACAGATATTATGTATTAACTTAAAAATGAACTTCAATACATATTTTGCACCATGTAAAAAATTAACTCAAAATGGATCATAAAGCTAAATGCAAAACCTAAAACTTCTAGGGAAAAAATAGGAGAAATCTTTGTAACTTTGGATTATCTAATAATTTATTTGATATGATATCAATTGTACAATACACAAAAGAACAAATTGATAAATTGGACTCTACCAAAATTAAAAACTTCTGTTCTTTGAAATATCCTTTCATAGAAAGGATATTTTTTATTATCACTGCTACCTGCAGAGGTAGCAGTGAGCCAAGATTCCACCACTGCACTCCAGCCTGGGCTACAGAGCAAGACTCTGTCTCAAAAAAAAAAAAAGAAAGAAAAGAAAGAAAAGAAAATCACATAATCCTGTATTTAGTATATATTTTAAAAATTATCAAAACTCAGTAATAAAAATATAAATAACCCAATTTGAAATATGGGCAAAATACACTTGTAGAAAAATGAAATTGGATCCCTATCTCTCATCATATACAAAAATTAACTCAAGATGGATTAAAGACTTAAATCTAAGACCTGAGACCATAACAATTGTAGAAAAACACCTAGGGAAAATTATTCTGGACATTGGCCTAGGCAAAGAATTTATGACTAAGACCCCAGAAGCAAATGCATCAAAAACAAAAATAAATAAATGGTACCTAATTAAACTAAAAAGCTTCTACACAGCAAAAACAATAATCAAGAGTAAACAGACAGCCTACAGAATGTGAGAAAATACTTGCAAACTATACTTCTGACAGAGGACTAATGTCCAGAATCTACAAGAAACTCAAACAAATCAGCAAGAAAAAAAACCACATAATCCTTTTTTTTTTTTTTTCTTGAGACAGAGTCTCGCTCTGTCTCCCAGGCTGGAGTGCAGTGGCATGACCTGGGCTCACTGCAAACTCTGCCTCCCGGGTTCATGCCATTCTCCTGCCTCAGCCTCCTGCGTAGCTGGGACTAAAGGTGCCCACCACCACACCTGGCTAATTTTTTGTATTTTTAGTAGAGACGGGGTTTCACCATGTTAGCCAGGATGGTCTCGATCTCCTGACCCTGTGATCCGCCCGCCTCAGCCCCACAAAGTGCTGGAATTACAGGTCTGAGCCATCACACCCGGCCAAATAATCTTATTTTTAAATGAGTAAATGGCAGGAGCAGACATTTATCAAAAAAAGATACACAAATGACCAACAAACACATGAAAAAATGTTCAACATCACTAATTATCAGGGAAATGCAAAATAAAACCATAATAAGATACCACCATACTCCAGCCAGAATTGACATTTAAAAAACTCAAAAACCGGCCGGGCGCGGTGGCTCAAGCCTGTAATCCCAGCACTTTGGGAGGCCGAGACGGGTGGATCACGAGGTCAGGAGATCGAGACCATCCTGGCTAACACGGTGAAACCCCGGCTCTACTAAAAATACAAAAACTAGCTGGGTGAGGTGGCGGGCGCCTGTAGTCCCAGCTACTCGGGAGGCTGAGGCAGGAGAATGGCATGAACCCGGGAGGCGGAGCTGGCAGTGAGCTGAGATCCGGCCACTGCACTCCAGTTCGGGCGACAGAGCGAGACTCCGCCTCAAAAAAAAAAAAAACTCAAAAACCAACAGGTGTTTGCACAGATGTGGGGAAAAGGGAACACTTGTACACCACTGGTGGGAATGTAAATTAGTACAGCCACTATAGAAAACAGTATGGAGAGTCCTAAAGAACTAAAAGTAGATCTGCCATCCAATTCAGCAATCTTACTACTGGGTATCTACCCACAGGAAAAAAAGTCATTATATCAAAAACAAAAACATCTATGTGCATATGTTTACCATAGCACAAATCACAATTGCAAAGATATAAAATCAACCTAAGTGTCCACCAGACAATGAGTGGGTAATAAAAATGTGGTCCATATATGCCATGGAATTCTACTCAGCCATAAAAAAGAATGAAAGAATGTCTTTTGCAGCAACTTGGATGGAACTGGAGGCCATTATCCTAAGTGAAGGAACTCAAGAGTAGGAAACCAATTACTGCATGTTCTCACTCATAAGCTAAGATGGCTACTCAAAGGTATACAGAGTGGTATAATGGACATTGGAGACTCAGAGGTGGAAGGTAGGAGGTGGATGAGGGATGAAAAATTACCTAGTATGTACAATGTACACTGTTAGGGTGATGGGTACACTAAAAGCCCAGACTTCATCACTATACAGTTCATCCATGTAACCAAAAAAAAAAAATGGCTGAACCCCTAAAAGCTGTTGAAATAATTTTGTTTTGCCGGGCGCGGTGGCTCAAGCCTGTAATCCCAGCACTTTGGGAGGCCGAGACGGGCGGATCACAAGGTCAGGAGATCAAGACCATCCTGGCTAGCATGGTGAAACCCCGTCTCTACTAAAAACACAAAAAACTAGCCGGGCGAGGTGGCGGGCGCCCGTAGTCCCAGCTACTCGGGAGGCTGAGGCAGGAGAATGGCGTGAACCCGGGAGGCGGAGCTTGCAGTGAGCCGAGATTGCGCCACTGCACTCCAGTCTGGGCGACAGAGCGAGACTCCGCCTCAAAAAAAAAAAAAAAAAAAAAGAAATAATTTTGTTTTAATGGGCAAAATATGTGAAGAGATATGTTACCAAAAAGACGATGTACATATGTCAAATAAACACATAAAATGGTAATCAACATTACTACCCATTAGGGACATAGAGATTAAAGTCATGCTGGGATAACATTACACACCTATTAAATTCCTAAAATTTAAAAAAAAAAAAAAACTAATCATGTCAAGTGTTGGCAAGGATGTGGAGCACCTGGAACTCTCATTAACTTTTGATGCCAATATAAAGCTGTAAAACCACTCTGAAAAAAAGTTTAGGCATTTAAGAAATTGGAGCTGGGCGCGGTGGCTCAAGCCTGTATAATCCCAGCACTTTGGGAGGCCGAGACAGGCGGATCACGAGGTCAGGAGATCGAGACCACCCTGGCTAACACAGTGAAACCCCGTCTCTACTAAAAATACAAAAAAACTAGCCAGGCGAGGTGGCGGGCGCCTGTAGTCCCAGCTACTTGGGAGGCTGAGACAGGAGAATGGCATAAACCCGGGAGGCGGAGCTTGCAGTGAGCTGAGATCCAGCCACTGCACTCCAGCCTGGGTGACAGAGCGAGACTCTGTCTCAAAAAAAAAAAAGAAAAGAAAAAGAAATTGGAATACACATCCATCATATGTTGAAAACATTGCATTTCTAGGTCTTTACCCAAGAGAATTGAAAGTACATGTCTAAAAAATGTATACACAAATGTTTGTAGCATCTTTATTTGTGATCACTGAGAACTAGAAACAACACAAATGTGCATCAACAGTTGAATGAATTAATAAAGTTTGGTAAATAGAGACAATTGAATACTAATCGGCCATAAAAAGGAATGAACTGTTGGTATACATAATAACATAGATAAATGTCAAAATACTATTCATTAAGAGAAAAGCCAAACAAATACATACTATAGGATTCCATTTATTAAAAAGACTAGAAAATGCAAACTAATTTACAGTGAAGGAAATCAGATCAAAACTTTCCTGGAAATAGGGTAGGTTGAGATGGGATTGGAATAAGGGACTATAAAAGAACATGAGGAAATCTAAGGGAATAATAAATATGTTTATTATCTGGATTTTGTTTATGGTTTTCTATACATATGCACACATCAAAACTTATCAAATTGTATCCTGTATTAGTTTTTTATTACTGCATAACAAATTATTGCAAACCTAGTGACTTAAAACTAACTTATTATCTTACCATTTCTGTGAGCCAGAAATACAAACGTGAGCTAACTGGATCCTGTACTCTGGATCTCACTAGGCTGAAATCAAGGTGTCAGCCAGGGCTGTGATCACATCCGAGACTTAGGGGTCTCAGAATTCAATGACTTGTGGGTGTAGGACTAAGATCCCCATTATCTTGCTGGCTGCCGGCTAGGGATTCTCTCAGTTCCTAGAGCTTGCCCCCAGGTTCTTGTCACGTAGCCATCTCACAACATGGAAATTGACTTCATCAAAGCCAAGATTCTCTTTCTAGTGTGCTATGATCAAATATATAACCTAATCATGGGAGTGATGATCCTTTTCCTAAGGCCTACCCATACTCAAGGGAGTCTGCTTGGGCTGCCATAACAAGATTCCATAGACTGGGTGGCTTAAGCAATAGACATGTATTCTCCCACAGTTCTGGAGGCTGAGAAGTTTAAGACCACAGGCCAGCATTGTCGGTTTCCCATAAGGGCTCTCTTCCTGGCTTGCAGATGGCTGCTCTACGTCTTCTAATGGCCTTTCCTCAGTGCATACACATGGAAGGGAAAAAGTGATTTATCTCTCGACTTTTTTTTTTTTTTTAGATGGAGTTTTGCTCTTGTTGCCTAAGCTGGAGTGCAATGGCAGGATCTCAACTCACCACAACCTTTGCCGCCTAGATTCAAGCAATTCTCCTATCTCAGCCTCCCAAGTAGCTGGGATTATAAGTGTCTGCCACCATGCCCAGCTAATTTTTTGTGTTTTCAGTAGAGTTGTGGTTTCTCCATGTTGGTCAGGCTGGTCTCAAACTCCCGACCTCAAGTGATCAGCCTGCCTTGGCCTCCCAAAGTACTGGGATTACAGGCTAGAGCCACCACGTGCCCGGTCATATTTCTTGTCTTTTTATAAACGCCTCAAATCCCATCATGAGGGCCCTACCCTCATAACCTAATCTAATCCTAATTATCTCCCAAAGGCTCTGTCTCCAAATATTATCATCACATTGGGGGTTAGGGCTTCAATGTATGAATTGGAATGGGAGGGCCACAAATATTCAGTCCATACCAGAGAGGATTATACAGTGTGTGCACTCCCAGGAGTAGAAATTTGGGGGACTATCACAGAATGCTGCCTACCACATACCTTTTAAACATGTGCAGTTTATGTCCACACAAAATATCAACGTACAAAAAAAGACAAAATGACAAAAGGGAAAGAAAATTATATTATCATCAGACTTCTGGACAGCAATATTTTATGCCAGAAAAAAAAAAAATAGAATAACCTTTAAGGTACACACATATGTATGTATGCTGTAGATTTTATATCCAACAAAACTTACCTTCAAGTATGAAAGGCACAGATGAATTTTTATCAGCATGCAAAAACTCAGGGAATGTTGTTTCTATTTTCCTCCTTAGGAATCTACTACGGTAGGTACTTTAGACAACAAAAATGAGTAGAAAATTATCGATATGAGGACTGAAGAGGAGTATTAAACATGTAGTTACTTGTAGAGCAAGATGGAGTAAACATTAAAGGAAGAGAGTATAATATATAATGGCTTTATATGTAAGCAAAGTAGTGAAGTTATAAAAAATTGATATAAGGTGTAGAATATATGCAAAATATATTTTAACAGTTCTCAGTAATTTTTCATGGTGGCGATTTTGGTATGGTTATTTTAAGACTATTATGTTTGTAACATGGGATAAAGCAATAATTATGGGAAATTCTAATTGAATTATCTCCTGCATTCATGAGAACCAAGATTCTTGATACAAAAGAAAGTAGTTGTAGTTAAGTAAAAACACTCCCTGACACACACATCTCTCTCCCTAATTTTAATTGGAAATATACCAATATGATCTGATAAAGTATTTTGTATGTACATATGGATATGCCTATGGTGTATGTATATGTGTGTCTAGATTCATATCTATCAGTATTTTCTCTCTCGTGCATCCCTTCCCACAGGATTCTTCTGGCTACATGCTCCTGACAAGACAACCACAAACGTCAACTGCACATAATTCCTTGTGAAGGACAAAGGTCAAGGCTCTTTTCCACTAAGCCCAGTCCATTTCATTTCTCTGGCTTCCCTCATAAAATGATGAACAGTGTTTGCATCCGTCAGTGATAACAGAGTCTCAGCTTCCCATCTCCTGTGAATAAATTCTTGAGGGATGAAAGCATCTACACACCTATCTAAAACGAACAGTAGGCCGGGCGCGGTGGCTCAAGCCTGTAATCCCAGCACTTTGGGAGGCCGAGACGGGCGGATCACGAGGTCAGGAGATCGAGACCATTCTGGCTAACACGGTGAAACCCCGTCTCTACTAAAAAATACAAAAAACTAGCCGGGCGAGGTGGCGGGCGCCTGTAGTCCCAGCTACTCGGGAGGCTGAGGCAGGAGAATGGCGTAAACCCGGGAGGCGGAGCTTGCAGTGAGCCGAGATCTGGCCACTGCACTCCAGCCGGGGCTAGAGCGAGACTCCGTCTCAAAAAAAAAAAAAAAAAAAAAAAAAAAAAAAAAAAAAAGTAGTGTTCAGGCCTTAGGCTACATAAATCAAAATATGGGGTAGGGAGGATTTCTAACTTTGCAGAAACAAAGTTCAGCCAATACATACAATTTCTATTACTAAATAGCATGCTTAACGCTTCAATCTGAAGGTACAGCCAATCCTCCATAGCCATAGATTCCAATTTCTCAGATTCAACCAATCTCAGATTGAAAATATTGTGAAAAAATATATAAAAAACAACAATAATAAAATAATAAAAAATTTTAAAACAACATAGTGTAACAACTATTTATATAGCATTTACATGACATTAAGTATTATAAGTAATCTAGAGATGATTTAAAATATACAAGAGGATGTGCATAGTTGTATGCCAATACTATGCCATTTTGTATAAGGGTCTTGAGCATCCACAGATTTTGTTATCCACAGGGGCGGGGGGTACTGGAACCAATCCCCTTTAGCTACTGGGGAAGAACTGAGTTGCATTTTGGTTCCTTCACTGGATATCAGAGCTTCTCATCCAACATTAGCATTGGGAAACTCCTGGATGAAAGGGAAGATCTCCCATAAAAGCAAATTCCTGTACCACCATTGCAAGATAAAAAGTGATTACCACTCCCCACATGAAAAATTCTCCAACTTCACCACATCAAAGTCTAGAATAAGGCAATCCAAAGCTTTCATTGAACAAATACAGTTTGATTACACAGGTTTGTCAAAGTGCCTTATGGTTTTTGAGTCCCTAAATACCACAAATGTCCCCAAGAAAATTTTTTAAACACAAGTTATTCCTTCAGGATGCCAAGATTCCACAGGAACATTATCCTCTATTTCAAAAATAAAGTATAAAGCTATTTGAAAATAAAGTATCAATCAGTCAATGCCGAAACTGTAGGAAAGACTGCCTGTTGCCTGCCTTTGGAAATCTGTGTCATTCCAGAACATAAATGCCAATTACCATATCTGCTCAGAAACATGTGTCAGAGTTCGAAGCTCTTTAGTGGAGATGGATCTTAGAGGCCTCTTTAAGACATAGGCTTTTAGAAACCTTCTATATTAAAGCATGCTCTGGCATCCTTCCAATCCTATAACAGAATATAATGTTTCAAAGCACTGACCTGTTAATTACCTTATTTAATCTTCACTATGTTGCATTAATTTGTAATGTTGTTTCTTATTCAATTAAGTAAAGAAGCTTAACTTCTAGATGCCTACAGATGTGTTTTTAAATGCTGCTAAAAGCATAAGAACAAAAAATTATTTTCCCCATTAGCTTATCATTAGGAAAATTCCAGACCTAAGAAAGGCATGGAAGTGGATGTTTATAGAGTAAATTTCTGGAAGCAACAAATGTGGAAGACACAGCTTTTCCTCTTTGTAACTTAAGCCAGAATCAACCTACTTTTTTATCCAGGGGGTAAATTGAGAAAGAGAGAAAGAAAACTCTCTATCGACTATTGCATGCATGCCAGAAGAGCATAGACTTTATCTCAATAAACCCCATATAGGTAGGTGTTCTTATCCCCATTTTATAGATAATGATAAAAACATACTCACAGCTATATGTGTGGTCTGTGAAAGTACACCATCAAATCCAAACATATTATTATTATAAGGCCTCTTTTCCTTCCCACAGTATCTCACTGATGAAACCTGTGTTGCCTGGTCTGTGACCACATCTTGGTTAATTGAAGGAGTCCAGAAAATTGTCCTTTTCAGCTGAAAATAAAACCAGATCAACTGATGACTCCAATATATTAAAAAGTGGTCCAGATAATCCTGACTAAAAATACAATGGACAAAATACTTTATCAATTTCAGGCTATTTTTCCCAGTCTCTTGAATTTTGCATGTGAGTGTTTCATTTAAAAACAGCCTCATCGAGCCAAGTTTAAAGAAGTAAGTTCAAGTAGCCTTTTGTTCAGCATTATATGTTTTTTCCCCCAATCTTCAGAAGATTTTCATTGCTATTTTTAAGAAACAAAAAAAGGTAAACAAAAAATTTTGTTTTCCAAGCTGAAACATGTACTTATAAATCCAGGATAGTTAAACAAGAAAACTAGTCTCACAGAAAATACTTGGAAAATGAAATATGCAGTATTAAGACAAACTGAGTGAGGAAGTGGTCATTAAGTGGAATAGAAACCGAGGTCATGTACATCTGTGCTGTGTGAGGGCCCACTTCATTTTTTGATAACTTCACTTTTTCACCCTTAATGGGGTTAAGCCTAGAATGTGACAAGGGTACAGGCGATTGTTTTGAAGTCACATTTATATGACTTGTACCACAAACCCAAAGACCTCTCTCTCTCTGACACAAACACACACGGAGTTTTATATACTTTTAACATACACAACCCAAGATAGTCTTTTACAATTTACCAGAGTCATTTATTACTTAGTGGCATTCCAACTGTCACACAAGATCACGATATTTCCTGTGCTTCCCTCCATGCACGTTTTGTTCACTTCTTTGCACAAGGAAACTGTGACTCTAGCATACTGACTTGTTGTAGAAAAGAGAGTGGGAATTTTTGGCCATCACTTTCAATTTAGAGCTACTGGTTCATTTCTAGAATAACATTAAACAAGAGAATGATTTAAACAGAGAGAGAGAGAGAGAGAGAGAGAGAGAGAGCGCGAGAGAGCGAAATGAATGAATAAGTTATCACTGCCATCTGGTGGTGAAAATGCAAGAAAACAGGATATGCGTTCTGATAGCTCAAAATAGAATTAGTTGGGAAAAGCGTTTTATAAAATGTCAAAAAATGTTCAGAAGTTTAATTAAGAAATGATTATCAAAAGTTTATGTTATTGATTTGACTCAGAGTAGTCGGAATACGGAATATATGATCTCTTCTGATTCACATTTTTTTTTTCTCAATTTCCAGGAACATAGAGGTGTTCCCACTTTTCAGGCCCAAAAACCAAAAAAGTTAAATGATCACTGCATCCGTCTCAACTCCCCATGGCACTCCTCCTTCACAGTTGTTATTTCAAGAGAACTAAGTATTTACAGTCATGCTATGTGGTGGGCGCAGCCTTCACAAGGGACATCTCATCACCTGTTTGCCTCTATCAGACTCTGAAGGTGTCTTTCCTAGGAAGTTGTCAACATAATTAAATCAGACAAACTTCAGGATACCATTGCTTTTGACAGTGTAGAGTTTCAATGTGACAGACTTTGTTTTTTTTTTTTTTTTTTGGAGACGGAGTCTCGCTCTGTCGCCCGGGCTGGAGTGCAGTGGCCGGATCTCAGCTCATCGCAAGCTCCACCTCCCGGGTTCACACCATTCTCCTGCCTCAGCCTCCCGAGTAGCTGGGACTACAGGCGCCCGCCACCTCGCCCGGCTAGTTTTTTTGTATTTTTAGTAGAGACGGGGTTTCACCATGTTAACCAGGATGGTCTCGATCTCCTGACCTCGTGATCCGCCCGTCTCGGCCTCCCAAAGTGCTGGGATTACAGGCTTGAGCCACCGCGCCCGGCCAATGTGACAGACTTTGACTCTGCAGGGGGATTCTACAGCAGCTCCCACCATATCTAAGCTTCTATTATACCCAAGCTTCTATCACACACTAAGCAACGTGATCTCCCATTACACAGCATACTAAACTCTATACAGGAAATCAAACTTTCTTAGGTTGCACACACACATCATTTGTTTGTTTCTGCTTTCATGTCTTTATGCTTTCTTATATTTTCACTTGTACTTCTTATCATATTATCCTCTTCAACTACCCAGGTCCTTGCCAAATGTAAAAATTCACTGCCTTGAAAATACCTCAAAGGTTATCTATATATTACTTTTTAGAGTTTGCTTTCTATGTGTCAGACACTGTTTCAATCATTTTATGCACATATTATTATTTCCAAATTCTCTTTTTTTTTTTTTTTTTTTTTTTTTTTTTTTGAGGCGGAGTCTCGCTCTGTCGCCCGGACTGGAGTGCAGTGGCCGGATCTCAGCTCACTGCAAGCTCCGCCTCCCGGGTTTACGCCATTCTCCTGCCTCAGCCTCCCGAGTAGCTGGGACTACAGGCGCCCGCCACCTCGCCCGGCTAGTTTTTGTATTTTTAGTAGAGACGGGGTTTCACTGTGTTCGCCAGGATGGTCTCGATCTCCTGACCTCGTGATCCGCCCGTCTCGGCCTCCCAAAGTGCTGGGATTACAGGCTTGAGCCACCGCGCCCGGCCAGTATTTCCAAATTCTCAAAAAAAACTTTGGAGAATTATTATTCCTATTTAAGAGTGGAGAAAACTTGACTCAGAGCAGTGAATAACTTATCTAAGTCTGCACTGGGAGTGAGTAGAGAAACAAAGTTTTGAAGCAAGGTCAGTTTAATTTAAAGATTAAACTCATTCCTTCCTTGCTCATCATTCTATCAGGGCTTTAGTGCACACACATGCACTCACACATGCACAGAAGTGTTCATGATATAAATTCTTACATCACTGATACAATTAATAACATATTTGTGTTTAATCATAACAATACATATATGTTCTTACATCCCTTTCCTGTACAATATGATCCACTTCTCTCAAGAAAGTATGAATGACATTTCCTTTAGCAACTCCGGAGAACCCTCATTAGCTAATGAAGTGGTCTCTTGGTTAATAGTGTGGATTTCAAAATCAGAAAGCATTCTACCACTAGCAACTTAACAGTATTGCAAAAGTACTTGGCTTCAGATCTTTAGTTTTGCCACTTTGAAATAGTGTGTATTTCACTATTGAGCCACCGCGCCCGGCCGATATACTAGATTTTCAATGCAGATTGATGATTAACTGTTTTCAGTGATATGAAAAGGCTTTTATGAAAGGAAAAGAGGCCGGGCGCGGTGGCTCAAGCCTGTAATCCCAGCACTTTGGGAGGCCGAGACGGGCGGATCACGAGGTCAGGAGATCGAGACCATCCTGGCTAATACGGCGAAACCCCGTCTCTACTAAAAAATACAAAAAACTAGCCGGGCGACGAGGCGGGCTCCTGTAGTCCCAGCTACTCGGGAGGCTGAGACAGGAGAATGGCGTGAACCCGGGAGGCGGAGCTTGCAGTGAGCTGAGAGCCGGCCACTGCACTCCAGCCTGGGCGGCAGAGCAAGACTCCATCTCAAAAAAAAAAAAAAAAAAAAAAAAAGAAAGGAAAAGAGCTCTTATCTTCGGAATATTGAATGACTCTGAATGGTGACTCTAAAATAACAAGACAAGACTCTATATGGCCTGTAGAATCAATCATATGAGCGATCTGGGTAGAACATCTTCA
This sequence comes from Trachypithecus francoisi, assembly GCF_009764315.1. Classification (NCBI taxonomy): domain Eukaryota; kingdom Metazoa; phylum Chordata; class Mammalia; order Primates; family Cercopithecidae; genus Trachypithecus; species Trachypithecus francoisi. The sequence continues at coordinate 109,707,652 of NW_022681456.1, forward strand.
GATATTGGAAAATGTAGGGGACATCATGCTCCTGGGGTTTCTAGGCTGGCAGTGAACACATGGAAAATTCTAAATGTGAAAATGACAGCTTTGTCAGTTTGCTCCTCGAGGCCTGCCAAAGACTGCCACAGTCCCCGTCCATCTCTAGTAAATCACAGTAACTAATTCAGCTCCTCCCAATTTTGGCTTCTTCTGTGACTTTTCCTAACATAAAAACACGAAAAAAGAATAGCAGCACAAAAACCACATAAGTCCCCGAAATCATATCCAGATGAAACTTTATATGTTCTGCTTTCTAGTTTTGGCAAGTCATTGAAAAGTAAAATAGCAACCACTGTGAGAGAATTCTTATATTTCTGGAAAATGATGTTTAAATGTTATTTTTAAGGAAAGGAATGTTTATCCTTCATTCTGGGGAATGATAAAAATGTTCCCAAATTACTCTTTAAAATGGCAGTAATTTTACAAAGTAAATATATATATATATATACACACACACACACATTAATTCCTCACTTTATATCTTCAATAGGTTCTTTGAACCTACTATTTGTTAAACAAAAGTTTAAACAAAACAACATACAACAAAACCAATTTTACTATCTGCTACTTGATATTAAGATTCAGTTCCTACAACAAATTTCTGGTCACAAAAACATCACCAGACTTCTAAATAAAGAGCAAAAGCACTTCTAATATTAAACATAGAAAAATATTTGAGTTATACATACATTTTTTAAAGATTAATATACTCAAGCAGGATAATTATCTACCCATTTATTCCAGCTCAGGGTTGTAGGTGACTGAGTGTGTCTCAACAGTTCAGGGCACCAGTCAGAAACCCACCCTGGATAGGCCGCCATCCCATCACAGGGCACACTTATGCACACTCACTCACACTCACTCAGATAGGGACCACTTAGGCTAATTCACTGAACGTGCATATCTTTGGGATGTGGGAGGAAATTTGACTACCCAGAGAAAACCCATGCAGACATGGAGAGAACATGCAAGCTTCACACAGACAGCGGCCCTAGGAAGAAGCGATAATTATTCACTTACCTGGTGTTTGAGTGTGTGGGGTGTGTGTGTGTGTGTGTCTATTTCCAAAGATGATATTATTTATTAAACCACTGTCTCACTCCCGTGAGCACTGATACCCTAAGAATCCCACCCTTGCTATTGATACGGAAGTGGGGAAGGGAAGTGCTGAGAAGGGAAGGGTGTGGTCCCTTTAAATGATACGGAAGTGGGAAAGGGCGTGGTCCCTGACTAGGGCTCCACCACCTGCCCTGTGCCCAGGGACCTAGGTGAGGACAGGCATTTTTGTTTCCTGCCCAAATGTTGCATTTCACAAGACCACCCTGGCCTGCCACTCCCCCGTCCTGTGCCTATGAAAACCCCCAATACCCTAACAGGCAGACACACAAACGGCTGGACGTCCAGAGGAGCACATCACTGGATGAACGCGCAGGTGGCTGGACATTGAGAGGAACTCACTGACAGGCACCAGCAGGCCAGCAAGCCACCAACCGACCGGCAGAATGACACGGAGTTTGGCTGGGGCAGTCGGTGGAGAGAGCCCAGGCCATCCAGCAGCCCAACTCCAGGGGAAATCCATCTATCTCCCTTCCGGCTCCCCCATCTCCTGAGAGCACTTCCGCTCAATAAAACCTTGCATTCATTCTCCAAGCCCACGTGTGATCTGATTCTTCAGGTACACCGAGGCAAGATACCCAGGATACAGAAAGCTCTCTGTCCTTGCGACAAGGCAGAGGGTCTAACTGACCTGGTTAACACGAGCTGCCTATAGACAGCAAAACTAAAAGAGCACACAAAACTAAAAGAGTACACACTCACTGGGACTTCAGGAGCTGTAAAAATTCACCCCTAGACACTGCCATGGGGTCGGAGCCCCACGGCCTGCCCGTCTGTATGCTCCCCTAGAGGTTTGAGCAGCGGGACACCAAAGAAGCGAGCCACTGCCTCTGTCGCACGCCCTGCGAGGGGGACAAGGGAATTTTCCAGTTTCACTATGACCATGGCAAAGGCTACATACCTCAAGATTGCCCACTGAGATTAGAAAACAATACAAAATGCTGACCCTTAATCCAGGAATCTTACTTCTAGGAATCAACTGGAAGATATATTAGCAAAAACAAAAAATATATCTGCTTAATACTGTTTTTTTTTTCTTTGCAACTTTCATATTAAGTTTCGGGGGATATGTGTGCAGGTTTGTTACATGGTTAAATCCTGTGTCATGGGAGTTTGGTGTACAGATTAGTCACCCAGGTAATAAGCATAGGACTCGATAAGTAGTTTTTTGGTCCTCACCCTCCTCCCACCCTCCACCACCAAGTAGGCCTTGGTGTCTATTGTTCTATTCTTTATGTCCATGTGCACTCAGTGTTTATCTCCCACTTGTGAGAACATGCAGTAGTTTTCTGCTTATGCATTAATTTGCTTAGGATAATGGCCTCCAACTCCATCATGTTGCTGCAAAGAGCATTATTTGTTTCTTTTTATGTCTGCACAGTGTTCCATGATATATACGTACCACATTTTCTCTATCCTGTCCATTGTTGATGGGCATTTAGGCTGGTTTCATGTCCCTGCTATTGTAAATAGTGCTACAATGAACACATGAGTGTCTGTGTCTTTATGGTAGAACAATTTACATTCCTTTGGGTATATAACTAGTAATGGGATTGCTGGGTTGAATGGTAGCTCTGTTTTAAGTCCTGTGAAAAATTTCCAAACTGACTTCCACAGCAGATGAACTAATTTACGTTCCTACCAGCGGTGTGTAAGTGTTCCCTTTTCTCCACAACCTCACCTGAATCTGTTATTTTTGACCTTTTAATAACAGTCATTCTGACTGGTGCAAGATAGTATCTCATTATGGTTTTGATTTTCATTTTTCTAACAATTAGTAATGTTGAGCTTTTCTTCATGTGTTTGCTGGCTACATGTATGTCTTATTTTGAGAAGTGTCTTCATGTTCTTTGTCCATGTTTTAATGGGGTTGTTTTTTGCTTGTTAATTTGTCTAAGTTCCTTATAGATTATTATATTAGACCTTTGTTGGATGCAAAGTTTGCAAATATTTTACCCCATTATGTATGTAGGTTTTCTGTTTACTCTGCTGATTTCAACTGTGCAGAAGCTCTTTAGTTTAATTCGGTACCAAACTATGAGTTTGTCATAGATGGCTCTTACTGTTGCAATTGCTTTTGAAGGCTTCATCATGAAATCTTTGCCAGGACCTATGTCCAGAATGGTATTTCCTAAGGTTTCTTCTAAAATTTTTATAGTTTTGGGTTTTACATGTAAGTCTTTAATTCATCTTGAGTTGACTTTTATATATGGTGAAAGTAAAGGGTCCAGTTTAAATCTTCTGCACATGGCAAGCCAGTTATCCCAGCCCCATTTATTAAATAAGGAGTTCTTTTCCCATTGCTTGTTTTGTCAATTTTGTTGAAGATCAGATAGTTGTAGATATGTGGCTTTATTTCCGGGTTCTCTAACCTGTTCCATTAGTCTATGTGTCTGTTTTGGTACCAGCACTATGCTGTTTTGGTTACAATAGCCTTGTAGTATAGTTTGAAGTTGGGTAGTAAAGTGCCTCTAGCTTTGCTCTTTTTGCTTAGGTCTACCATGGCTATTCAGGCTCCAATTTTTTTTTTTTTTTTTTTTTTTTTGGAGACGGAGTCTCGCTCTGTTGCCCAGGCTGGAGCACAGTGGCCGGATCTCAGCTCACTGCAAGCTCCGCCTCCCGGGTTTATGCCATTCTCCTGCCTCAGCCTCCCGAGTAGCTGGGACTACAGGCGCCCGCCACCTCGCCCGGCTAGTTTTTTGTATTTTTTTTTTAGTAGAGACGGGGTTTCACTGTGTTAGCCAGGATGGTCTCGATCTCCTGACCTTGTGATCCGCCCGTCTCGGCCTCCCAAAGTGCTGGGATTACAGGCTTGAGCCACCGCGCCCGGCCCATCTTCAATTTTTAAAAATAGTTTCAGTAGAATTGGTACCAGCTCTTCTTTATACACCTGGTAGAATTCAGCTGTGAGTCCATCTACTTCAGGGCTTTTTCTTGGTAGGCTTTTATTACTGATTCTATTTTGGAACTCAGTTATGGTTTGTTCAAAGATTCAATTTCTTCCTGGTCCAATCTTGACCAGGTTGTATATTTCCAGGAATTTATTCATTTCTTCTAGGTTTTCCAGCTTGTTTGCACAGAGGTGTTGATAATAGTCTCTGAATGATATTGTGTTCCATTTCTGTGGGGTCAATGATAATCAATCATTTTTGATTGTGTTTATTTGGATAGTCTCCTTTTTTTTCTTTATTAGTCTGGCTAGTGGTTTATCCATCTTAATTATTCTTTCAAAGAACCAATGTGTGTTTCATTTATTTTTTATTTTATTTTTTTTTTTGAGACAGGGTCTCACTCTGTCACCCAGGCTACAGTGCAGTGGCATGATCTTGGCTCGCTGCATCCTCCACCTCCTGGCCTCAAGCGATCTTCCCATCTCACCCTCCTGAATAGCTGGGACTATAGACATGTGCCACCACACTCAGCTAATTTTTATATTTTTAGTCGAAACAGAGTTTCTTCATGTTACCCAGACAGGTCTTAAACTTCTGGGCTCAAGTTATCCACCCACCTCTGCCTCACAAAGTGCTGGGGTTACAGACGTGAACCACTATGCCTGGCCCTGTGTGGTTTTTCGCATCTCGGTTTGATTCATTTCAGCTCAGATTTTGGATATTTGGTTGTCTGCTAGCTTTGAGGTTGGTTTGCTCTTGTTTTACTAGTTCTTCTAGGTGTGATGCTAGGTTGTCAGTTTGAGATCTTTCTAACTTTTTGATGTGGGGATTTAGCACTGTAAACTTCCCTTTTTGCACTGCTTTAGCTGTGTTCCAGAGACTCTGGTATGTTGTATCTTTGTTTTCATTAGTTTTAAAGAATTTCTTGATTTCTGCCTTGATTTCATTGTTTATCCAACAGTCATTCAGGAGTAGGTTGTTTAATCTCCATATAATAGTTTAGTTCTAAGAGGCCCTCTTAATATTGATTCTTATTTTTATTGTCCTGTGGTTCAAGAGTGTGGTTGATATATTGGTTTCTTTGAATTTGTCAAGAATTGTTTTATGGCTAAGCATATATTTAATTTTAGAGTATGTGCCATGTGCAGATGAGAAGAATGTATATTCAGTTGCTGCTGGGTGGAATATTCTGTAGATGCCCATTAGGCCCATCTGGTAAAGTATCATGTTTAGGTCCTGAATATCTGTGTTAGTTTTCTGCTTTGACCATCTGCCTAATTCTGTCAGTGGAGTGTTGAAGTCTCCCTGGGTCCTCCTGTGTTGGTGCATATATATTTAGAATAGTTAAGTCTTTTGTTAAATTGAACTCTTTATCATTATGCAATGCCCCTCTCTGGATCTTTTTCGATTATTGGTTTGAAGTCTGTTTTGTCTGAAATTAGAAAAGCAACGCCTGATCTTTTTCATTTTCCATTTGCTTGGTAGATTCTTTTATATCTGTTTACTTTGAGCCTATGGGTGTCACTGCATGCAAGATGGATCTCTTGAAGACAGTGTACAGATAGGTCTTGCTTCTTTACCCAACTTGCCATTCTGTGTTTTTGTAAGTGGAGTGTTTAGCTTGTTTACATTCAAGGTTAATATTGATATGAGAAGATTTGATCCTATGATCCTGTTGTTAGCTAGTTGTTATGCAGGCTTGATTGTGTGGTTGCTTTATAGGGTCAGTGGTCTATGTATGTAAGTGTGTTTTTGTGGCGGCCAGTAACAGTCTTTTGTTTCCATGTTTAGCATTCCCTTAGGGTCCTCTTGTAAGGCAAGTCTGGTGGTAATGAATTCCCTTAGCATTTGCTTTTCTGAAAAGGATTTTGTTTCTCTTTCACTTACAAAGCTTAGTTTGACTGGATATAAAATTATTGGTTGGAATTTCTTTTCTTTAAGAATGCTGCATATAGGCCTCCAATCTCTTCTGCCTTGTGGTATTTCTGCTAAAAGGTCCACTGTTAGCTGGATGGGGTTCCCTTTGCAGGTGACCTGCCCCTTCTCTCTAGCTGCCTTTAATATTTTTTCTTTTGCATTGACCTTGGAGAATCTAATGACTATGTGTCTTGGGGATGGTCATCTTGTATAGTATCTCACAGGGATTCTCTGAATTTCCTGAATTTGAATGTCAACCTCTCTAGTGAGGTTGGGGACTTTTGTGTAAATGTTGTGAACAATATGTTCAAATATGTTTTCCAAGTTGTTTGCTGTCTTTCCCTCTCTTTCAAGAACACCAATGAGTCATAGCCTTGGTCTGTTTACATCCCATATTTTTTGGAGGTTCTGTTTATTCCTTTTTGTTCTTCTTTCTTTATTTTTGTCTAAGTTGACTAGAAGAACCAGTCTTCAAGCTGTAAGATTTTTTCCTTAGCTTGGTCTATTCTGTTGTTAATACTTACGATTGTATTATGACATTCTTACAGTGAGTTTTTCAGTTCTATCAGATCGGTTCGTTTCTTTCTTAAAATAGCTATTGCGTCTTTCAATTCTTGTGTTGTTTTATTGGATTCCTTAGATTTCTTGGGTTGGGTTTCAACCGTTTCCTGAAACTAGATGATCTTCACTGCTATCCAGATTATGAATTCTATGTCTGTCATTTCAGCCATGGCAGTCAGGTTAAGAACCATAGCTAGGAAGCCAGTGTAATCATTTGGAGATAAGAAGACACTCTGGCTTTTTGAGTTGCTAGAGTTCTTGTGCTGGTTCTTTCTCTTTTTTTTTTTTTTTTTTTTTGAGACGGAGTCTTGCTCTGCCGCCCAGGCTGGAGTGCAGTGGCCGGCTCTCAGCTCACTGCAAACTCCGCCTCCCGGGTTCACGCCATTCTCCTGTCTCAGCCTCCCGAGTAGCTGGGACTACAGGCGCCCGCCTCGTCGCCCGGCTAGTTTTTTGTATTTTTTAGTAGAGACGGGGTTTCACCATATTAGCCAGGATGGTCTCGATCTCCTGACCTCGTGATCCGCCCGTCTCGGCCTCCCAAAGTGCTGGGATTACAGGCTTGAGCCACCGCGCCCGGCGGTTCTTTCTCATCTATGCAGGCTGGTGTTCCTTTAACCTTTAAAGTTGCTAAACTTTGAATGGAGCTTTTTGCTTTTATATTCTCTGAAGACCTTGAAGTTTTGACTGTGGTATAAGTTGAGTTCAGTCAGCTGACTTCATTTCTGGATGATTTCAGATGGCCAACACTCAGCTCAGCAACTGTGGGCTGCATTTTCTAACCCTTGGGGGCTGGTAACAGGCCCACAGCTTTGTTCTCTGTCCACTTGAGGTTAAGCACCCCCTCTGCAGAAGGGGCTGAAGTGCTCTGGTCTGCTGACAGCACTCTGATGGGGGGTGCCAACAAAAGCACACCATCAGGGTGGTGGTAGCAGAGTATGCATGCACTGCCAGCAGCATCAGCATGATGGAGTATACACGTGCTCACAGGGGTCAGGAGATAGCATCCTTTCTTTCTTTTTTTTTTATTTTTTTTTTGAGACGGAGTCTTGCTCTGTTGCCCAGGCTGGAGTTACTGTGGTGTGATCTCGGCTCACTGCAAGCTCTGCCTCCCGGGTTCACGCCATTCTCCTGCCTCAGCCTCCTGAGTAGCTGAGACTACAGGCACCTGCCACCACGCCCGGCTAATTTTTTGTATTTTTAGTAGAGACGGGGTTTCACCGTGTTAGCCAGGATGGTCTCGATCTCCTGATCTCGTGATCTGCCCACCTCGGCCTCCCAAAGTGCTGGGATTACAGGCGTGAGCCACCATGCTCAGCAGCATCCTTTCATGAGTGCTCACAAAGGTGGCTGCAATGAGGCAGTATCCACACATGCCAGAGGGAGTGGGGCAGCAGCAGTGAGGTCCACACACACATGCCAGTGACAACTGAGCTGCGAAGTCTGTGTGCATGTGCACACTGGCAAAGGGGTGGGCGGAGGTTGTAGGTGGGTGTGCACCAACAGGCCCCATCTGCTGAAGCTCCCTGATTGTTAGGTGGAGTCTGCCAGTGAAGTAGCTATGGCAGTTGCCACCAGGAGGCACCCTAGTTGGGCATCCAAGGCTGTCCTGTAAATGGGCATGGCCAGGAAGGGACTTTGGGAGAGACTGGGAGGCAAGGGAGTGCACAATCAGACTAGCCCCATCCCACGGGCAAAACCGTGCCACTCTGTCCAGGTGTGACAGGCAACAAAGGCCAAAGCCACCTAGGGGAGTGTAGCGAGTCTTGGGGATGAGTGCCCCTGGCCGTGCTCCACTGCCTCTATTCCTATGCGAACCCCCGTTGGCACTGCACAGGCTGGAGTACTGTCCCTGCCACTTCTCCAAGTAGCTCTCCTATCAGCTCAAGTTTCTGTGGGGGTCATAGAGTCTCCTGCAGCTGGAGGTCCATGGCAAGAGTGGGCCACTCCTTACCTACTTAACTTATCTCTTCCCCCAGGAAGTGCTGAGGGCCAGGAGCGAGCCTTAGTGTTTGACTGCCCTGGGTAAGGTTCCCAGCTTCCTGCCCCTTCAGCCCAGTGTCTGCGTCTTCCTTCCTTCCACTCTTAATGTCTTCCCTTCAAAGATCTGCTCAGAGTGTGCTGATAGTCCCTCTATGGGAGATGCTCTTCCTGGCTGCATCTAGTCGACCATCTTAGGTCTTCTCCAAGATTCTTCATTGAATCATTATTTATAATATTAAAACACTAGAAAGAAGTCAAATGTCCATCAAGAGGGGACTAAATTGATTAAATAATGTATGCTTACACAATGGAATACTCTGAAGATGTGAAAAAAGAATAAGCCATATCTCTATAAATCTATTAATTATGCACGATATATTATGTAGTAAAAACAAAGTAATGAAAAACTTGTACAATATGCTACCATTATCTGAAAACAGAATATATGTTTCTGTCTAGTTGTATTTAAAAAATCAATGGAATGATAAATCACAAAACATTTTAACCACTTACAAATAGTCTCAGAGGGAATATGGAGTGGAAAAAAGAGTGAGAGGAGCTGGTTTTCTTTAAATACAGTTTATTTTATAAATTTGAATTGGGAACTATAGTTAATTCCTTTTTTTGTTTGTTTGTTTGTTTGTTGTTTTTTGTTTTTTTGAGACGGAGTCTCGCTCTGTTGCCAGGCTAGCAACTGGCGTGATCTCTCACTGCAACCTCCGCCTTCCAGGTTCAAGCAATTCTCCTGCCTCAGCCTCCCTAGCAGCTGGGATGACAAGCACGTACCACCACGCCCAGCTAATTTTTGTATTTTTGGTAGAGACGGGGTTTCACCATGTTGGCCAGGATGGTCTCAATCTTGACCTCATGATCCACCCACTTCGACCTCCCAAAGTGCTGGGATTACAGGCATGAGCTGCCAGCCAAGTCAGTGAATGCTTTAGATGTTTTATACATACATAAACATTCTATATTAGTTATATGAATAGGTAAAAGTAATTTTCAGACACAATAATCTTTTCTGAACATCCTTAATGACAAATAGTCTAAAGACAAAACCTTTGAAAAAACACATTAACTGTTCTCTGTAATTCTTGATGGTAGTAGTGGTGATATTGTCATTCTGAGACCATTGAGTGTGTTTGTGTCATCGACAAATAGGAATTTCAGCATGAAAGAAAGTAGCTACAAACATAAGGTTAATTAAGTAAAAGTAAAGTTCTGTCTTCCTGAATACTAATTGAAAATATTGGTGTGAACTCATGATGAATTTTATCCTAAAACACAAATTATTTCAAGTGTTCCTTACCTCTGTCCTCAGGAAAGGCCTATAACTAATGACCAATCTAATAGTAATGAGTACTTTTGTACGCAGGTTGTGGTCTCTAAAGATTATTTTCCACTCTATGGAAAGTGGGGTTCCTGGAGAAAGGACTGATTCCAAAGCTGGAGCAAGAAATTTACAAAATAAACTTGAACTATCTTGTTGAATCAGAAAAGAAGGAATGCCAAGATCATGCCCAAAGGACTCACTGGCCAGCTTGAAGAGATTCCCACTGCCCTGAAGTTAGACAATTAGAGCATCAATAAGAACAATAAATACAGTCACATCGCATGTATTAAACCTATGGCTTATAATAATATTCAAACAAACAATCTAACTCAATGGCCAGCTTTGGAGGATAATATGCAACAAAGTCATTATTTTGAAAATGAGTAAGTAAAGGGAAAAAAATCAAATTTTATCCTGCTTTTTCTATATAAATGATAATTTAAGGTAACTAAATGATTACTGAGGATAGGTTTCTCTGTATAGAAATATTTCAGCTAATAAAACAGAAATGATGGAATATTCTATTATTCTTTTATAAATTGTAATGAATTAATGGATTTAGATTATTATTAATAAGGGCTTCTAAAATCACAAATAAGAAAACTAAGCAGGCAAGATATACCTTTCTATGGAAATGCAAAAAATCTATCAAGGATGATTGACAAAATAATAATTATTATTATATTATTATTCCAAATCTCAAGATCCTAAATCTAACTATCAATTCACTGAAATTATAGAAATATATAAAATGACACCTTATAGATGCAATCAGCAAAATTCAGTTGCTACAACACAAATTGCAAGAGAGGGGAAAAAGTGATGGAAAGAAGCCCCATAGATTAAAAAGATTTGAGAGACAGTAACCAGCGGCAATGTTGTATGAAGCTTATTTCGAATGTGATCCAAAACTAAAACACACTGAAAATAAATTATGAGACAATGGGGAAAATTTGAACATTAACAATACTTGATGATATTTTAAATTTATTGTAAATATTTTAACAATATTAACGCTAAGTGTAATAATGGAATTGTGGTTGTGTTAAGAATTCCTGGCCCGGCACAGTGGCTCATGTCTGTAATCCCAGCACTTCAGGAGGCCAAGGCGGGCGGATCGCTTGAACTCAGGAGTTCAAGATCAGCTTGGGCAACATGTTGAAACCCCATCTCTGCTGAAAATACAAAAATTAGCTGGGTTTGGTGGTGTACGCCTGTAATCCCAGCTACTCAGGAGGCTGAGGCAGGAGACTCACTTGAACCCGGGAGGTGGGGTTTACCATGAGACGGAAGATGGCGCCACTGCACTCCAGCCTGGGCAACAGAGTGAGACTCCATCTCGAAAATAAATAAATAAATAAATAGGCCGGGCGCGGTGGCTCAAGCCTGTAATCCCAGCACTTTGGGAGGCCGAGACGGGCGGATCACGAGGTCAGGAGATCGAGACCATCCTGGCTAATACGGTGAAACCCCGTCTCTACTAAAGAATACAAAAAAAAACTAGCCGGGCGACGAGGCGGGCGCCTGTAGTCCCAGCTACTTGGGAGGCGGAGGCAGGAGAATGGCGTGAACCCGGGAGGCGGAGCTTGCAGTGAGCTGAGATCCGGCCACTGCACTCCAGCCTGGGCGACAGAGCCAGACTCCGTCTCAAAAAATAAATAAATAAATAAATAAATAAATAAAAAGAATTCCTATTTTTCAATGATACTGATATGTTTACAAATAAGACTGTCTTTATTTTGCTATTAAATGTCCTACTGTGTTGGAGGAGAGTAAATAGAGGCAAAAAGGAAAAGGGTAACTCGAACTGGTGATATATATATCGGAAATAGTTGTATAAGTCTATTTTTATATACATTTGAAAATTTCCATAATAAAAAGGACAAATAACATTGGAATATTTGCTATTAACCTACCAGGACCTGTATAACCTGGTCCACACCTACCCTCCAATCTCATCTCATCACTCTTCCCTTGCTTACTTTGTACCAGTGACTCTTACAGCCCTTCTGTTCTATGAATATGCCAAGCTCTTTGTCTAGAGAAATATGTGAAGAAATAATAACAGAATTTTCCAAAAATTTTGAAAGACATCAAACATAGACACAAGAAGGGAAAAGAAGCAGTAATTATTTATTTTCCCCTTTTCGATTAATTCTAATATCCTTAGCTTGTTAGGGTACTCCATTCTGTGAAGACCTTCCACCCCAAATCCAACCTAAATCGGCAGTTGACCACCTGGGTTGACTTCAGTGGAGAAAAATCTCCTCAATCCCATCCTGACTGACTGGGTTTTGCATCACCTGAGTGACCCCAGAGACCAGCATTGGCAAGCCTCAGGTTAGAAGTTTTTAGCAAATGTAGGTTCTGTGATGCCTTTGAGCTAAGGTACACCAGGATGATAGGGGAATAATAGTTGTTTCTTATTTAGTTTGATGTGGAAATAAGAATGGAATGAAATGGCTATCAATACAATGTCAGAAGTCTTCTAAAGGCACTGTCTTCCTTGATGGTTCTTATTGCAAGGCAACTGATCTGAAGTAGACTGAAGAGGGAGGCTGGCTTTAGAAACAGAGACTAAAAAGTGGGGACACCAGGCCAGGCGCGGTGGCTCATGCCTGTAATCCCAGCACTTTGGGAGGTCAAGGCAGGCTGAGCACGAGGTCAGGAGTTCAAAACCAGCCTGGCCAGCATGGTGAAACCCCATCTCTACTAAAAATACAAAAAATTAACCTGGCATGGTGGTACATGCCTATAGTCTCAGCTAGTCGGGAGGCTAAGGCAGGAGAATTGCTTGAACCCCACAGGCAGTGGTTGCAGTGAGCCAAGATTGTGCCACTGCACTCCAGCCTGGGTGACAGAGCATCTCAAAAAAGTGGAGACATCTGAGTTACTTAAGAGTGAAGAATGAAGAGAACTTAAGTGAAGTACAAAAGAACAACAAAACAAAAAAGATAAGAATAGGAAACAGAGAAGAGAAAGTCTGCAAACTAGAGAGATTCTTTAATCCTCAATGATTCATTTTACTTTTTGTGTTCAGGGCCAGCCATAAATATCTGTCCTTAAAGAGAGTAAGACAAAGGGCACATTTCAACAGAAAGGTGGATGCATGCAGAGAGTTATATAATTTTGCAAGCGTTCCACACACCTTGGCAAGGGCCGATGGCTTCAAAATCCAAGAATAGCTCCACATGTGATCTCTGACTGATTGCGAAGAGGAATACGCCTGGCATGGCAAGAGGAGAGCACTCCCAAAAATGATGAGCAAGCAAATCATTTTCTCTGCTAGAAACAGGTCAGAGAACTTTAGAGTGATGAGATCTGGAGATTCACAAATCAATGGTGGTCACCATTTTGCTGCTTTTAAAAAGGCAGAGGAGCCGGGCGCGGTGGCTCAAGCCTGTAATCCCAGCACTTTGGGAGGCCGAGACGGGCGGATCACGAGGTCAGGAGATCGAGACCATCCTGGCTAACATGGTGAAACCCCGTCTCTACTAAAAAAAAATACAAAAAACTAGCCGGGCGACATGGCGGGCACCTGTAGTCCCAGCTGCTTGGGAGGCTGAGGCAGGAGAATGGCGTAAACCCAGGAGGCGGAGCTTGCAGTGAGCTGAGACCCGGCCACTGCACTCCAGCCTGGGCGGCAGAGCAAGACTCCGTCTCAAAAAAAAAAAAAAAAAAAAAAAAAAGGCAGAGGGCAGTTAATACCATTCATCTCATTTATTCAAACAAACACACTATTTGAAAATACATTGTTTTCCAAGCCCTGTACGAGACACAGGGAATACACCACTGGGCAAAAGAGGAATGGATTCTGAGGACAAGTGAGTGTCCCTTCTTTCTCTATCAGTAAGTCAGTTCTCCAGAGCTATTTACTGAGAGGTCAAAGGATTTTTCTAGGCTCACCTTTCTTAGCTGCCTTCCCTAACAATTCCTGTGAACTAGAGTTTGAAGTTGACTGAGTCCACAAGAGATTAATGTACAGTAACTAAGGATGTAAAACGATGTTCTCCAATGGCCAGAACTCGTTACTCCGCAGAATTTATTATATATGGCAATGAAAATAACTAAAACCTTCAAAAATTTAGTACTCAAAACAGGACAAAAGAACTAGATGAAGCTTCTGTCTGCTTTACCACCACTACTGCAGTCACTTTAATCCCGAGATAGATTAGTCAAGATTGGCATCAGCTCTTTTGTCTAGGCTGGAGGGCAATTTACATTATGAAAAAAAAATTGACAGTATCAAAGAATAAATTCAATTGTCTACTTTATTCCATAAATATAAATTAATCCATTAAAAGTAAGTCAGCTCCTAGAAAATCGGAGAAGCTTTTTGTCTGTGAAAACTAATATCAGGCCGGGCGCGGTGGCTCAAGCCTGTAATCCCAGCACTTTGGGAGGCCGGGACGGGCGGATCACGAGGTCAGGAGATCGAGACCATCCTGGCTAACACAGTGAAACCCCGTCTCTACTAAAAATTACAAAAAACTAGCCGGGCGAGGTGGCGGGCGCCTGTAGTCTCAGCTACTCGCGAGGCTGAGGCGAGAGTATGGCGTAACCCGGGAGGCGGAGCTTGCAGTGAGCTGCACTCCAGCCTGGGCGACAGAGCGAGTCTCCATCTCAAAAAAAAAAAAAAAGAAAACTAATATCAAAATTAAAGAAACTCAGGAAAAACAGCCCACTTAACAAAAAAGATACAATATCCAAGAACCATTAAATGATCAGATTATGAGTAGATACATTTTATCCAGAGTTGATGACCAAGCATGGACCAGGCTGGTCAAATACTCCTGAGGTTCCCAGAACATATCTGGGAGCAGAATATCCAAGGTAAGTATTAAAGCAATGTGTCAACAAAGACTTTCGTTCCTCAAATGCCCCAGCACTTTAATGTTGAATTGTGATTTTTTTCTACTCTCAGCTTTGGCCTTGTTTTTGTGCCTGTACCTGCTTCAGACAGATCTTCACAAATAGTGCCTTTGGTCAGTTAACAATAGGTGGTATGAGGTCTTGATTGTGCAAAGCTGACAAGAACTTGAAGGCACCTACCTTATAAAACTGAAATCAGGCCGGGTGCGGTGGCTCAAGCCTGTAATCGTAGCACTTTGGGAGGCCGAGGCGGGCGGATCACGAGGTCAGGAGATCGAGACCGTCCTGGGGAACACGGTGAAACCCCGTCTCTACTAAAAAATACAAAACAGTAGCCGGGCGAGGTGGCGGGTGCCTGTAGTCCCAGCTACTCAGGAGGCTGAGGCAGGAGAATGGCGTAAACCCGGGAGGCGGAGCTTGCAGTGAGCTGAGATCCGGCCACTGCATCCCAGCCTGGGCGACAGAGGGAGACTCCACCTCAAAAAAAAAAAAAAAAAAACTGAAATCAAAGGTCTTAAAGGACGTTCACTGTGTTGATAAAGTAGATATCACCTTGTAGAAACTGAAAAGGCCATATATAAGGAACATGAATAAACATTTTTATTTAGTTATTATTTTTGTTTTTTGAGATAAAGTCTCACTTACTCTGTCACCCAGGCTGGAGTGCAGTGGCTCAACTCACTATAACCTCCGCCTCCCCAATTCAAGTGATTCCCCTGTCTCAGCCTCCTGCGTAGCTGGGATTACAGGCACCCGTCACCACGCCTGGCTAATATATATATATATATATATATATATATATATATATATATACTTTTTTTTGAGACTGAGTTTCGCTCTATCACCCGGGGTGGAGTGCAGTGGCGTGATCTTGGCTCAGTGAAAGCTCTGCCTCTCGGTTTCAAGTAATTCTCCCACCTCAGCCTCCCAAGTAGCTGGGACTACAGGCATGTACCACTACGCCCAGATAATTTTTGTAATTTTAGTAGAGAAGGGGTTTCACCATGGTGGCCAGGTTGGTCTTGAACTCCTGACCTCAAGTGATCTGCCCACCTTGGCCTCCGAAAGTGCTGGGATTATAGGTGTGAGCCACCAGTCATGCCCAGCCTGATTTGGTTTTGGTCATTGAGACTGGGAAGGGGGATAGGAGTTGGTGTTTAAAGATATCACCTATTCATTTTCTTGGATACACGGGAAACAGGAAACACAATTTTCCCTCATGCTGGAAGTTGAGTGCTCTCAGGGCATGGAGTGAAGGAAAGTCCTCATTTTGCCCTGAGCAAATGTTTCTTGGGTATGTGGCTCCTGGAAAAGATATCAATGCTAAGTTCTCTAAGAGTACTAGCAACATGCTTTTTGCACGTCATAACTGCTTCATAGCTATCTCTTCAATAGCTTTTCCTTAGTGCTTCCTAACCAAGGCTCCCATAATGGGAGCATCAGAGCTTGTACACTGGCCTTGCAGAAGCTATACCACCACCACCATCACACAAAAAACTTGGATTAAGATCTCAGATGCCTTCCCCAATAAGAGCTGTTTCAAATATCCAAACTATTGTCTTTATATTTATTACCATAGTTTCCATAAACAACTGTAATTCATGAAATGCATACTATGTACTAGTGTTTTACATTTAGTAACACTAAACTTCAGAATGTTCTAGTTTATAGAAGAGTTAATTGAGGGTTAGAAGGTTTAAGCAATTTACTTAAAACTACGAAGTTAGCAAGTAGTGGAGTCCTGGTTGAACTGTATGTCTCAGTCTTTTTTTTTTTTTGAGACGGAGTCTCGCTCTGCCGCCCAGGCTGGAGTGCAGTGGCCGGATCTCAGCTCACTGCAAGCTCCGCCTCCCGGGTTCACGCCATTCTCCTGCCTCAGCCTCCCGAGTAGCTGGGACTACAGGCGCCCGCCACGTCGCCCGGCTAGTTTTCTTGTATTTTTAGTAGAGACGGGGTTTCACCATGTTAGCCAGGATGGTCTTGATCTTCTGACCTCGTGATCCGCCCGTCTCGGCCTCCCAAAGTGCTGGGATTACAGGCTTGAGCCACCGCGCCCGGCCAGTCTGAGTCTTAAACTTATCTTCTTCGTAACTCTGATTCCTAATGAGAAGATAAGCAAAACATAAGTAATTTTAAGCTTATGAAAAACAATAAAAAATCAAAATTAACAGAAAAATACAAATTTTCAGCACTACTGCTACATTTTCCAGTTTCCTTTGTCTCTAGTTGTGAATGATTCCATGGGAAGAATAGAGATGAATACATTCAGACTGAAATAGAAAATGTTAGAGGCACTCATGTAACATTGTGCACAGTATTTCTAGAGAACTTCCAGCAGGTGGCAGTATTTAAGAACATTACTGGTAATCACAACTTGGGCAGCTATTGCTGCAAAGAGAGATTGGGTGTCAAACAAAAGTCTTTACACTTTGGCCCAAACTTGAATTTCCAGTTATTTTATTCATTGTCTTTGGAAAGATTCAAGAGCTAAAACATTACCTTTTTCTTATAATTGTTTAATTTGAGGTTCGCTTCAACTTGCAGATATGGAACAGTGGTTTTAATAAATTACAGTAAATTTAGTTAATCTTATTTTGGAAATTGTGTAAGGTCTTTGAAGTTGTTCCAAATATCAGTTCCTTCCCTGGAATTTTGTGGACTAAGCCTCAGAGCAGTATTCAAATGGCTGTTATTTTATATTGTTTCTTAAATATCTAGAAGATATGCAAAATACAAGGTCAGGCTCTGCTGACAATGCACAGGAATCGTTCAAAGGCTTACATTATATGCTTGGCATAGAAACAAACCTAACTGTTTGCCACATTTTCCTAACAGTTAAAACCTCTTGCAAACTATTCCACATTCAGCATTTCTCTCTGCTCTGCAACACTCATCCCTCAGTCCTGTTTAGCAAACCATGTATCTTCTGTGATCATCACTGTTGCTCCCACCTCCATCGGTTACACTCATTCTCCCATTAAAAAATTGTCTGGCTTTCCTCTTTTTCAATCCACGTACATATCTTGCTTCAAAATGCTTCTTACAAAACATTCCCCAGGCATCCTTCTTTGACTGCTTCTGTGTTCCTCTTTTGCAACTGTGTATTTTCTTAGAATGTATAAAATCAATTTTCCCATAATGTATATGTTGTATATGTTTATCTAGCAATTTTCAGTTGAACATGTGTCATAAATATAGGCAAGCAATAAGGAAGATTTTACAAAATAAGAGAAAGTTGTCAGTTCATTAAGACAAAGTCCATTATGTTCTCTTTTCTGTATGGTATCTCTCAAAATTAAACTCATCCATTGTATTATTTTCTTCCTGTCAGTTTCATTGCCAGAGTCATAGTAAACTTGAAATGCTCTGACATAATTAACTAGCTGGGGAAAGGAGGAACATAACTGTCAATTAATTTAGGAAATGACCATGCTTATCTTTGCTCAGATAATGTGTTCGTGTCTCACACACATTTTCATTTCCCTTTCCTTGTAAGTACATCGTGACAGGCAGAAAAAATCAATCTTCTCTTAGAAATAGTTCTGTAACTTATGTTTCAAACAAACAAACAAAAAGAACTTTAAAAAACAGCATTGAAAGAAACTAAGTGTGGTTTAGGAAGAAAGGAAATACATTTCTTTTTTTTTTTTTTTTTTTTTTTTTTTTTGAGACGGAGTCTCGCAGTCGCCCAGGCTGGAGTGCAGTGGCCGGATCTCAGCTCACTGCAAGCTCCGCCTCCCAGGTTTACGCCATTCTCCTGCCTCAGCCTCCCGAGTAGCTGGGACTACAGGCGCCCGCCACCTCGCCCGGCTAGTTTTTTGTATGTTTTAGTAGAGACGGGGTTTCGCCGTGTTAGCCAGGATGGTCTCATCTCCTGACCTCGTGATCCACCCGTCTCGGCCTCCCAAAGTGCTGGGATTACAGGCTTGAGCCACCGCGCCCGGCCCCCGGAAATACATTTCAAACCCAATTTATGCAGTATAGTTTTCCCCCAAGATTACCTATTTACTTTCAATACATGCTGACAGGCTGTGTTTATACAGCCCACACATAGATGAGGAAAACTTACACAGTAAACTCCCCACCTTCTGGGAGGAATTTGTGGCTCAGTAAAAATGACAGAAGGATTTCATGGAATGATATAGCTCTATATCCTAAACACCTTTAACCCAAGGGTTTATATGAATTTGTACAATAGCCACTAGGTATAAAAATAGTGTAGTCTGGGCCGGGCGCGGTGGCTCAAGCCTGTAATCCCAGCACTTTGGGAGGCCGAGACGGGCGGATCACGAGGTCAGGAGATCGAGACCATCCTGGCTAACACTGTGAAACCCCGTCTCTACTAAAAAATACAAAAAACTAGCCGGGCGAGGTGGCGGGCGCCTGTAGTCCCAGCTACTCGGGAGGCTGAGGCAGGAGAATGGCGTAAACCCGGGAGGCGGAGCTTGCAGTGAGCTGAGATCCGGCCACTGCACTCCAGCCTGGGCGACAGAGGGAGACTCCGTCTCAAAAAAAAAAAAAAAAAAAAATAGTGTAGTCTATGCATCCTGGAATAATCAACCAATATGAAGCCACCAGAAATGTATTCAGCTGGTGAATGTATTATCCTTCAAATGAGTAAAGTGTTTCTCATGCATTGGCAGTGGAATGCTCAATGTTTGGGAATGGCTGGAATAAATGAGAGGTTTTTTTAATCCTTCCAGAGTTATCTGTATTTTAAAAGTTTATAATTAATGAAGTGTCCATGTCTTGAGTGTGTGTGTGTGTGTGTGTGAGACAGAGAGAGAGAGAAAGAGAGAGAGAGAGAGAGATCCTTTGTGGGAAACCACTGATGAGGCTGTCTGGACTCTCACCCTGGGAAAATGTACGCACGCATATACGCACAACTTTATATAAAATTCAGAGGTTTTATGGTTTACTGAAAAGTTAGAAAGACTTACATCAATTGATATGATTTTAGGCAGTGCAAAAGATAAACTAAAACCCTTCAGGAAATAAAAATATTAGGCACATAAGACACTCCGTGGTTTAAACACATACACACACATACACACATCACACACACACAGCCAGAGTTGTTGAATTCAGTTAGGAAGATGACGCATCTAAAGTCATCATTAGCTACCTCACACAAGCTCTGACAATTCCAAATTGCTTTTCTCTCCCTAGTTTACAGTTTGCCGTTCCAGATCTCAGTGTTTTTGCTCCTGTTGACCTCCTCTTTCTCTCCTGTCTAACTCAGCTCCACCTTAAGAATGAGTAGAGACCCTGTCTTTCAGAAGGCCTCATCTGGCTTCCTAAACCCTTTCTGTTCACAGCAAGGCCAGATGCCCCAAATATTGCCTGCACAATAATACATCATTTCATACTGAAACGGGAAAAGTTCCCTTGTCCGCCTTGCAGGCCATGCGATGGGAGGTGTGGCTCACTTTTTCAGGGCCCCATTGCTCAAACCCCTAAGGGGAGCATCCCAGGAGAGTGTCTAGGGGTGAATGCTTACATGCTTACAGTTCCTGAAGCCCCAGAGGGCGTGTGTTACAGGGTGGTCTTTTTCTTTCTTTCTTTTTTTTTTTTTAGACTGAATCTCGCTCTGTCGCCCAGGCTGGAGTGCAGTCGACTCACTGCAAGCTCCACCTCCCGGGTTCACGCCATTCTCCTGCCTCAGCCTCCGAGTAGCTGGGACTACAGGCGCCCGCCACCACACCTGGCTAATTTTTTGTATTTTTAGTACAGACAGGGTTTCACCGTGTTAGCCAGGATGGTCTCGATCTCCTGACCTCGTGATCCGCCCTCCTCGGCCTCCCAAAGTGCTGGGATTACAGGCGTGAGCCACCGCACCTGGCCAGGGCGCTCTTTTATTTATTTATTTATTTATTTATTTTTTATTTTATTTTTTTTTTTTGAGACGGAGTCTCGCTCTGTCGCCCAGGCTGGAGTACAGTGGCCGGATCTCAGCTCACTGCAAGCTCCACCTCCCAGGTTCCCGCCATTCTCCTGCCTCAGCCTCCCGAGTAGCTGGGACTACAGGCGCCCGCCACCTCACCCGGCTAGTTTTTTTTTGTATTTTTTAGTAGAGACGGGGTTTCACCGTGTTAGCCAGGATGGTCTCGATCTCCTGACCTCGTGATCCGCCCTCCTCGGCCTCCCAAAGTGCTGGGATTACAGGCGTGAGCCGCCGCCCCTGGCCAGGGCGCTCTTTTATTTTAACCCTTCCTAGGCAGCTTGTGTTAGTCAGCTCAATTAGATCCCCTGCCTTATCTCAAGGACAAGAAGACTTTCTGTACCCTGGGGTTTCTCGCCTTGGTGTACCAGAAGAATTGGATCACACGTGGGCTTGGAGAATGCATACAAGGTTTTATTGAGTGGAAATAGCTCTCAGCAGATGGGGGAACCAGAAGGGAGACGGAGTGGGAAGTTGGTTTTCCTGCTGGAGTCAGGTCGCTCAGCAGCCTAGTTATCTCTGACCACCTCGTCGGAACCCCATGTTGTTCCACCCCTGGATGACCTGCCGCCTGCAGGTACCTGTCGGTGTGCTGCGGACCGCCAGCCGCTTGTGTGTTCCTCCGCCAATGTGCTCCTCTTGACGTCCATCTGCTTGTATCTCTGCCTGGTAGGGTCTCAGGGAGTTTTATAGGCACAGGATGGGGACGTGGGCGGCCAGGGTGGTCTTGGGAAATGCAACATTTGGGCAGGAAAACAGAAATGCCTGTCCTCACCTAGGTCTATGGGCGCAGGCCTGGGGGTGGAACCCTAGCCGGGGACCACAGCCCTCCTCTACCCAGCACTTCCCTGCTGGCGCTTTTGTATCCATAGGGTCTCTAGACTGTGAGCGACTTGAGTGCAGGAACTCTGAGTTATTTAATTCTGTGTCCTCAGAGCTTAACTCAGTGCCTGGTACTGAGAAATGTTTTTGAATGAATGAATAGTGCACATATGCGTGTGATACATGCGCTCAGTATTTAAATTCAGGTGCCTTAAAGTTCACAACCTTTGACTTTGTGTTCAAGAGAACTTGAAACAATACCACAGCCATTGAACAAGCTTGTTTAAAAGGAGCAAGTACTCATGAATAAATTATCATCTCTCTCACTTTCAGCAAAGTATACTTTGAAAGGAAATGGGCCAGTTCCCTTACGGGTGAGTTCTCAAGTGGTCAGTTTTTGGTATGTGAATTTTTATGATAAATATTTCCCTTTCCTTTTCATTACACTGTTAATTATTGTTGTATAAAGAAGTGTACTTGTCTGTGGCATAAAATTTTAAAGCTCTCAAAAGATAAACAACACGAAGTGACGTTTCTTCCCCCCCAGAAGCAACCATTTGTAGTATTCATTAACCTTTCACAGTCTAGGCATATTAAAAAATAAATGACATCTTGTGTTACATTTTAAGACATCCATTCAGAGAAATAATTTGCTGTGGTTAAAATATTCTCAATATTTGACAGCTGCCATAAGGAAGAAATAGCATGTTGTAGGAGGTGCTTCTTCAGGGACAGGCTGAGTCTAAGGTGCCTGTAACGTTTCCAGGCAAATGTATCCAGAAGATAGCTAAAATAGAAGTCTGAGGCTCAGGAGAGAAGTCAGAAGGTAGCGATCAAGGGTACCAAATTGTTGATGCCACTGGAATGATGTAACAGCCCAAGCAGCATAGATGGTGGGTGAGATGCTGGCATCACACTAAATCCTAGGAAGCACCAATATATAGGACAGATGCAAGAAGAGCTAATAACCAAACCCAGGAAGTCTAAGTCAGGGTCACTCTAACAGCAGATTTAATAGCAGCAGATTTTCAAAATCAAAATAAGAGCAAATTTTATACTCTACTTTTAAATTACACTGAGATGCACTAAAAAGGCCAGTATTGTGAATACTGAAAAGAGAAAGTATCAGTAGTTCAGTGAGAGTCGGAAGAAAAAGTATCCATCAAATACCTATTGGTGATTACTGTGGGCTAGGAACGTAGGAATATAACAGGGAATGGTACCGTCCCTTTACAGGTTCCTATTTCTGTGAAATTGTAAGTCTGGAGGCAGATGATCTTTCTTCCACATGGCTGGTGGAACATTCAAAGTGGAGAGATCAGTCTCAGGTTGCCCTGATGTGAATCATCCACTTACACTTAGGAAGATTTTGAAAACCTTGTAAACATCTATTTCCTAAGCTGTTCAAACCTGCGTCTAGGAAGAGCGGTCAGGAGTGCATCAAGGTAAACATGCAAAACATATCAAAGAAGAAGAATAGGAGGAGGAGAAAGAGGAGGGGGAGAGGGAGCATCACCAACAGGTCTGAGGCTTCCATGTTTTTATGTCATCTTCATTCATTGGTCTGCTTAACAAAAAAGGAAGCCACTGTAAAGACATAGAAAAAAACAAACATTTTTCCTACTCTCTACTCTCCACAACACAAGCCACATGGAACACTTCTGTGACCTCTGGTCTGGTCTCCAAAATGTGTGAGGATTTCTCTTGACCAGCAATGAAGCTATTCTGACACCAGGTATGTGGAGATTTTCCCCATGCCACTGGCCAACAAGCAATTCAAGCAATTCTGCAGCAGAAACCAGCTGGGTGTCCTTTCATTCTATTCAGTTCTGAGACTATTTGCCTAGAGATAGCATCAGTTCCCACAGAATGAGGGCTCAGTCCCGCAAGACAGCCCTCCCACTTCCTATGCCAATCAAAAGCCCCAGGTTATTTTATCTGTGCTTCTGACCAACTGGCTATAAATCAGGGTTCCCACGCCCCCTCCTCAGGTTTGGCTAATTGATTAGAGCAGCTCACAGAACTCAGGATTATTTACCAGTTTATTATTAAGGATATTACAAAGGATATGAAGAGATACATAAAACAAGCCATGTGGGAAGGAGAGTGGTGCTTCTATGTCCTCCACAGTGACACCACCCTCCAGGAACGTGGAAAGTCTCAGAACCCAGTCCTTTTTGGTTTTTATGGAGCCTTCATTACAGAGTCATGACTGATGAAACCGTTGGCCATTGGTGATCAACTAAACCTGCAGCCCCTGTCCCCTCCCTGGAGGCGGCAGGGTGTGGGGAGGAGGCTGAAAAATTCCAGCCCTCTAATCCTGCCTTGGTCCTGAAACTACCTAGGACCACCAGCCACCAATCAACTCATTAGCAAATAAAAAGATACGTGACTTTGGAGAGTCCATGGATTTTAAGGGTTGTGTACCAGGAAACAGGGAAGAAGACTAAATAGACACTTCACAGTACAACCACCATTAAATTATTTCCTACAATATGTCTTGAACTCTTTTATGCACCGAAGATACAGAGATGAAAGTTGAGCCTCTAGAGGTTTGCAGTGTACAAGTAAATCAGCGGACTCTACCTGCTGGTATGAGTAGATGTCCCACCGCTCCCAGGGGCCCCTTTTACATGCACAAGTGCACAGGCCATGGCCCAGACCGATATAGGTAGAGGCAATAAGGGGACCCTCCCCTCTTTGGGGATAAATAAATTATATAGGGAATTTTACACTAGGAACTATTAGTCCTTTCATGGTTGCAGTTATGGGCATATCCTGCCACTTTATCTAATCTGAGCTCTGCAATAATCCGTTGCTACGTGTAGGGATGAGGAAGATTAAGAAAGATGACATTGTCTATTCCCTGTGACATAGCTAGTCATGGGAAAGCCTGAATTTGACCCCAGACACTCTAACAGAGAACATACACATGTGATCATCACTCTTGCTGCGTCCTGTATTTGCCTATTATCTTGACCAAAGCATTTGGGATTAAACTATATGATTCTTATTTACGGGGTGGAGTGAAGGCGGTGAGGGTAGAGAGCCAAAGATAAGGTTTGAGACTCTTTAGAAACTTAGAACAGCGTTCCACAAAATGTGTACTTTGGAAACCTGTATCAGAATCAATTGGATATTTATTAAACACATAGTCTCTTGAACTCCACCCCATCCCCACTGATTCAGAATCTTTATAGGGTATTTGAGAAATATTAGTTTGAACTGTGATACAATAGTTTTTAAATTTCCACTACTATAATTACAAAATATTGAATGTTGTACAGTTTGAAGGAAAATTCATAATTTCTGAAAATGCGTCTAAATATGCAATACCATGCAGGTCAGCCTGCATCGTCGCCATCTGAAGCACCTATTTTATAGTAGGAAATTGAGCATTATTCACAAGTCTTGATTATATAAAAAGGCTCTGGGGCCACAATAAACAATTCTGGGCTTGCCAATGTAAACAACTAGAAAACTGAGCAAGACAGGAGAAACCAGTTTTTAGACATTATAAAATAGGCACAAGAATGTGATCCTTGAAAAATAGTAAAGAAGATAATCATTATAATTGCCTTGACTTTCTCCCTGAAGGGATTTTTTGGACCACATTGGACATACAAGTCCAAGCAGAACACTACAGTCTCACTGAGTTGAAAAGACAGGGACTGGAGTTCAGGAAAGCTCAGGCAGCCGGAATGTGTGGGGTGCACATAAGACAGGAGAGCAGCAAAGAACCACTGAGAGAAGCTGTAAACGAAATGATTCTCAGAACCTAAAGGGAATGGGAGATATTCAAACTCGGGTCAGTCATTGCGTAGGGATCCTGTTGAAGACCCAGGGCTTTAGTACATCGTGTAAACCTTGGTAATATGTATAAACCAACCATAGAGCAAGACCACTCTAGACCTGCTCTAACAGTTTGAAAACAAGCTTCCATAGCATCAAGCTGATCCACAAGTAACTTAAATGTCTGTCAAACAAACTTCCACACTCTATAAAATACAGTAAAATCCAGACACTTAACTTTCAGAAAACAGATGAGAAGGATATACTTTCCAACTCATCTTCTAAGGCCAGCATTAGCCTAATACCAAAATCATCAAAAAGTTACCAGAAAACTACAGACTAATTCTAGAGATCTAAGATGTAAAAATTCTCAGCAAAATATTAACAAGTGGCCGGGCGCGGTGGCTCAAGCCTGTAATCCCAGCACTTTGGGAGGCCGAGACGGGCGGATCACGAGGTCAGGAGATCGAGACCATCCTGGCTAATACGGTGAAACCCCGTCTCTACTAAAAAATACAAAAAACTAGCCGGGCGACGAGGCGGGCGCCTGTAGTCCCAGCTACTCGGGAGGCTGAGACAGGAGAATGGCGTGAACCCGGGAGGCGGAGCTTGCAGTGAGCTGAGAGCCGGCCACTGCACTCCAGCCTGGGTGGCAGAGCAAGACTCCGTCTCAAAAAAAAAAAAAAATATATTAACAAGTGAAATCCAACCATATACTAAAAGAATACTACCATGTGGCCCCACAGGAAGGGTTTACTCCAAGTGTTTCACGTGTCCATGTGAAGAGATCATCAAACAGGCTTTGTGTGAGCACCATGGCTGTTTATTTCACGTGGGTACAGGTGGGCTGAGTCCGAAAAGAGTCAGCAAAGGGTGGTGGGATTATCATTGGTTCTTATAGGTTTTGGGATAGGCGGTGAAGTTAAGAGCAATGTTTTGGGGGCAGGGGGTGGATCTCACAAAGTACATTCTCAAGGGCGGGGAGAATTATAAAGAACCTTCTTAAGGGTGGGGGAGATTATAAAGAAACTTCTTTTTTTTTTTTTTTTGAGACGGAGTCTTGCTCTGTCGCCCAGGCTGGAGTGCAGTGGCCGGATCTCAGCTCACTGCAAGCTCCGCCTCCCGGGTTCACGCCATTCTCCCGCCTCAGCCTCCCGGGTAGCTGGGACTACAGGCGCCCGCCACTTTGCCCGGCTAGTTTTTTTTTTTTTTTTTTTTTTTTTGAAACGGAGTCTTGCTCTATCGCCCAGGCTGGAGGTGTTTTGTATTTTTTAGTAGAGACGAGGTTTCACCGTGTTCGCCAGGATGGTCTCGATCTCCTGACCTCGTGATCCGCCCGTCTTGGCCTCCCAAAGTGCTGGGATTACAGGCTTGAGCCATAGCGCCCGGCCCATAAAGAAACTTCTTAAGGGTGGCGGAGATTATAAAGTACATTGATCAGTTAGAGTGGGGCAGAAACAAATCACAATGGTGGATTGTCATCAGTTAAGGCTATTTTCACCTCTGAGGATCTTCAGTTGCTTCAGGCCATATGGATGTACACATGCAGGTCACTGGGGATATAATGGCTTAGCTTGGGCTCAGAAGCCTGACATTCCTGTCTTCTTAAGAAAAATAAAACAAAATAGTGGTAAAGTGTTCAGACGGTGAAAATTTTTGGGAGTGGTATGGAGAGATAATGGGCGATGTTTCTCAGGGCTGCTTCTAGCAGGACTAGGGGCGGTGTGGGAACCTACAGTGGGAGAGATTCAACTGAAGAAAGATTTTGGGGTAAGGGGTGATATTGTGGGGTTGTTAGAAGGAGCATTTGTCATATAGAATTATTGGTGATGGCCTGGATGCGGCTTTGTATGAATTGAGAAACTAAAAGAAAGACACAAGGTCCGATTAAGAGAAGGAGAGTAACAGGTGTTAAAGGACTCAGAATTGGGAGTACCTGGGACATCCAATTACAGAGTATCAAAGGGGGTTCAGCGTAATTATTTGCTTGGTTGGTGAGTTTTGGGGCTCTATCCTTGAGTTTTTTTATGTTGTCATATACCAGGCCAGATTGACTTAGGTAAAAGCAAAATTATTTGTTTAAAAATATACAGAGCCGGGCGCTGTGGCTCAAGCCTGTAATCCCAGCACTTTGGGAGGCCGAGACGGGCGGATCACGAGGTCAGGAGATCTAGACCATCCTGGCTAATACGGTGAAACCCCGTCTCTACTAAAAAATACAAAAAACTAGCCGGGCGAGGCGGCGGGCGCCTGTAGTCCCAGCTACTTGGGAGGCTGAGGCAGGAGAATGGCGTAAACCCGGGAGGCGGAGCTTGCAGTGAGCTGAGACCCGGCCACTGCGCTCCAGCCTGGGCGACAGAGTGAGACTCCGTCTCAAAAAAAAAAAAATACAGAGTTCCCCCCCTCTTTTTTTCTTTAGTAGTGAGTAAGTTGAGGCCTTGGCGTTTCAGAGGAAAGAGAAATGCAAAGCCAGCAATGGTTTGTTAAAGAAGGATTAGAAACGGCTAGGAGAGACTGAGTTTAATAGTGTGATGGAGATAGCTGGGGAGAGGTAGAGGGTGGCATAAAAAGGGAACGAGAATAAGAGTAAGTATAAAAGTAAAGAATAGGACTTCATCAGGGTGAAAGTATTGGCGTGTGCTTTGTCACTGATGATCTTCTATCCACTTAAAGAGAGACTTAAGGGTGGCAGTTTGAGGTACAACCAGGAGCCAGTAAATACCAAGAGCCTGAGAAACTGCTTGGGTGATTTGACTAATAAAGGCCAGTCTGTTACTGCACTGTATAGAGGCGGGAAGGTCAAACTGAGGAATTATGTCTGACAAAAGGGAAGAAATGACCATGGTGGCCTTTTCAGACCCTGTGGGAAAGGCCTCTACCCATGCAGTGAAAGTGTCCACCCAGACCAAGAGGTATTTTAGTTTCCTGACTAGAGGCAGGTGAGTAAAGTCAATTTGAAAGTCCTGGGTGGGGGCAAATCCTGGAGCTTGATGTGTAGGGAAGGGAGGGGGCCTGAACAATCCCTGAGGAGTAGTAGAATAGCAGATGGAACACTGAGAAGTGATCTCCTTGAGGACAGATTTCCACAATGAAAAGGAAATGAGAGTTCTAAGAGGCAGGCTAGCAGCTTATAACCTACATGGAAGAGGTTATGAAATGATGATAACATAGAAAGGAAGGAGATATTTTCTTTGGTCCAAGAACCATTTGCCTTGTGTGGGAAGAGATGGGTGGAAGTTTCCGCGGGGGAGTAGGTGGAAGTGGCCATATGAGAAGGAGAAAAACTGCCATGAGGGGTAGAAGTTGGAATGCTAGCTGCTTTTTTAGCTACTTTATTGGGATAAGCGTTGTCCTTGAGTAATGGGATCTGATGCCTTTTGATGGCCCTTGCAGTGAATGACTCTAGCTTTCTTTGGAAGTAAAGCAGCCTTGAGAAGAGTTTTTATTAAAGAGGCATTGATGATGGAGGACCCTTGTGTAGTGAGGAAACCTTTCAGCCCATAAAATAGCATGGTGGTGCAGGATATGGAAGGCATATTTAGAGTCAGTATAAACGTTGACACGTAGTCCTTTCACAAGAATGAGGGCCTGAATTAAGGCAATGAGTTCGGCTTGCTGAGAGGTAGTGGAGGGGGGCAGGGCAGTAGCCTCAATGATAGATGTGGAAGATACTATAGCATAGCCTGCCTTTGCTGGTGTGGCAATTAGGCCTGGTGGAACTGCCATCGATAAACCAAGTGTGTAAAGGGTGAGGAACAGGAAAGAAGGAAATATGGGTAAATGGAGTAAATGTCAGGTGGATAAGAGAGATACAGTCATGGGGTTCAGGTGTCGTATCAGGAATAATGTGGGGGGCCAGATTGAAGTCCAGGTCAGGAACAATGGTAACTGTCGGAGACTCAATAAAGAGTGAGTATAGCTGAAGGAGTCAGGGAGCAGAAAGTGTATGTGTCAGGTGTGAGGAAGAAAATTGATTTTGGAAGTTATGAGAACTGTAGAGAGAGAGTTGAGCATAGTTTGTGATTTTGAGGGCCTCTAAAAGTATTGGGGGGCAGCAGCCACCACACGCAGACATGAGGGCTAGGCTAAAACAGTAAGGTCATTTGGACAGGAAGGCTACAGGGCGCAGTCCTGGCTCTTATGTAAGAACTCCGACCACACAGCCCACACTTCAGCTGTGTATAATGAGAAGGGTTGGGATGAGTTAGGGAGAGCTAGTGTGGGGGCAGCTTCTAGGGCTGTTTTTAAGAAACAGAGGCCAGGCACAGTGGCTCAAGCCTGTAATCCCAGCACTTTGGGAGGCTGAGACAGGCAGATCACAAGGTCAGGAGATCGAGACCATCCTAGCTAACACAGTGAAATCCCGTCTCTACTAAAAATATTTAAAAAACTAGCCAGGTGAGGTAGCGGGCGCCTGTAGTCCCAGCTATTCAGAGGCTGAGGCAGGAGAATGGCGTGAACCCAGGAGGTGGAGCTTGCAGTGAGTTGAGATCCAGCCACTGCACTCCAGCCTGGGTGACAGAGCGAGACTCCGTCTCAAAAAAAAAAAAAAAAATATATATATATATACACACATATATATACACACACACATATATTTATTATGTATAAAGGTCTATTGTTATTATTGTGTAAAGGTCTATTGTATAGACAACTTTACACAGTAAAATACGTAAAATATGCATATTTTTGCAAGCATAAACACTCATCTATAGAGTCTCATGGGTACAACAGTTATGAGCAGACAAACCATATTCATAAAGAAATAGGTCAAAAAGCAAAATGCATAAATGCATGTCTCCATGGTGGGTAATTGTGTGCACTTAGTTTTGTAAGTGCAGTCATCTGAAGTACCATGAAGGACAACATAAGTCTTTTGACATGACCAATGAAAGATTGTGATGGGTTGCCACAGCATTTGCAGTATCCCAAAGAGCCGAGATCTTGTGAAATTTTATCTTTCACAAATGCAGATGTACAAGAAGGACGTCTTTTCATGTATTGAGGAAGCTTCATTGTTTTTATGTTGAGAACCAGGGAAGCAAATGTACCTCTCAGTCCGAGAGCATCAGTACCTGAGGGACCACTGATGTAAGTTCTGGAGTCCAAAAGCCAGCAAGTTAGGGGTTCTGATGTCCAAGGCAGCAAAAGAAATGTCTCTACTCTCAAAGAGACCAGTTTACTTTCTCTATTCTCTCCAAGTCAAGTCTCTAGCAGATTGGATGGTGCCGCCAACATTGAGGGCAGATATGCCCCACCTAACACCACTCAGGCTCACACAGCAATCTCCTCTGGAAACATACTTGCAGATGCTCCCCCAAATAATTCTTTACCAGGCTTTTTTGGTATCCCTTAATTCGGTCAAGTTGACTCCTAAAATTGAGTCCACAAGTCCACCCCTTGTCAACTTGGCACCCACATGCATCTCCTTAATCACCCATACCTAATTTTCAAACAAGAAAATAACAAGATAATAGTTCCACCAAACATGATGTCATTATCATGTGATTGTGATTTTGGGGGAATTTTAGACTTCAGGGATTTGGACTTTAGGGGTTTTGATCTTGCGGGATTTCTTTTTTTTATTATTATTATACTTTAAGTTCTAGGGTACATGTGCATAACGTGCAGGTTTGTTACATATGTACACTTGTGCCATGTTGGTGTGCTGCACCCATCAACTCGTCAGCACCCATCAAGTCATCATTTATATCATGTATAACTCCCCAATGCAATCCCTCCCCCCTCCCCCCGATCTTGCGGGATTTCAACATTCAGGATTATGGTATTCAAGTCTTTCAGGATTATGATCCAAACTCATGAGAAAACATCAACTTTATTAGTTCAGAATAACAATAATACAGGCACACTTGGTTTCTCAAGTCACCTGCTTGGTCCTCTTCCAATTGTGCTTTTCTTCCTTTCTTTCCTTCCTTTTCTTTTTTTTTTTTTTGAGATGGAGTCTTGCTGTGTTGCCCAGGCTGGAGTGCAGTGGTGCAATCTCGGCTCACTGCAAGCTCTGCCTCCTGGTTCACGCCATTCTCCCGTCTCAGCCTCCGAGTAGCTGGGACTACAGGCGCCCGCCACCACGCCCGGCTAGTTTTTTGTATTTTTAGTAGAGACAGGGTTTCACTGTGTGAGCCAGGATGGTCTTGATCTCCTGACCTCGTGATCCACCCGCCTCAGCCTCCCAAAGTGCTGGGATTACAGGCTTGAGCCACCGCGCCGGGCCTTTTTTCCTTCCTTTTCTTACTGTTCTAAAGATTTGTAATAAACTTCTACTCCTGCTCTAAAACTTGCTTTGGTCTCTTTTTCTGCCTTGTGACCCTCAGTCAAATTCATTCTAAACCTCTCTGCCAAAAAAATAAAATAAAATAAAATATATTTTTTTCATAGAAAGTAGAAAATCTGCCAGGCGCGGTGGCTCAAGCCTGTACTCCCAGCACTTTGGGAGGCCGAGACGGGCGGATCACGAGGCCGAGAGATCCAGACCATCCTGGCTAACACGGTGAAACCCCGTCTCTACTAAAAAAATACAAAAAACTAGCCGGGCGAGGTGGCGGCGCCTGTAGTCCCAGCTGCTGGGGGAGCTGAGGCAGGAGAATGGCGTGAACCCAGGGGGCGGAGCTTGCAGTGAGCTGAGATCCGGCCACTGCACTCCAGCCTGGGTGACAGAGCAAGACCCCGTCTCAAAAAAAAAAAAAAAAAAAAAAAGAAAGAAAGTAGAAAATCTCCTTGTCCCTGGGAGTAAAACTGTGATTTCTAGGTTATTACCAGCTTTGTGTGTGTGCGTGTGTGTGTTGACCATGGTCTTTTACTAGCTGAATATCTTCATTATTGCGTAGTGGTTAATTGTTCTGGTTCTGGGATCTTGGAACCTTATTTTTGGGTTTGAATTTTAGCATCACCACTTAGTAACTTTGTGGTCTTAGGCAATTTATGTGAGCTCTCGGTGCCTCAAATTTCCCAACTGTCCAATAGGAAGAGTTTTAGCACCTAGTTTAAAGGGTTCTCATGAAGAAAAACATGTTATATGATAATATAGGCAAAGAAGCTAGCACACAGTAATAAACTTTAGTAACTTTTAAACTCAGTAAATTTTAACAATTTTTATTAAGTTCTAAACCAGTAAGAAAAATATATATACAATGGCATATTATTCCTCATATGATCTAAGAGATTCAATATTTGAAATTAGGAAATATAATTTGCCAAAAGTAAAGCTATCATTATGAACAGTAAGTAATTTACATCTGAAAAGGATTGATTAGAATCTTATTGTTTACTAACAAAATTTCAACTATATATTTTATTTAGGTTGTGGGAGACAGAAAGGATGCACATTAATATGTTAATGACAATTATCCCTAGGGAGAAGAATCGGGGTATGGGGAAAGTAAGGACTTTTGCTTTCTTACACATTCCCATATTTTTTCAATTCTTTATAAAAAATCATAAATTATTTAGAGAATAAAATTAAGATAATTAAAGAGAGAGGATCTGACAGTACAGTATCACTTAATTAGCCAGAAGTTGGATTGTACCTTCTGCCTCTGGCTTTACAATGCTTCTCTGCCCCATTACACTGTCATCTCTATTCATTAAATCCTATTAGACATTTGTCTCAAGGTCAACATCATGAGTACACTTTGACTACACCATGAAGATTAAACTGAGCTATTCAAAGCACCTAGTATGGAATCTAGCCATAGTAGATGTGAATAAATATTAGTACCCTTATGTTCTGCTCTCCAGTGGCACCTATTTTTTATTTAAAAAATTTCATTTAAGTAATACCAGGGCTGAGAGTGATGGCTCACGCCTGTAATCCCAGAACTTCAGAAGGCCAAGGCAGGAAAATGGCTTGAGGCCAAGAGTTTGAGATCAGCTTGGACAACATAGAGAGACCCCCATCCCTAAAACGAAAAACAGAAAACAAAAAAAAACAACTACAACATCAGAACTCTGAATTTTAGGGGTTGCTTTTGGTTCACCTCTCCATTTGTTTTCAAATTGCTTTTTGTTTGTTATTGCTTTTTATTTTCTTTTTTGCCATAGGCCAAAATCAGAGAAAACAAAAAGGAACACTAAACTTTTATATTTATATATACAAGGCTTTTATATTTAAATACAGATAAGTGAAGTGTTCCTTGTCATATTTTTGCTTAGGAAGCACCAGTGAGCGTTTGGAGAGAAGGGTAAACACAGCTGCCTGGAAATGGCTTTTAGAAACCCATTAAACTGACCGATTTCAACCACTGGTGATGGATGAGGGTAGGAACAAATTCCTTCATGGTACACGAGAACACTGCAAGAAGTTACATTTTAACCTGTCTTAAATAATGAGTAAGACATAATAATTAACCTAAATGCTCAATCCACTCTCCAAATGCGTGAGGCAAATGTTCTCTCCAACGTTTTCTACTCTAAAAGTAAAATAAGCTCCTGAGTCCATTAATATTGCCTAAAAACCTAGGTAGTACTTGATATAATTTTAAGTCTTTTTAGTATTTATTTTCTAGTTAGAAAAGCAATCTATCCACATTGCACAAACTGCTTAACAGGAAGAGATGTGTATTTTTTAAATACTCATATGAATATTAAAATTGATAAAATTTG
This sequence comes from Trachypithecus francoisi, assembly GCF_009764315.1. NCBI lineage: Eukaryota > Metazoa > Chordata > Mammalia > Primates > Cercopithecidae > Trachypithecus > Trachypithecus francoisi. The sequence continues at coordinate 109,741,538 of NW_022681456.1, forward strand.
AATAAGGTCCCTAGTTCAGCTTACAGTCGTGTACCAGTGTCAATTTTCTGATACATAACAATTTTGGCAACTTTTTATGACTTTAAAATGAACACGAAATATCACCCTTACTTTTAGTATTTTGATATTATTAAAGCAAACTAAATATGGCCTAAGAAGGACTCCATACTTCTATATTTGAGTCCTTGTGGATGAACTGTAACCTAGCTTAATAGTCAGACAAAATTGAAAATGTAACTTCTGTAACTATAGCTAAGTCTTGGCCATTCCAGAGGCCATACTTCAACCGTTCATACACTGCTGAGTATTAAAACTGTGTTCAAATGAGGCAAACACCGAGCTGTAACCAATCCAGCCATTCTGTACCTCACTTCCAATTTCTGCACGTCATTCCCTTTTTTTGTCTGTAAGTCTTCTTCCACCATGTGGCTGCGCTGGAGCCTCTGAATCTGCTGAGATTTAGGGGGGCTGCCCGATTCACAAAACATTCATTGCTCAATTCAAGTCCTTTAAATTTCATTTGGTTGAAGTTTTTCTTTTATCAGTATTGAAATAACAATGACATTGTGATTTCAAAGTGGTCAAAATAATACATCAGTTAGGACTTCGTCTATCATCAGTGAGGTTTGCTTACCTAAAATAGCCTAGGGACAAGACTGGATTATGTTGCCTTTTTTGGTTTTTTTTTTTTTTGAGACGGGGTTGGAGTTTTCACTCTGTTGCCCAGGCTGGAGTGCAGTGGCACGATCTCGGCTCACTGTAACTTTCGCCTCCCGGGTTCAAGCAATTCTCCTGCCTCAGTCTTCAGAGTAGCTGAGACTATAGGTGCTTGTCACCACTCACCATGCCCGGCTAATTTTTATATTTTTTATACAGATGGGGTTTCACCATATTGGCCAGGCTGGTCTTGAACTCCTGACCTTGTGATATGCCCTCCTCGGTCTCCCAAAGTGCTAGGATTACAGGCCTGAGACACCGAGCCCGGTTTATGTTGCTCTTGATGCAGGAACTCTAATGCCATCACTGGCTTCTCTTTTGCTGTCTCTCGTCTTATTCCCCTTGTTTGGCTCCAGTTTTAGACAGGTTTTACCCTTGGGAAGCTTCAATGTATTTAAGGTGAGGAAGAGATGAGAGGATAGAAAATCCCATGACTGTTTTCAGAAGTAAAGTGAATAGGTGCTAAGTAGAGAAACAAAACAAGAAGAATGTTCACTTTGGTAGATGAGCAGATAATGAAAAGTTTAAAACATGTAAAAGTATGCATAAGCAATAATCATACAAATTTATAACAAAATATCACTTCCTTTTTTCCCCTACTGCCTCTAGAATTACAGAAGGGAATGAAATACCATTTTCGTCTGACAAACTGGACAAATAAAATTTAATAATATGCAATATGATGACGGTATAGTAAGACATACGCAGTGGGGTTTGGAATTAAAGGCTGCAGCCCTTCTGAAAAACTGTTTTACTCTTTTAACCAGAAATTTCACTTTCAGAGACCTACAGAAGCAATGATACATATAGATGACTACAATGCGCATTGATAGCTATACAATGTTATTTACCATAGTAAAGAGCATAATGTCTCAAAATATGGGAACAACTAAATACATCATGATGTTTCTGAATGATTGAATATTTAATAACCATTTTTTAAAAGGAAACAAATCTGTATATTTCTGTATGTTAAGAATGATCCCGGCCGGCGCAGTGGCTCAGGCCTGTAATGCCAGCACTCTGAGAGGCTGAGGCGGGAGGATCATCTGAGGTCAGGAGTTTGAGAACAGCCTGGTCAACAGGGTGAAAACCTGTCTCTACTATAAATACAAGAATTAGCTGGGCATGTGAAGGGGTGGCCTGCCCCTCCACACCTGTGGGCGTTTCTCTTTAGGTGGAAGGAGAGACTTGAGAAAAGAAATGAGACACAGAGATAAAGTATAGGAAAAAGTGGGCCCAGGGGACCCGCGCTCAGCATACAGAGGACCCACGCCGGCACCGGTCTCTGAGTTCCCTCAGTATTTATTGATCATTATCTTTACCATCTCAGAAAAAGGGAAGTGGCAGGATAATAGGATCATTGCAGGGAGAAGGTCAGCGGTAAGACATATGAATAAAGATCTCTGTGACTTAAGTTTAAGGAAAAGTGCTGTGCCTTGATATGCATATGTAAACATCTCCATAAACCCTTTTAGTGCATAAAGAGCAGCATTGTGCTAGCAAGTCCCACCTTTCGCCCTCAGGCGGTTTTCTCCTTTCTCAGTAAACAGAACATACAATCGGGTTTTACACCGAGATGTTCCATTGCCCAGGGACGGGCAGGAGACAGATGCTTTTCTCTATCTCAACTGCCAAGAGGCCTTCTTTCCTCTTATACTAGTCCTCCTCAGCACAGACCCTTCACGGGTGTCAGGCTTGGGGACGATCAGGTCTTTCCCTTCCCACGAGGCCATATTTCAGACTATCACATGGGGAGAAACCTTGGACAATACCTAGCTTTCCTAGGCAGAGGTCCCTGCGACCTTCGACCTTCGGCAGTGTACATGTCCCTGGGTACTTGAGATTAAGAGAATGGTGATGACTTTTCACAAGCATACTGCCTTCAGGCACTTGTTTAACAAAACACATCCTGCACAGCGCAAAATCCTTTAAACCTTGAGTTACCACAGCACATGTCTCTTGCAAAGACAAGGTTGTGGGTAGGGTCACAGATTAACAGCATCTCAAATACAGAACAAAATGGAGTCTACTTCTTTCTATACAGACACAGTAACAGTCTGTTCTTTCCTTTCCCCATAGGCATGGTGGTGGGTACCTGTAATCCCAGTTACTTGGAAGGCTGAGGCAGGAGAATCACTTGAACCCTGGAGACGGAGGTTGCAGTGAGCAGAGACTGCACCACTGCACTCCAGCCTGCGTGACAGAGCAAGACCCTGTCTCAAAAAAAAACAAAAAGAAGAATACCAAAATTTAAATACATAGAGAGAGAGAGAGAGAGAGAGAGAGTCTGCTCACTAGTTGTGTGATTTTGGTCAGGTTACTGACCTTCTGTGATTCAGTTTCCCCATATCCTTAAAATAAGAAAAATAAAAGTACCCACCATATAGGGTTGAAATGAGGATTATGTAAGTTAATATAAGTAAAGTAAGTATTACTTGTACTTAATTCATGTGAGCATATTATTATATGCAGTTAATGCATTGCATGCCTGGCACATAGTACTATTTTCGATAAATGAAAGCTTTATGCAAATCATGTAATACAAATTCCTGGATGTGTATTGCTTTGCAGGACTCTAAGAAAACTTTAGACAAGTGAACTCTAAGGTTTTCTAGCAAAAAAGTCTCAGTAATAACACTTTGCACCTCACAAATTAATCTATATTTAAAGGACTATATACTCATTCATATTTTAAATGAGCACAGGGATAGAAAGGAAACAGCAGCTAGACTTTCGGACTACAAATCAGGAAGTCGGAAAGAATAAGGGGTTGCTCTGAGGATCAGGACTGGGGATCTGGGGATGAGAGAGGCAGAGGACTGTTTTTTTTTAATTTTTTTAAATTTTTTTTATTTTTTTATTTTTTGAGAAGGAGTCTCACTCTGTCACCCATGTGGGAATGCAGTGGCGTGATCTCGGTTCACTGCAACCTCTGCCTCCTGGGTTCAAGCGATTCTCCTGCCTCAGTCTCCTGCATAGCTAGGACTACAGGCACATGCCACCACGCCCAGCTAATTTTTTTTTTTTTTTTTTTTTGAGACAGAGCCTTGCTCCATTGTCCAGGCCAGAGTGAAGAGGCAGGATCTCAGCTCACTGCAACCTCCACCTCCTGGGTTCAAGCGATTCTCCTGCCTCAGCCTCCTGCGTAGCTAGGACTACAGGCAAATGCCACCATGCCCAGTTAACTTTTTTTTTTTTGAGATGGAGTCTTGCTCTGTTGCCCAGGCCAGAGTGAAGTGGCAGGATCTCAGTTCACTGCAACCTCCACTCCCGAGTTCAAGCGATTCTCCTGCCTCAGCTTCCTGAGTAGCTGGAATTTTGTAAAATACAAAAATTAGTAGCCTGGCTACTTTTTGTATTTTTATTAGAGATGGGATTTTACCAGCTTGGCCAGGCTGGTCTCGAACTCCTGACCTTGTGATCCACCCGCCTCGGCCTCCCAAAGTGCTGGAATTACAGGCATGAGTCACTGCGCCCAGCCCATGCCCAGCTAAGTTTTGTAGTTTTAGTAGAGACGGGGTTTCACTGTGTTAGCCAGGATGGTCTCGATCTCCCGACCTTGGGCCTCCCAAAGTGCTGGGATTACAGACTGTCCGGGACTGTTTGTTTTATTACCAGCACTTGCATTCTGATTCTTAACCTTTTATTTGCTAAAAAAAATAAACTAAATAAATAAATAAAATAAAAATCTATGTTTTGAAATGTGTACAGCTAGAGCATAGAAAAGCTAGTATCTCCTTCAGGATTTCTGGTATGAGAAAAGAAGTATTGGCCGGGCGCGGTGGCTCAAGCCTGTAATCCTAGCACTTTGGGAGGCCGAGACGGGCGGATCACGAGGTCAGGAGATCGAGACCATCCTGGCTAACACGGTGAAACCCCGTCTCTACTAAAAAAAAAATATAAAAAATTAGCCGGGCGAGGTGGCGGGCGCCTGTAGTCCCAGCTACTGGGGAGGCTGAGGCAGGAGAGTGGCGTAAACTCGGGGGGCGGAGCTTGCAGTGAGCTGAGATCCGGCCACTGCACTCCAGCCTGGGCGACGGAGCAAAGACTTCATCTCAAAAAAAAAAAGAAAAGAAAAAAAGAAAAGAAGTATTTGCAACTGCAGTCCTTGGCACCAGAAAGTGTAATAGATCATGGTTCCGGGAAGGAGAAATATAGATGGCATCAGACGACTTCACATAATGCTCAGAGAATGTAGACCAGGTGCTTCTGTTCCCAGAAGCAGCGCCCAGACCATGTCAAGAACACCTTGTGGAAAGCAGTGGGGGCAGTTCTGGTTTCTAATGGGCTCCGCTGTTCTTTCAGCTGATCTGCCAGAAAGCTCATTTTCAGGCAAAAACTGAAATTGAATCTGGTGTGTAATTCACTATACATGGGTATTTTATTCTTTGTATAACTCTAGCAAGGCTGAACCCTTAGCAAGTCAAAGGCTTACCTGCCTGAGGTGCCTTTCACAGATTTATCATGTCCCCCAGTAGGAGACAGCAAGAAGGCATTTTTCCATGAGTAGAATATATACAGTCAAAGTTTTTTCCATGACGTTTTTCAGATACCCAGAGAAAACAACTTGCAAGAGCAAGAGATAAAAATCAACACATATTCATGGCTTTGAGCCTATGCATTTTTTATCGACAAACTACTTCTAAACATCTGTCATTCAAGCACATCAGGGACCTACTGTTTAGCATAAACTAGTCTATATCCAAGTAGACATCGCAATGAGAATTCACAGCTACTAGTATGATTTAGAATTTAACTACCTGTCTTCTAAAAAGAACAGCTAACATGTAAACGGAAAAAAAGTACTCTATGTTACAACTATCTAATGAAGGGCTAGACAATTAGAATCTAATTATTTTGCTTTTTGAGACGTTAAACCCTCAGTTCTCCTTTCCCCTACTAGTATTGTTTTCTCTCCCTGGATCCTTTTTCTTCTTGTTGTTAGAGATACCCACCAAGGCCAGTTGCTCTCCATTTACAAGCATATATTGCTATTATAGTAATACCTCACCTATCTGAAACTCAGGTTCAAGGAACTTCAACTCCTTAAACTATTCCTAAGAATTAGGAAATAAGGAAAATTGCAAAGAAAATGATGTAAAAGAATCTATGTATCGATGAATGTCTTTCAAATCCTAACTCAGGGTTCATTTACTCATATTGTGCCTCAAGTTTAATAGGTATCTGCTGGGAGATATAAACGTACCTTGTCAGAAGTACTATGTTACTTGGAGATATAAAAGTGAATAAAGTACCCTCAAAGAATTTACCATCCTAATAATATTAGCTAATCTGGTTTTGTAGCTACTGAAGTATAAAGACAGCAAAATAGAATTAACAAAGAATTCCCACAGAAAGGCACACAGATAGCAGCAAGATGAAAACTATTTTTGGTTCTATTCTTAAATAACAGAGTAATTTGAAGCCAGTCACTCAAACTCTAGGTATTCATTTGGATTAGATTATTTTAAAGTTCCTATTTTGTTCTCCAATTCTATGAATACAGTTTTAAAACAGTTCACAATCTGATAACAGGAGACTTCTTTTTAAGGCACAAGAAGTCAAAAAACACAGCAGAATGGAGTCATTTACTATAGGAGTGAATTACTGCATCTTCTGCAACATCATAAATATTGTTGACAACAGCCCACAGACTGGAAAAGCCCAGACAGGGAACTTGTATGTTGTTACATTTACATCCTTTATCTCATCATTTTAAAATTTATTGACTGGTTTATTATCTATGATCCTCCACTGGAATATATGTTTCTCATGACAAACATTTTGTTGTTGTTGTTGTTGTTGTTGTTGTTGTTGAGATGGAGTCTTGCTCTATCACCCAGGCTGGAGTGCAGTGGCCGGATCTCAGCTCACTGCAAGCTCCGCCTCCCGGGTTTACGCCATTCTCCTGCCTCAGCCTCCCGAGTAGCTGGGACTACAGGCGCCCGCCACCTCGCCCGGCTAGTTTTTTGTGTTTTTTTTTTTTATTAGAGACGGGGTTTCACCGTGTTAGCCAGGATGGTCTCGATCTCCTGACCTCGTGATCCGCCCGTCTCGGGCGCCCAAAGTGCTGGGATTACAGGCTTGAGCCACCGCGCCCGGCGACAAACATTCCTTTGACAATTTTTAACATTAACATTCAGTTTTATAACTACATTTCTGGGAATTTTTTGTGCTTATCTCTACATTAATTGGTTTAGCCATCATTACCTATGTTTTTATGCCATAATTTCCCCCTTTCTTACAGTCCTAATTTTGCTTATTTTTCAATATGTTGGCATGTAGTTTCCCAGTGATTTATTTCAAAATAGAATGGTATGAGGAATATATTTTCTGGATCTTGTATATATAAAATTGTCTTTTATGCATGAAAGATAGCTTGCCAGGGTATATAATTCTCAAATGTTTGAGGGTGGTAGCATGCTTTCCTGGCATTTAGAGTTACATACTAGAGCATTCACTTTGTTCAGTCAGTTTAGAACACCTTGTGGCGAGGAATGGAAGTGAGGGTAGAGGAAGGAAATAGATGCCTCTTTTCCTTTTTTCCTACCTCATCTCCAAAGTTACACAGTAATGGGGACGGCAAGAAGAGGAATAAGTGGAGAGATATTTAGAAGTAAAGTCTGCAGAGCCTGGTGATTGACTTGCAAAGTAGGTGAAAAAGAAATCTAGGGTGGCTTCTAGATATCTTGCTAGGCTGACTTGGCTATTCTTGCTTCAAACTTGGATTTAGGGTTAATGTAATACTTTTGAGATTATCCTCCAAGCTCTTTCCCTCACCATCACATTTTAATTTGTAATTGGACTGTATCTTCAGTCATTCAAAGTCCCCACTAGCTGAATGATTTGAAGAGTTTGAGGCTTATGAATTCTTCTCAACAAACCCTTCTCTTAGTGATTCTTTACTCTGAATTTTTATTGTAATTTAACCAAATTTCTCTCACCACTTATCACATTGTATTGTAATTGAAATAGGTTGCCTACTTGTCTATCGCCATTGGACTAGGAACACCTCAAAGGGCATACTGTTATATTTATTTTTTTACCAATGCTTGGCACTGAGAAGAAACTGAAGCAATAATTATAGAATTAGTGGTCATCTACAAGAAATATGCATTTACAAAAAAAAATTTTTTTTTCACATATAGGTAGTTTGTGAGATGGCTATATTTGAAAGCATTTTCATTATAAGAAAACAGAACTGAAGCCAGACTCTTCAGAATTCCTCCAGTTTATCATTCATTCATTTATTCATCAATGTTATATATTTAGGTACCAAGCACTAACTGAGTGTTGAAGACGGAATGAATGACAACATTCAGCTCTGGAGTCGATCAGGGACTAAACAAGAATGTGCATATCTCACTTAATGTTCCCACCATTTCCCCTAGAGGGCAAAGCCTGACCTTGAGACCAGGTGGAATTGTAGGGGAACTTCAGAAGTCAGGGACCAGGCCTCATTGGTCTTGTCAGGCAACGAGTAAGCAATCAGTGCGTGTTTGTTGAAACAGGTTGAAAAAAATAGTCATCTTCACCAAATGAACTTTAAAACGGAGATGATCTAAATTCAGATGTATTTTTTAAGTCCTTTAAAGTTTAACTGAAATGCAACATAGAAATTTATTTCTATTTGTACTAAATCTAATCGAACAAAATCTAATCGATTTTGTTAATATCTAGAAGAGTCGGGGATGGGCAAGTTTTAGAAATAACGTGGCCTCCGCATTGAAGAGCCTGCGAGATGTGAGACCAGCTAAGAGCGAAGGCCTCTGGAAGGTGACCCCCTTATCTGGAGGATGGGGGAGGGAATGTGCACACTTGAGCCCTTGTCCTTGAAGGGGATTGAGCGAGCCGAGGGGAGGGGTAGGCGGTGCTCGGGTTTCCAATCACAATGGAGAAACCTAAGAGGCTGCGGAGGTTGTGGGGCCCCGCCCCCTCCTCCCTCCTTGCAGAGCCGGCGCCGGAGGAGACGCACGCAGCTCACATTGTCTTCTCCGCACTGCTGCTGTTACAGAGGTCTCCAGCGCCTTCCCTCTCCTGGTAGGTTTCGGCTCAGGATCCTGAATTCTGGCTCACAGACAAGCTGGTGGGACGTGCGGGGGAGTCATTGTGTGGGGAGCCGCGGGAAGGAGGAAGAAGCACGTCTCTCCTCCGTGGCCTTTAGCTCTGAGCATCCGGCCTCGGGCCCTGACTCTGCCGCTCGGTTTGGGGCGCAGGGCGGGTCGTGCCCTAGCGGAGGAGCAGAAAGGCAGAGGGTAGCAGCGGCGGCTCAGGGAAGTTCTATCAGGGGAGAGACTTGTTGCATTTGCAGCTAAAACCGGGCCCTGCTTGTCCTTAGTGGGTTCATGGCGGCCACATCACCCCCACGGCCTGCTGGCGGGAGTCGGGACACGTGCCCGAGTAGCTGGGGGAGGGGGACGGAATCAGGTGGCCTGTGAAGGCTGGACCATCTTTACCTCGAATATTTCAATCTACTACCAAGGTAATAGAGAAATGCCCCTGCACTCGCTGGGATGAGGAGAAAGGCATCTAGATGACCAGCACGTTTGGCGCTGTACTTATCTTTACCCGGCTCTCAGCCTTTCCGGGAGCTATGCGCCAGTTCTTTCCTGCAGGGCCTCTTTTCTTGATGCTTAGGTGCTTCGTTTACTTTACCAGCCTTGGGTTCTCCAAGTAAAGAAGTCCTAGACTTGTCCCCACAGACCTTACTCGGGGAAATCTCTAGCTTCTGCCTGCCCTTGTGATCTGCTGCTGTTTGCTGCCTGTGCCCTGAGGAGGAGATGGTTTGTGCGCGCCGCCAGCAGTACAAGCTGCAGTAAGGGCCTGGGGGATGGGGGGAGGGGAGGAATTCAAAAGCAAAACCTGAATCTTTAAAAGATTACAGTGAGAAAGATTCTGCAAAGAAGATCTTTGTTCTTGAAATTAAGGCACTCGTTTATTTCTTATGATTTATATCCACCGCAGTGAGGAGACATAAGGGACCAAGACTCAGAAACAAATTTTTACCGTTTGTCGTTCTTTTTTTTTTTTGAGGCAGAATCTTGCTCTGTCGCCCAGGCTGGAGTGCGGTGGCGCGATCTCGGCTCACTGCAGCCTCCGCGTGCCGGGTCCACGCCATTCTCCTGCCTCAGCCTCCCGAATAGCTGGGACTACAGGCGCCCGCCACCACGCCCGGCTATTTTTTTTTTGTATTATTAGTAGAGACGGGGTTTCACCGTATTAGCCAGGATGGTCTCGATCTTCTGACCTCGTTATCCGCCCGCCTCGGCCTCCCAAAGTGCTGGGATTACAGGCATGAGCCACCGCGCCTGGCCCGTTTGTCGTTCTTGTTCCTTACAGCCTGCGCTCTGATGTTGGCACAGGCCTGTACATCATGCAGACCATTTTCTTCTCATTTCTTAAAACTCCTTTTAAGGAAAAATTAAAGTAAAGCACCTTCTCCAGAAATATCTGAAAGAAAATCTGACTTGAGCCTTTAAATTGTACTTCCTGAAGTTTTCTAAGTTAAAAGGTCTGTCAGAACAACGAATCTATTTAGATAGCCACCGTTTCTGGATTTTCTTTCCTTTTTTTTTTTTTTTTTTTTTGAGACGGAGTCTCCCTCTGTCGCCCAGGCTGGAGTGCAGTGGCGCGATCTCGACTCACTGCAAGCTCCGCCTCCCGGGTTCACGCCATTCTCCTGCCTCAGCCTCCCGAGTAGCTGGGACTACAGGAGCCTGCCACCTCGCCCGGCTAGCTTTTTGTGTTTTTTAGTAGAGACGGGGTTTCACCGTGTTAGCCAGAATGGTCTCGATCTCCTGACCTCGTGATCCGCCCGTCTCGGCCTCCCAAAGTGCTGGGATTACAGGCTTGAGCCACCGCGCCCGGGCCGTTTCTGGATTTTCATTTTCCACTGTTTCCTGAGCCCCCATATGCCAAAATGATCGTAAACAGACCATCTAACAACAATAAATTTAAGGGCAGAACAACTATCCATGTGTGTCCTTCGTTCAAGAAGAGATGCAGCATTCTTTCTTCTGAGCCTGCTTAAAATGCAGGCCCTGGCTGAATTTATTTCATTTTAAGGTCATCTATTTGTGGAGACACTTGCACAACATTGCATCTTTCTTCTCTCTTTAGCATCCACTAGGAAACTGTAAGTATGATCTGTAAAGGCGGAAGAATGTCGTTTTAATTTATCCTTACAGATGGGAGGAAATATTTTTTGGAAAAAAAGTAGCTATAAGACAATAGTTGTTACACAGTTGTCTCCAAATTCAGATACTTTATTCCAACTCAGTCCTGCTAACTCTTACTTTACATATACAGTTAATAAACTAGGCTTATTGCTTAGTCCATTGCAGATTAGAATTAAAAACTAGACTGGGAAGCACTGGTACAGTTTGAGACAGGTATGTTGGCCTCAGATGCGACAGAGTCTGACATAAAAAGTAAAAACCAAGTGAAAATAATGGACATTACAATGGGTTACTAAAATTATAAGTAATAATTATGAAGAAAAGGCTTATTTGCCATCTGTGTTTTCTGTTCAAGAAGGCAGGGTGGTATATATTTAGTGTACTGTAAATTGCCATGGAATTGATGTTTATTTCTGTAAGTTTTGCTGTTTTTTTCAGTTACCTAGAAAACCTATCGGGTTATCCGATGGCACAGATAACATTTGTTACTGTGCAGATCATTCATTTTCCAACAGGTTTCGGGATTTTTTTTTTTTTTCTTTTTACATTTTGGGGGTCTTTAATTTGGATGGTTAGACAGAAACTGTTTTAGAGACTGATTGTCTCCTAATGAGATCCCCTGAAAGGACAATGTCTACTTTCCAAGAAGCTTCTTAGGTACCCTAAAAGGAATTCAGGTTGGTATTTTTGCAGACTTTGCATAAAAATTTTCATTGCCATTGTAAAATAGTCACTATGTATTAAGTATGCATTCCATGTCCAGTACACTGTAACACATTTTATGTGAGACAAAGTAGAAGAATCAATCCCTGTCTTCCAAGAATGATAATAATCATTAATAGTAGAAATTATATTCAAAATTGGCCATTTATTCTTTTTATCCAAGCTTAAATATGAGTTAATACTAGACCCAAACTTAGTTTACATAATAGTTACATATACATTCTTCATAGGGGAAACAAATTAGCTAATTTACACATAAATATTCACAGGTTTTTAGCCAGAAATAGTAACAACCTACTAAATGCATGGACTCACAGGGTGAAGGAAGAAATCCAGTTCTAATGGGCTTCATGAAAGTTTTTAGCTAAATGAATTCTTCCATTAAATGGATCTCATGGTTTTTTTTTTTTTTTTTTCTTTTGAGATGGAGTCTTGCTCTGTGGCCAGGTTGGAGTGCAGTGGTGCCATCTCAGCTCACTGCGAGCTCCGCCTCCTGGATTCAAGTGATTCTCCTGCCTTAGCCTTCCCAGTAGTTAGGAAGGACTACAGGCGTGCGCCACCATGCCCAGCTAATTTTCATTTTTTAGTAGAGACGGGATTTCACCATGTTGGCCTGGATAGTGTCAATCTCTTGACCTCGTGATCCGCCTGCCTTTGCCTCCCAAAGTGTTGGGATTACAGGCATAAGCCACCACGCCCAGCCCGGCCTCATGGTTCTTTAAAATACATTCTGCTTTCTAGAATATCATTAGGCTGATTTTAAGTTGTCCTTGAGTTCAAAATTGCAACAGTATCATTTTAAGGATGATCTCTATTTGAATTTCATATGCAGATATATGTGTAATGTTTTGATTCTTTCCTTGCAGTGCAAAATGGCAACTCTTAAGGAAAAACTCATTGCACCAGTTGCGGAAGAAGAGACGACAGTCCCAAACAATAAGATCACTGTAGTGGGTGTTGGACAAGTTGGTATGGCGTGTGCTATCAGCATTCTGGGAAAGGTATGCTTCAAGAACACCATAGATGATAGAGAAGTTCAGCATGTGTACACAGTTTCTTTGGGCACCTTGGAATTTTATTATATCTCTAAAAGATTTCTTTTTTTCCTGAACAATTTGAAGTTGTAGATGTAATCCCACTTCACTTTTAAATATTTAAGCATGTATCTCCTAAAAGAATTATATTCTCCCTATGTGACCGTAATAGTTACTGCACTTAGAGAATTTAACACTGATGCAGTACGATCATCCAGCATACACTATTAACATTTAAAATTCTCCATGTTGTCAAAAATCTCAAAATCATGCCATTTATAGCTATTTTCACTTCAGTGCAAGATCATGTGTTTCATACACTTGTCATGTCTCTTCTTCTTGAATCTGGAACTGTTACTCAACCTTTCTTTGTTTCTTCTGTCATTGACATTTTTGTAGCATCCAGGTGAGTTCTGTAGAATGTCCCTCAGTTTGTCTGTCTGATATTGTCTTGTAATTCAGCTCGGGTTGAATTTATTGGGTGGGATTGGAACTAGGTGATGTCATGTCCTCCTTTGTGCAGACCGTCAGGAGACACATGATGTTCAACTTGTCTCATTACTGCTGAACTTAATCCCCTGGTTCAAGTGGTCACACAGCAAGCCTTCTCTACTGCAAAGATCCCTTTCCCTCCTTTAATTAATAAGTACTCTGCACATGCATGGCTTTGTGAGTTTGTGGGAATGTTCTGTTAAGCCCTTGAAAGTTTTACCTATTGGTTTTATTTTGAAATGATTTCAGATTTACAGAAAATTTGTAAGAATGGTAAAAAAATAAAACTTTCATAAATATTTCACTGACATTTACCAGTTCTTAACATTTTGTTATTTATGCTCTCTCACCATATATACATACATACACATATGTGTGTGTGTATATATATATATATATATGCTCATAGGTAGATAGATTTGTAGATACAGAGATCTATAGATATAGATATAGATGTCCACGATATATGTGTCTGTATCTATAGATGGCTTTTTTTCTGAACCATTTGAAAATAAATTGCAGATATTATGCCCTTTACTTCTAAGTCCTTTAGAGCAGCAGTCCCCAACCTTTTTGGCACGAGTGACCAGTTTTGTGGGAGACAATTTTTCCACAGATGTGGGGTGAGGGGATGGTTTCAGGATGAAATTGTTCCACTTCAGATCATCAGGCATTAGCTAGATTCTCTAGATTCAGTACTGACCCGTGACCTTGGTTTTGGGGACCCCTGTTTTAGAGTACATTTCCTTAGAACATGTTCTGAGATAATCAGTGCAATTATCAACATCAGGAGATTTAACACTAATACTATACTGTTATCACCTTCCACTTCAGTTTTTCTTATATACCTCCATAGGCTTTTTGCCTTACCTCATATGTATCCTTTGGAGTTCAAACCACAGTTAAGCTTTCTTTAGTTCTCAAAGACTTTTGAGGAAAGAAGCCCTTTTCTTATTTATCTCACTGAATTGATTCCTTATTTCTTCTGATGGCTGCCTTAAATGTAGGAACAACAAAAACAAAAATGCTGCCTTGCCTTCAGGAGAACACACTGTCCCTTTGTATCATATGTAAAGGCTGCCTGAATAACCCCTAACCAAGCACATTTCTGTTTTCAAAGTTTAAATTCTAAAGCAGCAAACTGAATCTTTACTGAGAAACACTTATTAAAAAAATAAGCTAAAAAACGTAGTGCACACCAATGAACATTTTATCCTTTTGTGTTTCCTTCTAGCTAGTTTCAATTGACTAGGTAACTATCATTTAGGATAGCAGCTCCCTCAGATTACAGGGAATTGAAATAACCAGAATTTCATGCTCACTGTTCATGCCAATAAAAACAAAGTATTCCAGCTTACATCCTTTTGAAAAAAACATTGAGTATGTGCCATGTTCAGAAATAAAATGCTTTATTTTAAACAACCTTAGGAGAGAGGAACTGTTCATTTACTTGCTGTTGGATGAGATGGCTGATGCTTAACGATCCTGTCCACAGTGTCACATGTGGCAGTGGTGGAGCTGTATTTTGAACCCAGGGCTCTGAAGTCTTCACCGTAGTGACTCTACAATTTTCATTTTATTCAATGCTACTGTTGGGGCATTTAGAAAAAAATTAATGTATTCATTAAATACGAGCTAGAGATTTTTCTTTCCTTCTGTTAATCTCAAAATTGGGGCCTTTCAGGAAACTATATCTGAGCTATCATGATTCTGTAAGAAGTACCTCTATGATGTTGTAATCCTAAATTTTAAATTCTCTTCAGTAAATAATTTAATTGAGACTGTGCCTGGAGTTATATAACACTTTGGCTCAACTCAAGGGCTTGAGAGAATAGCCCCTGCTGCTACCACAGTTGGGATCTTCAGATTCAGAGACTATGATTTCTGTCTTTCTGTTTTTTGTGTTTTTTTTTTTTTTTTTTTTTTGAGACAGAATCTCGCTTTGTCTCCCAAGCTGGAGTGCAGTGGCGGGATCTCAGCTCACTGCAACCTCCACCTCCTGGGTTCAAGCAATTCTCCTGCCTCAGCCTCCTGAGTAGCTGGGACTACAGGCGCGTGCCACCACGCCCGGCTCATTTTTTGTGTTTTTAGTAGAGACAGGATTTCACCGTGTTAGCCAAGCTGGTCTCAAACTCCTGACAGGATTTCACGGTGTTAGCCAGGCTGATCTCAAACTCCTGACCTCATGATCTGCCTTTCTCGGCCTCCCAAAGTGCTGGGATTACGGGTGTGAGCCACCGCGCCCGGCCCTGATTTCTGTTTTTCAATCTGGCATTCTTTTCCCTTTATCTTTTGCAAAATGGAGTACATTGCCTTAGAAATTATGTGAAGACTATCTAACAAAGAATATGTTTGAAACTCTAAGTACAGGAAAGAATGACTGACTTGTTGAAAGATGATTTTACCAATTAAAAATGTCTAAATATTATTTTAATGGTTCAAAATTGTGTTAATACGTGGTAAAGATTAGAAATCCCACTAGCTTAATAGAGAAAGGAAAATAACTCTGCATGTGGGTGTTTGTATATTACTTCATTTATTCCTTTCTGTAACCTGTCAGGATATTGTCATCTATATCGTATGGTTGAAAAAAACAAAAACCAAACACCCAAGATGACACAGATAGTAAATACCACGTCTGGCCTTTTTGAGCTCATAGATGGTGTAGTGTGCCCCCAGACATTAAATAAAAGTATAGCATCGGAGAGGTTGAGGAGGGACACGCATTAGCTGGATTCTGGAAGCCCACTAAGGCTCCCTAGTACAGTGTCGCACCGAATGAAGACTTGGTTATTTTTGGCTTCTACTTTTGCCCACTCTCTGCAGCCCGTTGCTTATATAATAACCATAGAGAGCTTTCATAAAACGAGTGGCTCCCCTACTTAAAACTCTCCAGTCATTTTACAGTGCACATATGCTACACACATACATAAAATCCCATGAGGCCTCACAGATCCCTCCCTGCCTGTTTCTCAGAGCAAAGCAATGGAACACACAACTCCAGGGGCACCATACACACGGAGGCAGCAGACCTGCCAGTGCAACGTGATGGTACCGTCTCTGACTTCATCTCTTCTATTTTTCTTCTGCCCCTCAAATGCCAATCTCATTTTTGCTTAAACTCTTTTACTTGCATTTCCCTTCACGTGGAATGTTCTTCCCTAGGCCACAGGGTTGACCCCTTCCTATCATTCAGATCTTACTGCAAATGCATGCCTGTGCAGGCAGGCCGTCCTTGCCTTCCGATATAAAAGTAAACTTCCTTCCCAGTAGCTTCAACATCTTCCTGCCTTATGCTCTTAAGAGCATTTCTACCTTCAGAGATTAGCCTGATTTGTTGTTTGTTTAATTCCTATTTCCTTCCTGATACATTCCATGGCAGCAGAGACTTTATCGGAACTGTATACTTGAGTAGCAGGATAATGCCAGGCACTTATATGATAAATAAATGAATACTTCTGCTGTTACTTGTAAACTGCACTCATATTTTGTCAAACTTTGGTCATGGCTTTATCTTCTACTGCCAGACTTTACTTTTGCCCCATTATCCATCTCAGTCTCTGCATTTTAACCACCAAGACAAGAGGATCTGAATGTCGAACTCATCATGTCGTGGGGGTCAGGAAGAGCTTTGAGGCAAGATTATCATAAATCCTTAGCTTCTAAGTCTGTCTTTGGTTTGAGTGTTTATCCTTGCTTCAGTCAACTGTAGCCATGTTCTTGTGGACAAACACAGTATAACAAAGCTCTTAAGAGGAGCAAGGTAGGTACAACGACAAATTGCAGAGTAGTTTTTGCAATGCAAGACTTGGCTTAAAAGTAAAACATAATGAAAATTTGGCATTTGTACAACCCACCTTTGGTATTTCAGCCAGAAACATGCTCAAATAGTATTTAATAATAATGTAGAAGTAGCATTTCAGAGAGGAAGAAATAAACTATTGAATAAATGGCACTTATCCATTTAGCTAATTATTTGAGAAAGGTTATACCTTTTCCTCCCGCAAAATTGTATGCATACTAAATAAATAAACACTTGGAGGAGATATATATATATATTTTTTTCTCTTGAGAGAGAGAGTCTTACTCTGTCACCCAGGCTGGAGCACAGTGGCATAATCTGCTCACTGCAACCTCTGCCTCTCGGATTCAAGTGATTCTCCTGTCTCAGCCTCCCTAGTAGCTGGGTTACAGGTGCATGTCACCATGCCAGGCTAATTTTTGTATTTTTAGTAGAAACAGAGTTTCACTATGTTGGCCAGGCTGGTCTCAAACTCCTGACCTCAGGTGATCTGCCTGCCTCAGCCCCCCAAAATGCTGAGATTATAGGCATGAGCCACCACACCTGGCCAACACTTAGAAGTAAAAATGAAACTATCAAATATTAAGGCACTGGTGGTAGTGGAAGAGGGAGAATATATGGCTGTGTCGGGTCCACACAGGACTTTAGCCTTTTTGTTAAGTCTGTCACAGAAGTAGAGTAAAAATAAATACGTTTTTAAAAGCCATTTTAGGCCGGGTGCGGTGGCTCAAGCCTGTAATCCCAGCACTTTGGGAGGCCGAGACGGGCGGATCACGAGGTCAGGAGATCAAGACCATTCTGGCTAACACAGTGAAACCCCGTCTCTACTAAAAAAAATACAAAACTCTAGCCGGGCGAGGTGGGGGCGAGGTGGCGGGCGCCTGTAGTCCCAGCTCCTCGGGAGGCTGAGGCAGGAGAATGGCATGAACCCGGGAGGCGGAGCTTGCAGTGAGCTGAGATCCGGCCACTGCACTCCAGCCCCGTCTCAAAAACAAAAACAAAACAAAAACAAAAACAAAATACCATTTTAGTGATATATTAAGCAAGCTTTTAACAGTGGTATTCTTGGTGTCTAAGTGACCTTGATCCATAGTAAGAATACTGATTTTGCAGTTAATCTAAACCTTACCATTTCAAACATTATAAACACACTTACAGCTTAAGTGAAATATATGTATGGTAAATTCATTTTATAAATGTGTGAATACAGAGGGAGATTTATTTAAGCCAAACAACACAACGAGTACTTAGGCACGCATCTTCTATTTGCACGCCTCTGGATTTGGGTGATATTCAGTGCTGCAGATGCAGCTAAATTCAGTGTTAAACAATTATTATTTAAGTGTTGGATCTCTTCCTTCCTTTTCAGCCGCGAATGCACTTCTCAGGCAATTCTCTACACCTACTGAAACAAATAGACAGGATCTGAGATCCTGTGACATCCTTTTCTACTTAAGCACCAAATTGTTTTGCCCTGTTGACTTCAGCAGCACACATGTGATGTTACTAAAATAAGAGTGATATTCCCAGTGCTCAGTACCTTAATAGAATCATTATAGCTATTATCAAGTTGTATTGCATTAATTTAGGACCTAAAAAACACAAATGAGAACTTTGTGTGCTCTTATCAGAGATTGCAAAGAACAAAAGTAGCTTTAAAGGTGTCAAAACGTCTTTAAGGAAAAATGGATAAAAATTCATGCCAGTATTTGATATACATGGAAATGAGGAAATGTTTTGTACCTGATCCCCAGCTCAAAGAGTGGTGATTTCAAAAATCTGCAAGTAATTTGGTTGCTCAGAGTTAAGGACACATTTGATCATCGGGAGACCTCAGTCTTAGAGAAACCCTCACAAACAAGCCCACTGTAACTTACTTCATGAGACCAGGCAGCCACTTAGATTTTAGCAACAGAGGACAGTGTTTATTCATTGTCCTACGGGGAGCGAGACTTGCTTTATCTAGCAAGCTAAGTAGGTCAACTTTTCTTATTGGCTGTCTCCCAACTCTCTGCTGCATCTCCCTCTGGTGGCCCCTGCCGCCTGTGCTACTCCACCTTATTCTTCAAAGTGCTTCCTGAACTCCAGTTACTTACCCGCCGCCCACCCCCCACACCCCCGTTTCCCACTTCTCCATTAATACCCTTCACCTGTGTAGCTGATCACACTACTATTCTTAGAAGAGGTTGACCCTTGAACAGCATGGGCTGGTTCATTTACAGGCAGATTTTTTTTTTCAGCCAAAAGTATATTGAAAATACTGTATTCAGGGGATGCGAAACCCACATATACGGAGAGTCTTTTGCATCCTGTGAGTACTGTCCTTTCTGTATACTTGATTATGCCCAGATTTTGGTACACTTGGGGGTCCTAGAACCAATCCCTTGAGGATCATATATTCAGGAATGACTGTAATGGCATTTTAAACTGGGACCCAGAATTGAAATATTTTACTTAGCTGATATTTTTGCTAACAGCCATAACAACAGTAAAAGCAAGGACTCTGGTGATGTTTCAATAGGAGGGATAACCATTTTATAAATAGTTCATAAATTATAGTTTCCATAAGATAATGGAATTTCATAGATGAAAGGTTGCTTAGATGCGTGTAAAGCAACCACCTTTTTTTCCCTTTTTTTCTTTCACTTTTACGTAGACATTCTGAGAACATTTAAAAAGTTAATAATTCCAGGCCCAGCGCTGCCTATTCCAGGCCAGGCCTGTAATCCCAGCACTTTGGGAGACCGAGGTGGGTGGATCGACTGAGGTCAGGAGTTCAATACAGCCTAGGCAACAGGGCAAAACACCATCTCTACTAAAAATACAAAAATTAACTGGGTATGGTGGCATGCACCTGTGATCCCAGCTACTCAGGAGGCTGAGGCTGGAAAATCACTTGAACCTGGGAGGTGGAGATTGCAGTGAGCTGAAATTGCACCACTACACTCCAGCCTGGGCAGCAGAGTGAGACTCTGTCTCAAAAAAAAAAAAAATTATGACTCCAGATCAAGATTAAATAGTATATTCATTACTTTAGATTGTATTTTGAGTGGGGTACAGAGAATGACAATTGGAATTGAAAACAAAAGAAATCTGAGACTGGACAAATCTCAGGCACAGATTCGGAGTGATCTCATGAAGAAACCTCCCAGTTCTAGATTCTTCTGCCCATAAAACTCTCCTTCCTTTCCCCACCAAGACATTTGAGTGGATTAGAGCCACCCTGAAAATTCCAAGCTTTAGCCTGGGTTTCAAATCCCGGTGATTTAAGCCAAATCTCCCCTTTCAGAAAGCCTCCAAATTGGGGTGACTTCAAGGATGGACACATTGCCCAAGGTTGTTTCTGGGCCTCAGTGTATTTTTGTTTTCACCATTCCCTCCCGCTTAATATATAGACTTGTATTCAGTAGGCCTACTCCTGAACTAAGCTGGCTTCCTAATGAATCTTTAAGTCTACATGATCTTAAAGTATAGTTTGTACCATGTGAACTGAATCCTTGTTGAATATCTAAGTTCATGGTAAAAGTCCCAAGATGTTTAGACCTTGGTGCTTAGCCATGTTAAAGATCTTTCTTTGGGTTAGATTGTGAGCTGAGGCATCCTAGAGTGGCTTAGGGTTCTAATGCCTGTTTTTGCATTTACAGTCTCTGGCTGATGAACTTGCTCTTGTGGATGTTTTGGAAGATAAGCTTAAAGGAGAAATGATGGATCTGCAGCATGGGAGCTTATTTCTTCAGACGCCTAAAATTGTGGCAGATAAAGGTAATTTCACTTAATGCCTAAAGTGATCTAAGATTTTTTCATGCCCCCAAAAACACACTTGGAATGCATCTTACAGCATAATAGATTTATTTGTAAGTAGGAAAAGTTTTGGAACAGTTATTTCAATAACTGTCAATAAGATATTTATAATCTAGTTTAGTAAATTCAAATTATTGCAAAATTGTTATGTAATTATAAAATATTTCCCCCTTTTTCCTCATTTTATTAAAAGCTCTTATTGCTCTTATTTGTCTACCATATTCTACTTTTTATTTCTCATACATTTTATATTTGCTTATTAATGGACAGCTACCTAAAATGAGTTTGGTAGCCAGAAATGATCACTGATATGTCACCAACAGGAAATAACAAATAGGATTTATAGCATTGTTTGGCTTATTTTACCACTTTTCTTCTATAGGCCAATTTTCTTTCATCCGTTTCTAGAAACCCACTTGCTACTACTAAAATGTACACGTAGCAAATTGACATTTTCCCATTGGAAGTATATGTAGAAAATGGTTATGTATTCCACACTGCCACACTAGTTATCTTTATCCTAAAGCAGATGCTTTCCCTGAAATGAAAGTTTGAATGCATTCTTTTCTTTAAAGATTTCTTATCTTTGTATAAACCTTTGTCTGTATTCGAAAACCTCTAGCAGGGCCTGCACAGCTCTCAATTTGGATATAACCTGCATTTCCTCGTGGCTCATCGTCCTCCTCTCCTCCCTCAGTCCCTGTTATAAAATTAGTCTTCCCATCCTGGTGAATCTGGTGTTGGCAGTTTCTTTTCTTCTGGGTCCAGTTTATCCTCAAGGTTAAACTCAAGTATCACTTCTGGTAACCCTCTCCCACATACCTTCTACACATTTGATATGTAACATTTTGGGCTATTGTATTATAACGGCTTATTGTATGCATCTGAGAACCAGCGTGTTTTAGACCCCAAAAGTATTGGTATAAAGTAATTTCAATGCCTTGAATCAACTAAATAGTAGCTATTATTTATAAATTTGTAACATTCTGGGTACTGTGTGAAACATTTTGCACATATTATTTCATCTTCATCTTTGCAACAACCTTAGGAAATGTAGGGACTATAATTACTGCCATTTTAGGGAGAGGAACCTGACAAAGTATTAACCATCAAAAGCCACATTGTAACCCAGTTTAATTATGCAAATCATCCATAGCTGTTGAGTCAAATGACCACATCAAATCGTGATATCCGTGTATTTTGAAAAAGGATACACTTAAGAAAAAAATGAAATCTCCAGGGGAACTTGCAGTGCTAAAAAGCGAATAAGCTTCCTAAAAAATATTGAGTATTAGAAATCCAAGTTTTAGTTTCCAGACAAAACCAAACACTTCAGTGCTTTCCCTCCCTTCCTAAATTTAACTTTTTTTTTCTTTCTTTCTTTCTTTCTTTTTTTTTTGAGACGGAGTCTTGCTGTGTCACCCAGGCTGGAGTGCAGTGGCGCGATCTGGGCTCACTGCAAGCTCCGCCTCCCGGGTTCACGCCATTCTCCCGCCTCAGCCTCTGAGTAGCTGGGACTACAGGCGCCCGCCACCACGCCTGGCTAGTTTTTTGTATTTTTTGTATTTTTTAGTAGAGACGGAGTTTCACCATGTTAGCCAGGATGGTCTTGATCTCCTGACCTCGTGATCCACCCGCCTCGGCCTCCCAAAGTGCTGGGATTACAGGCTTGAGCCACCGCGCCCGGCCCTAAATTTAACTTTTTAAGATAAAATAAAAGTAACTTAAAATTGATTGGTTTTGGGTTGGTTTTTTTTTTTTTTTTTGATGTCTACCTATTGGAGTCACTGTTTACACTTCATTTTATTCCTGACAATTCATTGAATTCGTAGCCAAAACCATACTTTGGGGTCATCTTTATTTCCTTTATTTTCTGAGGTAGTTTGGTGTTTGGATTATTGCAATGTAGCTCAAGGGAGAAAAAAACAAGCCAGGAACATTGAACTTCAAGCCCTTACAATACAGAAAACTTAATTCACATATATGTTCTAGAAGCTTATGTATGGGTAGGCTTTTAGAGCATGTCATATAGGATATGTTTTAATGAAGAGTTGCATTTAAAGTACCTGTTTTTGCCTTTTCTTTTTAAAGATTATTCTGTGACTGCCAATTCTAAGATTGTAGTGGTAACTGCAGGAGTCCGTCAGCAAGAAGGGGAGAGTCGACTCAATCTGGTGCAGAGAAATGTTAATGTCTTCAAATTCATTATTCCTCAGATTGTCAAGTACAGTCCTGATTGCATCATAATTGTGGTTTCCAACCCAGGTATTATTGTAACACTTTAAGTCTCTGTTCTGTTAAGTTCAGTGTTTTGGTGTTTTTGTGGTTATTGTTTTGGACTAAAATCAGTCCCAGTATTCATTTACAGAAGCAATTTACATGTCTTCTTTTATTGGCCCTAAATAGTGGTGTTTGCAAAACAAATGCCTCTGTCCCAGGCCAAATGTTCAAAAAATGTGACGAGAGTTTTATGTAAAGCAATGTCATGTTTTTGCTTCATCTGGCTTGGTTATAGATTCTAAGGCTTTTAAAACTTTTTTAAAAAGATTATCCTGGGATGGAGAATGAAGCATTCGAATGTAGTTTCAGTTCATAAGAAACATTCTAACATATTTGACCTTTCATTTTCTGGAAAATCCCATTATACAGAATTGAAACGGATCAACTTTGAAAAGAAGTATATAAGAAAGCCATTAAACAATTCTGGTTTAAAGATAGAAATAGACTGAATTGATGGACAAATATATGCTAACACCAAATGCTCTGACTTAAAAATTGCTTTCCTTGCTAACTTAACATCTACAGGATGAACATTAAACCTTCTGACTAGAAAGAATGCACTTTTTTAGCCTTAACAGCTAAAATGTGCTCTATTTGATACTGCTTTTGTCTATAGTTTGCCACCAAAATTATTGCATGTTGGTGAGCATAGTGGGTACATTGAGAAAATAGTAGATAAACTAGACTGATTATCTCTTACACTTCACATAGAGAAACATTGTGAATAAGAGCTAGGGGAATCCCCCAGTGTCTTGAGTATTGAGAGTTGAGCGCCAGCGAGGACAGAGGTTATTTCTATATTTTTATTCTCTGCAAACCAAGATTAGAGTTTATTAAATGGTTCAGTCTTATATATAAAACTTCTCATAAACATATATGTGCCAGGCCAGGCGCGGTGACTCACGCCTGTAATCCCAGCACTTTGGGAGGCCGAGACGGGCGGATCATGAGGTCAGGAGATCGAGACCATCCTGGCTAACACGGTGAAACCCCGTCTCTACTAAAAAATACAAAAAACTAGCCGGGCGTGGTGGCGGGCGCCTGTAGTCCCAGCTACTCGGGAGGCTGAGGCAGGAGAATGGCGTGAACCCGGGAGGCGGAGCTTGCAGTGAGCCGAGATGGCGCCACTGCTCTCCAGCCTGGGCGACAGAGCGAGACTCCATCTCAAAATATATATATATGTGTGTGTGTATATATACACACACACACACCAGGTAGATGTAGAGTAGGAATGACAAGTAGCTGGCACATAGTAAGTTCTGCATCCTGTGCCTCAGGCAGGCATCACTAAATAATTATGCAACTTCCTAGATACAGCTTCACAGCTGGATTTTCCAGGGAGTCACTTCCACTGAACCAAAGTTGGCAAGGAAAAGTTACCCAGTACCAAATGTCCTTGAACTATCATAGCCCTTGTCTACAGAGTAGTGTGGGCTGGAGGCTGCAGCATTAACTTTTCAGCTCTTCACCTTCCTTGTGTGCACATTTTTTACTTTTTACATCTTAGCCTGCAAGTGCTGTGATCCTATCTGGATCAGCAGAAGTTTTATCTCTGTGGTTTTAAGGCTATGCCAAGCTGGAGCAAAGGTTCTGACATAGATGTTCTTTTTTTTTTTTTTTTTTTTTTTTTGAGACGGAGTCTTGCTGTCACCCAGGCTGGAGTACAATGGCCGGATCTCAGCTCACTGCAAACTCCGCCTCCCGGGTTCACGCCACTCTCCTGCCTCAGCCTCCCGGGTAGCTGGGACTACAGGCGCCCGCCACCTCGCCCGGCTAGTTTTTGTATTTTTTAGTAGAGACGGGGTTTCACTGTGTTAGCCAGGATGGTCTCGATCTCCTGACCTCGTGATCCGCCCGTCTCGGCCTCCCAAAGTGCTGGGATTACAGGCTTGAGCCACCGCGCCCGGCCCAGATGTTCTTTTATTAAATAGAAATGTTTAATAATATGTATTATCATAATTGTTTACTGAAGAATTCCTCATGCCCAGAAAAATTTATGGTAGCAAGATTTGAAAGTTTAGTAATCAAAGGCATCTTGATTTATGATGACAATCATAATTAAGAATGTTACAACTGGTGGAAACTTAACTGACAACCTGGTTCAACCTGTTTCCTTTTTTTCAACTTGAAGTTAATGAATCTGCAAGGTTCTTATGTATTCTTGTTTCACATAATAATGCAAATGTGAAAGCACAGTATTGCATTTTTCATGTCTTGCCATCTTCATATAAGGCTTAAAAGCTTGTTTTTGTCTCTCTCATTCCTGTTCCCTCTAACAATGAAAAGTTAAAGTATTTTAACTTTCTGGCCTCTTTCTGGCCACATCTCATTTGAGGAATGGGGAAGTGGGTAAAGGGAAGCCAGGGCACCCCAAGCTGCCTAACAGTCGAAGCTGGTTTTGGTTTACTTACATATATTATTTCCAAAATTTTTAGTGGACATTCTTACATATGTTACCTGGAAACTAAGTGGATTACCCAAACACCGCGTGATTGGAAGTGGATGTAATCTGGATTCTGCTAGATTTCGCTACCTTATGGCTGAAAAACTTGGCATTCATCCCAGCAGCTGCCATGGGTGGATTTTGGGGGAACATGGCGACTCAAGTGGTAAAGAAAAGAAAAAATTACTTACGATATTGGTTTTATCATTTTGAATTTCTCATTTTATTTCAAATTTTATTTTTATGGACTTTGTATTTAAGAAGAGTTGCAAAAATAGTAGTTACTTTTCTATTATATTGCATATTGCCTTATCATTTACTCTCTCATCTGTCTACCTATCTATCATCTATCTTTACCCTGATCAGTTAAGCATAAATCAGTTCCCTCACCTTTTTCTCCATAAGTTCTTTACTGTGTATTTCCTCAAAACAAAGGTTTTCTTTTTCATAACCACAGTACACTTACCAAAATCAGGAAATGTAACCCTGAAACAATACCATCTAATCCAGAGTCCATTATTCACATGTTACCAACTGTCTCAGTAGTGTCCTCTGAAGCTTTTTTCCTAATTCAGAATCCATTCTAGGCTCACACATTCCATCTGCTGTATCTCCTTAGCCTCCTTCATTCTGGAACAGTTTCTCAGTCTATCTCTGTTTCTCATGATCTTGACATTTTTGAAAAGTTAGGTGAGTTATTTTGTGGAATGCCCATCAATTTAGATTTGTCCGATTGTTTCTTTATCATTAGGTTGAGCTATGAACTTTGGGTGCACATACCACAGAAATGACCCTCTGGCTTTCTCATGGCGTCACATCCAAAGTCATGTAATGTCAGTGTGGCCAACAATTGGTGGCACTAACTGTGATAACTCAGTTAAGGTTGTATTTTGCCAGGTTACTCTGTGTGAAGTTACTACTTTTCCTTTGTAATTTATGAGTAATTTGTGGGAAGGTGTTTTGATGCTGACTAGGAAAATGATTCCTCATCAATTTTTCTCTACTAAATTTAGCATCTATTAATGATTTGTGGTTGAATAAATTATTACCATGGTAGTTGTCAAACATGATCTACTAATTCCATCATTTATTCTATGTTGATCAGTTGCACTCTACTGTAAGACAGAACTTTTTCTTCTTCCCTCTTTATTTATTCATTTGTTGATATCACTGTGGCCTCAGATTTTTATCTCATGTCCAAAATATTCTGTCACTATCATTTGTAATGCTCAAGTTGTCCCAGGCTTTTCAAACTGACTCTTATGTCTTTTTTTTTTTTTTTCTTAACATTTCCCATCATTTTTTGAGAACTTTCTCGCACAATAAGTTGCACCAGTCTCATTTTGAACTTTCCCCTGCCCAGCACTGGAGTCAGCTGTTTCCCTAACGAGCCCTATTTCCTTTTAGTGAGGAATGCTCATTAGAAACCAAGATTAGGGCATAGGTGTGCTTGTGCTACTGGTATATCTTTGCTTGTAGGCTCTTTGAGTAGACAGAGCTATTACATCCATTGTGTTTGCTGAAGGCGGAATGAATTACGTAACAAAAGCTTATAAATAACTTGCGTCTACTCTTCTATAATGTAAAATAAACCCTGTCTCAAATGAAATTTTGTTTTTAATGAACTATTAATTTTAACTATCAATTATTTAAGTAGTAAGAAACTGTATGATAAAACTAAATATTTTCTTTAGGAACTTAAAGAATTACACATAAATTAGTAAATCAAAAGGCAACATTAAAATCACATTACACTTTTTTTAGTGCTTCGTGTTGAGACAAAAACTATATTATAAATGTTTTAAATTAATATTTTTCTCATTTAAATTAATATTTATATTTTGAATAATTTTATGTAAAACTGTTTTTTGAACAATTTTGATTCTGTTTCATAGATCTAAATCTATTATCCACAATATATTGAATAAGCTCATGGTAAAAAAATAATAAAATCATGCAATATTGAAACTAATAGTTTAAAATATTTTGTTAATAATGATGATAAATAATACTTTTATTTGACTGAATTCATTTCTGTCATGGGGTAAAGGAATATTTTCTCCCAATAAGCTCAAAGTATAAATCTTCCTTTGAATTCAGTGGGAGTTTGAAATGCAATTTTAGTAAAGGATTTATCTTGGTGTTATAAGAATTTGTTCTTGAAGTTATAGCATAATTTATTTCTGCTTTTTTATATAATAATGCTGACTTTTTTTCTGACACATCATATCACTTTATTCAAGAATTCTTTACCTCCAAGGACTCATCTGAATTTTTGTCTGGTTAAATTGTAATGGTCCTATGTGTCTCTCTTGATCAGGTTAATTTGAGCATGGGAAGGTTTTAGCAAGTCGGCTCCGTGACTTTAAGTTCGGCTCTTCCATCTTAACAAGATAATGTGACTAGCAAGTTCTTAACTTCTCTGAACCTGTTTCCTCATCTATAAAATAAAGTTAATTATGCCACCTATGTACTATATAAAAAGTACTTAGTACAATGTCAGGTGTACAGTAAAAGTTCAGTAAATGCTGGGTATAGTTTATACATTGCTAGGCCTATAGGTAAGAAGTGATATTACATGTTCTCTAGTTCAAGACTTTAATTTTAGTGAGAAAAAAAGGTAAAGTAGGTTAAGGAGCCATTGAAGATCTTTTAGTTAATGCCATATCTACAACTAGAATTATGTCTTCTGATTCCTGTCTAATGTTCTATTCTGTTATGGCTGTTATTTTTCCCAAAACATCTTTTTAAAAATTTTCATGTTGATCTATATTGTGTACGTAAAATGAAAAGAGAATTAAACCATGCTCACTAGACATGCTTATGCTGATTTCACAATTTTCATCAAAAATTGTGAAAATATCCAACTACCCTGACTTGCCAGAAGTTGTGGACTAAAAGGGGATCTTATTTAGCTATAAATAGCTTTTTCCTTCATATCTGTTTCAAGCATACTAGATTCTACCCCACACTTTTGCTCTTATTTCCAGAGTCTACAATGTTCTCCAAAGGTCTCCAAGGAACGTATAATTTTAGGGTTTAAGGGCCAATTCAAAGGCCTGTTTTGTGTAGTTCTTTCTGATACTCTTCTCCCTTAAATTAAGTAGACTCTTAATTATAATTTTTACCCCACTTTCATAATTATGCTTTATTTGGGTTTTATTCTAGGATTTTTTTCTTTACTCTAGAATAAAGGAGCATATATTAGAAAAATATGGAGGAGAAAAGTTAAACATTCCTCAAACCAAAAGTTTAGCATAGTCCCCAACTAGAATCCCTGTGATTTCACACACCTAGAGAGAAGCAAAGATTTTTATTTTCTCTGTAACTGACACAGCAATTCTGCTTTGCACTAAAATACTTGACAGTTAAAAGGTCAGACGTGTTGCTATTTGAAGGCAAATGTCAGCCTTTTGGGGGACTATTATACTGGAATCTACTGGAGAGTCACTTATTGGAGCAGTTCCAGTTGATATTCAGTAACTTGCATCATAGCTGAAATTGAACTAAAAGAAGAAAAGATTTTTTAAAATAATGCCAGAAATATCTGCAATGCCTTTTTTTTTTTTTTTTTTTTTTTTTAAAACAGTGGCTGTGTGGAGTGGCGTGAATGTGGCAGGTGTTTCTCTCCAGGAATTGAATCCAGAAATGGGAACTGACAATGATAGTGAAAATTGGAAGGAAGTGCATAAAATGGTGGTTGAAAGGTAAGTGAAAGGGAGCTTGATTTTAGATGATTAAATTCAATTCCACTTAAATAGAATTATAAACGTTTTCCATGGCTGTCTGGCTGTCTGCTCAGATAAACTCTTAATGTAGTAATTATGCAGCTTTTGAGACTTTTTGAAAGCTTTTTGAAAGCTTTTGAAACTGATAAGACTTTTACACTGGTCAAACTTGTTATGCCAGTTTCCCTAGGGAAAGTAAATATTTTCTCTAGCGAAACTATTGTAGAGGTAAGAGGAGCAAAATGTGGAATTAACAAGTGAGAGGAGTCTTCAGATTGCCTCCTCTCAACAAATAAGGTTGATTTATTTAGAAAAGTAAACATAGACACTATTGGTTTCATAATTGGCCAAAATAAATAAACTTGCTGGCTGATTGCTAACAGTGTTTAAGTTTTTAATAACAAGACTAACTGATGTCTCAATTACAGAATCATTTTGTTCAATTTTAGTAATTTTTTTCCCCCGGAATTTGATCTATATGTGAAGAAAAAGAACCATAAAAAAGTTGAAAGAGTCTTTATAATTTCAATTAACATAGCCCTTTATTTTACAAGTGAGAAAACTATGGCTCACCTTGATCTCCTGACCTCGTGATCCGCCCGTCTCAGCCTCCCAAAGTGCTGGGAG
Organism: Trachypithecus francoisi; assembly: GCF_009764315.1. Classification (NCBI taxonomy): domain Eukaryota; kingdom Metazoa; phylum Chordata; class Mammalia; order Primates; family Cercopithecidae; genus Trachypithecus; species Trachypithecus francoisi. Next base: position 109,771,366 of record NW_022681456.1, read on the forward strand.
TACAGGCTTGAGCCACCGCATCCAGCCGTTTTTTGTATTTTTTTAGTAGAGACGGGGTTTCACCGTGTTCGCCAGGATGGTCTCGATCTCCTGACCCCGTGATCCGCCCGTCTCGGCCTCCCAAAGTGCTGGGATTACAGGCTTGAGCCACCGCTCCCGGCCTACCACTTTCATTAGTTAGTTGATTATAATATGGTAGGTGACAATGGCAAGTGGGACCTCACAATTGAGATATATTTTGTCCATTCACTTTTATTGTTTCCTGGTTTTATGTGTTTGGAAATATGTTTACAAATTTGTTAACAATGATTGGAAAATGTATATTTTTACCACAGTGACTTTATAAATCTTATACAATAAACTAAAGTTACCAAGCATTTATATAGTGTTTACCATGTAGTGCTTACAGTTTTAAGCATTTTACATATATATTCACTCATTTAACACTCCAGAAGGGAACACTAAGGCAAGAAAGGGTAAATGATTTGCCCAAGATTATAGTTAGAGACGGAGCAGGTGTCAAAGTCGGGTCTGGTTTCAGTAATGATTGAGTCTTATTTCAGTGATGTCTGTTACAATTTTTTTAAGTGCCTATGAAGTCATCAAGCTAAAAGGATATACCAACTGGGCTATTGGATTAAGTGTGGCTGATCTTATTGAATCCATGTTGAAAAATCTATCCAGGATTCATCCCGTGTCAACAATGGTAAAGGTAAGACAAACTACCACAAAATATAATATGATTTCTTGCATTGTATTCTACAAAAAGATTCATTTAAAGACACCCAGACTGGATAAAATCAGTTCTCGGTTATTTCTGTCTCTCAAGGATTTATGTAAACTATTCTCATTTTCCAACAGAAGTCTTGGACAACAAGGGTGGAAAACTTACAGAATCTAAGACATTCAATAGATTGTTGTCATTCTTTATATAATTAATATTAACTCTGGATCTTTACTTAGCACATTCTTAAAGTATTGATCATTTGAATAAGCGTAATAGAGTTTCATTTAAAGTTGGTGTACTAAACTCTAGATTGCCTTTCATATAGCACTTAGTATCTTAGCAAATACAGTTTAATTCAAAAGCTGTGGAGCAAATGCACAAAACAGGTAGAAGTTAATTATTTTTTAAACAAACCTGAAAGTATATTAAAATATTTTGTAAGACAATTGAGTCATTTTCCACAAGTCAGTGTAAATCAAGTGTGTCAATAATTAGGTAATTACTGAGTCTTTGGGTACAAATATAGGAATTTGTTTATTCTGTCTAGTTTTGTGTATGTACAAAATTTTGGAGATTAGTTTAAAAACTTACGTTAAGGTATGTTTAATATCTATATAGTTAAATTGACTCTGAATAAATTGCCCACACATACTGGTAAAGTGTTTTGGAAATTTTGTTTGTTTGTTTTTGCAATTCTTGGGCGTTCCAAGCATCTTGCCTTTTAATGGTCTTTAACTGTTTGTTACCCAGGACCTAATAGGTTGGCTACCACCTGAAATTTCTTCCTAACTAAAAGTCTTTAAGCAACTTAAAATGTCATAGAAAGTAATCCATTAAGAACCACAATTAAAAGCAATTTAATTTGAAGACTCATATATCAAAATTTATTAAAGTGTTTTTAAGTAGAAGAGCAGTGTTCAATAAAATACATATATAATAAAATTAAATAAGTACTTGTTATTTACAAATATCTAATTTTCTCATAGTGTATGTTTGCACATTCTATGTATAAAACCTAATTCAAAACATAAGTATAGGGGAAATGTGGACCTGTAAGTGATGAAAATTAGATGAGGGAATGAGTTCATGCCTATCAAGTTTCCTACAATTCTTTCTGTTGAAACATCAGACCTTTGATTTTTTTTTTCCCCCTCTTGAGAGTTGAGTTCTTGCTCTGTCACCCAGGCTACAGAGTAGGCTCACTGAAGCTTCAAACTCCTGGGCTCAAACAATCCTCCCGCCTCAGCCTCCTGTCTTTGCTCATTTTTAGTTACAATTTCATGTCTTCATCTCAATGCTTTGTTCTGGCAGGGGATGTATGGCATCGAGAATGAAGTCTTCCTGAGCCTTCCGTGTATCCTCAATGCCCGAGGATTAACCAGCGTTATCAACCAGAAGCTAAAGGATGATGAAGTTGCTCAGCTCAAGAAAAGTGCAGATACCCTGTGGGACATCCAGAAGGACTTAAAAGACCTGTGACTACTGGGCTCTAGGCTATAGAAATTTAAAAACTACAATGTTATTAACTCTGAGCCTTTAGTTTTCATCCGTGTACATGGATCGCAGTTTGCTTTGATCTTCTTCAATATGTGAATTTGGGCTCACAGAATCAAAGCCTATGCTTGGTTTAATGCTTGCAATATGAGCTCTTGAACAAATAAAATTAACTATTGTAGTGTGCTTCTATTTCTGGGATTCCTTCCTTAATGATTTCTGAAAGATTTCAGTCAATCTGTCAAGTCATTCTTACCACACATCATAAATGTCCCTAAATTGCAACATCATCTACACTCCTCCCTCTGAATGACACAAAAATTCTTTGTTGCAACATGTGTCATGGTTTGTTGTTGTTATCCTGAGAATATGATTATCATTTTAAGGTTATAACTGAAGAAGCTGTAACGGATGTCAATGTATATGACATTTATAAGGAAGCCCATTTTAAAAGGAAGAACGCCTAAAATGGAAATTTTGTTAGAATTCTATTTCACAATGAAGGAAGATGAAAGTTTGGTCTGGATTATTCAGATTCAGGCTACTTGGAGATAGCATAACGTGTATTTACAGGGAAACTTAGGTAGACTTCCTTTAACAGTGTTATAAATTTACATGTTATGTAGGGGTCAATTTAAGTAGTGTTTAAGACATGGGTTTATCTTGGTCAAGTTAACTACTTAATCACTCCTAATTCTCATTTTCGTCACCTATGAGACAGTGATGATAACAATACTTCCTCAATATGGGTTGTTTAAATGACAAAATTATATAAAACTCTTAGCACATAGCTTGGTCATCATGGTAGCCAACATTTAAGTAGTGCTTACTATTCCAAGTGCTTCATAGATGTTGACTTAACTGAATCATCCCAACGGCCCTATAAGGTAGTGCTTCTTAACCTCAACACTATTGACCTTTTTTTTTTTTTTTTTTTTTGAGACGGAGTCTTGCTCTGCTGCCCAGGCTGGAGTGCAGTGGCCGGCTCTCAGCTCACTGCAAGCTCCGCCTCCCGGGTTCACGCCATTCTCCTGTCTCAGCCTCCCGAGTAGCTGGGACTACAGGCGCCCGCCTCGTCGCCCGGCTAGTTTTTTGTATTTTTTAGTAGAGACGGGGTTTCACCGTATTAGCCAGGGTGGTCTCGATCTCCTGACCTCGTGATCCGCCCGTCTCGGCCTCCCAAAGTGCTGGGATTACAGGCTTGAGCCACCGCGCCCGGCCCACTATTGACCTTTTGGGCTGAATGTTTCTGTATAGTGGGGGCTGAATTGCACATTGTAAGCTGTTTAGCAGCATCCCTGATCTATCCAGCTGATGTCAGTCACACAACCCTGCCCACAAGGTGTAACTAAACATGTCTGCAGACCTTGCCAAATGTCCCCTGGGAGGGGGTGAAGAGAATCACCCCTGATTGAGAACCACTGATCTAAAGTGTGTATCTTTATTTTACAGATGAGGAAACTGAGACACTCAGATAATAGCGACTAAATAACAGTACCAGGATTCAACCTATGCAATTAGCTTTAAAATCCTTTCTCTTGGCCAGGCGCAGTGGCTCACGCCTGTAATCCCAGCAATTTGGGAAGCAGAGGTGGGTGGATCATGAGGTCAAGAGATCGAGACCATCCTGGCCAACGTGGTGAAACCTCATCTCTATTAGAATTACACAAATTAGCCGGGCGCGGTGGCTCAAGCCTGTAATCCTAGCACTTTGGGAGGCCGAGACGGGCGGATCACGAGGTCAGGAGATCGAGACCATCCTGACTAACACGGTGAAACCCCGTCTCTACTAAAAACTACAAAAAACTAGCCGGGCGAGGTGGCGGCGCCTGTAGTCCCAGCTACTCGGGAGGCTGAGGCAGGAGAATGGCGTGAACCCGGGAGGCGGAGCTTGCAGTGAGCTGAGATCCGGCCACAGCACTCCAGCCTGGTGACAGCGCGAGACTCCGTCTCAAAAAAAAAAAAAAAAAAAGAATTACACAAATTGGCCGGGCGCGGTGGCTCAAGCCTGTAATCCCAGCACTTTGGAGGCCGAGACGGGCGGATCACGAGGTCAGGAGATCGAGACCATCCTGGCTAATACGGTGAAACCCCGTCTCTACTTAAAAATACAAAAAACTAGCCGGGCGACGAGGCGGGCGCCTGTAGTCCCAGCTACTCGGGAGCTGAGGCAGGAGAATGGCGTAAACCCGGGAGGCGGAGCTTGCAGTGAGCTGAGATCCGGCCACTGCACTCCAGCCTGGGTGGCAGAGCAAAACTCCGTCTCAAAAAAAAAAAAAAGAATTACAAAAATTAGCCGGATGTGGTGGCACGCACCTATAGTCCCAGCTACTCGGGAGGCTAAGGTGGGAGAATCTCTGGAACCCAGGAGGCGGAGGTTGCAGTGGGCTGGGATCGTGTCATTGCACTCCAGTCTGGCGATAGAGCGAGACCCCATCTTGGGGGGAAAAAAAATGCTTTCTCTTAAGCACAGTGTACTATAATGCAGAAAAACTTATTGTCAAATTTTTATATCTTTTTAGAATAATATTGAAATTCTTTAATGCTCCAGCATATTATGCGGCTACTGTTATTTCTATATTACAGAACGGGAGATGGCCACAGTTATTAAATTCCTTTTTCATATATTTCCAGTTAATCTGTTGGTATGGTGATCATATCTAGATGTAAGGAGGAGGGTTAATTTAGCATATGCTTCTAGTTCATTGTTTCAGTTTCTATGTGAATGTTGAATTTACAATGAGCCAATAGTTTCCAACCTTGAATTTCATGGATCAGTTTAGAATTGTTTAAACTTTGTTTAAAAGGGGAAATAGACGTGTGTAGGTTAAGAAGCATGAACAAGTTTGCCAACTTTTCATTTTGCCAAATAAGCACATGGAGAAAAAACTACCCATTTTCTACCATCATACAAAAGAAAAGACATTTGAATGCCAAGATAATAAGAAGACCACAATCTCAAATGTATCAGTTATCCTGGACCATGGACAGAAATGCAGAACCCTTGGGATGGCAGAGCCAAGAGCTGGAAGAAGGCTGGCCTGTCAGTTTGCATGCAGTTGCCTGTACCAGCTGTTGACTGCCTGCCTCCTAATTGCTTTTTATATTAGGAGAAAATAAACTCCTATCACTGTCATTTTAGGTATCTGTCTCAGCTAACCAATTAATTCTAAATGATATAGTCTCCAACTATATAAAAGATAACTTTTTATCTAACTGAGGACATATACTTAAATGATAAATAACAAAATAAGACGCTATAAAAACAAGAAAAAGACTTGAATCCTCACACATTCAGTTGGAGCACTTTTGTTATTTTCTTATCGTCTGGGGAAACATGAAAAATGGAATTAATAACATTCCTTAGGAATAGAGCAGAGGCCTAGTAACACCTGACTAGTCAATACATGGATCCAGATATTCCCTGGGTCAATATCCAAAATGCAAAAACGATGTACTGAAGGTGACAGACATTGATAGTTCATCCATAAAGGTACTTTGATCTCATATGATTTTACAACTGGAAGTGAGTTTTGTCCAAGTTATTTTACAGAAGAGAAACGATACCCAAGTACTTTTGTGGACCTATTGCTGAGTATTCCAGCAAAGTGGCTAAAACAAAGAAAGGTGGAATTTATTGCTGCAACTAGCTGAAAAGCTTAGGAATGGAACTGACTGACATTAACCAACACCATATTCAAGGGTAAAAAATCAATGTAGTCAGAAGTATGCAGTTTTTTTCCAACTCTTTAACTTTTTTCCTCTGTACATTTATTTAATTCTAGGTTCTATACAGTAGCAAATTGTCTATAGCAACTCCCAAATTGTATCTTCTCTTGTTCAGATCTAATAGAAAACTGTCCTCTTCTTTCCTAGAAACTCCAGAAAACATCTCATTGCACCTTACTGGCTCTGACTGAGTAAGATGTACATCATTGAACCTATGTCAATGGCCTGAGCAATGCACTGCTGTCATTGATAGATGACTTGCTTTTTCTGGAGTCGAAGCCCATGAATTGAGAGTAGTGGAAGGGATGAATCCCAGAAGAAATTAAAGACATTTCTAGACATTGGAGGGGAAATAGAACTGGGTGATTTTTAAAGATAGATAGATAGATAGATAGATAGATAGATAGATAGATAGATGTCATCTCTCAAGGCTAGCTGGAACTGGAATTCTCAAATCCTGACACCAGATCAGTAGTCTTTTCCATGACCTGTTTTACTGCCTGTCATCAGTGTCTTCCAACAGCAATATAATAAATGCTTCCAGTTATATCTGGGTTCTGACACAGTGAAGTGTCACCTAAAAAGTGTAATGCAGATCTTTCAAGGGAAAATCTCTATCTTTTCCATTCTACTATCTGGCTCAAACTGATTCCTGTTATTATTGGAGCTCCCACATAGAAATACTAGTCATTGCATTAGAAAACTGAGAGATGAATAGAAAGCAGGAATTCTTATCCTATTTTGGAATAAAGAGTTCTATATGAGTAAAATTAAGCAGACAATTATTAGAGGAAGCAATAACATATTAAATTAGCCAACAAACAAATGCTTATTGAGTATCTGTTTGGTATAAGTAACTCTTCTAGTTGTTATGGCGGGAAGATAGCAAACGTAGTCCAGGTCTTCACAGCAACAAAACATATTAATGTCACTATAATTTGGATATTCGTCTCCACCCAAATCTAATGCTGAAATATAATCTCTAATGTTAGAGGTGGGGTCTGCTGGGAGGTGATCACATCACAGGGTCAGATCCCTTATGAATAGCTTGGGCCATCCCCTTGGTGATAAGTGAGCTTTTGCTCTGAGTTCACATAAGATTTGGCCATTTAAAAGTGTGTGACACCTCCCCCTGCCACTCTCTGTCTTGTTCCTTCTCTGGCCATGTGACATGTCTCCTTCCACATTGCCTTCCACCATGATTATAAGCTTCCTGAGGCCTCCCCAGAAGCTGAGCAGATGCCAACACCATGCTTCCTGTAAAGCCTGCAGAACTGTGAGCCAATTAAACCTCTTTTCTTTGTATATTACCCAGTCTCAGGTATTTCTTTATAGCAATGCAAGAATGGCCTACTACACATGTGTACCAACATGGCATTTGTAAGTTTAGTATAGAAGACAGAGCTCTATACTTGTGCTCAAAAGTTACATTTCTAATGTCATGGCTCTTTTTCTCCAAATCCATGTGATCAGAGTGCCAGATTCTTTACTTTAAAATGTAATAAGTAAGGATATAAATGAAATAATATGTAGAAAATGTCTTTATAAGTTGTCAAGCCCTACACACATACATTATTATTATAAAAACAGTATAGTAGTAAAATTCCAAGTGCCTAGGGTTTCTGAAAGGTCAGTCTTTGTGAACTGAGAGACATTTCATGGAGACAATTTAGAAGACACGATTTAAGTGGAAATGATTATAAATAACCCAAATGCGTGACTAGAAAAAAAATGTAATACACACACCTCATACCCTAAACCAGGACAAATCTAAATAGATCAAGGATTTACATGCAGAAAAAAAAAAACTGCATAAATTCTAAAAGAAAATATGATACATTTTTGTTATTACCTTGAGGTTAGGAGGACCTTTTTGTCTCCATATCTAGAGCCATTAAAGAAAGGATTGGTTTAATTTAACCACTGAAAAAGAGAACTTCTTACCTGAAAACATAACACAAGCAAAGTCAAAGGACGACAACAAATTGGAGAAAAAGACATCAACTCATATTTCAGGCCAAGGATGAGCCTCCATAATATATAAAGAATCCTTAGATTTTTAAATTTATCATTATTATTATTTAATCTGAAGAGAGTTTCACTTTGCCACCCAGGCTGGAGTGCAGTGGCTCGATCATAACCCACTGAAGACTCAACTGCAGGGCTCAAGTGATTCTCTCACCTCAACCTCCCAAGTTGCTGGGACCACAGGTGTGTGCCACTGTGCTAAGCTAATTTTACTTGTGTAGAGATAAGGTCTTGCTATGGTGCCCAGGCTGGTCTCAAACTCCTGGGTTCGAGCCATCCTCCCTCCTGAGCCTCCAAAAGTGCTGGGATTACAGGCATGAGCCACTGTGCCTGGCCTTGATTTATTTATTTTTTATTTATTTATTTGAGACACAGTCTCACTCTGTCACCCAGGATAGAGTGTCATGAATGTTACAATCTCAGCTCACTGCAACCTCTGTCTCCCAGGTTCAAGCGATTCTCCTATCTTAGCCCCCTGAGTAGCTGGGATTACAAGCTGCGCCAACACACCCAGCTAATTTCTGTATTTTTAGTAGAGATGAGGTTTCACCATGTTGGCCTGGCTGGTCTCAAACTCCTGGCCTCAAGTGATCTGCCCACTTCGGCCTCCCAAAGTGCTGGGATTATAGGCCTGAGGCAATGCACCTGGCCTCAGCCTTGATTTTTTAAATGTCACATAAAAAAAATCAGAGAGATAAATAGACATTCATTGAAAATGAAGCAAATTGCTATTAAATATGTAAAAGATTCTTGAATGTGAAAAATCCTTGACTCCATTTATAAGAAGTGACAATTAAAAGGATATACTGATATACCATTTTTCATCAAAGAGAATAGGAAATATATATATATATGTTTGATAACACACTCTATTCTTTGTGGAGTAATTTATGCTCTTTGTGGAAAGAGCATAAATTAGTCTAACCTTTCTGGATGGGAATTTTGCAACATCTATCAAAATGAAAAGGTTTGTGCCTTTTGACTCAGAAATTCCATTTTTGAGAATTAATCCTACTAGTAGCACAAGAACAACTTGATGTATGTTCTACTTTAGTCAGACCACATTGCTTATAACAGCAAAAGACAGTAAACAATGGAAATGTCTATCCATAGAAGACTGTTAAAAAAAAAATACACTTATTCATTTAATGGCATGCTACTCCACTGTGTAAAAGAATGAGCATGCTTTCTCGACATATCATTACAGAAAGATGTATTGGCCCATGAAAAGAGTAGCATGCAGAAAAATAGAGGGAGAAAAACAACATACTTCATATTTTATTGTATAAACAATAAGAAACTATAAGACAGAAAAAAGTCTGTGGACTTTTCTAGAGTTAAGGGGGTGGTGGTTGGTGGGAGGAAGCATGGTAAAACCTAAGCAGATGCAAGAGAACATTTTAGGATATACTTTTTATAATTTATGGCTTTTGGATCCACTGAACAAATTGTTCATTAAACATTTTATAAAAGCGATAAGATTATTCAGAGATGAATATGGTGTGGGGTTAAAGCAACTTTCTAATAAATGTAGAAAAGCCTAAGGTGTAGAAGGGTTTCATAATACAGAAATTTTTTCTCCCAAAATAAAATGAACAATCAGAAGGTGATGAAAACTCACTTCCCAGACTGTCTCTTGTTTGTTCTATTGACATTGTATTTGGCCGCTTGCATCCCAAAGCACTCATGGTTGCTGGGCACACCCTCATAGCAGTGAGAAACTCCATGGCCACCTGGAAATTGTGACTCCCACCTGACACTAGACAGCCGGTGCTTTCATGTCATGCTGAAAACTTAATGGTCATTTCTAATCAGTTAAGTAATCCTTAGAACAATGCACAGGATATTTTTAACAGTGACAAAAATAACATATAGATTACCCAAGGGCTTTGCAAGGAGACACTGCCAGCTGCTTACTTAAAATTTAAAAATGTATTACACTTTGTTTCCATCCCTAATATTAGTATGTGGTGGGACTGGAGAGAGAATTGCTAGCACAGTGCTTGATGCGAGCAGTCTTTTAATAAATTAGACATTAACAGAACATATTTTGAGATTAAAAAGCCAACGTTAAACCTAAGTATTATATTTAGGTAATATCCATATAGATATATAAGAAGACTTTTTTACTATATGTTAATTTTGAGTATGTTGTAAGCTCGATAGTGTATTTATGGTTCCAAGGTGGCTGAATAGGAACAGCTCCAGTCTGCAGCTCCCAGGGGTATCTACACAGAAGATGGGTGATTTCTGCATTTCCAACTGAGGTACCTGGTTCATCTCACTGGGACTGGTTGGACAGTGGGTGTAGCCCACAAAGGGAGAGCCAAAGCAGGGCAGGGCATCATGTTCCCTGGGAAGTGCAAGGGGTCAGGATTTCCCTTTCCTAGCCTAGGGAAGCCATGACAGACTGTACCAGGAAAATTTGGACACTGCCACCTAAACACTGCACTTTTCCTATGGTCTTAGCAAACTGGACACCAGGAGATTATATCCTACACCTGGCTCAACAGGTTCTATGCCCATGGAGCCTTGCTCACTGCTAGTCCAAGATCTAACTGCGAGGCAGCAAACCTGGCTGGGGGAGGGGTGTCCGCCATGCTGAGGCTTGAGTAGGTAAACAAAGTTGCCAGGAAGCTTGAACTGGGTGGAGCCCACCGCAGCTCAAGGAGGCCTGCCTGCCTCTGTAGACTCCACCTCTGGGGGCAGGGCATAGTTGAAAAAAGGCAGCAGAAACTTTTGCAGACTTAAATGTCCCTGTCTGACAGCTCTGAAGAGAGCAGTGGTTCTCCCAGCATGGTGTTTGAGCTCTGAGAATGGACAGACTGCCTCCTGAAGTGGATCCCTGACCCCCGTGTAGCCTAACTTGGAGAAACCTCCCAGTGGGGGTGAACTGACACCTCATACAGCCGGGTGCCTGAAGGGGTGGCCTGCCCCTCCACACTTGTGGGTGTTTCTCATTAGGTGGAACGAGAGACTTGAGAAAAGGAATAAGACACAGAGACAAAGTATAGAGAAAGAAAAGCAGGACCCAGGGGACCGGTGCTGTGCTTACAGAGGACCCACACTGGCACCGGCCTCTGAGTTCCCTTAGTATTTATTGATAATTATCTTTACCATCAAAAAGATAAGGGAGTGGCTGGACAATAGGATCATTGTAGGGAGGAAATCAGCAGTAAGACATATGAACAAAAATCCTTGTAACATGAATAAGTTTAAAGGAAAATGCTGTGCCTTGAGATGCATATGCAAACTCTCCATAAGCCTTTTAGCAGCATAGCTCCAGCAAGCCCCACCTTATTCCTAAAGGCGATTTTCTCCTTGCTCAGTAAACAAAGCACACAATGGGTTTTACCCGGAGATGTTCCATTGCCCAGGGACGGGCAGGATTTTTAACCAGCAAGCTGCCTTCAGGTACTTGTTTAACAAAGACACATCCTGCACAGCCCAATATTCATTAAACCTTGAGTCACCACAGCCCATATTTCTTGCAAGGACAAGGTTGGGGGTAGGGTCACAGATTAACAGCATTTCAAATACAGAACTAAATGGAGTCTCTTATGTCTACTTCCTTCTATATAGACACAGTAACAGGCTGATCTCTCTTTCTTTTCCCCACAGGTGCCCCTCTGAAACGAAGTTTCCAGAGGAAGGATCAGGCAGTAATATTTGCTGTCCTGCAATATTTGCTTTTCTGCATCCTCTGCTGTTGATACTCAGGCAAACAGGGTCTGGAGTGGACCTCCAGCAAACTCCAACAGACCTGCAGCTGAGGGACCTGACTTTTAGAAGGAAAATGAACAAACAGAAAGGACATCCACACCAAAATCCCATCTGTAGGTCACCATCATCAAACATCAAAGGTAGACAAAACCACAAAGATGGGGAGAAACCAGAGCAGAAAAACGGAAAATTCTAAAAACCAGAGCACCCTTTCTCCTCCAAAGGATCGCAGCTCCTCACCAGCAACAGAACAAAGCTGACTGGAGAATGATTTTGACAAGTTGACAGAAGCAGGCTTCAGAAAGTCAGTAATAACAAACTTCTCCAAGCTAAAGGAGGATGTTCGAACCCATTGCAAGGAAGCTAAAAACCTTGAAAAGAGATTAGACAAATGGCTGTCTAGAATAAACAGTGTAGAGAAGCACTTAAATGACCTGATGGAGCTGAAAATCATGGCATGAGAACTACGTGACGCATGTACAAGCTTCAGTAGCTTATTCGATCAAGTGGAAGAAAGGGTATCAGTAATTGAAGATCAAAGGAATGAAATGAAGCCAGAAGAGAAGTTTAGAGAAAAAAGAGTAAAAATAAATGAACAAAGCCTCCAAGAAATATGGTACCATGTGAAAAGACAAAATCTACTTTTGATTGGTGTACCTGAAAGTGATGGGGAGAGTGGAACCAAGCTGGAAAACACTCTTCAGGATATTATCCAGGAGAACTCCCCCAATTTAGCAAGGCAGGTCAACATTCAAATTCAGGACATACAAAGAACACCACAAAGATACTCCTTGAGGAGAGCAACTCTAAGACACATAATTATCAGATTCACCAAGGTTGAAATGAAGGGAAAAATGTTAAGGGCAGCCAGAGAGAAAGGTTGGGTTACCCACAAAGGGAAGCCCATCAGACTAACAGGGGATCTCTTGGTGGAAACTCTACAAGCCAGAAGACAGTAGGGGCCAATATTCCACATTCCCAAATAAAATAATTTTCAACCCAGAATTTCATATCCAGCCAAACTAAACTTCATAAGTGAAGGAGAAATAAAATCCTTTACAGACTAGCAAATGCTGAGAGATTTTGTCACCACCAGGCCTGCCTTACAAGAGCTCCTGAGGGAAGCACTAAACATGGAAAGGAACAACAGGTACCAGCTATTGCAAAAACATGTCAAAATGTAAAGTCCATTGATGCTAGGAAGAAACAGTATCAACTAGCGAGCAAAATACCAGCTAATATCATAATGACAGGATCAAGTTCACACATAACAATATTAACCTTAAATGTAAATGGGCTAAATGCCCCAATTAAAAGACACAGACTGGCAAATTAGATAAAGAGTCAAGACCCATCAGTGTGCTGTATTCAGGAGACCCATCTCATGTGCAGAGACACACATAGACTCAAAATAAAGGGATGGAGGAAGATCTACCAAGCAAATGGAAATAAAAAAGAAAAAAAACAGTGGTTGCAATCCTAGTCTCTGATAAAACAGACTTTAAACCAACAAAGATCAAAAGAGACAAAGACCATTACATAATGGTAAAGGGATCAAATCAACAAGAAGTGCTAACTATCCTAAATATATATGCACCCAATACAAGAGCACCTAGATTCATAAAGCAAGTCCTTAGAGACCTAAAAAGAGACTTAGACTCCCACACAATAATAATGGGAGACTTTAACACCCACTGTCAATATTAGACAGATCAACAAGACAGAAGGTTAACAAGGATATCCAGGACTTGAACTCAGCTCAGCGCCAAGTGGACCTAATAGACATCTACAGAACTCTCCATCCCAAATCAACAGAATATACGTTCTTCTCAACACCACATCACACTTATTCCAAAATTGACCACATAGTTGGAAATAAAACACTCCTCAGCAAGTGTAAAAGAATGGAAATCAAAACAAACTGTCTCTCAGACCACAGTGCAATCAAATTAGAACTCAGGATTAAGAAACTTACTCAAAACCGCTCAATTACGTGGAAACTGAACAACCTGCTCCTGAATGACTACTGGGTAAATAACGAAATGAAGACAGAAATAAAGATGTTCTTTGAAACCAATGAGAACAAAGACACAATGTACCAGAATCTCTGGGACATATTTAAAGCAGTGTGTAGAGGGAAATTTATAGCACTAAATGCCCACAAGAGAAAGCAGGAAAGATCTAAAATTGACACCCTAACATCACAATTAAAATAACTAGAGAAGCAGGAGCAAACACATTCAAAAGCTAGCAGAAGGCAAGAAATAACTAAGATCAGAGCAGAACTGAAGGAGATAGAGACATAAAAAACCCTTGAAAACATCAACAAATCCAGGAGTTGGTTTTTTCAAAAGATCAACAAAACTGACAGACCACTAGCAAAACTAATAAATAAGAAAAGAGAGAAGAATCAAATAGAAACAATAAAAAATGATAAAGGGGATATCACCACTGATCCCACAGAAGTACAGACTACCATCAGAGAATACTATAAACACCTCTACACAAATAAACTGGAAAATCTAGAAGAAATGGATAATTCTTGGACACATACACCCTCCAAAGACTAAACCAGGAAGATGTTGAATCCCTGTATAGATCAATAACAGACACTGAAATTGAGGCAGTAATTAATAGCCTACTAACCAAAAAAAGTCCAGGACCAGATGGATTCACAGCCGAATTCTACCAGAGGTACAAAGAGGAGCTAGTACCATTCCTTCTGAAACTATTACAATCAATAGAAAAAGAGGGAATCCTCCCTAACTCATTTTATGAGGCCAGCATCATCCTGATACCAAAGCCCGGCAGAGACACAACAACAAAAAAAGAGAATTTTAGACCAATATCCCTGATGAACATCAACATGAAAACCCTCAATAAAATACTGTCAAACCAAATCCAGCAGCACATCGAAAAGCTTATCCACCAATATCAAGTTGGCTTCATCCCTGGGATGTAAGTCTCATTCAACATACACAAATCAATAAATATAATCCATCACATAAACAGAACCAAAGACAAAAACCACATGATTATCTCAATAGAGGTAGAAAAGGCCTTTGACAAAATTCAACAGCCTTCATGCTAAAAACTCTCAATAAACCAGGTATTTATGGAACGAACATATCTTAAAATAATAAGAGCTATTTATGACAAACCCACAGCTACTATCATACTGAATGGGCAAAAACTGGAAGCATTCCCTTTGAAAACTGGTGCAAGACAGGGATGCCCTCTCTCACCACTCCTATTCAACACAGTGTTGGAAGTTCTCGCCAGGGCAATCAGGCGAGAGAAATAAATAAAGCATATTCAATTAGGAAAAGATGAAGTCAATTTGTCCCTGTTTGCAGATGACATGATTGTATGTTTAGAAAACCCCATCGTCTCAGCTCAAAATCTCCTTGAGCTGATAAGCAACTTCAGCAAAGTCTCAGGATACAAAATCAATGTGAAAAATCACAAGCATTCTTATACACCAATAACAGACAAACAGAGAACCAAATCATGAGTGAAATCCCATTCACAATTGCTACAAAGAGAATAAAATACCTAGGAATCCAACTTACAAGGATGTCAAGGACCTCTTCAAGGAGAACTACAAACCACTGCTCAACAAAATAAAAGAGGACACAAACGAATGGAAGAACATTCCATGCTCATGGATAGGAAGAATCAGTATTGTGAAAATGGCCATACTGCCCAAGGTAATTTATAGATTCAATGCCATCCCCATCAAGCTACCAATGACTTTCTTCACAGAATTGGATAAAACTACTTTAAAGTTCATATGGAACAAAAAAAAGCCCATATAGCCAAGACAATCCTAAGCCAAAAGAACAAAGCTGGAGGCATCATGCTACCTGACTTCAAACTATACTACAAGGCTATAGTAACCAAAACAGCATGGTACTGGTACCAAAATAGATATGTAGACCAATGGAACAGAACAGAGGACTCAGAAATAGCACCACACATCTACAACCATCTGATCTTCGGCAAACCTGACAAAAACAAGAAATGGGGAAAGCATTCCCTATTTAATAAATGGTGCTGGGAAAACTGGCTAGCCATAAGTAGAAAGCTGAAACTGGATTCCTTCCTTACACCTTATACAAAAATTAATTCAAGATGGAATAAAGACTTAAATGTTACATCTAAAACCATAAAAACCCTAGAAGAAAACCTAGGCAATACCATTCAGGACATAGGCATAGGCAAGGACTTCATGTCTAAAACACCAAAAGTAATGGCAACAAAAGCCAAAATAGACAAATAGTATCTAATTAAACTAAAGAGCTTCTGCACAGCAAAAGAAACTACCATCAGAATGAACAGACAACCTACAAAATGGGAGAAAAGTTTTGCAATCTACCCATCTGACAAAGGGCTAATATCCAGAATCTACAAATAACTCAAACAAATTTACAAGAATAAAATGAACAACTCCATCCAAAAGTGGGCAAAGGATATGAACAGACACTTCTCAAAAGAAGACAACTATGCAGCCAACAGACTGCTCAGAGAAATGCAAATCAAAACCACAGTGAGATACCATCTCACACCAGTTAGAATGACGATCATTAAAAAATCAGGAAACAGGGCCGGGCGCGGTGGCTCAAGCCTGTAATCCCAGCACTTTGGGAGGCCGAGACGGGCGGATCACAAGGTCAGGAGATCGAGACCATCCTGGCGAACACGGTGAAACCCCGTCTCTACTAAAAAAATACAAAAAACTAGCCGGGCGAGGTGGCGGGCGCCTGTAGTCCCAGCTACTCGGGAGGCTGAGGCAGGAGAATGGCGTAAACCCGGGAGGCGGGGCTTGCAGTGAGCTGAGATCCGGCCACTGCACTCCAGCCTGGGCAACAGAGCGAGACTCCATCTATAAAAAAAAAAAAAAAAAAAAAAAAAAAAAAATCAGGAAACAACAGGTGCTGGCGAGGAGATGGAGAAATAGAATGCGCTTACACTGTTGGTGGGACTATAAACTAGTTCAACCATTGTGGAAAACAGTGTGACGATTCCTTAGGGATCTAGAAGTAGAAATACCATTTGACCCAGCCATCCCATTACAGGGTATATACTCAAAGGATTATAAGTCATGCTACTATAAAGACACTGGCATACATACATATGTTTATTGCAGCACTGTTCACAATAGCAAAGAGTTGGAACCAACCCAAATGTCTATCAATGATAGACTGGATTAAGAAAATGTGGCACATATACACTATGGAATACAATGCAGCCATAAAAAGGATGAGTTCATGTCCTTTGTAGTGACATAGATAAGCTGGAAACCATCATTCTGCACAAAGTATCGCAAGGACAGAAAACCAAATACCACATATTCTCACTCATAGGTGGGAATTGAACAATGAGAACACTTGGACACAGGTTGGGGAACATCACACACCGGGGCCTGTTGTGGGGTGCGGGGATGGGGGTGGGATAGTATTTGGAGAAATGCCTACTGTAAATGATGAGTTAATGGGTGCAGCAAACCAACATGGCACATGTATACATGTGCAACAAATCTGCACATTGTGCACATGTACCCTAGAACTTAAAGTATAATTCTAAAAAAGTGTATTTATATATCACCTTAAAATTAAATGACTTTTAGGCCAGGCATGGGGGCACACACCTGTATTCCCAGCACTTTGGGAGGCCAAGGCAGTTGAGTTGCGTGAGCTTAGGAGTTCGAGACCATCCTCGGCAACATGTGAAACCCTGTCTCTACAAAAAATACAAAAATTAGGTGAGCATGGTGGCACATGCCTGTAGTCCCAGCTACCTGGGAGGGTGAGACAGGAGAATCACTTGAGTCTGGGAGGTTAAGGCTGCAGTTGAACCACTGCACTCAAGCCTAGGCAACAGAACAAGACCCTCTCTCAAAAAATAAGTAAAATTAAAGGACTTTTAAATACTTTTCTCAGGTGCCTCAAAGTGAGTAATAAATAGTAAGGTCATCTGAATTTTAGTAATAAAAATGCATTTGGACACCCAAAATTCTGTTTGAAAAAGCAGTATCTACTAAGCAGATAAAAGCAGTATCTACTAAGAAATTGATTTTATTGGTGAACGTTGAGAATGGAATAAAATAAATGATATCTTGTTTCAAGTGGACTAATAGAAAATTAGCAAATTTTGAGGCTGATTTTTAAGGGATTTTAGCTAAATTCGTATTCAGCTTCAACCTCATTCCTGGTTAAGTTTATTTATTTATTTTTTTGAGACGGAGTCTGGCTCTGTCGCCCAGGCTGGAGTGCAGTGGCCAGATCTCAGCTCACTGCAAGCTCCGCCTCCCAGGTTTACGCCATTCTCCTGCCTCAGCCTCCCGAGTAGCTGGGACTACAGGCGCCCGCCACCTCGCCCGGCTAGTTTTTTGTATTCTTTAGTAGAGATGGGGTTTCACCATATTAGCCAGGATGGTCTCGATCTCCTGACCTTGTGATCCGCCCGTCTCGGCCTCCCAAAGTGCTGGGATTACAGGCTTGAGCCACCGCGCCCGGCCCTGGTTAAGTTTTATCCCTGTTCTTGTTATTCTTTTTTTTTTTTTTTTTAACATTACTTCAAATTTGTGCTACCGTCTCACTAACCTGTGGATAGTTGTAAATAGTTTCAAATAATGTCTAAAAAAGGTGGACTCTAAGTAAATAAAACTACACAAAAGTGGCAGCAAGCAAAACCTGCAGACTTTTATTGAGCGTTGATGGCCAAACACTGTGCTAGGACCTGGGGCTCAAAGATGAAAACAACACAATTCCACTTTAATCGGGCTGTGTAGAGAGGAGAAACAGATGCAAACACAGAAAATTATTATGAAAAGAAGTATGACAAATGTAATCATTAATATACATAGGTCATTAAAGGAGAATTAGGGAGAAATATCTAACAGGACCTGTGAGAGTGGGAGCTTAAGAATCCTTGACATGATGACACCTGATTGAGTCATAGAGGATGAGAGAGGAGTTGCCCAAGTACAGAATAAGCAACAGACTATTCCGGAAGAAGGGACGGTATCAGCACTGGAAGAGAA
Source organism: Trachypithecus francoisi (assembly GCF_009764315.1). Taxonomy (NCBI): domain Eukaryota; kingdom Metazoa; phylum Chordata; class Mammalia; order Primates; family Cercopithecidae; genus Trachypithecus; species Trachypithecus francoisi. The sequence goes on from NW_022681456.1 coordinate 109,790,112, forward strand.
GCAAATCACAGCACGGTGTGGGAGCTGTGACGCCACTGGAGCATCACAGTTTAGTTCTGAGGGTTAGATGATAAGGCTGGGGCAGGTGGCGAGGACCTCCTTCCACAGAGTCTATTTCAGAGGCAAAGTTGTTGTGGAGCAACAAGTCGTTTTGGCACCTCGAAAGCTGCGGTGAACGCGAACGATATTAGACTGCCTGAAAATCAGGATTTTTCGGCATTATTAAATTTCTGAAAAATGTAGACCTAGTAAACTCTTAAACAAGATATTAATTGACAAATAGATTTCATTATAAAACTTAATCTTGTCTCTCCTCTTCCTCAATTCCTTAACTTGAAAATTAACTGCTAACGATACTGTTACATATGGAGATGCTTGACTCAAGACAGAAATGCATCAGCTCCAGAAGGAAGGGATTTCTTTTGCAAGGATGAGATTGCCCTGACAAAATGTTTTCAACCGTCTTACATGCTAGGGGGTGCATGCGAAGCACTGAATGTGTCTCTACGTTGTCCTTTTTCTTCTTCTCTTTTCCCTCCTTAATTCTTTCCAAATGTTCTCTCTTTTCTCTTATGAGAAAACTCCATTATTTTTTTAACTGTGACATTTGAACACTTTACTCATGTTTAATGATTTAAATTTGCCTGATATTGCTTTTAAGTACATAAGTACGGAGAATTCTGCCTATACTTCCAGAAACAGATTTTTTTCATTCATGAATCTAGTAATTAATTTTGATTGAGTGTTGGGACATGTGATGTGTGTCAGTGAATGAGTGGAAGGCAAAGAGACATGAAGAGCAGTGGGGAAAAAGACACTTGTGAAATTATCACACAGCTAGGTATATATGATTACAAACTGTGTTAAGTTTATGAGGGAAAAATGCAGGGTGCTAACAAGAACCTTTAATAGATGAACTTGCCCTATTTTGAGAAATCGTGGAAGGCTTCCCACTGGGAGCATTACATTTGATCTGAAGCTGAAAAAGTGGAGGAGTCTTCAAAGCAGAATGCACAGCATGTGCAAAGGCTCTGTGGTGGAAAGGTCTGGTGTAATCAAGAAACTGAAAGAAAGACAGTGTGGTTGGGGCTCAGAGGGGAAAAAAGAAGAGTGAAGAAGAAGCTGCAGACAGAAACAGATACTGTCTTCTGTGGTATCTTGTAAGCCAGGTAAAAAGGCCTTAATCCTAAGCCTAAGAAAATTTGGAGGCAATTGGATATTCTGAGTTTGAGTATGACTTGATCAGATTTGCATTTTTCAGAAAGCACTTTATTTGTCAAGTGGCAAGAGTGGATCTATGGAAACCATTACCCAGCTCAGGCAAGAGCTGATTGTCATTTAGATTAGGGTGGTGGTGGCAGAGAAGTAGAGAAACAGGACAATTCTAGAGATATTTATGTAGCTAAATTAATAAGACCTAAGTGTAAACATTGTGGTTAGGTCCCAGTAGTTAGGAGTGCAGCTTCTAGAGTCAGACCCTCTGGTATAAGTCACGGCCCTGACCCTTGTTAGCTGTGTGACTTTGAACCCATCCATTAACCTTTGCCTTGGTCTTATCACCTGTAAAATGGACATAATAGTGGCACTTCCCTCCCAGGATTGTTGTGAGGACTAAATGATTAACAGACTTACAGCACCTAGTACATTGCCTGGCACATGTGAGTGCTGTAGAAATGTTGGACGCTATTAGACTGGATATGAAGAGTGTAGATGGAGAAGAAGGAGGAGCCAAGGAAGATTGTCAGGAATTATATCCATTGTACTCAAGCATGGCTGAAATCCATTTAAAATTATTCATTTAAGCACAAGAAATTATTACACTCTAGTAACAATCTGCAGGAAGAGATTATGTTCTTGCCCAGTAGGAAAATCTTTTTTTCAGGTCAGCTCTAAATGAATAAATTACTCTCCCTTCAAAAAGGAATTCAAAACAAAAGAATGGGCCGGGCATGGTGGCTCATGTCTATAATCCCAGCATTTTGGGAGGTCGAGGCGGGTGGATCACCTGAGGTCAGGAGTTCGAGACAAGCCTGACCAACATGGTGAGACCCCATCTCTACTAAAAATACAAAATTAGCCGAGCGTGGTGGTGCACGGCTGTAGTCCCAGCTACTCTGGAGGCTGAGGCAGGAGAATCACTTGAAACCAGGAGGCAGAGGTTGCAGTGAGCCCAGACTGTGCCACAGCACTCCAGCCTGGGCAACAAGAGCCAAACTCTGTCTGAAAAAACAAACAAAAACCGCCAACCCCAGCGCTGTCAGGGACTGCTGAGCACCAAATAGCCGCCTGGATACCACAGAGCACAGACATTAAAATGAGATTAGAAACTGTTTCTTGGACAATAAGGAATGAGCAGCAGCCCCTTCAGGAAGCTACTGAGACTCTCTCACCTATTCTTTCACCATGTATTTGTGGAGTGCCTGTAATTTGTCAGGCAGTTCGTTAGATGCAGGAATATCAAGTGATCAAGACACATACAGTTTCTCTCTGCCTAAGGATTCATGTAGGAGATTGATGTAAAAAAGGAAGACAGAAAGGAAGAAAGAAAGAGAGAAAGAGAGAGAACGAGAGAAAGAGAGAAAGGGAGGGAGGAAGGGAGGAAGGAAGGAAGGAAGGGAGGGAGGGAGGAAGGAAGGAAGGAAGGGAGGGAGGGAGGAAGGAAAGAAGGAAGGAAGGGAGGAAGGAAGGAAGGAAATAAGGACAGAAGGAAAGAAGGAAGGACGGAAGGAGCGAAGAAATTTTTGAAAATTAAACTCCATGGCCGGGCGCGGTGGCTCAAGCCTGTAATCCCAGCACTTTGGGAGGCCGAGACGGGCGGATCACGAGGTCAGGAGATCGAGACCATCCTGGCTAACACGGTGAAACCCCGTCTCTACTAAAAATACAAAAACTAGCCGGGCAAGGAGGCGGGCGCCTGTAGTCCCAGCTACTCGGGAGGCTGAGGCAGGAGAATGGCGTAAACCTGGGAGGCGGAGCTTGCAGTGAGCTGAGATGGGGCCATTGCATCCCAGTCCGGGCGACAGAGCGAGACTCCGCCTCAAAAAAAAAAAAAAAAAAGAAAATTAAACTCCACATCTGAAGTTAGCAAATAGACAAAATGAATACAATTGAAAAAGTAAAAATAGGAGAAAAATAAGAAAAATTACTAAACACTACAACAGCTGTTTTAGAGGTCAATAGAACACATTATACTAAAATATTAATACTAAAAACAGTCTCATTAAAGCCAGGAAACTTTTATGAATGCTTATCATTATTATTTGGCAATGTTTGGTATATTCTAGTTATTGTAATCAAACAAAAATGAAACATGTTATAAACATTGAGATATAGTTACTATTTTTAGATGACTGCCTACCTAAAAAAAATCTGGCTGGGTGCGGTGGCTCATGCCTGTAATCCCAGCACTTTGGGAGACCGAGGTGGGTGGATCAGGAGGTCAAGACTTCAAGACCAGCCTGGCCAAGATAGTGAAACCCTGTCTCTACTAAAAATACAAAAATTAGCTGGGCACAGTGGCAGGTGCCTGTAATCCCTGTTACTATCGAGGCCTGGGTAGGAGAATCGCTTGAATCTGGGGGGCAGAGGTTGCAATGAGCCAAGATCACACCACTGGACTCCAACCTGGGTGACAGAGTGAGACTCCATCTCAAAAAAAAAAAAAAAAAAGAAAAAAATCCAGGAAACATTGTTAAAAATCTATCAGTACTAACAAGACAATACAATAAGACGGCAGATACAAGATAACTATGTAAATATCAACAACTTTCCTTTTACAAAGAGAAATTAAAAATTGAAATACAAAAATCTCATTTTAAGTCTGGGGTGGTGACTCACACCTGTTATCCCAGCACTTTGGAAGGCTGAGGCAGGAGGATCACTTGAGGCTAGGAGTTCCAGACCAGCCTGGGCAGCATAGTGAGACCCTGTCTCCACCAAAAATCAAAAACAAAAACAAAGTAGCTGGGCATGATGGTGTGAGCCTGTAGTCCTAGCTACTCAGAGAGAGGCTGAGGCTGATGAATCGCTTGAGCCCAGGAGTTCAAGGCTGCAGTAAATTATGAATGTGCCATTGCACTCCAGCCTGGGCAACAGAGCAAGACCCTGTTTCTTGAAAAAAAATCTCATTTCACATATTACACTAATGAAAAAAACTCTAAAATATCTATGAACAAATTAAATGATAAAAGTGAAATCTTATACAAAGAAAATAATAAAAATTAACTAAGACAAGAATAGATATTTTATATTCCTGGGTGGTAGGACAATGTCATAAAGATATCTATTCTTCCCAGCACAAGATTACTTGAATTGCCAAACAGAATTGATGTTTTGGGTTTTTCTTTGGGTGGGGTGGAAGGCGGGCAGTGGTTGTTTTGGTGGTGTTGGACTTACCCACAAGTGATGGAATTAGATGAGATGTTTTAAGTACAATAGAAATATGGTCATAGTTTCCTACGAAATGATTACATTGGCTGCTATGTGGGAAATGACTGTGTGTGTTTGTGGCAGGGAGAGCTAAGAAAAAGGGGGAAGTCTAGTTAGAAGGAGTCAGAAGGCTAAGGCTGCCTTATAAATAAGGTTATGATAAGTTATAATGATAGGTTATAGATAAGGGTGGCTGGATCGCGGTGGCAGCACAGGTAGTGAGGGCAAATGGACTCCTTTGAGATATATTTAAGAGAAAATCAGTACAACTCAGAGCATAAACTGTGAACATTTCCAGATGCAGAATGAAAAAACTGGAAGTACCAATAAAGGACTCTGACATGAAAATAACAATTCCCAGGAGGGTGTGGCATGAGACAGACAGATTGCCAGGAAACATTAGGAAAAGCATCAATAAAATCTGGGCAAATCCAAAAAGAAAGACGTTCAGAAATGGTGTGAAGAAAGATCTTCTCTCAGTTGCTTCCAGGTCAGGGCTTTCTGCGATTCCTTGCAAGGAAGAAACTAGGAATGAATAATGGAACTATCGTTTGTGTTTTGCTGCATAGATTATGCCTGAGTTAACTATTTAAAACTTGTTCATATTATTCAATGTGAATTCATTCTTATGTGAATAATCATGTACTCTTCGTACAATTCTAAATTAGCAAAATTCTCCAAAGATTATTATGCATTAAATGTGTTAACTGGGTGAAAGTCTCCTGAATTACACTCCAGCCTCTGCCGTTTGGAGTTTTCAACAATAAACCAGATGAGCAGCATTCCTCATAGAATTTTGTTTTAATGAGTCCAATTTCTGTCTGCTATGTTGACTCTAGAGAATGAATTAATTGCACCAGAAGCTGATCAGTTTCTGGTCAGATATAAGGAGGCCAATTTTCCATGAGGATGTTTTTCAAAAATACAATTTGGTAATTAATTACCACCATAAGAAGAGTAAAATTCTAGCCATTGCAATCTTCGGAAGCCCTCAGAAAAAAAAATCCAAAGAGAATGAAACAGATGTCTAGAACAGATAATAACTTCCTCTTCTTGTTATTCTACAAACTTCACTACTCCTCCCCAAAGGAGACAAAAAATATTTATTTTAAATGTGCATTTTGGTTGAGATGATCTCTAATATTTTACACAATTAATATAAAGTTCCTAATTTCATATGTATGTTCTAGAATCTCCCCAAAGCACCTGTGGTGTAATGAACTGTGGCAGGTATTGAACTAGTAATTCATAAAAACTTAAAAGAAGAGTTTAAAATAAAATTAGAGAAGAGGGATCAACAAACCAAAAGCTCTATTCCAAGAACAAGTTCTGAGTATATGGGTAAAATTCAGTCTATACTAAGATAATCTCAACAGTCAAGATCAAAAATCTCTGTCACAATCTTCAATGTGACGGATGGGCATTGTCAGCTTAGATTTTAAGTTTAATTTAAGGATTATGTCTTGGTTTGTCTTTGGCTGCTTCCTGATCAGCAGCTCCAAATGTGTATAGAAAAAAATTAACTCAGGAGCTTAAGTGTTTCTAGAAACCTGACAGTTAATGTAGGCCCATGGAGACTGAGATGACTGTGGTGATTTCAGGAGAGATTTACCCAGCTCCAGTTGATTATTTCATGAAGGCATGCAAATAGAATCCAGAGTGGCCAGATTTGATTTCTGAAGAGAAAAGAGAAATCCAAAGCTTTATGTGAAATCTCTTTTGAGAGATGTTTGACTCTTTTGTGGGAGCATTGCACATACCAATGTAAACTCATCACACCATATTGTGGCCTCTGCCTTAAAAGTTGACCTTTTTGGAGCTCTACTTCATGTAGTTTACCCTATCCACCCTGTACCTCCTCTTCCTCAGAACTCACCACTCCCATGGCTTCAGTTACCAACTGTGTCCCAGATCTTTCATCTCAGGTTCTTAGTAGGCATAATATTTAACTTCCTACTGAGCATCTGGCTGGTGTCTCAAACTCACCACATTGGACACAGAAGTCATTCTCTAATCTCTCAAGCAAATCTGTTTCCCTCCTACACTCAATATTTCTTATTGTGGTACACTGCATGACCATCCACTTGGCTGTCCAAACTAGAAACCTAGGCATTAACCCTTCCCCACAACCAATCAACTCCATGAACTGTTACCTCAAACATATCTCACTACTCACTTCTCTAATCTCACTGCCATCATTCTTGTGCAACCAGCCACCTTCTCTTGTCTAGACATATTGGAGTCATTTTAACTGATGCTGGGTTCTTTTTTTTTTTTTTTTTTTTTTGAGGCAGAGTCTCGCTCTGTCGCCTGGACTGGAGTGCAGTGGCCAGATCTCAGCTCACTGCAAGCTCCGCCTCCCGGGTTTAAGCCATTCTCCTGCCTCAGCCTCCACAGTAGCTGGGACTACAGGCGCCCGCCACCTCGCCCGGCTAGTTTTTGTATTTTTAGTAGAGACGGGGTTTCACCGTGTTAGCCAGGATGGTCTCGATCTCCTGACCTCGTGATCCGCCCGTCTCGGCCTCCCAAAGTGCTGGGATTACAGGCTTGAGCCACCGCGCCCGGCCGATGCTGGGTTCTAAAGCCAGCATATAAGGTAGGGATTCTGGTCAAAATGTGTGTGTTAACCCTTCACCACATTCAGCCAGTGAGACATTCAGATTCTGAGAAGACCGACTGTAAAAAAACGCAGTCTCCCAGTGGCACCTTATTCTGGGCATCCTGTCTCTTCATTGAGTAAATTATTCCAGGCTATTTAAAGTGTTATTTCTTGTTTTTTCTATCTTCTCTTTGTCTAGCCAATATAATTCAATATTCAGGAGTTAAATGTTCACATAATACATCTCCAAAATGCTACAGACACTTCACCTTAAGTTTCATCCTAACTCATTCTCAGTTATGCAGTGAGAATGATCTTTGGAAAATGCAAATATTTAGAATGATCCACTATTTGAAATATGTCATACCATGGAATCAGTTCTTTGAAAAAAAATTCACTCTGGTATTGTTTGTTCCTTTTTTTTTATGGAATAGTAAAACAAAAGTGTTTGCTTTGTATTAACTCACTGGGACATAATTTCTACACTTTGCTATTTATGTGTTGTTCCACTTCAACTTAAAAGTTAAAACTATAAAAAAAATGCAAATTCTATCATTACTTTTCCTTATCATTAAGATAAATTCAAAATTCTTATCAGCCCCTTCCCACTTCTCCAGGTTCATTCCTGTATCACTTTCTACCTCAAGTTTGCTGAATCTAAATGTATTGATCTCTCAGTTTTTGAATTTACCACATTCTTTATTTCTATTGGTCTTTGCATGCACTAGCTCCTCTGCCTGGAACCCCTCTTCCTTAGCTTTTCCCATTTTTGATCTCAATATAAATATTTTTTTTTTTTTTTTTTTTTTTTTTTTTTGAGACGGAGTCTCGCTCTGTCGCCCAGGCTGGAGTGCAGTGGCCGGATCTCAGCTCACTGCAAGCTCCGCCTCCCGGGTTTACGCCATTCTCTCGCCTCAGCCTCCCGAGTAGCTGGGACTACAGGCGCCCGCCACATCGCCCGGCTAATTTTTTGTATTTTTTTTAGTAGAGACGGGGTTTCACCATGTTAGCCAGGATGGTCTCGATCTCAATATAAATATTATTATCTCAGGGACATCGTTCTTAATACTCCATATAGAGTTAATTCTATTGTTACATGCTCTCATAGATTCTGTATTCCATTCACCACCCCCAAAGTCTTTTAGTTACTTGTTTAATACCTGCTTTCTCTGCTAGAGTGTAAACTTCATAAGAGCAAGAATCATGATCACAGTATCTGACGTATGGCTTTTAATTCTCCAGTTTCTGTAGTAACAACATCACTACACACATAATAAAGTACATGCAAGCAATGTCCAGATAATAAAATAAAATTAGAGATACTATGTGGGGAAACAGAGGTACTCTCTCTAACCTTAAAAGGCAAAGACTAAATGCTAAATAACTAACTTTCATTTCTGCTTTTATGACATTCAGAAGAATATAGGGATTATCTACCAAATGAATAAAGTTTTACATTCCAGAATTTATGACTGATGTGCAAGCTTCATAACCTCAGTCTCCAAGCCTCCTCCCTTACACTTCTCAACATTCTATTTTTTGTAGCACAAAGTCCCCTGCTTAAAACCTTCCAATGACTTCCTACTACAACCAAAATAAAATCCAAACTCTTGACCAGCTTCTCTGTGATCCATTTCCTACTTTCCTCTGACCTCATCCCCTCCAGGCTTCCCCTCATTCATTATGCTTTTGGCTTCAGCCACGTTGGTCTTTCTGTTCCTGTAAGAGTTAAAGGCTTTGCTATCACTTCTCTCAGATCGTCAAATGTGGCCACTTTCTCATCATTTATATCCTAACTCAAATATCACTTCCTCAGAAGGGTCATTCTTGACTTTCCCACCTAAAGCACTCATTTCTATCCAATAGCAGTCACTACTGTTTGCAGTTTTTCTTCTCCGGAAATTTAGCAGAATTTGAAATAACATAATTTGTTTATAAAATTAATGTCTATGTGTCCATATAAAGGCAAAGACTTGTCTACTGTTTATTGAAAATATTCTCAGTGATGAGAATAGTAGCACATAGTAGGTGCTTCATAAATATATATATATTTTTTTTTTTTTTTGGCGGGGGAGGGGACGGAGTTTCGCTCTGTCGCCCAGGCTGGAGTGCAGTGGCGTGATCTCCGCTCACTGCAAGCTCCGCCTCCTGAGTTCAGGCCATTCTCCTGCCTCAGCCTCCGGAGTAGCTGGGACTACAGGCGTCCGCCACCACGCCCGGCTAATTTTTTGTATTTTTAGTAGAGACGGGGTTTCACCGTGTTAGCCAGGATGGTCTGGATCTCCTGACCTCGTGATCCGCCCGCCTTGGCCTCCCAAAGTGCTGGGATTACAGGCGTGAGCCACCGCGCCCGACCTCATAAATATGCTAACTAAGTTATTCTGGATATGCAGCTGCAGGCTAGTCAAGTCTTGAAGTCTAAAGGCTTTTTGGAAGACTTCTAAGAAGATTCCAAAATGTCAAAGCAAATGTGTGGTTTTCTAAATGTATCTAGTGACCTCTGCTGGAATACTTACCAAGGGAACCAGATACAAGTCTTCATTTGTTCCTACTTGCCCTCTCACCTCTTTTCATTGGGTGATAAAATGTTAGCATAAGTATAAAATTTGGTATCAGGGACTTTTGAGAGTGCTTCTCCCAACTTGGAGAAAACCCATCTCCCTTTCTGTCTGGATGACTGTTCTCTTTTTGCTCCCATCTCATCAATTTGTGCTTTTAGCACAAACGTTATAGGAGAATGTTCAGGGACATGGTAGGAAGAGAACTTTCCCTGATTCCTCTTCATATCTTATTGCACAAATGACTGCCTTTCTCTGCACAAATATCTGAAAGAAGGGAATTCATCCAGATACTACAGATAGATGAAGATATATCCATCTCAAGGATATACTTCATAGGGTTCCATTTATTTTACCTCACTTAACCTAACGAATAACTTTGAAAATGGTATTTACTATTAACAAGCAAAGAATTGGCAAAGGATGTTCTCATGTTGAGAATAACAGGATCAAGAGAATAAGTCTACTATGAGGGATTGTTAGGAGATGACGTGTGGCTGAGAGTGCTGGTACTTGATACAAAACGTCAAATGGGAACTAAAGACTAGAAATTTCAAAAAATCAGAATAACGAGTGTAGATGTGTGAAACAATCATGTGTGTTTAATTCATTTATATGATTAAACTTTTGAAAACTGTGTTACTCATCCTATATATTGTGTGTATATATGTATACGTTTATTGCAGAAAATGTGTAGAACACAAATAAACAAAAGTACCACATAAACATCAATCAAAATTACTACCAGTTAAAGACAACTATTGTAAAAGTTTTTACATGTAGCCTCCCGTCTTTTATTTATGTCTATTCCAGCCTTCTATTGCATGTACTTCATGAACAGAGGTATATAGTACATTTTCACAAAATTGCATCAGTCATACTACTTGTTTTATTTTACATCCTACTTATTTTCGTTTAGGATGTTATAAAATATATCCATTGATCTTAAGGTCATTTTTCTGAAAAAAAATATTTTCTCTAAGCATTTGATCAGGTAATATATACAGGTGGTACAATGTTAAAAAAAAATGAAAGAAAAGTAAAGTCTTCTTTTTACCTCTTTCCTCTTCAATGGTTAACCTCTGCCATTAGGAAAAGCTTTTACTAGACCATCATATGTGTTATAAAAAAGGCTGAGATTACTAAAGTGGTTGTCGTGGTACCAGGCACTATGTTAAGTGACTTATATAGATTATCTCATCCCCATTTTATCAAGAAAACAAAAACTTAGGTAAGAAATTGGCTCAAGTTTACACAGCAGATAAGTGATGCCACAGGCGACTAACTCACAACTAAGCAGTTGATACCTGGAACAGATTGTAAATAAATAAACCAGCCTTAACGTGTAAGCTGGAGAATATGGATCAGTGTGCTCGTGTGGCCTGTGTGACACTGGATGAACCAATCTCAAGGCTGCTGGGACAGAAAATTGCAAACGTGAAACTCTATCATCACACTGTCATCCCATTCTCACTCCTGTCAACACGTCCTTAGGTTTGGTTTTACTGGAATGTGTACCTGCGGGACTCTCAGAGGTTACGTTAACATAAGCAAACCATTTTATAAAGGAGACAATCATTTTGATCATTTGGACTCATATGTTTTCTATTTTAGTGCTTTTTTTTTTATTAGTCATATAATCTTTTTCTCACAATGCAAACAAATGGATAATAAACTATGTACTTAAATGTACTTTTCTGGACAAAGATAATCAAATGTGTCACAAAGTCATAGAAGACATTTATTTATTTTTGTTTTAATTAATTTATTTTTTTAAGAGATGTGGTCTCACTAGGTTGTTCAGGTTGGCCTTAAACTCCTGGGCCCAAGTGATTCTTCCCCCTTAGCCTCATGAGTAACTGGGACAACAGGTGTATACTACTGCATCAGCCTGACATATTTAATCTATTTGACTTACATAGATTTATTAATATAATATAATGAAATGTGGTTCTGCCCATCTTGAGTCATTAAAATAAGTGTAAGTCAATAAGACCAACTAGATAGAAAATAATTTAAAACCTAATAAGAGGTACTAAAATAGTATTATCAAGTAACAAATTACTGACAATTCTGACTGTAATTCTAACGTGAAGGATATTTTGTATGAGCTTCAGTTCTGCTTCTCTAGAGAATAATAATGTAAAATATTGATTTTAGCTAAATCTGTAAAGATGGCTCAAAATTAAGCTTGCTTGTGAATGCACCAACTCTCTGTAGGTGCATATACACCTACAGATACGTCTGTATGGATGTGGAAATAAATTGGAACATATAGATTTACGCACACAGGGAAAAGCAAACATATGCCATTTATCTGCAATCCGATCCTGGTGATAGTTTAGAATCTAATTTCTTTTGCAATGTTCTTCCCATGTTTGAACATTTACATCGACTGAATTATTCTTTATCAATTTGATAATATTTGAAGGAAATGTACAAACATGACAAAGATCAATTTTTACTACCTCATCAAAATTATTGACTGATGATTATTGACCAGTCAAAATTACATTTTTTTCATGTTACACCAGAAGACATACTGAAATTTATGCTTTTTCATAGGGAAAGTTTTAAGAAGAGTAATTAAGAAAAGGCAAATCAAGATCTCTGACTATCACCAAAATTCAATTTGTAAGTGTAGAATAAAATAACTAGGATTATGTTTTAAAAGCTCTGGAAATAGGAATCAAAAGAAAGAAGAATACTTAGGAAATCCAAAAGGATTTAAAGCATAAAAATACGTCCCAATCAGTCTCCATGCAATCTAAGGAGGCCTGCAAACTTTATGAAGGGAGTTGCCAATATTGGATCACTTTGGAAATGGTGAAATAAGCATTGGTAGCTGTATGAATCTAGGAGTCTGGTCAAAAGGACAAGGGCTAAAAGACTGAACTTGGGTCATGCTCTGCCTATCCCAGGGGGTGCTAACCTATGTCCTGAATCAGAGGATTTTTCTGTTGACAGCTCTGGATTGTTTGGGTAGATACTGGTAGGGCAGAAACTGTCCTAACAATACCTGCCCAGAAAGACGGGAAAGAGGAGGAAAAATTCCTCCTTCCACCAGGAATTCTCTGGGAAGCACATAGGATTTCACGCTACTACTTTATTCCCAAGAGAAGCTACCAAAGCTTGGTAACTACCAACTCTAACTTTTGTGTCTCTAAGTGCACTTCTCCTGGGATTACAACTAATTGAACCAGGGATTTAAAGGAATCTCAGAGGACTGTAAGAAGAATGCTTCGAGGCCGATCCCTGTCTGTAACATCCCTGAGTGGGCTTCCCCGGTGGGAAGTCGAAGAACTTCCTGTGGAGGAGTTACTGCTCTTTGAAGTTGCTTGGGAGGTGACCAATAGAGGTTTGTACTGCTCCTGAAGGTGGATATTTGCTAGGTGATTGAAGAATGTAGAGTAAGATTTCACAGATGACTCTCTAGTGATAACCAATTGCCAGTGAGTGAGGAAAGCATTTAAATGGAATGTACATTTAAGTTACATTCAACCTTGTTTATTACAACAGGCTATGAATACAGACTTGGCTGTGTGTTGAAGAGGGAGAAAGTTGAAAATATTAACCGTTGCCATGGAATGTGCATTTAAATTAAAATTTAAAATCCATATTATGACAAAAATAGAAATAAAAAGTTAATATTTACTTTTTTTGTTTTAAAATTTTCCTCAGCAAAATAGTATAATTAAACATTTTATTTTAGGAAGATGTATATGTGATTAGAACCAGTTGGAAACTTTAACTCTACATTCTGTTAGTGATCATGTGAAATGCTTAATAATGTTTCTAATTCACAATTAGCTTGGAATTAAAATTTTAATTCAGGAGCTTCTCAAAAGGCAAAATACTGTGCTCCTTTTCAGAATGAAAGTAATTTTTTCTTCAACGCTATGCTTACGTAGGAATTATAAAATAAAGAAAATCAAACTGATAAAATTAAACCAATTTGCAAGTGAGCTATAACCTCATTTGTGCTGGGTAAGAGAAGGCAAGGTAGAGAACCACAATGTAAATGATTTTTAAAATAAAGACATCTGTAAAATTATAAAAACAATTCCTTGTGGATTTATACTCTCTAGTTTAAAAGTGTCAGCACTATTGAAGAAACATTAACAAAGAAAAAGTAATGGTTTTGAAGACTGAGTTCTTTAAGATCTTGATGAATCAAGCCAACTGATTGCCGGGTAAATGGCAGTGATGACCTGTGTGATTTAAAGGATCTGAAATTATGACATGTGTTGTGATATATAACATGCTTATTTTTCATTTTATGTTTATTATTACATGTCTATTACGGTAACCTAAAGGATTTGAAATAATAACCAGAATGTGGTTATTTCCATTACTTCCTTCTTTTGGCTAATCAGAGCCAGCGTAATCTCAAAATTAAAGGCATTATACATGGCACACATTCTGATTTTTCACCTTATACTAACTGTTCAAAGTTCTCGTGTGTATACATTCATAAAATCAAAATTACAAGTCAATTTTGCCTATGTAGAAGTGGACAGAATGCATATGAGAGCACAAAACACAGTCTTTTTCTCTGTAGTTTAGTGAGAAAAAAATCTAGGAGGACAGAAACATTATTACAGAGAAGTGAAGTATTTTATGAGTACCTGTTTCTGTTGTTTCTTTTTAATTATTTTTTATTCTTTTCCTCAGAAATCTTTATCCTGAAATGAGTACCTGTTTTTAATGTCTTTTTCCTAGTCCCAAATTTTTCCAGTCCAGTTTTTAAATATGCCCAAAGTTCCTGGGAACAGAACCATCTCTATTACATGTGAATCCCACAGTATGCCTTGAAATAAAAGTTTTCTCTAGAGAGTGGGCAGGAGCTCAAGGACATAGCTTATCGGTGGATGAAACCAGCCGGGCGCGGTGGCTCAAGCCCGTAATCCCAGCACTTGGGGAGGCCGAGACGGGCGGATCACGAGGTCAGAAGATCGAGACCATCCTGGCTAACACGGTGAAACCCCGTCTCTACTAAAAAATACAAAAAACTAGCCGGGCAAGGTGGCGGGCGCCTGTAGTCCCAGCTACCTGGGAGGCTGAGGCAGGAGAATGGCGTAAACCCGGGAGGTGGAGCTTGCAGTGAGCTGAGATCTGGCCACTGCGCTCCAGCCCGGGCGACAGAGCGAGACTCCGTCTCAAAAAAAAAAGAAAAAAAAAAAGAAACTGGAGGGCGACTCTTAACACTGGGAATCTGCACGAGTTTCCGCACCTTAACAGAGCCCCTTCTCCTCTCTTCTTTTCTCATCATTTAACAAACGTTAATGGAGCACTGTTTCCTGGGCACTGGGAACACGCCAGTGAAACTAAGTTATTTTATGGATCTTATAATCAGTAGCATGTGTGCTGATCTCAGGGTCTAGAACAGTGCCTGGTACATAGAAAATGCTCAATGGATTTTTTTGAATAAAGGAAGACATTTATTTTTCAATCCCTAAGCTGCCTTTAATACTTACTTTCTATCATTTCCATTTCAAGGGGAAGGGAAGTGTTTTTGCGGAGAGGTTCCCACAATGTGATTTACCCAAGTTGGTATCATCTTCAATATATCTTTATTTTAGTATTATCATAGCCTGGTATGGTTAGAGATTTTCATATAGATGGATAATTATTGTGTTTATTCCTAAGAGTACATTGCCACTGCAGTTTCTTTAAATTTAATGGTCTGAATTTTTACTTCCCTGCATTTCATAGTAGTGATATGAGGTATCTTAGAGATCATGCACCCCACTCCTCCACTTCATAGAGAAAATTGATTCATAGAGGCATCTAATGATCAAGCAAATAGCAGAGTTAGGACCAGGATTTAGGTCTTCTCCAAGGCCAATTCACTTTTTTACTATTATGTAAAAATTAAATATTATAACCTCGGTTTTCAAAGGAAATCTCCTATAGATGAAAGAACACAGAACTTGCAGTCAAAGGTCGTGGATTTCTGAAACTTTTTGAAAAAGAACCCCTTAAGTTGAATAACAGCATCTTCATAAATAAAATGAATGTTATATTCTCCGGTTTTCTTACCATGTTTTCTGGCAAACAAGGAAGTGTATTCACATCTAAGAAAACAAGAGGTTTCTTAGGAGAAAAATGCCTTGCTGCCAGAATTTTGTCCATGAACAATGGAAATGTGAAAAACTTAACAGACGAGACAGTCACAGTTAGTTCTGGGTACTAATTCTCACATCTCAAATAACCTTTTTCATTTGTTAATCTTAATCTTGAAATTTATTGCTTTTATTCATTAATCCATTTTATTATTCGGTAAGGATTCATCAAGTGTCTATTAGGTATCAGGCACCGAGAGGTGAGGGAGATAGAGTTAAGAATACAGAACTGATTCTTTTTTTTTTTTTTTCTTGAGACAGCGTCTCGCTCTGTCGCCCAGGCTGGAGTGCAGTGGCGCAATCTCCACTCATTGTAAGCTCCGCCTCCCGGGTTCACGCCATTCTCCTGCCTCAGCCTCCCGAGTAGCTGGGACTACAGGCGCCCGCCACCGCGCCTGGTTGATGTTTTTGTATTTTTAGTAGAGACGAGGTTTCACCGCGTTAGCCAGGATGGTCTCGATCTCCTGACCTCGTGATCCGCCCTTCTCGGTCTCCCAAAGTGCTGGGATTACAGGCGTGAGCCACTGTGCCCGGCAGAACTGATTCTTCATCTTCAAGAATTTACAGATTTGTAGAAGGTAGACATTGAACATACAATACAGTCAAATGTGAGGAGTGTGAGACTAAGGGAACCAGGTGTCCTAAGACTACACAGTGTACCGTGTAGTGGTTTCTAACCTAGTTACCTAGAGGTTTGGGAAAAGCCTCTCTAATGACGAGATGTTTGAGTTGACACTCGAAGTAGTGTCAACTCACTGTTAGGATGAGTAGCTAAAGGGGAGAAAGCGTTCTATCTGAGAGAACTATATATGCCAAGACGCAGAAGTGTTCTCTGTTCGAAGATATGAGAGGGGCTCAGAGAGGGAAAAGGAGAGGAGTATGAGAGAAGATGGGAGAGACCTGCAGGGACTAGATTGTGAAACTCAGGGGGAGTTAATAACCTTAAGGAGTTTTGTCTCCAGGCTATGAATAATGAATGTGGAGTCATTGAAATTCTATGCATAGTAGTGGGAAGTGCTAAGTAGTCAGATGTGTTTTGGAAGAAGCACTGTTACCAACCGAGGGAGAGGGGAGTAGGGAAATTAGACTGTAGTGTGACCTAGGATGGAAAGTTTTGCCCAAATGTGGGGTGAAAAACGTTTACTCTCTCCTTTGCCCAGGTCTTACTACAATCGTTTCTTCTGCACAGACTTGCTCAGAACATTACAGACTATGGATAAATGATCTTGTTAAGGATACTTACGATCATTAAAAAAGTTTAGTAAATATTGTCACACATAATGAAAGTTAATTTAAGAGTTGTAAAGACTTGCGCAATGTAGTCCCTAAATAAATGCTTCCCTCTTAAAATGGACTAGAAACAATTTGTTTTTGCTTAAGCCAACTTATTGCTGGACATAATACTTTATCTGCTTCCTCCTGAAACTGGACACTACACCTCTGAATAAAATGGTACAAGTGGCACAGGGAAGAATTCAGAAAACTGTAGTCAAAGTGGTTATGGAAGAAATTATAATCATGAATCCACTCTTCTAAGACAGGAGTTCTAAAGGTGAGGACTTTGATATAAGTGAACTCAAGGAGTTTCTTTTCTTTTCTTTCTTTTTTTTTTTTTGAGACGGAGTCTCGCTCTGCCGCCCAGGCTGGAGTGCAGTGGCGCGATCTCGGCTCACTGCAAGCTCTGCCTCCCGGGTTCACGCCATTCTCCTGCCTTAGCCTCCCGAGTAGCTGGGACTACAGGCCCCCGCCACCGCGCCTGGCTAATTTTTTGTATTTTTAGTTTTGACGGGGTTTCACTGTGGTCTCGATCTCCTGACCTTGTGATCCGCCCACCTCGGCCTCCCAAAGTGCTGGGATTACAGGCGTGAGCCACCGCGCCTGCCCAAGGAGTTTCTAAACCTTCAGAAAATCTACCTAAAAATTAGGTGCACGTGTATAGAAGTGCTTTTTTTCAGAGAAGAGGACTTCATACTTTCATCAGCTTCCTGAAGGCCCCTGTGGTTGCTGTAAAGAACAACTGCTCTAAAGTTTACTACTAAGCCACGGGGCTCTTTTTTGTTAACACAGAAGTTTTCCAAATGGCTTTTCTCCAGAGCAGAATAAAAAGGGTTCCATCCTTCCCAAGACGTAATGATGTTTATCTTTTGTGATACCGTTTTTGTTCTTCCTCTTTTTCTCCCACCCACCACCACTTTCAAAGATCTATCAAGGCCCAGGACGGTGATTCACACCTGTAATTTCAACACTTTTCAAGGCCGAGGCGGGAGAATTGCTTGAGAGCAGGATTTGGATACCAGCCGGGGGAACATAGGGAGACCCTGTTTCTACAGAAATTAACTGTAGTCCTAACTGCCTGACAGCCTAAAGCGGGAGGATCACTTGAGCCCAGGTGTTCTAGTGAGGCTTCAGTGAGCAAGATTGCGCCACTGCACTCCAGCTTGGGTGATAGAGTGAGACCCTGTTTCAAACAAACAAACAAAAGCAAAAAGATCCATCAATTTGTTCCTCCATTCCTTCACTTACTCTCTGGCTGTCTACAGCCTATGGGCTCTAAAGTCAGACTGCCTGATTTGGAATTCCAACTCTACCATCACCTAGGTAAAGTTGAGATTTCTTGCATAGCCGCTCTGTGCCTCAGTTTCTCCATCTATAAAATAAAGATAACACCATCCACCTGTAACAATGTTGTGAAAATTAAAAGAAATACCAATTGTAAATCACTCAGAACTGTGCCTAGCATTTAATAAACACTCTGTGGGTATTAGCTTATTTCTTTTTTTTTTTTTTTTTGAGGCGGAGTCTTGCTCTGTCACCCGGGCTGGAGTGCAGTGGCCGGATCTCAGCTCACTGCAAGCTCCGCCTCCCGGGTTCACGCCATTCTCCTGCCTCAGCCTCCCGAGTAGCTGGGACCACAGGCGCCCGCCACCTCGCCCGGCTAGTTTTTTTTTTGTATTTTTAGTAGAGACCGGGTTTCACCGTGTTAGCCAGGATAGTCTCGATCTCCTGACCTCGTGATCCGCCCGTCTCGGCCTCCCAAAGTGCTGGGATTACAGGCTTGAGCCACCGCGCCCGGCCTAGCTTATTTCTTTATAAAAAGTATTCATAATATGAGGAAGTTAGCTCATGTATTGTCATACCAGCTTTCACTTTGAATGAGTCCATAATTGCATTTTTAAACACAAAAGCAGAAGGAATACGAAAAAATATATATTCACCAATGTTACTTCAATCATGGGATACATAGTAATTAGGATTTCTTTGCCCTAATTACTGGTGTGGATAAGCCAGTGGGCTATGTCAGTGGCATCTCAAGCTGTTATCACACCATATGAAACACACAACCTATGTAAAAACTATGCTTGGTTGCACAGCTTCAAGGAAAGCACCAGTCTACTCACTTCCTTTTCATTCAGCATGCCGTGTCCAGGCCCCTTTCATATAAAATATTTGGAGCTGCCATTGTAGGTATCATCGGTGGCAGTGCAGGTGGTCTTGTTCAAAGTTTGAGTATCACCTTCCACTGCCAAGACTGCAGCTGCTTTGATTTTAACTGAGTATCTAGAAAAGTACTGGAAACACAAATATTTGCTGACCATTGTCACAAGTAGCACCTAATCTCCTTCCTACCAGATCCGCTGCCTTATAAAATGATGTTCTAACTGTATAATGACTTCCTCTGCTTCTGCAACTGTGTTTTGGAACAGGAGGGTCAGGTTAGTAGCCACACACACTGAAATAGTCATACACTTCCAAAGTCTGTAATTTTTAAGCATACACTAAATAGTGAAGTTTCTCCATATGTGTATAATATGTGTATATGCATGTATACATATATAAAGAGACAGAGATGGAGAGAGATGGGGGAGAGAGAGAGAGCGAGAGAGAGGCAGAAAGAGAGATCCTTATTTTGATTGATATCTATTCTATACTTCTTTGGAATTGTGATTTTTAGTAAATTGGCAGTGTTGCCAGATGCCGACTTAGGGTTTTAACAACCTCATTGTTATATGTACCATGGTAGTTCATCTTTTATTTCAGGTGAAAAGTGTGATACTTTGTCCTCACACTACACATAGCCCCCATGTTGTTCCAGGAAAATAGAGATCAATAAAATACAAAGTACTTGTTTGAAATTGAAGGTTAAGTTCAAATTCAATGACCTATGCTGTGGTAAAATGATCATTCATTAATGATATTAAGTGTTTTCTTTTTTAATGTCAGAATAAAACTATTTATTTGCAGATTAAAAAAAATAAATGTGTATGTAAATCTCCTTGTTGTATACTTCGAATTTGAAAATAGGAATGACCCTGTCTCTATGCTGTTGCGTTCACTGGTATTCTAGCTTGCTAAGAGAGAAGTTTGCAGCAAAGTGTGCTTTGTAAATAGTAAAAACTGAGGTAACCTGTAGCACAAAGTGTACTATATAAACAGTAAAAACTGAGGGAAAAATATAGGGAGAAAAAAGGCTAAAATGGTGTTGGAATATAAGAAATAGCAGTAAAAGAAGCTCCTCATAGCAAGACTATACAGGGAAATATCTGGAGGGATGAAGATTCATTTACAATCAGGCCTCAACCAATATGAGATGGACTTTCTTTTATTGATATATAACATGTGTTTATATTTATCAGGTACATGTGACATTTTGTTACATGTGTATAATGTGTAATGATCAAGTCAGGTATTTGGGGTATTCATCACCTCAAGTATTTACCATTTCTATGTGTTGGGAACATTTCAAGACCTCTCTTCTACTATTCTGAAATAAACAATATACTGTTGTTAACTATAATCACCCTACTTTGCTACCGAACATCAGAACATATTCCTTCTATCTAACTGCCTGCTTGTTTCCATTAACCAATTTCTCTTCATCTCCCTTCCTCCCACAACGTACACACCCTTCTCTGCCTCTGGTGTCTATCATTCTACTCTCTACCTGCATGACATTAAACTTTTTAGCTCCCACATATCAGTGAGAACATGCAAAATTTGTCTTTCTATGCCTGGCTTATTTCACTTAACGTAATGCAAAATTTGTCTTTCTATGCCTGGCTTATTTCACTTAATGTAATGACTTCTGGTTTCATCCATGTTACTGCAAATGACATGATTTTATATTTTTATGACTGAATAATATTCCATTGTGTGTATATACCACATTTTCTTCATTCATCCATTGATGGACACTTAAGTTGATTCCATATCTTTGCTAATGTGAATCGTTCTGCAATAAACAGTGTGGTACTGATATCTGTTTATTATTCTAAATTCTTTTCCTTTGGATAAATACCCAGTAACAGGATTGCTGGATCTTACGACAGTTCAATTTTTAGTTTTTTGGGAAATCTACATACTGTTTTCCATAGTGGCTATACTAATTTGTATTCTTACCAATAGTGCCTAAGAGTTCCTTTTTCTTCACCTCCTTGCCAGCATGTGTTATTTATTTATTAATTTATTTAAATCATGGAGATTCTAACTGGCATAAGATGATATCTCATTGTGGTTTTGATTTGCATTTCCCAATGATTAGTAATGTTGAGCATTTCCCCATACCCATTGTGCATTTGTGTGTCTTCTTTTGAAAAATGTCTATTCATATCCTTTGCCCATTTTTTAATGAGATTATTTGTTTTTCCACCATTGAGATGTTTGAGTTTCTTGTCTATTCTGGAGATTAATTCCTTGTCACATGAATAGTATGCAAATATTTTCTCACATTCAACAGGTTGTCTCTTCACTCTGTTGATTGTTTCCTTTACTGCGCAGAAGTATTTTAGCTTAATGTAGTCCCATTTGTCTGTTTTTGCTTTGTTGCCTGTGCTTGTGAGGTCTTAGCCAGAAAATCTTTGCCCAAACCAATGTCTTGAAGTGTCTGCCTTATGTTTTCTTTTAGTAGTTTTATAGTTTTGAGTCTCATATTTAAGTGTTTAATCCATCTTGAGTTAATGTTTTATATGGCAAGAAATAGGGGTTGTATTAGGCCATTTTTGCATCACTATAAAGAAATATCTGAGGCTGAGAAATTAATAAAGAAAAGAGGTTTAATTTGCTTGTGGTTCCACAGGCTGTTTAGGAAGCATGGCACCTACATCTGCTTGGCTTCTCGTGAGGCCTCAGGAAGCTTTTATTCACATCAGAAGGCAAAGCAGGAGAAGGCACATCACATGACAAGAGAAAGAGCAAAGGAGACAAGAGGAAGATCCCAGACTTTCTTTCTTTCTCCCTCCCTCCCTCCCTCCTTCCCTCCCTTCCTCCCTTCCCTCCTCCCTCCCTCCTCCCTCCTCCCTCCCTCCCTCCCTTCTTTCTTTCTTTCTTTCTTTCTTTCTTTCTCTCTTTCTTTCTCTCTTTCTTTCTTTTCTCTTCCTTCCTTCCTCCCTTTTATTATTTTATTTATTTTCTTGAGACACAGTCTCACTCTGTTGCCCACAATGGAGTGCAGTGGCACACTCTTGGCTCATTGCAACCCCCATCTCCCAGGTTCAAGTGATTCTCATGCCTCTGCCTCCTGAGTAGCTGAGACTACTACACCTGGCTAATTTTTGCATTTTTAGTAGAGATGGGATTTCGCCATGTTGGCCAGGCTGGTTTTGAGTTCCTGACCTCAACAGATCTGCCCACCTTGGCCTCCTAAAGTGCTGGAATTACAAGTGTGAGCCACCACAACTGGCCCCAGACTCTTTTAAACAGATATGTGAACTAAATGAGCAAGAACTCACTTATCACCAAGGAGATGATGCTAAGCCATTCATGAGGGATCCTATCCCATGATCCAACCACCTCCTGACAGGCCCCATCTCCAACATTGGGGATTGCATTTTTTTTTGAGACTTATATGAAATATTTTAATTTTAAAAAATTATATATATATATTTAATTTTTCCATAAGTTATTGGGGTACAGGTGATATTTGGTTACATGAGTAAGTTCTTCAGTGGTGATTTGTGAGATTTTGGTGCACACATCACTTGAGCAGTATACTGCATCCTATTTGTAGTCTTTTATCCCTTACCCTCCTCCCACCCTTGCCCGCAAGTCGCCAAAGTCTATTGCATCATTCTTATGCCTTTGCACCCTCATAGCTTAGCTCCCACCTATCAGTGAGAACATACAATGTTTGATTTTCCATTCCTGAGTTACTTTTAGAATAGTAGTCTCCAATCTCATCCAGGTCACTGCAAATGCTGTTAATTCATTCTTTCTTTGTGGCTGAGTAGTATTATTTCGTGTATACATATGCCACAGTTTCTTTATCAACTCGTTGATTGATGGGCATTTGGGTTGGTTCCACGATTTTGCAATTGCGAATTGTGCTGCTATCACATGCGTGTGCAAGTATCTTTTCCTGTAATTACTTCCTTTCCTCTGGGTAGATACCCACTAGTGGGATTGCTGAATCAAATGTAGTTCTACTTTTAGTTATTTAAGGAATCGCCACAGTTTTCCATAATTGTACTAGTTTACATTCCCACCAGCAATGTAGAAACGTTTCCTATTCACCACATCCATGCCAACATCTACTGTTTTTTGTTTTTTGATTGTGGTAATTCTTGCAGAAGTAAGGTGGTATCATATTATGGTTTTGATTTGCATTTCCCTAATCATCAGTGATGCTGAGCATTTTTTCATATGTTTTTTGGCCATTTGTATATCTTCTTTTCATAATTGTCTACTCATGTCCTTAGCCCACATTTTTTTTTTTTGAGACAGAGTCTGCTCTGTCGCCCAGGCTGGAGTGCAGTGGTGTGATCTTGGCTCACCGCAAGCTCCACCTCCTGGGTTCACGCCATTCTCCTGCCTCAGCCTCCCAAGTAGCTGGGACTACAGGCACCCACCACCATGCCCGGCTAATTTTTTTGTATTTTTTTTTAGTAGAGACGGGGTTTCACCATGTTAGCCAGGATGGTCTCGATCTCCTGATCTCATGATCCGCCCTTCTCGGCCTCCCAAAGTGCTGGGATTACAGGCCTGAGCCACCGCAACGGGCCTAGCCCACATTTTTAATGAGATTATTTGTTCGTTTTTTCTCACTGATTTGTTTGAGTTCATTGTAGATTCTGAATAATAGCCTTTTGTTAGATGTATAGATTGTGAAGATTTTTCTCTCCACTTTGTGGGTTGTCTGTTTACTCTGCTGACTGTTCCTTTTGTATGCAAAAGCTGTTTAGTTTAATTAAGTCTCAACTACTTATCTTTGTTTTTATTGCATTTGCTTTTGTGTTGTTGATCATGAAATCCTTGCCTAAGCCAATGTCTAGAAGGGTTTTTCCAATGTTAGCCTCTAGAATTTTTATAGTTTCAGGTCTTAGGTTTAAGTCCTGAATTCACCTTGAGTTGATTTTTGTATAAGGTGAGAGAAGATGATCCAGTTTCATTCTCCTACATGTGGCTAGCCAATTATCCCAACACCATTTGTTGAAAAGGGTGTCTTTCTCCACTTTATGTTTTTGTTTGCTTTGTTGAATATCAGTTGGCTGTAAGTATCTGGGTTTATTTCTGGGTTATTTATTCTGTTCCATTGATCTATGTGCCTATTTTTTATACCAGTACCATGCTGTTTTGGTGACTATGGCCTTATAATATAGTTACAAATGAGGTAGTGTGATGCCTCCAAATTTATTCTTTTTGTTTAGTCTTTTTTTTTTTTGAGACGGAGTCTTGCTCTGTCACCCAGGCTGGAGTGCAGTGGCGGGATCTCAGCTCACTGCAAGCTCCGCCTCCCGGGTTCACGCTATTCTCCTGCCTCAGCCTCCGGAGTAGCTGGGACTACAGGCGCCCGCCACCTCGCCCGGCTAGTTTTTTTGTATTTTTTAGTAGAGATGGGGTTTCACCATGTTAGCCAGGATGGTCTCGATCTCCTGACCTCGTGATCCGCCCGTCTCGGCCTCCCAAAGTACTGGGATTACAGGCTTGAGCCACCGCGCCCGGCTGTTTAGTCTTGCTTTGGCTATGCATGCTCTTTTTTGGTTCCATATGAATTTTAGAATTTTTTTTCTAATTCTATGAAGAATGATGGTGGTATTTTGATGAGGATTGCATTAAATTTGTAGATTGCTTTTGGCAGTATGGTCCTTTTCGCAATATTGATTCTACCCATCCATGAGTATGAAATGTGTTTCCCTTTGTTTGTGTCATCTGTGATTTCTTTCAGCAGTATTTTGTAGTTTTCCTTGCAGAGAACTTTAGCCTCCTTGGTTGGGTATATTCCTAAGTATTTTATTTTTTTGCAGCTATTGTAAAAGGGGTTGAGTTCTTGATTTGATTCTGCATTTGGTTGCTGTTGGTGTATAGAAGAGCTACTGATATTTGTACATTAATCTTGTATCTGCAAACTTTGCTGAGTTCTTTTTTTTTTTTTTTTTTTGAGACGGAGTCTCACTCTGTCGCCCAGGCTGGAGTGCAGTGGCCAGATCTCAGCTCACTGCAAGCTCCACCTCCTGGGTTTACACCATTCTCCTGCCTCAGCCTCTCGAGTAGCTCGGACTACAGGCATCTGCCACCTCGCCCGGCTAGTTTTTCGTATTTTTTAGTAGCAACGGGGTTTCACCATGTTAGCCAGAATGATCTCGATGTCCTGACCTCGTGATACCCCCGTCTCGGCCTCCCAAAGTGCTGTGATTACAGGCTTGAGCCACCGTGCCCGGCCAGTGCTGAATTCTTTTATCAGTTCTAGAAGTTTTCTGGAGGAGTCTTTAGGGTTTTAAAGGCAAATGATCATATCATCAGCAAAGTGACAGTTTGACTACCTCTTTACTGATTTGAATGCCCTTTATTTATTTGTCTTGTCTGATTGTCCCAGCTAGGACTTCCAGTACTACGCTGAAGAGGAGTGGTGAGAGTGGGCATCCTTGTCTTGTTCCAGTTCTCAGAGGGAATGCTTTCAACTTTTCCCCATTCAGTATTATGTTGGCCGTGAGTTTGTCATAGATGGCTTTTATTATACTGAGGTATGTCTCCTGTATGCCAGTTTTGCTGAGCATTTTAATTATAAAGGGATGTTGGATTTTGTTGAATGCTTTTTCTGCATCTATTGAGATGGTCATGTAATTTTTGTTTTTATTTCTGTTTATGTGGTGTATCATATTTATTGACTTGTGTATGTCAAACCAACCCTGCATCCCTGGCATGGAACCCACTTGATCATTGTGGATTATCTTTTTGTTATATTGTTTGTTTGTTTGTTTGTTTTGAGGCAGAGTCTCGCTCTGTTGCTCAGGCTGGAGTGCAGTGGCTGGATCTCAGCTCACTGCAAGCTCCGCGTCCTGGGTTTATGCCGTTCTCCTGCCTCAGCCTCCCAAGTAGCTGGGACTACAGGCGCCCGCCACCTCGCCTGGCCAGTTTTTTTTTTTTTTTTTTGTATTTTTTAGTAGAGACGGGGTTTCACCATGTTAGCCAGGATGGTCTTGATCTCCTGACCTAGTGATCCACCCATCTTGGCCTCCCAAAGTGCTGGGATTACAGGCTTGAGCCACCGCCCCCAGCCTGCTGTTACATTGTTGAATTTGGTTATATAGTATTTTGTTAAGGATTTTAACATCTATGTTCATCAAGGACATCAGTCTGTAGTTTTCTTTTTTGGTTATGTCCTTCCCTGGTTTTGGTATTAGGGTGATGCTGGCTTCATAGAATGAATTAGGGAAGGTTCCTTCTTTATCTGTCTTGTGGAATAGTGTCAAAAGATGGGTACCAATTCCTCTTTGAATGTCTCGTAGAATTCTGCTGTGAATCCATCTGGTCCTGAACTTTTCATTGTTGGTACTTTTTAAATTACCAATTAAATCTCACTGCCAGTTATTGGTCTGTTAGTAAATTTATTGAGGTTCATTTCATGGCCTATCATATGGTCTATCTTGAAGAAAGTTCCATGTGCTGTTGAATAGAAGGTGTATTCTGTGGTTATTGGGTGAAATGTTCTGTATGTATCTGTTAAGTCCATTTGTTCCAGCGTATAGTTTAAATCCATTGTTTATGTGTTGACTTTCTGTCTTGATGACCTGCCTATTGCTGTCAGTGGAGTATTGACATCCCCCACTACTATTGTGTTGCTGTCTATCTCACTTCTTAGGTCTGTTAGTAATTGTTTTATAAATTTGGGAGCTCCAGTGTTAGATGCATATATGTTTAAGATTGTGATATTTCCCTGTTGGACAAGGCCTTTTACCATTATGTAATGTCCCTCTTTGTCTCTTTTAACTGCTGTTGCTTTAAAGTTTGTTTTGCCTACTCACTGTGGTGGCCATTTGCATGAAATGCCTTTTTTCATCCCTTTTAAGTGGTGCATTTAGGCCATTTACATTCCATGTTAGTATTGAGATGTGAGGTGCCATTGTATTCATTATGCTATTTGTTGCCCGTGTACCTTGGTTTTTTTGTTTTTGCTTTTTAATTTGTATTTTTGTTTTATTGGTCCTGTGTGATTTATGCTTTAAAGAGGTTCTGTTTTGATGTGTTTCCAGGATTGGTTTCAAGATTTAGAGCTCTTTTTGCAGTTCTTGTAGTGGTGGTTTGGTAGGGGCAAATTGCCTCAGCGTTTGTTTGTCTGAAAAAGACTGCATCTTTCCTTTATATGTGATACTTAGTTTTGCTGGATACAAAATTCTTGGCTGATAATTGTTTGATTTGAAGAGGCTGAAGATAGGACCCCAATCTTTTCTAGTTGTAGGAGTTCATCTGCTGTTAAT
Source organism: Trachypithecus francoisi (assembly GCF_009764315.1). Taxonomy (NCBI): domain Eukaryota; kingdom Metazoa; phylum Chordata; class Mammalia; order Primates; family Cercopithecidae; genus Trachypithecus; species Trachypithecus francoisi. The sequence goes on from NW_022681456.1 coordinate 109,817,509, forward strand.
CTGATAGGTTTTCCTTTAAAGATTACCTAGTGCTTCTATCTCACAGCTCTTAAGATTCTTTTCTTTTTCTTAACCTTACATAACCTGATGACAATGTGCCTAAGTGATGGTCTTTTTGCAATGAATTTCCCAGGTGTTCTTTGTGCTTCTTGTATTTGAATGTTTAGGACTCTAGCAAGGTTGGGGAACTTTTCCTCATTTATTCCCCTGAATATGTTTTCCAAACTTTTAGATTTCTCTTCTTCCTTAGGAACACCAATTATTCTTAGGTTTGATCATTTAACATAGTCCCAAACTTCTTGGAGGCTTTGTTCATATTTTCTTATTCTTTTTTTGTTTGTGTGTGTTCATTGGATTGGGTAAATTCAAAGACCTTGTCTTCAAGCTCTGAATTTCTTTCTTCTACCTGTTCAATCCTATTGCTGAGACTTTCCAGAGCATTTTGCATTTCTATAAGTGTGTCCAATGTTTTCTAAATTTTTGTTTGCTTATTCTTTATGGTATCTATTTCCTTGAATATTTCTTTCTTCACTACTTGCATCTTTTTTTGGATTTCCTTGCATTGGTCTTCACCTTTCTCTGGTGCTTCCTTAATTAGCATGATAACTAACTTCCTGAATCCTTTTTCAGGTAAATCAGGGATTTCCTCTTGGTTTGGATCCATTGCTGTGAATTAGTGTGATTTCTTGGGGGTGTTAAAGAGCTTTGTTTTGTCATATTACCAGAGTTGTTTTTCTGATTCCTTCTCATTTGGGTAGGCTCTGTCACAGGGAAGGTCTAGGGCTGAAGGCTGTTGTTCAGATTCTTTTGTCCCACGGAGTGTTCCCTTGATGTAGTACTCACTCCCTTTTCCTGTGGATGTGGCTTCCTGTGAACCAAAGTGCAGTGATTGTTTCTCTTTTTGGTCTAGCCACCCAGCAAGTCTGCCCACCTCCAGGCTGGTACTGGGGGTTGTCTGCACAGAATCCTGTGATGTGAACCATCTATGGGTCTCTCAGCTGTGGATACCAGCACTTATTCCAGTGGAAGTGGCAGGGGGGCAAAATAAACTTTGTGAGGGTTCTTACCTTTGATGGTTTCATGCTCTATTTTTGTGCTGGTTGGCCTCCTGCCAGAGGTGGAGCTTTCCGGAGAACATCAGCCATGGTAGTATGGAGAGAAACTGGCAGTGGGTGGGGTCCTAGAACTCCCAAGATTACATGCCCTTTGTCTTCAGTTACCAGGGTGGGTAGGGAAGGACCATCAGGTGGAGGCAGGGCTAAGTGTGTCTGAGCTCAGACTCTCCTTGGGTAGGTCTTGCTGCAGCCGCAGTGGGGGATGGGTGTGAGGTTCCCAGGTCAGTGGAGTTGTGTACCTAGAATTATGACTGCCTCTGCTGAGTCATGCATGTTGTCAGGGAAGTGGGGGAAAAGCCGGAAGTCACAGGCCTTACCCAGCTTCCATGTAAACCCAAGGGCTGGTCTTACTCCCACCATGCCACCACTAACAGCCCCAAGCCTGTTTTTAGGTGGTGGGCAAGCTGGGCTTGAGAGCTTGCCCCAGGCTACCTGCCTCTTAGCTGCAAGAGCTTGGGAATTCACACCCTCCCTCAAGTTCTGGCCAGGAGGCTTCTCGCTGGATTCAAATTATGAAGCTCAGCTGGAGATTTCCTTCTCTCTCTGGTATTTTTCTCTGCTCCTCTGGTTGCCCTCCTGATGGATCCCTGTGGTGCCAGGCAGGAATGGCCTACTCAGGGACCCAGTGAGTTCCCAGGACCTTTCTCACTCCTTCCTCTACATCTGTGTTTTGCTCGGCTCTCTAAATTAACTCAACTCCAGGTAAGGTCGGAAACTTCTCCCCCAAACGGACCTTCAGTTTCTCCAGTGGGGGCGTGTGTTCAGGAGAGTAGGATCTCCCTTTCCCATTTCCACAGTTGGAGCACTCACAGTATTTGGGGGGTCCTGCAGGAGCAGTCTACTTCCTTCAGAGGGTCTGTGGGTCCTCTCAGGATTGCTGATTTGTTCTTGCACTCCATCTGGAGCTAAAATTCACAATGCAAGCCTCCACATGCTGCTGTGTCTGTCTGAGTTGGAGCTGCAATCTAGTCCTGCCTCTCATCTGCCAAGATCCTAAGAAGTTGGGGATTATATTTCAACGTGAGATTTGGAGGGAACAAACATCCAAATCATATCAGGAGTCCAGTTTTATTCTTTTGCACATGGATATCTAATGGATGTCCAATTTTTTCAGCACCATTTCTTGAAGCCTGTATCCTTTCCTCAATGTATATTCCTGGCACCTTTGTTGAAAACCAGTTGGCTATAAATATGTGGATGCATTTCTAGGTTCTCTATTCTCTTCCATTGGTCTAAATGTCTTCTAATATCAATATCATGTTCTTTAGGTTACTATACCTTTGTAATATACTTTGAAATCAGGTAGTGAGATACCGCTAGCATTGTTCTTTTCTCACAGGGTGACTTTGGCTATTGGAGCTATTTTTTAATTTCATACAAATTTTAGATTGGTCTTTCTATTTCTGTGAAAAATGACATTGCTATTTTGATAAGGATCATATAGAATCTGTAGATTGCTTTGGGTAGTAGGCCCATTTTCACAATATTAATTTTTCTGATCCATAAGCATGGGATATCTCTCCATTTGTTTCTGTCCTTTTCAATTCTTTTATCAGTGTTTTGTAGTTTTCCTAATAGAGGTTCTTCAGTTTCTTGGTTAAATTTATCTCTAAATATTTTAATTTTTAGCTATTGTAAATGGGATTGCCTTCTTAATTTTCTTCTCAGCTAGTTTATTATTGGTGTATAGGAACATTGCTTATTTCATATGCTGACTTTGTCTCCTACAACTTTACTGAATTTATTTATCAGAGCTAAGGGTGCTTTGGTGGAGTCTTGGTATTACTAGATATAAAATCATGTCATCTTGGAAAGATGGGCAATTTGACTTTGTCTTTTCCTATTTGCATACCTTTTCTTTCTTTCTTTCTCTAGCCCAAAAGCTGTGGCTAGGGCTTCCAGTATTATATTGAATAGGAGTGATGAAAGTGGGCATCCTTATTTTGTTCTGGTTCTTAGAGGAAAGGTTTTCAGTTTTTCCCAGTTCAGTATGATGTTGGCTGTGGATTTGTCATATATGGCTTTTATTATATTGAGATATGTTCCTTCTATGATTGGCTGCTGATAGTTTTTTCATGAAGGAATGTTAAATTTTATCAAATGCTTTTTCTGTATCTATTGAGATGATCATATGGTTTGTGTTCTTTTTGTTGATGTAATGTATCACATTTATTGATTTGCACTGTTCTTGCATCCCTAGTATAAATTCCACTGATCATGGTGTATTATCTTTTGGATGTACTGTTGGATTCAGTTTGCTAGTATTTGTTAGAAGATTTTCACATCTATGTTCCATCAGGGATATTAACCTGCAGTTTTATGTTTTCTTGCATCCTTGTCTGGTTATCTGATCAGGATAATGCTGGCCTCAGATAATAAGTTAGGGAGAATTCCTTCCTCTTTAATTTTTGGAAGAGTTTAGGGAGACTTGTTAGTTTTCTTTGAAAGTTAGGTAAAATTTGACAGTAAAGCCATCTGGTCTTGAAATTTTCTTTGTTGGGAGAATTTTAATTACTGATTCAATCTCATTATTCATTACCGGTCTGTTCAGGTTTTCTAATTTTTCCTTTCTTTTTTTTTTTTTTTTGAGACGGAGTCTCACTGTGTTGCCCAGGCTGGAGTGCAGTGGCGCCTCTTGGCTCACTGTAAGCTCCGCCTCCAGAGTTCACGCCATTCTCCTGCCTCAGCCTCCTGAGTAGCTGGGACTACAGGCACCCGCACCACACCTGGCTAATTTCTTTGTATTTTTTACTAGAGACTGGGTTTCATCGTGTTAGCCAGGATGGTCTTGATCTCCTGACCTCGTGATCCACCTGCCTCGGCCTCCCAAAGTGCTGGGATTACAGGCCTGAGCCACCGCACCAGGACATCTGTTTTTTCTTAATTCAATCTTGGTAGGTGGTATGTGTCCAGAAATTTATTTTTTTCCTCTAGATTTTTCAGTTTTTTAGTGTATGGTTGTTGATAAAAGTCTCTGATAATCTTTTATATTTCTGTGGTATTGGTTGTAATATGTTTTCTTCTTTATTTCTGATTTTCTTTATTTGAGTCTCATCTCTTTTCTTCATGGTTAGTCTAGCTAGAGATTTATCTATTTTACCTTTTTTAAATAGCAACTTCATTTTGTTAATCCCTTGTTGTTGCTGTTGCTGTCTTTCTCTATTTCATTAAGTGCTTCTGTTCTTTATTTTTTCTTTCCTTCTGCTAGTTTTGGGTTTTGTTTGTTCTTGCTTTTCTAGTTTCTTGAGGTACATCATTAGATTATATATTTGAAATCTTTCTAAGTTTTTAATGTAAGTGTTTATTGATCAACTTCCCTCTGGCACTGCTTTTGCTGTATCCCATGGCTTTTGGTATGTTGTGTTTCAATTTTCATTTGTTTCAAAAAGTTTTGATTTCCTTCTTAATTTTCTTCTTGACATAATGTTCATTCAGGAGCATGTTGTTTAATTTCCATGTATGTATATAGGTTTTAAAGTTTTTCTTGTTATTGATTTCCAGTTTTATTCCATTATGATGTGAGAAGATGCTTAATATGATTTCAAATTTTTAAAATTAGTTGGACTTGTTTTGTGTTCTAACATATGGTGTATCCTGGGGAATGCTTCATGTGCTGATGAGATAAATATATTCTCTAGCTGTTGGATGAAATATTGTGTAAATGGTAGTTCCATTTGGTCTAAAGTCAAGTTTCAATCCAACATTTCTTTGTTAATTTTCTGTCTAGATGATCTATCTAATGCTGAGATTAGGATGTTGAAATCCCCAACTATTATTGTACTGGATTCTATCTCTCCCTTTATATCTAATAATATTTGCTTTATATATCTGGATGCTCTGGTGTTGAGTGTGACAGTTTAGAATTTATATTATGTCTTCTTGCTGAATTGTTCCTTTTATCATTATGGAATGACATTTGTCTCTTTTTAGTGTTTTTTATTTAAAGTCAATTTTATCTGCTATAGGTATACCTACTTCTGCTCATTTTTGGTTTCTCTTTGTATGGAAGATCTTCTTTCACCCTTTTACTTACAGTCTATATTTATCTTTACAAGTGAGATGAGTTTCTTATAGGCAGTTTATAATTGGGTCATATATTTGTTTTATATCTATTTAGCCAGTCTATGTCTTTGAAGTAACAATTTAATCCATTTACCTGCAAGGCTATTATTGACATGTGAGAGCTTATTCCTGCCATTTTATTAATTGATTCCTGTTTGTCCTTCTTCCCTTCCCCTCCCTCCCTCCCTTCCTTCCTCCCTCCCTCCCTCCCTCTCTCTCTCTCTCTCTCTCTCTCTTTCTTTCTTTCTTTCTTTCTTTCTTTCTCTCTTTCTCTCTTTCTCTCTTTCTCTCTTTTTCTTCTTATTGTTTATGATTGTGGTTTGGTGATTTTCTATAGTGGTAACATATGAGTTCTTTCTCTTCTGTATTTGTGTTTTGCTCTACCAGTTAGTTGTATATCCTTTTGTGTCTTCATAATGGCAGTGTGCTGTCACTTCCATGTGTAGGACTTCTTTTAAGTATTTCTTGTGAAGCCAGTCTAGTGATAATGAATTTCTTCAACTTTTTCTTGCCCAGAAAGGATTTTATTTATCCTTCATATATGAAGGACAATGTTGCTGGGTGTAGCATCCATGGTTGTCATTTTTTTCTTTCACCATTTTGAATATATCATCCCATTTTCTCCTGGTCTATGAGGTTTCTGGTGAGAAATCTGCTGTTAATCTGTTAATCTTGTGGAAGTTCCCTTACAAGTGACTAGACATTTTGCTTGCTGTTTTAGAATTCTTACTGTTTGGCTTTTGACAGTTTGACGATAATGTGCTGTGGAGAAGAGCTTTTTGCATTATGTTATTTGGGAATTTCTGACTTTCTTTTTTTTTAGACGGAGTCTCGCTCTGTCGCCCGGGCTGGAGTGCAGTGGCCAGATCTCAGCTCACTGCAAGCTCCGCCTCCCGGGTTTACGCCATTCTCCTGCCTCAGTCGCTGGAGTAGCTGGGACTACAGGCACCCGCCACCTCGCCCGGCTAGCTTTTTGTATTTTTTTAGTAGAGACTGGGTTTCACCGTGTTAGCCAGGATGGTCTTGATCTCCTGACCTCGTGATCTGCCCGTCTCGGCCTCCCAAAGTGCTGGGATTACAGGCTTGAGCCACCGCGCCCGGCCTAGGAATTTCTGACTTTCATGTGTCTGGATATCTAAATCTCTTGCTAGATTTGAAAACTTTTCAGCTCTTGTGTTGTTAAGTAGGTTTCCTACACCTTTCATTTTCTCTTTACCTTCTGGGAAACTGCAAATTTGAATATTTGTTCACTTTATGGTGCCTCATATGTCACATAGACTTTGTTCATTCTTTTTTTTTTTTCTTTCTATCATTTGACTAGGTAATTTTAAAAGACCTGTCTTTAAGTTCTGAATTTTTTCTTCTGCTTGATCTAATCTATTGTTGAAGTTTTTGAATGCATTTTGTATTTCTTTCAATAAACTCTTCAGTTCCAGAATTTCTGTTTGGTTCTTTTTTTATTGTATCTATCTCTTGGGTAAATGTCTCTTTCATACCCTAAATTGTTCTTCTGATTTCTTTTTGTGTATCTGAGTTCTCTTGTGTCTCACTGAGCTTCCTTAATATCAACATTTTGGATTCATTTTTCCAGAATTTTATAAATGTCTTTTTTTTCCACTGGCATATGTTGCTGAAGAATTATTAAATTCCTTTGGAGGTGTCATATTCCTTCACCTTTTTATGTTTATTTTGTTCTTGCATTGACATCCATGCATCTGGTGTAACGATTGCTGCTTCCAATTTTGTAAATTTGTTTTTGTAGGGGAAGACTTTTTCCTGAAGATATATCTTGGTGTTGATTGAGTAGGGTACATTGGTTTTTGATTTCTAGGTGCATACAGTAGCAAAGTCTTCATATTATTTGTTTCAGCTGCCAACACTATCAGCAGTGTCTGTGATTTTTTTCAGTGGCTTAGGGTGCAGTTGTTAGTGAAGGTGGTGATGAAGTTGTGCTGGAGACGAGAACATCAGGTAGGCCAGTCCTTGGCCCCAGTGGTGGTGGTATGCCTAGCATTCCTGTCCTTGGGCCTCAGGGCTGTGTACACTGGCACTGATGGTAATGAGTCTAGTTGGGTTGATTCTTTGGCCTTCAGGCAGTTTGCTTGGGTGCCAGTAGTGGCCATAGTAGGTTGGGCTGGTGTGCGGATCCTCAGGCTTCTAGGCAGTGGGTGTGGTGTGGGTGATGGCTGTAGCAACTGCAAGACAACTTTCTGGCTCCCAAGCAGTCTGTGCTGGTGTTGCTGGTGGCTGCAAGGGCTGGATGAGCCAGTCTTCAGACCCACAGGTGGCACATGCAGGTGGTGCCCGTTGTGATGGCAATGGCAGATTGGGTAGGCCCATCATCAGGCTTCTGGGAGGAGTGTTTAGGTACTCGTTGTGGTGGATGGGACAAGGCTGTCTTTGGTAGATGTAGTTAGCATCTACCAAAGGTTCCCAGACTGCTGGCTTAGGCATTGAGGAAGGCAAAACCAGACTGGGTTTTCCTGTCCTCAGGCCACTCAATGGTGTATGTGGACACTGGCTGCCCTAGGCTGGAGTGCAGTGATCCTCAGGCCCCCAGCAGAATGCTCGAGTGAAGTAGTAGCTACTGCATTGCTGCCCTGCTCTTGATAGGGTGCAGGGTATGTTGCTTTCGGTGGCAGCAGCCATTAACAGGTGGCTTGTGAGCATGTGTTTCAGCCCTAGATGGTGGTTGCAAGTGGGGTAGCATTTTCTTTGGGAGCTTATAAGTGTGTAACAGCCCTGTTACTGGGGGTGGAGGAGTCCACTTCTAATGACACACATTTTATCCCTGGTGACAGCAGCCAGCAGTAGCACTCAGCTATGGGTGGGGAATGTCAACAGGGCTTCAGGGATGTGGAGATGCAGATGATGTTGGGGTCTGAGGAAAGATGTCATCTAGGTGGGGTTTAGGCTCTCAAAATGGTGCCTTGCTGCTCAGAAATGGGGATGGCAGGGGTGGGACCCAGTGAGAGCGCCTTCTCTGGAGCAATGCCTTTGTGTGATTGCTGGGCAATTCCTTATATGAGTCTCAAGGCCTGCATGGTCAAGGAGCTCTCCTGTGGGTAGGATTCCTGGAGTCCACAATGCAGATGTGGACCACTGGGAGTGGGTCACTTACCTTCCCATGACCTGGGGAGCCTCTCTGGCCTCACAGAGGGTGCCTACTGGGTAGGCTTCCTTGTTTCCCTCCCCTTCATTGCCTTAGATGCTTCCTGTCACTTCTCTGTTGAATTCCAGAATTCTCTCTTATGTGGGATTTTCTACTTACTATTTTGGTTCTTTGTGGAGGAGGCAAGTATCAGATGCCTTTAGTCAGTCATCTTGAAGCCCCTTCCCTTGAAATTTTTAAAGCTATATGTTTTTATTTCTAATAGACTGAGAGAGCATAACCATAGTTTACACACTCTAAGGCTATACAGGGAACTATCTGAAGGCCTCCGCTGAGTAAAAGAAGTAGCAAATTAATGAACAATGTTTATCTTTTCATTTCATTTCCCAAATCAAATCATTTGTTTCTTCAAATAAAGAATTTCTATTTCCCCCTTATGTTCTTTAGTAAATAAAAATGTTAGCATCTACCAAAGTGTATATGAATTTGAAATACATAATCTAGCAAACAAGAATGTTTTAAAATCTCTGAGCAAGATGCATAGTTGCAAATAAAAAGAGTTTTCAAGGATAAAGCATGTAAATAAAACATCTAATAAACATGTACCATCAGAAACTTATGGTATATTCTCCTGGAGAAGATGAAGAAAATAAGTCTACTCTTCTGTAGATAAATTCTTTGGAAATTTTGCATTTTTGTGGATAGCGGTTTTGAAGAAAGCTTAGATATATTTAAATATGTTGCTAAGATGTGACTCCCACACTTTAAAGAAAAGTTCTTCATTTTAGTTGCCCTTGTAAATTGGCTAAGTTTATTTTTCCTCAGCGAATAATTTTGATGGTTTCTAAAATTGTCCAGAATTTGAGGAAATACTTAGGTGTAGTAGATAACATCAATTTATGTTAACTTAGATTTATTGTTGGATGGTTAAGTGAATCATGTCTGTTCTTGTCCACTCTAGAAGTTTCTGCTTGCAAGTTTTATATATCCTCCTCATGTGTTCTGTTCTGTCCTCATCATGTGGCATTTAAACTGTGATTTGGTAGTGTCCTTATTATCAGACTCTGCTCAATGACAGTTTAAACTTTTTTTGATACAGTAAAAAACTTTTCCTTAAAGATGAAATTCTTAAGGAGAACTAGCTTGTGTAGACTCATATGAAAATCGCTTGGATTTTGGAGTTACATTAGCTCTTCTCTTTTATAAATTAATGAATCCTATGGTACCTTATAATAGCATCAACATTTGCCTTTTGTGTCTCACCTTTCAAAGGACAATTTTCCAAAAAGTATATTTTGCATGGCTCAGGCTTAAAGTAATGTCTCCAGATGTAGTTCTACCTTGTGACCGCTGATTGTGACTATCGTTAAGATTTACTATGTAAAGTATAAGTTACTGGAATAATACATTTAAGAAATATAGTAGCTATCAAAACCTGTAGTCTGATGAATTGGAATATGTTTTGAAAGACAGCAGTGAAAAATGAGAAGTAATATATAAGTAATAAAATTGCTCTTTGCAATTGAGTTGAAGATTGATGCCAGGATCTTATTACCTCCAGGATTTCACAAAGGACTTCTTGAGTCATTCCGTTGCTCTAGCTCATGAACAAAGTATTGCTCAAGTAATTGACAGACTCTCACATGTGATTATTGTTTAGTGCTGTCACGGGAAATATCCTGCTTAAGGTCTTCCTCCTCTTACCCCTCCCTATATCCTTCTATCTGGTTATCCTTTTCAATCCTATTACTCTTTCCTTGCACACTCTACTCCAGCTTACAGCCTGGGCTCTAACCATTACCTCTGCCTAAAAATTCCTCTTTGGCCGGGCGCGGTGGCTCAAGCCTGTAATCCCAGCACTTTGGGAGGCCGAGACGGGTGGATCATGAGGTCAGGAGATCGAGACCATCCTGGCTAACACGGTGAAACCCCGTCTCTACTAAAAAAATACAAAAAACTAGCCGGGCGAGGTGGCGGGCGCCTGTAGTCCCAACTACCCGGAGGATGACGCAGGAGAATGGCGTAAACCCGGGAGGCGGAGCTTGCAGTGAGCTGAGATCTGGCCACTGCACTCCAGCCTGGGCGACAGAGCGAGACTCCGTCTCAAAAAAAAAAAAAAAATTCCTCTTCATGACATCCATTTGCCCAATTTCTTCACCCTTTGTAATTACCCCATTAAGTGACATTTTACTTGCTCAATTTTTGCCTTTCCAATCAGATCTAATTTATTTTATATTTTTAAAATTTATTTATATATATTTAGAAGGTATGTACTAGTTTATTATCATGCTGTTTATGAAGACATACCCAAGATTGGGTAATTTATAAAGAAAAAACCTTTAATTGGCTCACAGTTCCACAGGGCTGGGGAGGCCTCGGGAAACTTACAATCATGGCAGAAGGAGAAACAAACATGTCCTTCTTCATATGGCAGCAGCAAGTAGAAGTGCCAAGCAAAAGGGGGAAGAGCCCCTAATAAAACCATCAGATCTTGTGAGAACTCACTATCATGAGAAGAGTACGAGCGTAACCTCCTCTATGATTGAGTTACCTCCCTCCAAATCCCTCTCACAACATGTGAGGATTATGGGAACTACAGTTCAAGATGAGATTTGGGTGGGGACACAGCCAAGCTGTATCAGGGTACAAGATCAGGTTTCTTACGTACGTATGTTGCATAGTGGTGAAGTCTGAGCTTTTAGTAGACCATCACCTGAAAAGTGAACATTGTGTCCAATCCATAGTTTTTCAATCCTCACCATACTCTTATCCTCCCATCTTTCTTTAGTCTCAAGTATCTATTATTTCATTCTATATGTCTATGGGTACCCATCGTTTAGTTCCCACTTAGCTCTCACTAAGTGAGAACATACTGTGTTTGACTTTCTCTTTCTGAGTTATTTCACTGCAGGTAATGTCCTGCAGTTCTATCCATGTTTCTACAAAAGACATGATTTCATTCTTTTTCATGACTGAGTAATAGATATATGTTAACACATTAATATATACATATATAAATACATACATATACACCACATTTTCTTTATCCAATCATCCACTGATAGATATTTAGGGGTTTTTTTTGTTTGTTTTTTGAAACGGAATCTCGCTCTGTCGCCCAGGCTGGAGTGCAGTGGCCGGATCTCAGCTCACTGCAAGCTCCGCCTCCTGGGTTTACGCCATTCTCCTGCCTCAGCCTCCCCAGTAGCTGGGACTACAGGCGCCCGCCACCTGGCCCGGCTAGTTTTTTGTATTTTTTAGTAGAGACAGGGTTTCACCGTGTTAGCCAGGATGGTCTCGATCTCCTGACCTCGTGATCCGCCCGTCTCGGCCTCCCAAAGTGCTGGGATTACAGGCTTGAGCCACTGCGCCCGGCAACATTTAGGTTGATTCCACATCTTTGCTATTGGAAACAGTGCTACTTTGAACATACTAATGCAGATATCTTTTTAAATATGATTTCTTTCACTTTGGATCCATACCCAATAGCAGGATTGCTGGATCGAATGGTAGTTCTGTTTCTAGTTCTTTCAGAAATCTTCATACTGCCTTTCATAACGTTTGTACTAATTTACATTCTTACCAACAGTGTATAAGCATTTTCTTATCTTCACATCCTCACCAACATCTGCTGTTTTTAAACTTTATAATGATAGCCATTCTGACTGGCATAAGGAGGTATCACATGGTGGTTTTAATTTGCATTCTATGATTATTAGTGATGATGAGCATTTTTTTTCACATTTATTTGCCACTTGTATGTCTTCCTTTGGAAAATGTCTGCTCAGGACCTGAGCTCACTGTATTTGTCAGGGTTCTCTAGAGAGACAGAACAAATAGGAGAAACGTAGGTAGTAGGTAGATAGATAGATAGAGACAGACATAGACATAGATATAGATATAGATTACTCTGTGGATTCGGTCTTTTGTGGTGCAGAAGCATTTTAGTTTAATTAAGTCCCATTTGTCTATTTTTGCTTTTGTTGTGTTTATTTTTGAGGACTTGGTCATAAATTTGTTGCCTAGGCCAGGTCTAATTTTTAATTCTCTTTTAAAGCCTGTCTTTCCCTCCAAGCTAAATATTATTTTACCCCCATTTGCCACAGGAGCTAATTGAGACTTCTGTCAGTTAAGTAAGTTGACTAGTTCAATGTAAGTTGTTTCTAATTTTTTGCCATTATAATGCTTCAGTAAACAATCTTTTCACACTCTCCTTAATTTTCCCCCAGGTCAATTTTCTAGATGTGGACTTGCTGGATCCAAGGGTGTGCATATTTTCCACATGTATCCATATTTTCTGGCTTTGTGTTTTAATAGAGGTAGCAGCAATATCAGAGGGTAGATTTAAGCAATGATTCTAGGGTAGCAGGACAACACTGCAGACTAAACCTCTCAGACACCGAGTTAAAGAAGGAAGGGTTTTATTGGGCTGGGAGCTTTGGCAAGACTCACATCTCCAACAACCCAGCTCTCTGAGTGAGCAATTCCTGTCCATTTTAAGGGCTTACAACTCTAAGGGGGTACATGACTGGGGGCTGCATGCACCAGTAATCAGAATGGAACAGAGCAGGACAGGGATTTTCACAATGCTTTTCCATACAATGTCTGGAATCTATAGATAACATAACAGGCTAGATCAGGGGCCGATCTTTAACCGGCCCAGGGTGCGGCGCCGGGCTGTCTGCCTGTGGATTTCATTTCTGCCTTTCAGTTTTTACTTCTTTGGAAGGAGAAATTGGGCATAAGACAATATGAGAGGTGGTCTCCTCCCTTACTAGGAAGGGAGAAATACCATGTGAAAATGAAATATGTATTTGTGTTATTGGATTTGACATCAGGGTTGGACCAAGCATCTTCTATGAACATCTATAAGCACTTTCTCCTTATCAAAAGGTACCTTAGTTGTTGCTTTAAAAGATAAATGACTATTTGGCTTAGGAGATTTCCTCATAATTGAAAACCACAGAAGCTGTTATTTGAACATGCCCGAGCCCCTTCTGGACCACTGTCGGAGAAGGAGGAAGAGGGGCGAAAGTGATTTCTGATGCTGAAGGCATGTATGATGACAACGGGTATTTGTCCTAACTTTGACACTACAAAGTGACTGGAGCTTTAAGCAAGTAGTGTTTTGCTACAATTGTCTTTCAGACTTTTTTTGGAAGTATTTTACCTCTTTGCTGCTGCCAGCCTGCTGTTCTTTCACATGTACCTGGAAGGGACTTTAAAATACGCCCAGAATTGAACAAAGCAGTAACCGTTGGTTGGTGTCCCTTAACAATATGTTAAATACTATTCTTTTTGAAAGGTAAATAAATCCTTGGGCTTAGTGGATCCTAAATGCTAATTTAAAAATCTGAACTCATTTTCATCCCTTTTCACTTTGAACGAATCGCTAACCTGAATGATAATAGAAACTTTTTTCCTTTTAACAGTTGGAGGCATCTATACTGTGATTCAGACAAAGGCCAAAACAACAGCAGATGAATGGGGAGACAACTATTTTCTGATAGGTCCATATTTTGAGCATAATATGAAGACTCAGGTGGAACAGTGTGAACCTGTAAATGATGCTGTCAGAAGAGCAGTGGACGCAATGAATAAGCATGGCTGCCAGGTAAAGGAACTGACACTTTACTTGGCAATTCTCAGTAAACTTATGGGAAAAAAGACTGCAATTAACATGAACTCACAAGAGAAGACCATTCACCTACTTAGAGAAAAATAGTAGGTTTGTGAGAAAGATGATGAACTTCCTTTTAAATGGATTGCATTTGAGACACCTTGTGAAAACCAAGGAGGAAGGATAATTGGTTTGGAGTTCAGCAGAAGCTATAGTGTAAACATGTTTTTGAGGAAGTCATTTGTACATAAACTGAAGTCATGAGTGTTGTTAAAATTATTCAGTGGAAATGTTTAGACATGGAGCAAAAGTCTTCAACCAAACCTTGTGGAATGTCAGCATGTTAGGGCATCTATATTAAAAGAAGCTAGATATTGCGAATGTAGAAGCAAAGCTAATGATGTGAAACCAAGGATGTTCACGTCTTAATCCTCAGAAGCTGTGAATATGTTACCTTTTATGGCAAATGGAATATTGCAGATGTGATTAACTTAGAGATTTTGAGAAGGGGAGATAATCCTGAAATATCTAGGTGGGCCCAAAGAAAACATAAGGGTCCTCATAAGAGGGAGGCTGTAAAATTAGAATCAGGCAGGAGATGTGACAATGAAAGCAGAGGTTGAAGGGAGCTACTTTGTAGATGGAGGAAGAGGCCACAAGGAATATAGGTGGCCTATAGAAGTAAGAAAAGGTGGCCAGGCATGGTGGCTCATGCCTGTAATCCCAGCACTTTGGGAGGCCAAGGCGGATGGATCACCTGAGGTCAGAAGTTCAAGACCAGCCTGGTCAACATGGTGAAACTCCTGTCTCTACTAAATATACAAAAATTAGCAGGGTGTGGTGGCAGACATCTGTAATCCCAGCTACTCGGGAGGCTGAGGCAGGAGAATCACTTGAACCCGGGAGGCAGAGGTTGCAAAAAAATAAAAAAGAAGTAAGAAAATAGATTCTTCCTTGGAGACTACACATGGAATGTGGCTCTGTCAACACACTGATTTTAGTCTATTTTGAATGACTGACTTCAATATCTATAAGATAATAAATTTGTTTTAAGCCACTAGGCTTCTGGTAATTTGTTACAGCTACAATAGGAATCGTGATGTCAAATCAAGGGAGGAGAGAATTTTAAGTACGAAGAAAGGATTAAGTCAACAAAGGATTGATCCAGGGTCTGCTGGGTTTGGTAACATTTGGGCCATTGGTAACATGGGTAAGTACAGTTTCAGACGAGAAAGGAAGGTTAAATCTCATTTCAATGGGTTAAGGAATAAACAAGTGGTAAGAAAGAAGATACAGAAGTTGTGATTATGAAATTTTTCTGTGAAGATAAAATATAATAAAGTAGTTGCAGAATGACATGGTTTTGAGAATTGGTGTGTTATTAAATATGGGTAAGACTTGAGCATGTTTATTTGCAAAAGGGAAATACCTAGCAGACAGGGAAAAGCTAAAAGCTCAGAATAAATGGAAGATTGAAGAGAGTAAAGTCACTGAGAATGGGGAAGGGAACAAGATCCAAAGCAATACTGAAAGAATCATTTTTCACTTGTCTCACTCAAACAGGAAACAAGAACATCTGTAAATACTAGATACAAGTTAATGAAGAATTCAGGACAATCTTACCCAATGTTTTTGATGATCTTACTGAAGCAAGTGTTAAAGGTCATTTTATGAGAATTAAGAGGCAAATGTAGAAACTAGGGAAGTTCAAGAAAGAAGTTCTGAAAAAGTGTTCAAGGAATTTTTGGACATGTTTGAGATGTAGTCATGACTTTATAGTGGCACAAATACACATGGGTCTGACTTAGTCCAGGAGAGATCTACAGTCTGAGTGACGGTGCAGGAAGTAGAATAGATGAAGATCCAGTGTTGTTTAATTTCACCATTCATACAATGGGTCAAAGTAGCCCAAGAATAGAAGGTAATTGTGAAAGTGATTGAATTAATAGTTTAATTGATGGGCCATTGCATTAGAATATATAGAAAAGGAAGGACTTAAATAAGGAATAGACAGGAAAGTAAGCAAAGCCAGAAAGAAGATGGTAGTGTAGGACAACATGGAGGGTTATAGGAACTGGAGATCTTAAAGGGGAGAAAGAAAGAAGATATACACTGGCAGAAACAGAGTGACAGAAATGGAAGTACAAGAGTTGTAACTGGGTAGCAGAATGCCAAAGTGGAATATTTTAGAGAAGAAACAATTTGGGATTTGACAAGGAAAGAATACAGTCATGATCTTGAGTAGCTGAAAGCAGATTGACATGAAATTTAAGTTCATAAGGTCAAGTAACCATGGGGTTAAGTGTGCAGGATAAAAAATATGGCCTTTGAAGTTGCTTAGGATAAGGTCAAAAAGTAACCTTATCTTTGCTGAGCAAGGAAAAGTAATATTTTTGGATAGCATACATTTCAAAGGTGTTTTATATGTAAATAAAGAATAAGGCTTTAAAAGTTTCAGTAGAATTTTAAAAATCAGTACCTTTCCTTCCTACTCATCCCAGGAATATAGTTTCTGGAGGTGAAAAAATGCGAAGTCTTCACTTGAGATGCTGTGTGGGTAGTGGTGTCTAGGAGGTGCACGCAAGGTTTAAGGAGTGGAATGTATAATTTACAAGGGAACGTGAGATCCCAAAGAGTACCGAAAGCATTTCTTAGTGAAGGCAGCATAGAGAATGTTAGAAATGTGATAGAACAATGCCTATTGTACTATCAGGGTGCAAATAAAGGAGATATTAGAAGGGGCTTGCATTTGAAGTTCTTGTAAAGGAGGAGGTAGATGAGAAACACAATGGAACTGACTGGTCTCAAGACTACATGGCTTTCTAGTGTAGGGATATTTTTGTGTTGCAGCCAAAAACTGACTGGAGGTCAGTACCAATTGGCTTACATTCTCTATTTGTGTAATAGTTTCAACTCTTCTTTATAATCTTAGCTTATGCATCATCTGGCACATATTAGGCAGTCAGTAAACATTATATAGTAATATTACATGTTATTCACAGTGTTAAAATACATGAAGCAATGAATTTCCCAAGGAGAAAAACTATTGAAAAGTTGTTTGGGGCTCAGGAAAATTTCATCTTAAAAGGAAACAGTGGCATGATAAACACTGAATTATAAAGGAAACAACTGAAACATAAAGAGAGTCTTTCAAGGTTGACCAAGGAACGGATGGTTGGGAAGCATCCCCACAGGTCTGGGTCCCCTGGTAGGAAATGATCAAATTGGGCTTTGAAGTCCTGCAAAATTCAGCCACGGGTGGAGTCATAAGTGCCAATATGTAAGCGATATGAATATCTTTTCTTTTCTTTTTCTTTCTTTCTTTTTTTTTTTTGAGATGGAGTCTCCCTCTGTTGCCCAGGCTGGAGTGCAGTGGCCGGATCTCAGCTCACTGCAAGCTCTGCCTCCCGGGTTCACGCCATTCTCCTGCCTCAGCCTCCTGAGTGGCTGGGACTACAGGCGCCCGCCACCTCGCCTGGCTAGTTTTTTTTTTTTTTGTATTTTTTAGTAGAGATGGGGTTTCACCATGTTAGCCAGGATGGTCTCGATCTCCTGACCTCGTGATCCACCCGTCTCGGCCTCCCAAAGTGCTGGGATTACAGGCTGGAGCCACCGCGCCCGGCCATTTTCTAGAGAAGCCTGGATCCACATTCAAAGAGACTCTTAGCCTCTGCTGAGTTCCAGAAACGGTTTGAAGTGGTTTATCAGGTTGTATATCATGTAATAGGAGAATAAACATAAAATAAAAATTAAGACAAAAGAACAGGTAAATTGCTGTAGAAATATGGAGACAAAAAAGGAAGTTAAAACTTGGATATTCAAGTGATGATATACACACAATTGGGACAAAAAATGAGAGAGCTAATCCATTAAAACTTGCAGAAGATAAAACATTTAGGAATTGGCTGGGCGCGGTGGCTCAAGCTTGTAATCCCAGCACTTAGGGAGGCCGAGACGGGCGGATCACAAGGTCAGGAGATCAAGACCATCCTGGCTAACACGGTGAAACCCCGTCTCTACTAAAAAATACAAAAAAAAAAAAAAAAAAAAAAAAAACTAGCCGGGCGAGGTGGCGGGCGCCTGTAGTCCCAGCTACTGGGGAGGCTGAGGCAGGAGAATGGCGTAAACCCGGAAGGCAGAGCTTGCAGTGAGCCGAGATCGCGCCACTGCACTCCAGTCTGGGCGACAGAGCGAGACTCCGTCTCAAAAAAAAAAAAAAAAAAAAATTTAGGAATCAACATCAATTTGAAGATTGTAATAGAATTATACTTTGAGCTGCTAGATTAAAGAGATAATGTATCTAAGGCAATGTGTTTAGTTAAACCTCTGACGGCAACCATATTGGGAAACATTTTTCATCACTTTTTTTTGATAGGAATAGCCAGATAAATCATACATATTGGTATACAGAAATAGCTTCTTCTTCTAGCAGGAAATATTGTTAGTCCTGTTCCATAAAAGAAAATAAGTGACGCTGGAGCCATTATATCCAACTACCCAGGTTTTCAGAGATACAAAGCATTTCATGGCTCTGTCATAAAAGCAGAGACTGTAATATTAAACCCTATGAGTTCAAGGTCACAAGCGAGTAACTAGAGATAGATGAACAGAGATTACATGATCTAGATACATTGTTTTTAAATTTAATGAAGAGCAAGAATTTGGAGATTCTAGAAGAATGGATTTGTGCCCATTCCAGCTTGCGGCTCAAACAGCAGAGGCTATATGTTATCAGTATTCTTTTCTAAGTAGCTTGTTTAATCTGCCATTGAGTACTACATGAAGTTTATATCCTCGGAGTGCAAATACATTGTCCTGTCTTGCATGACTTAATATCACTACATGGCTATGTGTTCTTTATATGACAGGTGCATTTTGGAAGATGGCTGATAGAAGGAAGTCCTTATGTGGTACTTTTTGACATAGGCTATTCCGCTTGGAATCTGGATAGGTGGAAGGGTGACCTCTGGGAAGCATGCAGTGTCGGCATTCCTTATCATGACCGAGAAGCCAATGATATGCTGATATTTGGATCTTTAACTGCCTGGTTCTTAAAAGAGGTATGGTTTATTATATAGTGATACAACAGAGGAATAGCACAACTGCTTTCAGTGCCTAAAAATGATCCCATGATCTTTAAATGAAGGAAATTTTGAGATGATGCCATTATGGTTTGTCCTAATACAATTGAAAGAAATCTGAGGAAATGTTGAGCATTCTGCAAATTAAATGCCAGCCTTTGGAACAGTGTAATAATAATACTTATTACTATTTACCTCATGTCAAATTTAAATGGCATGATGTGTATCAAACACCCAATTATATTGCCCGATATATAGATGATACTTAATATATATGCAAGAAAAATATGAAGTATAGAATCTTAAGAGTAGCAAATAGCTTAATAAGCTATTTGTTTAATAAGCTCTCCAAGTGATCCTAATGTACACTACATGTGATAACCACTGTTTTAAGTTAACGCTCCAAACTTCCCAATTCTCTGCTCAGCCTTCTTGAATGTCGGTGTTTTGCTCTTTTCTCTATTAAGGAAATGAATTCTCACAGTGGAGTCAGTGTGAATGTTAATATTTTGTAAGGGCAAACAAAATAAGCTGTCTCTTTGTAAGGCAAAGAGACCGATGCCCACCTGATTTGGAGCTAGACCCTGGGGTGTAATTAGACCCCGATCTTCAGTGTGTTGCAAAGGTGCTATTTGATTTAAGGCATGTTTTTTATTAGCCTCTTTCTCTCTAATTCCATATTCTTAGTAATATATCAGTTAAATTTTGTTGCCTTCAAGAAAAAGAAAACCCAAATAAGATAAATTTAAAACATCGAATCGTTTATTATTTATTCTAAAATGATGTAATGGCATTTTATCTTTGTTTCTCAAAATCAAATATGCAAATACACATATGAAAATCATTGTATGCTTTTAGAGTTTTCAAGTCATCGAAAATCCAAGTACTATTTATTAGAAAAAAATGATATTGTAAAAGTCACTTTTTCTTCATATGCATTTTTTTCATTATGATTGCTATATAGTTTTAGGCAACATTTGCTTTTCCATAATTGGGCCACTACAAATATAGAAGGCATTTTTATATTTTATAGAAGTCTCTTCCTGGCCATTCCTTCAGCAAATATCAAAAAGTACACAATAAATAAACACAAGTCTAGTCAATTAAAAATAATTCAAGTAGTTTTTAAAAAATAAACTTGTGAGTAGTCCCAATTGATTCAGCTGTTCAGTGATATCTTTAAGAATGTATTTATTCATCCAGTCAATAAATATTTTTTGAGTGCCTACTTTGCATTTATTCCATTTATTTATTAATATTCATTACCTGTCATTAATATTAGTATTTATTCTTCTGTGGATACGAAAAATCTGCTCCATCACTGAAAGAGAGGATTAAGACATAAAAATATATGGGGTTAATGAACGTGCCACTGAATTCTGTACTTATCCTTGCTAAATATTCATGCTCTATATTTAGACTCCTTTAAATTGTAAAATATTTTATAGACACCATAACTCCACTTATAATGTGGACCATGATCACAATCAAGCTTCATCAACAACTTTTCTGAATGCTTTTTTTTTCTAATGTAGGTGACAGATCACGCAGATGGTAAACATGTCGTTGCCCAATTCCATGAATGGCAGGCTGGAATTGGACTGATCCTTTCTCGAGCCAGGAAACTTCCTATTGCCACAATATTTACAACCCACGCTACACTACTCGGGAGGTATCTCTGTGCAGCAAATATTGATTTCTACAACCATCTTGATAAGGTAAATATTCCTTCCTCCTTCCTTCTTACTCACCCTTCTTTCAGGTTGCTGAAGCTGAAAGATAAGTATTGATCTGCACATTTCATCTGCCAACCAGATGGCAGAAATGCCCTTTTAGCTAATCAATATTCATGACAAAGCTTCCCTTGGGTTGACAGACAGCTCATATAGCTCAACTTTGTTCAGAGTACACTAGAGTATAGAGGTGAGAGGCCTGATTTCTGTCCCGCTGTGGAACAATAGTTCCAGAGGGATATGGTAGGAGTGTTGGCCCAGGGTTGGGCCCTTGTTCTAGGCAAAGGCTATGGAAGTTCTGTGAACACCCTGGATCTACACACAGCTCTGAGTGGCAGGTAGAGAACTGGCATTTGAGACATATAAACTTGCACTGTGAGACTTACTTCCTCTATTTCTTCTATCCTCCAAGTAAACAATTGATTAAGAGCCACATTATAGGTTGATAGGTTCAATTTTCCCTGTAACTTTGCAATGCAAAGGGGGCATTTTTGTGGCATCAAGTAAAACAGAAGTTATTGCAAACAGGGATATGGGTCCTTGGTGAACAACAAGTTATTTTTGCTAATCTTAGCAGGTTACCTGATTCTATGACCTGCCAAAGTCATTCAGTTTTGATTTATTTCTTCTATTTTCTATATGTCAATTTAGATTAATGAAAGTATGTATTTTATATCATCATGTTAATAATATTAACAAAGCATTTGAGGAATATCAATTCAGAGGTTTTGCAGATTTGGTATCTGTATTAACAATCAAATCTATTTAGCACTCTAGGGTTCGGTTTCATTATCAGGAAAATTAGAAAGTTAGAAAGTTGATTTTTAAAACTTTCCCAGCTTAAAGAGTTCTAGGGTTCTATAAAACAGAATGTGTATGTGTGTGTAATACATAAATAATACTCAGATAATATTACTGAAAAGTTATACTACTGTCTCAAAGACACTCAGAGCGCAAGAAAGCTCTTTCTGAAAAACTTTTAACATCTGTAAAGCAATGAGTGGTCCTGATGAGTCCTTCCCTATGAAAAGGTCAGCCTAATCTAAATGTCAAGCTAGAAACATAAGCTGTACATTTAAAATAAAGTCACCAAGGATTTCAGAAAGCTTGGGGATATAGGAGGTTCTTAGCCACACATAGTAATGGTGGACTAATAAGGGCAAACCAGTCATCTGTGATAAGCTGATAAGATGAACAAGCATGCTTCCTGGAGAGGAGTGCACTTTGACTTCAGTGAAAGAGAAAATATCAGAGTGGCAGATTGAGTATTTCACTTTGGAAATCTTTTTTTTTTTTTTGAGACGGAGTCTCGCTCTGTCGCCCAGGCTGGAGTGTGGTGGCCGGATCTCAGCTCACTGCAAGCTCCGCCTCCCGGGTTTACGCCATTCTCCTGCCTCAGCCTCCCGAGTAGCTGGGACTACAGGCGCCCGCCACCTCGCCCGGCTAGCTTTTTGTATTTTTTAGTAGAGACGGGGTTTCACCGTGTTAGCCAGGATGGTCTCGATCTCCTGACCTCGTGATCCGCCCGCCTCGGCCTCCCAAAGTGCTGGGATTACAGGCTTGAGCCACCGCACCCGGCCCACTTCGGAATTCTTGAATCTTATATGTAATAAAAAATTTTAAAAGCTGCTAATAATATACATAGGATATTCTTACTTGATTTTAAGGAAGAAACACATTAGAGTATATAGTTATACATGACAGCTTTACCTTTTGAGGAAAGGGCCGTATTTATCACACTTTCTCACATATATCTCACATATCTCCCTAGTTTAAAGTCCCTCACTGGTTGAGATACTTAAGTTTAGTCAGACCCCTGCCCATCTTTCCAGTAAAATGGATATTCTTGCTATATCCATTTTATATATAAAATATATATTCCAGTCTATATAGCAAAATGACTAGTAGACCACAAGCAGTCAACAACTAGCTTTTGGGTTAAGTCCGTAATCATTTTTCACAACAGAAGCCCCCATGCTCACACTAAGTGACACATAAGAATGCCAAATTATATACGTGAAAGGTTTTTAAAAATTCAGCATAAGGAATAAGTCATAGTTTAATCTTTGATGCAGGAACCAGAATCAGTTTCAGTAAATTCTGACTCAGACAAATAAAAATAGGGCAAGTATGAGAACAAGAATAAGATAATTAAACTTCTGTGAAATCAGAAAGATTAGAGCTATTTTCCTCAAATTACTGCTAACTGAAAACAATTCTTGTTAGAAGCCAATTACAAAAACTCTAATGCTGATTTAAGTTTTTAGTAAAATTCATTATTTAAAATAACATTTTAACCATTTTCAGCCAGCATATGAAATTTCTGAGAACCTCTAAGAATATGTCTCCAAACTCATTTATTATTATTATTTTTTGAGACAGAGTCTCACTCTGTCGCCCAGAATGGAGTGCAGTGGCGCGATCTCGGCTCACTGCCAAGCTCCGCCTCCGGGTTCAAGCCATTCTCCTGCCTCAGCCTCCCTGGTAGCTGGGAATACAGGCCTCCGCTACCACGCCCGGCTAATTTTTTGTATTTTTAGTAGAGACGGGGTTTCACCTTGTTAGTTAGGATGGTCTCCATCTCCTGACCTCATGATCCGCCCACCTCGGCCTCCCAAAGTGCTGGGATTACAGGCGTGAGCCATCATGCCCGGCCTCCAAACTAATTTTTTAAAGTCCAGTCATTGATCAATTATCCCCTCAACTCTAATGGCTGCATAATAAATGCTTTTTTATTCCCTAAAGCCTTTAGTTTTCTTACGGTTTTGTTTTTCTTTTTGTTTTGTTTTTTAAGACGGAGTCTTGCTCTGTTGCAAGGCTGAAGTGCAGTGATGCGATCTTGGCTCACTGCAATCTCCTCCTCCTGGGTTCAAGCAATTCCCCTGCCTCAACTTCCCGAGTAGCTGGGACTACAGGCACGCACCACCACGCCCGGCTAATTTTTGTGTTTTTTGTAGAGACATGGTTTCACCATGTTGGCCAGGATGGTCTTGATTGCCTGACCTCATGATCCGCCTGCCTCAGCCTCCCAAAGTGCTGGGATTACAGTCGTGAGCCACCACGCCTGGCCTTTTTTTTTTTTTCTTAATTGTAATGGAATTTCCTAGATGGAAATCTGAGGACAATGCCATTTGGGATTGGAAAATGGGGAAGGAAGCTATGGACAATTATTTGGTGGATTTAAGCTCTTTCTTCTGATCAAGTTTTGAGCTAGTCAACTTCAATTATAGGGTTACCCACTGTGTCACTGGACTGTGTTTTATTGATTAATATGTACTTTACCCATTTTTTGTTTTTCTATATACATTGTCCAGAATTCAATAAAAAATTATGAGATATATTAAAATGCAAGAAAGTAAAAACCCATTGTCAAAAAGACCAGGTCCAGATATGTCCTATGTTGGAATTATTGTACAAAGATTTTAAGATACAATCATCAAGAGTGGACAACATGTGTAAATGGATAGTTTCTGTAAAGCCACAGGTGTGGCCACACATACTACAGACCTAAAAGATAAGGGTGTCCCATGGGAGGAGGGAAAGGCAGAAGCATGCACAAGTGCCTGACTTCCCCAAGGCCTCTCACGGGGTTTCCAGGCTCCTGCTATCCTGCCACTGTATTTGTGCATACTCAGCCTGCTCATTTAGAAAATCTATCTTTCCGTCTCTAAATGTCCAAATGTTAAATGCTGTCTTATCTGTGACATGTGATTCTCTACAACAATAATAATAATTAATAGTAACAATGGCTAAATTTATTGAGCACTTTCCATATTCCAGGCACTTTTCTAAACATTTGACGTTTGTTATCTCATTTGAAATTCACAAAATACTCAAAAGGATAGAAAACATTCTTTACTTCTTTCCAGAGTTATTTTTCTTAAACATCGACTCTGTCTTTACCACACCTGTAAACAAACACTTTCAGAGTGGCTTTTCTTGTTTATAGGACAAAGGCAAAATTCCTAGGCTCATCTTCAGGGATTTCAGTGATCTGGCCCTATTATATCTGACCAGCCTCTGTCTCTTACATTCTACATCCAATGCTACAGTCACATCAGATGTGCTGCTATTTTCTGCACATGCCATAGCATTTTCTATACTTGTTCTTTAGGGCGGCTAGCATTTCAGCTAAAAATAACTTTCCCAGAATTAAACTTTCATGTCCTGGTCCAAATGCCATTTTATTCATCCAACCAGTTTGGAAATATAAAGATGAGTAAGTCTTCGTCTTTGCACTTGAAAGTCTTACATTTGTAGGGTTGATGCTGACTACACTTATTGCATAGTATGAGATACTTTTGCCTACCTTCAGCCAGAGTGAATCAGTGCTGCTCTGATCCTGTGACTTATTCAGACACATACTCATTTCATTTCCACTTGTTTTTTTACCCATTTTCCATTAATTTATAAGTTTCTTAAAGGTAATAGATACGCATAAATTGCTCACAAAAGTTGATTAAATGAGAGATTTGGTTTCATGAATTAGACTGGACACATAGAGCTTTTAAGAAAACTTCTGCTAATCCAAGCATGTCATATACAACCTGATTCAAACATTTTCAGAGAGATGATTCCAAATATTACAGTCATGAAAGAATGTTCTAGAAGCTTTTTTTTTTTTTTTTTTGTGACGAAGTCTTGCTCTGTCTCCCAGGCTGGAGTGCAGTGGCCGGATCTCAGCTCACTGCAAGCTCCGCCTCCCGGGTCCAGGCCATTCTCCTGCCTCAGCCTCCCGAGTAGCTGGGACTACAGGCGCCCATCACCTCTCCCGGCTAGTTTTTTGTATTTTTTAGTAGAGACGGGGTTTCACCGTGTTAGCCAGGATGGTCTCGATCTCCTCACTTGGTGATCCGCCCGTCTCGGCCTCCCAAAGTGCTGGGATTACAGGTTTGAGCCACCGCGCCTGGCCGAAGTTTTCTTGTTCTAATCATGAGATTCCTCGAATGGGTCTCTTTTCAGTATTTTTCTCTCTATGATGCCATAATTATTGGGACTAACTTGTTGATAGAGTTGAAGTCTAAATGATATAAAAACAGATGAATACAAGATTGTATTCATTCATCAGTCAGGCTGATTAGGGATCAAATTAGGTTTCTACTAAGATTCTTAATAGCAATGTGACCTTCAACAAGTTTCTTGACCTCTAAAAGGTTCAATTTCCTTCTCCATAAAATGAAGACGAAATATGTGTCTCAGTAGTTTACAAGGATTAAATATGTCATTGTGCTTAGTGGAGTGCCTGACACTAGTGCTGAAGAGCTACTAACAATCTTCATTATGAAAAGCACCCTACTTATATAATGTCAGAAACTTTACATATTCTTTTTGTCTTAGACACTGCTAGTTTCATATGCAGCTATGTGAAACATTACATTCAGTAACTAAGTACAATGGCAAAAGCCCACAACAGTTGCCGATTATTTAAGTGATTGTTGGGAATTTGACTTTTTTAGAGTTAAACTACCCGGAAGTATAGATAATTGCATAATCTAGCACAATATCTAACTAGAGTAACTGTATACTCTTTGCAATTATATAGGGGAAGATCTATAACTAAGGAAAAGCATTTGTCTTTCTCTTTCTCAGGTTCCCTTCCAGTGAATTAAGCATTATAATAATTATTCTTATTTTCTTTTTTTTTTTTTTTTGAGGCAGAGTCTCGCTCTGTCGCCCGGACTGGACTGGAGTACAGTGGCCAGATCTCAGCTCACTGCAAGCTCCGCCTCCCGGGTTTACGCCATTCTCCTGCCTCAGCCTCCCGAGTAGCTGGGACTCCAGGCGCCCGCCACCTCGCCCAGCTAGTTTTTGTATTTTTAGTAGAGACGGGGTTTCACCGTGTTAGCCAGGATGGTCTTGATCTCCTGACCTCGTGATCCGCCCGTCTCGGCCTCCCAAAGTGCTGGGATTACAGGCTTGAGCCACCGCGCCTGGACTAATTATTCTTATTTTCAATGTCAAATTTAATGTCAACTTTGTTTCACTGTTTATGGGAAAATACATAAAAGACTTTGGAGAAAGGCATTAGCTCAGTATTCCAAGATGTAGAATAAGTAAAAGTGTAATTAAAATGTCAAAAATTCAAGAATTCTATGTGATTACAGCAAGGTAGAAACATCATTTACTTAGGGAGTTAAACAGCAGTTTGGAAGGAGAAATGGAGTAAACAATGTCTTTTAAAGTGTAAGTGCTTGTGTATGTTGTACTAATGGGTTTAATTCAAGCTTTTATTACTTTTTTGTGGTCACAAAATTTTACATAGCCTTGAGGAAAGCCAACTGGTGAAATGTGCGATTTTGTTTTGCTTGTGTAGAAGGGCTAGTGTTAGCAAATGTGTGTTTTATTTTTGTTTCTAACAGTTTAACATAGACAAAGAAGCTGGAGAAAGGCAGATTTACCACCGGTACTGCATGGAGCGAGCCTCTGTTCATTGCGCTCATGTGTTCACCACGGTTTCTGAAATAACAGCAATAGAGGCTGAACATATGCTGAAGAGAAAGCCTGGTAATTATTATCCCTGGATCACCTATCTTTCAGTCCCAAATGACATTAGACTATGAGGATTTTGTTTTTCCATCGTGAAGTTTGAGGAAAAATTGCATCCAGTTACCATGCAGCTCTTTAAGTGTATTTTAATTCTCAATTTCAGTAGGTTTGCAGGGAAACCAACACAGAGCTGTATCTGGAACATGGCTAAGTGTTCAATCTGTGCTTGTTGAATAAATGAGCTATGCTTGAAGTAACCTCGGTATGACCTGGATCGTCATAATGAGTTGGTATGTGTAAGGAAGCTCAGTTGACTCTTAATCTTTTAAGAAAATGAAAACCAAGAAAATAGAAATTTGTGTGAGACTATCCCAGTCCTACGTCTTGTAACGTTGCCTCATTGGTGCTGTGTTGGTAGAAACATGTTATTTTACCTATCCCCAAATTCCTTGCAAATTTTTCTGGGAACTATCTGCAGAGTCAACCAGCGCTTGCAATGTGAAGAACTTATACTCAAGACATAGCCCTGTCATCCAGCCACAGCTGATTGGCCCCAAAGAAGACATCTGACATAAGCTGGGCCAATCAGAATGCTCCCATTCAAACGAATCTCTGAATGCACTGTCATATGATAGAATGCCAGCTTTGAGCTATTGGTAGTGTTTATTTTTCTATTCTGTTGCACTGGATGCAAAGAGATTAAACTACACTGAATTGCTATGAGAAGCAAAAACAGACTGAGAGAGAGAACTCTAGGTTCTCCACAGTGATTTCGACCACTTTTTTTTTTTTTTTTTGAGACGGAGTCTTGCTCTGTCACCCAGGCTGGAGTGCAGTGGCCCAATCTCGGCTCACTGCAACTTCCGCCTCCCGGGTTCAAGCAATTCTCTGCTTCAGCCTGCCGAGTAACTGGAATTACAGTCGCCTGCCACCACGCCCGGCTAATTTTTGTATTTTTAGTGGAGACGGAGTTTCACTCTCTTGACCAGGCTGATCTTGAAATTCTGACCTCGTGATCCAACCGCCTCGGCCTCCCAAAGTGCTGGGATTACAGGCGTGAGCTACCGCGCCCGGCCAATTTCAACCACTTTTAAAAATCATTCCTAAGGCTCAGCTAAATCTTTGCCGTGAGACACTCTGGCATCCTACTAATAAATTCCTTGTTATTATACTTAAGCCAGCATTAGTAGGTTTATATTGCTTGCAACCAAACCATCCTAATTAATATATCCTCCTTGCTTAATTCCTATGGTCTTGTCTCCAGTTGTCCTTCTTTCAGATAGCAGAATGTGTAGAGGAGGTATTTCAAGGTGCTAGATTAAAACAAACAAACAAAAAAATAAAAAACAAGATAGAACGAGAACCCAACTAATTTGAATAGCGAAGCATTAAGAACCTATGGTAGCATTTTTGTTTCCAAGGATTTTCTCTTGGATTCACTTGGATTCTTACTCCCATTCTTCTTTAGGGAGTTTATTCCATCAATATGCTTATTTCTCTCTTGGATATTCCTTTTTCCTGTCTACAGTATCTTTTCCTGAGCTCACCGAAATACTTTCTTTTTTTTTGCCTATTCTAAAATGAAAATTTCTCTTGAGGTTGCTACCCTGCCAAATGTCATACCATCTCCTCCTTTCTCCTGCTGCCAAATATCTTGTAAGAGTAAACCATAATTGCTAGGTTCACTTACTCATTCGCCCCTGGGACTCTGGCTTCCAACCTCCAACTCTGGCCTAAAATTGCTTTTCCAAAAATCATCAAATTCAGGGTCATCTAATGTTTTTTATATTTCTTTATATTCTCTAGCATTTAAAGGTGGTGAACATCTGTTTCCATTCTTTTTCCTGACACTGCACATTCTAGTTTCTTTCCAGTATAATCTTTTCTGGTGCTTCTAATCGTTTTTCTACTTTCTTTTACTTTTCAAAGTGGACATTCTCCAAGATTGTATTCTGGGTCCTGCTTTCTCTATATACTATTTTCTTAAATTTTTGTTTTCTTAAGAATATAGCTACAGAGTAGTGGTCAAAGCATGAGCTTTTTGCCAAACTGCCTGTATTCAGTATCAAAAATGATTTTATGTTGAGTATACGTTACTAGCTGTGTGACATTATAAAAGTTGCTTAAGCTCTCTGTGTCTTATCTGCATAATGTGGATAATAATCCTTTCTCTTAGGCCGGGCGCGGTGGCTCAAGCCTGTAATCCCAGCACTTTGGGAGGCCGAGACGGGTGGATCACCAGGTCAGGAGATCGAGACCATCCTGGCTAACATGGTGAAACCCCGTCTCTACTAAAAAACACAAAAAACTAGCCGGGTGTGGTGATGGGCCCTGTAGCCCCAGCTACTCGGGAGGCTGAGGCAGGAGAATGGCATAAACCTGGGAGGCGGAGCTTGCAGTGAGCTGAGATCCGGCCACTGCACTCCAGCCTGGGCGACAGAGCGAGACTCTGTCTCAAAAAAAAAAAAAAAAAAAAAAAAAAATCAATCCTTTCTCTTATCTAGAATTGTTGCAATGATTCGAAGAGTTGACATATGGAAAAAAACTCAGCTCAGTGCCTGGTCCATTGTAAAGATTTAGAAAATATCAACAATTATTATTTTGTGTGGATCACTGTCTAGATTTTCCCCAAGTTCTCATCTATTACTGAGTGCCCACAAACTAGCTTTACCTGGAAGTTCTACCAGAAACTGTAAACACTGCAATCTGGTCTTCTTCAGACTTGCAGTAGAATCATGTGGTGGCTCTGATGGAAATTGTGAAATCTCTGAACATTTTGTGGCTCAGGAAGGTCAATGGACTTTCAGTAGATCAGTAAACATATAAACCCTCCCGAGAGCATTCTGAAAAAAATAGGATCACATAGAGTAACTATGACTTTCTATTCCTTGGTTTTTCTTGAAGTCCTCCCCAATTAAAAGTTTAACTAGAGCCATTACTTTTAATGCTGAGGGCACAACTACAGAGCAAGAGATAAATTGACTAGATCAAAAACACACATGGGGCCAGATATGTTTCAAAATATCACTATATAATCATTGGCAAAAGCTTATTTTTGCTACTGTATCATTATGCTTTTGCCATAAATTTGACTCAAAATAATTTAAGATGTTGAAAAGGTGATATTTTCTTAAAAATATTGGAGGGAAGGCAGTATTATAAATTTACTAATTACAGATACAAAACTGAATATAACATATGCCTTAAATATCCTGTGTTGCTTTAGAAAATTTGTCATTTTCCCTTTAATATAGTCATTAATAGTGTTGCAATTATTGATTTTTGAGCCCATGCTAATACCTTAATATGAACTCTAGCTAATACCATCCTTTAGTCAATGTTTTTCCTTTGTGTTGGCGTTGCCTAACATCAGAAATGTGGGTAACATTGACACTGTCTTCTACTTGGGAACAATAGTAAGAAATTGGTGATCAATGTTGCTTCCAGGGAAAGATCTCTTTTCCAGAGAAAATCTATTCATATTCTATCATATGAACTAATTAATTTTAACTAATCAAATTAATTTAACTAATTTAACACCATTTCTTAGTTATTTTACTACATTTTACTATGATTTTAGGTTATTTTTATATAATGGTGCAGTAATACCATTATATGTTACTGCACCATTATGTAAAAATAACCTAAAACCTATCACCTATATAATGGTTCATTAACATCAATATATATATATATTTCATGGATGGAAATACTATAATGGTGTTACTGCACTTTTCTTCCCAACTCTGCACTTACATTGGTAGCTTGAAATCAGTCATAATGGGAATATTTACACCTTGGAGAAAGGGAAATACTGAAATTGTCTCTCTCTTTCTCTTTTTCTCTCTTTTTCCTGGAGTACTTTTTGTTAAATTTTACCAGCATATGACTGCACATAGGCCTGTGCATATGAGATTATTCTATTATTAATATGGATATTAGAAGACCTCATTGGCCTAACTCTTTAGGCTAATAAACAGACAATTTCAGGACACAGATCTACTTTTATAATTGTTTGCAAAACAATTTAGAAAATTGCTGAGGATTACAATCCATAATAAGCTGGTATCCACATACATTCTTGCCTTCTATAGCTTTTTGTATGGTACAGTTGTATGACACCACTGCGTCAAAAGGGCAGAGACTCCTGAGCCAGGCTGCTTTGGTTCTAAATCCAGCCTCTGTTACTTTGTACTCACTTGACATTGACCAAATGACTTAATATTCTGTAGGCCAGTTTCTTCATTTGTAAAACGGGGACAGTGAAAACAACTTACCTCATAGGGATTTAAAAAAATTATTATATGTCAAATGTAATAGGGCCTGGCACAAAATGAGCCCTACGTAATTGCTATAGAAAGATAAATACATTTTAAGATGTAATTGTCATACTATACGAATCACATTATATAGTTCATTTAGGAATTACTCACATGAAAGCTTTCACTGGAAACCTTGGCTACTTAAAATTGATTCTACAGTGGCCATGCATGTAAAAGAGTATAACAAATGTCAGATTACTTAATAAAAACTCATAAAAATCAGTAAGTTTTTATTTTCCACAAAAAATGACCAAAAAGCCTGGATTGATTTTGTGGAATCATATCAAGAAAATAGGCAGTTAACTGTAAAAGATTTTTTTTTTCTTTTGAGATGGAATCTTGCTCTGTCACCCAGGCTGAAGTGCAGTGGTATGATCTCAGCTCACGGTAACCTTTGCCTCCTGGGTTGAAGCGATTCTCCTTCCTCAGCCTCTCCAGTTGCTAGGACTACAAGTGCCTGCCACCACGCCTGGCTAATTTTTGTATTTTTAGTAGAGATGGGGTTTCACCATGTTGGCCAGGCTGGAAAAGATTCTTAAAATTACAAAAATCTTCATAGCCCTGTGATAAATTTTTTTTAACATAGCTTCTTTTTTCTTGCTTTTACTTTTATGCTACTAAATGTGATAACCCATGTATTCAACTCAGTAGGTAGTTTCCATCATATGCTAGGAGTGGTCCCTCTGTTTCTTGTCACAGACCAATATTTGGAAAACCAAGAATGTTTTCCTGCCTGAGCAACCGAATCTCCTGGGAAGAATGAATCAG
This sequence comes from Trachypithecus francoisi, assembly GCF_009764315.1. NCBI lineage: Eukaryota > Metazoa > Chordata > Mammalia > Primates > Cercopithecidae > Trachypithecus > Trachypithecus francoisi. The sequence goes on from NW_022681456.1 coordinate 109,849,808, forward strand.
TTGCCTTAGAAATAAGAAATAGAAATAAGAATAGAAATTAGAAGTAAGAGGCTGCCTTTTCCAATTTTCCAAATGTACAAAAGGTGTCCCATACACTTGTGGAAAACAAGATGGCAGGAGGTAGTTTAGTGCAGGGTTAAGGAAACAGTATGTTGGGGCAGACTGCATGGATTCTGCTTCGACTTACCAGCCGTGTGTTCTTGGACAGGGTCTTTGAACAAGTCTGTGCCTGAGTTTCCACCTCTGAAAATACAGATAAGAGCACTCACTCCTTTGGTTTGTTGAAGAGATTGAGTTACACTGTAAGCCTTTAAAGCAAAACCTGGTGCACATTAAATAATCAATAAATGAATACTATAATAACAATTATTATTGCTATTGATTAACCTGTTTCATTGTACCAGTCCCTCATTGTTATTTTGGTCAGGCGTTTCTGATTTCCTATTTCAATCAATAGACCAAATGTGTTGTGAATTTTTATGAAATGGAAGTTTTATAAATTTTACTTTTTATGGTAGTCAGAAAGTGGAATGTTAATAAACATCTAGCTTTATAGTTTTAAAGATACTTATTTCTACAATGTACCCTCTTTGAAAAGAGAATTTTAATAATAATTTTGTTTTACTTTTCTAGATGTGGTTACTCCAAATGGCTTGAATGTTAAGAAATTTTCAGCAGTACATGAGTTTCAAAATCTACATGCCATGTACAAGGCCAGAATCCAAGATTTTGTTCGAGGTCATTTCTATGGGTATGATTTTCTTTATTAACGAAAAGAAGCATCAGATATGAGGAATCTTTGGTAGAGAGAAAACAGAATTGTAATAGTAAATGTTTATCTTTCCCAGCCCCCTTTGTACATTAACAGAATTCTTGTGTACATTTTGTTACTATTGCTATATTTCATTTGAAACCGTTTTGTTTTGTTTTAGTCATCTGGACTTTGATCTTGAAAAGACTTTGTTCCTTTTCATTGCTGGGAGGTATGAGTTTTCAAACAAAGGAGCTGACATCTTCCTAGAATCCTTATCCAGGCTAAATTTCCTGCTGAGGGTAAGAAAGCTTTAGGACATGGTGTAACACCCTTGTAGGGAGAACTTTCTTCTGTGGGAAGTGAAGAATAGTTTTCAAGAGAATAAATGATAATAGTATTCCAAAAATGGCTTCAGCCTTTCAATTTACATATTGGAGTTGCCACAGTGTTGACTTTTATATTTGTCTATAATGTCGTCTTTTTTTTTAGGAGAAGCTTAAGCTTATCCCATTATATATGCTATTTTTTTTTTTTTTTTTTTTTTGAGACGGAGTCTCGCTCTGTAGCCCGGGCTGGAGTGCAGTGGCGCGATCTTGGCTCACTGCAAGCTCCGCCTCCCGGGTTCCCGCCATTCTCCTGCCTCAGCCTCCCGAGTAGCTGGGACTACAGGCGCCCGCCATCTCGCCCAGCTAGTTTTTTGTATTTTTTAGTAGAGACGGGGTTTCACCGTGTAGACCAGGATGGTCTCGATCTCCTAACCTCGTGATCCACCCGTCTCGGCCTCCCAAAGTGCTGGGATTACAGGCTTGAGCCACCGCGCCCGGCCTATATATGCTATATTTTAAGAAGTCATTATAACATCCCTTTTCCTTCACATGAGTTTGTAATCAATTGAAAAATAAATATAGAGAAATCAAGTGATGGAGAGCAAAATATTAATTTTCAAAAAATTATTGAAGACTATAATGGAAGATGTGGCTTATGTACACGGCAGTAGGCATCCTAATACTGAACCTTGTTTTTACTCTTAGCCATTTAATCATAGGAAGCTCTGACCATCACTCTCCTCCCCCAACTGAAGCATGTGCCACATAGCTGGCAGCCAAACCAGACATCTCTAACTCTCTGTAGAACAGGGCAGACACACACACACTCGGTTCACTCACCTCCCCAGCCACACCTCCTTCCTGCGACTGAAAGTCTTAAACTGTTGAACTAGTGGATGTCACACCACATGAAAGCATGAAGGAGGAAAAAGAAGGTTCTTACTCCCAACAATGTGAAATCATTTTTTCACTCAGGAAGGTGGGATACAAAGTGGATTCTCAACTAATTGAGCAATACAATATGCATAAATAGAAGCAACTATAAAAAAAGTACCATGTCATAGCTTTTGATGGGAGCTATTGGTTTATATACCAATCCCAATCACATAAAAATACAGAATAAGTAATAGGAAAATATTCACAGGAGTGTAGAATTTCAATTTTAATGAGATAATGAGAAAATCTAAACCTTCCTGAGTTTTCTACTACACTCGAGTTAAATTTTTATTTCTTGGACATAAATTTTTTGCTTTAGAGCAGACATTATATCAAATATGCTAAAAAAAATTTACTAAAGCCACATTAATAAGCAAGCAATTCATTAATAAAGCCCAACTCTGCAAAATAGAACTGAAGGCTAAAAAGATTATTCTTAAATAATCTTACTTCATATTTTCCTAGTATATATTCATTCAACAAGCTTTATAATGGACTCACAACTATATCAAATATACAGAGTCTTTAGGGACATTATTAATAAATGTATTTATATGATTATTAAATATTCACTTTATTTATAGATTTGAAGAAAAGACTGATTACCATTATACTAGACATAAAAAATAACTGCAATACTTGGAGAAGTTAAAAGAAGGAATTCTCTTTCCACATAGTACATTTATTCTTTGATAGCTCATTGGCTGGTCCTAGTGTGAGTTTCCTATTGTATGCCTTTAGTAGCTTTCCCTAATAAAATGTCAGACCCTGGAGGGCCCAGACTACGTACCAGATGGTAAAGTGCCCCACACTCTGGAGCTAGTCAGTCATTTCCAGAACACATAAACCTCCTTAGAGGTTCATGATTTTAAGTGAGTTTATGCTTTCATTCTTACAGCTTTTTAACAAGTCATTTCCTTTTGAGAGATGCTAAGCCAGCAGTTTAAATGTCAGCTTTGGCACTAACCTGTTGTAGGAACTCAGACAAAATATTTAACCTCTCATTCCTCTCTTTTGACATTAATAAAATAAGGAGAGAAATGCCTATGATACGTGATCATTGGGAGTATATTTAAAGCACCCCAGCACAGTGCTCAGCATGTGCTTGTTTCTTTACTTTAGGGCTAAAAACCAAAATATGACATCATGAGAATCAAGACATTTAGCAGAAAAATGTGAATAATCTATTTGTCATCAATCAACATGAATAAGCAAAAAAATTTAAATATCATTTTAGCTTTTACCAAAGCTTAAATCTTCGTTAAATTTCCAATCTGAAATTTTAAAGAATTAATTTTGGTCTTGTAATATTAGCTCTCATTCATGCTATTTTTTTAACCACAGAAAAGCGCAGTGTTATCAATAGCAATTGTTATCTATTCTAGACTGTCAAAGGCGTGAAAATAATCTGTTTGAATTTTCAAACTGTTAATTGACAAATACTGATTGAAAGTCAATTTGTTGCCGGGCGCGGTGGCTCAAGCCTGTAATCCCAGCACTTTGGGAGGCCGAGACGGGCGGATCACCAGGTCAGGAGATCCAGACCATCCTGGCTAACACGGTGAAACCCCGTCTCTACTAAAAACTACAAAAAACTAGCCGGGCAACGTGGCGGCGCCTGTAGTCCCAGCTACTCGGGAGGCTGAGGCAGGAGAATGGCGTCAACCCGGGAGGCGGAGCTTGCAGTGAGCTGAGATCCGGCCACAGCACTCCAGCCTGGGTGACAGAGCGAGACTCCGTCTCAAAAAAAAAAAAAAAAAGAAAGTCAATTTGTTCATTGACAAGTACTGACTGAAAATTGAAAATTTAATTAAATTTTAATTAAATGTTAATTAAATGTTTAATTAAATGTTAATTTTAATTAAAATTTCTGAAAAAGTCTCAGGAAGGTGAATATAATTGGTCTGTGACTCATAATAACTATTCCTTTTATCTACTGGTATTTAAAACACTACTTTTCTATGTGTAAGTTCAATCTATCATACTTTAAAAAAATCTTTGATAGTTGACTCTATTGTGTTTACTAATTCCTCATCAGATGCATAAAAGTGACGTCACAGTGGTGGTGTTTTTCATCATGCCTGCCAAGACAAATAATTTCAACGTGGAAACTCTGAAAGGACAAGCAGTGCGAAAACAACTGTGGTAATCACGTCCTGTGAATGTTCTCAAGCAATAAATGTAAAAAGATTTCTTTTAAGTGAATGATATCTCATGTATCGCCTTGAACTTTGTTTTTTCCTTAAGATTATTACAGACAAATAATACTTGACTCTCTTTTCATCGTGCTACTATTTTAGATTATTATAATGCTTATAACATTATAGGTGTTATACAAATTTTGGAATGAGCTACCATTGAAGGAACAAGGCCCTGTAGAAATCTTTAAAGATGAGTCAAACATTTTTTAACTTTTTTGTGTGTGAAATTCTAAAAACATGTCAAGCAAAAAGCTTAGTAAAATGACCCCCTCTATACTCATAGTTCAGATTCAACAATGATCAATGAATTCCCGTCTTGTTACATCTATACGTCTATCTACTCCCCCTCTCTGCTCTCTACGCTATTCCGATCATCATGAAGCAAAAAAAATTTTAAGCACTTTGTGCTGGCCATGGTGTTCTGTTGCCTCAGCTCTGGAGATGTCAACTTAAGCTGAATTGGCAAGTAACAAAATAACAGAAGAGACTATAAAAAAGATACCTGTAATTTCAAAGAATGTAATATCAAAGAATGTCAACAAAACAATAGCATTATCATAACAAATAAAGATTAAACATTGTCATACTGTTTAAATGATAAATCTGTTTCAAACAGGGACATTGCACATTCTGTGAAGGAAAAGTTTGGGAAAAAACTCTATGATGCATTATTAAGGTAGGTGCTTGAAATGCTTTGTACTTCAATCACTCAAGGCTTCATTATTCAAACTTAACAATTTAGATATCATAACTTGTTATTTTTCTTCCAAATATAAAGGAATTAATCTTTGAAAGTGTGTTGTGTCACGTGAACAATGTTTTATCCTTCATTTGACAAAACTTGTAAACAGCTGTACAAATAGGAACACAGTTATATGCAGGCAAGTTCTAATTCAATGATGAACTAATTAAGGGTTGATATGTCAGTCTGAAGCTGAGGGAGACTTCATGAGATTTTAATTCAAAATATATATTGACAATGTGTATTAAATATGTACTTAAATATTAAGTCTATATGAACACATTTACTTAATAGAATAATGAACATTATTTATTAAAATACATGAAATGTATAATATATAATCTAATGCTTAGGAATCACTGAATTAGTGCCAGCTGTTTTTATTTTTGTTATTAACATTTTTTCCCTGCAGAGGAGAAATTCCTGACATGAACAATATTTTAGATCGAGATGATCTAACAATTATGAAAAGAGCCATCTTTTCAACTCAGGTAATAAGGAAAAAAGCACTTACCATGTCCCATAGTTATAAAATTCTATCTAATCAGTATTTTAATTTATTGGAATGTGCTAATTTGGAACATTTTTAGACCTGAGGCTAGAAAAGACATTCTTACATAGTCACTTAAATGATTACTTTGGACATTTTTTCATTAGTGGTTTTAAGGACTCCTTAAAAAAATCTCATGAAATTTGTCTTTCCACTCACTTACAAAATTATTTTTGAATCAATATATTCAATATAAAAATTGTGTATAGCTTAGTAACTACAAAAAAGTCCTAAATATTCCCAAAATATAGAATTTGAGTCACATTAGAGAAAAGAGTATTTCTTAGTCGAGTGGAATTATTACAAAAGAGATAAAACAAATGTGTTAGACTTGCATGAAAATGCTTGTTATAATAGGGAAGAATCAGGTACTGGAGGACAGTCTTGCTAAAAGAAATCAGTAAAGTTCATCTTAAGTCAAGACTTCAGGACACCTTTATATTCCAAATAAGTCCTGGAAGCAGTCAGGAAGTCCAGCTCTCTCATATAGTAGCTGCAGGGGAAAAACAAAAGCTTCATGTGTTCATAGTATGCAAAGGAGATTTTTCAACCCATATCTTCCTTTGCAACGCACACAAGACTTAGTCATCATCATTAGTGCCATCTCAAAAGACTGAAGGTGTGAAGGTTGGATGAAATGTCAATGACCTATTGTTGAAATTAGTCACCCTTATTAATTCTTTCTGCAATTGACATTTCCTTCCCTCTCATACTTCAGCGACAGTCATTGCCCCCAGTGACCACGCACAACATGATCGATGACTCCACCGACCCCATCCTCAGCACCATTAGACGGATTGGACTTTTCAACAACCGCACAGACAGAGTCAAGGTAGAACTAATTGTTTATGTGGGGAACTTTAAACTTACATAAAATATGTTTTCTGAGAATTTATTAGGAGCTTTCCTTAGTTGTTTTTACATCTACAAGAAATATTTTAAGTATTTTAAAGGAAAAGTGGCTCCGTTTCTTGTCTCGGGTAACTAAAGTATAATGAATATTTTGGTATAATTCTTGAAAATTGAAGCATATTCATAGCTTTGAGCTATACTTCTAGCATTTATTTCCACTGTACATTACTGCCAATAAGCATAAGGAAATTACTTTTTAATGATACCAATTATTCTAAGAATTATTTGAATGAAGGAATTGTTGATATTAACATGAATTGTGTTTGTTTCTTTCTAATAAAGTTCAACTTAAGGGGATAATATGGGAAGCTTCCAGTTTCGGAGAATGTGGCTGATAATGTTTTTATATAATTTTCTATAGAGCAATTCATTCTTTTGGCTTGAGTTTCTATAATGACTAGGCACAATTTTACTTGCTGAGGACATTTATATGAATAAGACTTGGTTTCTGCCACTGTGAAGCTTAAATTATACGATATTTACTGAGGGCCTGCTGTATTCTAGGCATGGTTCTGGATATAGAACACAAATACGAACATGCAAACAGATAATTGCTTACCTCTACTAAGCTCCATCCACTAATGTTCAAGATCAAATGCCCACAACAAATATTTTCAAATGACCCCACTTTCACCTCTTTCTTTCGTTTTTAGCAGGTGACCTAATAGAGAATTAAATGAATTATGAACTCCTTCAGTGTCCTCCTATGCTGGCCTCAAATATAGATTTTGACCTATCCTTACATTTTTTCCTTCAGGTTCTTACAACTATTCTAAGATTTCAATATGCACATTCTTAGGAAACTTGCCTTATCTTTTTACCTTCTGTTCTGTTGTACATTTCATTCTTATCACTAGCTTCTTCTTTTGCGATCTATAAATATTTCTTATATTTCTCCATGTTAAAAAAGTCAAACAAATAAATTTGGCCTTCACCCTCTTTCCCTTTGATGTTTTTACAAAACCATGGGAGAGATGGTTGCATGTAGAAAAGGTCATCCTTAGTGACTGTTGGATACTGGGAGTAAGAAAGAGGGAAAATTCAAGAATAATAGCCTCTTGGCTTCAGTATTTAACCAATGCTTCCTAAAAATCAAAACAAGTCTTTAGCAGAAAGTGGTTTGAGGGTCATGTCATGAACTGAGTTAGGCTTCTGATGAATTGAGTTTGAGTTATATGTCAGATACACAACTTGAGATGTTTAACGGGCACTGAGAAAACATAGGCCTGGAGCTTACGAGGGCAACCTTGAAGGAGAGATATTGGTGCATGGGCAGCAGTGGACATCAAGGAATGATGACCCTGACACACTGAAAACCAGGTTGAGGGCCAGGGTGGTGATTCACACGTATAATCCCAGCACTTTGGGAGGCTGAGGTAGGTGAATTGCTTGAGCCCAGGAGTTCAAGACCAGCCTGGGCAACATGGTGAAACCCTGTCTCTACAAAAAATGCAAAGAAATTAGCCAGGTGTAGTGATACATACCTGTAGTACCAGTTACTAGGGAGGCATAAGTGGGAGGATTCCTTGAGCCCGGGAGGTAGAGGCAGCAATTGTGCCACTGCCCTCCAGCATGGGTGACAGAGTGAGACTCTGTCTCAAAAAAACACAAAATAAAAATAAAAAGACTAGGTTGAATGAGTAGAGAAAAATGTCAGTCCAAGGAAACTTCAAGATTTAAGAGAAAATTATAGGAAGAAAAGTCAAGGAAAGAAAGAAAGAGCAGAGAACAGAAAGAAAAATATTTCAGAAATTGAGGTAGGAGAAATTTTCTTAATTGTAGGAAGACTTCATGATACAGCATTAAGTAACACAAGCAGTTTATAAAATGTTCCATGCTGTGGAACATTTATATCAAACATATCCATATGCACATAGATGGCCCTAGGCCATAGCATTGTTACTGAGATGCCAGGTTTTTGATCTGGGTCCCCTTGCTCATGAGGCAGAAAGCCAGTCACTGAGAAAATGAGTACTGCCAGGGAAGAAGCCCTGTATGGGTGCTGCAGCCTAGGAGAATGAGAGATCAGCCTCATACTCATCTCCCCATCTGACTAAAACTGGAGAGTTTACAAAAGCGGGGAAGGAACGTAAAACAGGAATTAGGAAAGGATAAAGAAGCAATCAGGAGGAACGAGGGGTCTGGCATCTCATTGTCTGGATATGGTGATCTGGTGAGCTTCTGTGCCTTACCTGAGGATCAGTTTCCTGAGGGAGGAACTCAGATGAGACAAATGTAAATTTCAAGTTTTAAGATCAGAAGTGTTGATTTCTATGTTTATTTAAAAACCCATAAGTATTATTTCTATAGGACGATGGGGCCACTTTCATTGTAAGTGGTTTTTATTTTCTTATTTGTGTTTCTGTATTTCTGAAATATCTGCACCTAGCACACCTCCTATAATCAGTGAGCTACATCCCTGGGAATGCAGGAATGTATCCGTCAAGGTAAAAATAATACTAAGGGATAGAAATAATTTCTAAGAGACAGAAAAATCTATCCCTTAGACTTTTTAGTATTATATACACAATTTGGTATTATAATACCACTTTTTAGTATTATACTTCATTGCAGAGGATGTCAGTACTAACTAGGCCTCATTCTCATATAGTTTAACCTAGGCTGGTCTCTCTCTGTCTCTCTCTGTCTCTCTCTCTCTCTCTCTGTCTCCTGGAAAGGAAACAGTAGGGGCACGGAAAGCCTTTTATTTCCCCTGTAGATTTCTATTTTTCTCAGAACCTTTTGTGTCACACTTTTATCTAAATCTATATATCTTTTTCTAAGGATCTGTCTGCTGCCTGGCACATGTTACATACAATACATGCAGATAGAAGGGAGGGATGAAGGAAAGTGGGAAAAGGAGGGATGGATCATGCAGCTGGCAGTAGTTTATGCTTCCCTTGCTCTTGGGAAGACTTAGACTGGAAGGTTCCTTGAAATTGGAAGCTCTAAATGAAGAATGCCTTGCTGATCTGTGTTTTAAAAGTGTTTTGCATCAGTGAAACAATTTTCCAGGAATAGAAAAATACCTTATTTCCTAAGCATACGTAACACTTTCATACCTCTGTGTCCTTCCTGATGCTATCATCTCTTTCTGAAATACTCTTATCTGTCATTCTAACAATTCTTCAGGGCTCCAACCTAAAAGTCATTATTTCCTTGCCCCTTTCCCTAACACACATTCCTCTACTCAAGACGGGAACAGTTATTTCCTTATCTGCATTCTCGAGAAGCATTTTGTCTACTATAGTTATATGAGTTATTACAACAAATTGTATTTTTAAAAATGTTATGTGTTCATTTCTCTAGAAGAACTCAGTTATTTGAGGCAGCAATCATATCTCATATGTATTGTCTCTGTTTAGGTTCTCTGAGAAGCAGTCGCCAAGGTGAGGTTAGATATGCAAAGGACTAATTAGAGGAAAGCCCTGTGAAGGACCAAGGGGTTGAAAGCAAGTGCAGGCAGGGAGATGCAGGTCTTGCAGGTCAATATACCCACGAAGAGAGAGCAGGAAGGAAGGATGATGTAGGAAAAGCCACAGACTGCAGCCCAGATTTAAAAATGCCTCAGTCTGTCCTTCCTCCCTCCCTTCCTCCCTCCCTCCCTCCTTCTATCTCTCCCTTCCTTCCTCCTTCCCTTCCTTTTTTCCTTCCCTCCCTCCCTTCCTCCCTCCCTTCCTTCCTTCCTTCCTTCCTTCCTTCCTTCCTTCCTTCCTTCCTTCCTTCTTTCCTTCCTAGAAAGGACAGTCAATGTATTCAATAAAAAACAAGAATTGATAAAAATTGGCTAATATACAAAAAATATACACACACAGCAGCACTTGTGCCTCACACAGGGGAAAAGCGGTGGTCCAAAACCACTCAACATGGCTTGTCAGTTAATGGAAGAAAGAAAGGAATACATACATACACATATACACAGAAAAATAGGAAAAATAGTTTGCAATAGTGCAGTCTACAGCTAACACAAATTCAGAACTATTTTACGGTGCTTCGTTTCTTAATACAAAAGAAGCCTATTTTATGTGTGTGTGTTTTGTGTGTGTATACATTGGTTTACTGTTAACTTATTTTAAATATATTAGTGTTAATGTTACTACATAAAACTTTTTCCTGTATTCAGCAAACTTTCCATTCTGTTTTACCTTTATATGTACCTCCCATTTACCAAAATAGTTTCAGATTGGCAGACAGATAGATGTCTGATTCTATGAGCAACTGAATACAGATTCCTATTAATAGGGATAGGGATTCCCCAAACAAAAATTGCCCATTAAAGGCACCTGTTGGGCAGAAACGACTTTACACTGGTACTCTTTCTGCCAGTCCTGTAAGTTAGGAGCAGCTGCTGCAATTGGTGCTGTCAGTCAAGATTCCTGGGGCGAAGATCTCCAGAAGGAAAGCTGAGCTGTATTTCTAAGGCTGGCAGATCTATAAAGAATGCAGCAGACTAAGTCCATGAAGACTATATTTAAATCCCTGACACTTATCAATTTTGTAAATTCACTGAATCTGTCTGTACCTCAGTCTTCTCATCTGTGACTGGTGATAAAATAACCCCGCACTCATAGAACTGTAAGGATTAAATTAGACATAGGCCAAGTGCAGTGGCTCCTGTCTATAATCCCAGTTACTCAGAAGGCTGAGGCAGGGGGGATCACTTGCGGCCAGGAGTTTGAGAGTGCAATGAACTGTGAATGTGCCACTGCACTCTAGCCTGAGCGACAGAGTGGGACCCCATCTCAAAAATAATTCATAAATAGGTACTTCATTTAACAGCTTGACACATAGTCAATACATAATAAGTATTCACTTCTTTTAGTTCTTAGCCCAGTATCTGACACATGATGGGAACTCATTATTTTTAGAAGAGAGATGTGAATAGAGTTTGGTGAGAGTTGAAGAAAGCGGATTTATCTTCTCCTGCAGGATTTGGTAAGACGTTTTATAAAAGAGATGACATGTTAGCTAGATCTTGATTAATGATCAGGAATTCATCATGTAAATAACAGGAAAGAGGACTCACCAGGCAGAGAAAAAAAGTAGAGGAGAAGGCACAGAGATATCAAAGCACGTGACTTTCATAGGATGAGTGGAGATGAAAGTTTGGCTCATAATGTATGTCTATACAGTTAAACTCATGAATATTTTGAGATGTTCATTTATTATTATCATAAGGCAGCCACAGACACACACAAAATAAATGTACAGCTCCTTCCTGACATTTACTATATACACAAGGCACTGAGAAAAATTCCCATCAATTCAGAATTAGGCATTATATTTTATTAACAATTCTTTAAAACTTTGGCAATAACTTAGGCCTGAGCTGATTTAAGTAACTGTTTAATCACCTGCTTGCTTAAAGAACTCTATAGAGTGGCAAACTCTCTGAGTACATTGATAAGTTTTTGATACAAATGTCATATTTGATTCAGCAAACATTGCAGGTGATTTTGAATTCAAATTTATTTATCATTTTGCTTTAGCTACGTGGTATGGTGAGGAAAGCCCAGGCTGAAGATTTCATGTCTCGACTGTGGGCTGCCACGGTGTAAAAATAAACTAACTTCCTGAGACCTTACTTCTGTCCTGGGATAAATAAAGAGTCAGACAAGTCTTTGTCTCTGTTTCTGTTTTGTTTTTCCTACTGATCTAAGTAGGGCCTTCTGTGAGCCAGGAGTTTTCCTAGGGGCTTTTGTATACAGGATCTCATTTAATCCTCTTTATAACCTTCAGCTGACCTCTAATATACCTTCCTCATCCCTGGGCTTCTGCAATTGGCCGGTTTAGGGCCAGAGCAGCTGTTTTCTTATTTTAGTTGTGCTGTCATTCTGTTTGGCTGGGAGCAAAACAAATGAACCATGGTGTTTTCATGTTCCAAAATGGACTTTGGAGAGTGCAACTTTTCCTAAGCTTGGAAACGCTAAAGTAGACACAATGCTTTTCAAATCCCCCTTTCTTGTTCTTTGCCAAGAGAGTACAATGGGTTGCCAATTTGATGATTGCCCAGATACAGTATCTGTGATTTTGTCTTTTTTTGTAGTGAGGTACTTTGCACATAATAGGAACTCAAATCATGTTCTATGAATGAAAATACTGTGTTCACTTTTACTTTGCCATTTTGTAATTTCTGTGATTGAATTCTTAAGTACTGCGGTTTGCATATCTTATTTCTTCTTAAGTTTAACTTCTCTCCTACTTATGGATCTGCTGAGATATAATTAATGTTTGTAATGTCCTTGAGGATCCAAGGGGTAAAACTCTCCACTTTAATCCTTGGTATATAAGATTATAAAGTGATAAAAATCAATTTAAAATTGATAATTCAATGGCCCTCTTTATGCCTTCTTTACCAATTGCACAATGTCACTAAGATTAAATGAGGTAATATGTATATTTATAATATATAAAATGTTCTACAAATATAATGATAATTGTTATATATCCTATTAGCGTTTTTCTTCAAAGTAATCTCTTCTGAAGAATGTGTACTTATTATTTCATGAATAAACATGAAAAGTGTAGTGTGCTTGTGTAAAACTAGTTTGTCTTCTTTCTCTCTCCCTTTTTTTTTTGAAATGGAGTCTTGCTCTGTCACCCAGGCTGGAGTGCAGTGGAGCGATCTCCGCTCACTGCAACCTCCGCCTCCCAGGTTCTAGGCTATTCTGCCCCAGCCTCCCGAGTAGCTGGGAATACAGGTGCCCGCCACCACGCCCAGCTGATTTTTGTACTTTTAGTAGAGACGGGGTTTCATCATGTTGGCCAGGCTGGTCTTGAACTCCTGACCTCAGGTGATGTACCTGCCTCGGCCTCCCAAAGTGCTGGGATTTCAGGAGTGAGCCACGGCACCTGGCCTGTTTTCTTTTTCTTTATCTTTCCTTTTCCTTGCAGAACAATTCAGTTCTAAAGCCATTTGGTGGGCAACACAATGTAGGTATCTGCACTAGAACAGGGAGAGTGCTGTGGAAGTCCAGAGAAAGGCATCAGAGTCCAAGCAGTTTGAGAAATGTCCACACAAAGAGGAGCAGCCTAAAGCAATGTCAGAGCCAGAGTGGAGAGAGGAGGGCATCCGTGCATGTGAGGGAGTGTGTGGAGAAAGATTAGTTACACAGAAGAAGATTGATCCGATACATAGCAAATTAAAGGTAGCAAAAAGCAGGTGTGTGTGTGTGTGTGTGTGTGTGTGTGTGTGTTCTTTATCTCTGTCTACTCAGAGCACTTGGGGGAAGTAATAGGCCAATGACAATGAGCACACCTGGTAGCCAGGTCTTGATTGCTAAATACCATTTGCTATTAAAGGGAACCAGGGCTGCCTTTAGAATTGGCTGATTCTAGAACTGTGACAGGTAAAGTACAAGATGAGCCTGAAACTTCTTGTGTCAAAAATCAAAGAAATGCTCAAGGAACAATGAAGGCTTGTTAAATATATACAGAAACAAACTTGAAGGAGCTCCCACTGGCCAAATCATGGACAATTTGAGTGTCAAAATAAATAAAGATAGTAAGGAATTAGGATGCATTGAATGACACAAGGAACCAGAAGTCCAATAAAAATATTAATTAAAATTTTAATTAGGAATGAGATATTTACACAACTTCAAAATAACTGCCCCAATACTTGTTAATAACAAAGAGAAAAAAGAATAACTTTACAGTGGAGAAGCCAAAAAGGCCTGGCCTTAGTCAAGAGATCAAAATAAACATCATCATTAATGAAAAAAATAGAAAACCTTTACCACCTGATTAAAATGCAATGAAAAGAACACGGCACCACTTCTGTGATATATCTGCCAAAGATGTGTAAACTAAATGTAATTATGAAGAAGCATAAGACAAACCCACACTGAGGGACATACATCAAAATAAATAGATTATAGTCTTCAAAAATATCAAAGTCAGGAAAGCCAAAAAAGCCCATGAACTCCTCCAGACTAAAGGACTCTAGAGGGATGTGACAACTAAATGCAATATGTAATTCTGAACTGGATGCTTTGATTTAAAAATCACTATTTTAATCATCAGAAAACTTAAATGGGGTTTAAGGATTATACGGTAGTGATGTATCAACGTTAATTTCCTGACTTTTCTGTTTTTGTAAGATTATGTAAGAATGCTCTTGTTTGTGGGAAACACACATTAAGTACGTGGGAATGCTGGGCACCAAGTCAGCAGTTTATGAATGGTTCTGAAAATACATGAATTCTCTTCATATTGTACTTGGAACTTTCTGTAAACGTGGGATTCCCAATACTTTTATATCAGATGTCACTTATTTTCAATAACCCCTTAGGTATGGTGAGGCTGAGAGATAATCTAATAATAGCTCAGTGATAACTGTAGTAAGTGGGAAAAATAGGACAATTCATTCACACGGTTAGCAAGTTAAATAGCTACTCTAGTCACAACTTTCTAATTATAGCCATGCTGTCATCATTAGTAATATTTTGTGTCACTCACAATGTAATGGTTACAGATACAACACATTTTAAGGCTAAACCTGAACTATTAATATTTTTCCATTACTTTCTTGAGTCTAGAGATCAATACACAGTAAATCAAGCCATGATTTGTAGTATTTGCCTATTTTCATTCTATGAAAACTCTCCCTGCCACCAAGGCCATTGTCAAGCTACCAATGTGACATCACTGAATTCAGAGATGGAGAGAATAGTAGGAACCAGAAGGATAAAATAGCATGTTGGGCAAAATACGTGCCAAAAAGAAACACACACACACACACACACAACACACACACACACGCACAAAAACTTGCTAGGCAAAATAGCACATTGTGCAAATTAATTGACTATATAGAATTCACAATAAGGAATGTGAATCTATTAAAAAATATACTTTTTTTTTTTTTGAGACGGAGTCTCGCTCTGTCACCCAGGCTGGAGTGCAGTGGCGCGATCTCGGCTCACTGCAAGCTCTGCCTCCCGGGTTCACGCCATTCTCCTGCCTCAGCCTCCGAGTAGCTGGGACTACAGGCGCCCGCCACGTCGCCTGGCTAGTTTTTTGTATTTTTTAGTAGAGACAGCGTTTCACCGCGTTAGCCAGGATGGTCTCCATCTCCTGACCTCGTGATCCGCCCACCTCGGCCTCCCAAAGTGCTGGGATTACAGGCTTGAGCCACCGCGCCCGGCCAAAAAATATACATTTTTTTTTTTTTTTTTTTTTGAGGCGGAGTCTCGCTCTGTAGCCCAGGCTGGAGTGCAGTGGCCGGATCTCAGCTCACTGCAAGCTCCGCCTCCCGGGTTCCCGCCATTCTCCTGCCTCAGCCTCCCAAGTAGCTGGGACTACAGGCGCCCGCCACCTCGCCCAGCTAGTTTTTTGTATTTTTAGTAGAGACAGGGTTTCACTGTGTTCGCCAGGATGGTCTCGATCTCCTGACCTTGTGATCCGCCCGTCTCGGCCTCCCAAAGTGCTGGGATTACAGGCTTGAGCCACCGCGCCCGGCCAAAATATACATTTTTAATAGACTTTATTTTTAGAGCAGTTTTAGGTTCATAACACAATTGAACAGAAAGCACAGAATGTTCATGCTCTTGTTTCTGCCTTTCCAGTGTGGGCCCAGAACTGGCTCATACAAGTGCACAAGAGCCAATAGTTAAATGTTCAGAAACTTTGTGAGCCAGTTTTAAATACAGCTATTGCTAAAATTAAATTATATAAATTTGAAAACAAGTCAACTACATTAAATGAAAGGTCATGCTCAAAATTCATCACATCCTAATTATTTACTTCATGTTACTATGACCTATGCACTTGAGGCTATGTCTGTCAGATCTTTGTGGTGCAATGCTTTATAATGATGTGCTACTGCTTTCCCTGTCTCTGAATTCAGCAACATCATATTGGTAGCTTAAAAATGGCCTTGGTGGTAGTAGGAATATTTTTAGAATGAAAATAGGCAAACACTACAAATCATGGCTTCATTTACTGCGTATTGATTTCTGGATCTGTAGCCTGTACATTGTGAGTGGCAAAAAAATATTTTGTCCATGTTCAAAAACTACTATCTGACCCAGCAAAGAAGTCACTTGCATTATTGATGAACTCGTGAAGTTCCAGCAAATGTCTGTTATTTCAGCTCCTTCTACTTATTAACAAAGGAAATTAATCAACATTTATGTCAGAGCTACAATCAGCCGTCAATTGAAACTATAAATTGGTTATGAATACAAAATTTTGGAAACATAAAAATAGTAAATTATGAGAATTAATTGACTACATAGAATTCACAAGAAGGAGTTTTGTATATATCAACTTTTAATAGAGTTTGCTTTTTAGAACAGTTTTAGGTTCAGAGCAAAATTGAACAGAAAGTACAGTGTCCATTTGCTCTCTGCCCCTTCACATGCACAGACTCCCCCCTTATCAGCATCCCCCAAAGTGGTATATTTGTTCCAACAGATGAACCTACATTGACACATAATTACCACCCAAGTTCCATAGATCACATTAGGGTTCACTCTTAATGTTATACATTCTATGGGTTTTCACAAATGTATTCATCATCATAGTATGATACAGAATAGTTTGACTGCCCTAAAAATTGTCTATACTCTGCCTATTCATTCCTCCCTCACCCCTGACCCCTGGAAACCACTAATCTTTTCACTGGTTCCATAGTTTTAGTTTTTCCAGATTGTCACACAGTTGAAATTATACATCATGTAGCCTTTTCAGATGAACTTCTTTCACTTAGTAGTATGCATTTACGTTTCCTCTATTTATTTTCATGGCTTGATAGCTCATTTCTTTTTAGCACTAAATAATATTCCATTGTCTGGATGTACCACAATTTATGTATTCATTCACCTACTGAAGGACATTTGTGTTGCTTCCAAGTTTTGGCAATTATGAATAAAGTTGTTACAAAAATCAACATGTTATAACATCTTTCATTGGTAACTGTATATACATTATTCTTCTCATTAAAAATTACAACAAATTTATGTACTAATATATATTTATACTTCACTGTCTCAGTTCTTAAATATTTACCAGCACACTACTGCTTAGAAGCCATGGTAAACACTTTGGTTTTTACTCTGAGTAAAATGGGAAGCCACTGAAAAACTTTGAGCAAGGGAATGACTGACATTTTTAAAGGATCAATCTAGCTGTGTTGAATAGAGACCCCAGTGGAACAGAAAGAGGCAGGCAAGTATGTTAGGAGGTGATGGCCTCTCGATGAGAGAGGATGGTGGTTTGCATGAAGTCCTGCAGCATGATTTAATCTAGATGGCATTCCTAGAACATCTTCCCTGTCCCTTAGTTCCATTTCACTTGAATAACTCATGCTTAAGGCATGTAAAAGTGGTCTGTTATGTAGCTCCCTCTTCCCTGCTTGAGTTGGGAACAAACTGATAAAAAGACGAGAGCAATTAGAAAACCAAATATAATGTTTATTGCATGTCAAAGCTGGACTGGAGGATGTAGCTTAGTGTGAGAGCAAAAATGAGCATGCTAACTCCTTATCCTTCAATCTAAGCCTTGGAACCTGAGGGCAAGTTAAATAGGCAGCGTAAACACTTTTACAAAATGGAGAGAGAACAAACCACCAAGACTTTTTTCTTTTTCTTTTGCCTTATCTCTTTTTTCTTTCTGAATCTAGAACATAAGGATTCTATAGTACAGTACTGAAATAATCAAATTGTAGGAGATTTTTCACTTTTCTTGCTTCTTTTTCTTTTTTTTTAATTATAATTTTCCTTTTTTAGGTGATTTTGCACCCAGAGTTTCTATCCTCCACCAGTCCCCTACTACCCATGGACTATGAAGAGTTTGTCAGAGGTTGTCATCTTGGAGTATTTCCGTCATACTATGAACCCTGGGGTTATACTCCAGGTACGTGTCGTGCATAGAATGTGGAATGTTTTGGATTTTGTTAGTATATTATTTTATGTGCATATATATAATATTCAAAGTTGACATTAAATTTCTAATGAGATTTCAATTCTTCAGTTTTAAAAAAATTTTGATTGGATTCATCTCAGGGATCAAATTATGGTTTGTAGATGATTACTTAAGAATAAGGGGCCTGGCGCGGTGGCTCAAGCCTGTAATCCCAGCACTTTGGGAGGCCGAGACGGGCGGATCACTAGGTCAGGAGATCGAGACCATCCTCCTGGCTAACACGGTGAAACCCCGTCTCTACTAAAAAAATACAAAAAACTAGCCGGGCGAGGTGGCGAGCGCCTGTAGTCCCAGCTACTCGGGAGGCTGAGGCAGGAGAATGGCGTAAACCCGGGAGGCGGAGCTTGCAGTGAGCTGAGATCCGGCCACTGCACTCCAGCCCGGGCGACAGAGCAAGACTCCGTCTCAAAAAAAAAAAAAAAAAAAAAAAAAAAAAATAAGGATGAAGATTATGTAAGTATACCACGGTTTGGGCGTATTTTAGAAGGTATGTGAGATATTGCCTCATTGAATTCCAAAGAAAAAGGAATGTGTTATAAAGGTTGTATGTTATCTAGCCATCTCTATCTGCCCCATTTATTAGTGTGAAGGAGAAATTGACTGTAAGTAGGATTAATATAATAAATAATAGTCTAGCAATGTTGTCCTTTAAAAATTATTTTAGAATAATTCTTTTTAAAATTTAATGAATGTATTTAATATATAATAGGTAACACTGTCACATGGTTAGGGAAACAAATATAAAAAGTTGTACAGTGAAAAGTCTTTTTCACATTCGTGTGCCTCAAAATAAAAGGTACTAAGAGAGGCTAGCAATTCAGTAAGTATTGTCAACAATGACATCATTCCATTCAGAAACTCCTCCTTCTTCACCCTCCTTCATTATTTTATTTTATTTTTTAACAGATGGTAGATTCTCAGATTTACTATGTATTTTTCTTTTCTGAACCCAACTGGCATGGTTGTCATTAGCATCCAAAGTGATCCATTTGTATTTGTACTGAAATGTCTAATTAAAAGGGAAACAAATACTTTAAATACATGCCAATGCAAAGAATACAATAAGAACTTTTCCATCTCTTATTAATAATCAGAAATTTTTCTGCCCAATGTAAATAAAATTTCACTTGGCGATTTTATTATTATTTCTTTGAGACAGAGTCTCACTCTGTTGCCCAGGCTGGAGTGCAGTGGCATGATCTTGCCTCACTGCAACCTCTGCCTCCTGGGTTCAAGAGATTCTTGTGCCTCAGCCTCCTGAGTAGCTGGGATTACAGACACATGCCACCACGCCTGGCTAATTTTTGTGTTTTTTTTTTGTTTGTTTTGTTTTTGAGGTGGAGTCTCGCTCTGTCGCCCGGACTGGAGTGCAGTGGCCAGATCTCAGCTCACTGCAAGCTCCGTCTTCCGGGTTTACGCCATTCTCCTGCCTCAGCCTCCCGAGTAGCTGGGACTACAGGCGCCCGCCACCTCGCCCGGCTAGTTTTTGTATTTTTAGTAGAGACGGGGTTTCACCGTGTTAGCCAGGATGGTCTCGATCTCCTGACCTCGTGATCCGCCCGTCTCGGCCTCCCAAAGTGCTGGGATTACAGGCTTGAGCCCCCGCGCCCGGCCATTTTTGTGTTTTTGATAGAGACAGTTTTCATCATGTTGGCCAGGCTAGTCTCAAATTGCTGGCCTCAACTGATCCACCTGCCTCGGCTTCCCGAAGTGCTGGGATTATAGGCATGAGCCATCACTCCCGGCCTCTTCACTTGTGATTTTTAAAAAGTTCAGAAAACATTTTTATTTATAATTGAGATAATAAATGTTGCCTTTTGTATCTCAATGTTATGATTGATATAAAGCTCAAGTAAGGAGCAGCAGAGGCCAAGGTGAGGGGGAATAATAGGCTGAATTATGAAGAGGAAGAATTTTTTCTATTATTTGCATCTTTATCCTAGAATTAAAATACAGAATTTAAAATTCTACAAAAATAGGATCGAGTATTATTTACAGCAGGAACAACATGAGGGCTATGCGTGTTTGGTCATAAGGTCCTATTCTATTGTTCTAGCTTTCACCAAGCATAATTTGCCAGCAGCCATGAAAATTTTAAAATTTCTTGGGGAAAATAGACAAAGGATTGTCTTGAAACATGACAGAAAATATTTGTATATAACTCCTCCAAGTGTCTCTCTTGCAGATCTAAAAATGGCCTACTTTTGTGAAGGTGTTGTCTTCTTACTTATGAAATGTCCACATAAATATCACAAATTGCTTGCAATACACCATCTTTTGAGACACATAAAGCACACGTTTCACAGATGAACTTAACACTTTGTTTTTGACCTTGTTCTTATTATTTCTAGTAGAACAATTTACTATTGGAAGTATCATGAATAGAGAAGCATACAACCAAATGCATGAGTGACTGAGGCAATGTGGGAAGTCCTTTCTGTCGAGTCAAGAAAATGTAATAGAACTAACAGCCGACTGTCCACCGAAGTGTCATTTCATAAGACAAAGTTAAACTTAACAACCCAAAATGATAAAGGAGATATATCTAATGTTTTAAGATAAAGGCCAAAGAAGATGTTACAAAGGATATTATAAATAGACAAATAAGTGAGCTTGTGGAATAGTCCATAGTGAATGAGTCATGCTGTGATTTACATTAACCAAAAGGAGCTGGTCACTCTTCCCCAACCTATAGTTACAGAAAGAATGCAACTTCTGGTGATATACATTTAACATTAGCATATTAGATAACTCTCTATTATTTTTAGAATAATCTTTTTACGTGTTACTAGATCTAACTCACTCTAGAAAGTATTCAACAAAATGTGTTTTCAGAGAGCCAAATAAATATAAGGACCTACTTCATTAAATTAATTCAATGAACATATACTAAGCTTCATGGGTGCCTGGAATTTTACTGCATAGTGATTTGATGGCCATTTAGTAAACATTAAGGATCTGTGAACTTTCATGGCATTGTAGACAAAATTTTGTATACATATGTGTATAAGAATATTTCTCTTCATCATCCTCAGCAAACTAACACAGGAACAGAAAACCAAACACCTCACTTTCTCACTCATAAGTGGGAGTTGAACAATGAGAACACACGGACACAGGGAGGGGAACGTCACACACCGGGGCCTGTTGGATTGGGGGGCAAGGAGAGGGAGAGCATTAGGACAAATACGTAATGCATGCGGGGCTTAAGACCTAGATGATGGGTTGAGAGGTGCAGCAAACCACCATGGCACATGTATACCTATATAACAAACCTGCACGTTCAGCACATGTATCCCAGAACTTAAAGTAAAATTTTTTTAAAAAGAAAGTAAGAGATAGTCTCCAACTCCCAACTCCCAAAGAAGAGGGAGCTGAATCCAGGAGGAAGTCTGAGGAAATAAAATTATGTAAAAAGAAAAAAAAAAAAAAGAGAATATTTCTGGAAAGGAGTTCCAAAATGTTCATCAGACTCTCAAAAGGGCTGATGGTCCCCATCCCACTTTCCTCCTCTGCACCACCCGCCACTAAAATTAGAGAACCACAACTCCATGGCTATATAGCTAAACCAAGAGGAAACATTTGCAGAGCAAGAGATAAGGTTGCTGTCTAAATTGTATTACTGCATGGGTAATGGGAAGATCTTTTTTCCTCCATCACCACTCACCAACCAAGGGTAATTCCATTATCAAATATAAATTCCTAAAAATGCAGATATCCTTGAGACAAGAAAATTTTTTTTTTTTTTTTTTTTTTTTTTTTTGAGATGGAGTCTCGCTCTGTCACCCAAGCTGGAGTGCAGTGGCCAGATCTCAGCTCACTGCAAGCTCCGCCTCCCGGGTTCCCGCCATTCTCCTGCCTCAGCCTCCCGAGTAGCTGGGACTACAGGCGCCCGCCACCTCGCCCGGCTAGTTTTTTGTATTTTTTAGTAGAGACGGGGTTTCACCGTGTTAGCCAGGATGGTCTTGATCTCCTGACCTTGTGATCCGCCCGCCTCGGCCTCCCAAAGTGCTGGGATTACAGGCTTGAGCCACCGCGCCCGGCCTGAGACAAGAAAAATTTTGAAGACATATCAGTTATTTCCTGGGAAACAGATTTTGATTAAAAGGTGAGGGAGCAGCGAAAGAGATCATCCATTTATGGAGCTCCTGAGGCGGTGGAAGGAATATGTGCCAAGGGAGATTTAAATGGGGGAAGAAGCTGGTCACATCCAAAACATATTTAACCTACCCTATAAACTTGCCAAGTTCTTAGAAACACAGGCTAGAAAGAAGCAAAAAACAAAACCAGCTGGGATTGAAGGTGCAGTGGAGCCTGGCAGTTCTGCACAAGGGTTCTGCAGCCAGATACCTGACTTCAAATCCCAGCTATACCACGAACCCTGGCCTTGTGAAGGTGGGCGAGTTATTTCTCTGTGCCTCAATTTCTTCAGCTGTAAGATGGGGATAATGATGGCCCTACTTCACAGGGTTGCTGAGAGATTAAATAAGTGAATGAGACATGTAAAGAGTTTAGTGTTGTGCCTGACACAAAGTGAACATTGCTATTACCAGGAGGAGGGCCTTTTCCTCCTCTGAGTGCATACGAGGATTTAGGCGCTGGTCTGAAGCCGAGCTTTGGTCTATTTCCCCTGGCAGCTGAATGCACTGTGATGGGTATCCCCAGTGTGACCACGAACCTCTCCGGGTTTGGCTGTTTCATGCAGGAGCATGTGGCTGATCCTACTGCTTACGGTGAGCTTCTTCATCATTAACCCATCCTGGGGATTCGTGACCTCTAACCAAACAAAGCACAGGTTCTTTACAGAGCCTAACTCTAAAGTTATCCTGATAATTAAACTAATGTTTTTATATTTCTTGTTTAATTTAAAGTCAATTTAGGCTGGGCACAGTGGTTCATGTCTATAATCCCAGCACTTTGGGAGACCGAGGTGGGTGGATCACTTGAGGTCAGGGGTTTGAGACCAGCATGGCCAACATTGCAAAACCCCATCTCTACTAAAAACACACAAAAAATTAGCCAAGTCTGGCGGCTCACACTTGTAATTCCAGCTACTCCGGAGGCTGAGGCATGAGAATCACTTGAACCTGGTAGGTGGAGGAGGCAGTGAGCTGAGATCGTGCCACTGCACTCCTGCCTTGGTGACAGAGCCTCAGGCTGTCTCAAAAAAAAAAAAAAAAAAGTAGATTTATAAATAGATTTATGTCCTTTGCAGCAACATGGATGCAGCTGGAGGTCATTATCTTAAGTGAATTAATGCGGGAACAGATAACCAAATGCTGCATGTTCCCACTTATAAGTGGGAGCTAAGCATTGAATACACATAGACACAAAGATGGAAACAATAGACACCTGGGGACTGCTTGAGTGTGGAGTGGGGGAAGGGGGCATGGGTTGAAAGACTACCTACCAGGCACTATGTTAATCACCTGGGCGATGGGATCATTTGTACACCAAGACTCAGCAATACGAAATGTACGCATCTAACAAATATGCATGTGTTTCCCCTGAACCTAAACTAAAAGTGGAGAAAAAAAAAGTAGCTTTAAATGCGTGGTCCACAAGTAACATAAGAATGTTATTGGCCGGGCGCGGTGGCTCAAGCCTGTAATCCCAGCACTTTGGGAGGCCGAGACGGGCGGATCACGAGGTCAGGAGATCAAGACCATCCTGGCTAACACAGTGAAACCCCGTCTCTACTAAAAAATACAAAAAAAAAAAACTAGCCGGGCGAGGTGGCGGGCGCCTGTAGTCCCAGCTACTTGGGAGGCTGAGGCAGGAGAATGGCGTGAACCCGGGAGGCGGAGCTTGCAGTGAGCAGAGATCCGGCCACTGCACTCCAGCCTGGGCGGCAGAGCAAGACTCCGTCTCAAAAAAAAAAAAAAAAAAAAAGAATGTTATTAATATTAATATATTGCCCATAAGGCAAACTGCAAAAAGAATGCAAACCTTGGACAAACTTTGTTCTCTACCTTTTTTCCCCCTGAATTTTGATCCCTTCTACTGCCTAGAAGTGGTATTACAATAACTATGGTCTTAGAGTACATATATTGGTCATTAGATAGAGAGTACATATATTAGTATTATTATTATTGTTACTGTTATGATTTTAAAGGCCCATGCCAAGTTAGCAAAATTCACCTAAATTGTTTAAGTTAAGATGGTAAAATAATCTGCGTACCATTATCTGTCTGTTCATATTGATTAGAAGCAAGAAAAATTAGAATGGGATACATTCTCTGCCTATACATTGCCAATTCCCTGGATCTTTTTTTTTTTTGAAACATGGTCTCGCTCTGTTGCCCAGGCTGGAGAGCAGTGGCCTGATCCTGGCTCACTGTAGCATCCACATTTCTGGCTCAGGTAATCCTCCTGCCTTAGCCTCCCGAGTAGCTGGGGCTACAGGTGCACACCTGGGGAACCTAAAAGGCACAGATATCCAGGCCCTGCCCTGGAAATTCTGGTTAGTGAGCAACCACATGGAGGATCACTGATCCAGTGTATCCCTAGACTGCCAGGGTGTTTTTCAGCAAGATCCACTTTGTTGGCTGTATGTCAGTGATGGTTGTAAACCATTAGAAGGGAATTAGGGCCCTAGAAAAGAATAAAGTGGGGGTAATTCCTGAGTCAGGGGGAAGATAATGCATAGGTTTTTGATGGAATGGAACCAAAGAGTTAGTAAATCATAGGAGAACAAATGTTTAAGGTGAGTCCTGATTTTACTTGTGCTTTGGCTTTTGTGTTCTTCAGGTATTTACATCGTTGACAGGCGGTTCCGTTCTCCAGATGATTCTTGCAATCAGCTGACTCAGTTTCTTTATGGATTTTGCAAACAGTCACGCCGCCAAAGGATTATCCAGAGGAACAGAACTGAGAGGCTCTCAGATCTTCTGGATTGGAGATACTTAGGCAGAGTGAGCAAGTTTTGATAAACACAGCAGACCACTTAAAAAATTCCACTGGACTATAAACATGTTGATTCTAGTCATAATCTCTAAAGTTAACCAATACTATAACTGTTAAAACCTCAGTGTCTCCATGTACTTTTAAAAATTTAATGAGTTTACAAAGTCCTAAATCTATTTCTTCATGTTTAGTTTGAATCTATCCATAATAGCAAGTCCATCAGGATCTAGCACTAATCTTACTAGCTATTCCATTGTCAGTGCCTCACTTGATATGTTACTGGTATAAGGAAACGTTTTATGAAGTTGAAGAAAACATCAAGAGAAAAGTCCCTACTTTGTTTCTCTCTAGAGAAATATTGTGGTCATATTTCTCAACTGTAGTGAGTAATGGGAATAATATGGTTTTTCAAAATGATGAGTACAGGAAATACCTCCTCTCAATCATGCAATAGGTTTATAAACACCTGGATGCTCACATAGCTTAGCAGTGGTGATTTAATAATTAATTAATTGACTTTGCCTTCACATAATGTGTTTGTTTTCACAGTGCTGAACACTCTTGGCTGAATGATAGATGCTGCCATTTGCTGAGTATCTGCACACACAAATGCCAGTGCTCATTACAACCTGGATGATTAATTTTACTATCTCCATCTTGCAATGAAAATAGATACACTAGACTTTTAGAAGTGATGTGTCTTGCCTGAGGTCTGAAGCCAGATTTA
The DNA here is from genome assembly GCF_009764315.1 of Trachypithecus francoisi. Classification (NCBI taxonomy): domain Eukaryota; kingdom Metazoa; phylum Chordata; class Mammalia; order Primates; family Cercopithecidae; genus Trachypithecus; species Trachypithecus francoisi. The sequence goes on from NW_022681456.1 coordinate 109,875,790, forward strand.
CACCCAATTTATCTGAATATTCAGGCCCTATCTTTTTTCCATGCCACACTGCTTCTCTGTGGAATGAAACCAGTGTTTTCAGTCACCTTAATGCTCAATTCAGAGCTCAGTATGACCAGTATGGGCGTTCTTCCCCGGCATTTTATAGTATTTCTTTGCCTATGGGTTGAAAAATAATAAAACTATAAACCATAATTTCTTTCCTGAGTCTCAAACTTAGAGTGCATAGATTCTGTCACTTTAAAAAATACATAGGTTTCAGAACTGGAGAATAAGGCCTTATTTAATAACTTGGTTATTGAGATATCTAAGGGTTTTTATTAATCTGTGATTTGGTTTTCTATCAATAGTATTACCAGCATGCCAGACACCTGACATTAAGCAGAGCTTTTCCAGATAAATTCCATGTGGAACTAACATCACCACCAACGGTAAATATTCAATGTATTGTTTGTTTTGAAAGCTATATTTCTTTTTATAAGTTTAAATAATACATTTAAATTTGGAAGTAGCTATGCACACAAGCTATGATACTTTTTCATAATGTTGAATCAAACCAAAGAAGAGAGAGAGGAACTCACAAATCAGATTGTCTTAAGGCTCTCAAGACAGTTGATTCATGTCATTGGAGAAGCATCTCTGAGTTAAAACTTTCTCTGCCTTAATGCTTGAAATGGTTCTGATGGACATTCATTCTTTGGGGAGTTGTTCAAAAACAAACTGGACTGCTTTAATCGAAAGTGAATTTGCTCTCCAAGAAAGTGTTTATATGGGTGACCACTTGGCAAGAGTGAAATAGAGTAAGTTCAGCACCCCCGCAGGAATTGAACTAGATGAGCATTTATGTTCCATTCAGCAATGCCCACCAGGGTGTCTTCTTCTAAAATCCAACTAGACATTTATGTTCATAAGACTGCTATAGGCCACATTTGTCATCAGATTCACTTAGCAGGGTAGAAGACAGGAGGTGCCGCTTGAAGCAGGGTAGCATCAGGCATTTCTCTTTAGTGGAATTAGTCCTTGCAGTAGTCTACACAGAGTGATTCAAGAGCTAAACATCTTTGGCCCCCTACACACTAGGTGACGGCTTAGGTGCAAGAAGATAAGACCCATACCATTGCAAATGAGATCACCTTAGCTAGTAGCTCCATGTCCCACAGGAGCCTCTATCTCATGTAAATCCCTGCAAACCAGCTTTCATGATCCCTGCAAGGAATATGCCCAATTACAAGTCATCATTCAGAGATTCCCAAAAACTCTGGCTCCTCATCAGGTATTTATAGGTTTTTTCAGTTCAGATATAGTTTCTCAATCAGGGGTCACTGTTACTATAAACAACTATCCCTAATAACATGACTTATATCTCACCTGTATCAGGTTTCCAGTGGAACAGATCTAGAAAGTTAACCTGAAGTAAAATTTGCCCATGAAAAAGGTGACAAGGTTTTCTTAAACGCTCAAGTTTCAAATTCTGACTTTCATGTTTATGATTCTAGCATTCAGAGTTGATTGCTTAGCTTATTCAGAGGTGGTCATTCTACTTAATGATAATTCAGCAATATTCATCCATTTATCTGTTTATCTACTTATTTATCCAGTTATTATATCTAATAAGCATTGAGCACCTACTTCAAGCTAGGTCTCAAGTGCAGAACTCAGTTCTTTTGTTGTATTGCTAACAGGTAAAGTATCTGAACCTTAAAATGACTGTACATGTATGACATGATAATAAAGTATAAAATAATTGAAATACAGAGTGACGAGCACTGTAACACTTTTATACATCTGTCTCCCCACTCAATCATATGCACTCCAATCATGTTTTTTCATCTGGTTTCTTTAGTGGCAATGTTGTGCCAGAAACATAATTGGTGCTCGGCATGTGTTTATCAAATAAGTTATCTCAGTATCTCAAGGAGAAGGGCAAATTAATGAAAGTCTAGTGGTATTTTCTCATTAACTGAAATAACAGCAACTGGTGGAATTGTAGGGTCAGTGAAGTGGCCTGACTTCCAGGATGCCTTCAAGTGGTGGCTGTCCATGGCATTTCCAGGGTACCCTCATTCCAAAGCTCTGTTGAGCAAAGTTGAGACTTAGAGACTAACAGTATCCGCAGTGTAAGATGGCAGTTGACATTAAAGTTTCTAGAGTCATCACAGACCTGGTACAAATCTTTGCTCTACCGTTTATGTGCTGTGTGATGTTGGGCAAGTTAGTTGACCCCTCTAACCCTCCATTTTCTTCTGTACTGAAAAAAACATATGTATCAGAGTGCTGTTAAAAGATGAGATGATAATAATATGTATATAACACCTGGCACATTTCAGTACTTAATAAAGAAAAGCTATATATTTAATGACTCCCTCTTGAGGTTGGTGGTATCAAAATCAAAATGAATCAAAGTTTAACAGCACCCAGACTGCAATAGATAACTACTTACAAAATTGATGGTTGATGCATAGTATTTACATCATTGAAAGCCAATACATTGTTATGATGTTTATGTCTTATTTTTGTCTTTGGCAGACAGAAGGATTTAAATATCCCAGGCCTTCCTCAGTACCACCTTCTCCTTCAGGGTCTCAGGCCTCCAGTCCTCAGAGCAGTGATGTGGAAGATGAAGTGGAGGATGAGAGATACGATGAGGAAAAGGAGGCTGAAAGGGATAGGTTAAATATCAAGTCACCATTTGCACTGAGCCACGTTCCTCATGGGAAGAAAAAGCTGCATGGTGAATATAAGAACTGAATTCTACATGTGCTAAGAAGAGCTAATTTTAAAAAGCAAAGTAAGACTAATTATTTAAAATAAAAATGCCACACATTTCATTTTCTCCTTCTAAGTCTTACAATGGAATTTATTATCTGCCTAAAAAGTGGAAGAAATTGAGTGAATGACAATTTCATAATTTAGAATAAGATCCAAGCTATTTTCCCCAACTCTTGTTTCCCCCATAAAAGTTAGGCATGAGGAGGAGCACTCATTAAAGGCAGAAGATGGAAAAGTGTTTTTAAAATGGTGAATTTAAGTGGTAAGGATTTTTCTCTTTTTAAAATTTTTTTATTTTTAAATTATCACCATAATCCTTTGCTTACTATTTATGCAGCTTCTCTACCCCACCACACAAATTTCCCATTTCCCCCCTGAAAACCTTGATCTTACCCATGAATGTGCACTACCTACATATTTTAAATAGCTAGATTTTTACTGATTATTTTCATTTTTCACATGCATCAGAACCATGATATTTATGTAGTTTTGCAGAGACAAAATCCATGTGTGAACAGCTATCCTAAGTTCATATTTTGATGCATATTAATGCACATTTATGTCACTTTTGAACTCTAGAATTTATGTTGTAATTAATGGAAGATATTACCATGTGAATGGAAGATATTGCCATGTGCATGGTACCAACATCTTACTGTAACGTTTTTCTGTTGTTTAAATAGACAGACTTTTAAAAAATTTGGTCAATCTTCATAGATGATAAGTTGTTAAATCCAAGTAAATAAATGCATTAATATTTAATAGCTTAACTTTCACTGATAATGCCTTGTTTAAAAATTGTTTAGACATTCGAATAACATGTGGGGAGCAGCTGTTATGAATAATCCCTACAGAAGCTATCTTTCTAAAACTAGTTAGAATAGAACATCTATTCAGTTGTAATAACAACAATGTCTCTTAACATATTCTGTAATGTGCACAGAGTCATAGTTGAACGATTATTAATTCAGCAGATTTATGTTTTAAGTATAATTAAGTCTAAATTGGCAACAAAACAAAAACAAAAATCACACTCTTGGATGGCTTTTTTTCATAACTAAGTAGTTATTCACTGTGAGTTCCATTTAACTCACAGTGACTTCCTTTATTGACATATCAATTTGTCTTCTGAAGAGGCTCTAAAAAAGTTTTGGTCTTCTCAGAGATGGATTATTGATGACAAAAATGGAAGAGAAGCAATGACAAGGTGTCAGATGGTTCAAGACCATTGGAAAACTGTAATTCCGCCCTCCTATTGCTCCATTAGCTAGAAAAAAGTAGAAGACTGTTGGATACAAGCAGCAAATCAGACCAAAATGGAAGATGGCTGGAAATTTACTTTACTTAGATGTCCAGAAAGAAGAGAAGTAATTGACCTAAAATCCAACCTTTGACACATGACCTGTGGATGCCAATTAACCCAGCATCTGCAGAGAAGTTTGAAATGCTCTGTACTGGAGAGTAGAAAAAATATGAGATGGACTTATATTATAGGCTCATTCGCTGAAGTACCAGGAAGATCTTGTGATAAACGAGGGTTCACTGTTACAATAACCACGAAAATGTATCCCTAGTAAAGTAGCGTACAGTGTCTATTCAGATGATATTCTTGATTGGTAACTGGTTGTTCAACTATTATTGAAAACATGCCTACACAGTAAAATACCTGAAGATGTAAGTGCTTTTTGTTCAATGAAATAATAATTTGATGATAATAAGTGTGTACAAATGATAAGGCACATGGAATTTAGCTGACTTGCAAACACCTGGCTTTGACAGCATGTGTAGGAATCACCTTCTATCCTGTACTTGGTCCCCTATTCAGACAGCTGCTGCCAGGTGACTCCATCCCTCCACTCTAGTCATTTCTTCATCCTTTTCCCCAAGACCGACAAAAGCTGGTGAGGAGAAGCAAATAAGATTGTTAGCAGATGGCTCTGTGTCTAGTACAGTGCCTTGTACATAATCGTTGCATAAATAAAAGGTCTTACTTGGAGACACAGAGGTTCAAAAAATTGTTGCTTTTAAAGAATGTATGTATTCATAAGTTGAAGGACAAGAACTATAGAAAAAATGTGTGGTATCTGATCAGCTGAGAGCAAGACTCTTTTTATGGATTGTACCACCTGCTACAGTTTGAATGTTTGTGCGACCCCAAATTCATATATAGGTGCTCCTCAACTTACAATGGGGTTACGTTTGGATAAACCCACTGATACTGTCTTTTCTTTCTTTCTTTCTTTCTTTCTTTCTTTCTTTCTTTCTTTCTTTCCTTCCTTCCTTCCTTCCTTCCTTCCTTCCTTCCTTCCTTCCTTCTTCTTTCTTTCTTTCTTTCTTTCTTTCTTTCTTTCGTTCTTCTTTCTTTCTTTTTTTTTTTTTTTGACAGTCTTGCTCTGTCATCCAGGCTGGAGTGCAGTGGTGTGATCTCGGCTCACTGCAACCTCCACCTCCCAGGCTCAAGCAATTCTTATACTGCAGCCTCCCAAGTAGCTTGGACCACAGGCATGTGCCACCGCACCTGGCTAATTTTTGTATTTTCTTTTTAGTAGAGACAGGGTGTTGGCATATTGGCCAGGCTGGTCTTTGAACTTCTGGCCTCAAGTGATCCGCCCACCTTAGCCTCCGGAAGTGCTGGGATTACAGGCGTGAGCCACCATGCCTGGCCAACCCTCTGATATTTTTAGTTTATAATGGGCCTATCAGAATATAAATCCATGGTAAGTCAAGGAGTGTACTGAGTGTGTGTTGCTTTCATCCCATCATAAAGTTGAAACATCATAAATTGAACCATTATAAATTGGGCCCATCTGTATTGAAATCCTAATCCCCAATGTGATGATATTCACAAAGGAGGCAGAGCCTTTGGGAAGGGAATGGATCATGTGGGCAGAGCCCTCATCAATAGGATTACTGCCCTTATAAAAGGGGCTCCAGAGAGCTGCCTTGTCCTTTCCACCACATGAGGACACAGCAAGAAAGTGCCATCTATGAGAAATGGGCTTTCTACCAGACACTAATTGTGTTGACACCTTGATCTTGAACTTCTCAGGCTCCAGAATTGTGAGAAATAAATTTCTGTTGTTTATAAGTCACACAGTTTGCAGTATTTTGTTTTAGCAGCCTGAACTGATCAAGACACTACTGTCCCTTCCGTGGTAAGGGTTAGAGTGAACAGAACTGCTACAGTTTACATATGCAAATGAGAACATAAATGTTGCAGGTGTTATACTAATAGTTTTCCAGGGTACAAGAAAGACTCACGAGAGGGACTGATCAAGTCTACTTAGGGAGGTCCAAAGAGTCTTCATTGAATGATCCCAAATGTCTATGAGTAATATGGATGATAAAATGGCCCATTTCACACAGTGTTTGTGAGGATTAAATCATATTAAAAATGAGCTCTTTCTAAAGGAATTTACAGTCCAGTATGAAGAGACTGAACAGAATGAAGTTACATTCCCAACTTCCCTTTCTTTGTGGTCAAGATAAAATAATGTAATTCAAGGTTGATAAGATAACACATTTTCATTTATCATAACCAGTTAAAGAAAGAAGAAATGCAAGCTGGAGGATAATCTGAACAAGCCAGGGCCACTTCACCTTCTTCTCTCCTCTCTTAGGAGCACAATGATGGTATTGGGGGAGAGAAGGCAACTACTGGAAAACAAAGAATAATTAAGAGCCCAGGATGGAGGCCAGATAGCCGACGTAGGCTATAGAGGCAAAAAAGGGAAGGGCAATGAGAATTGTGCAGAAAGTGACTGAAAGCCCTGCCTGCAGATCGAGGTATTCTCGTGCATGTATCCATGTTGAAGGCAGAAAATTTCCAATTTTAAAACACAAGCCATATAATGTGAAGGTTTTCTGATCTATGATCACTTGTTCATTTCAGTTTTTTAAAAATCTAGAAATAAATAGAATGTAGACACCGTAAGAGAGTTGAAAAGTTATAGAAAATTAGGAAGAGGGACTTTTAAATTAATCAGCATATTTGTACCTAAGAACATCCAAGGAATTTGAGTACTTAGAATACTTGGAGCTATATTTTAACAGCTATTGATCATCGAGACAGCTTTTAAAACAATGATTAGTATGACATTTTTGAGATTGTTCTGGTTAGTTGTGGGAAGAATTATTTCATAAGATAGATGTTAAAAGTGTTCTTTGAATACACATACTATTTCAATAGTCAATATGTACAAGTTTATGGCTGATGGGTAAATAATTTTTAATGTGCCACCCCTCCTAATGGTGAAGTGGTTAGGACTCTGTATAAATAAAAAACAATGATTTCGGAAACAATTTTTGATAACTTGGATATAAGCACTGCCTAGTAAGTCTACTTTCAAATCAAGTCATAATTAATGACAGGTGCCTATTATAATGCCATACAGATATTTTAATGCTCACAAGTTATTTTTTGACAGAGATCAACATTACATTAACTTGAATTTAGTTTCATTATTAAATCATGAAACAAGATACAGATAAATCTTATAAGCAGAGTTCTGATGACTTAACACAGTTAAATTGCAATTCCAAGTTACAGAGATATTCACCTAAAGATATTCTTGAGCTACTAAATAATGGTAAATACTGATGACGATAAGAATTAACAATGCTTTCCACTTATGACATTTGTCAATAACAACTCTGATTAGGTAAAAAAAAACATGATGGTCATATTATAATTCTAAATAAATACATTATTATGTTTGCCACAGGAGTATGTGTGTATGCGTGTGTGTATATGTGTGCATGGGTGTATTCAGATAGTACTGAACTCAAGTTGGCTTTTAAAAAGGAGAAGATCAGGCATATTACTGTGCACTTATGTTATCAGAGTGATTTCTGTAATGCTATGATGTCAAATAAAACCTAGAGTCTAGTCAATTAGAGTAAGCTTAGTACTTGAATCTGTTGAGTCTGTTTGGTCATGGAAAATGAGTTACCTCTAACAAAACTGGCTTGTTCCCTTCTTCCAATACATAAACAACAGAGTGTGTCTCCATCTGCTTATTTCCCAGTAACTTTTAGATCCATGTTTCTAAACTGAATGCAAGGTAATTCCCAAAGAGCACAAAGGGAGCTCCAAGCTCTAGATCTTTGGCAAACCTTCTACCTCAATGACTGTCTCCTCTCAGCAACCACACTGAAGTGTTCCTGTCACAGGGCTTCTCCCCAGTCATCCAATTTATCTTCTTAATTGATCACTCCTGGATGAGTTATAGAGAGTCATACTCTCCTATTTCCCATCCTGCCATGCTTCTTGCCTTCCTCCCACCTCCTTGGGGATGGGATGAAAGGAAAACAGAGGAGAATTTCTGTTGATTGAAAACAAAATGCAAGTGGGTAACAAAATGAAAACAACAACAACAACAACAACTAAGATCAAGACAGGTACTGGCTATAATTAAAAGGAAAGTACACTTTAGTCTTCAACCTTATAATTATAAATATTCTAAGAAACTCAAGAGTAAGACACAAGGTGATCTAAAAACATTTTTGGTCACCTAAACAGGACCTGAAGCAATGAAAGAAGATGATGTTCTCAGCTAAGCATGTATATATATTTTGTTTCTGAAAGAATAAAACTATCTGTGTGTGTTCTTAAGATTACAAATGGAATAAAAAGGTCCAAAGGTTTTATACACATGGTTCATGTTTTCAAAGAGAATAGAACTATAATTAAACACAGTCTAGTATATTTTCACCAGTTAAGCAGACTATCTTCCAGGAATCTGGTCTGATGAAAGTTTTTTTCTTCATCTGTAAGAAAAAAATGTTTAAAATAAATATACACTCTGTGTTTTAATAGAGGAAAAGGTAAGACAAAGAGAATCTCAGGAAATAAACACTTAGCCTTCTAAGCTATGTTAACTCATGGACTCTGCTACTAAAAATGTAAACAGTATGGGTTTTGATTTGTTCAGTTTAAAATCTTTTCTTCTCAGCTTGGGACACATTGGGGAATTCATATTTTACATCTGAACCTCTATAATGACTGAAACTACAGTATGGTATGTCTGGTAAAAATCTCCAAGAGCCATGTGTCTTGGTCTCACAAATTGACTTATGTCTAAAATATCCACCATTAAAATAATTAATTTGCATCAAAGGACTGTCTCTATATTTCCTGTTAAAATGGATCTTACTCAGGAAAGATGACATGGGAACACATTTGCAAATGTTCTTTTATTAGGGGAGCTAGAGTTCTGGGGAGGAAATGAGACAAAAAGAAGAGGCACTCGTTCGGCTGTGTGGGATCGCGAAACTTGAGAGCATGAGTTATCACATCTGAGGTGGGGATACTTGAAGAGTTAGACAACAGCAGGTTCCTGGGACTCTAAAAATAGGATAGAATGACTAAAGGTTACAATAAGGTAGGGAGAAGGAGTGGCCAGGGGCAAAGTGCATCTAATTTCTTCTAAGATCACCTTTCAGTTAGTTGCAATATAATTTGAATGTTTGGGTTACATCTTAACCTGAATTTCTAGCACACTTTAAACCATTGCAGAAAATGGGTTTCTCTTTAAAGGGAAGGAAGAAAACAAAACAAAACAAAACAAAACAAAGCAAAACCAGAACTGCATCCCTATATAAATTCCACTGAAACCATAATTCGCTAAATAAGAGCTTTCTAAATAATATTGAGAGAGCATAGAATAAAAATACTAAAGAAGACTAGTGATTTATTTATCATATGGGAATCAACAACTTTTCTATAAATTTAGACTAATACATTTAGACTAATAAAATTAGTTATTTCATCTTCAGAGACAATCCACTTAGAAAACTTCAATAATTAAAAAAATAGATATTTGTTTTCCAAAAAAGACTTGAGATGGGGACCTTATAATCACATCCTTTCCTCAAATTGCTAATGAAGATACCTCTCCTCTTTAAAATTAGCTCTCTCTTGTCCATTATAGGTCACTTTCCTTTCTGCTCTGCACATCTTCCCAACGATCAAATCTAAAACGTCACTATCTACCAATCTCCATCAGAGCTCTTTTCATACTGACTTCAAAAATCGCTGGGTTTTAAACAGCTTGGATATAGCATCCTCTACCCATTATTCAACTATTTCACAACTTTTCACTGCTAGAGTTCTGAGAGTCATGCCAGCTCTCCAGAGCCTCAGACCTGCTTGCTCTAAACTTTGCAGTTTACTTTCTTGTATCACATTCTGTAAACAAGGTTTCAGATATGGCATAGCAGCAGCAAGCTGTGCCACTGGGCAGGAGGTGTGGGGAAGTCCAGTGACACACTGTTTAATGTCCCCTGAGTTCTGTATTCTTACTAAACATTCTGCTATAGTAACCATTCTTATAGTTTCCATCCTTAGAAAGTTTCAAGAGGAGAGTGATCAGTAGCATCAACTACCGAATGAATTCTGGGATACTCTCTTATTCTGATTTTTCTCATCTTTCTCCTTGCTCCTTTTAATGTCCCTTCACTGGTACTATTTTCCCCATTTCCCTTGATTTTTGGGTGTTTTATTGTCTTCCCTTTTCCCACTACATCTAAGCCCTAGAAGGCATCTCCATTCTCACGATTTCAACTTTTATTAACTGGCTCTGAAGTTCCAGTTGTTTTCAAACCTGACCAATCATCAGAATAATGTGGGCCGGGCGCGGTGGCTCAAGCTTGTAATCCCAGCACTTTGGGAGGCCGAGACGGGCGGATCACGAGGTCAGGAGATCGAGACCATCCTGGCTAACATGGTGAAACCCCGTCTCTACTAAAAAATACAAAAAACTAGCCGGGAGAGGTGGCAGGCGCCTGTAGTCCCAGCTACTCGGGAGGCTGAGGCAGGAGAATGGCGTAAACCTGGGAGGCGGAGCTTGCAGTGAGCTGAGATCCGGCCACTGCACTCCAGCCTGGGCGACAGAGCGAGACTCCGTCTCAAAAAAAAAAAAAAAAAAAAAAAAAAAGAATAATGTGGAAGAATTGCTTAAGGACAGAGATTCTTGGGCCTCACTCAAGCAGCACAGAATTGAATCTCTGGGCCTAAGGCCAAGAAATTCTGGGAGAGGAGTGTTGCACTCAACACAGAATCCCAAAAGTAAGCAAAGCTGTTCTGTTAGGCAGGTGAAATAGGTCAGTATGTTAGTACCTTCTGGTGATTTCTGAAGGGACGCCAGTAAGATGGTTGCTGCCTCTGGAATAGGTAGTAGTCGGGGATTTGGGCTTCGTTTTTCTGGAGAAACAAAAATGTATACAGATTCTGTTAGCATTTATATATTCATGTAGATAAGTCCTATTCTAACATGCAGCAATACTAGAAAACCCTCTATGAAATAGATTTTGAGCCCTCAACAAAGGACTACTTACACAGAAGACTAATTTTTTATAAATGGAAACATGTCACACTTGCCTTGGAAATGACTTACAATTGGTTATGTCAAGTTTACAAACAGGGTATGGAAGAGAATTTTAAACTATACGCCAAAGAGAAGTTTAGATAATAATTTACCTTTTCGGCCAAGTATAAAGTAATTATTTGACTGAAGGAGTATCTGCTAAGAATTCAAAGTTATTTCAAATCTAAGCTGAAAAAAGACAAATTGTTCTGATTCAGCACCAAACGTGATTTCTAATTTGGGGCAACTGAAATTGAGAAACAAATCTTACCCTCATAAGATAAATAAGCTCAATTACACAGCATGTTTGAAGAGCCTAAACAAAAATGTAAGCACCTACTATGTGTTCAACAGCGGTGTTTGGTATTTTTCCAAGTAAGTATACTTTTTAATTTTAGCATTTCAATCTTTACAATTTTATCGAATTGTACTGTTATTTTTTAAAACAATACGACGGAAAGGTTTAGCATGAAGAAGAATAGTCCCATCCTTAACTGCCCGCATGTTACTCTTTTGATTTTGAACCTTTGATAGTTCTTTCTAGTAAAACAGAAGCATACATTTGAAGTTCCTAGTAAGTTCCTTTTTTAGTACTAACAGCGTTTAAGAGGAGGCTGAGTAAAGTTCATGCATAAACACGCAGATACATTTCTAGAAGCATTTGTATAGTTCTTCCAATCTCGCCTTACCCCTCTGAGCTGAACCTCAGGCCCTGACTCCCTGGCGACCTCTGCACACCCTGGCGGCCAGAGGGTTGGCTGAACAGCCTCAAGCCAATAAAGCTTGGGGAGCCGCAGCGCCAGCCTCGGCCGCCCTTGCCAGCATTGGCGCTGGCTGGACGCGCGAGCTCCCAGCTCCGGTGCTCGGCCTCCAGCCGCTGCTGCTAACCTGGGCTGCCCTTGGGCCGACTATATCTGAGGGCGCATCAGGGCCGCGTCTTTCCGGTGAGGAGAAGCTTTCTGTAGGCACCACCGCGGAGCAAGCCCTGCCCGCCCCATCCTATTTCAAAAGCGCAGGACTAGCGCCCTGACACCTTGGTCACTCACCCGGCAGTGGCCGATCGGAGAGGTCCTTCCTCCGGCTCTGGTCGGAGATGAAGCGGCGACCCTCTGCAAAAGCGAGACCCGGGGCTCAGCGCCCGCCCGGCCCGGGACAACCCGGGCTTAAACCTCAGCTCCTCCCGGCACAGCGCAGTCCCCGGGCCTGGGGAGGAGGCAGGTTGCTCCAGGTTAGGGTCGCGAGGGGCTGCCGAGTTTCCAGCGCTCCCAGCGCAACGCCGGGGTGAGCCAGGCGCCCTGGAGACCTGGAGCAAAGCCCCGCGCCTGACCGGACGCCGGGTTAGTGCGGTATTTCCCAAGCAACCCCAGAGTTCCCGTTTGGACCAAGACAAGCAACTCTCCAGTTTTGGATGGAGAATTTCTAATAAGGATGGAGGATTTCCAATAATCAGGGACTCTTCCCCTCTCCCACCCCTCCCTCAACTACTGTTCTCTTTGATGGCCTCGATGATTTAAGGGAATAAACTCGACATTATTCTCTCTCCATAACTCTCCATCTATGTATTCATGACTCCTAAGGGTCTTCCATTATTGTAGGAAGAGCAAAATATTTGAACTTACGTGCCCCTTTCAGGTAGAGCATAGCTTGAGGAGTCCAGTTCCTTCTCTCCAACGGTCTCTATAATCCAGGAGAAGGGAAGAGTCGTTAATAAAACATTGCAGCTCGGTCCTCTATTACAGGAAAATAAAAAAGAAGATAATAAAATAAGAAGGAAGAAAGAAAGAGCAGAGTGGACACAGAGTGCTCATTTAAAAAAAAATTTTTATTTTGCATTTGATTACCTGCGGAGCGCAGCTGGAGTTTCCCAGGAAAAAAAGCACTAGGAAAAGAGCCAAGATTGTTGCTGCCAGACTTCTGAGTACCTGTATAAAGCGATCAACCAGAAAGGGTCATTTCTGTGCCAATAGGATCTTCTGCTTCCTTCCTTGACGCCTGGACAGTTGCAAACCCCTTACTTCTCGCAATATTCTGTTTTAAAACTCAGTTTTCTGGAGGTGTTTCCCTTCTACCTTCTAGTTAATTCACAGAGTTCACTTGAAAAAACGTATTTAAACACATATTATTCGTATTACTTCACCCAAATGAAGAATAAGACATGAATTATTTTCTTAGTAAAATCAAATGATTCTGTTATTCTAAAGGCATATCTTCAAATATCCTTTAAACTCTAAAATGCTTATTAAACATGAAATAGGCAAAAATGCTATAAAGCGTTTTAAAAAACAGCTAAGAAGTCTCAAGTGAATAAAGTCTTTACTTACCTTCATGTTCTGCGTCTTTTCAGAACCCTGAAATTACTATAACTTTACCTGTGAGTTTTCCACTCTTGCTCTGAAACTGGAGCTTTTAAAATTTTGGTGTTAAGGACCCCTCCCCATGTGGAGTATGTTTGGGAGTCCACAGGGACATCTTGTCAGTCTTCAAGCAAGATTGAGAATCTGATGACTCCTCCAGGGAGCTTCATTGCAGGAAGTAGAGGAATGATTGATGAGCAGAAATTATTTGTTTAAATACTGATTGCATCACCCAGGAGACATTCAGAATGTGTCAGCATCATTGCCCTTGCTTTTCCTACTAGCTGCCCAAAGTAGTGTGTTATTATTATTATTAATAAAAACAATCGATAGTCCAAGGCAGAATCAAAAGTGAAAGAATAAGTAAGAAAACTCGTCTTGGGTAACTAGCTATCAGTCTATCACTGATGGCTCAAGATGTATGAAAAGGTCTCGGAATCTCAATGGAATTTGACATCAGTCATTCACTTAATTATCAATTATTTCTGTTGTTTAGCAAATATTTATTGAGTGCCTACTATGAGACACACAATCTTTTTATTTCAAGGGACACAGCCATGCACTGAAAAGACATGGTCTGTTCTTTGATCAAAGTTACCTGCTAGTTAAGGTACACAGTAAACTGATGAATAGATAAATAAGACACAGTAGTTACCCCTTAATCATAGGTGTGTGTTTGTGTGTGTGTGTGTGTGTGGCGGGGGGCATGTTTCAAGACCCACAGTGGATGCCTGAAACCACTGACATGTATATGCCTTATGTATGCTATGCTTTTTTCTGTTTTAATCTGTTCACCAAGATGGCTACTAATTGATTAATAGGAGAGTGGTGTTTACATATGGACATGCTGGACAAAAAGATGGTTCGTGGCTTGGGTGAGCTGGAGCTGGACAGTGAAAGATTTCAACACCCTGCTCAGATTTAAAACTCACAGTTTAAAACTTATGAATTCTGGAATTTCCCATTTAGTATTTTCAGACTGTAGTTGACCATGGGTAACTGAAACCATGGAAAGTGAAACCACAGATAAGCAGGGACTACTGTAACTACAGAATGTTTTAAATCGTTAAGTAAAAGTAAGCAAGGTGAGGTGATAGGATAAGTGGTGGGCTACTTTAGGGAAAGTTAAAAACAGAGGGTAGTCTTGAAGGATAAGGTGAAGTAATGGGAAAAGCTGGGGCAGAAATTAGTATTCCAGGCATTCTCAATAGGAGAAAGAAAAGCAAAATATATGGACAGCAAAGAGTATGTCTTGCTTGGGGACTAGGAAAGAGGCCAATGTAGGCAGAGTTGTGTGGGTGATAGGGGAGCTGCTTTGAAATGAGATTGGATGGCCGGGCGCGGTGGCTCAAGCCTGTAATCCCAGCACTTTGGGAGGCCGAGGCGGGCGGATCACGAGGTCAGGAGATCGAGACCCTCCTGGCTAACACGGTGAAACCCCGTCTCTACTAAAAAAAAAAAATACAAAAAACTAGCCGGGCGCGGTGGCGGGCGCCTGTAGTCCCAGCTACTCGGAGGCTGAGGCAGGAGAATGGCGGGAACCCGGGAGGCGGAGCTTGCAGTGAGCCGAGATCGCGCCACTGCACTCCAGCCTGGGCGACACAGCGAGACTCCGTCTCAAAAAAAAAAAAAAAAAAAGAAATGAGATTGGAGAAGAAGAAATGGGCTAGTTGATGTGGAAATATGATTAGAAGCAAAAGATGATGATGGCTTACACTGGGATGGTACACACAGGGAAAGAAGAGCTGTAAATGAATTTGGAATACATGTTGTGGAGGTAGAAAATATAGAACTTGTATATAAAAGGGATTTGAGAGTGTGAGAAAAATAAATCAAGGATGATTCTTAGGTTTATGGATAAAACTGTGGGTAAATTACGATGTAATTTACTGAAATTAAGCCAGTTAAGAGGGGGAAATTAACACTTGCCATATAGGCATATTAAAATTAAAATGTATATTAAAAATATCCAAGTACAAGTACAAAATAGGAGATTGGAAATACAAAACTCGATAGAGGTCAGTAAAGAGGTCACCAGCCTACAGATTTTTTGGGAGGAGGGGGGCAGAAGTGACTAATTTAAGAATTTTAAGAATTCTATGAATTTTAAAACCAGTAAAGGGATGAGATTAAACACAACACTTAGGGAGTGAATGGGACTAAAGAAGAGGAGCAGGAAAAAAAAAAAAAAAAAAAAAAGAGGAGCAGGGACAGAGCTATGGAAACAAATGCACAGAGAATGAACAGAGGAAGAGCCAGAAAAGGAGGTTGAGGTAGAGTCAGAAAGAAAGAAATTCCAGGGGACCCTGATGCTATGGAAGCCAAGTGAAGATCCAGTAGTATTGGGAGGTCAAGCAACATGAGCTCCAAGAAATATCCACTGGATTAGGAATATGATGCTTTTGAGGATAGAAGCAAGATTGGAGTCGGTTGAATAGTGAATAAGATATGATAAATTAAAGCCAAGAATAAACCATCTCTTTAAGAGATGTCATGAAAGAGGGAAAAGAAAAAACGAGAAATATTTTTTTTTACTGTTATTATTAGTGTCATTGTTATTTGAAAGAAAAGGTCTCACTATGTTGCTTAGGCTGGGCTGAAACTCCTGACCTCAAGTAGTCCTCCCACTTCAGCCTCCCAAACCTCTGGGATTATAGGCACCCTTGGCCTGTGACATATTTTTTTTTTTCTTTTTTAAAGATAAGATAGAAGATTTGTTATACTTTTTGGGCTTAAGGTAACATCTGAAACCTCTCCTTTCTAGGCAATTCCTAAAATTACCTGAATTACGAATTGTGAAATTATGAATCTTGTTGGGAGGCAGAGTGTTTCTTCTATTGTACAAACTGAAAATGCCAGATAGTCACTTTTCTCGCCTCCCTATCAGGGAGAATGTGGGCATATGACATGGGCTTCACCAATCAGATGAGCATGCTCAGATGGAGAATCTCATGCCTGGATGGAAGAAGTGCTCGGGTGAAGTGGGGGTTGTAGTAATATTGAGTTTCTGGAGTAGTCTTAGCTACAGTGCTAGTGGCAAGTTCCAGCATCCAGTGCTCCAGCAGTGGTGATGCCAGCTGCAGTGTCCTTTTAATAAAATCTTTGTTTTGCCCAAATCAGCCATGTTTGTTGGTTTCTGTTGATGTGACAACTAAGAAACCATTTGTAAGACATGTATGTTGATGGGGATGATCAGTAGGGAAGGAGAAATACATGATGTAGAAGAAAGGGAAGATAATAGCAAAAGGAAATTCTTAGAAGGCAAGAGGATTCAAAATGTATCAATATTCAGTTAAAAGATCTGTATACACAGACAGATATTGAACAAGGACCTGAGTATCCACCACATACTAAGTTACCATGAAAGAAAGAGGTGGTCACTGTCTTAGTCCATTCAGGCTGCTATAGCAAAATGCAACAAACTGGGTAGCTTATAGACAAAGGAAATTCCTTACTCAAGGAAGTCCAAGATCAAAGTCCAGCCAGCATGGTTGGGTTCTGGTGAGGGCCCTTTTCTGGGCTGCAGACTGTTGTCTTCTCTGCTGTGTTCTTATATGGGTGGGAGGGGAAAACAAACTACTTGGAATGCTTTCATAAGGACATTGATCCCCTTTATGAGGGCTCCACCCTTATGACCTAGTCATCTTGCAAAGGCCCTACCGTCACACTGAGGTTTAGAATTTTAACATATGAATTTTGGTAGGTCACAAACATTTAGGTCATACAATTCCTTTTCAGTCAGGGCAGTGGTTTTCATGTATTAGTGTGCATGGGAATCACCTGGGAATTTGTTAAAATGCAGATTCTGATTCAGTAGACCTGGAGTAGGGCCCAAAATTCTGCATTTCTAATAAACTCCCAGGTGATGGTGATAGATGTTATTGACCCTTGGACATTTTGAGTTAACAAAGATTTAGGAGTATAAGAAGTGCTGAAAACTAAACCTCAGAGTTTGTGTGGCTGGAAGAATGGCTAGATACAGAAATAGCAGGGACTCTGAGGAGAGAACTGGTAAGTTTCATTTGGGGTTGAAGTTTAAAGGGCTGATGCTATCTACCTGCAAATACTTGGAAAAGAGATTGGAGTTCGGGCGCTGATATTTAGACTTGACAGTCATATGCAGACAGGAAAACTGAGGTTTGGTTACTAAATGAGAATGGAATATAGAAAGTAGTATGTGAGTAGAAATTTGAGAACTCTTTACTGTCTTCAAGGAAAAAAGTAAAGCAGGAAAAAACTAGAGGCATTAGTGTAATGTTCTATTTCCACTGTCATAGGAGAGGAGAAGGATAAAAACTGACTAAAAGGTTATCCGGATGCTATTTTAATAATGCTTCAAATGTGAGATTTTAGGATTTTCATTTCTAAGGATTGTAGCAATTTCCTTCAAAAAAGAGCAATTAAAAAAAGTGAAATACGCTGTGTTTATATTTTAAATAGTCACACGTGAAACCTGATTACTAGGTTACCTGAAAAATAAGTAAAATGCCTTTCCATACCCAAAACACAAAGGTTTTGGGAAGAGGAGCAGGACAGTGAATTACCAATAAAATGTGTTTTGAACCTACAATTTTAAGAAGAAATAAATAAATGTGCTTTGCTGATAACAGTTTAGCTAATGAATTCACAAGCAGATGTCTTACGTCAAAGCTGCCATTTTCAGTTTAATGTGCACAAAAGAAGGGGATGGTTTTGACATATTATCAATATTGCAGTCTTATCAAGTGTAACATGCTAGAATGTATTACTTCTAAAAGGGTTTCCAAAGGGCACTGAACCCCAGTAGAATGTTTTTGTTAAGTCACAAAGCTTTTAAGGTTTTTACAGGTCCAAAACCAGACATGGGTTAAGTTAAAATATTTGGTATAAAACAAAACAAAACAAACAACGAAAAAAAACCAAGATAGTAAAGCCGTTGAATTTTATTCTCCTGACAGTATGACCAGGCAGTAGATGTTGAACAAATGGTCTTTTAAGCCTTTTTTAAAGGCACATTCAATGAAGACTGTTTTGAATTTGTCACTGTTACCTGGATTCTCGTAGCTGACTGTAGAGTACCCAGACCCTATTTAACAAATGATCACCTGTCACTGTTTAAATGACATTCTTTCAAGGTCAGTGATTATTGTGTTCACAAGGAAAACAGCTGCTATCTTGGATAAGGTTATCTGAACAATATGGCTATTATGATACAAAATGCCTAAATTACTTTTTGATGACAGAATAGAGAGAATTTGGGTTGAATAGCATGAATAAAGACATGAGTTCAATCTTCTATAGGGCTTCCATTCAGTCCCTTAGGCCAGTTGTCTCATAATCAGATGAAAGAAGTCATTTCCCCAAAGGGTTACCAGTTTTAGGAGGGGCTTTAGGGGCATTAAGAAGGCCTGCTATCCAAAATAAAACTTCCCATTAATTGGCCAAAGTTTTTTTTTTTTTTTCTTGTTTTTTGAGACGGAGTCTCGCTCTGTCTCCCAGGCTGGAGTGCAATGGCTCGATTTCAGCTTACTGCAAGCTCCGCCTCCCGGGTTCACGCCATTCTCCTGCCTCAGCCTCCCGAGTAGCTGGGACTACAGGCTCCCGCCACCACGCCCGGCTAATTTTTTGTATTTTTTTTTAGTACAGACGGGGTTTCGCCGTGTTAGCCAGGATGGTCTCGATCTCCTGATCTCGTGATCCACCCGTCTCGGCCTCCCAAAGTGCTGGGATTACAGGCGTGAGCCACCGCGCCTGGCAATTGGCCAAAGTTTTAACCCAGGCTTTCTTTTACTTAAGGCTTTGATTCCCAATGAACTCACACCCTGAAGCAGATAATATTGCAATTCTTTGTTTACAGACTATTTCAGATCCTTTCTCCAGAACTACAGATAAGGAGAGGAAGGAGAAAATAGGAAGATACCGGTTTTCTGAGGAGAGTTAAGATAAGTACTATTTAGGGGGTTGGGGGTAGATAGAAGTGAAGCAGGGAAGACTCAAATTCACCAATTTCATACTATCTTCTGGATTAAAATGTTTTACCATTCATTTCCAAAATGACAGAATGGTGAATATGAATTAATATACAGCCACCATTACTACAGGATAATTCATAAGACATGGCTGCTAATTGTGTGTATTGTGTAGGAGCAGCACAAAGACAGAGGACAAATATAGCAAAAAGGTCTTGGATAAAGATGCAAACAAGAGAACACTAATACTGATAGCTTTTTGGAAATGTTGAGCCTTATAAACACTGGTAGCTCAGAAATGTGAAGAATGATCCCATATTCCTGTAATGTGAATGAGGTTGAACACCAGGTGTTGCCAGGTGTGATCATTAATAGGAAGATGGGATAGTCAGTTGTCCTACTTCTAATCTGTATCACTGGGCCGGAAATACTCTCAGGACAATAATACACGTTATAAACATAACACTTTAAATTTGAGAAAGCCCTCTGACATCCATTGTTACATTCAATTTTCATACCAAACTCATGCGGTAGATCCTGAGTTTCACTTAGGGGCATACTCAGAGAGTTTGACTTGACACTAAATGGTAGAGTTAGTGTTTTAGCACCAAGACTGGTCGTTATACCGCCACAGAACTCAGAGTCACCTCACAGGATCACATCACATCAGAAGAGTCTTCTTCAGGAATTCAATTACCCATTATTATCAGCATTATTTCATCTATGTAAAAGACTGTCATGCAAGTGATCCCTCTTGTCATAGGGTATTATTTCTGGCATTTGTCACTTAAGCAATAAATTTCATTTTCTCTTTGGGATAATTCTGCTTCATAATACCAGCTCCAACGACAAAAAACTCCCAAGAAACTCTTCATTTCATATTGGAAAGAAAGGAAAACTGAGAATCAGTGATTCACACCAGCCTCAAAACTTCAGGAGTAGCTTCTGGTTTCCCCAGCAGCCTCCCTTTTCTAGTGAAGAAGGGCAGCCTCTCTGTAGGCATGGTCTTTCTTTCATCTATGATCCCTCTCTCCATTGATGAGCTACTGGGTACAGTAAAGTCCTAAGGAACGTGAAGCAGAAGGGTAGAGACTTCTGCGGGGCCCAGATCATTAGATTCAATTTTATGGCTGATAGAGGCTGATTTCAATATATTAGAAGTGATCAGTCTGGGTGCAGTGGCTCAAGCCTGTAATCCCAGCCCAGCACTTTGGGAGGCAAAGGTGTGCAGATCACAAGGTCAGGAGTTTCAGACCAGCCTGGCTAACATGGCAAAACTCCATCTCTACTAAAAACACA
Source organism: Trachypithecus francoisi (assembly GCF_009764315.1). Lineage (NCBI taxonomy): Eukaryota > Metazoa > Chordata > Mammalia > Primates > Cercopithecidae > Trachypithecus > Trachypithecus francoisi. Next base: position 109,896,526 of record NW_022681456.1, read on the forward strand.
AAAATTAGCCAGGTGTGGTGGCGGGCGTATGTAATCCCAGCTACTCGGGAGGCTGAGGCAGGAGAATTGCTTGAACCCAGGAGGTGGAGGCTGCAGTGAGCCAAGATCATGCCACTGCATCCCAGCCTGGGCGACAAAAGCAAGACTCCATCTCAAAACAAACAAACAAACAAACAAACAAACAGAAGTGATCAGTGGGGCCAGCACAGAAGAGTTGGCAGAATGAACTTTCACTCATTAAACCAACATTTACTGGAGATACAAATGTAAGAGATTTCGAACCTCAAGAATCCTTTCCATAACCAAATCAATACAAAGCAAGTGGAAAGTCATATGAGAGGACAAGGAAGGACAGCTGTTTGGGCCTAACTGGTCAGGAAAGATATAATAGCAGTGACATTTTAATCAGGCCTTGAGAACTGAGTAAAGCGAAGGTCATGGAAACACATTAATCAATGAAGAATTTCGGGCATGCTGCTGGTGTCCAATCTCCTACATGGATACAGGTAACAGAAGAACTGAGGTTGGGGCCTTTTGGCCCAGGTCAAGATTAGAGAGATAAGCTGGATATTTAACAACATATTCAAGACTTCCCGTTCACCCAACAAGAGTCTGGATTTGCAGCTTAATTTGTGAATTCAACAAATACTTACTGGGTATTTTAAGTGGTAGACTTGGCCAGTGGTTTTTTTCGGCCTTAATACAATTTACAGTCAAAACACTGCAGGTGTTGTGGTCTTATTTAGGTGACAAAGACTTAAGATCCTTTCCATTCTGAGAAAAATTCTCTAATTTCTAAATTCCCTGACCACTTTTTAAATTTTGCAATTAATGGTAGCAATCATAGCAGCTTTCAGAAAACTGTCCCAACTGCCTGTGGCAATACAAATTCTGTAGCAGGCTTCTGGACAACACAAATAGCAGTGACAGTTTTAAATCCCTAGGCCTACATTAAAAACAATTCTCTCCCCCCCCTCCTCCCCGCCACAAAGAAACACAGCTGAAGGTTGAATAGTTTTAGCAACTCTTGACTGGCAGAAAAATAAGAGGTTGGGGTGTTTACACCACAAATTCTTCTACCACCATTTGTTTGCAGTATAAGTCAGGACAAGTTGTTTGGAGACATGGCTAAGAATTTACAACCAATGTTAACATTGTAAACAATTAATGAGCGTATGGCACATCTTGTTCTCCTCCGTCTCCCACATTCAACACAGGACTTTTAGTATTTAAGGGGTACTCAGAAAATGTCTATTGAATAACATAATACACAAACTTAAGAGTCTGATTTTTAAAAAATAGCATATTGCCCAAGGTAAGTGACTTTCTTTTATTTTACAGTTTTCAAAATTAAGAATGTTTTTGCTTACTTGAAGTCTATTTGTATTCATTAGTACATTTCAACAACTTGGAAATGAAAGATGTGAAGATCATTTGATAAATAAGAAAAAATTGCATTAACGTTAATTTTTAAAAAATGAGGTTATTTCACAATGCTAAACTAGCTTTTAGAACTTCATAATACAGATATACTTGACGACCAATTAATAGAAAAGTACCCTTTTATTGAGAGGTAAGACAAGTATATTTACAATATTCAATTGTTAGATAATATAATCTGACAGTGAGACTTTTTAAAGCAGCAGTATTTCAGGAATTACAATTTATAAGGGGAAAAGAAAAACATTCCAAATATGTTTCTGTTACAGAAAATACACTTGAACAATGACAGAAACACTTAAGGCTATGTAGTATTAGACCTTTTCCTCCATCTCTATAAAGTACATTTTTGTTACAGACAGAAGGCTGATTTTGGAAAGAAAGAAACAATAGGATGTATAGTGCTTTCCATCAGAAGACTAGTATGTTTAAAAATAGTCTCATCAAGGGTTCTGAATAAGAAATATAAGTGTTGCCAGGCAGTCCCAAACTCACATTTGATATTAACCGCAGACTCATTTAAAACTGAAAACTGCTCCAGCCTCTCAATCTTACTAAGGACTGGGAGATTATCAAACCCTTTCAAGTCTACTAATGCTTTTGAATTAAGATTGTTGAAAAAAGGAATCTCTGTTACAGTGCAAAGAACATTTTGATAGAAATTCATGTCTACAAAGGAGTTAAATACAGATGTCCCTTACATGAGCAGATACTATTCTTGCTCTAAAAAGGTAGCATTATCAAGACATTGTAAATAATATGGGTCGAAAATATGTGTAACAGAGTTCTACAGGGCACCTTATATAAGTCAATCCTCGAAGTATGTATTTGACACTCTCCAAGTGAGGATATTACTTCTTTGAAGAACATTAGACACAACAGTAGGCTCTTATTATTCCATGAACTATTGAGGTAGGAGTCTCCATTTGTCATTACCGCATTTTCACAGACATATCGTAAGTCAAATCCAAGTACCAAAAATGTCAGTAATCCTCAAGACTAAACCATTACACTATACACCAAAGTCTTTCCTTATTTAGATGAGCAAGACTGGGAGTTCTCTGTGTATCAAGAGATTTAACTACAAATAAAATAAGCTGTAATCTATTTTTGTAGACATGTTTGTAAATAAATACCACACATTTCAATTATACTTTTATGCATTAAAAAGCTTTGCAACTGTTAAAAAAAGGAAACAGTGCAATCAGTGGTAAAACAAATAGTACTATCGCTGTTGAAATGTTTCCCTACATTTATCACTAAAGCTGTCACATCTTGTAAAACTAAAGAAAACAGCTATTTCCTACTGTCTAATAATCAGTAATGGTGGAAAAAAACACTTTTTTTTTTAGTGTCATGTTCTTAAGAAACTATAGCCAGTTTAATTACAGTGAAATAACTTTAGCATGTGAACTCATGTATTTTCTAATTAACTCGAGTGATCATATGAAGGATATGTCATGCTTAAAAGGAAAAAGCTGAAAATAAGGGAAAACTCAGATTAAATGAATAGCCCTTTAAAAACAGCCGTAAGTTTAACCTTTTAACATGTTAATGTCTTAAAGTAAACATTACCAAAAGTTATTTTAATTTATGAAAAACAAAATAATAAGCCACTGCTAAAATTAAAAAAAAAAGAAAGAAAAATTACATCATGACATGGAAAAAATCCATTTGGTTTGCATCATTTAGTATCTCCAACAAGACTATTCAATGAGACAAGCTACAAAATAAACTACTTCATTCACGGTCAAGAATGCTTTTTTGTTAAATACTTACATGTAATAATGATATAAACGGATACTTAGGAGGGCAGACTCCCAAGAAGTATGAGAATTTCTGGAGTATATTGTTGACCAAACTTAGTCAGTTATAATTTGGGAAGTAAAATTAGTAAAGAATGACCTTTGAATATTCCAACAAAGAATATCTAGTTCAGATTTTCACCTGGCTTTGAAATATTAAGATTCAGAAGAACCACAAAAGTTTTATTTTAACCATGTTTACAAAAAAAAAGTAATCCAAAAATGGGGTTTCCTTGGTTTTAATACATTAAAATGACATAATCCAATCGAATTCATGCATCACTTTCAGAGATACAGTGCAACTGGAAATATTTTTGCCATTGCAGTGGACATTTCTAAAAAGCAAATGCCTATGGATGCTCCTGAGCTTTCAAAAGAAAAAGAAAAGAAACAGGCACCACAGTTCTCTAAGGATGGCTGAGTTTCACACATTGTGAAAAAACAATACAAATAGCCTTCAAGAGTTTCATAAGCATCATAACATGGATTTCATCTCTCTCAGTTTGCTTGCTGACTTCTTAGTTCACTTGAGCAGAAGCCTGTTTTCATTGCTTCTTTGCTATTTTGCTTCTTTGCTGCTGGTACTTTGTAGGCTATACGTTTTGAACTCCTGTAAAGAACATTACAAGCTATTTCATGTAATTTAATTTTGTGCTGAATATTCTTCAAATGACTTTATAAATAACACAATATTTTAAATAAGTCTTCAAATTCACTTGTTGTTATACCATATTGTTGCTTTCTCCAACTTTATCTACAAACTGTAAGGAGAAGAAAAACAGACAATTAAAGAAAGTCCAGAACGTTATAAAACATTATGTCAATATTTAAAATGTTGATTTAAAAAACCCAGCCTTACAAGAAGAGTTGTGGAAATTTAAGGTATGACTGACAATGGCTAATCCAGTACTACTCACCATCATCTTCTGATACATAAATGTGTATAACATTTTTTTTTTCTAAAAGTTGTTTTTTGCATGACATGTTATACATATGAATTCAAGGGTGCAACATGAAAAATGCAACACAATGAATAAAGAAATTGTATAAGATGAAGATAACACTGCTAGCTTAACAAAAAATAAAAAATAGAAACATAAAAAAACTGAAATGTCAGCCATTCATGCATTAATGAACCCAATAAGATATTTCAACTGACCATTACTGTGGATCTCTTCGGGGCCTATGTAGTCTTTGAACAAACAGATTTAACTCCATTAAGTTCAATAGTTAACAACAGTTATTGACTAAAAATACTTTAAATGTGTATTCTGGACTTTGGATTGAAAGTGGTAATGACATTAAAGATAGATTTAATGATGTAAGCATAAATTTATAATTATTGAATATAAATTTTAACACACATTACTGTAAGTGGTTATTTACTTTCGTTACTCCATCCCAAACATAAAGCAGTTGGGTTTTTTTTTTTTTAACATTCCAGATGGTGATGTAAAGACTGATATTGTATATAACTGGTAGAGACATTAAAAGTTATATAACCCAGGTGGTTATACTATCAAATTCTAGCAATCACCTGATCATTTATTTTATTTCACAATTCACATTTTTACATAAACACTTATGATGAATAATGATAAGAAACATATTCTATTGTATTGGGTGTCCATTTATGCAAATTCTTGAGAATCCTTAAATTAAGGGCACAAATAATGATTATGACTCTGTAACTAGAAGTTTCAGTACATTCAAAAGCCATTTTAGGTATAAGTAACATTCACTACTATATGCATTTGCAGATTAATGCAAATGAAATCAGAGTATACCCCTATAAGCCTACATTCCAACGTTTTGTTATATTATCACAAACAGGTGACTGGCAACTGAAACTAAAAGTTGCTCTCGAAGAATATATGGATTTATTAGAATTTTAAGGTAAATTTAAGTGGAGAGAAAGCACAACAATCTCTCCCCAAAGGTAATTTGAAATATTTAGATTGTCTTGGCTGTAAGGTTCTGACCCTAAAATTACCCTAGGGATGCAAATAGGATTAGGCTTATAGTGGTACTTATTTTTCCATAGGTAAGCCATTCTTTAGCTCTTTGAGAATTCAATAAATGCTATGAACTTTCTCTCTCGAAACATCTATAAAAATCTGTGAACAACTTTAGAAAGTTGATTAACTTCCCTGAACCTAATTGGAACTTGTGGTCTTTAAAGCTACTTTATCCTACTTATTTAGGACAGAGTTGGACCTATGAAACCAACCCAAAGAAGGATGTGAACACTTCTGATATGGGTCGGACCTAGAGCCAAAAGGATTGTAGCCAACTCAGCTGAATTCTAGATCACCTAGATTCTTTTAGAAATCAAGGATTTTCTTTAGTTTTGAAACTGAGGAGGTAGGCTAAGAAACAGTCATCTAGTGTTGTCTTGAAATTCAGCAAGTTCCCTAAGGTCAACAAAATGCCATCCTTCACTCACTTGCTTAGCAGAAAATATTTTGCGTTTCCATTATATGCCAGATACTATGCTAGTCACTGGGGATAGAACAATGACTAAAATACAATCTGTCTCTGCCCTTAAGGACTGTAGTTTTCCATGGAAGTGCCTCCCTTTCTCCTTTCCTTTCTTTTTTCCTTTTTGTTCGAGACCAAGTTTTGCTCTATTGCCCAGGCTAGAGTGCGGTGGTGTGATCATAGCTTATTGCAGCCTTGATCTCCTGGTTCAAGCAATCCTTCCACCTTGGCCTCCCAAAGTGCTGGAATTACAGGAGTGAACCATGTATGGCCTGAAGGCTTTTTTTTTTTTTTTTTGACAATTAAATGATAGGTAAGGCTGCGCATAGCAGCTCACACCTATAATCCCAGCACTTTGGGAGGCTGAGATGGGGGATTGCTTGAGCCCAAGAGTTTGAGAACAGTCTGGGCAACATAGCGAGACCCTGTCTCTAAGAAAAAACAAAAACAAACAAAGAAAAAAACAGAGGTAAATGCTATAATAAAGTTGTGCACAGGAATGTTATGGCAGCACACCCCGAACCAGTCACAGGGAGTCAGGAAAGATTTTCCTAAGGTGGCAAAAAACAAGCTGAATTCTGAATGGCCTTCTAAGGCTTCACCAAAAGATGTTACTACCTTCAAGGTAGCAGTTTAGTATGAAACATTTGTGGAATGAATATTGAATAAAAGAAAGAAACTCTATTTGTTAATTTTGAAAATGTTCTCTTTAACCTTTGTCTGATTTGATTCCTTTTATTTTATCAAGATGGAAACCAAGGCACACTCTGGAAAACAAATTTGACAAGCTTGTTCAAACTGTAAACAGAGCTGGCAACAGACTCCTACCATCTGAATCCCAGTATAATACTGCTTTATTCAACTCTTTTTTTTTTTTTTGAGACAGGGTCTTACTCTGTCACCCACCCAGGCTGAAGTGCAGTGGCACAATCATGGGTCACTGCAGCCTTGACCTCCTAGGCCCAAGCCAATCTTCCCACCTCAGTCTCTCGAGTAGCTGGGACTACAGGCACATACCATCACACCCAGCTAATTTTTGTATTTTTAGGGGTAGAGATGGGGTTTCACCATGTTGCCCAGGCTGGTCTTGAACTCCTAGGCTCAAGCAATTCACCCACCTCAGCCTCCCAAAGTGCAGGGTGTCAGCCTGCACACCCGGCCTTATTTAACTGTCTTAATCTAGGCTACTTGGTGATACAGTCTGAGAAAGAAAATATTTGCAGGAAATAATGGTTTCCTTTTTACATTATTGCTACTAAAATTAGAGATTATATAAAAGTTAAATAAAAAATGCCCTGAACTCTCAGAAAGGTAGCATAGCATATCAAATCTGAGTAACATTAAAAAAGAGAATATGGATCCAGAAATGGATATAGTAAAACAAAATTTCACGTTTTATAGGTTTAGCAATATTCATTTTTTGGTCTTCATGGTACTCATGATCTGTGTGAGGTAACTATATAATAATACAAAACTCATTAGTTAACCATGTTTCAATTACTCAAATTTCTAGAAGTAAAAAGCATAAAATATGTATTCTGTTGGCTTAAAATATATATTGCTAAATACATGATTACTTACTGATCTAATTCCAGGTAAATTTAGGAGGGATCCAAGGACTGGCACTCTTCTAATAAAGCCAACGACAACAGGAAAGAAGCCCCTGGGAGAGGGAAAAAAGGTTCTCAATATTTACATTTTTTATTTTCAAAATAATTGCTAACCAAGGAAAAAGAAAGTATCCTGTTAAAATTCTGAACAATTGAGGGACTTCAAACTTAGAAATAACTACAAATTTAATTAAAAATTTTGTGATTGTTGGTAAAAATGTGAGAAGTACATGAGGCCTCGCTATAATTTAGATGATGAGTTAGCTCAACTGCTGAAGATTTCTCCAACTATGAGTTGTGTGGGGTGAAACTGATGAAAAGAAAGGGGCTGTTGAGACCATATGTGTAGAACCATGAAAATAATAATAGCTATCATTTACTAAATAAGTACTAAGGGTCAAAACATTTAGTTAACACTAAGAGACTACCTGCCAGATACTGATCTGTCTCATTCTTTCTTGGTAGAAATACAAGTCTACAGAAGTTACACAGCTTCTAACCAGTTTAAAATTAACAGTAGATCAGTTAAGCTACCTTAGTATAGGCAGAGAATGAATTCGTTTATTTTACAAGTGCAAAGAAAGTCAACTTTTCCTGGGTGTTAAAATATGAACTGTGATATTGTGAAATATATATTCGGTCTTTGACCTCATTTTCTGGCTTACAACTCCTAAAAGACTTAGAGTCCCTACAAGGTGATGTCTTTTTGTATACTAATGAGTTATTAATGGGTGGCAGTCCCTAGGTAGCTTCAGTATGGGGGCTGGTCACCAGAAAGACCAAGGCAAGATTAGAGGGCTGGAAATTGGAGCCCTACCTCCTAACCTCCACGAAGGGGAGAGGGGCTGAAGGTGAAGCTGATCACCAATGGCCAAAAATTTAATCAATCATGCCTAGTAATGAAGCCTCCATAAAAACCCAAAAGGACAGTGTTCAGGGAGCTTCCGGATAGCTGAACACAAGAAGGTTCTCAGAGGATGGTGGGTTGGGGAGGGTGGGGGGGATCTGCGACCCTTTCCCCTTTCCTTGTCTTACGCATCTCTTTGTGTCCTTTGTAATACCTTCATAATAAACTAGTAAACATCAGTGTTTCTTTGAGTTCTGTGAGCCTCTCTAGTAAATTAGTCAGATCCAAACAGGGGATCGTGGGAACCCCAATTTAGAGCTGGTCAGTCAGAAGCATGGGTAAAACAACCTGTGGCTTGTGGCTGGCATTGCTGGGAGTAGAGGACAGTTGTGGGACTGAGTCCTCAACCTGTGTGATCTGGAGCTATCTCCATGCAGACAGTGTCAGAACTACATTGGGAGGACACTCAGCTGTTGTCTGTTGTAGACAACTAATTGTTTGATTGCTGTATGGGGAATTTGGTCACACATTTGGTCACAGCAGTCTTCTGTGTTGATTGTGGTAAGACGAGTACAGAAAAAAAGCTGTTTTCTTCACAGAGTTAGATAGGGATTTGAAAATACTACAATGAATAGAATTCAGAAATTACGCAATAAGATTCTGTTATGAATCTGCAGAAGTCAAAATAAAGAATTAAACAGAAAGTAGAATTTTTTAAGTTAGAGAAGTATTTATGTTGATGGTATATGTGTGTGTTTCAAAGAAAATCACAATTATTTTCTAGTAGTAATGAATTCAAAAGATCACTTTTATTTTAAGCATTGTTTTAAAACATAAAAATGTGTGATTTCAAATGCCATTATTTAGGATTACAAATATCTAGAAAAACAATGCCAAAAACCCTTGGCACTAAATCTCCAGCTCAGAATATCTCAGAACACAACAAAACCCAAGAACTAAAACTAGTATTTATACCACAAAGCTCTCTAAACCATGAAACCTATGTATGACTCCAAGCTTGTCAATGATACTAAGACTTCCCATTTTTTATTCATCTCAAAGATCAGCTTTGACTTTTAACCTTCATTACTAAAATTCCTACATAATTAAGAGAGCCAATGATTTTCTTAGTTCTTAAGATGCTTAAGTTTTCTGCTGCCAGATACATCTGCCGACACAAACTCCTCTTCTCTACTCTCTTCTCTCTTAGCCGCTATGAGCTTTACTCCTAGTTCTTCTCGCACCGCTTTTCCTCGTTTCTTCTAGTGTTTTCTTCTTTTTCTCTGCCTACCCTAAAATGTCAAGAGTACCCCAAGATTCCAATCTTATCACTCTATACTCTGTACTGTATTAACAGCCTCTTGACTGGCTCCCCTGACTTCAGTTTTTCTCTTTAATACCTACTTTATCCTGGTAGCAGAACAACCTCCCTAAAACATCTGCCCTGTGTATCACCTCTGGCTTAAAAATACCTGTGCTTCACTCCCCCAACCTTCTCCAAACACTGCTCCCCCAGCCCAAATTTGGTTACAGGTTAAGATATACTTTTCGGCCGGGCGCGGTGGCTCAAGCCTGTAATCCCAGCACTTTGGGAGGCCGAGGCGGGCGGATCACAAGGTCAGGAGATCGAGACCATCCTGGCTAACACGGTGAAACCCCGTCTCTACTAAAAAAATACAAAAAAATACAAAAAAATAGCCGGGCGAGGTGGCGGGCGCCTGTAGTCCCAGCTACTCGGGAGGCTGAGGCAGGAGAATGGCGTGAACCCGGGAGGCGGAGCTTGCGGTGAGCTGAGATCTGGCCACTGCACTCCAGCTTGGGTGACAGAGTGAGACTCCATCTCAAAAAAAAAAAAAAAAGATATACTTTTCTTAACAAGTCATCAAAGGAAGTTTGCAACCTGGCTCCAGACTTCATTTTCAGTTTCATTAGCAACCATCTCCTTGAACTGATCATATGCTCCTGTTCTATAGGAGTATTCATTCTTTTCAGAACAAGCTGTGTATTTTCATGGCCCTGTCTGTTCCTTCTGTTAACTGTCGTTCCCTTTCTCATTTATAGGATAAATTCTTACCCATTCTTCAAAGCCCAGTTTATCAGTTAACATTTCTTACTTCTCCCTGAATTTACTAATTATTTAATCATGCTCCTACAATATTCTGCATATACATTTATAATGGCATTATGACTATATCCTACTGGTATTTTTAGAGTCTACTTCCCATAATAGAAATGAGAGATTTTCTAAAGCAGATTTGGTACTTATTTTTATGTCTCCTGTGGGTAATACAGTGCCTGGCAGATAGAAGACAAAGGATATGCATTGTTGGAATAAATAATTAAGCCCAACCCTACTTAAAGGTATTTTCTTTTTTTTTTTCTTTTTTTTTTTGAGATGGAGTCTCGCTCTATTGCCCAGGCTGGAGTGCAATGGTGTGACTGGCTCATTACAACTTCCACCTCCCAGGTTCAAGCAATTTTCCTGCCTCAGCCTCCCGAGTGCTGGGATTATAGGCACGGACACCACAGCTGGCTAATTTTTGTATTTTTAGTAGAGATGGGGTTTTGCCATGTAGGCCAGGCTGGTCTTGAACTCCTGACCTCAGGTGATCCACCTGCCTTGGCCTCCCAAAGTGCTGGGATTACAGGGGTGAGCTACCGCACCCGGCCAAAGTTATTTTCACATAGATAGATACACATCTTATTGCTTACCTGCTAATTGGCATTTACAAAATATTACCTGATCAACACCTCCCACAGTAGTGTATTTGGTAAACAATCTTCTAATATGTATATGTGCTAAATAAATTTGGATCAAGTAGTAGCAACTACGAAGTATAAGATTCTACACATTAAAATGCTGGCTTGATCTATCTACCTACCTACCTACCTACCTACCTAGCACCAACCACTATTTAGTTGATACAAATATCAAACATAAAGATGGTGCCTTAAAATGCCAATAAAATGAACTTTATTGTGCTGACAATACAATATAATTTATACCATTACTTTTTTTTTTTTTTTTTTGAGACGGAGTCTTGCTCTGTCGCCCAGGCTGGAGTGCAGTGGCCGGATCTCAGCTCACTGCAAGCTCCGCCTCCCGTGTTCACGCCATTCTCCTGCCTCAGCCTCCTGAGTAGCTGGGACTACAGGCGCCCGCTACCTCGCCCGGCTAGTTTTTTGTATTTTTTAGTAGAGATGGGGTTTCACCGTGTTAGCCAGGATGGTCTCGATCTCCTGACCTCGTGATCCGGCCATCTCGGCCTCCCAAAGTGCTGGGATTACAGGCTCGAGCCACCGCGCCCAGCCAATTTATACCATTACTTGGGCAATCATTTACATTTGATAAACATTTTTATAGTTGCTTCATCTAAAACTATAATAAAAGATTCAACTTAAATAAAATTAAGGAAATGATTATCATCTTACTCCAAGTGATGTAAATATCTGAGTTTCTGTACTAACTATCTGACGCACTGGTTTACTGAAAGAGACAATAATATACCTTACCTGAACAAGAGAAAAAATCCATAAATTTCGAAGATCATGCCTATTAAAGGCCAACCAATAAGGACTACAAATACACCACCCAGAAAAAATCCTGTAGCTTTCATTTTATGTTTTTGGAAGAAGAATCTGAATGTTCTTTCTAAACCAATTACAAAAGCCAAGCCGGCTACAAATAAAACCTAAAAGAGAAAAAAAATACAACACGGAAAAGGTAATTAAACACACTGCATAAATTTTAAAAGTAAAGTCAAAGCTAAATATAAAAAAAGAAGCACATTTGTTTGGCTTTTAATGTAGGCAACTGGCCAGACAGAACTGTAATGTACAACCAAGAAGCAGAACCAAGGAGGGGGTTATGCATGTTAAAGTTGTAGTTTTGTTCCACTTGTCTCATTCCTCTTCTATCTTGATTAAATGGAGAAAAAGAGAAACAAAGAAAGATTAGACGTTACCAAGGGGCATCTGTGTCTGCAGTAGTTTTCCTAGTTTTAGCTGGATGAGGAAGGCTTAGTCAAGCAGATGAGTTGGCAAGGCATAAAGAGGAAAGCTGCCCATAAATATGTCACCCAAGGGTATTCCTCTTGGTTCTGAAATATTCATCATAGGCTACAGGAGTTTCTATGGGTGGGAGAAATATTGACATGGCTAAGTTGATAGCAGAAGAAACAACGTGAAGCCAAGAAGATTCTAGTTTTATAAATTCTAGAATATCTGGTGGCAGCAGAAATAAAAATACAACCATGTGTTTTCAAATATTTTGAATGTATTCTGTGGACAAGAAATGGTGATGTATTAAGAGCTTGCTTTCCCCAGGTTTTCTTTCCAAATACTTGCCCTCTCCATTAACATTCTTTAGTGAAAACTATTTCACACAAATATATATGAAGCCTAATGGTTAAGCTTCATATTCTAGGATACCAATGCTATTATCAAGACATCAATTTTGAACAATTTTGCTATCCTTTATCTTTTCCCATTTCCAATTAAAAGCCCAAATATATATGTGTGTGTATGTGTGTGTGTGTGTGTGTATATACAGTGTCTTCACTGCCTTAGAAGGGTTAAGGGTTATTATTTATTTCCGGATCATAACCTCCACACATGAATAGCATAGTACACATTCCAAATAAACAACATAGATCCCTTTCTAAGCAAGTCAACCATTAACATAGAGATATATTTTTTAAAAGGTTAAAAAAAATCTAGCTTATGCAGCTGAATCAAATGCAAAGTCTTGGATGTTTAAAGTAAAAATACTTTAGCAAATTTATCAAGACATGAGACTATCAAGTCATCTATTTTGAACTCCTATTTAGAGGCAGCCTTCATTTAATGTATTGTAAATCTCATGACAAACACTTAACAGAGTAGTTATGGAATTAGAAAACCTCATTAAGTGTTTACCTTTTATTTAAACAGAAAGCTGACAGGTTTCATTCCTGATGGAAATAGAGAATGTAACAGGAATTACTTATGAGTAATAGTGAATTATTTTCCCCAAATTTAATAGCAGGTAATAATTCATTTGTAGGTAAAAATTTCCTTATAAATTTAGTTAAAATATGTATTTAAAAACTCACATTTCCAATAGCCAGTAGTGCTTTGTCAAAAAAGAGAATCATTCCAAAGAACAGGAAAAACACTCCAAATCCTGTTAATCCCATTCCAATTTCTGCAATATAAGTTATATGGTTAAGGGCAGAGAAAAATTAAACTCACATTAACATCCCTGTAAACTAAGAAAACTTTCCAGTTTTCCTTTCACAGATATAAGAAAACAGGCACTCAACACTGCAGGTTAACTTCATAATGACATTTATTTAGCTCTATAACAAATTAATTATCAGCAAATTATTTCAAAATTTAAAACATGAATGAAAATTTCTAATCCTTATATGGGAGATAGCATTTCTCAGACATAGCTGTAATAAAAAAAGATAAATCAGGATTCTAAACCTTTGGTTTTGTATATATATAATTTGTTTTTTTCCCCCTAAGAAGCTCTCTCACATAAGACATAAATGTATAGGTTTCCTTTAATTACTTATCTCCTTTCATATTCTATAATTATTATTTATATGCACAATATCTACAGTTCCTTCTTACTCTCCTTAAAATTAATTCCTTCTTTATTCCATTAGAAATGTTACGGTAGGTCAGTACAATATCCTTTAGTCAATTATACACTGCTTGTCACAATGGCAACAAGAAATATTTTGAAAATCACGGTAGCAGTCTTCTCAAAATCAAATTTTCACAAAGTCAGGCGTCACTTTTAATTTCTTGATTACTTATTATGGACTTATCTACACATTTACCCAAACTACAAATCCACTTACATATTTGGTCTAGAGTCCTCAAATCACCTCTCCAAAGTTTCAAAGAATCCTGTTTTACCTAATATTAATATTCTAGGTTTTTAGTGTTTCATTAAAAAACAAAGAATTGTTGATCAACTGCCAGATGCAAGGAACTGTTCCAGGTACTGAATATATAGTGGTAGACGAGGTGCAAACTTTAAAGTCTATGTTTATCTTGCATATAGAATTAATACTTTTATTGACTGTGCATTCCCTAGGTCTTATGTTTTTAATATGAAAAATCTCACATCTAACGTGACAGATGTACTCTTCTATTAATGTTATAAAGCGCAATTCACTAAGTTACCTCCTTGATCATTTTAGTTTTGATTTTAGAAAATAGTCACTAATCCATAGTTTAGCTAGAAGCACAATCTGCATACAGATGAGTCAGAGTAGAGGCCATTGTATTTTTAGAAGCACAATTTAAAATACCCTATCACTGATTTCTGATCTACTGCTTAACTTTTTTGCCTCAGCTCCAGAAAGCTAAAATCTAGGTCACAGCTACTTTGAAAAATCTTAAGTCAGATAAAATGTTCTGATAATTTGAAAACTTGTATCAATTTTAGCTTTTTCTACATTCCCCACCTGCTCAATTTCCTGATAACTAGTGTCTTCCACTCCAGACATCTTTTGTTCTCAAAGTTAGTCTAAAATAATTCAGGTACCTGGTCTATTAATACACCAGTAAAGCGTATTCAACACACATTCCTATGAAAATTTGAGGTTGATACTTTCATGATCAAATGCCTTAAGAGCATTTACCAAATTAGCTGTTTGGATAGTGGACATAATTTCATAGGTGAAAATATGGACAAAAGAGCGAGTAAAATTCTATTAAATAACTATTTAGTAGTTAGGATTAAACCGGCAGCTTTGTTAGTTGAATATGACTAATTTCTATCTTTTCACAAGTAACCTTGATGATTACATAAACATTGTGAGACATTTTTAGAAAGGAAAGTATATGGAAAGACACCTACTATGTACTGAGAATTTACCAGGAATTAGGCCTTATGAAGTGCTTTACATACCTTATAAAACTTAATACTTCCAGTGCTACTAGAATGCAGGTATCATTACATCTTTTCAAACATGGAGGAAAATGAAGTTTAGAGAGTTGACTTCACTGGCCCAAAGCCACACTTCTTTTTTTTTTTTTTTTTTTTTGAGATGGAGTCTCGCTCTGTCGCCCAGGCTGGAGCGCAGTGGCCGGATCTCAGCTCACTGCAAGCTCCGCCTCCCGGGTTTACGCCATTCTCCTGCCTCAGCCTCCCGAGTAGCTGGGACTACAGGCGCCCGCCACCTCGCCCGGCTAGTTTTTTTTTTTGTATTTTTAGTAGAGACGGGGTTTCACCGTGTTAGCCAGGATGGTCTCGATCTCCTGACCTCGTGATCCGCCCGTCTCGGCCTCCCAAAGTGCTGGGATTACAGGCTTGAGCCACCGCGCCCGGCCCCAAAGCCACACTTCTAATGAAGCATTTGAACCAAGGTCTTTTGAATCCAAAGCTCATGTGCTTAACCATTAATGCCATAGTTCTTCCCAATGAATGTTTAGTTTTTAGGTTAAAGGTGTTTGGTTACATGAAACTCAAGGACACAAGTATACTGAATGTCTGGAGGGCGCGTCTTTCAGGGGATTCAAGTTTAATATTAGCTTGTTATCTAACATAGCCAAGTAGAACTATTAAAAATTAACTGCAGTGAAAAAGGACAATCTCTGAGTATGGTTTACCATGTCATGAAGTGTTTATACAAAAATTTTATAATTTCTTTAACAAAATTGTGAGGTTAAAAGTAGCACTAGTCCTATGGTTCATATGTGCAACCGTGGACCTAGAGGTATTAAGTTAATTTGTTCTTGATCACAGAAGCAGCAAAAATGTGTGTGTGGGTGCTGGTGGTATGCAGGCAGGTACAACAGTCTGTGGAGTCAGCATTCAACCAGTCTTTTCACTCCACAGACAATGGTCCTACAACTACAACATGGGAACCAAAATATTCCACTACTTTATCCAGTACAGTCCAGCAGGAGACAATGCCCAAAACATCTTTGCCACAACTGGCACTGGCAATGACATTGCCAAGTAGCTCCTGATCCACACCGGTCAAAAGTCTCAAATTGGCCTCATGCCTTTTTCTCACCTCCAGGATCCCCCTTTTTCCTATCCTTATGCATTCATAAGCCCTCTGGCTATCAAAAGCCCTGCACAGAGCTGCCTTCTTCCCACCAGAATCATTTCCAGTAAAACTTATCTTCCTTCACTCCTCCCACGTTTAAAAAACTACCCACAAGTTTAAAAAAATATAAAAACAATTTAATAAAACTAATCTGTCTAACATAAGGTGCATACTGTGGAAATTTTATAAGGAAAGACATGCATTACCTAATGGCAAACACTGTTAGCATTTTGATATCGTATTCACAATTTTTTAAAAGGAGCATTGTCTTTCTTACTATGCCCTTTGAAAAACAGAAGTCAAGAAAGAATTCAATTGAACATTAACTGTACTGGAGAACGCAATTATCACACTAGACTTTTAGACAATGTGATGAAATGAAGATTCAGAGGCAGCATGCCCCTCCTCCGTCCCTCTGAATAAGTCTTGCCTTTTTTTGGGGCTGGGTGGGAAGGCGATGAGGAAAGTCCTAGAATCCCTTAAAATAATCATGAATTTCCATTTATTCTACTCTGATAGGTGCTTGGTCACTCTCTCTAAAAACCAAAATCCCAGAATAATCCTGACAAATCACTTGAATGATGGCCAATCCCTGCAGTTAAACACACTCAAACATAAACACAATTTGAAATCCAAAATGCATTTGGTTCACTAATCGTTTCATGTTCCAATCCACTGTTTCACCTAAAACACGTGACAAGTGAACAGCAAAGAGAAGTTTCATTGCTCTCACAAAATTTAATGAAGTGAGGAGAATGCTTCTCAGGGAGAATGCCCACAGTCCAACGCCACCCTCTTGTTTTTGCAAGGATGTAAAGCAGGCACTCATTACTATATTAAGTCTTCAAAAATATAATTTCTATGCACAGGTTATTCTCCGATCCCAAATAAAGTTTATATCAAGTCTTCTTAGGTGACAGTGGGGTACAGTGCAAAAGGTTTCTGAGCCAGCACACCTGGGATCAAGTTTTGTTTCTGTCACTTTTTTTATGACCATGCACTGAATTTCTTTTGTGCCTCATTTAACTTATGAAAGGGGCATGCTTCTGTTTGCCTTACAGGGGTCTTGTAATAATTACGCATAATGATTCACATGAAAGCACATGGTAAACTGAAACAAAGTACCTTTATGTAATTGCCAGTAATTATTATTACACCAGATTCCTACCCGCTTAAGACTACATTTTTATTTTCTTTGATCAGAATAGGTCAGGTCAATGGACCAAAGTGGGTGGCAACCTTGGGGCAAGTGGCCCCAAGGAGCAGCCGCAGTCCAGCCTGAGGAGGGAAGATAGCCTGATTGGGGGGTGGCAGTGTGTGTAGGAGACCTTAGAAGCTCTGTGAAGTTGGTCTGCCATGACTTGAATTTACACATGAAGACTCCACTTTAAAATAGGGCATTTTAAATAAAATTCTATTTTTTACTTCCATACACTGTTTAAGTCTTAAAATCTTGAAAATCTCAGTTAACTGGAATGAAATGAAAGGCGTGGCAGATAAAGCAAAGTGAGACAAAAAGAGACTCTTACTACCATCAAAAGATGAGGCATAGAGCTTGGGCAGACATAAATACAAAAATTATTAATATTAACAAAAAGCAGTAGGAAAGTGGAAATATTATAATGAAAGAAAAGGAAACCGGTATCAATGCTAGCTTTAGAGATGAAATAGGCCTGGAGAACTCTGTGGCAGGCAGAGAGTGATGCTAAAATAACAAGCCACAAAGCACAATATACAATACCAACGAAATACATCCTTTAATAGAACACAAAGTGGCTTTTCTCTACTGCTTGAAACTTTAGCAGGTAGAAAAGTGAGAATGTTTCAAGAGATTTCTAAAAGGTTGCTTACAGTACTGGCAAAAAGCGAATATTCAGAATGCCACATTTAAGCCTAAGCACATTTTCAAAAAGAGCCTACTGTAGGTGACATTTAAAACACCGCCTCCCAAATAACCAGCCAGCCAGGGACTTGGAGAGGACCCGAAGTGTGTCATGCGCATAAACGATCCCGAGAGTGGGCCGTGGGCACCACGCAAACTTTCTCTTGTGGCGAGCCCCTAGAACAAAGCGCCTATCTCACTGGGGATGAGGAGATCATCGCGACCCTGGAATGAGACAGACTCGGCTAAAGCTCCCCTCCCCAGCTACGGCGTCCCACCCTGCCCCACAGACTCTTCTCCCAGGTCAGGTCCGCCACTGCAAGTCTACCCCGGCATCCCCAAGGCATCCTCTTAGGGTCCCAGCAGCCCTAGCTCTGTCTCGCAGGCCGCCGCCCCCAACCCGGAGCTTCATTCATTGACCCGGTGGAGGGGCAAGACCCAGCGGGGTGAAGGGTGTGTACGGCTCGAGGCGGGGACCCCGGAGCAGGTGCTTACTCTGCGTATCCGTTAAGGAGATCATGGCTGCAGTGTTGGGGACAGCGGCGACAGCACCTCGGAAAGCCCAGGGTGGGAAGCTGAGTCGGGAGAAATGAAGCCGGGAAACAGCCCAGGCGAGAGCCGCCACGTCTTCCGGAAACACGCAGCCACCCTCACTGCCGCTTTAAGACCGCTTCCTATTGGCGAAACCTGCTTCCAATCTCAACCAATAAATCGTAATGTTGTTCGGTGACGCTCATTGTGACCACACCCCTTGACCAATTAGAGAAGGGTGTTATTTGTGATTGGCTGAACGGACCGACCCGGAAGGGTGGATGCTCTCAGCTGGGTGGCGGGAAGATTTTACTCCCCAGCAGAGGAAAGATCGGCTCGAGGCCTGGGTGCTTTGAAGTCGGAGATCCGAGAGTCGGAGATCGTAGAGTCGGACACAGGAGAGTCGGACACCGGAGAGTCAGACTGGGCTCCTCAGTGGGGAGAGGCTCTGGGATAACTACTGTTACAGCTTTGAAGGGTCAAGGGTGTGCGTTTCTTGTTTGATCCTTCCCTTTCCTGCTGGAGGGCGAGGCCGGTCTCTAGCGGGTCACTTCCTTTCGCCCACACATTGGCGGAGGAGAAACCGGAACGTTAATCACTGCTCTGCTCCGAGAACTCGGGCCTTTAGGGGCACGTTCGCCTGTTGACCGGTCTTTTGATCTCCCCACTCTTTTCCATGCAGGAGGCTTGGCCACCGAAGCCTGTTTATTAGCAGCTGCCATTTGTTGGTAAATATTACTGGGGATGCTTCTTCCATCTTCTGCTTCACAGCAGCGGAAGGAGGGGCGCTATTAATATTCAATTACTATTGCCTCTAAATGCAGGTGGCGGGGAGAGAGAGGATTTAGCCTATGGTACCTCAGTGGCGTTTCCTCCAACATTGATGACTGGCTGTCACCCTGTAACATTTTTCCTGTGGATGCCTAGCTTACACTTCTGAGTGACAGACCCGCTGTAGTTCAATTTCTGGATACATTTTATGTTGAGCTATCTTTTACTAACAAATCACATCATTTTGGGAAGGAGCAGTCTTTTAACGGCATAATCAAAGGAGTCATTTAAAATCGTGGGGGGAAATTGGATATATAGACTGGGTCTTTTCATAAGGGTAGAAACAGCTCCTGCTGCCTTAGCAAACCTGAGCCCTCACTATATCAAGGCATTTTGCTGGGCTGTGCGGATACAAAGGTGAAGAGATTGAACCCCAGCCCTGCTAAAGGACCTTACAGTCTATGGAAGGAATGTTACATTTTCATTACGTGAAGAGATGTTTGTATAAAGAATTAGAAGTCCTTGGTTTACTCTCCTATTTAGCCTTCTTTTAATGATGTGGTTATTCCACATTCTTTAGCAAGGCAAAAAAGAGTCAGCCTATCTTTCCAGCCTAGTGGTGGCTTCAGAATTCTGTGTATAAAGGGCATAATGTCAGCAGTCTAAGGATAGGTGTTGCAGAAGTGACTTTTGGAGAGCATCTTAGTTTTAGAAAGTGTCCATATTAGAGAGATAGAAGAGATGTTTTTAGGATTATGGGGAATTTAAAGTTTCTACTCTCAAGCCCCATTTTCCACTTGTCTATATGCATGCTTAGGTTTTAGTCATTCATAGATATTTAGAGTTCATTAATACAAACCATTTCCCCCTCCCGCCACCTCTAACCTTGTTGTGTTCTCTCCTTGTAAAATCTAGCTTTTCTATAGAATACCAATTTCTCTTTTAAGATTGAACTTATATTGTAATTCTTTAAAGCAAGTGCTCAATAAAATGTTAGATGATTAATTTTATTATTTATGTTGATGTATTTTGCTTAATCTGGTACACTTGAATCTATCCAATTTATTTATAAGATTGCAGTCCTCCCAGTTTTACAAGTAGGGAAAGAGGCTTAGAGGAACAGCATGTGTAACTGTGTGTAACAGTAATTTAGTCACATAGCAGTTGGTGCCAGAACTGTTGAATATTTGCTGTTTTTTGTTACATCACTTTGGTGGATGTTTGCTAAGTGTTATTGCTACTGTATTTGTCATGTATGCATTTATGTGACTTTGGACACTTCTCTTAAATCTAGAGAGTTAGTTGTTCTGAGTGTTGTGAGTTATTAAGCTGAAATATAGAGAGTTTTCCATAAAAAATTAGTGTTGAAAGAACCATGTGGTTCTTATTTGAAAAGTCACTGCAGTATATAATTTACTTTCTAACATTTTCCATGCTTAGGAATGACAGATTACTGTTGAGTGAACATCATTAATAGTACTATTTTTAAAAACTTGTTGTCACTGTTGTGCTTTTATTTTTAGAAAGAAATTTGGATTATTTTAGAAACAAATTTGGAAAGAAAAAGAATGGCGTCCGTTTCAGGTTAGTAGCAATGATTACATTTTCTTGTTTCTTATATTCTGTTTCTATTTGTATGATATTTGAAAAAAAAAAGTTTGTTTTAAAAATTCTGATTATAGAAATGTTTTTTTTCAGCTTTTTTATTTAGGTAAAATATACATTACAAACTTTGCCATGCTAACTATTATTAAGTGAATAATTCATTGGCATTAAATGCATTTAGATTGTTGGGCAACCATCAACACTATCCATCTCCAGAGCATTTTCATCTATGCAAACTAAAATTCTATACTCATTAATTCATAACTTTCCATTACTTCTCTTCTCCTAATCCCTGATAGCCACTATTCTACTTTCTGTTTCTTGACTATTTTAGGTACCTCATATAAATGGAGTCATACAACATTTGTCCTTTCGTGTCTAATTTTATCTTATTTGTGTCCAAAATAAAGGCAATAGCAGAATCATTCTTTTGCCTATTTCTCTTATAGCTGAGTATACACTGACTCCTTCCCCAAAAGAGCAGGTACAAATTATCTTTATTCGTCTTTGGGTGATGCTCATTTCTCTTCTTGCTGAATCATGTTCTCCTTGGTAATACTGTAATGTATCAGAGAAGGACCAAATAAAAGGAAAAACCCCAACTTGGTTTAGATACAAATGTTAAAAAGGAAGAATGGCTTACAGCTTTTAGAGTTCTTGTTTTTCAATTGGTCCTGTGGTCATAGCTTGTACTTTACAACTGCCTTCTTCTACTCCCCATTCCATATTCCTTGGTTCTCAGTTGGTAATGGGTCTTTGCTTGGTGGGGACTACTTGCCTTAGTAGTTTCCTATATTTAGTTATTATAGTTTTCAATTAATTTTAATCACAAGATAAGGGAATACTGAGAAGTGCCCTAGAGGATCTTCTGCTTTCCAGACATACTCCTCCTTATCCCTATAGTGTGGCAGCTGTCTGATTTCCCCTTAGTAGTCAGGATCACTTACCCCAGCCAGTACAGTAATCCCCTTCTTTGCCTGTTCATTTGTTGGCATGAGGAACCCAAAGTGGCCAAGTAGCAGTCAACTTCCAGTTTAATGGAGCTACTATTTTTTCCCTTGGTACAAGCATTTCTGTCTTGGTAACTAAGACCTCTAGGCCAGCAAGAGTCTGATGTTTCAAGGATGGGAAGCAAAAATTTCACTAGTGAATCACTAAGGGTAAGGCTCCACTCCCATTTCCACCCCTGATTCCTGTGAATTGTGGTAATGGGAGAAACAGCACTATTCACTCATGTATAGCATGCCATATCCTGGAGGCTACTAGTCCAGTCTTTAAAGTGCTGATAACCAGCCGGCAGCATAATTGAGTCTGCAAAATGCCACTCCATTATTTCTTCAGGCCAGCTGCTTCAGGGTGTTGGGGAACACAGTTAGACCAGTTAATTTCTTAAACGTGAGCCTTCTGTTGTGCTTCGTTTGCTATAAATGAGTTCTTTGGTCAGAAGTAATTTGCTGGGGAATACGATGACAGTCAGTAGGAATTCCCTGAATTCATGGATGGTGGACATGATAGAGCACTGCAGGCAGGGATGGTAAATTCATATCCAGAGTAAGCATCTGTATCAGTGAGAACAAAGTGCTGCCTTTCATTATAGACGGTTCCAATGCAGTCACTTTGCCATCAAGCATCTGACTGTCCCCACAGAGAATGGAGCCTCCATTGGAACTCAAGGTTGATATGAGCTGTTTGCAGGTAGGGCATTTAGCTATAGATGTAGTCAGATGGGTCTTTGTGAGTGGCAGTCCATGTTGCAGAAGGCACTTTGTTCTTGACTTTGTTGTGCAAGGACAGGTGTGGTCCATGCCCAGGTCATCTGGTCTACCTGATTAATTATGATTATCCTTTGTGGAGGTTGTTTTTAGTGAGCATTAACATGGGACTCAAATACCTTCACACTGACCATTCAGAGAGGTCTATACATACATCTCTTTCTCAGACCTCACTGCCACCAGTTTTCCTATTTGCTGCCTTCCAGGTTGCTAACCATCCTGCTAATCATTAACCATTGCCTATGATACTGTGGAGGTATTCCTCTGGCAAAGTGAATAACTATGTGCACTGCTTACTGCTGACGGGAAGGATTTGCCATCTCCAGTGTTTTTCAGGCCACTCTGGAGAGACGCTAGAGTGCTTTAGTTGTTCACTTTCAGGTGGTGACAATATATCATGCAGAATCTTTTATAAATTAGGCCTGCATTTTGTTTCTTCCTTAGTTACAGGGGATCCCGCCATGAGGTCGTAGGTGCAGGTTGAGGAGGAGGAGGCAAAGGGGAGCGTGGTGCATGAGCATTCAGACTTCTTGTTCATGCCTTCACTTAGAATCTGCTCCCTTTGGCATATACCAGCTCCATTGTGATGATGGAGGTCTGCCTTCTGAATTGATCGGTCAGATGACACCTGGTTGATGATAGGCAGCACGGGTGACATAGTCACTTAGTCTCTTGCAAGACCCAGGAGCAATCCAGAAATTGTTTCCAAAAGGGTAAGAGTTCTCTAAGCTTTGCTCCAAAATCCTAATCATCTTTGTTGTGACTCATCTACAGGCCAAAGGTGTCATATAACACCCCCATTCATCACAAACTTACAGCACCATCAAATCTGTTGGGTCATATGGCTCAATGGTAAGAGAAGATTGTATCATGGCATTACCTCTTGTTCGAGGTCCTACTCCAAACAGGCAAGTTTTGGGGTTACTTGGTAAATTAGGTGTATGTTGCCTCCCAAATTCAAGTAGTCCATTAGGCTCTGTGCTGCTCTCTTAGTAATAGGAGGGGCCAGATGTCGAAACTTATCCTTCACTTTAGAAGACATAGCTCAACATGCCCCATACCCTTTGACTCTCACCAAGGTGAGAAAAATTCAGGCCTCTGAATTTTTATGGGATTTATCTTATATCCTCTGGCAAGAGTCTCTCTTAGCAATCTGTCTGTAGTAGCTGCTACTGCTGCTTCTTGCTCAGCAGGTCAGGCAAGCATGATATCATCAATGCAGAGAGTGAGTGTAATGTCTAGTGGAATGAAAAGGATCCCTGCAGACTAGATTAGGGCTAGAGAGTAGATACAGCTCTGAGGTGGGAGAGTAAAGATACATTGCTGGCTCAGCAAACTGCTTTTACTGTGCTATACTCTTCCCCTCTGCTATAATAAAAGGTACATAGGTATGGAGAATAAAACATTCAACAGATCAATAGCTGAAGCCAGATGCCAGGGTATGTGTTCTGTCTCATTAATGAAATTACAGCAGGAACAGTGGCTGCTGTTGGAGCCACAGCCTTATTAATTTTGCCATAATTCACTCTCAATCTCCAGAATCCATTGTCTTCTGCATACACCATATAGGTGAGCTGAATGCAATGTGGAAGTCGTCATTATCCCTACATCTTTCAAGCCCTTGATGTAGGCAGTAATATTTTTGGTTTGCTGTATTGGTTGGTAAAGGCAGTTTTGCTGGCTTCCACTTGACCTTTCCTATAATGATAATCCTTAATTATGGGCCAGGAGACCAATGTGTGGATTCTGCCACTTGCTGAATATATCTGTTCTCGGTATACATTCTGGAACTGAGGAAATAATCACATAGCAGACTAGAAGTTCTGCTGTGTATCACTAGCAGCCGCTGGACTTGAGCCTGCTCCTCCCCCATGCCAATGAGATCACCAGCCTGCCCTTACACTGACTTTCTTAAATACAGAAAATATGGCTGTTGCTTTATTTCTACCTTTTAAATCTCTGGCAACCAAAACTGCATTGATTACCTCACTTAAGTCGAGTTTTTACTCTGACTGGTGGATTACTATGGCATTTTGGTTTTCTAAGAATTAGCATC
The DNA here is from genome assembly GCF_009764315.1 of Trachypithecus francoisi. NCBI lineage: Eukaryota > Metazoa > Chordata > Mammalia > Primates > Cercopithecidae > Trachypithecus > Trachypithecus francoisi. Next base: position 109,921,383 of record NW_022681456.1, read on the forward strand.
AGTTCACAGCTAATGTCCAGTAGTTTCTGAGAAGTGATTTCTCTTTTTCTCATGCACAGTTACCCTAATAAACTTCTCTAGTGAAGACTAGTAGGAAGATTCATTACATATATTTTTAGTTGTGTGGTAGAGTCCTTCCCCAAAAGGTTCCAACCTCTGCCCTATTCAAGGGCCTCTGGTTCTATAAGTTGGTTCAATTCTGGAAATTGGTCGAAGGATGGTGGCTGTGTTGTGGTGTTTCTGGTTCTGTTTACCAGAATCAGAGCTTTTTATTCTACATATACAAATCAAGTAATCTCCATTTCAGGGACATCAGAGTCAACTAGCCAATCCAAGATCGTGTGGGTCAGACTATTCTGATTGCTGCCTCAGCTCTGTTGCCCTTCATGGCAACCCCATCCACTTTATTTTTGGTCATAAATTCAGTTGCCGCTGTTCAGCCCTCATACCTTGGAATCCATCATTGTTGTTGAATCAGGTAGTCTACTTGGAAGGTGGTATTTCCCACTGTCATTCCTAGCTTACAGAGAACAGCCAGGGGAGCCCCAGCATCCCTGAAGAGCTCCGCTGATGCTGGGGCTCCCCTCATGACTGTATTTTTCATCGTCTTGGTGAAAGGAGACTCTGGATTCTTCTAGGGGACAGCAAGGGAGTGGATGATCAATCCATTTGATCAATCCATCCACTCTTGCACTACTATCTCTCTAAGCCTCTGAATACCTTCCTTTAGAGCATACCCAGGAAATTCCAGAAGTCCAGCCTCACTGGACGCCACACCTGTTTTATTCCATCCTAGTTTTCTGACATTCATCTTTGAGGGCAGGTTTCAGGCAATGAGCCAAGCAAATTACTACAGCCACTCCTGGCCACTATGTAGAACATTAAATCCAGAATTTCTTAGTGAGCCCATATCAATAAGCTTAGCTTAATTCAACATTGTATTCCATAAACCCTGTTTCAGTACTTTATGATCTATTCCCATATACATTCTCTAGGTTTCTGATGTAGTTTGGATATGTGTCTCCTCCTAATCTCATGTTGAAATGTGACCTCCAGTGTTGGAGGTGGGCCTAGTGGGAGGTGTTTGGGTCATGGAGCAGGATCCCTCATGAATGGCTTGGTGCCCTCCCCATGGTAATGAGTGAGTTCTTGCTCTGTTAGTTCACGCGAGAGCTGGTTGTTTAAAGGAGGCTAGCACTGCCTCCTCTCTTTCTTGCTCCATCTCCCACTGTGTGACATACCTGCCCCCCTTTGCCTTCTGTCATGAGTCCTCACAAGAAGCAGATGCCAGCACTATATTCCTTGTATAGCCTACAGAACCATAAGGAAAACAAACTTATTTTCTTTTATAAATTACCCAGCCTCGGATATGCCTTTATATCAATGCAAAATGGATGAACACAGTTTCTGTTGATATGTTTTGGCACATGCAGCTCTTTTGGTGCATATCATGTCTTTCGACAGGTTACATCTTTGTGTTTTATCCTGTAGGACTTCTGGATCTTAAAGCACTGAAAGATGGTAGAGGCTGATTCTTAGGAGGATTAGCAGTCCCATACAAGGCAACGAGGACCATTGTGGGGACTTCAGTTAGGAGGACATTGTTTCAGAAAGGGGAGGCAGGGTAGAAGAGACTTGGCATAATTTAGTGGTTTAAGGTAACCTGCTTCATTGGAGTCTGCCCTTATGTTCCCCTCCAAATTTCAGAGTCTCCTTCCCAGCCAGTGTGCTGACTTTATAGTAAGAGTCCCTGCAAGGTTGATAATTCAGTTTGTACTGAAATTCCGCCATCTGCAGGATTTAGACTTACAGCTTTTTTTCCAAAATATTGGCCCTGTACCTATAGGGGATAAGGTTTTTTTAAGGACAGTCATAGAAACTTTGAGGTCCCTTAATGCAGATCCTACATTTTTCCCCTGAGTTCTTCACACACTTAGAAGCAACCAGTCAACCCCATTATTCTCACCAAAACGTTTGTAATAGCAAACACTTTGTCACCCACAGCCTTGCCTTCTCTAGTATTTATCTACTGGTGTCTATGGATGATGATTTAAATAACTTTTTTCACTGCATGGTGACATAGAACAGTTATGTTCCCTTTATCAGTGGAAACAGGGTTATTAATGCCTTGAAATCTAATCAGATCAGAACACCAATTCTATGTGGCCCAGAAGCAATTCAGAGAACCTTTTAAGTTTCTGTTCTTGTGGATCAAAATTCTGTATTGGTTAGGGTTCAATCAGGTATGCTGAACCATTATGAGTGCTGTAAGTTTTATTATGGGGATTAAACCTTATGTGATCATGGGAGCCGGTTAAGCGGCTATCCCTGAGTCAGCTTCTGGTCCTGAAGTCAGCAGTACCAGCAGTGAGAAAGGAAGATGGGTGTGAAGTGTGGGAGGGTATGGATGAGCTGGAAGCTGCAAGGATAAGTTGAAACTCATGAGGACAAAGTTAGGATGCTGGTGTCCTGCTGAAAAGCTAGTGTTCTTGTCATAGAGGGTTGCTCAGCAACATGACCAAGAAGCCAGAGAAGCTGTGGGCCAAGTTGCTCCACGGAGAAGATTTAGCAGGAGCTGGGGGAGCTGGTTTCTGCCCCACATCAACAAAGTGAGGTAGCAGATTGCTAATATCATGAGTGAGTTGCAGAAGCAACTGGCCTTAGGCCAACCATCCCAATGTAAAACTGGCTGCTGCTTTATTTCTGCCTTCTAAATCTCATGCAGAGTTCACTTGTGGCCAAACTTAACCCAAAGTCATATAGGGAAGGGTTGATACAAGGGATAATGGCAATTGGTACAATGAAAAGGCACCCCAACATCCTATGAAGGGACACATTAAACCTGTATACTGATTAATACAGGCAGGTATATGAGAATGCACCAAGAACGTCTAAGATTTTTCTAGCTTCCATTGATGTGGTATCAAAAAACATCTCACTTTTTGACTTTAATACTTAGATTGATTAGAATCATACCCTGAGGTTTATTTATAAATTAGTTACAAAGGAGATAAAATGCCAATTCGAATACTACACTTGATTTCTCTTACTTACTACATCCTCTTGTTTATAATTACCAACTCCTTATCAACCATCAAATGAGCCCAAATAGGAATGCCTTCAATAAAGTACTAGCAAAGTAATTAGGGAATTAGCTTCCCTTTGCTTCAAAGTCTATTTTACTTAAATGACTTAGGAGATTGTTAGACCACTTCTCTACAACATAATAAAAAAATTATCATGTATTAAATATTTGGGCCGGGCGCGGTGGCTCAAGTCTGTAATCCCAGCACTTTGGGAGGCCGAGACGGGCGGATCACGAGGTCAGGAGATCGAGACCATCCTGGCTAATACGGTGAAACCCTGTCTCTACTTAAAAATACAAAAAACTAGCCGGGCGACGAGGTGGGCGCCTGTAGTCCCAGCTACTTGGGAGGCTGAGGCAGGAGAATGGCATAAACCCGGGAGGCGGAGCTTGCAGTGAGCTGAGATCTGGCCACTGCACTCCAGCCTGGGTGGCAGAGCAAGACTCCGTCTCAAAAAAAAAAAAAAAAAAAAAAAAAAAAAAAAAAAAAAAAAAATAAATAAATATTTGACTGTGTACCAGGTACTGTGTCTAGAACTCTTAATATATTATCTCACTAGCTCTTTATAAAAATACGATGAAAGTGGCCGGGCACGGTGGCTCAAGCCTGTAATCCCAGCACTTTGGGAGGCCGAGACGGGCGGATCACGAGGTCAGGAGATCGAGACCATCCTGGCTAACACGGTGAAACCCCGTCTCTACTAAAAATACAAAAACTAGCCGGGCGAGGTGGCGGGCGCTTGTAGTCCCAGCTACTCGGGAGGCTGAGGCAGGAGAATGGCGTAAACCTGGGAGGCGGAGCTTGCAGTGAGCTGAGATCTGGCCACTGCACTCCAGTCCGGGCGACAGAGCCAGACTCCGCCTCAAAAAAAAAAAAAAAAAAAATACGATGAAAGTTAGATATTATCCTCATTTTACAGGAGGGGAAATGGGGATGCAGGTAAGTATCTTGCCTGAGGTCACTCAGCAGGTAAAAGGAGGACCTGAGATTTAACTCAGGTCTGTATGACTCAAAAACATGCTCTTAACCATTCTGCTGTCCTACTTCAGGTTCATCTGTAATTGATATGGTGGGGAACATCAACAAATCAATCTGGAAACCTAAAGTTGTAATTAACTCTGTCTATTCATTGTATCCCCGCTGCCTCCCATAGCTCTGACTGAGGAACTGGATTCTATAACCAGCGAGCTACATGCAGTAGAAATCCAAATTCAAGAACTAACGGAAAGGCAACAAGAGCTTATTCAGAAAAAAAAAGTCCTAACAAAGAAAATAAAGCAGTGTTTGGAGGATTCGGATGCCGGGGCAAGCAACGAACATGATTCTTCACCTGCCGCTTGGAATAAAGAAGGTTAACTTTTCTTTTTGCTAGTTTTGTTTCTTCTCATTTTTTAAAAAGCTAGAATGAATTCTTGCTGGGTCAGTGCTTTCCAGTAGGCTTAGAGGTGAAACTGGCCATTTCTCCAGTGGAATGGAAAACTTGCAGGTGGATCATTCTTTCCCTATGTTCTGTAGTCTTTAAATTAAGCTTTTATTATTCAGATATTTTTTTCCAATTATTGTTCTAGCAACATTGATCATACTTAGAAAATGAGATACTTACTTTACCTACATTAACAAACAAGAAAAAAAAAATTCAAACTCCTTGCCAAAGTTTAGATCATTTTCCTGCCCTAGTGAACAAACCTTTCATGATCCAAGATCTTATCCAACATCATGTTTATCAATTATAAATAGGATACTATAATAGGATAGTTATAATAGAATAACTCTAGAAGGAATTGTGGTTTTTGTGGATGTTGCTTTTCAATGATTCACGTCTAAACAAGATATTTTCACCAAAAATTCCAGATAATTGTTCACTTTGTTCCTGATATTTGAGTATTTGATGATGCTGTGAATTCTCTGATCAACATTGAGACTATTTTTCAAATACCTGATCAAACACCTTCATCTCTTGTGTGGGTTAATTCTCAACTGGCAAATTTTTACATTCATTACTTTTTTTTTTTTTTTTTGAGATAGGGTCTTTTTTGAGATAGGCTCTGGCTTTGTTCCCCAGGCTGGAGTACAGTGGCACAACCACAACTCACTGCAGCCTCAAAGTCCCAGCCTCAAGCAATCCTCCCTCCTCAGCCTCTCTAGTAAGTGGGACTACAGGTGCACAGCACCACACCCGGCTACTTTTAACAATTTTTTATAGGGACAGAGTCTTGCTATCGCTTGAGCTCAGACTGGTCTCGAACTCTTGAGCTCAAGTAATCCTCCTGCCTTGGCCTCCCAAAACTGTTGGGAGCATAGGCATGAGCCAGCACGCCTACTGTGTCTTATAACACATCATTTAATTTGTTTTTGCTTGGCTAGTGAGTTAATCTCAAAATTATTATCATAAAAGTTTAATGGTCTATAAGTATTAGAGGTCTTATATATGTTTGTCTCATTCTTATCAAACTTCTATAATAGTCTTATATGTTTGATTCTTATCTTTCTTTTTCTAGATTTTCCATGGTCTGGTAAAGTTAAAGATGTTCTGCAAAATGTCTTTAAACTGCAGAAGTTCAGACCACTTCAGCTTGAAACTATTAACGTAACAATGGCTGGAAAGGAGGTATTTCTTGTTATGCCTACAGGAGGTGGAAAGAGCTTATGTTACCAGTTACCAGCATTATGTTCAGATGGTGTGTACTAATAAAAATTAATTTTGAGTTGAAGAAGTGCTTTGTCATCATACATTTTAAATTCTTTTAAAAAATAATTTCTAATCATACATATGTAAAAATCAAGTGCATTTTTGTTTGATTTCTTCTATATTAATAGAAATTTAAAGTTTTGCTCAAAGGGGGAATTTACTTATTTTTTATTTTAGGTTCAGGGTATATGTGCAGGTTTGTTACATGAGTATATTGTGTGATGCTGAGCTTTGGACTTCTAATGATCTGTCGTCCAAGTAGTCAACACAGTACCTGATAGGTAGCTTTTCAACCCTTGCCCTCCTCTCTCCCTAAAGGGGGAATTTTTAAAACTTCTGAGATGAATCCTTTTATCTGGTTCCTGAAACATAAATTTAAAAGCATATTGCACTGAACATTCAAAACCTTCTAAGCTTTTCAAAACCCTATACTAAATTATTGTTAATCATATTCACCCTACAGCGCTATAGAACACTAGAACAGAAAATAAAACGAGCAAAAACCTCCAAAAATGTTGTAGGAGAAGCAGCTCTAGAAGAAGAATCAGTAGACCTGAATTCTAGTCCCAGATCTTCATTGAGTGTCAGCCACGGTGCTAGGCGCTGGGAGGTACAGTAGTGAGCAAAATGGACGTGGTCTTAGTTTTCACAGAACTCATAGTGTAGAGTAGCACTTTCTCAGACATTAGTGTACATAAGAATCGCCTGAGGATTTGATTGCAGATTCTGATTTTATGTGAGACCAAAGACCCTGCATTTCTAACAAGTTCGCTGGTGCTACTGATATTACTGATTGGGGAGTAGCAAGGGGTCAGCGAGCTTTTTCTTGAAAGGGTAGATAGTAAATAATATAGGCTTGTGGTCCATATGGTCTCCTTGGCAACTCTTCAACCCTGCCATTCTAGCACAAAAGCAGCCACAGGTAACGTGTAAACACATGGGTGTAGCTGTGTTCCATTAAAATAATTTACAAAAATAGGCAACCAGCCCTTACTTTGTTGATCCCTGGTTTAGAGAATACGGGTAATTGTAAGCAATTGCAATAAGAATTTTGGGATACAGGTTTTAATAGGGAATTAAGACTGTACAAAGATCTAGTCTAGGGGCTGTCAGGAAAAACTGTTCTGAGGGAGTGGTGTTTAAGCTAAAAGTTAAAGGGTGAGTAGGCAGAAGGGACAGGGAAGGAAGGGTGTTCATTCAGAAAAGCACCATGTGTGAGATCCAAAAGCAAGAGAGAACATTCACATTATGATGTATTCAGTAACCTAGAGGAATTCCTATGTGGCAGTCAGTGGTAAGACACATGGAAAGAGTTTTATTTTTAAAAACTTTTCCTTATTTTAGCAGGAAGCCATTGAAGGGTTTTACACAGGTAAGAGACTCATTATTTCATGGTTTAGAAGGATAATTCTAGCAGTTAGATGAATTCCAGATACATCTGGAAGATAGATTCAGTGGGACTTGGTATTTATTGTCTGTGGGGAAAGGAGAAAGAATAGTCAAGAATGATGCTCAAATTTTAGGCTTGGACAATGGTGAGGTTCTTCACTGAAATGGGGTACATTGGAGAAAGAACTCTTGGGAATGGAGAGAAGGAGGATGATGAATTTATTTGGGACATGCTGAATTTATGATGCCTTTAAGACATCCAGATGTAATTGTCCTGAGTAGGAGGATGTTTGTGTCTAAAGCCTGGTGTTAGAGGTCTGAGTTGGAGATTGTTAGTATGGAGATGGCACTGAAGCCATTGGAATGAATTATAGAGCAGCATAAGAAGAGAAGAAGGCCTAGAACAGAAACCAGAACACCAAGAGTTTAGGGATAAACAGAAAGAGGGCTTGCAGACAAGGCTGAGAAAGAGTAGCAACATATAGGATAACCAGGATTGTATGTTGTTACTAGAAGCCTAGGGAAGGATGTGTTTGAATGAGGGAGTGGTTAATAGTGATGTCTGTTAGCAAAATGTCAAATACGATAAGGATTAAGTTTCAATGAGTTTAATGACAAAGGACCTTAGCTAGAGCAATTTTATTGAAATGGCTGGGTGGAGACCAAATAGCAGTGGTTTGAAGTGAGTAGGAGTTGAGGAAGTGGAACTGGTGAGTGTGGGATGCTCTTTGGAAAAGAATGGCTATGAAGGGAAGAAGAGAGGGGGCCATAAATTAGGTGTTATCTTAGTCTATTCCAGCTGCTATAACAGAATGCTTTATATCAGTTAATTAACAAACAATAGAAGTTTACCGCTTGCAGCTCTGGAGGCTGGGAAGTCCAAGATCAAGATGCTAATAGATTTTGGTGTTTCGAGATGGGGTGTTTCTCATAGATGGCACCTTCTTGCTGCACCCTCACATGGTGGCAGAGAAAGGGCACTCACTTCAACTTCTTGTAAAATGGCATCAATCCCACTTATGAAAGCAGAGCCCTCATTACTTAATCACTTCCTTGGAGATACCAACATTCAGACCATAGTGGGTGTTTTCCAAGATGAGAGAGACTTGACCATGTTTAAATGTAATGAGTAGGTGCTAGTCAGGAAAAGTGAAAATAATAGGAGAGAGAATAACTGACTGGGCAAAATCCCTAATAAGATCTTAATTTGATTATGTTTTTTAAACATGTCTGCACTCTGCCAAAGGTTGTCATAAGAAACGAACACAGAAACGTAAAGCCATATAATTTTAACTGTAGAATAGCTTTTGTACTTTAAACAGTTTCAATTATAAGGAAGGGGGCATATTACTATAACTTCATTCAGACAGTAAACTGTTCACTGATTTCTACTCAGCATAAATTAATCTTGTATAAAAAGTAAAAATGCTCATGCAACTATCATGTTTAATTATACACACTACTGTTTTTTTGGGAAAGCTTTGTAGTAATTTTTCCCTGATGAAACTGTTTAGTGTTTGAACTGATATGTTACCTCACTGAAATTACCAGTAGTGATTATTTAAAATGATAGCAAATTAAACATTTGAAATGTTAACATCTGTCTTTATTTTTATAAGGATAGAGTTCTGTTTAGTTGTATGTTTGTTTATTTGGCTTATAGTTACCTTGTTTGGTCATTTATTCATATCTAATTAATGAGAGTAAGAAGTAAGTAAGCTTTACTAAAGCTACATTAGAATTAATCTGAATTAATGGGCGGTGCCCACAAGTTAATAAGATGAATGGGCTGGGTGTGGTAGGTCATGCCTGTAATCCTAGCACTTTGGGAGGCCAAGGTGGGCAGATTGCCTGAGCTCAGGAGTTCGAGACCAGCTTGGACAACACAGTGAAACCCTGTCTCTACTAAAATACAAAAGAAATTAGCCAGGCATGGCGGTGGGTGCCTGTACTCCTAGCTACTCGGGAGGCTGAGGCAGGAGAATTGCTTGAACCACAGAGGCAGAGGTTGCAATGAGCCAAGATCGCACCACTGTACTCTAGCCTGGGCAACAGAGCGAGATTCCATCTCTTAAAAAAAAAAAAAAAAGGTGAATGGTTTGCAACTGATTCTGAGGGTGGTGTAAAGTTTAAGATAGTTTTTTTTTCTTTTCTCTCTTTTAGGTTTTACACTCATCATTTGCCCATTGATCTCTCTTATGGAAGACCAATTAATGGTTTTAAAACAGTTAGGAATTTCAGCAACCATGTTAAATGCTTCAAGTTCTAAGGTATGTTTCAGTGGCTTTTTTTTTTTTTTAATATAAACTATTCACTGAAGTAGGAGCTTTACCTGCAGTTGAGTTGCTTATAAAATTATAAACTGTTAACTATTTATATCAGGAGTTGCAAACTACTGCTCTTGGTCAGTTGTGGCCCACTGTCTATTTTTGTATGTCCCATGAATTAAGGATAGTTTTTATATTTTTAAATGGCTAAAAAAAATTAAAACGAGTATTTTGTGAAATGTGAAAATTATTTGCAGTTCAAGTTTCAGTATCCATAAATAAAGTTTTATTGAAACACCACCATGCTCATTTGTTTACATGTTGTCTGTGGCTGCTTTTACAGTATAATGACAGAGTGGAGTAGTTGTGATAGAGACCTTATAGCCCACAAAACCTAATATTTTTGTCTGGTACTTTACAGGAAACATTTGCTGACCTGTTTCGTATTATCTATTCTAAAATAGTAAAGGGAGAATTTCTAATTATGCAGTGTCAGTAAATATGAAATATGAATTACTAAGAAGTTACCCTATACCTGTGGAATTTCTTCTATTTAGGGATGGACTCTTTTACCGTCATCTGTAGAATAAAGCATTTCCCAGCTATTCTTTTTAAAAAAGCATATTATTGAAATCTTCAAAAGGAGAGAGAATAGCATAAAAACTGCCATGTAGCCATTTCCCCCTTCAACAGTTACCAATATATGGCTAATCTTTTTTTTAGTTTATATACCTCCAGTTTTCCCTACCCCCTTCTCCTTAGTTTATTTATTCAGAACAAATTCCAGACATCATATTTTAATTGTAAATTCTTCAGTATGTATCTCTAACTTTAAAGAAAAGTGCTATGCCATCATCACATCTAAAAACTTTAATATCAATTCTTTAGAATTATGAAAAATTCAGATTTCTCTGTCTCATTTGTATGTTTTCTTTTTGTAAATATAGCCTAGATAATATTCATGCATTGTATTGTATTTGGTTGATATACTCATAGGTTCCCTTTATCTCTTTTGTATTTCCCATGCAAATTCTTTGTTGAAGAAACCACATTAATGGTCCTGTATCTTTCTACATTTTCCTGATTGCATCCTTGTGGTGTTTTCTTTTCTTTTCGTTTCATTTTGTTTCTTTTCTTTCTTTTCTTTTCCTCTCTCTCTCTCTCCCTCTTTCTCTCTCTCTCTCTTTTCAGTTCTGGGGTCCATGTGCAAGATGTGCAGGTTTGTTACATAGGTAACTGGATCCTGTTAGATCTAAAAGCCTGATTGTATTTGGAATTTTTCTTTTTTCTTTAACTTTTTTTTTTTGATTTTTGCAAGAGTATGCTTACTGTGGTATCACTCAAGTGGTACATAGTACCTGGTTATCTTTTTGTGATGCTAAACATCGGTGGGTTCAAGTGATGTCTGCCTGATCTCTGGTTTTCAGCTTTTCATCTAATGGTTTTAGCAGCCACCGAGTGGCACCGTGAGAGCCATGATTTCATTAGGGAGGTGCGAAATGGTGATACCTAATTCTGTCACTCTTCGTATTAGCTACACTTTTTCTACAAAAATGAACTTCTTCCTCGTTAACTCTGCATGATGAAAATGCTTGATTTTTTTCTTTCCCCTTTCTTTACCAGTTTTCAGAGTTGGTTTTCTAGCATTCTCCAAAGGTGGTCAACAAGATTTTTAAGGTATTTTTTTTCCCCAAGTATCACTATAAACTTAGACATTTTGAGATATAATGTGATTCACCTTTGGAATCATATAAATATGTATATATGTAATGCTGAAATAGTCCTGTCCTTGGGCAGTGAGAGCCTCTTTAATTGGTTCCTGAATCTTTTCTCTTAACCCCATGGCTTCTGCTCCTTGCTTTCTTTTGCAGTAAGATAATCCATGTTCATTTTATGCATTTCTTCTGCAGACCTAGAGTCAGCCATACCTCTAAGAAGCCCTGCTTCCTTTAGTTTACCCATATATTTTTGTTTTATTTAAACTCCATGTCATTCTATTATAACTGCTCCTTCATTCAACAAAATCAGTCTGTGGAGAAAACTGCTTTCTAATAATGTACTTTCTTAAAATTGAAAAAGAACATAATAGTAATAGAAAGTAGTTTAGAAAGTTGCAGATAATTACAAGTTCATGATATATCCCCACTGCTTGAAAAGTTGGAGAGAGAAAAAAAGAACATCTGTATCCTAGAATATATCTAGGAATTAACAAACTGCGGCCGGGCGCAGTGGCTCATGCCTGTAATCCCACATTTTGGGAGGCCGAGGTGGGTGGATCACCTGAGGTCGAGAGTTCGAGACCAGCCTGACCAACATGGAGAAACCCCGTCTCTACTAAAAGTACAAAATTAGCCAGGCGTGGTGGCACATGCCTATAATCCCAGCTACTACGGAGGCTGAGGCAGGAGAACTGTTTGAACCTGGGAGGCAGAGGTTGCAGTGAGCCGAGATCGTGCCATTGCACTCCAGCCTGGGCAACAAGAGTGAAACTCCGTCTCAAAAAAAACCAAAAAAAACCAAACTGCTTTGCTGGGATGATGAAAGCAGTTTGATTGTCTCTTTCTATCCCATTCACTGGCATGTTTTTATACTTTTTTGGTCCTCTTTAGGTTAGAAGGAAAAAAATGACATCTAATGTGCTAAGTATTATATAGAATTGTATTAGAGTACTAAGAAGCTAATAAATGTTATCTTTTAAGATTTATTATTATCTTAATTTAATGAGTGATACTTTGTGAAACCCCATGGTCTTTATGTTTAAATAAAGAGATTAAAAGATTTGATGGCATCATTTAAGAAGTTAATAAATAATAAATTTTGTTCACATACATAAAGGGATTATAAATATAATGTTAAAATTAATAAAACCCACCTTTATAACCATAACAATTGCATCTAGCTCACATTTTAGAATATATTATGAACAATTTAGAATTATCCCTTTATAGAGTAAATGCTCTTCATTGGACTATCTGTTCATGTTCATTGTTTTTGTTCTTTTTTGTCAAGTGAGTTTTTTTTACTCATCAACAATGTAGATGTTAGTAAATAACTAGAATGCTATTTACATAGCTGCCATGATGTTTAGTACTGGGACATGGTTTCGGTTTTAATGAACCAAACATCTGCTCCTAGAAGAGCCAAAGTCTATTATTGCTTTGGAGAAATGAACGTTTTCATTTACCACCTAGTATTTCAGTCTGCCAGCTTAGTTTTACTATCATTGTGTCTGTTTTTTCTTTTAATAGGAGCATGTTAAATGGGTTCATGCTGAAATGGTAAATAAAAACTCCGAGTTAAAGCTGATTTATGTGACTCCAGAGAAAATTGCAAAAAGCAAAATGTTTATGTCAAGACTAGAGAAAGCCTATGAAGCAAGGAGATTCACTCGAATTGCTGTGGATGAAGTTCACTGCTGTAGTCAGTGGGGACATGATTTCAGACCTGGTATGTATGTTTTATCTAGAAAGCTTTTTGATGTCATAGACCGTGTCCTTACTCAGCTTGGCATGATGGAAATCTCGGCTTCTATTAAAATCAGCCTCAAGTAGTTACACACTGAGTATCTCTTATCCAGAATGCTTGGAACCAAAAGGGTTTTAAAGTTTGGATTTTTTTGAATTTGGGATGATCAGCCTGTATTACTCATTTGATCTTGCCTCATTATGAGGAGGACTGAGAAGCAGAATCTTTAGTTTCATTCCCCTCTGTAGTCTGTAGTTTAATTGCCTTTGTCAATTATGGACAAATATGAACACATATGTTTACTAGCCAATAGTGGACATCTTTTTGGCATTTATGACATCTAGGTATTCCTTCACATTTGTTGAAGAATTTGCATCTGTTTCAAAGTTGTCATCTTTAGTCATCATTCTGGAGGTCTTTTTAGCACCCACCTGCAACTCCTCAGCATTAAACTTTGATGAGATATTTTAGTGACCTTTTTCTTCACCCCACCACCTAATCCTACAGTCATAGCCTAAAGTTAGTTACTCAGAATTGTTATATGCAAAAAAAGTCTTAAATTCAAAAATCCGACTCCCTGGCTTCAACCTCTTTTCCTTCTGAAGCTGTTCACACTCATTAGGATTTGCTGGATCCCTCTTTTACTCCCTGCTTATTTATCCAGGCTCCCGTCCCTACATAGCAATCACTCTTTTTCCCGTCCAGACACTGTGCTGTTGCCCCTGACTTCTGTTATGTTTGCCCTGGACTGCCTGGCCATTCTGCCAGTCTGCTTCAGGTTTTGTGCCTGAGACGCTGGATTCATCTAGACTTCCGCTTTCCCTATTCCTGCTGCTTGGCTACTAAACATTATCCAAAAAAAAAAAAAAAAAAATTGCATAACTCTGTTCAGCTTTTCATTATCCTCAGCTGTCCTTATACTTGTCCCTATTTAAACTCCTTTATACATTCCTTCCAACAAATGTCTCGTATCATTAACTTTCTATTCAGGCCCTAACTTGTACTTAGCAGATGCTTTCTGCTTCACAGGAAATAGATGCCATCAGGTATGAAAAGCTCCTCTTTCTACTTTCAAACATTAGTAATCTTTGTTTTGTTTTTTTTCTTTTGTTAAGGCAGAAAAGACCACTGCTTTATAAGGATAACCATGACCACTCCCGTTTCATCCTTTCCTGCCTTCTTAAGACCTTGCACTGCCAAGTTCCTCACTCCTTCACTTTGAGTCTCTTTTGTCCCCTCCCTAAAAACAGAAACTAAAACACCCTTCTGATCTTTTGCACCTTTTAATGTTACTGTCCTCTTTCTGTTCTTTCTGTCACCATCAGACTTCTCAGCTTACCATCTCCATTTGTCACCTTTAACCCATTCTGAACTAATTGAATCATATGCTTCTGCCGCCACCGTACTATTGAAACAGGTCATCGGTGACCCACCCCCAGTGGCTTCATCACGTGGTCTCATTTTCATTCCTCTTCCCACTTAACTTCAATAGCATTTTATATATTCACCTCTCACCTTGCCACATGCTACTCCCTTGGTTACTGTAGGTCAGTGTCTTCCTTTCCATTATTACCTCCTTCGCTCGTCTTCGTCTTCTTTTAAATATTAGTGTTCCCTAGGGTTCTGACCTCAGTCTTTACCCTTTCTTACATTTCTCCAGGGATAGTGAGCTTGTAGCCCGAAGACTGCATTCTCTACCTACAGAATTATTATGGGCATTGTTTTTATTTATATATTTTAAATGGATTTAAATGCCTTAAACAGGATGTATACTCCTTTCTATTAAGGACCCCGCTTTCTTAACCAGATAGCGCCACATGGTTGTTACCTGGTGGCCACTGAAGTTACCCGATTTGTGACTCTTGCCCTATTTTCAACCTAAGTGGTGCGATCACTTACGATTATCACCCTTGCTTAAGTATTACCATGACTTATGTTGTCTCTGTGGATCTGCTGCCAAAGTGTAAAACATTATTCCCATATCTAATTATCTAATTTCTAAACTTTACATTTATACTCCTAATTGTTTATCAGAAATGTGTATCTAAATTAGCATGAACAAAACTAAATTCCCCCCAAAGAGAACTGCTCTTTTTCTTCCAACTGGGAGTCACTATTTTCCCCTAACTCTACTTGACATTCTAACCAAAAACTTTATTTTCTTCACCTTTCCTTTCTCCCTTCTCCTCTCTAATCCCAAGCAATTTTCCCCTTCAGTCTTCTCTGTCTTAGAAAGTCATCCACTCACTCACATGTTTGCTGAAGCCAAAATTGTAGCAGTTATCTTTATCATTTAGATTCCAGTCAGGAGACAGTTATTTGAACACAGAGGATTTTTTATAAAGAATTGTGAACTAGGTAAAAAGTAGCTACATAGATAACTGAAAAAGTAAAAAGAAAACTAATATATCATGGAGTTAAAAACTGGAAGAAGCAACAGCCACCTGTAGGGCTGGGAGAACAGGAAGATTGGAACAAATAAGACTTAGAAACTTAAAGGAGAGGCCCCTGTGGAACTGAGCTCCCTGGTGCTGGAGCCTCTTGGTAGAGCCAGAGGTGGGGTACATCTGTGATACAGCTGGTTCTCCAAAGGCTGAAAAAACTGCCAGCTGTATTTAGTTGCTCTAAAGGAAAGAAGTGCTGCTACAGGGATGAGAAGCCTTGCTGGGGTGGCAGTCACAGGAACACAAGCAAGCCCACAGGAAGCAGTTAGGGAGGAAGCAGCCATGGAGTCTTCCATGCAGGGCCAGCAGGCAAAGCTGACGTGTAGTGTGCAGAGCCCTTGGTGCAGCATCCCAAAGCAGAGTATAGAAGGTAGGGTTAGAGATGACAAAAAAATGATGGATGACATACCATCCTTGATTTATGCTCCCTTTGCAGGTCCAGTCCACCACTAAGTGTTGTCAGCTCTGCCTCTAAAATGAATCTCAAGTTTGTCTGTGCACCTACGTCTTACATACAGTTGAGCTCTCTTCCACTGGTCTACTGCAGTAGCTTCCTAAGTAGTCTGTGATTCCAGTCTTACCCTTTTTGTTCATTCTCCACAGAGCAACCAGTGATATTTTCTAAATATAAATCAAATCATGTTATTTCCCTACCTAAACTAGCCAGTAGCTACTGTGTACTTAGCATAAAACCCCAAAGTTCTTAACTGGGGCCCATAGGGTAGTAGGTGATCTGCCCCCATCTGTCTACCGGATTTCCTACTCTTCCTCTCTTACTTCTTAAGCCCCAGCTATACTGGGCTTATCATTATGAGACTTACCACTCTTTTTTTTTTTTTTTTGAGAGGGAGTCTCGCTCTGTGGCCCAGGCTGGAGTGCAGTGGCCGGATCTCAGCTCACTGCAAGCTCCGCCTCCCGGGTTTACGCCATTCTCCTGCCTCAGCCTCCCGAGTAGCTGGGACTACAGGCGCCCGCCACTTCGCCCAGCTAGTTTTTTGTATTGTTTTTAGTAGAGACGGGGTTTCACCGTGTTAGCCAGGATGGTCTCGATCTCCTGACCTCGTGATCCACCTGTCTGGGCCTCCCAAAGTGCTGGGAGTACAGGCTTGAGCTACCGCACCCAGCCTGACTTACCACTCTCTAATGGCATATTTATTGGCTTACTCTTTGTATTGTCTTGTTTCTTTGCTTGAATTACAGACACATTTGCATAGCATTTTTGTCTTGTTCATCACTCTATCTTCAGTGCCTAGGGAAGTGCTTGGCACCCAATTAAAAAGGTGTTCAACATTTATCTACTGATGAATGGGTAAATCTAGCACTCTCTCCCTCCTCCCTGCCACCTGCATATCCCAGTAGTCACTAGGACCTGTAGGTTCATGTATGTCTCTTTACTCTTTATGATTTGTCCTTAATGTCATGTCTTATTTTATAGTCTGTATTATTTTTCTAGTCTGTTACTGCCATGCTGGTTTTCCTTCAGTATTTTGTCTATTCCAGTCTATATTTTGCACTATCACCAAAAGATGATTTATGAAGCATACGTCTTTAAAAATTACATGATGGACTGGGCTTGGTGGCTTACGCCTATAATCCCAGCACTTTGGGAGGCCGAGGCGGGTGGATCACCTGAAGTCAGGAGTTGAAGACCAGCCGGGCCAACACGGTGAAACCCCATCTCTACAAAAAATGTAAAAATTAGCCAGATGTGGTGGTGTACGCCTGTAATCCCAGTTACCCGGAAGGCTGAGGCAGGAGAATCGCTTGAATCCAGGAGATGGAGGTTCCAGTGAACCGAGATTATGCCACTGCACTTCAGCCTGGGTGACAGAGTGAAAGTCCATTTCAAAAAAAAATTACATGATGACTCCTCATTTCCTATAGGATAAAGTCTCAGCTTAGAATCAACTGGCTGAATTGTTCATAGCTTGTCTCTTTTTTTGAGACGGAGTCTCGCTCTGTCGCCCGGGCTGGAGTGCAGTAGCGCAATCTCGGCTCACTGCAAGCTCCGCCTCCCGGGTTTACGCCATTCTCCTGCCTCAGCCTCCCAAGTAGCTGGGACTACAGGCGCCCGCCACCACGCCCGGCTAGTTTTTTGTATTTTTGGTAGAGACGGGGTTTCACCATGTTAGCCAGGATGGTCTCCATCTCCTGACCTCGTGATCCGCCAGCCTTGGCCTCCTCACCTGCGTTCTACATAACAGTGTCAGTTAGGGTTCAGGCAGGGAAGCAGAGTCACGATGAATGTTACGGGATAACGGTTTTACTGTAGGAAGTAGATCTTGAACAATTGTGGGAGGAACTGGGGAAGTGAAGGTCTGAAGAGGGGAGTTGGAGGATTAGAGAAAAGTAACGGATTGATGCCTAAGCACTGGTGCAGGAGGACGAGGCAGAGCCTGTAGGGAAATCTGCATCTGGCATGTACAGTGGCAAAGAGGACCCCTAAAGGGAAGGTCGTGGAAGGGTCTCTGGTAAGCTACTTCCTGTGAGTAGCTGTGGCCTCTGTGGGTCTGCTGTTGACTGGCAAGACCTGCAGTTGGGAGGAACAGCTGAATGAGGAGTGGAAAAGAACTAGGATGACCTAGAACTGGCTGAGCACTTCTGCATCTGTCCATCATCCTCTCTGCTTGTAAAGACCTTGAAGGAGCAATGTTAGCTGGTTCACTTCTGCCACCAAATCTTGCACAAGTTCCTCTTTTGGGTCAGCTCTAACTTGGAACAGGAAAGAGATTCTGGGAAATGTAATTTCCAGCTTAATGGATTGGACAATAAATCCATCCACCACAAGACTCTGTGACAGCCCCAGTGAACTGCTTGCTGGTGTCTGAACATACTTTCATGCCAGTGTATTTGCAGTGTATATGCTGTTTCCTCTGCGTGATGTTCGTGTCTTCCTAGTGAACTTCTGCTCATTCTCTTAAGACATAACTCAAGTATTATCTCCTTGAAATCTTCACTTCTCAAGCAGCTGTTCTGTCCTCTGTGTTTTCACAGTAGTCCTCTACTTAGCATATAAGCAATTTCTACCACATTTTTTTTCACTTTCCCCCAAATAGTTCAAGTTCTTAAGGGAGATTAAAGACAGTTTAGCTAGGGATTTAGATGCATATAACAAGTTTGAGCCTAGAATGGTTTCCGAGAAATAGGTGATATACAAAGCAGTGCTGCCCTTACCAAGCTTTATTTAGTCTGATGACACTAGGTGGTAGCAGGGGTTTGTCTGATGGCCTGTTTTATCTTTTGTTAGTTGTAATAAATTAAAACACTGTGGCTATACCCACTGTCTCTTGAGTCCACTGTGACCAAAAATAATGTCTGGAATAAATACAATAAAGCCTGCACATCAAAGAGGCTAACACAGAACTGCATATTTACTGCTATAGATGGCTGTGGAAATAAAATCATAATAATCATCGATTATCTGCATAATGTTAAAAGGTATAGTTTACTCTAACTCTTAAAGGATAGAAAAAGGGCTACTTTATTTGTTTTTTCAGATTATAAGGCACTTGGTATCTTAAAGCGGCAGTTCCCTAACGCATCACTAATTGGGCTGACTGCGACTGCAACAAATCACGTTTTGACGGATGCTCAGAAAATTTTGTGCATTGAAAAGTGTTTTACTTTTACAGCTTCTTTTAATAGGCCAAATCTATATTATGAGGTATGTAATTTTTATGTCCATTCATTACTTTCGTGAAGAATTACACACAGAGGATCTACCTTTTTATTATGTTTGTTTACATGAGCAGCAGTTACATACTTTACAAAAACTTTTAACATTAGGAGGTAATTATAAGTAGATTCTGTAATTAGGGCTTCATTCATGTATCTTTTGCTACATAATCCGTTGTTAGATTAAACGGAAGACACTCTTGCTAGGTGATACTTTTTATAAAATATATGAGTAAGTTATATATCTTTGTTAAATTTCTGTATGTTCTTTTTTGTGTAAAGATGGGGAGAAAGGATGGAGTGATACTAAGGACCCTAATAACATCTCTGTTCAAATTAATTACTAATTAATAGAAGTATTAATATGCCATTAAAGATTTGCCAATTCTATTTAGATTTTACTTGATAAACTTGAAAAATAACCTAACAGCTGTCTTTTCTTTCTTTCTAAATCCTTTTAAGAATAGATTTAAGGCCGGGCGCGGTGGCTCATGCCTGTAATCCCAGCACTTTGGGAGGCCGAGACGGGCGGATCACAAGGTCAGGAGATCGAGACCATCCTGGCTAACACGGTGAAACCCCGTCTCTACTAAAAATACAAAAACTAGCCGGGCGACGTGGCGGGCGCCTGTAGTCCCAGCTACTCGGGAGGCTGAGGCAGGAGAATGGCGTAAACCCGGGAGGCGGAGCTTGCAGTGAGCTGAGATCCGGCCACTGCACTCCAGCCTGGGCGACAGAGCGAGACTCCGCCTCAAAAAAAAAAAAAAAAAAAGAATAGATTTAATATTTTTCTGAGTTTTCATTCAGTAGTTATTTATGTTACAGTTTGTTTTTATAAAAGTAGCATCACAAAACAAAAAAGTCTTCATCCTTACAAGTTATTCACTGCTCCTGTGCTTGCTCTTCTCTGGTAAATTAAAAAAATAAAGATCAAGAAGAGTCTGGGAGGAGGAACAGATGAGTCAGATGAGTTGAATCCTATGAGTAAGTGAAAGAGTAATAGAAAAACACTATGGTCATGAAAGAACTGCATCCTGAAAGTTGTGAGTAGACAGCCACTTGAATGGTACTCATTCATTTACTTTTTAATAAGTTAAGTTTTTTTTAGGTTCGGCAGAAGCCCTCAAATACTGAAGATTTGATTGAGGATATTGTAAAGCTCATTAATGGGAGATACAAAGGGCAATCAGGTAATGTAAAAACCAACTTTGGAGACAGAGATAACTTTCAAAAAGTGACTTCATATTATATTGAGAATTATACTGATAACTGAATAACACCAAAAAAAAATTAATGTATAGCAGAAGATACTTGAAAATGTGTGATAAAATTAATTCACTTGATCTTAGAAATTGGGTGTGACATTTGCTTATGCCATAGATTATGAGTCATCAAATTGCCTGATCTATTTTTGCTTATTTACACTTGCTTTAGCATAGACCTGATGACTTAATATGAATTATCAACAGCACGTATTTAGTACGTATCCACTGAGTACAAAAGAGTGGATTAAGCAACTGATGTTCTAAAGGGATAGAAAATATACTCCCTTATAGTAAAGGACACATTAAAGCAGTAAGTAAATCCAGTAGTACGTACTGAATAGATTAGGACATGAACAAAGATGTTCATGTCCTAATTCCTAACCTGTATGTTACCTCACATGGCGAAAGGAAATTAGAGTTGCACATGGAATTGAGACTGTTGATTAGCTGATCTTAAAATCGGGAGATTATTTTAGATTGTGTGATGTGAGAAGAACTTGACACCATGATTTTGATCCAGTGCAAGCCATAGTACACTTCTAAATCTAAACTTCAGAAATGTTAAGAATAAATCTGTGTTGTTTAAAGTCACCATATAACCAGTAAACCATATATACATGGTTTTCTGGGTTTAATGACTAAACAAATGTTACCGAAGCAAAGAATTTGTGTAAAAGTAGCATTTTAAACTGTTCTATGGATTTTCAGGAGGCAGTAATGGGTGTCCTGGGTAAAGGAGTTCTAGGGTCAAATAAATTTGAGAAAGGTTGTAGGTATTTATTCTGCCTGGACATTCACAGGGTGTATCAGCAGACTAGAAGCTCTGACCATCCCTGAAAATAGAGACACCCATTTAACTTTGTTGAATGCAATGTTCTCCAAATTGATGTGCATGCAAATTAATCTAAATTAACCCAGAATTAATCCAGAGAACACTGCATTCATAGCACTTTTGTTAACATCTTACAGACATCAGTTTGAGAAATATTGTGTAGTGGGAAATAAAGAGAGAAAAGAGATAACAGGAATGAAAACTGATGGCTCAGGCTCATTTCTGCTTTAAAGCAAGCTGGTGCTCAAGTCTGGAATTATACCAAAATGTCAATATATGCACAAGGCCTTGAAATTTTTCATAATTCTTTTTTTCCTTCTGTGCATTGTATTAATCAGTGTCCCGAATGTGTGTGTTGAAAATTGTCTTACAGGAGTATACCATATCTATCTAACAAATGCACATATTTTACTGCAGGAATCATATATTGTTTTTCTCAGAAAGACTCTGAACAAGTTACGGTTAGTTTGCAGAATCTGGGAATTCATGCAGGTGCTTACCATGCCAATTTGGAGTCAGAAGATAAGACCACAGTTCATAGAAAATGGTCAGCCAATGAAATTCAGGTTAGGTATATAAATCTTCCATGGAAGCCTAATTTACATTTAAAATATTTAAACTTGATTTAATTAACTGATAAAATGTTAAAATATTTCAGGTAGTAGTGGCAACTGTTGCATTTGGTATGGGAATTGATAAGCCAGATGTGAGGTTTGTTATTCATCATTCAATGAGTAAATCCATGGAAAATTATTACCAAGAGAGTGGACGTGCAGGTATGTAGGACTCAAATCCAGAAGTAAATTTTTAGAAAGCTTTTCCCAAAAACACATTATAAATGTTTAGTAAGTCTGTATATTTTATCTTTATTGGATAGTATTTTTAGAACAATGTATTTTTACCAGTTTGACACTTACTTGCATATGGAGAAATTTTTACTTATGTTCTGTTGTTATCTGAATTGTTTCTTCTTATGTGTGTTAAGATAATTTGATGTTCATCTTTGCCTCCTGAATTTTTAATTAGTGATTTCAAATCTGTAACTTAACTGGATTATAGACACATTTTTTAACTTAGTAGAGCTGATTATTGATGTCTCTTTAGAGTGTTTTTTAATTTGAGGGTACCCATTACAAATTAACTTCCACATCTCTAAAATTTCTAGATGTAGTATAAAACATTGCCTGCTAATTTTACATATACCATTTTTGCATATTTTGAATTTTTAAATGTAATTCTGCAATCTCAAGGTTTCTGCAATCTCAAGGTTTCTCACACCACAGGTCGAGATGACATGAAAGCAGACTGTATTTTGTACTATGGCTTTGGAGATATATTCAGAATCAGTTCAATGGTGGTGATGGAAAATGTGGGACAGCAGAAGCTTTATGAGATGGTATCATACTGTCAAAACATAAGCAAGTAAGCCACATACCTTTTTATAACTTTTATCAATTAAATATGAAAGTATATGACATCATTTTTAAGTTCGTACTAAATACATTGGTGTAACACCAAAGTACAGATCTATAAAAGCAGATGTTGGAGGGTAGGTAGGGCATCAAGAAAAGATGCCCTATCTTTGAGATAATCCTCCAAAACTACTTTTTTAATTGAAGGTTTTGGAGACCCACTGATAGCAGTTGAAGCCTTTTTTTCCTCTGGCACTGGTGTACAGTTACATGCTTTAATAATTTTGGAAAGGTCTATGGTTAAGATAGGCATTTTGAGAGTCAAGCTCAGTAACATGTGCCATCCTGCTAGCTCATGTGTCAATGAAGTACCAAGTTTCTCCTTAAGAAGTAAGTTTAAATCTACTTAGGGTGGCTTTAGTTAGACTATATAGTTTCCTGAAAGCTTTTTGTCATAGTTATCTTCGTGCTCTTATTGCCTATCACATAAAAAGTGCTCAGAAATGTCGAGGTGGTAAATAGCAGACAGACAATGATAGAAATGTTCTTTCTTTCCAACAGATGCTACAATAATCTAGTTGGAAGAAATGAGAAAATGAAAATGTCTTTAAAAGCCCAGTAGATTCTCATGAAGCATATTTTAAGGCTTCGACTCAAATATTGCTACTTAAACATATAAGAAACTATTTTACTGTCAAGAATATTCTCCTAATAGTTGGAAAACATTGAATTTAAAAATGGAACTCAGACAATTTTTTAAAGGGTTTATCAAGAATATGTAGGGAAAAAAATCCTATGTCGGGGGCACAATGTGCCCCAAAGATGTTCATGTCCTAATTCCTAACCTCTATGTTACCTCACATGGCAAAAGGAAATTAGAGTTGCACATGGAGTTAAGACTGTTCATTAGCTAACCTTAAAATCGGGAGATTATTTTAGATTGTATGATGTGAGAAGAACCTGACACCCTGATTTTGATCCAGTGAAACCCACAGTACACTTCTAAACTACAGAAATGTTAAGAATAAATCTGTGTTGTTTAAAGCCACTAAGTTTATGGTAATATTATGGCAGTTATAGGAAGCGAATACAGTATATAATGGTGTAATCTGAAAGAGATTCTTAAAACTTTATTATATCCTCTAATAATCTGTATCTTTAAATGTGTTTGCAGATGTCGTCGTGTGTTGATGGCTCAACATTTTGATGAAGTATGGAACTCAGAAGCATGTAACAAAATGTGTGATAACTGCCGTAAAGACAGTGGTGAGTTTCTTGTTTTGTAAACCTTTATAGGCTAACACAGTCATATATTGCCTAGTGACGGAGATGCGTTCTGAGAAATGCATCACTAGGTGATTTCGTCATTGTGCAAACATCAAAGTGTACTTACATAAACCTAGATGGTATAGTCTCCTAGGTTATATGGTATAGCCTATTGATCCTAGGCTACCAATCTGTACAGCGTGTTACTGTACTGCATACTGCAGACAACTGTAACACATTGCTAAGTATTTGTGTATCTAAACATAAAGTACAGTAAAAATATGGTATTATAATCTCTTGGGACCACTGGCCTGTACGTGGTCCATCACTGACCAAAATATTATGTGGCACAAAACTGTATATACAGCTGGGACATGAGAGAAGTATTAGACTTCCAAATGGATTTAAAAGATTAAAGTGTGACTCAGATTTTCCAGAATTAAAAGTATCAACATGAAGTTTTGAAACAAAGGTGAATAAAAGGAAAAGTCTTATTTGTATGCACACATTTTATATTGCTACACCGAGGATGTGAAATTTTTAAGAAATTAAGGAAAATATTTGAATTCTTCTGAATAGAAATGCTATTCTGTAAGAAAACGCTAACCATGTGATAATCTCTAATACTTTATAGTCACTAATTGAGAAGAAAATTTAGTGCAAAATTCTCTATTATAGAGAATCATTTTTGATCCAGTTAATGGCTAATTAGTCATAGGAGATTTACTTAAAATTCTTATAAATGTAGATCAGCAGGACTTGTTTTCTGAGCATTGATCACAACCCTGCTATCAAAACAGGATCTGGTCAAACAAGATGTAGCAAAGAAACTGGCCCAAACCAGTTAGAACTAGAAAATATATTTGCATACTGTAAGACACTCCCACTAGCACCATGACAGTTTACAAATGCCATGACAATGCCCGAAAGTTACATGGTTCTAGGAACTCCCTACCCTTTTCTAGAAGATTCACGAGTAATATTCCCCTTATTTAGCATATAACTAAGGAGCAGCTGTAAATATCGCTAGTGAGCAATCTACAGTGCCACTCTGCCTTTGGGGTAGCCCTACTTTGTCTGTGGAGCCGCCATTTTCTATACTCTATTGCTAATAAACTTACTGTGCTTTCACTTTACTCTGTTGGCTTGCTCTCAGATTCTTTCTTGCATGAAACTGGGAACCCTCCTGGGCTGAGTCCCAATTGTGGGATTTGCCTGCATCATTTTGGCACTGTATTTTAACTTTTTGTCATCTGTGTGTTGTATTTGAAGATCTGGACCAGCCAGTACCTCATGGTAAGACCTTACTGAGTTCTGATGCCTTGTTAGGTGGAAGCCACTACATTTTTAACTTTGCAGAGAAACTTACGAGTTTATTAAACCATCTTATAAAATAACAAGAGTGTTATATATAAATCAGAGTACTGGTCTGTTAATAATCGGGGTATCAGTTGAGGACATTCTTGTTGCTAAATCAGAGCGCACAGGAGCCTATAACTAGACAGGGTCTCCTATACAGCATACCTCTTAGTAACTTAATAATCACATCTGGCAGACACATTGATTTCTAGAGTATATGGCAGGGCTTCTGATAACCATTTTTTTTTTTTTTTAATATCACTGTAAACCCCACAATGTAGAGACCATAACTTGGTCTGGTGACAGAGACTTGAGGAATAGCCTAGTCTTCATTCAGAATACATTTAAAAATCAGTGTTTAGGGTGGCTCACATTGATAACCAGCTTTAAACCAGTTTAACCACTTAAGATAGCCTATCCTTGCCCTCATTTCTAAATCCCAGTTACCTGCTACCATATTTGTTTTATTACAGCATTTGAAAGAAAGAATATAACAGAGTACTGCAGAGATCTAATCAAGATCCTGAAGCAGGCAGAGGAACTGAATGAAAAACTCACTCCACTGAAACTGATTGATTCTTGGATGGGAAAGGGTGCAGCAAAACTCAGAGTAGCAGGTGTTGTGGCTCCCACACTTCCTCGTGAAGACCTGGAGAAGATTATTGCACACTTTCTAATACAGCAGTATCTTAAGTATGTACAAACCCATTCATTATCCTTTCAGGTTGTCTTTATGGTTTTTCTTTTTAATTGCAACAGAATACACGGTTTTGCAGTTATTTTGTGTGAACTTTTAAATGCTATAGAAATTTACCTAAAACACTCAAACTTTAATCACTATAAATCAAAAAATGTAACAAAAATATTTTCTTTAAAGGCTTTATTTGCATTCTTGTTTTATTATTTCAAGCCAATGTGTTAAAAATTATTGCAGTTCTTTTATAAATTTGTTTTCTGTGATTCCTTCAAAAACTTTCTTATTGTTGGCCTTTATTTTATGCAGAGAAGACTACAGTTTTACAGCTTATGCTACCATTTCATATTTGAAAATAGGACCTAAAGCTAATCTTCTGAACAATGATGCACATGCTATTACTATGCAAGTGACAAAGTCCACGCAGAACTCTTTCAGGGTAACTGGCTATTAATTTTCAGTTTTATATATTTAAAGTTTATTATATTTATTTTAAAAGTATATTAAAGCCTATGGGATGCTTTTCTGTCATATTCCCTAGGTCCAGTTTTCTGATTAGATTTCTGGTTTTCTGATTAGATTTCTGGGTATGGAAGAGAGAAAACGTAGTTTTCTGTAAAGATATAAGTGAAAGAATTTAGACTGGCCTTTTAACATAAACTAGGGGTTTCCAATCTCTTGGAATGGGAGGACTCCATTTGAATATCTAATTTTGTTATGCTACCTGCTCTTATTTGGTTGTGATTACTAATAGTTGAGAAGTCTGTTTCTGCTGTTCCAGCGGTTAAAAACCACTGTTATAAACCAAATACTATCAAGTCTGCAAAAGCATGTCAGGTGCCATTGTGTCTCAGGACATTTGAGGTCTTTAGAACTTCTCTCACAATGTAGCCCCTTTTATTCAAAATAGAGCTCATATTTGAATAGACATTTGCAGATAAAAAAAAAAACTAGATCCCTGTATACTTAAAAAGCCAACTGATACAGAAAGAATATTTTGAAATCTTTAATCTCATGAGAAAACTGAATGGCTGAATTTTTACCAAAGTGCTTGCTTTGTTATTGTTTTCGTAGGCTGAATCATCTCAGACTTGTCATTCTGAACAAGGTGATAAAAAGATGGAGGAAAAAAATTCAGGCAACTTCCAGAAGAAGGCTGCAAACATGCTTCAGCAATCTGGTTCTAAGAATACAGGAGCTAAGAAAAGAAAAATTGATGATGCCTGAAATGAATGTTACTAAATTTTCTAATTAAAGATGGTTTATGCATGTATATGCCATTATTTTTGTAGTTAGACAAAAGTTTAATTTTTAAAGCAATTTCACTGATATTTTATATGTATGGATCTGTATTTTCAGAGCTTATCTCTGAAGATCTAAACTTTTGAGAACGTTTGAAAATTAGAGATCATGAATTATATAATTTTTCAGTATAATACAAGGGAAAAATTTTTATGTAAAACACTTTATATGTAAAATATTTGAGAATAAGTTCATATAATTGTCTTAAGTTTTTTATGCCTTTATATACTTAGCTATATTTTTTCTTTTGACATAACTATCTTTTTGAAAGCAGTATTATACTGACAGGCTCACTGAGTGATACTTTAAGTTAAATATGTAGATCAGGGATGTCCAATCTTTTGGCTTCCCTGAGCCATACTGAAGAAGAATTGTCTTGGGCCGCACATAAAATATGCTAACACTGACGATAGCTGATGAGCTTAAAAAAAAAAATTGCAAGAAAATCTCATGTTTTAAGAAAGTTTACAGGCCGGGCGCGGTGGCTCAAGCCTGTAATCCCAGCACTTTGGGAGGCCGAGACGGACGGATCACGAGGTCAGGAGATCGAGACCATCCTGGCTAACACTGTGAAACCCCGTCTCTACTAAAAAATACAAAAAACTAGCCGGGCGACGTGGCGGGCGCCTGTAGTCCCAGCTACTCGGGAGGCTGAGGCAGGAGAATGTCGTGAACCCGGAAGGCGGAGCTTGCAGTGAGCTGAGATCTGGCCACTGCACTCCAGCCCAGGCGACAGAGCGAGACTCCGTCTCAAAAAAAAAAAAAGAAAAAAAAAAAAAAAAAGAAAGTTTACAAATTTGTGTTGGGCTGCATTCAAAGCTGTCCTGGGCTGCATTAGGCCTGTGGGCTAGAGTTGGACAAGATGATTTCAGGTTATAAAACCAGAAGTACAATTCAAACAAAAAAGGAGTAAGTCATCAATATAATATTAGCAGATGAGATACTGCTACATCTCTATTTAAAGTAAAATAAAACCGATTTTAAAGTTCCTGAAACCACAGTCATATTTTGACATTTCACAAAGAATGGTTCTAGTCTACTGGAGTACATTTGGCTAAGTAGATAACTTAGCTAAATTTGCTTCAAAGCTAAATCACAAGTAAACATTTATGTTTAGAACACAGAAATAAATAACTTAAGATTTTTATCGCCGGGCGCGGTGGCTCAAGCCTGTAATCCCAGCACTTTGGGAGGCCGAGACGGGCGGATCACGAGGTCAGGAGATCGAGACCATCCTGGCTAACACTGTGAAACCCCGTCTCTACTAAAAAATACAAAAAACTAGCCGGGCGACGTGGCGGGCGCCTGTAGTCCCAGCTACTCGGGAGGCTGAGGCAGGAGAATGTCGTGAACCCGGAAGGCGGAGCTTGCAGTGAGCTGAGATCTGGCCACTGCACTCCAGCCCAGGCGACAGAGCGAGACTCCGTCTCAAAAAAAAAAAAAAGAAAAAAAAAAAAAAAAGAAAGTTTACAATTTGTGTTGGGCTGCATTCAAAGCTGTCCTGGGCTGCATTAGGCCTGTGGGCTAGAGTTGGACAAGATGATTTCAGGTTATAAAACCAGAAGTACAATTCAAACAAAAAAGGAGTAAGTCATCAATATAAATATTAGCAGATGAGATACTGCTACATCTCTATTTAAAGTAAAATAAAACCGATTTTAAAGTTCCTGAAACCACAGTCATATTTTGACATTTCACAAAGAATGGTTCTAGTCTACTGGAGTACATTTGGCTAAGTAGATAACTTAGCTAAATTTGCTTCAAAGCTAAATCACAAGTAAACATTTATGTTTAGAACACAGAAATAAATAACTTAAGATTTTTATCTAAGCAGTCAGTGCTGTATTGGAAAGATTATAAATAAACTATTTGAACTGATTTCAAACTTGGAATTTATGTTTTTATACTTTTCCACTAATACCATTATCACTTCAGTAATTTTCAGTGTGGTCATCATTAACTCAATGCAGTCATTCATTTTATTGACTTGTGATTCTTCTGGTGTCATCTGGAACTTTATATGATTCTTGAAGAAATTCCATTTTCAGTCAAAATAATCTTCTATATCAATATTTGGATCTAGCAGATCTTCTCCATATGATGAAAGATTCATTTGGTTTAAGATTAGGTTTTCAAATGTTTCTTCTAAATCAGTTTCACCAATTAAGACAGCTCCCATCATTCGTCCATTTTGCATGACGACTTTGACGTATTCTTGTCCTTTGGTACATCTCAGCATTAATTCATGATCTGAACCTAAGCCCTGTGCATTGTATTTTCCCAGCAGTACAACCTATGTATAGAGATAAAAAGGTTATTGTCATGAGTATCAAAAAGAAAATGTAATGGGTAGTTATTTTGTGTCATGTTGGAATAGCCAGCAGAAAAATGATGCCACAGAATTCTATAACTAAAAATGTTATTGGGGAAAGTCCCAAAGAAAATGTTTGAATAGCATACATTAATTCTACAGATGATCCCGCCACACAATCTACACTGACACTAAAAAATTCTAGTGAATGTAGTGAAATATTAATGTTATTTAGTTATTTATTAGTAATTAATGTTAATTAATATTAGTAATTAATGTTAATTAGTATTTTAACACTAAAAATATCTAGTGAATATAGGTAGGTGATTCTACCAATCTATATGAACATTAAAACTATATAGTGAATATATAAATATGTAGGATGTGGATACATTAAACGATGTGGGGTCGTGGTTTAAAGATTTGGCAAGGAACTGAATTAGAGCTTTCATGGACAAGTGACTTAATTTCCCTGGGCCTTTTGAGTATGTTTCTCCTCTGTAAATTAGGGGGGAAAAAAAACCCAAAACAACCTTTGTCAGAGTGATGTAAAGAGGACTGAGTAAGATAACACATACAGGAAGGCACTTGGTTTATTTTTGAGTACAATAGCTGTTAGTTCCCTTCACAAAGGATGAATCACAAGTAAAAGTTAAAAATGCACCAACGGGGAACAGATCTGGAGAGAAATTTTTTCCCCTCTTAACTAAAATAGAATAGTGGTAAGGTGGATAATAATTATCAGATGATTAGGGATTAAGACTAGCAATAATGCCAGGTATTGGTTTGTAAGAAATGAAAAATGTCATTTTTTTGTAAGATGATTAAAACTATGTACATTTTTATTCAAGCAAGAAAATCAGATGATCTATCATAATCATAAAACAAGCAGAGAAGGCGTTAATATCCTTAACTATCTTACCTTATAGTTAAAAAATTTTGTCACATGAGCAAACAGTTCAAAGCTGAAATCCATGTCAATGGAGTCCCCTGAACTCGCTGCAGCCATGCACTTTGCTGCATACCATCCCATCTGTCTAGCCTGGGTCCACAGCCTCATCTGAAATAATGAAAAAATGTTACACAATGTCATTTTTCATGATCATTATTTGAAAAATGTTATCTTAACCTCGTAAATTCACTTAAAGGAGTTCAATGTTGGACAGTCTTTCTGTCATCTTTGCCACAGAAGCAGTCACCAATGGACAACCAATCAAACTGATTTTTGGTATTTGTTAATTCTATCTAAATTACTGCCTCTAAAATTAAAAGATAGATAGTACCAATCATGCCTGTTTTAGTAACATTTCTATTAAATATTATGAAACTATATTAAGCTATACCAGGTGAGAAAAATGTTTTAATTAACCAGTCCCTTCTTCAAAAATTTGTCATCACCATTAATAGAGATGTCAAATTATCACTGAAGAATTTGTTCTGTTTTCCAGCAACCTTCACTTTTATGCGCTAGTTAAGGTTTGCCGTGCTATTGACCTCAGTGGTCAGACAGACTGTTGGTGCCTCACCCCAGGATAATATAAATATTTCAGCAACTGATCCTGGGAAGTCATTTAAATTGTTTTGTATGACAGTATTAATTTATCCTCTATTGTACTTTTATTTTATTTCTACAAAGTTTTGAGACTCCCTGGTATAAAAGAACACTGACCTTGGAAGTCACGGTGGATTTTAATATCACCAGATCTACACATATATTTAACTTTTCTTGAGCCTCAGTTCATTTACCTGAAACATAAACATAACACTACCTACTCCGTAACAACTGAGAGAATTAAATAGATTGGCCTATAATAAGCACTTGGTTTCCTTCTACCTCCCTGTATGTGCATATGTACTTAATGCTATCTTTTGTTTGCAGAAATAATACCATAATCATAGACATGAGCTTTAAGTCTTTCTAGCAGACGTGATACAGATTTTTTTTTTTCAATCTCCTCTGTAAACAAGGTATAGATTTGATAAAGTGAAAGGCAGTTTATGGCTGGGGGTCAGAAAAAACTGAGCACAGCTGGAACTAGAGAACAGCTAATAGAAGTGGCCTGAACATTTGCATCTTGAATTGCATAAACTAATTAGTATCCTTATGGGGTCTATAAGGTGCACTCAAAACAAGGGACATCTGTTTGTTTTTGGATTTTCTTTTTCCCCTTTCAGATTATAACACATTAAGATATAATTTACCCCGGAGAATTAAAAATGTTAAAAAAAAAAAAAAACCCACAAACTCCAACTCTAAGAATTTGTGATAGTCTTGCCACAGAAATGACATAGAATGAGGCAGGTTAGAAACAAAAAGGCTGCAACTACTCTATTACTGATGTCTCTACTGTCTGTAAGAACACACAATGATGGTGCTGCCTCTTGAAATACTTTTAGCTCTTCTACTACTTCACACTCCGTAGTTAATCTGAATGAATAAAGTCCCTAATTGTGGAGCTGGTCTTTAACAAAGATAAATGTTGCAGGGTTCCTTTGTCTCAAACATCTACCTAGGTCTCTATCCCTCTGCACACCTCTGGTCACTGTCTTTATCGTCTTCTAGTATTTTTGTTCCACCGTTAGAAGGTAGGTAAAGCTGTGAGGGTTCGAAAAAGTCTAGATCTAGTTGGGACTTGTTAAGGCTCAGGAAAGGTGTTTACGACAGGAACTTCTTTTTTTTTTTTTTTTGAGACGGAGTTTTGCTCGTTACCCAGGCTCGGATGCAGTGGCGTGATCTCAGCTCACTGCAACTTCCACCTCCCAGCTTCAAGTGATTCTCCTGCCTCAGCCTCCTGAGTAGCTGCGATTATAGGCGCATGCCACCGTGCCCAGCTAATTTTTTTGTATTTTTAGTAGAGACAGGATTTTATCATGTTGTTCAGGCTGGTCTCAAACTCCTGACCTCAGATGATCCACCTGCCTCGACCTTCCAAAGTGCTGGGATTATAGGCGTGAGCCACCGCTCCTGGCCAGGAACATTTTGTAGTAATAATTACCACAGGGACAGAATAGGATCATCCAGGAATAGAATGCTTTATCTATATAATTTGCAATCTTAGTCTTTTTTTAATCTAAAGTTGTGCTGTCCAACATGGTAGCCACTAGCCACATATAGCTATTTAAAGTTAATGAAAAATAAGTAAAAATAAAAATTCAGGTCCTGAGTCACATTAACCACATTTCAAGTGCTCATGTCACATACTGCGGCTACTTGACTGGATGGTGCAGAATTAAACATTTCCATCATCACAAAAAGTTCTCCTGGATAGTGCTGACAAGCATGTAAGAATGAAAAACAAAGTAAGAGCCCATAATTTCCTTTAAATTAAAAGATAGCCCAGTCTACCATTATAATAACTTACCAAACAGGGAAATATTCTAGTTTTTGTTTTTTTTTTTAATATATATAACTCTGTGCTAGCTTCCCACTTAAGCAGCAAAGTTGGAAAACTAGAAGTTGGATTTGTTGGTAACAACCACTTTATTTTCAGACAGAATCTCTGATAAAAACATGATCACATATGCTAGCTTACCTGCTGCCAGACTGGGCTCAGCTGCCAGGAGGTAGTACAGATGTCACCGGCAGCATAGACATCGGGAAGGGATGTGTGCATATGATCATCCACTTTCAGGCCACCATCTTCTCCTAGATCAAACTAAACAATGTTCCCCATAAGCGTAAGTGGTAAAACAAAACAAAACAAAACAAAACAGGATTTTTTCCATTCTAAAGTAAAAACAAATTAAATTGTTACACTTCGGCATGCTCATCTTTAATGAGAAAATCAAAAATAGCCACAAGGTTCAGACATGTCAGCCGAATTTCCATGGATCAAATTCCAACTAAGATTGATCCATAAAATTCTTAGAATTTCAACATGAAAAGTATCCAATAACCATCTGGCTACCCTACCCATAACTATAAGAATATTCTTTTTTTTTTTTTTGTAAGTTTCAAGTGTTGAAAAGCAAAAAATACAAGATGGTTTCTCTAAAAGAATCACTTTTGAGAAGTCACAGGAGGCGTCAGTCTCTTACCAACATTTAGATAAACAAATTGTACATTATAAACCATTACTTATGACGCTTATGCCAGGATGTAACTATGTAAGGATTTTAAGCAGTAAGAAATACTGTAAATCAAGACAATGTTTTAACCAAACTGTTTTCAACCACATCAAGTTACAGTTGTATACTAAAATAATTATTATTCATGTTTGAGAACTAAAGATCTTCACAAAAATATTTCAAATATATTCACAGCTGGACAAAAAAGTTTCACCTTACACTGTTACCATGGAGAAAAGGTTCTACATTTGGTGTAACTCCTGTAGCACTGACAATGAAATCACAGCCATATATCTTTTCATTGGTCAATTCCACATAGACAGGCCACATCTCTTTAAGAAAAAAAAGAAAAACAGACTATCTGCAAATGGAACCACCACCACAGCAGTGCATGTGACTACAATGACTAGAAACAAAGAAAGAAAGAAAAAGGAAGGCAAGAGATGACTTTGTAACACACGCCTTAGTAATTATTATGAGGCATATTTGCTAAAGCAATTTTAATGCAATTAACATCATTTCATTTGGGTATAATTTTAAAACCATGGCATTTCAAATGTTTTTCCTTCAAATTTGGACACATACACTTTGACAAAGTAAATTTAAATTATTTCTCTAAAAATCTTTCGTAATACTTTACACTCCACTTCGTGTTTAGTTCAACTAGGTGTTTTCCCTCACTATTCATATTCAAATTCCCCTTTCCTATGGAAAAATTCAAAGAATTCAGAACAGCAGAATATTTCATATGCTAGTTCACTGAGTGTATTTCTTCAAATCGTGGCAATTCTGCAATTCTCAGAGGAATTGTGGAATTGGAGTTAGGAAAGCTGCATCTTAGTCCCCAAAATATACATTTTCAATCCGATTTGGGTGAAATCATGTCACCTTTAAGAGCTGCAGGTTTTTGTTTTATTTTGATTTACAATATATTCTGATTGTTGATCAAAACACTATGAGCTCTATGTAAGATGTAATGCCCTACACAGTTTAATTTACTAGAAAACGGATAGTGAAATGAAGTGAATGTTATTACATTATGGTCTTTACTTTGCATGTTTAAATTTTATGTGGAAACAAGAAGTTATGTTTAATACAACACAGCAGGATTAAATTGTTTTCCTTTTAATTAAGTGGTTATATATATTTCTTCTTATTTCATTACTTGCCTGTATCAGTTGTAACTGACTTAGGGTCTCTTGGAAAAGTGAAGGACTTTTTCTTCAAAATTCTAAACTCATCCTGAAGGTAGATTTTCTTTACTTCACACATAGTTTCAAGGTGAATCTTATGAGAAAACTAAAATTAAGAAAACACTGGTTAGCATAATACTTCCAGAAAGAATGACCTGGGTTACTAATGATGAAGAAAAAACTTATACTTGTAGAAACATATAGAAAACATAATTCTTATAATACAAATGAAAACACATTGAGTGCCCTAAAATAAGTCTCTTTATGCACATGAAAGGAGTGAATGAAAATTCATTCAGTAACTTAAGAGATTTGGTATCTGCATTAGCAGACAGCATCGAGGGAATGTTTTTTAGTCTAGGCCTCATTGATAATTACAAGTATTTTTTTTAAAATTACAGTAGTTGCTGGGCACAAGGTGGGTGGATCACCTGAGGTCAGGAGTTTGAGACCAGCCTGACCAATATGGTGAAACCCTGTCTCTACTAAAACTAAAAAATTAGCCAGGCCTAGTGGCGTGTGCCTGTAGTCCCAGCTACTCGGGAGGCTGAGGCAGGAGAATCGCTTGAACCCAGGAGGCAGAGGTTGCAGTGAGCCAAGATCATACCACAGCACTCCAGCCTGGCCCACAGAGCAAGACTCTGTCTCAAAAAAAAAAAAAAAAAAAAATAGTTATGGACTATAAAAATTTATTCAGGTCAGATCTATCTTGACTTATTGTTATATCCCCGAACATTAATAAAGTCCCAAGTAGGTAGTAAGTACTAAATAAATGCTTACTGAATTAAACTGTTGAAGTTCTCAGGTTAAAAATATAATTAATATTGGGATCTGAAGGTGCAGAAAGAAGGGACTTTGTATAATTTCCATTAAAAAATTAGATACACCATGCAGCCAGCCCCCCTCCCACCTACTGAAAACCAAAAACCAATGCTCTAAAGAAATCACACACAGTAACGAAGGACTGCATACATGCTTCTTACAACATTTAGTTTCCACAGCCTTTTAACAACTATTACAAAATCAAAATATCTAACAAAACGAGGAAAAGCAGATCATCTCCTTATCCAATTAGGATATTAAGTGTATATTTCTAATCAATCTAATAACTTTTATAAGTTTACTGCATGCATCTGAAATGACCTTTGAGAAAAGATTAATTTAAAATAGGGCAGGTGTATTCACTGCAGTCTGGGTATAGAGAACTCTATCCCTGATCTGAGGATATAGGAAAACACAAACTCAGTTTCTCCTACTATACTCTTACAACACAGAATACTTCTGCGACCAAATGTGTGGGGTGTTTTCTACACACTAAGCAAACAATTATTCTGCACAGGACACCATCTGGCTGTCCTCTAATTCAATTCAGTTCTGATGTTATTATCTACCTGGAGATAGCATCAGGTCCCACATGTTGAGGGATCAATCTCACAAGACTGTCTTCTACTTCCAATACCAATTGCAAGTCCTGGGTGTTTTACCAGTTCGTCTGACTAACCAACTACCAATCAAGGTGCTCCCATGAGCCCCTTTCTTAAGTTCAATTAATTTATTAGAACATCTCACAGAATTTGGGGAAACACTTTACTTACATTTACTGGTTTACTATCAAGGATGTCACGAGGAAACAGATGAAGAAATACATAGGGCAAAGCACATAAGAAGGGGCATGGAGCTTCTATGCCCTCTCCAGATAGACCACCCTCTAGCAACTTCCACATGTTCGGCTATCCAGAAGCTCTCCAAACCCAGTCCTTTTGAGTTTTCATGGAAACTGTGTTATGTAGGTAACTGATTAAATCATTGGCTGCTAGTGATTGGCTTAACCTTCAACCTCTTTCCTTTCCTGGGGGTTGAAAAATCTAAACTCTCTAATCATGCCTTGGTCTTTCCTGTGGCCAGTCCCCATTCTGAAGCTACCTAGGGGTTAACCAGTCAACTCGCTAGCATACAAAAGGACACAACACTTCGGAGATGCCAAAAAGTTTAGGAGTTGTGTGCCAGAAAACTGCAGGCACAATATTTTACTGCAATTCACTATTGTTTTACAGATAGTGTGTTTTTTACAAATTGAAGGTTTGTGACAACCCCACATCAAGCAAGTCTTATTGGTGCCATTTTTCCAATAGCGTGTGCTCATTTTGTGTCTCTGTCACATTTTGGTAATTCTTGCAGTATTTCACAGTTGTCATCATTATTGGATCTTCTATGGTGATCTGTGATTAGTAATCTTTGATGTACTATTGTAACTGTC
Source organism: Trachypithecus francoisi (assembly GCF_009764315.1). Lineage (NCBI taxonomy): Eukaryota > Metazoa > Chordata > Mammalia > Primates > Cercopithecidae > Trachypithecus > Trachypithecus francoisi. The sequence goes on from NW_022681456.1 coordinate 109,958,357, forward strand.
TTGGGGTGTCATGAACCACACCCATCTAACACAGTGACCTTAATCAATAAATGTTCTGGGTTCTGCCTGCTCCATCAACCAACTGTTGTCCTATGTCTCTCACTCTCCTTGGGCCTCCTTATTCCCAGAGACACAATAATATTGAAATCAGGGCAATCAGTTACTCTGTAGTGGCCTCTAAGCGTTCAAGTGAAAGGAAGGATCACACATCTCTCACTTAAATCAAAAGCTAGCAATGATTATTAGGTTTATTGAGGAAGGCACGTGGAAAGCCAGGCCTCTTGCACTGAACAGTTGGCCAAATTGTGAATGCAAAGGAAACATTCTTGAAGTAAATCTAAAGTGGTAACCCAGTGAACACATGAATGAGGAGAAAGTGAAACAGTCTTCTTGCTGATACGGAGAAAATTTTAGTGGTGTGGAGAGATTAAACTAGCCACAACATTCCCTTAGCTCAAAGCCTAACTCAGAGTAAGCCCCTAACTGTTTTCAATTCTGTAAAGGCTGAGACTTGAGGAAGCTGCAGAAGAAAAGGTTGAAGCTAGGAGAGGCTGGTTCATGAGGTTTAAGGAAAGAAGCATCTCTATAACAAAAAAATACAATTGATAACTGATTAATGTGGCTATACTTAGCAACAGATTTTCAGTGTACATGAAACAGCCTTCTAGTGGAAAAAGATGCCATCCAGGACCTTCACAGCTATAGAGAAGTCAATGCCTGGCTTCAAAGGACAGGCAGACTCTCCTGTTAGGGGATAACGTTACTGGTGACTTGAAGTTGAAGCCAATGCCTATTTACCATTGTGAAAGTTCTAGGGCCCTTAAGAACTATACTACATCTACCCTGCCTGTCCTCTATAAATGGAACAACAAAGCCTGGATGACAGCATGATATGGTTTGGGTCTGGTTCTCCGCCCAAATCTCATATCAAATTGTAATCCCCAATGTTGGAGGTACAGTTTGGTGGGAGGTGACTGGATCATGGGGACAGTTTCTAATAGTTTAGCACCATCCTTAATGGTTTTCATGATACAGTTCTTATGAGATCTGGTTGTTTAAAGGTGTGCAGCAACAGCCCCTTTCTCTCTCTTCCTCCTGCTCTGGCCATGTAAGATGTGCCTAATTCCCCTTTCCCCATGATTGAAAGTTTCCTGAGGCCTCCCCAGTCATGCTTCCTGTACAGCCCGTGGGACCATGAGCCAATTAAACCTCTTTTCTTTATAAATATTACCACTCTCAGGTATTTCTTTATAGTACTGTGAGAATGAAGTAATACACAGCACATCTGTTTACATGGTTAATTGAATATTTGAAGCCCACTGTTGAGACCTACTGCTCAGAAAAAAAAGATTCCTTTCAAAATATTACACTCATTGACAAGGCACTTGGTCACCCAAGAACTCAGACAGAGATGCACAAAGAGATGAATGTTGTTTTCATGCCTGCTAATACAATATCCAGTCTGCGGCCCACAGATCCAGGAGTAATTCTTACTTTCAAGTCTTATTAAAGAAATGCATTTCATAAGGCTATAGCTGCCACAGATGGTGATACATCTGATGGACCTGGGAAAAGTAAATTGAAAACCTTCTGGAAAGAATTCACCATTCTAGATATTATTAACAACATTCATGATTCAAGGGAGGAAGTCAAAATATCAACATTAACAAGAGCTTGAAAAAGTTTATTCCAGTCTTCATGGATGACTTTGAGGGGTTCAAGATTTCAATGGAGAAAGGTAGATGTGGTAGAAATAACAAAAGAACTATAATTAGAAGTGAATCCTGAAAATGAGACTACATTGCTGCAATCTCACGGTAAAATTTGAAAAGATAAGGAGTTGTGTCTCATGGACAAGCAAAGAACGTAGTTATCTGAGATGGAGTTTACTCCTGGTAAAGATGCTATGAGTATTTGTTGAAATGATAAAGGATTTAAAGTATTACATACACTTAGTTGGTAAAGCAGTAGCAGAGTTTGAGAGAATTGACTTTTGAAAGAACTTCTACTCTGGGCAAAATGCTATAAAACAGCTTCACATGCTACAGAGAAATGTTTCATGAGAGGAAGAGTCAATTGATGGGGCAAACGTCCTTGTTATTTTAAGAAATTGCCACAGCCACCCACACCTTCAGCAAGTACCACCCTGATCAGTCATCAGCCACCAATACTGAGGCAAAACTTTCCACCAAGAAAAAGATTATGATTTGCTGAGCTCAGATGATTGCTAGCATATTAATAAAGCATCTTTAAATTAAGGTATGTGCATTATTTTTTAGACATAATGCTAATGCACATTTAATAGACTGTAGTACGTTATAAATCTAACTTTTGTATGCACTGGGAAACTGAAAAATTCGTGTGGCTCACTTTATTGTGATATTTTATTTCCTGTGATGGTCTGGGACTGAACCTGCAATACTCCAAGGAATGACTGTATATATATTACAGTATCACACCTCAAGAGTTAAAACGTAGGCTGAGAGCCAGTCTTAGATGCTTTGACATTCACTTTTCTTTTCTTTTTTTTTTTTTTTTTGAGACGGAGTCTCGCTCTGTCGCCCAGGCTGGAGTGCAGTGGCTGGATCTCAGCTCACTGCAAGCTCCGCCTTCCGGGTTTACGCCATTCTCCTGCCTCAGCCTCCTTAGTAGCTGGGACTACAGGCGCCCGCCACCTCGCCCGGCTAGTTTTTTGTATTTTTAGTAGAGACGGGGTTTCACCGTGTTAGCCAGGATGGTCTCGATCTCCTGACCTTGTGATCCACCCGTCTCGGCCTCCCAAAGTGCTGGGATTACAGGCGACATTCACTTTTCTTTGGTGGCCAAATGGACCAACTGGATTGGAAGTCTCTTCCTAACACTATCGATTTTGAGTAAAGTGACTTAGCAGTTCATTGACTATATATCTATAACCAGTCTTTAATAAATGGTTCAAGAATTTAAAATTACATTTTGACATGTCCAGTCAGTATATGAAAAGATACCTCTTTTGTTCCTTTAAGATTCAAGCCTTCATGCCAATCTGGTCCCAGCGCACTGCCTACATTATCTGCTTTCAATTTGCTTCTAGCTTCCTTTCTCCTTCCTAAAGAGATGAAATTAAATAATATAAAAATTACCAGGTAGAGAAATATGTTAAGTGTTCTGAAGTTTTTCATTTCGGCAATGTAATGATTCCTATATATACATACATTACAGCATGACTAAACTATGTTATCTCTATTAATCATTTTAGTCATTATTTTAATATTTTTCTGATGGAGAGTTACAAAATGGATACTCTTTCAATTGTGTAAGTTGTATATAAACACACTCAACTTACATTTTGGGTGTTACACTGGCTAATGTGAAGGGTAAGAAAATCAGCCTTCAAATTCTTGTAATTTTGTCAATTTTTAGCACCTCCAAAATGTACAAAACTCATTTAATTTTATAATCTAAAAATTTTTTAAAGCCATCAAGCTTAAAAAATATGTTTATATTATCATTGCATTTTTTACAAAACTTCTTTAGGTGTTGCCCAAATGTAGCATCTCTTTGCAAAGATGCAGATGGACTGAGTTATTCAATTCATTTTAAATTTCTTATTTTAATTGTACATATAAAATACATACATATATAAAATATATATAATAGAAAATCTGAAAACTTCATGTAAAGATACATAAAAACCCACATTACTATTTCCAAAATTTGTTTTATTAAATTTTCTTGTAGCCCTTTTCTATATGGTTAAAACAAAGTTTTGTATGAGAATTAACGAGCTAGGTGCTACGCTTACCTTCAGTTGTGTATCTGGTTCTTTTCTGTGCAATTTTAGCTGCTGGTTTTTCAGCAATGAGCTTTGAAGTCAAGAATTCAGCTGCTCCTGCATCGAAGAAAGTATTCCCTATAGCTTTATCTTTAATGGCCCAAATCACTTCACAGCCTTCAATTTCATACCTAAAAACAATATTGAAGTTACTAAGAGTAATTTCAAAAGCCTAAGTAAAAAATCTTTGCATTTGCAAATAATGATCTCCTGAAGCAAAAGCAGGGAACACATTTTTAAGGTAAACTGGGAAAAACTGATTATAAAGAGGAATATTAACGTTCTTTAAAGATACTAAGAAAAATAGAATAGTAAAAGAAACTAAAGCTGTTTACAGAAAGAACCTTTAAGTGACAAATACATGTACTGAATATGAATATGTATTAAGTGACAAATACATGTAATTTCATTACAATGTACATCACTAGAAAATGTTCAATTTCTACAACACACTTATTATATGAATGGCCCCCGGGGTAAGCAGTGCTTTTTAAAAATGCTAGTTATAGTGTAATCAGTAATGCATGGATGGTACATAGCTATAATATTGAGAATCAGTCACTTATTTGCTAACGACTTTTTGTATCTTCAAAGCACATTGTGGAAGGAGATAGAAAATGGAGAGAATCAGAGATATAAGGTAAAAATCCTAAGGATCAAGATCGAGGATCCTAGAGGAAGGAAAGAATGGACATGGTATATATAAGCCACCTTCTATTACTATTTACCACTAATGTAAGGTAATGGGCATGTGATATTTTATTCTAAGTTTAGATACTTTCCTAACAATATTCATTTCACAAAGTCCCTGAAGTCCATTATAATTAAGGAGATCATATAATTTATCATCTAACTTGGGATACTATCTGCTACTAATAATCATTTTTGGTACAACTGGTGGAAATGGAGACAATCCCAGTCAAATAAGACATATTGGCCATCCTAACTATAATAGGATTTTATCTAAACTTGCAATACTAATAAAATACTGTAATTAAAAAGTTAAGGTATTAATTTTTCACATTTCTTTACAGTACAAAGTATTGCCATCTTTATTTCGCAGACTGATATAACATAGTTAGGTTATACAACTTTTCAAAACTAATCAATAAACAGATTACAGACAAAAGGTTTAGTACATCTGAATCCAGGTCACTTGATATTCACACTTTTCAACATATGGTGGTAAGGAGCTCCTTGCTTCATCTAATAAGTCTTTACTTTTCCAGCTCTCCTATGTCAGTAAACATTTACCCACCAAATTTCAGATTAGTGGGTGAACATTCAATTTTATGTTACTCTGTCATATAGCATTACTGACCAGTGAAAAGTGGAACACACACACATTTGGTAAAAAAAGTTTGTATTTCAATTTACATACAGACATACAATTATCATGTAATGCTTTCTTTTTGATAAACTGGGAATTTATATTACCATTTTAAAATTTAAAGTAATATTACAATATAACACCTATCAGTGCAGTTTAACATACTGATGACTGACTACCAGACGAAGTTATTACAAGCAACCACAAGAAACTTCAGTACTTGCTCTACCTCCGAAGACACCTTTTAATCCTCTTTTCCTAACTTGAACTATGCAAGATGCACAAGTCTGACGATTATCATCACACACAGAGGGGAAATATGCTTTCATTTTTAAAATGACTCTACAAAAACAGACAATGAGGTATTGCAGTTTTGTGAAGTTATGAAAAACAGTATCTGTTTGAAAAGTAAAGGATTAACTTACACTTAGAAACAAGAAAACAGATAATAACTGAAAAAAATGTATAATGAAGAACATGAGTATTACTTTCACTGAAACACAGTGTAGAAAAGGTAGGAGTATGCCAAGTTTCATGACAGACAAAGACCTAATCATTTAGCAGACTTAAAGTCAGAGAATAACATTATGTGGGTCCATTTTTAATTATCAAAGAAGAGCTTACTAAATACAAAATTATAAGTTTTATCCTATTATACTGTCTTCAATCTCCAACTTAAAGAAAATGATGAATCGGATTAAATGTAAGACTCTGAACATTTTTGAACATAAAATTTTTAAATGTAAATAATGACAGTTACAATAATAGCGATACTTTGGTGATAGCTGATGGAGAAAATCTGTCATGTATATATTACACACACAGATTTGAAACACCATTTACAATAAATCTATACCTCTTCCCTCTTGGCCCACATTTTGGTTTTGACCCTTTCTCTGTATTTCTACATACAATACCACAAACTTCATAACAACAATAATGACTGCTACCCATAGTACTCAGACAATTTAAGAACTCCTACAGGCTTCCACTGGGTCAGATCATCCTCTAAAAGAGGGGCAAAAACCTAGTCTGAGAGTTGGATTGAATGCAAGTGAGTAGAGATACGGCTTTGGAAGAGTCCTTATTTTGATTCAAATTTGTCCTCTTTGTGGTCTGACCCAACTTTATGGCCTGAAAAAGATCCAGACTATTTCATGTCAATCATCTGCTAGAGGATAAAATCATGAAGTGAATCAGTCTTCTGCAGGCCACAGCGGGATATTTCTCAATGGCTTTTGAACTTGTAATGTCATCTTAAGATGAAAATATTTCATATTAATTGATGTGTTCATATTTCCTAAGCCACCAAAAACCAAGAGCTGGAAGAACCACATATCCTAAAACAGGAGTCACAAATATTTTGGGTTACACTGGCCAGACAGGTAACATAAATGAGTGAAGCAGGATTTATCATATAAGCAATAAAAAGTGGTGAGGGTTATCACTAGAAATCTCAAAAGGTGTAAATATTTAAATTATTTTTAAACATAGAATATACTTATAAAACACATTGAGGGGCCAAATTTGGCCAACCACCTTGAGACCTAAAGCATTCCTAAAACATATATATTTTATAATAAAATTTCTACAATTATGGAGTCCACAAAAGCTAAAAAAAAAAAAAAAAGGTGAATTTTTCCCCTTGAAAACATATGAAAATTATATTTATCTTTGATTTTCAGAATAAAAAACATTTTCCAGTCTGCCAACAAATCACATGAATCACAAAGCAATTGTTAAATTTAAAAACAAATTATTTTTAAACAATTTAAATACGTTATATTTAAAAATATATACTTACACTAACTCAAGTGCAATACCACCGTTCCCTATGATCATTATTCTTTTAGCTTTAGTAAGCTGTTTCTGAAATTCCTATGTTAAAAAGAAAATAATGAGGCAGTATTTTGTAATAGCGGGCAGTATCTGAAATAAGAGGCTTCAATGATAATATTCGAAAAATGTAAATATTTTATTGAATTTGTAAAGAACAAAATGAATCGCACTTTCCCACTCTATCAGGGTACATCCTTCTCAATTAATATTACAAAAGTTCCCTTTTCTACTTTATCCCAAGCTGCTTTTATATCAATGCCTCTCCTGATTTTCCTTTCCTTTTAGGTCATTACATGTACAGTACTTCAGAATTTCAGCAGGAGGCACTATTAACTTACCACATTCCCAACTATTTGACCAAATCAATTATTCTTTCTTTTTGCCTAGACTCTCAGTTTCCCCAGAGTTACTCAACACTCAAAACTTCTAGGAATGAGAAGCTCAGCAGCACAGCGGTTAAGAGCAGACTCTGGAAGCACTGGCTCTAGCAATTACTAACTGAATGACTTTGCAAGTTGCTTACCCTATCTGCACCTCAGGTCCTTCAACTATAAATGGAAATGATAGCCGGGCGCGGTGGCTCAGGCCTGTAATCCCAGCATTTTGGGAGGCTGAGGCGGGCGGATCACAAGGTCAGGACATTGAGACCTTCCCGGCTAACACCGTGAAACCCTGTCTCCACTAAAAATACAAAAAGAAATTAGCTGGGTGTGGTGGCGGGTGCCTGTAGTCCCAGCTACTCAGGAGGCTGAGGCAGGAAAACAGTGTGAACCCAGGAGGTAGAGCTTGCGGTGAGCCGACATCGTGCCACCGCACCCCAGCTTGGGTGATAGAGCAAGGCTCTGTCTCAAAAAAAAAAACAAAAAAAAACACACACAACCAAATAAATAGAAATGATAAGTGACTATATATCCTGATGCTTCTGTAAAGATTACGTGAGATGATACAGACAAAGCTGGTAGGAGTAGCAGGTGCACAATAATATCAAAAAATGTTATTAACATTCTAAGACAGATAAATTGATGCCTCCACTCTCCAGAAAAAAAGACCACAATGAGCTTACCAGTGGTATTTTACCACTGGAATTACCACTGGTATTTATCAGTGGAATTATCAGTGGTAATTCTTTGGGTACTTTGGAAAGTATAGAATAGTCTTATTGCTTCAAAATGACATCTGAACAGAAAAATTCTCCCTCCTACTAAGTTTCTATTAAGTTTATCTCCAAACTTATACTATTCACTGAAGCTGATATCTTTGAAATTCTCCAAGAAAAAAAACCACTGAAGTTTATTTTAGTTTGTCCTTCATTGAGGATATTGCAATTTAAAAAGACCTGTAAGAGCACTGGATCTAGAAGTGAAAAGCACAAGTTTAAATTGTGTATCTGATAAACTTAATAGCTAAATTAGTACAGACACATAATTAATCTCTCAATCAGTTTCCTATTTGTAAAGTGGGAGTAATAATCGTTACACAGGATTATCACGAGGATTCAATGAGTTCATGTATGTAGCAGACCTAGCTGAAACAGTTATGAGCTCAGTCTCTGATAATATGAACTTAAATTGTTTACAAGAAGATAATCAAGTTCCTTTAAATTTTCTCTCAATTCCTAATTATTTAATTAAGAGAACAGGCTGAAAGAAAATCTTATTAATTTTTCAGAATATAAATTAATGAAAATCATCATGTCATGAGACAGAACAACAAACTTGAGGTTAGACATAGTATTGTGAAACCAGGAAGGGCTTCTCGGCAATAAGGAAGTTGTATAATGCTCCAAATACAGATGTTTCACCTTACTGGGATAGTTTATCTGGGGCAGAACAGTAAGCCAAGTGACTTTTTCTGTTCTATGATTCTACCATGATTTTGTACCACAAAGATCTTTTGAATATTTTTTGCTAGAGAATAAGATGCGTAATTTTTGAATTGCTTTTACCTTTTTGGAAAAAACTTGTGTTTCAAATGTGGTATGTATGAGTTATATTATTTAGGCTGCAAATCACATATTCCTAAAGTAGAGTAATGAATGTGTGTGTAATGCAAGTTGTTAATATTCAGCAGAGTCATTACATCTGGGTTATCTCATGCTGATAACACATCAGCATGAACTTAAAAACATAGTATCAACTAAAAATAAATAAACTGGCAGGAATAGGCCGGGCGCGGTGGCTAATGCCTGTAATCCCAGCACTTTGGGAGGCTGAGGCAAGTGGATCACGAGGTCAGGAGATCGAGACCATCTTGGCCAACATAGTGAAATCCCGTCTCTACTAAAAATACAGAAAAATATTAGCCGAGCGTGGTGGCAGGCGCCTGTAATGGCAGCTACTCAGGAGGCTGAGGCAGGAAAATGGTGTGAACCCAGGAGGCAGAGCATGCAGTGAGCTGAGATCACGCCACTGTGCTCCAGCCTGGGTGACAGAGGGAGACTCGTCTCAAAAAAAAAAAAAAGAAAAATTGGTGGGAATAAAACATAACCACTCTGTGGTTTATTGGTCATGAAACAAAATTCCCTTCTGCCATTGTAGTTTAGGAATCATAAGTGGAACACTTTAATTCAAATGTAGAAAAGTCTTTTATTTTCCTTCCCATGATCCAACCTTAAAATGTTACCTGAGCACTGTCTGTATCACGGATTCCTAATACGTAAGGATTTCCTTCACATATCAACTTTGGTTTAGCTCCAGCACACAGACAGAGTTTCTTATATACATGCTGATTGCCATCTTCTGTTAAAATGCACTGTAAATACACCAAACAATGAAAGAGAAGGGGGACACATAATCAACATGGATACAATTTCACTTTAAATTAAAAATTCAATAAGGCAAAAGCAAAACATAATACATTAAGGTTGCCTCTTGGTGGCACTCAGTTCTTTGTTACAGCAATTACAAAACTAAGCATGAGAATACCTGCACTAATCCAGTTATTCTTAATCATTTTAAGCTCATGAACCATTCTGAGATCTTGTGAAAACCGGTCTTTCTCCTCTGGAATAAAAAGGTACATTCACGTAAAGTTTTACATTAAACTTCAGGGAATCTCATGTTGGTTGAAAGGGTATGTCGACCCCAGATTAAAAACAAAACTTCAAGAAATTTTTTAACTAAGCATTCTCACAAGGTCAGGAGATCGAGACCATCCTGGCTAACACAGTGAAACCCCGTCTCTACTAAAAATACAAAAAAAAAAAAAAAAAAAAGCATTCTCATTATACCCGTGACAGGCCTTAATGAAGATTTCTGATGTCAAGGGAAGTTTCTGTAAGACGACCTAGTAATTCTAATCACATCATACCTTCGTATCTATTATGAGTACGGAAACGCAGTGAGTGGTGCAAGAAGTTACGGTATATCTTCTTAATCTAAAAAGACTAGGAAGTGCTATAAAAAAAGCAGTATTTATATTCTTAAGCAAAAATAATGACTTTACTAGCAAACAAAATGCCTTTGGGGTATACTTTAGTATAAGTAAAGAACACGATAATCTTTAATCCTAGCATGTATTGGCTTTAAATTTATATTAATTTTTAATAACAAAAATGGGTCTCAAACTACGTATCAGAGATCTATTGCTTTCGTTTTTTAATACTGAAAGAAAAACTACATATAAATAGTAGCCTCCAGAAAACATTTAAACATAAATGCATGCTACTACGAGAGATGTTCAACTTTGTTTGAATGATTTAAGCGCTCATGTTTGTGCCAATTATTTGATTTACAAACCTTGGCAAATTGTATCATAGCACTTAATACCCAATGAGACATTTCTAACCCAAATTAACTCTTTAGTTGCAAAACAAATACATAAAACCAGTAATCCAGCATAAGCATAAGCCATATAGAAATTTTATACAAGTCTTCTTTCAGATAATCTCATTAGAATTTTATCTGACAAGAACAAAAGTTAATGATAGGCACTGACAAAACTTAAAAAATAATTTGCATTTAGCTGCTGTAAAAACAAACAGCACAAACACAAAAACTCTTTCCATACTGCTAAATTTTTGCCAGGAGATGTGAAAGTAAAACATACTATCTCTAATTCACTAAAATATGTAAAGGACACTTCTCCAGACGGAAGTGAGTGACACACTCTGCATCCTCGCCTCACCAGGAAACTACTGAAGTTCCTGGGGAAGCACAGTAGCATTTCATAAAAACAAAATGGATGGAGAGAGGCCAGGCGCAGTGGCTCACACCTGTAATCCCAGCACTTTGGGAGGCCGAGACGGGGCGGATCACGAGGTCAGGAGATCCAGACCATCTTGGCTAACACGGTGAAACCTCGTCTTTACTAAAAATACAAAAAATTAGCTGGGCGTGGTGGTGGGTGTCGGTAGTCCCAGCTACTCGGGAGGCTGAGGCAGGAGAAAGGCGTGAACCTGGGAGGCGGAGCTTGCAGTGAGCCGAGATTGGGCCACTGCACTCCAGCCAGGGCGACAGAGCAAGACTCGGTCTCTAGCAAAAAAAAAAAAAAATGGATGGAGAGGAGAAAACCTACGGTGGCTGTTAAGGCCCTGATGCCAAGTATGTGAAACTGATATCATCTGATGGCCATGAATTTACGGTAAGAAGAGAACATGCATTAACATCAGACACCATAAAAGCCATGTTGAGTGGCCCAGGTCAGTTTGCTGAGAAGGAAAACAATGAGGTCAACTGTAGAGAGAGACCTTCACATGTGCTATCAAAAGTATGCATGTATTTTACACAGAAAGTTCGCTACACTAACAGCGCCACCGAGTTCCCAAACTCCCAACTGCACCTGAAATATAGTACTAGAACCGCTGATGGCTGTGAACTTCTTAGATTGTTAAATAAAAGAAATTATAATAAACTGTTAAAAAAACCAAAAATGTAAAGGACAATGGATAAGAGAAGGCAGACATGCACTGCGTGTGAGATATTTTTCAAATGGTAATGGGAGGCATCCTGATTCATTCAAATGCCCTAACACATAAATTCCCTCACAATACATTTAGCATATTTTGAGAGCCCACCTCAAATACAAAACAAATTGACAAAGATATTACTTGGAATATGCAATACCACTATAAGTATTAGAAACTTATCTGGTTTGGGGATTCAGATTTTTTATTTTTTCCTGATAAAATTCAATACTTTTACTTTTTTCTCTTAAATTACTTGTGTTTCAAATGTGGGATGTGTTTTATCTCCTTTAGGGATATCTCCCTATTTTATGAATTAGACCTCATATATTAGAACTGCCTTATACAAACAACTACAAACCTACTTCTTATCTTGCCTAAAGTTCATCTGAGGATACTGTAAATCATCTAACAACATCCTTTCCTCAGATTGCCTTCTTCATTCTCATGCAAAGGGTTACTGAGTCCTACTGAATTTATAGTAGAAATCTCACTCAAATCTTGGATATGCTTTACAACTACATTGTCCCTGTCTCAGTTCAGGCCTTACATCATTTTTCAAATCAATTTTTTAAAAAATTGTTTATTCTTTTTGAGAGAGTCTCACTCTGTTGCCCAGGCTGGAGTGCAGTGGCACAATCATAGCTAACTGCAGCCTTGAACTCCCAGGCTCAGGTGATCTTCCCACCTCGGTCTCCCAAGTAGCTGGGACCACAAGTGCACGTCACTATGCCTGATTAATTTTGTGTGTATTTTTTGTAGATATGGGTTTTTGCTATGTTGCCCAGGCTAGAGTCGAACTTCTAGGCTAAAGTCATCCACCTGCCTTGGCCTCCCAAAGTGCAGGATTATAGGTGTGAGCCTGTACATAATTTCCTGACCCTTTACATAACATTTGACTATCATAACCACCTTCTAATTCGGTTGGCTACTGGCCACTTGTTCATTCTCAATACTCCTATCAGATGCATCTTCCTTAGAAAAAAAAAAAATCAATTTTATTATTGATGCCCCAGCTCTTAAAATCACCTTACAATTTCTCCCAAATATAAAACAAACTCAACTTCTTTTTTTTTTTTTTTTTTTTTTTTTGAGACGGAGTCTCGCTCTGCCGCCCAGGCTGGAGTGCAGTGGCCGGATCTCGGCTCACTGCAAGCTCCGCCTCCCGGGTTCACGCCATTCTCCTGCCTCAGCCTCCCGAGTAGCTGGGACTACAGGCACCCGCCACCTCGCCCGGCTAGTTTTTTGTATTTTTAGTAGAGACGGGGTTTCACCATGTTAGCCAGGATGGTCTCGATCTCCTGACCTCGTGATCCGCCCGTCTCGGCCTCCCAAAGTGCTGGGATTACAGGCTTGAGCCACCGCGCCCGGCCACAAACTCAACTTCTTATAGGATGACATTAAAAACCCTTCAGGATCTTATTTACTTAGCTCCTAGCCTTGACTGCCAATCTCCTTTACTTAATCATACCCTAATCCCTTTGACATCTCTATTCTTCATATTTCTTTTCCTTTCTTTGGGTCTTTGTACATTCAACCTCCTCTTCCTGGAATGCCCCTTTCCACCTGGCAAACTCTTAATTTCACTCATCTGTTAATACCCAGCTCATTTTACTCTCTCTGTGAAGTCTTCCTAAATCCCTGATATCAGAGCTTTGATAGTATTTCAGTGACCGTGTTTTTTATATGTCAATATAATTATAGTACGCATGTTCATATTCCCTTTGACACTGACAGTTCCTAGGAGCAGACACCTCGTATTATCCCTACTGCATCCCAGCACCTAATGCAGTAACCAGAACACAGTGGACACTTTATAAACAATAATGTAATTTGAAATGTGAAGACTAAAATCCCAAATCTAATTATATAATTCCAATAAACTTACAAAAACTGTATTTTTTATAATAATACTGGAAATCAATGTCACTAAACTTTATATATTAAAAACTTAAATGGTGGTGGTGGTAGAGCTGGAGTGAAAAGAAGGCAGGCAAAACCTCATCAAGATTCAATAATGGAAAATGTTATTAAGAAAACAATGATCTTACGTGTTCTTCACTCTTCAGTTGCTTTACGCCAGATTCTATAACCTTAATGTTGGGAAAGCGTTTTTCTAACATGGTACTTGATTGTTCTTCAACATCAAATTCTTCCAATACTTTAGAAATCTGTATAGATCAAAGAAATTAAAAATGTATATTTTTAAAGTATTTTCTTTCAAGAATCTTAAATAATAAAAATACTTTGCTTTTATACACTATTTTGTGTTTGTAAAACAAAAAAGTTAGCCAACTGCACTATATAGAGTGAAAAGAGGACTGGACTCAGCATTTAGGGACTTAAATATTTGCTTGGCCGCTCCTTGGCAAGTCAGGTGTTATCAGCCATTGTTTCCCAGCTAATAATGAGAACTGACCTGTAAAATGAGGGGTAACACCACTTCCATTTCTACAGTTTAGTCAAACAGCTTATTTATTTCCTTATCCTTCAAGCTTGCCCTCTCTATTTACTAGCAGACCTTATGGTCATCTAGTCTTTGCACTCTTCCTTCCTGTTCTATAAAACCATCAGTATTCTTGTAGACTCACTTTCCTTTCTGTCCAGCTGAAGTTCAGTTGTGAATCATTTCACCTTTTCCCTAAATCCTTCACTTCCTTGCTCTCTTATCCTAAACTGTTAAACTGAAAACCCCCAACCCTATAAACTATCTACTTGCTCTAATCCTAAGCCCAGTTTGCTGCAGAAAGACCACACAGCCTTACAGATTGATATTCAACCTCAGCTGCTCCTTAAAAACTGCATGGAAATCTTACTGCATGCCCTTGTCGACAGTTCTCAAACCTTTTGGTCTCACGACCCCTCTATGGTCTTACAAATTATGTAAGAACCTACTTCTAGGGTTATTTAAGGATCATATATTTGAAACCTTTAGAAGACTACTTGGTGCATGGTAAACACTTAATAAATGTGAATTATTAGTAGTAATCTTTTTTCTCCTTTAAAAATTATACAAGTCATGAATCATGCTCTTTGTAACACTAAACAAACAATACATAATAGAGAGTAAATGTTAAAGTCTCTCTTTATCCCTCTCCAAATCTCATCCATAATCCCTCAGGATAAGCACTAGTGACTTTTTGGTGTTATGTTCTACACTTTTAATCTCTGTATCTTTTTTTTTTTGAGATGGAGTCTTGCTCTGTCGCCCAGGCTGGAGTGCAGTGGCCGGATCTCAGCTCACTGCAAGCTCCGCCTCCCGGGTTCACGCCATTCTGCTGCCTCAGCCTCTTGAGTAGCTGGGACTACAGGGGCCCGCCACCACGCCCGGCTAGTGTTTTGTATTTTTTAGTAGAGACCGGGTTTCACCGTGTTAGCCAGGATGGTCTCGATCTCCTGACCTCATGATCCGCCTGTCTCGGCCTCCCAAAGTGCTGGGATTACAGGCTTGAGCCACCGCGCCCGGCCTTAATCTCTGTATCTTATGTGCCTAGTACATTGGCAATATATAACATAGGTACTCAATAAATCATAAAGATAATGCCATTTCCCACTGCTGTACACAGAATAGCTGTTATTGGCACATTTAAGCTCCCAACCCTGTGAAGTAAGCAAGGAAAGTATTAATACTACAGGAGAAGCAGCTTACAGAGATCTTCCAAGGCTACCCGACTAGTAAATAAGAGGCCTAGAAACCAAGTTTTTTCCTTCTATTGTGCATAACTTACAAAACTGGCAAAAACTGAATTCAAGTCTCACAACTCTTGGATTATGATACTGAATTAGGTCTTCTGGAAAGGTAATTATGAGACCCAGCTATACATCTTTCTCTTATGGATACAGTCTCAGCCTGTCATTAAATATGTACTTTTACCTTTTAAAGATTAATAGCTATAATTTTTCCTCTATTTCTCCCAAACTCCATAACTCTTTGGCTATACCTAACTAGTAAGATAAGATATCATATGTATCTCTGCTTAGGTTATAAAGGGACAACATGGTATATGCCACTAAACTACCCTTGGTCTTACAGGTTTACAATATGAGAAAAATATTTTCCATTATCAGGATATTACAAGAAACATCGTATTAAATGGAGGGCTATGGTAGTAGTCTTCACTGAAGGGTGGGAAGAAAGATAGAACCTATGTTTTTTGCCATTTTATAAATTTTATTTTGCATAGGCTTTATAACATTTATAATTGTAGTTCTATAGCTCATGCATATAACTTTTTAGTATACATATATTGGGATGTCAAGGCAAAATATTTTAACAGTTGAGTTACAGGATCAAAAAAGTTCGGAGATGGCTTTTCTATACTATGACCCCACTGTTCTTAGACTCCTATTATAATGTGAATATAAATTAATGGAATACAAAGTATTCCGAGATGCTTATTACATATCTGAAACACCAATTATCTGTAAGTATAAACTTGGCTTGGAAGTACTTTTCTGATTTGTAAACACACATACACATACCCCTACCCATATTTATAATAAATATCTACACGTATATTTGTACCCATTTTAGATTTGCAGAGCATCTTTCCTGGAAAATTTTTATTGGAAACTTTCTCAAAAGTAATTCTAAGTGGAAGGAAAACTGAGAAAAAGAATAGAAGACTAAAAATTCAGTGTAATTCTGGGAGCTTTTGGTATTCTATGTGAATAATTCTCAACTTGAGGTTTTTTCAAATGACTGTCAAAAGAGTATTTGTAATTTTAAACAATTAAAACACTCCAGAATGCATGGAGGTTCTATCATCAAGATGGCTAGGCAGGAGACACCAGCCTTCATTCCCCCATTAAAAACACAAAACAAATATAGACAACTATTCACAAGCCAAAATAGCCGAAAGAGGGCTCAAGGGCCCATTAAACAATCTGCAGCAACACAGTGGAGCAAGAAAATGGAGAATAGCCACCTAAGAAGAATCAATAGGCCGGGCGCGGTGGCTCAAGCCTGTAATCCCAGCACTTTGGGAGTCCGAGACGGGCGGATCACGAGGTCAGGAGATCGAGACCATCCTGGCTAATACGGTGAAACCCCGTCTCTACTAAAAATACAAAAACTAGCCGGGCGAGGTGGCGGGCGCCTGTAGTCCCAGCTACTTGGGAGGCTGAGGCAGGAGAATGGCGTAAACCCGGGAGGCGGAGCTTGCAGTGAGCTGAGATCTGGCCACTGCACTCCAGTCCGGGCGACAGAGCGAGACTCCGCCTCAAAAAAAAAAAAAAAAAAAAAAGAAGAATCAATAATGACCCTGGCACACCTGAGAAACCAGGAAATGGCTAGGAGCAAAGAAAGGCAGAGGCTATCAGTATCAGTCATATGGTGGAGAGCACTGTGGTCCATGGTGGCCTGCACTGCAGAGGAAACTGGCGTTCCTTGCTACTGTGATGGATCCAACAACCATTCCTGCCAGGGAACCCCAGAGAGGGAGACATGGCAGCACAGCTTGTCTTCACAAAGAAGTGACCAATGTCAAGATGCTTTGGGAAAGGAGTCACTTCATCTCTCAACCCCATAGTGTCCCAATCCCAATCCCACGTATCAGACCCAGGGTCTACGGCCTGCACTGGGCCCACCTACATCTCAGACACCAGAGCCATCATCATGGTAAGCTAGTGTGCACTTTGGGCCCTGCAACCAAGCCTCACTGCACATGTCTGAAATCCAGGCATTAGCTCAGCCACAGTTGAAAGCAAGGCCCTTCCCTGACACTGAAGCTGCTACAACTTTGAGCACACCTGTGTTCCCATTCCTGGTTTCCCTGGCTGCTTCACAGCACACCTGTGTTCCCATCCTTGGTTTCCCTGGCTGCTTCACAAGCATCCTCACCGCACATTCTATTGCCAATACAGCAGTATGGGTACTTGCCCTCCAGGCAACAATGTCATTACTGTCCCAGATCCCAGAGCTTTTGTTCCTCCATGTATGCCGGTGTTTTGGGTCTCAGCTCTGTCACTGTCCCACAGGTACCACTTATCAGACACCAGTGCTGCTGCCACTGAACCTGAAGGCAGACTCGGTGCCAATTGGGATCCCCTAAGCCACAACTTCCTTGTGATTGGGAGGCTCTTAGCAGTCACTGACATTGAAAACCCCAACAACCCTCACTACCACTGCAGACATCCAGAGTTGGATGCTGAGGATCCCTGCAATCTTCAACAATTAACTCAGCTGACAGAGCTTCATAGACCCTCACTGATGCCAGTACTGCTACATCCTATCCAACAAGCAGCCCTCCCCATAGGGGAAGGTCTTTCCACAGCAAAACTAGCCCATACTTGTGAAAACAGTGAGTGTGTCATCAAATGTGCAAACATCAACATATGGCAACAAGAAACATGATAAACCAAGAAGCCATGCCACCAAAAGAACAGAAAGAAATGGCAAAAAGAAACATGACAAACCAAGAAGACATGCCACTAAAAGAACACACACACAAAAAAACACTGCCTGACAAAGAATTCAAAATAATTATTTAAAGAAGCTGAAGGAACTTCAAGAAGTTACAAACAAACAATTCAATTAAATCAGGAAAATAATAAGCAACCAAAACAAAAAATTTAAAAAGACAAGTTATTAAAAAATAAAGCAGAAATTCTGGCGATGAAAAATGCAATGGATGAAACAAACAAAAAAAATGCAACAGACTATGTCAATAAAAGAACTGATCACACAGAAGAAAAAATTTGTGAATCTAAAGACAGATTATTTGAAAATATACAGTCAAAAGGGAAGAAGAAAAAATAATGAAAAGAATGTAAAAATACGGAATTTAAAGGATGGCATCAAAGACGCAAATCTTTGAGTTATAGGAGTAGAAGGAGAAGAGAGAGACAAAGGAGTAGAAAGTGTATTTAAAGAAGTAACAATAAAAAACTTTCTGAATATGGAGAAAGATATAAATATCCAGGAACCAGAAGGTCAAAAGTCTGTAATCAGATTCAACCCAAATAAGGCTACACCAAGACATATTATAATTAAACTGTCAAAAATAAAAAACAAGGAGAGGGCCATTACAGCAGAAAGAGAAAAGCAAATCACAATAAGGGAGTCTCCAAAAGGCTAACAGCAGATTTCTCAGGAGAAACCTTACAGGCCAGGACAAAATGAAAAAATAACACGATTTGGACGTCTGTCCCTGCCAAATCTCATGTTGAAATGTAATCCCCAGTGTTGGAGGTGGGAGATGGCTAAATCATGGGAGCAGATTCCGCATGGCTTGATGCTGTCCTTGCGATGATGAGTTCTTGCGAGACCTGGTTGTTTATACATATGTGGCACCTCCCCTCACACTCTCTCCTTTGCTCCTGCTCTCACCATGGGATACATCTACTCTCTTCGCCTTCCACCATGATTGTAAACTTCCTGAGGCTTTATCAGAAGCTGAGGAGATTCCTGGCACCATGCTTCCCATACAGCATGTAGCACTATGAGCCAATTAAACCTCTATTCTTTTTTTTTTTTTTGAGACGGAGTCTTGCTCTGCCGCCCAGGCTGGAGTGCAGTGGCCGGATCTCAGCTCACTGCAAGCTCCGCCTCCCGGGTTTACGCCATTCTCCTGCCTCAGCCTCCCGAGTAGCTGGGACTACAGGCGCCCGCCAACTCGCCCGGCTAGTTTTTTCTATTTTTTAGTAGAGACGGGGTTTCGCCGTGTTAGCCAGGATGGTCTCGATCTCCTGACCTCGCGATCCACCCGTCTCGGCCTCCCAAAGTGCTGGGATTACAGGCTTGAGCCACCGCGCCCGGCCTGAACCTCTATTCTTTATAAATCACCCAGCCTCAGGTATTTCTTTATGGCAATGCAAGAAAGGCCTAACATAAATCATATATTCAAAATGCTGAAGGAACAAAAAACAAAACTGCCGACTAAAAATACAGTACTTGGCAAAGCTGTCCTTCAGAAATGAAAGTGAGATAAGGACTTTCACAGACAAATAAAAGCTGAGGGGGTTCTTCACCACCAGACTTGTCTTACAAGAAATGCTACAGGGAGTTTTTCAAACTGAAAGAAAAGGACACCAGTTAGTAACATGAAAACATGTGAAAATATAAAAATTAACTGGTAAAAGTAACTACACAGTCAAACTGAGAATACTCTAAAATTGTAATGGTGGTGTGTAAGCCACTTATATGTTTGGCTTACACAAAACTTAAATAAAGACAAAACTAATAAATATAACAATAGCTTCAATAATTTAAGGGCTATATAATATGAGGTAAATTGTGGTATCAAAAACATAAAATGTGGCAGAGGAGTAGAGTAAAAGTGTAGAGTTACTTTACGTGGTCATAGTTAAGTAGTTTTCAGCTTAAAATATCCATTATAGCCAGGCACGGTAGCTCAAGCCTGTAATTCTAGCACTTTGGGAGGCCAAGACAGGCAGATCACGAGGTCAGGAGATCGAGACCATCCTGACTAACACGGTGAAACCCCGTCTCTACTAAAAAATACAAAAAAAAAAAAAACTAGCCAGGCGAGGTGGCAGGCGCCTGTAGTCCCAGCTACTCGGGAGGCTGAGGCAGGAGAATCGCGTGAACCCAGGAGGCTGAGCTTGCAGTGAGCTGAGATCCGGCCACTGCACTCCAGCCCTGACGACAGAGCAAGACTCCGTCTCAAAAAAAAAAAAAAATCCGTTATAATTGTTTTACATAAGCCTTATGATAACCACAAAGCAAAAACATACACTAAATACAAAAAGATTAAGGAATCGAAGCTACCACTAGAGAAATGCTAAAGGGAGCTCTTCAAACTGAACGGAAAGGATACCAATTAGTAATTAGGTATTCAAGTAGGATACCAATAATTTAATTAGAAGGAAGACAGGAAGAGAGAATAAAGGAATATAGATTTGCAAAACAACTAGAAAATAATTAACAAAAAAAGGCAGCAGTCTTTACCTATCAACAATTACCTTGAATATCAATGGACTAATTCTCAAGTGAAAGAAATAGTGGTTGAATGAATAAACACACAAGGTCTAACTACATGTTACCTACAAGAAATTTACTTCACCTGTAAGGACACACAGGAAAAGGGAAAGGAGGGAAAAAGATATTTCATGCAAAGAGAAAACAAGAGAGTGGATGTAACTGTATCAGATAAAATAGCCATTTGTAAAAAACTATAAAATGAAACAAAAAAGGTCATTACAAAATGGTAAAGAGAACAATTCATTATGAAGATATAACAACTGTAAATATATATGCACCTAACATCCGAGCACCTAAATAATAAAGCAAATATTAACTGATCTGAAGAGAGACACAGATTGTAGTATAAAAAGAATAGGGGTGGCTGGGCACGGTGGCTCACACCTGTAATCCCAGCACTTTCGGAGGCCAAGGCATGCGGATCACTTGAGGTCAGGAGTTCAAGACCAGCTTGGCCAACATGGTGAAATCCCATCTCTACCAAAAATACAAAAAAAAAATTAGCTAGGCATGGTGGCACACACCTGTAGTCCCAGCAACTCGGGAGACTGAGGTAGCAGAATCACTCGAATCTGGGAGATGGAGGTTGCAGTAAGCCAAGATCGCACCACTGCACTCCAGCCTTGGTGACAGAGTGAGACTCTGTCTCAAAAAATAAAAGAGTAGGGGATTTCAGTACCCCACTTTCAACAATGAAAAGATTATTGGACATAAAACACTGGATGTGAACTAATAGATTTAACAGACACATACAGAATATTTCACTTAGCAGCAGAGTACACATCCTCTTCAAGTGCACATGGAACGTTCAATAAATCACAATAGGTCACAAAACAAGTCTTAAGAAATACAAGGATGAAATCATATCAAGCACCTTTTCCCTAGCACAATGATATAAAACTAGAAATTAATAACCGGAGAAATTTCAGAAAATTCACAAATATTTAGAAATGAAACAACACTCTCCTAAAGAACCAGTGGGTCAAGAAAGAATTTTTTTAATTAAAAATACCTTGAGACTAATGAAAATGGAGACACAACATACCAAAACTTACAAGATTCAGCCGGGCGCGGTGGCTCAAGCCTGTAATCCCAGCACTTTGGGAGGCCGAGACGGGCGGATCACAAGGTCAGGAGATCGAGACCATCCTGGCTAATACGGTGAAACCCCGTCTCTACTAAAGAATACAAAAAACTAGCCGGGCGACGAGGCGGGCGCCTGTAGTCCCAGCTACTTGGGAGGCGGAGGCAGGAGAATGGCGTGAACCTGGGAGGCGGAGCTTGCAGTGAGCTGAGATCCGGCCACCGCACTCCAGCCTGGGCGACAGAGCCAGACTCCGTCTCAAAAAAAAAAAAAAAAAAAAAAAAGATTCAGCAAAAGCAGTTCTAAGAGCAAAGTTTATAGCAATAATCACTTATATCAAAAAAGGAAGATACCAAGTAAACAACTTAAGGTTATATCTCAAGGAACTAGAAAACCAAGAACAAACTAAGCTCAAAATTAGGGAAAGGAAGGAAACAAAGAGCAGAGCAGAAACAAATGAAGTAGAGACTAGAAAAACAATAGAAAAGATCAACAAAACAAAAAGATGTTATTTTGAAAATACAAAAAAATTGAGAAACCTTTAGCTAGACTGAAAAAGAGACAAGACTCAAGTAAATAAAATCAGAAATGAAAGAGGACACTTTACAACTGATACAACAGAAATACAAAGGATCATAAGAGACTATTAGGAATAATTACACTCCAACAAATTGGACAACCTAGAAGTGGATACATACCTACATACAGCCTACCAAGATTAAACCACAAAGAAACAGAAAATCTGAACAGATCAGTAATAAGTAAGGGGATTAAATTAGCAATAAAAAGTCTTCCATCAAAGAAAAACCCAGGACCTGATGACTTCACTGCTGAACTCTGTCAAAAATTTAAAGAACTAATACCAAGCTTTCTGAAACTCTTCCAAAAAATTGAAGAGGAGGGAAAATTTCCAAACTCATTTTATGAGGCTAGCATTACCCAATACAAAAGCCAGGTAAGGATACTACAAGAAAAAAAATTACAGGTCAATATCCCTGATGCACATAGATACAAAAATCTTCAACAAAATACTAACATACTGATTTCAACAGCATATTAAAAGTAATCAATTCACCAGGTGTGGTGGCTCACACTTGTAATCCCAGCACTTTGGGAGGCCGAGGCAGGTGGATCGTGAGGTCAGGAGATCGAGACCATCCTGGCTAATATGGTGAAACACCATCTCTGCTAAAAAATACAAAAAAGTAGCCGGGCGTCGTGGTAGTCGCCTGTAGTCCCAGCTGCTCAGGAGGCTGAAGCAGGAGAGTGGTGTAAACCCAGGAGGCAGAGCTTGCAATGAGCCGAGATGGCGCCACTGGACTCCAGCTTGGGCAACAGAGCAAGACTCCGTCTCAAAAAAGAAACAAAAACATCCTGGCTAACACAGTGAAACCCTGTCTCTACTAAAAAATAAAAAAAAATAGCCGGGCGCGGTGGCGGGCGCCTGTAGCCCCAGCTACTTGGGAGGCTGAGGCAGGAGAATGGCGTGAACCCGGGAGGCGGAGCTTGCAGTGAGCTGAGATCCGGCCACTGCACTCCAGTCCGGGCGACAGAGCGAGACTCCGCCTCAAAAAAAAAAAAAAAAAAAAAAAAACAAAAACAAAAACAAAACAACAACAACAATAAAACACAAGTCATCGATTCACCATAATCAAGGGGGATTTATTCAGGGATGCAAACATGGCTCAAAATATGCAAATCAGTAAATGTGATATACCACATTAACAGAACAAAGGACAAAAATCATGACCATCTCTATAGATACAGAAAAAAAAATTCAACAAAATTAAACATCTTTTCATAATAAAAGCCCAACAACTAGGTATAGAAGGAATGTACCTCAACATAAAAATGGTCATATACAAGCCTATAGTTAATACTATATTGAATGGTGAAAAGCTGAAAGCTTTTCCAAGATCAAGAACAACACAAGGATGCCCATTCTCAACACTTCTGTTCAACACAGTACTAAAGTCCTAGCTAGAGCAATTACATTAGGTAAGAGAAAGAAATCGAAGGCATCAAAATTGGAAAGATTTTAAATAGCTTGACTTAGCCATTCCACAATGTATACATATATCAAAACATCATGTTGTACAGCATATCATTGTACTTGTCAATTTTTAAGAAAGAAAAAAATAGTTACCCTAACGCTATGCAAGTTAAATTGCAATTTTTTCAAATTAATATTAAGAAGTTATACAAAGGTTCTTACCTGCTTGAAATTCGTAACTGCTTTAATAACAGGAGAAGCTGTTACCAAGAGAATATCTTCTGATGGGAAGTGAGTAGCCAACTTATTTTTAAAAAGAGAGAAAAAAAATTAGGACAAATTACTTTAAGTACTGGCATATATGGTTTGGGGTTAAGGATGATGCAACTTTAATAATGTAATTAATCTAGAAAATTAAAAACCCACTGCTCCTCATCTAAAGGTCTCCATTATCCCCCGTCATGTTCTTATCTATGGGGCAATGGTGAATAATGGTAAACTCTGATACTGATAAAATAATACATTTACAGCAAACACTAACAAAGAACTGCTGAACAAGAAAAGTGATATAAAGAAGTATCCTTTATGGCCGGGCGCGGTGGCTCAAGCCTGTAATCCCAGCACTTTGGGAGGCCAAGGTGGGCGGATCACGAGGTCAGGAGATCGAGACCATCCTGGCTAACACAGTGAAACTCCGTCTCTACTAAAAAAATATAAAAAATTAGCTGGGCGTGGTGGCAGACGCCTGTAGTCCCAGCTACTCGGGAGGCTGAGGCAGGAGAATGGCGTAAACCCGGGAGGCGGAGCTTGCAGTGAGCCGGGATCGCGCCACTGCACTCCAGCCTGGGCGACACAGTAAGACTCTCCATCTCAAAAAAAAAAAAAGAAAAAAGAAGTATCTGTTATTTACTTCAACTATTTTGTATATCAATTTAGAGTTATAATGCAGAGGATGAGAATAAACTATTTTCCTAATTAACAGTTAAACCAACTTATATTTATCTTAAAATAATATTTCATTTGTCTTCAATGGGATGAAATCAAAGCAAACCCTCAATATTAAACACTTAGAATATTGGTCTGACTTTCCCCAAGTGCTTTGGCACTCCTATTCTGCCTCTTCCAGTCAGTACATATTGTGGGATGATAAAGCCATTTTAACAATAGCTTCAACAAAATTTAGAGGTATAACTTGTTAATGTTTCATTATTTTCCTTTAGCTACAACCTCTTTCTTCACTCTGTACCTGAAAGCATTTTCTTATCTCAAAGTCTGGTTCCTCCACACCACCACCCTCAATAATCTGGCTTCTATTCCTACTATATCACTAAAACAGCATGTTTGAGGTATCCATGAATCCTTAAAATCCAAGGGATTATTTCTTTTCTTTTTTTTAATGGAGATGGGATCTTGCCATGTTGCCCGGCCTGGCTTCGAACTCCTGGCCTCAGGCAATCCTCTCACCTTGGCCTCCCAAAGTTCTGAAATTACAAGTGTGAGCTATGGTGCCCAGCACCCATGGGATTCTTCTTAGTCTCATTCTATTTGAACTTTCTATATTTGGCAATATTATTACTCTCTCCATCTTTCTTTCCTTTGTATATTCTGTAATTTATCTCGTTTCCATTGCTAGATGAGGTCCTCAAAACTTCTTTATACTACTCAAATCACCTTGAAATTGACTCTCCAGTTTCACGTATAAACCAGCTGCCTCTGCCACAAATACATTGTAACTAATCATCTTTCAAACCTTTTCACATCATCAAGTTACTCCACTGCTCAAAAACATTTGACTACTTGTAAATTCTTCTTAAGTTCTTAGCATGATTTATAAGATTCCTTATGATCTATGCTTTAAGCTTTACTGCTCGCTGATGATCCATGCTTTTCCACTGGAGATGACATTTTTTTCTTGAATACTTGAACTTTCACTCATTCTCTCAAAAGGAGATTTTAAAAATACCTCCTTCGATTAAAAAAAATTCCTCTTCCCTAATTCACTCCCTACCTACTCCACAGGCACCTCTAAGATAACCGTTGATATCTCTTGCATAGACATACAACATTGCCTCTTCCACTAGGCTGTGGGTCCCTAGTATGGTATACCATGCTGTTTATAGTTGAACACTCAGCCCTTAAATACGGTGCCTGCATCATATATGCTTACTTAGTGAATAAATGAAAAATACGCATCCAATAATGAAAACACTTGAGTTTCTTGCACTATTTCTTATGACTTCAGCGATTGCTCATGTTTATATCAACAAAATAACCTAGAACTTTTTGGAATACACACATGTATATGAATATATACGGTCTGGCTATTCAGTATCAACAGGAAAGCATGCCCTACATGCACATAATCCCTTCCTGATTGTTTTACAAAACATTACTAGAAATAAAGTATCTTCTATCTTGGGAGTTCGAAGTATAGAAAACTTACGTATGGGATTCTTTATTAATTAGTTAAGGTGCACTAAAGACTTGGCAACTATCTGGAAACTAAACTCAGTCATCCATGACAATTAACAAAGGGGGCTGAGGGCCGGGCGCTGTGGCTCAGGCCTGTAATCCCAGCACTTTGGCAGGCGGAAGCAGGCAGACTGCTTGAGCCCTGGAGTTCGAGACCAGCCTGGCCAACATGGTGAAAACCCTTCTCTACTAAAAATACAAACATTAGCCGGGCGTGGTGGCGGGCGCCTGCAATCCCAGCTACTTGCGAGGCTGACACAAGAGAAGAATCGCTTGAACCCGGGAGGCAAAGGTTGCATTAAGCCAAGATCGCACCACTGCACTCCAGGCCGGGCGACAGAGTGAGACTCCGTCTCAAATAAAAAGAAAAAAAAAAGAACGAGGGCTGAATTTTTTGTCTAAATACGAAGTCCTCATGTCTGCTCTGACATTACAAGGATCTGAGCACGGATCTGCCAGCTTTGGTTTCTCGGCAATAATTTGCCTCCCACTCCTCCCTGCGCCTGAGAGAAAGCTAGTGAGGCCATATGAGGACCACCAAGCAGTTTCTAAAATCTGGGAGCAATAAGTGCGAAAAGGATCCAGCAAAAGAGGAACCCGGAAGAAGAAAAAGGGAGGGGGTGGGAGGAAAGCCTTCAGCGCTACCGCCTTTGGGGTAGAGGAAAGAGGCGGAACCACCTGAGCACCGCCCTACCTGCTCCGCACAAGTGACGCCCGCGATGCCGCCGCCGACCACCACGAATTTCCCTGCAGTCGGGGGAGGGCGCGCTGCCTCCATGCTGCCGGACTCCCAGTTGTTTACTGAATATCGCGGCGGAGCACCGGACTTTGGACTCCAGGAGAGGAAGCAGCCAAGAAGCGGTCACTTCCGGTGCCTGATCTACGGAATCCGACCTACGGGTGCTCCGGAGCTCATACTTAGTCTTCTCGAGTGCCTGCTGCCCGCTGCGTTTCGGAAGCAACGAATTGTCTCGTGGTTTTCAGAGCTTTGCGTTACTGTTACTACACCTGAATGTAGTTATTCCACAAAAATCTGACAAAGAGAAGACCAAAAAATAAAAAAGTAAAGAGGATGGGTTGCCCAAAGAAGTTTGATAAATTACATATCTAAAGATAGACCAGTATTCTCACGGGATAAAGCTTTCATATAATAGATGAATTGGTATGAAGTTCTCATTATTTGTTTCTGAGAGAAATTAGAGGCGCAGATCTCATGCTCTCTCTTATTGGCAGAAGGAGCCCCACTTATTAGCAGAATGTCTTATTGGCAGAATGACAGCGCCACTCGTGTCATTTTTGTAGATGAAGAAACAGTCTTCTGAAAACCACTTCATTGCCACCGTTCACCTAATAATCCAAGGTTTTTGTTTGTGGAAGCACAAAAATTATTCATGACAAGGCAAAACAATACTACTGAATTGTTCTCTAAGAAATTATCCTTTACATTTACAACGTTGACCTCAGCTAAAGTTTCCAGTAATAATGTACAGTTGCTTTCCATTTTGTCAAAACAAATGAACATTTCTTACATTTCCAATCAATAGCAGCATGTTTGAAAGTTGAACGAAACGTTCCCAGTCTCCGTTTTATTGTGAATTTTTTTCGTGGTGGTCAATTGTTTTTAAGAAATTGCTAAATTATTTCTGTTTTTACTATATTATTCACTATTCATATTATTTTACTATTGGTAATGGTAAGGTACTATTGTAATGGTAAGGTATTATCTCTCAAATGGCTCACTCTAAAACTGGTAATTACCAGTGTCCCTTTAATTCTTTAAACACTGAGAATAACCATTATATATGAACAGGAAAGCCTACCACGTATCTAATTACAGATATTTACTGATACCCATAAAAATCATTGTTCTTTGATTTACCAAGTTAAATGATAAGCGGTTTAATAAACGTGTCTAATTCCTGTTACTAGTATAGCAGCCAAACAAAGCATTCATTTCTAGGAGGAGGAAATACATTCCTTAAGCCCATTTAGATCCAATCTTGCTTCACCTTATTTTCACATGATCTCCCTCACACTGTGGTCCATTCGGGCCACACTACACTTCCAGATCCCAGGATATGCCAATTTCTTTCTGAGCATTTGCACATACCTTTTTCCCAACTACTTTTCCCTAGCTAACTCATCGACCTTTGGTTTCATCAAGCCATTGCTTCCTCTAAGATACTTTATCTAACATCCTTAAGACAACTAGGTGTCCTCTCTGTGTGTTCCTATAGCACCTTGTCATCCTCTAAATTTAGACTTATCCCACTTTATTGTAAATTCTTACTGCCTGACCCCACCACCACCATAAACTCCTTACTTAATCTCAGGGATTATTTTTGTCTCCCTTTGTATCTCCAATGTTTAGTAGGTAGTATATATTCAACAAAAATGTGCTGAATGAAATAGAAAGTTGGTGCAGTATGAAACTGCCTTGAAGTCCTTCTAAAGACTTCTAGATTCATTGTCCAGGGTCAAGATCCTCCTGTATATTGTGACAGGGGTTTCCTCTTTACGGAATTCAGTCGGAAGGAAGAATAGAGTGGAATTTAAGCTCCCAGGGGAAATGGAGGGAGATCATTGTCTATGGGAGGGGAAGCAAAGTAGCAGGAGCCTCCTCAAATGTAAAGGAGTAATGACTCCACATTCTCCTTTTTTGTTCCGCTTTTGAAGGCTGGCTTTTTGTCAAGGTGGTGTAGGGATAAGACCTACCTGCCTGCCACACTGGCATGAATATCCAACTTTTAGAAATGTCTAAGAGTTAAAGAACTTTCAGTGCATCTCACCTTAATGTTGATTAAATTAGATACATATACTGGATGTAGGGAGGGTTAAAAGTAAGATATAGGTAACTTGAAACATCCACAGGGAGGGTAGCAATAGGTACAGGTTAGGGGAAGGGCAACTGCAAAGAAAACTGGGCACCTAGAAATAAGGGAGGCCCAATGTCAAGAAGCAACAGAGAAGCAGAAAAGACAGAACTTCAGATCCCTTTTAGCTCTGGTCAGCAAGCTTAGGAGTGAAGAGCATATCAACCTGGTTACTGTTTCTGAGGAGTCAAAGAAATACCAGTGTGTTGCTAAATATTATGGTGTTATGTTTATGGGTGGAAAAGAATAGCAGGACTGGAGTTGGCAAAGAAAGGTTCAGAGAAGAAGTGGAACTTACATTGAACCTCAAAGGCCAATAGCATTTGGATGGGTTCAGAAGAAGATGTGGCCAGTCCTGTAGGAAATATCCCAAGAACCAAAGGCTTAGCAGCAGGAATGAGCATGGGAAATACAGGAGATAGTTAAAAGGGAAGAAAGAAGGGGAGTTCAAGATTCATCTGGAAAAACTGAAGGAGATAAAGCTATCTTCTTCTATTTCCCTCCATAGTGTTCTTACATCTGACTCCCATACCTGCCTAATCTCTTGAAGGCCATTCTCAACTTTTAAACTACTGTCAAAATCTAGTTTTCCATTCTTCTTCAAGTTGATATCAGAAATGTCTAGAATAGGAGTATTGAGGTTAATTTTGAACTGCAAAAATTGGGAATGAATAATGACATTTCACAGAGTAGTTAAAGATTAATAGCATTTGAGTCAGATGACCTAGGTTCAAATGTGGCACCAGCATTTCTTTGTTGTGTGACTATTCAGTGAATTATTTACCTCATCTGAACCCTAGTTTCCTCATTGGCAAGGTGGGTATAAGATCTACTTTGTAGAGTTGCTTTGATACATATGTGAGGCAACATATTTAAACTTCCTAGCACAGTGCGTACCTCTTAGTAAGACTAATGGTTGTCTGCCTGTGCCCTGTTGAATAGACTATGTTTCTCTGTCTAAAGGATTTTATATATGATCATAACCTTGACAAATCTATTATGCTTTTAATTCCCAGATGTCTATCTCTCATGTAATCTACTCTGAATCTTCAAGTCTGAAATTTCTGAAGCATCTTGGATGTCTTCTCATTGTTATCTTGGTTTTTGCCAATTCTCTATGAGTACAGCCTGGATTCATCTTGCCCTCGAAACCTCTTCTTTGTTTTTATTAGTTCATATAACTGATTTACTGAACAAGCTGGACTACATAGGGAAGAAATTAAAGCAAACATTTTTATTTCTCGACAATTTTCCTGTCAATGTATTTTTCTCCTCTAAATTAAATGCTTATTAATTTAGCTTATCTGATCATTCTCAGGTAATAAAAAGTCTGGTACTACCTGTTATCAAAACTCCAGACACACATCCAATTAAAGCCTCACCTAACTACAGGCAACCCTAAATGATTTATTGTTGCTTTCTTGCTCCAGCTCTTCTCCTAACTAAGAGCTCTTAACATACCCCATAATATTTGGCAACACACTGGTACTTCTTTGACTCCTCAGAAACAGTCACCAGGTTGATATGCTCTTCACTCCTAAGCTTGCTGACCAGAGCTAAAAGGAATCTGAAGTTCTGTCTTTTCTGCTTCTCTGCTGCTTCTTAGTTAGGGGCTTTAAAATTGGAGGGTGGGTAAGGAGTAAGGAGAGGAAAGAGCCTCACTGTTGTTCCTGTATGAGCGTAGATATGCAAACCTACCCCCAAAGGCTGAGGGAGCTGAGAGGCCAAAGAAAAGCTGACAAATCCAGTTTCTTAGAAAGAGATATTTAACAGGCACTTACAAACAGAAATGATGATTCTGTTAAAGTGGATCCCCACATCTGCCCTCCAGAAAATATCTAAGCTTTTAGGATAAAACATGTACAGCTGATCTTATCTCAGACTTTCTTGCAAAACTCATGAATACTGGGGAGTCTAGATAAGAATCTTGCTGAGGTAATTATCTATGCTACATGCTTTGTTTCTTTTGAAGGGTTATCTATGCTATGGGCATTGTTTAAGAACCTTGCTGCAGAACACCTTAGTATGCAAGAATCAAACATCAGTCATCATGGCCGTGGTGTCACTCTTGCTATATCACAGGCTGTCTTCCTGTATCTATGAATCAGTGGTGTGGTACAACTATGAATCTGTGAAAGCTGATTGTTAAAATTTTAGGATTTGTGTGAGTTGATTGTTAGCACAGCTATTGTTAAACACTAAACTGCATAAACATAATCACATAAATTATATTAAGACAAAGGTAATAAGTATTCAAAACTCATTATTTCCTAACTCTTTTGCTATTATCTCTACTCTTGAGGTTATTTACATCTATTGTATCTATAGGTAAAAATATAATGGTAGGCTGCTACACATTTCTTCCTACTGCCTCATTCAGTGATGTCATGTTGATAGCTTGAAATTGGCCATAATGGGAGCATTTACACCACGGAAAATGGCAGATTATACAAATCAGAGTTTGATTTATTTTATTGTTGATTTTTTAGACTTAAAAAAGTGGTGGACAATAGCAATGACATGGAATCAACCCAAATGCCTATCAATGATAGATGGGATAAAGACAATGTGGTACATATACAACATGGAATACTATGCAGCCATAAAAAGGAATCAAATTATGTCCTTTGCAGGGACATGGATGGATCTGGAGGCCATTATCCTTAGCAAACTAACACAGGAACAGAAAACCAAATGCCATATGTTCTCACTTATAAGTGGGAGCTAAATAATGAGAACAGCATGGACACATAGAGGGAAGCAACACACACTGGGCCTATCTGAGGGTGGAGGTGGGAGGAGGGAGAGGATCAGGAAAAACAATTAACGGATACTGTGCTTAATATCTGGGTGATGAAATAATCAGTACAACGAACTCCCATGAATCATATTTATCTATGTAACAAACCTTCACATCCTGTACATGTACCCCTGAACTTAAAAGTTAAACAAAGAGACATAACATAGATGGAGACTCATTTTTTAAAAGTGATGGAGGGAATATTAATAATGAAATTAAAAGTATGTCATGTCTCTTGTGGTAGATTGTAGTACGCTGTGAATAGCACAAAAAATTGAAGAAATTCTTTTGTCAGAGAGCTGCTATTCAATTTAGCAAAGAACTCACTAATATCAGACAAACAAGTGGAATTGCAACCTATAGTTCCTTTGTTTCACTTCCATCTTACTAGTTAATGTAAATAGAAAAGTCAAGCAACATTCAAACTACATTCATCAATTGCTGTTCTAGTTTGGGTAATACAAGGATTCAGCAAAAATCAATGAAAGGATTCTGTGAGAATCAGTTGACTCTATGGAATTTGCATAAAGAGTATTGTATATTATTATGTGTAAAATATTTGCTATGCATCTTTCAATAAAATTTATAATAAACCTATGTATATATACATACACACGCATATATTTATACATGCAGTTTTTTGAGACAGCCAGTCGTTAAACATTTGCCCGCACAAACATTAGTTATAATCTAGCATTGCTCTTTTCTTGGTGTGGCTGATTCCAAATGTTGATTCTTTCTCTGCTGGGGTTTTTTATGGGCACATCAGAATCTCAATATCACTGGGGATTTCTCACCTACAGTTTCTGGGCCATTCCTTGTCCAGATTCGGTCCCTTCTAAGATGACACAGGGTCCGCAATCGGCTTCTGGAAAACTCACTCATCCTTTGTCCCCACTAGACCCTGAAAGTGCACACTTTTACCCGGACAGAGCACCTCTCTTCTCCTCTGCTGTCAGAATGTCTAGCTAGCCACACCTCCTTCTCTTCAGTGGAATGAGGTATCAATTTCTGCATCACTCAGACTCCAGGGGCTACCTGTAAAGCTCTCTAAATGGTTCCCTTAACATCCTGCTCACTTGTGCTGCGGACAGGGAATTGGTGGTGGTGGGGTGAAACACTTTCCCTTTCCCTTCCCCATATGCTTCGTGAGCATGTTGGAGCAGGGAGTGAATGTGATGGACTAATGCTGGTAGAACTAATTCTACAATCTTTTAGCATGTGTTGCCTATGTGGTCTAGTACCTTGTGTTAAAGGCATTGGGCAATTTGGTGCCTATCATATTGTTTTAAGCTTTTGGAGTTGAATTAACCAGAAAAATCACATTTAACCCCATGATATACCATGTTTGTTTTATAAATATTAAACTTATACCATCTAGAAAACTGAATGCATTTCTTATACGATATTCCCTCAACTTCAAAGTATAGTTTCCCAATTCCTACCAATTCTAAAGTGATTCTCAGTTCCCTCATTTCAGTTTTGAATGTAACTGCACTATTTTTGGTCTTCTTCTCCCACTTAGACTGTTAAAATGAGTTCCTGATTGGTCTTTCTTCCTCCATTCACTGTCTTTAAATTTATCCTCCATGCTGCCGTCAGAGTAATCTTATAAAAGGGAAATGTGGTTCCTCTGCCTTTCGACCACTTCTGCTTCTGGAACATTCCCAGTTCCCTGAATGCATCAGGAATTCTTGTCTCAGGCAGGGCTTGGTGGCTCATGCCTGTAATCCCAGGATTTTGAGAGGCTGAGGTGGACAGATCGCCTGAGCCCAGTTCAAGACCAGCCTGGGCCATGTGACCAAACCTCATCTCTACAAAAAATACAAAAATTAGCTGGGTGTGGTGGCAAGCACCTGTGGTCCTAGCTACTCCAGAGGCTGAGGTAGAAGGACCACCTGGGCCTGGGGAGGTTGAGGCTGCAGTGAGCCTTGATCGTACCACTGTTCTCCAACCTGAGAGAAAGGGTGAGATCCTGTCTCAAAAAAAAAAAAAAAAAAATTGGTTTCCTTCATTACAGGCTTTCTTGCTCTGCCTATAGAAATCTATGGGTCTAAGAATGGCAAGCTCAGATGCTACCTACCACTCTCAGGGAGAAATGACCAAATCTGTATAGTACTTTACTGCATTGAGCAGTGTTTCTTATGTTAAGTTGGTGTGTCCTTATTGGGCTTCTTTGAGAAAAGGGAATGCATTTTATTCACCTTTGATTTTCTTGCTTATGCCCCTAATTCCAGAATTTAGCACAGCTATTTAAGTAATATATATTCAGTCAATGTTTCTTAAGGCTTTATAATTAGCATAGTAAGCACAATCTTATAAAGACTCAGGCTTCATAGTATGGCTGAATCTACGATTGTGAAATATGAATTTGCCTTATGAGATACTGCTGTTCCTTTTTCAATAGTTTGATATGATATTTTGAGACCAGGTTGCTCTGTTGTTCTAGGTAGATAAATGTTACAGTCACCCCATAGTATCAGGAAGGAACTCACAGTATCAGGAAGGAACCTCCATCCAAAATTTGATTTGGATGTGAAGATTATTGATCACACACACATACACACACACACACACACACACACACATGTCCACACACACACACACACACACCCCATGAGGGAATGAAAAGGCTTATTACTTACATAATGAGGCTTTCTGGGGAGAATAGGACAGGATTATAAGCTGATCCAAAAAAGGCTTGGAGAGCAGAGAAAGGTGACAGGCCCTGTTTTTAATGAGATTAGGTGATCGAGCTGGGGTGAGAGTTCTGGCACATACAGGCCAGGCCTTGTATGGCTTGAAAAATCCTGTGGGCACCAAGGGAGGGGCATACTGAAACTTCTCAGCCTGCCCAGATGTGGGGCAGCAAGGGACAGGAGAATCATGAGGCTTGAAAACTTCCAGCAGTCAAACATCAACAATGGAATCAGGCTCTTTATTACAAGAAGAGGCTTTCCTCCTGGGTTTCCAATGCTGTTTGATAGGTTTTTAAAATTTCTAAGCTCTTCACAAGTGGTACCATGGAGCTTGATATTTCTTTCTTTTTTTTTTTTTTTGAGACGGAGTCTCGCTCTGTAGCCCGGGCTGGAGTGCAGTGGCCGGATCTCAGCTCACTGCAAGCTCCGCCTCTCAGCCTCCGGAGTAGCTGGGACTACAGGCGCCCGCCACCTCGCCCGGCTAGATTTTTGTATTTTTTTAAGTAGAGACGGGGTTTCACCGTGTTAGCCAGGATGGTCTCGATCTCCTGACCTCGTGATCCGCCCGTCTCGGCCTCCCAAAGTGCTGGGATTACAGGCTTGAGCCACCGCGCCCGGCCGGAGCTTGATATTTCAATTTAAGTTTCAAACCATATCAACAGGAAATACTCTTATTAAGTTGTAAGTATACAAATTCCAAAGCCAAATATAAAGTCTTTTTTATTATCCACGTCTCATTTCTATAATTTTTGAATCATGATGAAAACTTCTAAAAGATGTCCTTCATAGTATGAAATATTATAAGATAATTTGCATGTACTTTTCTATATCCTCCATAAAGAAATAGATTTACAACTTCCATGCTGTTTTGAAAAAACATTCATACTTATGTTTCATGACATTCATTCATTAATCGCTATGCTTTCCATATATAAAATTATTGTGACAGCAATTGAAAGAATTATTATTTAATGATCTGAGGCTTAATTATTTTCTATTTAATATATCAGGTAACATTTTAACATCAGTTACGTAGAAGATCAGGGAACTTCAGATTTTTTTTTT
This sequence comes from Trachypithecus francoisi, assembly GCF_009764315.1. Taxonomy (NCBI): domain Eukaryota; kingdom Metazoa; phylum Chordata; class Mammalia; order Primates; family Cercopithecidae; genus Trachypithecus; species Trachypithecus francoisi. Next base: position 109,994,170 of record NW_022681456.1, read on the forward strand.
CATAAATAAATAAAATCAGGCCAGATATGGTGACTCACACCTGTAATTTCAACACTTTGAGAGGGAGGCTGAGACTGGTGGATCGCTTGAGTTCAGGAGTTTGAGACTAACCTGGGCAATATGGCAAAAGTTCGTCTCTATAAAAACCACAAAATTAGCCAAGCATGGTGGTGCACACCTGTGGTTCCAGCTGCTCTGGAAGCTGAGATGGGAGGATCACCTGAGCCCTGGAGGGCAAGGCTGCAATGAGCTATGATTGCACCATTTTACTCCAGCTTGGGTGACCGAGTGAGACTCTGTCTCAAATAAATAAATAAATAAAATAAACTGCTTTGAGGCTAGTTATTATACTAAAGAAAAAGGAAGAAGCAACACTTTCTACTCCTATTTTTGTTGATTAAAATAACTTGTGTTTTCTAAAAAATAAGATGCAAAGAAAGTAGAGCATAATTTATTCATAATGAGTAAAATGTTAAATTATGGTGTCAAATGAATGTGGCTAATTTATTTCTGTTGACCGACAGTACTGAAATTAAAGAGTTTTTATCTCTTAATTTTACTTGTTCTGGAAAGAAAAATGAAACACATTTGTTCCAAATATTATTGCAGTACACGTTAACTTTTTAAAGTTTAAATTAACCCCAAACATATGTATATGAACATTTAAGTAAATTTTCCTTTTTAATTTTGAAAATATATTCAAGTTTACATGAGATTTTACAGTTTTAGCTATCAAAATATCTTTAATCAATTCATTTATGCTAACAATGATGCACATTGAGAATGCTTAACCAAAAGCAGCAAGCTACAAATGAAAAGAAACATTCTAATTTCATCTTCAAACTTTGGAGTTACAAGTCTAACAAATTTCTGGCTTGATTCAGGTCAGGTCATTTAGTGCATAGAGTACATTTAGCAAAAGAGCAATTGAAAAACAGATTTGATATAACAACAAAAATAGTTATTCTTTTGGCCGTGAAATTGCATTCACAAAGGAAAAAGCTTTTTTTTTCCTCAGTAAAAAGAAATATTTATTTAAATGGACACATCAGCTGACTGTGTTGTGATTTGAAATTATCTAAATTTTTGTCAGTTAACTAACAGTTACAGCATCAGATGCCTGTAAAGATCTTTCTTTTGCCTCAGTTGTCTGTTTCAGGAACCGACACTATGCTTTTCTGTATTTATTAATCTTACCTGTTGAAGAGGAATGTTAACTGTCAATTGTTAGATGGTCATGACTTATAGAATCATAACGTAATTACCTTCCTTACATTCAAAGCTAATTGAGAAATAAGTCAAAACATTTTACAAACCTAATAATATTGCAAAAACATGAATAACTTTTTGACTATTCCTATTTTTGTTTTACATCTTTGGTTATGTTTTTTCTCTTTCCTGTGATTATTCTTTTTTTTTTTTACCTGCCCCTAAATGTAGTTGGTTCTCAAAGCCATCTTCTTCACCAAATTTTCTTCTCTTTCTATATGTCCTTTATCAGTACATTTACTCCTACTTGCCTATCAAATATTCATTATTCCCTGCTTTCTTACTAAAAGAACCCCAATTTTGTTTGAATTGACAATGTGCCATCCAAAAACAGTTGTCTTTCCAGACTCTTTTCACTGAGGTCGCCATGGGACACAGTTCTAGCTAACGAATAATGGATGGTCAGCCAGGGATTTGGGGAAAGCTTTTGCTCTTTTGAGGCTTTTAGTTCTACCTCTCTCTTCCTCCTTCTTCCTGTCTGGAATGTGGATGTGAGGTAGAGCGGTCGTCTTACAACCAGGAGATGGCAAGTATGAAGATAAAGGCACATATAGTAATGATGTCAAGAGAAGAGATAGAGTGATCCTTCTCTAAAGGCTTCACTGAACCACTTTTACAGATCTGGGTTGTCTATCTCCAGGACTCTTGTTCCCTGAGGCAAATTGCTATATGTTTAATCCACTCTTCCTTGTCTGTGGTGGTCGCTGAGTATAATACTGAGTTTGCTTTTATTTAATTGCCTAAGGACACCTATGCTTGATCAAGCCATATTTATTTCTGTTGCTCATCTCTGCTTTCTCTTCAATGTACTATTTGAAAATATAAAAAACCGAAGGCAATATTCTGTATCATTTGCAAAGCCAAATAAATTACTTTTGGTTCAAAAGATTTCAACAATTTATTCTGACATTTCTCAGTGTAATTTTTCTGCAATCTTTTGCTGTTGGCATGACGTGATATATAATTTGGGAACCTTGGTGACATTTGATTTCCTTATACCATTACTTGACCATATTGGTGTCAATTCATGTTAATTGTTCCTACAAACTTGGTCCAAATTAATTTTTTTAAAATTTAGGCATGATATATTTCATCAGATGTAGATTCCAATTTGCCACCTTTTCTTTATTGAGGTTGCTTAGCAGAGAGCAGGAAGCAGGCTACTGTGCAAACTAACTCATATTTAATTACCTGTGTGTATCTATAGGCATATCTACACCTATGTCTACATCTACATTTATATCTATGTATGTGATTGAGGTATCAAATAGTTATATAATGTAACTTTTTCCAAGGCAATAGCTTTGCTTTTTTCCCCAACCACCATGGATTTCTATTTAACGATTTAATGTGGTAATTTTCTAAGTCTGAATACATTTCTCAGTTTCTTAGAAGTTTGTATTTATCAAAATTAACTAAATATGCTCAATAAGCATGTTTTAATTTTGTAATTAAAAAACTAATAAAACGAATTAAGAGAATTACATTTGGGCCTTGCAAATGCAAATCAGTAAGACTATTCTAATGTTATTTGAAAGTTTTAAAATTGTTACCTTTTCACTCATTAATTTATTCAACATATATTTATTGAGTACCTGCTATGTGCACCTAGGATATATCAGTGAATAAAACAAACAGAAATTTCTGCTGTACAAGGGAAAGGCAGTCAATTAAAAAAATTAATGAATACACAGGGTTGTATGTCAAAAAGTGCTAAGAGTATGGAAAAGAATTTGAAAGAGGAAAGTGGGATCCATATGTGCAGAGTTGAAAATTTTAAATAAGGTCAATAGGTAGATTTTATTGAAAAGATGATATTTGACCTATGACATGACGGAGGTGAGAAAGCCACGTGGAGTCTGGGGGAAGAACTTTATAGATGGTGAGTAGGGGTGGGGTGGTGCGCAAACAGTTTAAAAATGATAGCTTTTCTCACATGGAGGAGGCCAATCTCGTTGGACCAGAGTGTATGATGGGGAAAGAAGTATGATATGACATCAGAGAAGATCAGGGAAGGAATGGGCTGATTAAATAGACATTTGTAGGCCATGTAAGAACTTTGGCACTTATTGGATAAAACAAGGAGTCACTGTAGGACTTTGAGTGAAAGAGTGACATGCTCCAAAGAGCGTAAAACAAAAAGAGAGAGAGAGAGAGAAGATGCAGCAGGTAAGACAAGATGGTGACTTGCACAGGTGACAAACACTTAGATTCTGAATCTGTTTTGAAGACAAAATCAATCAACAGGATTTGAGGAGGTTGACGATACAATTTTTAGCATCTGTACTAGATAGTTCTAAAACTATCTAGGGATGCTATTAAGTATTATGCCAAGGCAGGAGACATAAACCAGAATTGTCCTGGACATAAACCCATTGTATTCATTTGTGCCCTTGAAAAGAACATTTTTCCCTCTTTGCAGAACAACTTCTACTATCCTTCTCTCTTAAATTCACTTCTGTCAGGCTTTGCCTCCAGAAGCCATATAAATAGATTGTTTTGCAGTTATTTGTACTAGAGCAGAAAAATGTCCTCTGGTCAAATGAAGCATTGCATGCTGAGAGAAAAAGTGCTGAGAGACAAGGAAAAGTAAGTATTGTCCCAATGTTTCTGGTTAAGAAGGCAGAGAGATAATATGCCATCTAGTGAGATAAGGAAACCTGCAGGTAGAACAGGGTCTTCTTTTTGGGGGGAAGAGTCAGTGGGGAGAGGGAAGAAGGGGGAAAACAGTCTTGTTTTATGTATGTTGAGTTTGGTATATTCGTTAGAGATCTCGTGGAGCTATTGAGTAAGCATGTGATGGAAGTTCTGTAATAACGTCCGGACTCGATATATTCATCTGGGAATGGTCACCCTATAGGTCGTATTCAAATGTCATTAGACTGGTTGAGATCACTGAAGAAATAAATATAGATGGAGTAGAGAAAAGGACCAAGAAGTGAACCATAAAGTATTCCAGTGTTCGAAGATCTTGTGGAAGAGAAGGGTCCACCAAAAGACTCTGAAAAAAGGAATCAGTAAGATAGTAGGAAAACCATGAAGTATGGTGTGCTAAAAGCCCAATGTTGAAAGTTTCCAGGAGAAGGGAATGATAGACGTTGTCAAATGCCACTAAGTCAAATAAGTTAACAGTGAGAAACATCTACTGGATTTAGCAATGGAGAAGTCATTGATAAGGTGACTATACTGGTTATAATTCAAACTTAATCTTTCTAAAACAGAAAGGGGGAGAGTATTAATTATGATGGTAAAACCATAGGTATAAGACAAAAATGTCTTGGGAAAAACTGAACATAAGGTCACCCTAGTCATTAGTGACCATGAAAAAAAATTCTTTACCATTTGCAGAAATATTTTTTTTCTTCTTTTCTCTTAGATCCACTTGAGTCAGCCTTTTGCCCCCATGATCCACAGAAATAGATGAGTTTTGCTGTTATTTATTCTAGATCAAAAAATGTCTTCTGGACAAAAACATTGTTCAATGTTGGACTACATTTAATTTTATCTTCTGCTAAATTTTGGTGAGTAAATTTATCATATTTAAATATATGTAAACACATACACAAAAAACTTTTTACTACTACTTCAGTAAGAAGGTTGGTCTGGTTTATCTAGATCAGAGTTCAGAAAACATTTCTTAAAAAGGTCCAGATAGTAAATATTTTTGACTTTGTAGACCCTATGGTATCCCTTCTAATGATTCCACTCCATCACTGAAGCATGAAAGCAGCCATAGGCAATGCATAAATGAATTAACATGGCTGTTTTCCAATATAACTTTGTTTTTTGGACACTGAAAATTGAATTTCATATAATTTCTGCATGCCTTTTAGAAACCAAACTTTTTATATTGAGGTAACTGAAGATTCACATGAAGTGGGTAAGAAATAATACAGAAAGATGCATGTACTCTTTACCCAGTTTCCCCCAGTGGTAACATGTTGAAAAACTCTAGTTCAATAACAGAGCCAGAATATTGACATTCATACTTGCGAGGTACAGCACTTTTCCATCACCATACGGATCCCTCATGTTTTTATTTTATAACCACGTCCATTTCCCTCCCACTTGTGTGCTCTTTTCAGCTCCTAGTAGCCACTTATCTGATATGTTTGTATAATTTTGTCGTTTAAAGAATGTTGTATAAATGGAATAAGACTGCAAGTAACCTTTTAGGATTAACTTGTTTCACTCAGCATAATGTTCTGAATATTCATGTTGGTTGTTGTATGTATTAATAGTTAAACCCTTTTTAACTGGCTTTCTCTGACAATGACTTTTATAGGGCAATGGATGACACCACCAGGTACCTTTAAGTACCAGGTAAAGGTTAAAGTCCCAATTCTTGACATGGCCTCCACTGGTAGCTAGCTGGGGTGGGAGGTGGGGGCCTTCTCTTTGTTACTGGGAGGGGATGGGTGTTCTGGCTCTTTATGTGGTCTCTTCAGTGGGAGCTGCTTCATTACCACTGGGCAAAGGTGAAAGTCCTGACTCTTCACTAGGCTTCTTCTGGCATCACCCAGTAAGGAAAAGGTACTGAGTTAGTTAGAAGTTTAAGCTCACCATGTGATCTCCACTGACATTATGGGGCGGGGGCTCATACTGGTTAGCAAGGATGAAGTTCCTGGTTCCTACTTTCACTCTTCTGACAAAACCGCAGGGAGGTGGGAAGCAGATATTGGACTGCCTTGTTATAGCCTCTCAATGGTAGACATCTAGGTCCCTTATTCCACCATTGTTGGCATTAAGGGGGGTGAGACCACTGTTTTTTTTCTGTGGTCTTTAGGAGGAGTGGAGAGATTATTATCCAAAAAATTTTCCAGTGCAGGTAAACTGCCCCTTTCCTGGTCCTTTGGCTAAAGAAACCAAAGAAGCTTTATTTACTGGTATTTCTGGGTTAAATAGTAAGCAGAGTCTTCCTATGTTTGATTTTATATGTAATATCCTGAATTATCAGCCTTATATAATGGGAGAAATAGGAAAAAGTATATCTATTTCATCTTCCCAGAGCTGGAACATATTGCATTTTATATAATTTTTGCGTGCCACTAAATATTATTCTTAAATTTTTTCAATAATTTAAAAATGTAAAAACTATTCTTAGTTCACAGGCCACACAAAAATAGATCATAAGCCAAATTTGGCCTAGAGGTGATAGTTTGCCAATCCCCTGTTCTAGACCATCACTACTAATAGCAGAAACCCCCTTACTTCTTTAAGTTTTTATACATGACTGACACGGTTTCGCTGGGTCCCCATCCAAATCTCATCTTGAGTTGTAGCGCCCATAATTTCCATGTGATGTTGGAGGGACCCGGTGGGAGATAACTGAATCACAGGGAGGTTTCTGTTATACTGTTCTCGTGGTAGTGAATAAGTCTCGTGAGATCTGATGATTTTATAAGGGGTTTTCCCTTTCAGTTGGCTCTCATTCTCTCTTGTCTGCCACAATCTAAGAAGTGCCTTTTGCCTTCCGTCATGATTGTGAGGCCTCCCTAGCCACATGTAACTGAGTTCATTAAACCTCTTCTTCTTTAAAACTTACCCAGTCTCAGGTATGTCTTTATCAGCAGTGTGAAAATGAACTAATACAATGACTGTTCAATACTCTGTGCCTGAGGTTTCTAATACCTGCAGTTCTCAGTAATCTGATTCTGTTTGTTATTCCTTTTCTCTCAAAAGATTTGTCTTTCCATTATTTTGGAGCTGATTATTTGATCTTAATCATATACCTAAGTTGAGGGACATTTTTCTCCAGACAGGAAGACTTTTCTTCTTCTTCTGTTGATATCCGGGGGCACCACTAACATGGAATCTTTTCTCTAGATTTTGGCTCAGTGCAGAAGTCTCATGTTTAGCTTCCCTTTGTTGCCTCTGGCTTAAGGTATAGTATCCAAATACTAGTGTTGCTCTCTTGTCTTCATCCTTCAGAGCAACCCAGGTGCAGGTCAGGTGTGGGGATGAAGATATAAAGTTTTAGGATACTTTTAGACCTCCCCTACCTCAATAGAGAGACCCACGGTGTGTTGTAAAAGTGTGTTTTCTTTACAGAAGCTGTGTTATTTAGTGGGAAAGTCTTGCAGAACTCTCCTCTGAACTATTACTGGAAGCAAAGGTCAGTGTTCTATTTCTACAATTCTATTGACTCTCTTTCCATTTTAATATATATGTACATTATATTTTTCTAACGAGATCTAAAGTTTGTCAATGTTTCGATCATTCTCCCAAACAGTTTAGGAAACTTTGTGATTTAACTTTTTGATATCCACCAAATCCCGTCTTCTACATAATTTTTGTCATTGAGTATATTAGTTCCATATAGGTTTTTTATGTTTTATTTTAAATTGACTTTTAATGAATTATGCATGCATAAATAGCCTGAAAATAGTTTTATAAGATTTACAACAAAAATAATAATTCCCTTTGTCACTTTTTCCCATTTCCAAATTCCCCTCTTTTAAGGCAATTATTTTCAATATTTTTCATTTCTTCTGGTATTGCCTCTTTTTAAAAAGAAAATCTAAGTAATGGCCTTCTGCTTTTTATCTACTATGAAAGATGTAGTTTTTAAAATCTACTATGAAAGATGTAACTTTTAAAAAAAGCTTTCTTAAATAACGTATTTCCCCATATATTCATTACTCCTTTTGAAAACATCTCAATATAGTTCCTTATAATTTTGATTAAATCAGTATTCAATGTTTATGTAATTATGACTATGTAAATATTATTCATAGCTGATTCATATATTGTAGTATAATTACATTTCTTATGCAACTTTTTGCTTTTCCTGTAATTAAAATTGCCTTGCTTTTTTTCTTTACTTAGTTTTCTTTGTTTCTATCACTTTGTTTCCAACTCTGCCGGAAAAAGTGAAGTCATATCAGGAATATTGAAAAAGAATACATTGAGTACCACTGTGTGCTACTTACTGCATTCATGGACCTTACATTCTAGATTAGTAGGTTCAAAGACTCAACATTCTCAATCACTAAGTTCAAATACTCAACATTCCAGCTTAATACATTCAACAAATACTAGTTTTGATTTTTCCTTGGAAATTTCCTTTTGAGAGACATTTATCCTCCTGATCCAATTAAACTGTTGCTCTCCATTTTTGCTGCACAGTAATTTCTTTTCATTCTCATTCCAGAAATTCCATTCATTTGATAAGAGCGCTTGTTTCCTAAACTCAATGATGTATTTTTTTCTTGGTTGACTCCTTCATTTGTGATGAGTATGCCCAGCTGAATAAAAATATGGGGCCCAGGCCTAGCTCGGTGGCTCATGCCTGTAATCCCAGCACTTTGGGAGGCTGAGGGAGGCGGATCAGGAGGTCAGGAGATCGAGACTATCCTGGCTAACACAGTGAAACCCCGTCTTTACTAAAAATACAAAAAAATTAGCTGGGCGTGGTGGTGGGCGCCTGTAGTCCCAGCTGCTCAGGAGGCTGAGGCAGGAGAATGGCGTAAGTATGGGAGGCGGAGGTTGCAGTGAGCCGAGATCATGCCACTGCACTCCAGCCTGGGGACAGAGCAAGACTCCATCTCAAAAAAAAAAAAAAAAATGTGGAGCCTGTGTTAATCAGTAGTGGGATTGCTCCTGTGAATACTCAGTGCCCTTTAGCCTGTCCAATGCCATGAGACCCTGTCTCTTAAAAAAAAACACAAAAGTTAAATAAGACCAGCCTGCAGACAATTAAACCAAGCATGACACCCTCAGTGAGCATGAACAGGTCACACATACCCATGAAGCTAGCTTGGTTCTCAAGTTTGGGGAATTACAAAGTTAAAAAAAAATCCTCCTAATGATATAATATTTAAACTTGGGGAACAAACAATTGAAATATAAACTTGATCTGTGGAGTTAGTTTGGGAGGACGAGTGATTTATTGTCTTTTGTGTGTGTGTGTGTGTGGGTACCTGAGATTCTGTATCCAAAGGTTCATTATTTCCCTTTCCTGATTTGATTGTGACTGACAGAAAATGAGGTCTGGTCTTCCTTCCTACCATTGCCTGACAGATTAGCCAATATTTTCAAGGTAAGATGAGCTCCCAGACTCAAATAAAAAGACATTTGAGAGCACAGCCATTTGAACTAAAAAATAACAGATTAGGTTACAGATACAAACTGAATCAGAATATTAGAACAGTTACAAAAAATTAAAGTAATAAACATAATAAAAGAGAAAAAGTATAGTTACTAACAATATGAGACAAGAACAGCAAAACACCAAAAGAACAGAGGATATTATGTATAAAAAATAATTGCATAATGAAAGCTGCAGATGGGATGAGTAGCAGAATGGATAAAGCTTGAGGAATGAAGTATTGAAAGAAAATATCAGATGGAGAAAATCCTCCAGAAGGAAGAAGCCAAGAACAAAAAGTAGGAAAATATAGAAGAGAAGCCAAGAGACGAGGAGGAAAATGGAAAAGTGCTAACTTCTTGGAATTAAAATATTTTACAAGTCTTCATATTGAAAGAGCTTATAGAATGTTAAAAAAGAGAAATATTGAAAAACACATACACAAATACTATAGTGAAATTCAAGACTAACAAAGACAAAGAAAAAATATAAAAATTTCTGGAGAGAATAAAAAATTGACATGCAAAAGGACAAGAAAATATCAATCTCAGGTTCCTCAATTGCAGCACTCGGGTCAAGAATAAATGAAGCAATACTTTAAAAATATCACAGAAAGAGATCTTAAATTTTAGTGTGAGCCAAATTGTTCTTCAGAAATGAGAGTATAATATAAAAATAATATTCTCAGGCAGACAAGATCTCAGGTTTGCCACACAAAAGCTCCTACTAAAAACAGTTTTGGATAAAATACTTAAATAAAAATAGAGAAAAATCCAGGAAATATATGAAATGTATGAGGTAAAGACGATTAAAAGAATAAACATTTGTTGCTGTTTTTAAAATTTGCTGTTTTAAAAATTTGCTGCTTTAAAAATTGCTAACTGCCCTTCTCCCCAAAAACCCAGATGCAAAGTTGAAAGTCTAGATAATGATAGTATGGTGAGAATCAAGAGGATAGTTCTGATCTCATTAAGAGGGAAATAGAGATGTAAATTTTAAAATAAAGTAAGAATATAAAACAAAAAGTGGGACAAACTGAAATAATGAATTAAGACAATAAAAGCAGGCCTAAGTTTATCAACAATTTAAAAAAATAAAATTAGACTGAACTCACCAGTTAAAAGATATGGTTTGATAAGTAAATAATCCAAATGTGTACCAAAAAGATAAGAACATTTAAAGATCAAAAGTAAAAATATGAAGAAAAGATACATCAGGCAAATGTTAGCCAAATGAAAATTAGTGTAGCTATTTATATCCAATAAAATAGACTTTAAAGTACAAAATAATGATTAGGAATACAATATATCATCAAATAATAATAAGGATTCAATGCACTATGGAGGTGTAGAAATTTTAAGCCTCAAAATACATGAATCCAAATTAATAATATGAGAGAAATGTTTATAAATCCAGGATTATACTAAAATTTCAGTACATCCTTTCATTATTGGTAAGTTAAATATATAACAGTTTGAAAATATTGAAAATATCTAAGCACTAAAATATCTAAACAATACATGCAACAAACTTGATATGATAGACAGATATAGAGTTGTTCTGCATCTAACATTTAGAGATGGCACATTTCTCTGAAGAAAATGGGAGACATTTACAAAAGCTGATCAGAATCCAGGCAATAAAATAAGTCTGATAAATTTTAAAAATCAAGCATCATTCAGATCCCAGTCTTTGAACACAATGTGATTAAGTTAGTTAATAGCAAAATGTAAATACGAAATTCCACATATTTGGAAATTTAAAAAATATTAGCAAATAACTCACAGGTTAAGGAAAACATCATATGAAAATTAAAAATTATCTAGAACTAAATGATGAGAAAACACTACTTAGCAACATGTGTTGTATTTCAAGAGAAACTTATAACTTTAAGGACTTACACTAGAAAAGAAGAAAGAGAAAAAAAAGAGGCTGGATGCAGTGGCTCACTCCTGTAATTCCAACACTTTTCTTCTCAGAACAGAGCTGGGTCTGGCTGCATTTTCTCCTGGCCCAATAACGAGAAGCAGACAAACTAGGAAAGAAAGGAATTTATTGCTATTGCTGAATACAGGGAGAAGGTTGGAGATAGTTCCACCAAACCAACTCAAAGTGTTACAATTTTCTTAGTGCTTATATAGGTTGGGGTTATGTGCCTATGTGCAGTACAGCATTTGCCTAAATCTGTAGGTAACTAATTTGGTTTCAACTAGAAGGTCAGAGGGGGAAAAAAAAATGCTTGCTAAATCCAATTAAGCTGTGAGGGCCCCAGTGCCTTCAAGGCCTGTCTACTGTGGTACCAGAGTGATTATTTCTAGCTTATCTTCTTTACAGCTTGGTCCAAAGAGCTGCCTTAGACTCTCCAATACATCTATTCAAACAGTTGCCTCTGTTACCTTGACTCATCTCAGATACTGTCAACCCGAGACGGGTCCTGGCACTAGGAAGGCTGTCTCTTTTATTTTGACTTGCACCAGCAAGGGAGAAGGCTATGCACGGCTCCTGATGGCCATGTTTGCATTTCTAGCTTTGATATCTGGGCACCGACTATTTGCTCAATGTTAAGGCAGCTCTGTGGAAATTTGCCCATGTAACTGGAGTACTATGCAGGCTTGTCTGTGTGGCTGTCATGCAGGCCTGTCTATGGGATTGTCAGGAAGAATTGGACTGCCACACTTTGGGAGGCCAAGGAGGGTGGGTTGCTTGAGGCCAGGAGTTTGAGACCAGCCTGGCCAATATGGAGAAACCCATCTCTACTAAAAATACAAAAATTAGCCAGACATGGTGGCGCGCGCCTGTAGTCCCAACTACTCAGGAGGCAGGAGAATCGCTTGAACCCAGGAGGAGGTGGAGGTTGCAGTGAACAGAGAATGTGCCACTGCATTCCAGCCTGGGAGATAGAGGGAGACTCCTTCTCAGAAAAAAGAAAGAAAGAAAGAAAGAAGAAAAGAAGAAAGTATTATAATCAGTAAACTAGGTATCTATCTCAAGAAGTCATAAACACAAAACAATAGCACAAATAATATGGAAATAAAGGAATATGTGTACATATATACCAAAATCAACAAAAAATAATACAAAAATAAAATTAAGAGGCACACAAATATTTCTGGAACATCATTTATTGAAGGATACTTTGGTGGATAGAAATTCTAACAGGTGAGCAGGTCCCCTATCATCTAGGCATTCTACATATATCTGGCAGAACTGGATACCAGATTTGGGGAGAGGACCTCTGGCTTTGGACTGTGAAGGAAGCACAAGTCCCTTTCCTGATATATGAAGTGATGGACTCTAAGTGTACAGGTCATAGCACTGTGACTTGGCAACATTTTTATCTATATCCTTATTCCTTGATCATGGCATTTATTAATGAGGGAACACTAGTACTTCCTTTATCATGGTGAGGGGCTAAGGTATGAATCTTAATTCAAACCTTCTAGAACCTGAGGCCTTCACTTTAACACTCTACAAGACTGATTGCCTTAAGTATTAAACAATAGCTAGTTTCCAGTGGAGCATTGCAGGAGGTACCCTGCAGGGAATCAGTCTTGGACAAATTTACTCTTACCTTTCAACGGTGAAGAAAGGCAAGTATTTGGTCTTTTAAAAACCTAACAAAATAGACAAATTCGTAAGTGCAATTAATCACACTAATAGACTACAAATACCATTTCATAAACATTTGATACAATTTAATAACTAATCATGATAAACATTCAAAGGAACTTAGAAATAGAAGGAAAAGGATCTTGACCTGATAAGTCTCCATGAAGTGATACTTCGTAGATATACTTTTTTTCTTTTCTTTTCTTGAGACGGAGTCTCACTGTCACCAGGCTGGAGTGTACTGGTGTGATCTCGGCTCGCTGCCTCCAGGGTTCAAGCGATTCTCCTACCTCAGCCTCCCAAGTAGCTGGGACTACAGGCGCCTGCCACCATGCCCAGCTAATTTTTGTATTTTTAGTAGGGATGGGGCTTCTCCATGTTGGTTAGGCTGGTCTACAAACTCCTGACCTCAGGAGACCCTCCTGCCTCGGCCTCCCGAAGTGCTGGGATTACAGGCATGAGCCACCGTGCCCAGTCTTCATAGATATTTACAAAACATATTTGATATCTCTATAGGTAACATTATAATACTTTTAAAAACATATTAAGAAAATACTAAATCCTAAATAGATAAATCATGTTCATGGATGAAACTTAATATCATACTGATGGCCAGGTGCAGTGGCTCACACCTATAGTCCCAGTGCTTTGGGAGGCCAAGGTGGGCTGATCTCTTGAGCTCAGGAATTCGAGACTAGCCCAGGCAATATGGCAAAACCCCATCTCTACAAAAAAATACAAAACATTAGCTGGGTATGGTGGAGTGCGCCTGTAGTCCTAGCGACTTGCGTGGCTGAGGTGAGAGGATCACCTGAGCCCAGGAGGTCCTCAAAGCTGCAGTGAGCTGATTGTGCTACTGCACTCCAGTCTGGGCAATGGAGTGAAGCCTTGTCTCAAAAAAAAACACAACAAAAAAATTATACTGATGACATTTCTCCCCATATTGATCTATAGGTTCAAAGTAAGTAACAGTCATAAGATTTGATAAGATTATTTCCAGTTTACACAGTCAAGTAAAAGATCACCAACAGAACACTTCTAAAGGGAAGTCTGTGAGTTGTGGATTGGGATTTTACCTACTGGATTCTAATGCTTATGAAAAAGCCATAATAATGAACACAGTGTGGTAATAGTGCAAGGATAGATAAATTGACACAGTGTAATAGAATGAGCCTAGAAACAGGTCGAAATGTGTTTGGGATTTTGGCATATGATCACAGTTGCATGAGAGATCAAGGAGGAAAAGAGATTGGAGCTGGAAAAGCATATCTATATGGAAAAAGATAATATTGAATTTCTGTTTCATATCATATACAAAAATAAACCCCAGGTAAAGATTTACATATCAAAAACAATATTTTCAAACATCTTTTAAAAATTTAGAGTTTTGTTTTTTAACATCTTTAGGCAGGGTAAGATTTCTTAAACCTGTAACAAATAAGCATTGGCTACAGAGAAAAAAATTTAAAATTTTGACTGTATTAAAAGCAAGGATTTTTTTTTCTTCCTCAGGTCCAAGATGGCTACTGAAAAACAAGAATTTTTGTTTATCAAAAGCCAACATAAAGAATGAAATTACAAATAACGTGGTGGGAGAAAGTATTTACAATGCACCAAACTAACAGGTTACAGTTAATAATACACAGAGAATCTTTACTCATTAATAAAAAGAGGACAAATAACCCAATAGAAAAACAGACAAGATAAATGAACAGGCACATCAGAGGGAAGAAATGCAAATAGCCAATAAACATATGAAGACAATGTTTACTCTCTTTAATGATCAGAAAAATACACATTGAAATAATGAGATACAATTTTATACCTAACTATTTGAGAAAAATAAAAACCTAGAAAATACCAATATGTTTAAATAACACTGACACATTACTGCTGAGAGCATAAATTGGTATCACTACTAGAATACAGTTTGGATTTGCCTCTTAGAGTTGAGCATTAACACACCATTTAATGCATCGTTTCACAGACAAGTCTATTCCCAAAAGAAACTTTTGCACTTACATAGTAGGAGCTGTTCTAAATAGCAAAACCCAAAGAACAATCCAAATGCTCATTAAAGGTAAAATGAGATGACTACATTGTGATGCATTCACCCATTATAGTATTCTACAGCTATAACCATAAATTAATGAGAATTATATAATAATGTGGATGAATGGATAGTTACAACATGGGTGAATGATAGCAATGAGTGAGAAAAATGTTTCCTCAAGTTATATATAGTTATATATAGCCTCAATCTCTCTATATATAAAGTTTTAAGCAATTAAACACACATACACACAGGCACACATGCATTCTCTCTCTCTCTCTCTCTTTAGGAATATGCATAAATGCAATTGCAAAACTGTATAAAATTAAAAGCAAGGGAGTGATAAGCAGAAGATTCATGATGGACTCAAGATTCAGGTAGAGGTTTCCTCAGACTGGAGGAGACAGGGGGTGGGTTGGTGGGGGAAGTCTGACTCTTAGATTTAGTTTATTGACAAAGCTTTAGATTTCATAAATAAAAGTATACCATGTCTGAAAAATGGTGAGAGCAAGGGGGTGATCCAAGGATTATGATTAATTCAATGTTATGCTCCTGAGAGCCATTAAATAACATATTCTCCAAATGAAGGATTTCCTAGAGAGCTTACTTTCCACATTTTAAAAATGAGCACACACAAAAAAAAATAGAGCACAGAAAAATTTATGGGACACCACACCTGACTAATTAATGCTCATTGAGAGGAAAGAACTTGTGTAATGGGGTGAAGAGAACACACCTAATGTGTTTGATGTTTACAGTGACATAACAGGATGTGCAGACACTGAAGGAAGACTGTGTACTATACAGCTCAAATATAAGCCTGTGATCTCAGAGGTTGTTTTCAAAGACAACAATGGTAGATGTGTCACCATAGACACGTGAATTCATCCCAATACTTTCCATTGGGATTTATCTGTTTAGCCATAGGTCCCAATTTTTACTAGAGCTTCTGCAGACACTACCACAAACTGGCCACTACTGCTACCAGAAGCATCGTTTTGCACCAGAGATCAGCAAACATTTTCCCGTAAAGGTCTAAATATATTATTATATTACAAATATTTTAGGCTTTATTAGACATAATATCACTGTTTCAAATATCCAAACCTGCCTTGTGTTTGCAAAAGCAGCCATAGATAAAATTTGAATCATTGAACATGGCTGTGTTCCAATAAAACTCTAATTACAAAATCAGGTGGCAGGCCAGATTCTACTCACAGACTGACCCTAGTTTTATACTATCTATCCCATAGTTGGTCTTTGTATCTTGCAGAGGCAGAATATGAATACAACATGCTTGCCAATATGATCTGATCGTCTTTATCCCATGTCTTAGAGTTTAATAAGTTATACCACAACAGTTGCTTCATCTTCCAATATGAAAAGAAACAAAACCTCAGGATCCACACTACAGGAGTCCCTCCAACAGACTTCTTATCAAGTGACACTATCTCCAGAGTTCCGAATTTGAGATGAGAAGCAAACAGTAACAGAATTTGAAAGGAAGATTCTCAGTTTTCTTTGGGAGCTCAAACTTGGTCGCTTTTAAAACCCAGGAAACCTTTCTGAGGGTGATCCACAAACTCTGTCTACCTCTGCTGCCTGTCTATTTATAAGTTTGGGACAAAATTTGAAAGTTTTATTCTACCAGTCATTAAAAAGTTTTATTCTACCAGTTATTTGGAAGTCGTTTTAGAAGAGCGTTGGGGATTTTTGGTGGTCTTTGGACATAATTTTCTCCATCCTATTTGTTAGGATGGATAACAAGCTCACTTTTTGCCATGACTACTCTCTGTCTTATCTATAAGTGCATGTGTGTGTGAGTGCATGCACACACACGCACAAACACGCGCGTGCATGTGGCAGCCAAACATCTTTATAGCTGCCTCCCTGATATATATGCTTGTCTAGAACTTTTACTTGCCAGCTTACAGGACCAGTGTCTTCAACACGATACTGAGTTTCATCAACAGAGAAGGGGACTGGGACACTTTTTGTTGGGCAGTTGCAGGTTTCTGGTAGACTACCGGGCAAATTGAAGAGGAGTATGCACACGGGTCTTTAAGTACAACATTATATGTGGTAAAGTGGTACTGAAAGTTAAGAAATCGTATTGAACATTGGGAGTAGAGTGAGGGTCAACAGTGACAACTTAAAGGACTCTATGTTTCACTGTTGCTGAGAGAGGGATGATGACCTTGGGTAGATATTTATTCAAAGAAGAGTATTGTTTCTGATTAAAAAAAAAAAAGGGAGGTTGATAGACACAAAGAAGCAAGAGAAGAATGTGTTTTTATGACTAAGGGACATCATCAGTGTTTTAGAAACTCTTTATGCATGGTTAATAAATTCGTTTGTCATATAAAACAGGCATTTTTGTGCATTTTGGACAGGCCCATCTAAGTCCCACGAACATTATTTTGTGTAAAAACTTACCAGAGTAACTAAGGTACTAGGGAAAATAATTTGATTCCTTAACAACTCCTTATCCAAGGAGTTGCCACAGAATTTTCTAAATATTCCCCTTATAGAAAGGCTTCCAGAAAAGCTCAATCAGTAAACCTTTCAGGCTCTCTCCCAAATAAGTTCCGAATATGCGCAAATTTTTACCGTCAGTGATACCAAACTTACACCCATTGACCATCTCTTGCCTGGGCTTTTGCAGTAGCGATTTGGCTGTACTCTTCCTTCCCTGGCCAGTCCTGTCTCCACAGAGCAGCCAAAGGCTTTTTAAAAAATATTTATTTTTATTTTTATAAGACAGGATCTCTGTCACCCAGGTTGGGGTACAGTAGCACAATCTTGGCTCACTGCAGTCTTGACTTCCCAAGCTCAAGTGATCCTCCTGCTCAGCCTCCTGAGTAGGGAGCAGTTGGGACTACAGGCACGCACTACCATGCCTGGCTAATTTTTGTATTTTTTGTAGATGTGGGGTTTCGCCATGTTGCTCAGGCTAGTCTTGAACTCCTGAGCTCAAGCGATTCGACTGCCTTGGCCTCCCGAAGTGCTGGGATTATAGGCATATGACACTGCACCTGACCCAAATAGGCCTTTTAAAAACACAAATTTGATCAAGTAGTTTTTCTGCTTCACACCCTCCTATGGATTCCCATTTCCAATAAATACAATCCTAACTCCTTGCTGGGCATAGTGCGGTACATGACCTGGCCTCTGCTCAACTCTCCAGCTGCATCTTGTTCCCCTTTCCCCTCAGTAAGGATAGCTCTCTTTCTCCAACTACACCAACCTTCTTATCAAATATGCCAAGCTTGTTTCCTTCCGTCCTAGGGCTTTTGCATTTGCTGATCTCCATGCTTGAAGCGTTCTGTCTCTAGATATTCACACATTTTTTCCTTCTTATGCTTTGAATTTCATTTCAAGCATTATTTCATCAAGGAACTTTCCAGTCCACACCCCGAAAATGTGAACCCCTGGGCACTCCCAAGTCCATCATTCTGTTTGATTGTCTTATTCTGTTTGATTGTCTTCATAGCACTTTTGTCTTCCTGAAATTGTTTTGTTAAATTGTTTCATAAAAGCCCTGGATGATTTTGACAGAAGATGAAAAAGTTAAACAAGGAGGTGGGTGGCGGCCAGGCATGGAGCCAGGGTGCTTTTGAACATAGGCAATGTGGTTTCTTTTGAGAAATGTTTTCTTTTGAGAAAAGTTGGGCTATATAGACTACCATATGTTTTCTGTGGTTTGGTTCTTCACTATTTTCAACATTCTAAGAGTTTATACATATTTCAACAAAATAAAGAGAAAGAACATGCAGCTGTCTCCAAAATTATTTTAAGTCTCTTTCACATCTATTTGCTAATTTAGTATCAACTACTGAGAGGCAGTTTAGTGTAGTGTTCTGAAGCTGACTGAATCCCCATTCTTCTGCTTACCAGCTGTGAAGTCTTGGGAATGATGAAGCCTATCTGTACCTGTGTCCTATCCGTAAAAGTGGGATAATAATAGTATTTATTTTAAACATTTGTTGAGAGGATTACATTAGTTAACAGCCCTGTGTTCCTAGAATAACCTGTGGCACATCATAAATATTCAACAAATGTTAACTCTAATTTTTACCAGAGAGTATAAAACAATCCTGCGCTTGAAGCTTCTCAAGAGAAATGAAAGGTTGAAATGTCCATTTCCACTCCAGATGAGGTGGCAGGAGTGATCAGGGCTCCTCCCCTTACTTTGAAGCAGTTCCCAGGTTTTGTCCACAGAGCTTCACTACTGGCAAATATATTTCTGTCTGTCTTTCTTCAAACTACTTAAATAGTTGGGAAAAGTGAAAGAAGTCTCATCAGCAGCAGCTGAGAAGCAGTACAAGTAACATCTGAGAAATTCTAAAAGGGATTTTAGAAAAAAAGTTCTGATTTGGTTACCAAGCATTGCACAAGTGCACATGCATACACACACACACACACACACACACACACAGCCCATTTTAAATATATTTACTTATTTGATCTAGCAAAAGAAAAGGATTCCCTCTTAATCTTACTTGTTGACTTATTTTCTTTCTTCCTTCAACCAGACCAAAATCCATGAGTAGTAATTTTGACTCTTTTGCTTATAACAATATCTCTAGAATCTAAGAAATATTTGGCATAGAATAGGTGCTCAATAAATATTTCTTGAATGAAATAACAACATCAGCAACTCTTTGAGGTAGGTGCTATGATTATCCTGTGGTATATGTTTAAAAATGAGGTTAATTAACTTGTCCAAGATAACAGCTAGTCAATGCTAGTGCTGGGTTTAGCTAGTGCTTTTAAACATTCCATAGCATTGCATCATGTTTCTCCCTTTAAAATATCAATCCACTTGAGTCTTTAATCCATCTGGAGTTAATTTTTGTATAAGGTGTAAGGAAGGGGTCCTTTTCAATTTTCTACATATGGCTAGCCAGTTCTCCCAGCACCATTTATTAAATAGGAAATCATTTCCCCATAGCTTGTTTTTGTCAGGTTTGTCAAAGATCAGATGGTTGCAGATGTGTGGTCTTATTTCTGAGATCTCTTTTCTGTTCCTTGGTCGATGTGTCTGTTTTTGTGCCAGTACCATGCTGTTTTGGTTACTGTAGACTTGTAGTATAGTTTGGAGTTTTGGTACGGTGATGCCTGCAGCTTTGTTTTTTTTGCTTAGGATTATCTTGGCTATACATGTCTATACTTGTGTTTTTGGTTACATATGAATTTTAAAGTAGTTTTTTTTTTGAATTCAGTGAAAAATGTTAATGGTAGTTTAAGACTCAAATGTAAAACCCAAAACTATAAAAACGCTATGGGAAAACCTAGGCAATATTATTCAGGATATAGGCAAGGGTAAAGATTTCATGATTAAAACATCATAAGCAATTGCAACAAAAGCAAAAATTGACAAATGAGATCTAATTAAGCTAAAGAGCTTCTACACAGCAAAAGAAACTATCATCAGAGTGAACAGACAACCTACAGAATGGGAGAAAATTTTTGCAATCTATCCATCTTACAAAGGTCTAATATCCAGAGTCTACAAGGAACTTAATTTTACAAGAAAAAAAAAAAAAAAAAAAGCAAACAACCTTGTTAAAAAGTGAGCAAAGGACATGAACAGATACTTCTCAAAAGAAGACATTTATGTGGCCAACAAATATTTTTAAAAGTTCAGCATCACTGATCATTACAGAAATGCAAATCAAAACCACATTGAGATATCATCTCATTCCAGTCCTATTGTGATTATTAAAAAGTCAAGAAACAACAGATGCTGGAGAGGTTGTGGACAAATAGGAATGCTTTTACACTGTTGGGGGGAATGTAAATTGGTTCAATTATTATAGAAGACAGGGTGATAATTCCTCAAAGATCTAGAACCAGAAATACTATACTATTTGAGCTAGCAATCCCATTAGTGGGTATACACCCAAACGAATATAAATCATTCTGTTATAAAGATATATGCAGGTGTGTGTTCATTGCAGCACTATTCACAATAGCAAAGACATGGAATCAACCCAAATGCCCACCAATGATAGACTGGATAAGGAAAATACGGTATATATACCCCATGTAATACTATGCAGCCATGAAAAGGAATGAGATCATGTCTTTTGCAGGGACATGGATGGAGCTGGAAGCCATTATCCTCAGCAAACTAGCACAGGAACAGAAAACTAAACACTGCATGTTCTCACTAATAGTGGGAGCTGAGCAATGAGAATACATGGACACAGGGAGGGAACAACACAAATTGGGACCTGTTGGGGAGCAGGGAGAAAGGAGAGCATCAGGATAAACAGCTAATGCATGCGGGGCTTAATACCTAGTTGACGGGTTGATAGGTGCAACAAATCATCAAGGCACATGTTTACCTATGTAACAAACCTGCATGCCCTGCACATGTATCCTGGAATATAAAATAAAATTATGAAGGGGTGGACTGTCCCTCCACACCTGTGGGTGTCTCTCCTTAGGTGGAACAAGAGACTTGGGAAAAGAAATGAGACACAAAGTATAGAGAAAGAAAAAGTGGGCCCAGGGGACCGGTGCTCAGCATACAGAAGACCCACGCCAGCACTGGTTCCCTCAGTATTTATTGATCATTATCTTTACCATCTCGGAAAAGGGGAAGTGGCAGGACAATAGGATCATAGTAGGGAGAAGGTCATCAGAAAGACATATGAACAAAGATCTCTGTGATATGAATGAGTTTAAGGAAAAGTGCTGTGCCTTGACATGCATATGCATATGAAAACGTCTTCATAAACCTTTTTAGTCCTTAAAGAGCAGCATTGCCACCAGCAGGGCCCACCTTCAGCCTTAAGGCGGGTTTCTCCTATCTCAGTAAATAGAACATACAATCGGGTTTTATACCGAGATGTTCAATTGCCCAGGGATGGGCAGGAGACAGATGTCTTTCTCTATCTCAACCGCCAGCAAGGGAGGAGACCACCCCTCATATTGTCTTATGCCCAATTTCTGCCTCCAAAGAAAGAAGAAGTAAAAACTAAAAGGTAGAAATGAAATCCACAGGCAGACAGCCCGGCACCGAACCCTGGCCTGGTAGTTAAAGATCCACCCCTGACCTAATTGGTTCTGTTATCTATAGATTACAGACATTGTATAGAAATGCACTGTATAGAAATCCCTATCTTATTTTGTTCCAGTCTAATTACTGGTGCACACAGCCCCCAGTCACGTACCCCCTGCTTGCTCAATCAATCACGACCTTCTCACATGCACCCCCGCAGAGTTGTGAGTCCTTAAAAGGGACAGAAATTGCTTACTGGGAGAGCTTGGTTCTTGAGACAGAAGTCTTGCTGACGCCCCAGCTGAATAAACCCCTTCCTTCTTTATTTCGGTGTCTGAGGAGTTTTGTGTGTGGCTCGTCCTGCTATACCAGGAGGGCTTCTTTCCTCTTATACTAATCCTCCTCAGCACAGACCCTTCACAGGTGTCAGGCTGGGGGACGATCAGGTCTTTCCCTTCCCACAAGGCCATATTTCAGACTCTCACATGGGGAGAAACCTTGGACAATACCTAGCTTTCTTAGGCAGAGGTCCCTGCGACCTTCCACAGTGTATATGTCCCTGGGTACCTGAGATTAAGAGAATGGTAATGACTTTTAACAAACATGCTGCCTTCAGGCACTTGTTTAACAAAGCACACCCTGCACAGTCCTAAATCCGTTAAACCTTGAGTCACCACAGCACATGTCTCTTGCAAGGACAGGGTTGGGGGTAGGGTCACAGATTAACAGCATCTCAAATACAGAACAAAATGGAGTTTCTTATGTCTACTTCTTTCTATATAGACACAGTAACAGTCTGATCTCTCTTTCTTTTCTCCATAAAATTAAAAAAAACCAATCCCAGTATTTTATCCACTCCATTACAAATTACACCTGGATATGACCACCTCATTACTTTACATAGCCCCTAATCTTTTACTTATCCCATCCAGCTAGAAAGTTACTGATAGAATAATCTGTAGACACTGGTTTTTGCATCTCAGTCTACTGTTCAAAAATGTCAGTGGCATCCCATAGAAATTAATATATTTGTCTACATCAACTCTGTTTTCAAGCTCATTCCCGTTTTGGTGTCATTTTTTCTTGGATATCCAGCTACAATGAAAATTGAACTCATGCTCAAATATATGTGTATCAATTGACTCAATGAGTAAATTAACATGTTGTCTTTGATTTATAAGAGACTTGTTAAAGTCGCCTTAATCACAAAAGAAAAAATCTGAGAAAATTGACGCTCAGCAAAGTTTAGTGCCATTAACTGAGGTTTTTCAACAGGATATTGGAGCCAAGGCCACATTAGAGTGAACTGTTTAAAAAAACAGCAACCAAAAAAAAAAAAAAAAGAAAACAAAAAAGCAAGGAGGAGCCTCTGGTTCTAAGTGAGTACAGTAATCTCAGAACCTGTTTCCAAGATTATAACCTGTTTTATGCAACAATCAGAGCCAAAGAAACTTAACTAAAGGATTAAAACTTACGTAAACAAAGATCCTTTTATTTACAACTCTGCTTCTCTGACGAACAAGAAGCTCCAGCTTACACGTTTGAGGTGCTTTATTCATACTGGCTACTCAATATGTAATTTTTTAAAAATCCGATGATCTTACAGTATGGAAGCAACAATGAATGGTGATGTTGGTGAATGCTAAGGTAAAAGTCCTTCATTTATTTGGGTTAAATGAAGTTTAATGGGTTGCAATTCAGTCATTTTTACTTGGAAAAATGTAAGGAGATTTAATGCTTAGTTATAAGATTCTTTGGGTTTTCTAATTATTTTGTTTATACATTCCTATAGCAATGACAATTCTGTTTAATGCAGGATTCATTTTGTGCAGTAATAATAATATTGTTTGTTTATGCATGCACAGACACAGGTTTACATTTTGAGTTTTTAAATATGTAGTTACAAGTGGCTTGGAGCATTAGAAGTATGTCTAAATGATTCTGGATAATGTTGTTTTTCTCCTGTCTTGTCATTGGCCTGGGAAGTCCCTTTTTGTTTATCCATTTCTTCCACAACCATTGTTCCAATTCTGATCAAGCTCCGTGTTCTTCACATGTCTCTCTCTCTCTAGAAATCTTAGAACATTAGTTGTCTATAACGTACATAGCTACACACTTAACACTCACATATACACATTTTTTTTTTTAGTTTTCTATTAAAGTTCAAAAATGAGAACATTATTTTTTCAAAGCCAAGTAACAGAGGAGTATATAAAAAAACAATTTTGCACATATCTTTTTACATTTCTTTCTATGCTCATGTAAAACATACATGATGTATGTAATTATACACATATGCTCCCCTACAACTTTTACTCACAAATATAGGATCATCATTACATACATATCTTGACTTGTTGCTGTAATCATTTATGAACCACGGACATCCCTCTAGGTCAGCATGTATATCTAAATCATGGTTAGTCCATAAACCCTTAGATAAGAATATCTATTTCTGCAGAATGAATTTCCAAAAGTGGAACGAAGAAACATCGTGTACTGCGATATAGAATCCCATCACTTCTCCACCCCATTCCATTGTATGTGATAAATCTTTCAAAAAATTTTTTTAATTTACTATATTCACAAATGAGGGTATTGTGCTACTTTTCAATCACATTTCCTTGGATACCAGTGAGATTTAGCATCTTTTATAAAAAGGTTATAATCATTTTTGTCTATTTGCCATTTTCCTCTTTTATAAACCCCAGTTCATACATTTTACCCGTTTGCTTTTTCTTTTCAATTTGTAGAAGTTCTCTATTTTACATTAGAGTTATAAAGCTTACCTCTCATATACATTTCAAACATGTTCTCTATTTTTTAAAAAAACTTATTTATGATATTTTTCCCTTTGTGTACATTTGTACTATTAAAGAAGTAGACTCTATAATTTTTTTCCATTATAGTTTCTTATTTTTTTGTCTTTTTAAAAAAAGTTTTTCTTTAACCTAACATTACTCTTATTTTTCACAGTTTTTACATTTTATTTTAACATTAAAATCCCTAATCCATTGCTCTTTTTCATCTTTAAACATGGCATTATGCAGGAATACCACTCTTTTCTTGCTGAATGAAGATCTAATTATAATTATAAAATCATTTATTGGCCGGGCGCGGTGGCTCAAGCCTGTAATCCCAGCACTTTGGGAGGCCGAGGCGGGCGGATCACGAGGTCAGGAGATCGAGACCATCCTGGCTAACACGGTGAAACCCCGTCTCTACTTAAAAAAAAAATACAAAAAACTAGCCAGGCGTGGTGGCGGGTGCCTGTATCCCAGCTACTCGGGAGGCTGAGGTAGGAGAATGGCGTAAACCTGGGAGGCGGAGCTTGCAGTGAGCTGAGATCCGGCCACTGCACTCCAGCCTGGGCGACAGAGCGAGATTCTGTCTCAAAAATAATAATAATAATAATAAAATAAAATAAAATACAATCATTTATTAAATAAGCTATACTTTCTCTGCTGAGCTATTATGTATTTATTATGCATACGTATATTTCTGCTGAAGTATTTATCATATAACACATTTTCATTTATATTTATATTGGTTGTAGTTATAAACTCAGTTTTGTACAGTAACTTGTACATTTTTTGTGGTCATAACATGGTAGTTTAATCAAATTAATATCACAGAAGGCTTTAGTATCTCCTATGTCAGGTACCTACCATCTTTTTCAATATTTTTAGGCAAATCTTACATATTTATTCTTCCTTGTAAAATTTAAAGTCAAACTAAAAAGTAGAAATAAGCAAAATAAAAAATAATTAAAATTAAAAAATAATTTAAAATTATAAAGGAAAATTCAAATAAAAATTAGTATCTCAATAAAATTATGATTAAAATTGCATTATATATTTATATTTATTCAGGAAAGGTAAAGGTTTTAATAATATTATGGCTTTTCTTTGGTCCAGTAAGCATGATAGTTTTTCTTAATTCATGCAAGATGAACTTCAATATAAAATTTTGTATTCTTCTTCATACAGTTGCACATTTTTGTTAAAGTTTTCTGTGGTACTTTATGGTTCGATTGTTATTGTGAATGCTATTTCATTTTTATTTTAATTTTTGTATTATACTGCCAGTATAAAGAAAAGCCTTTGGTTTTATATATTTTGTATCATGTTTCTGTATGAAATTCTTTTATTAATTACAATATAGGAACTTTTTTGTGTTTTGCAAGTATTAGTAATTTTCTTAATTAAATATATTTTGTTTTTAAATTTACAATATTTATGTATTAATTTCATTTTCTCATTTGCTTGTATTAGCTAATGCAAAAAATATCAAAACAGTGATGAATAATAATGCTATTAGCTGGCAACCTTTATTTGTTCCTGATTTTCATGAGACTAGCTTGGTTATTTCACAGCACACTTATGGTGCTTTGTTAAGTGCCTGCTATGTTACTATCATCATCATCTTCCTGACAAGATGGTAAGCAATTGTTAGCAAAATACCAGTGGAAGGATCTGTTATTTTATGTGAATTAAGCTTTTTAGCCATTGGTATTAGTGGCTTGAGTGTACCACCCACTCCTAGGTGTTGAAAAATATCTAAATATATATAAAAAAAAAAGTTATGCAAGCCTCTTGCTGGGATAATTTACTATTCCCCAGGACCAGCATTCTAAGCACTTTTTCTTCTCTGTGCACAGCTAATTTTGTAGAGGTGGCCATATCACCTTGTTCAGGAATAGCTTGCTCTAACTGCAGTATGTCTCCCTGCACATTTCTTTTTCTTGTGTTTTTTTTTTTTGTTTTTGTTTTGTGTGTGTGTGTGTGTGTTATTTCTGAGACAGAGTCTCACTCTGTCACTCAGGTTGGAGTGTGGTGGTACGATCACAGCTCACTGCAGCCTCTACCTCCTGAGCTAAAGAGATCCTCCCATGTCAGCCTCCCTAGTAGCTGGGACTACAGACATGCACCACGACTTCTGGCTAATTTGTGTGTGTGTGTGTGTGTTATTTCTGAGACAGAGTCTCACTCTGTCACTCAGGTTGGAGTGTGGTGGTACGATCACAGCTCACTGCAGCCTCTACCTCCTGAGCTAAAGAGATCCTCCCATGTCAGCCTCCCTAGTAGCTGGGACTACAGACATGCACCACGACTTCTGGCTAATTTGTGTGTGTGTGTGTGTGTGTATGTAAAGATGGGGTGTCATCATGTTGCCAAGGCTGGCCTCAAACTTCTGGACTTAAATAATCTGCCCACCTTGGCCTCCCAAAGTGCTGGGATTACAGACCACTGCACTGGCCCAACATTTTATACTGTTGCTGAGCCACTAAGGCAAGCTGACCAGAATGGGAAGAAAGATGTACATAGACACTGTCTTTTGAAGCACTGTCTTGTGCATGGGCCCATGTTTCTTTCTTGAAATCTATGAGCACCTAATGTGGAAAGGGGGTTTTCACTTACAGACATCCTAGATTTATATTTTCTCTACGAAGGTCACTGTGCAATGTTGAACCATGGCTGTGCTCTGCTTATTGCTAGATTGATACAAGGTTTATTATCAGTTCTGTTATTATTTTATAGAGGTAAGCTCTAGGAAATATGTTTACATGAAGATGTTGTTGAGGGAAGGCATTTTACTATAGTAATGTCACTTGGTTATTTGAACCCTCTATAGTTATATGTCAAAATTCAAACTGTATTGCAATATCAAAAATTACTGTCAATTGATACATTGGTTTTCTTTCAAGTTTGTTGAAAACATTCAAAATTTTTACAGAAAAATACTTTAGTTACTAGAATCTTTCATTTTGCTGATTTCTGAGAAATATACCTTACAATTTTATCTAGATTGAAAAAAGGATTACTAACTGTATCTGTTTATCTCTTATAGTTACCTTGTTTTTGAAGCTACACATAGATTATATCAGCCTAAAAAATTTAAAATGGACATTGTCTACTGCAGAACTTTCTTTGATAAGCTGAGTAAAGATTTATTTATCTTTGCCAAATTAAAAATTTTTAATCTGGCTGATCTCTAAGCAGCTTCAAAAATCGTGACAGAGCAACAGAAATAAATATTTTTGAGAATTTTATATCTATATTGATTAGAATTTCTTTCACAATTGAAAATGGTTATGTTTCTTATTATGAATCTAGTAGAATCAGAGTTTATCATTCTCTGAACAGGAGTAATTAATCTTAAATAAAGGAAACTGGTTTTCTAAGGTTTAATGCATTGTTACCTAGATTGCTTTTGGGGAAGCAATGAAAATCACTGTGCAGTATGAACCATGTCTGTGTTCTACTTATTGCTAGATTGATAGAGGGTTTATTATCAGTTCTGTTCTCATTATGTGATCTTGATCTTTATCTGCATATATATATATTCTGATTTGAAGTGTA
Source organism: Trachypithecus francoisi (assembly GCF_009764315.1). Taxonomy (NCBI): domain Eukaryota; kingdom Metazoa; phylum Chordata; class Mammalia; order Primates; family Cercopithecidae; genus Trachypithecus; species Trachypithecus francoisi. The sequence continues at coordinate 110,022,564 of NW_022681456.1, forward strand.
CAATGAAATCTTCTGTTGGAAAATTAACTACAAAACGTAAGGTATTTGGCCAGTGCTAAACAGGAGACTTAGAGAAATATGGTCTCTTGTGATTCTACCCCAGGAGGCATGAATTATTTGATTATAGGAGAGGAGGATGAAATATGCCACAGTAAGATTTAGAATAGGTGAGAGATAAGTCCTTCCTTTTGTAACATTTGAAAAGGAAATTATGCAGAAGCCAAGGGTTGGGAAAGAAGGACTAGCATGATGACTAAACTTAAGATACATTTTCAGAGAGGTTGGCTTTTCAAAAGGATCTACATGGAAAAATGAAGAATTGAAAGTGACTTCTCTTAAAACTATTCATGTTCATGTACCCCTTGGAAAATTTTATGTATTCTAAATATTCATATACCTTGGTTTGGAGAACCTGTTTTGGACCACCTAGGGAACTTGTAAAATAAAGTTGTAAAATATACAAGAACAGGGTTTGTGAAAACTCTCATTGCCAGCATGTGTAACAGGTTGCGCAGATAGAGAGGTGCACTAGAGATCAAAGGGTAGAGATAAAGATAAAAGTCGTTTCTGTAGAGAGAGTTGTACTGTGAGTCCCACTTTCTCTTCTGTTAGGGAAAGGTAAACTATTCTTTCTTCTGATTTAAAGCCCAGGGAGCATAACTTTAAGTTTGCTCAGAGTGCTTTATATTTGTCCTCTGTAGTTTGGGAGACACAGGGGACTAGTGTCCAATTCATATTTAAGAAATTTAAGAAGTCTAAAAGGAAAAAGTCTGTGGCTGGGTCCACCTGCCAGGAGGTGAATGGAAGAGAGGGCCACATTTAAAAAAGAACTTCACACCAGCCAGTGGTGGGTTACCCAGAGCTAGTTTGGGGCTGTCTTATATTTAGAATGATTGGATCATATGGAATGGTGATGAGAGTTTAGTAGAAAGAGGCTAAAAGTGTATGTTGAATATCTAAAGCTGCAGGGAGAAATTGGATGTGATTAGTCAGAGGAGATGTATTTACCCTGCCAAAGATACTGCAGGTGTCAGACCATGAATGAGGGGTGGGATCTCCAAAGAATTCAAGAAAGTGGTCTTAAGAGAAAGAGTCAGTTTTAGTTACTGCCCTAGGGAAAGGAATCAAGGAAGACATTTCTTCCTTCATTAACTTTTCCCCTTTAAGTTTCAACTCTAGAGGAGATAGAACAGCTTTGTTCCATTGTGGGAGAAAAAGGAAGGCAGAAGGAGAGAAACTAGGATGAAAAATAGAGAAATAACCTAGACCCTCTTTCTCAAATGTAGACTTTGAACCTGATATAGTGGGAGGGAAGGAGATTTGATTTACATAAAAGTGCGAAGTGAACTAGACATATTAATCCAGAACTGTGCCTTTTGGGGGAACTAAAAGTGACCAGAGGGCTTTTTTTTTTTCTTTTGAATGTCAGCAGAAAGCAGTGCAGCCTGTTTGAGATTACAGTTAGTGTCAGTGGAATTAAAAAAACAAAAAAACAAAACAAAACAAAACAAAAACTGGCCCTATAAAATGAATTTGATAGGTAGTGGAGGAAGAACTAGCCTCTTTTCTAATATCACCATATACATCCCATTTGTTCAAGTTACCTGCACCTACTATCCTTTTCAAATGTAAATATTGCTTGGGAGTACAATAGTGCATTATCACAACTTTCGAGTATTTTTCAATAACACACCTCTTTCGGTAAATATTGTCCTTATGCTCAGAAAGACACTAGGATTATAATTTTTCCTTCTGCAACTCTACTCACTTTGGCATGCTGTTACTAGTTTTTCAGCTTATATATATATTTTACCATTTAACTTACAGACAACTTCATGAATCATGGAATAGATTTTGTTTCAGAGGCATGTCATCATCTCCATGAGATGGAAATTGATAAGGACAGTCAAAGCATTTGAATCAAATTTGGGCTCCTCTATAAATGAACATTTTTAAAGGAGAATTCATCACTTATAATAATGCTGTAAATCTTGGTGTTAAAATCCATGCTAAATGGGACTCATTGGTAGGGCTGTCTAATAGCTAAATTCAGTATGAACTATAATGTCAGAAAAATCTTTGATTTTGCTGTAATATTTTGTTACATTTACATGGAAAATTTCAGAAATTTATACATTTTAAATCTCTTGAAATCATTATTTCTTGTAAGACAGCCAAAACAAATAAGTGTTCAAAGATGTGTCCTACCTTTGAAATGGGGACAGAAAATAAAAAATGGCTTAAGGGTTACTTAATACTGTTACTTAGTGGCAGAACAAGGACAAGACGGAGCTGAAGGCCGACAACTTTTCAATTAATTTGTCTAGCAGCAGGAGCTACCAATTATTGAAATTTGTAACATTTCAGGCTCTCTAAGAGGGACTTTACATAATTTATCTCATTTTGTATATGCTATGTGGATATCTAATCTTTTTAGGATTCAACAAAAGAAGATTTAGATATCTCCTATTTGAGTCAATTCTAGGAAGCCTAAGAGATCTACCAAGATGGCCCCTTGGCAATCATCAAAGCATCAGAAATATTTCTGTTATTTGGATTTAAAAGTTAGTATCAATTCCATTGTTATAGTAGCAGCTTGGGTGTTCCAAAATGCCGTCCAAGTGCAATATATGATGTAAATGTTTGCAAGACAGGAAAAAAAATTAGGAAAATGTAGACTGGGAAATGTTGTTGGGGGAATTTAGAAGTTGGGGCACAAGAAAATAGTATCTTTATTCTTCCACAACCTCCTGCACTGCGTTTTACAAATCTTATCATCATTTTAACCATAAATATATTTGTATTTCAGATTTTTAAAAGGCTATCTTTCACAAGTTTACATTCTTTTCCTTTTTGTGGACATTAGACATGGTCTAAGGTCCATATGACAATGTTTTTTGAGTAAAATAAAGTATGCAACAGTAATTTAGAAACTCAAAACTATATACGTTTACTTAAGTTTGGCCCGTATGGTCAGACACCTCCTGACACTACAAATATCTTTCTGTGATTTAAAGTTTTCTATAAAACTCTAGAAATAAATAGCTGGTAATGTGAACATAGTTCACCAGCATTTTTGTCTTACAGATCACACATTTTTGATATAACTGTCTGTGATCCCATCTATTTTTATAAGAATATAACATGGTAATCTAGTGTAACAGTGTACATGTATTTGCATTTTAAAATGAAGAAACAGTATGTAAATATTAGGCTGGGGCACAAGTAATTATGTCTTTTTGCCATTAAAAGTAATTTAATTTTAACATAAAAGTACATTAGTAATATAAGTATATACTATAATTAGTAATATAATAGCATTATATAATAAAAAGCCCACAGGAAGCATTTTATTTTGAAGAAGAAATGAGATAGTTTACTTTTCCTATTCATTTTCTTTCTTGTATCTCTGTGGGTGCATGATTTTTTTTCTTCATTTCTTAGTGGCACTTATGCCATTGGTGATTTGTATGTGTGTGCCTACTCTTTATGCTGTAAATCTTGGTGTTAAAATCCATGCTAGATGGGACTTAGTGGTCGGGCTGTCTAATAGCTAAGTTCAATATGAACTATCATGTCACGTCAAAAAATCTTTGATTTTGCAGTAATATATTTTGTTCCATTTACATGAAAAAATAAGTTCTTCATATGGATACGGAAGAGTGCAGAGGTTAGACTGTGTTTTGAATTTCTGGTTTCCAGTTGGCACACTGATCATTTGTTAACTTAAGATCTTAGCTTGTGAATAAATCTTATCTGCATTGAATAAGACTTAATAGGTCTTAATCAGCATCTGGATCTTAACTTGTTAATAAGTCTTATCTGCATAACATTTTGGCCATATTTGTGGGTATTTCTACGGACTAAATAAAGTTTTAAATATATATTTATAAGAAAAGTGAGAAAGCAAAATGTATAGGTGGTAATAACATAAGTTTCGCAGAGGCTAATTTCCAGATGCAAACATATAGTACAATGTACCTGTAATAATTATAACTATTTTTGACAAGTAAATTGATATCTTGATGCTTTCCTCTACTATAGATGAAAAAACAATTTACCTCAGATTACTGGTCACAGTGACCCTAGCTCATATTTGGCTGTAAAGTAGTACATTACCCATTTTAGGTTATTCAGCTTCTAAACTCACATATATTGACAGGGCAACGTGTACTAGAGATGTGTGAGATTTTAAAGCTATTGAAGAGGCTCAGTACATTCTGTCTTAAAAATAGTCACATTTAAGCATCCATTGGATTGCTGTATTATGGTATTTATAACGATGAGGTACAAAAGGGGCTAGGTCTATGTTTGCATGTACTCTGGAAGACAAATCCTACACTTGCAGCATTTTACCAGTTGCAGCCATTAGAATTTCCTAAACATCTTGACCTGTGGGCTTACATATTTCCTTATTTTTTTTTCCAGAAGTCTTAGAATCAAGAAAGGGCCATATATGAAAGTAGTGAAGTGGCATAATATTTTTGAGCACTTCATGCTTTGGTCAATGCCACAGTATCCTAGAATTTTAGTTAATGATTACAGTTAAAATTTATTAAAGTGTTGTATTGCTAGGGATATTAGTCCATTTTCATACTGCTATGAAGAAATAACCGAGACGGGGCAATTTATAAAGAAAAAGAGGTTTAATGGACTCACAGTTTCACATGGCTGGGGAGGCCTCACAATCATGGTGGAAGAAGAAGGAGGAGCAAAGGACATCTTACATGGTGGCAGGCAAGAGAGAAGTACAAAGGAACTGCCCTTTATACAACCATCAGATCCTGTGAAATGTCACTATCATAAGAAGAGCATGGGAAAAACCTGCCCCCATGATTCAATTACCTCCCACTGGGTCCCTTCCATGACACATGGGGATTATGGGAGCTATAATTCAAAATGAGATTTGGGTGGAGACACAGCCAAATCACATAATTCTGCCCCTGGTCCCTCCCAAACCTTATGTCCTCACATTTCAAAACACAATGTGCCCTTCCAACAGTCCCCCAAAGTCTTAACTCATTTCAACATTAACTCAAAAGTCCAAGTTCAAAGTCTTATCTGAGACAAGGCAAGTCCCTTTTGTCTATGAGCCTGCAAAATCAAAAGCAAGTTACTTCCTAGATATAATTGGGGTACAGGCATTCGGTAAATATACCCATTCCAAATGGGAGAAATTGGCCAAAACAAAGGGGCTACAGGCCCCATGTAAGTCCAAAATCCAATGGGCAGTCATTAAGCCTTAACATCCCAAAATGATCTCCTTTGACTCCATGTCTCACATACAGGTCATGCTGATGCAAGAGGTGGACTTCCATGGCCTTGGACATCTTCACCTCTGTGGTTTTGTAGGATACAGTGCTCCTCCTGGCTGATTTCATGGGCTGCTGTTGAGTGTCTGTGTGGTTTTTCCAGGTGCACGGTACAAACTGTTGGTGGATCTACTATTCTGGGTTCTGGAGGACAGTGGCCCTCTTCTCACAGCTCCACTAGGCAGTATCCCACTGGGGACTCTGTGTGGGGGGACTCCAACCCCACATGCTCCTTCTGCACTGCCCTAGCAGAGGTTCGCCATGAGGGCCCTGCCCCTACAGCAAACCTCTGCCTGGACATCCAGGCGTTTCCATACATCTTCCGAAATCTAGGTAGAGGTTCACTAACCTCAATTCTTGACTTCTGTGCACCTGTAGGGTCAATATCATATGGAAGCTGCCGAGGCTTGGGGCTTGCATCCTCTGAAGCCACAGCTCGAGCTGTATCTTGGCCCCTTTAGCCACGACTGTAGTGGCTGGGATGCAAGGCACCAAGTTCCAAGGGTGTACACAGCAGGAGGGCCCTGGACCTGGCTCTGGAAATCATTTTTCCTCCCTAAGACTCAGGGCCTGGGGTGGGAGGGGCTGCTGTGAAGGTCTCTGGCAAGCCCTGAAGATATTTTCCCCATCATCTTGGTGATTAGCATTTGGCTTCTTGTTACTTATGCAAATTTCTTCAGCTGGCATGAATTTCTCCCCAGAAAATGGGTTTTTCTTTTCTACTGCATTGTCAGGCTGCAAGTTTTCCAAACTTTTATGCTCTGTCACCTCTTGATTGCTTTGCTGCTTAGAAATTTTTTCCATCAGATACCCTATCTCTCTCAAGTTCAAAATTCTCTAGGGCAGGGGCAAAAAACCACCAGTTTCTTTGCTAAAGCATAGCGAGAGTCACCTTTGCTCTAGTTCCCAAGAAGTTCCTCATCTCCATCTGAGACCACCTCAGCCTGCACTTCATTGTCCATATCACTATCAGTGTTTTGATCAAAGCCATTCAGGAAGTCTCTAGGAAGTTCCAAACTTTCTGAAATTTTCCTGTCTCCCAAGCCCTGCAAGTCTCTAGGAAGTTCCAAACATTCTCACATTTTCCTGTTTTCTCTTCAACCCTCCTAACTATCCAACCTCTGCCTGTTACCCATTTCCAAAGTTGCTTCCACATTTTTCCACATTTTTAGTTATCTTTACAGCAGCGCCCTATTAATCCTGGTACCGATTTACTGCTTTAGTCCATTTTCATACTGCTGTGAAGAAATATCTGAGACTGGGTAATTTATAAAGAAAAAGAGATTTAATGAACTCACAATTCCACATGGCTGGGGAGGCCACACAATCATGGCAGGTGAAGGAGAAGCAAACACACGTCTTACATGGCAAAAGGCAAGAGAGAAGTACAGGGGAATTGCCCTTTATAAAGCCATCAGATCTCGTGAGACGTATCCCCTATCATGAGAACAGCATGGGAATAACCCACCACCATAATTCAATTACCTCCCACAGGGTCCTTCCCGCAATATGTGGAGATTATGGGAGCTACAATTCAAGATGAGATTTTGTTGGGGACACAGTCAAACCTTATCACTAGGTATTGTTATATGCTAAGAGCTTTTTATACATTATTTCATCCTCATATCTTTGCAAGGCAGATTTTTAAAAAATATATAAATAAGAAAGTTGAAGCAAAAAGAAGTCAAGATATGTACACAAAGTTTTAAAAAAGAGCCAATATCCTAACAAATGTCTGCCTGATTAAAAAAATCCTGTCTTTCCCACTGCACCAATGACTCTACTGTAGTATCTTTCACTGTTCTATTGATTTTTTGCTCTTCGGCATCACAGCAGGACATTCTTTAAATTTTAAATTTTACTTTAATATGAAAGTTGAAAACACTTAGACAATATCTCTTGGTATAGCCAGATAATAATCATAAACTTAAAATCAAATAAAGCTCTGAAAACTGAGTTTGAATATCTGGGTACTCCAAGGGCTTGGTTCTGGTTCATATCCTCTTTTATTTTCCAGTGGCTTTTCTGCAGGAGGGGTTCCAGAAAAATATGGTTTCTAAGCACCTCATAAGGATCAAATACTGTTTTCAGAAGGCTGATGAAGCTTCAGAAAAACAAATGTTTCTGTTTCTGTTGTCTTGCTCCTTTCCCTGTCTTGTCGTGCCAGCCTCCTCTACCCATCCTCCAGGATAACATATTAGAATTTCAAAACGGAGTGAAATCACATCCAGATGTGTGAAGAAAAGTGATTGCAAATGTATATGGCTCTCAAAGCCCAACCAGAGACGTACGGTAACAGGACTCCTTCATGCCCTTCTCTTTTGCTCTTTTTCCGTTTTGCTTTCCTTACAGTTTACCCCTACCATTGCTTTATCGATGTTCTTGCTTAAGGTGCCTATCCTGTTCTCTTAGGGCTTTGCTCTTAACCAGCTGTTAGCTAACTTCAACTCTTATTTGATATTGATGAGAGTTTTTATTTCAAGAAGATTTGTCTTTTAATGAGAGATTCTTTGACTAAAAAGCACTTACTATGCACAAGAATGAGTTTCACATTATAGAAGTTTATGGAGTAAATTCTGGACAGAGTTTCTGCTCAAGATCTGTTGCTTGATCAGGTTATTTGTATTTACTAAAGTGGAGGCATGGAGTCTATACAAAGAAGTGAATGATCAGAAACCAGAACAGAGTTTTATAACAGTTATAGCTGTATGTGGGACCACAGCCTCTTAGCTTTCATGTAAGCTTATACTAAATTTTCAGCATTTCAGTTCCAGAGGTTTTGTATTTATATATTTATGTGATAATCAGGACATTATGTCCATGAAGGTAAAAAAGGTGTGTTTTTTTTGTTTTTGTTTTTTTTAGTTTTCTTCATTTTATTTTATTTTTTTATTATACTTTAAGTTCTAGGGTACATGTGCACAACGTGCAGGTTTGTTACATATGTATACACATGTCATTTACATTAGGTATATCTCCTAATGCTATCCCTCCCCCATCCCTCTGCCCTACGACAGGTCCCGGGGTGTGATATGCCCCTTCCTGTGTCCAAGTGTTCTCATTGTTAAAAAAAAATCTAAGTGGACACATTTTTTGATATATTTAATTTTTCTTTTTATAATGCCTATCCATGATTTCAATTTTTAAAGTGTTTATTAATGCAGTTTGTTATCTATGTGGTAAGATTTCTTACTACTTAAATTATATCGTTTTAGAATTTTAGAATTTCTTCCTGCTCTTCTAATCTACTTACAACCCTGATAAATTTACCAGATATGCTGTTTCTATATTGTCTGCGATATCCTTTCAAGGGTTTGTGTGCCACTTCTTAGTGATGATAACCTTTGTTCTAAATAGCATAAGGAATGTTCCCACAGAGAAGCAGTGGATTTTCAGAACCAGTATCTTTACGGTTCTTTAAAAATTTTGTAATTCTAGATGTGGTTGTGCAGTACAAGTTTCTTTGTGTCATTTTGTTATTTGAGCAGAGAAGGTATCTACTTATGCAAATCTTATTTAGGATTTGGGGAGATTAATTTCATTATTCTGTTTCCCTTTTTGTTCATCTTTGAACCTTTCTCTGCATTGTTTTGTACCTGCTTTTGTGACTGACTTATTTTCTTCTCTGTCTCTTTTAAAATTCTTAATAAAATTAATTTAAAAAGTACCCACTGTAATACCATACCACTCTTTGGTTTGTGTAGTTATCATTGTTAATTCAGTTATCACTTATTGGACATTAAAGATACACCAGATACTTTGCATATTTTATTTCTAATCTTCAAGAAAACTATGCAAGATAGATATTACTATCCCTGTTTTACAAAGGGAGTATAAGATGCCACACTCTATCAACTTAATCACACTGTATTAAATTATAAATCTATATTAAAATAATTTGTTTTTTCATTATTCATAGAGTAAATGTAGTCAACCAACATGTATTGAGCATCTGTTATAGGCAAGTAATAGGCTTAAATGTTGTGGGGGTTACAGAGATGACTCATACATCCTTGACCTCAGTTAGTTTACAGGCTGGATGGGGAAATAACACTTGTGCATACATAACCAAAAAATAAGGTAGAGCCTGTGAACTTCTTCAAGGTGGTCTCAAAATCCCAACCACTAATATCACATCAAGTATAAAAATAAGCTAACTAAATATGTTCAGCCACTGAGTGAACGTCTGTAAATTCAGAACCTGTATTTACATAGACTCTTATCTGTGTAAGACTCTTATCTCTGTATCACTGAAAGAATCATGACAGGCTCTACGGACAGTATGGTCTTTGAGCAGAACCAGGGTACAGTGTAGATCCCAGAGGTGAGGAAAGGATATTTCAAGGGAGTAAGTTGTATAAGCAAGAACATGGAGGCAGGTGAGTGCGGGGTATGGGACGGTTAATGCACAAGGGAAGCAGTAATGAGGCAGATGAAAATATAGACCAAAGTTCCTTGGGAAGGACATTAAGGGACCAGCTACAGGATGTGGGTCTATTTAGTCGGTAAAGGTTTTATTGAACCATAAAAGAAAATTTTCTTAGTTGTATACAGAACAAAGAAAACAGAACAATCCCATTTGGATTTTAGAAGGAAAAGAAGATGTGCTACCAGTAATCTTTCAGTGTTGGAAATATTTAATAAGTGTATTGAATTTTTTTTAACTTTCTTCCAGTTAAAACCTTAAAACACAAAATAAAACAAAAGTATTCCATAATGGGTAGGGTAAAGATTGTTATTCTCAATGTCAGACAAGGTGATAACTATTTTAGTCTCATTCTTCTTTTGCCTGACCTGTTTGTCCAGTTTCAAGACAAACTGATTTGGCATGGTCTGACATTCAATAAAATACAGTGCAAAGTGGGAGTAAAAGAAAAATATTTTTATTTGGACATGATGTAGAGAAATTTTCTGGTCTTCAGAGTCAATATACCTGCATTTCAATCCTGAATCCACCCTTACTATGTGACCTTAGATAATTTAGCTTCCTCTCCTTTCTCCTTTTCCTTTCCTTTCCTTTTCTTTTCTTTTCATTTTTTTTTTTTTTTGACAGAGTTTCCTCTGTCGCCCAGGCTGGAGTGTAGTGGTGCTATCTTGGCTCACTGCAATCTCTGCCTCCTGGTTCAAGCGATTCTCCCATCTCAGCCTCCCGAGTACTTGGAATTACAGGTTTTCGCTATCATGCCCAGCTAATTTTTGTATTTTTGTAGAGACGGGGTTTCACCATGTTGTCCAGGCTTGTCTTGAACTCCTGACCTCGTGATCCGCCCACCTCGGACTCCCAAAGTGCTGAGATTACAGCGTGAACCACTGCACCAGCCATTTTCTTTCTTAAAAATTTATTATTGGCCAGGCGTGATGGCTCAGGCCTGTAATCCCAGCACTTTGGGAGGTCGAGGCGGGTGGATTATGAGGTCAGGAGATGGAGACCATCCTGGCTAACACGGTGAAACCCCGTCTCTACTAAAAATACAAAAAACTAGCTGGGCGTGGTGGCGGGCGCCTGTAGTCCCAGCTACTCGGGAGGCTGAGGCAGGAGAGTGGTGTCAACCCGGGAGGCGGAGCTTGAGGTGAGCCGAGATGGCGCCACTGCGCTCCAGCCTGGGCAACAGCGAGACTCCGTCTCAAAAAAAATCAAAAAACAAAAAACAAAAAAAAACAAAAAAAATTATTATCATTTCTTTATTTCAATAGTTTTTGGGATACAAGTGGTTTTTGGTTACACGGATGAATTATATAGTGGTGAATTCTAATATTTTAGTGTATCTGCCACCCAAGAAGTGTGCATTATATCTAATTTATAGTTCTTTATTCCTGGCCCCCTTTCATCCTCCCCCTTCTGAATCTCTAAAGTCTATTATATCACTCTGTATGCCTTTGCATAACTCATAGCTATAGCTTAGCTCCCCCTTATAAGTGAGAATATACAGTTTTTGGTTTTCCACTCCTGTGTTACTTCGCTTAGAATAATGGTCTCCAGCTCCACCCGAGTTGCTGCAAAAGACATTACTTCATTCCTTTAATGGCTGGGTAGTATCCCATAGTGGGTAAATACCGTATCTTTACCCTCTCATTAGTTGATGGGCACTTAGGTTGGCTTCACACCTTTGCAATTGTGAATTGTGCTGCTATAAACATACGTGTGCAAGTGTGTTTTTCATAAAATGACTTCTCTTCCTTTGGTTAGATACTCAGTACTAGGATTACCGTGTCAAATGGTAGACCTACTTTTAGCTCTTTAAGGAATCTCCTTACTCTTTTCCATAGAGATTGTACTAATTTACATTTTCACTAGCATTGTGTAAGCATTCCCTTTGTCCCACATTTACACCACTATCTATTGTTTTTCTACTTTTTTCTTTTTTTTTTTTCTTCTTTTGAGAAGAAGGTTCACCCTGTTGCCAGGCTGGAGTGCAGTGGCGCCATCTCAGCACACTGAAACATCTGCCCCCTGGGTTCAAGTGATTGCCTTGCCTCAACCTCCCAAGTAGCTGGGACTACAAGCATGCGCCACCATGCCCGGCTAATTTTTTGTATTTTAGCAGGAATGGGGTTTCACCATGCTGGCCAGGATGGTCTCCATCTCCTGACCTCATGATCCACCTGCCTCAGCCTCTCAAAGTGCTGGGACTGCAGGTGTGAGCCACCACACCTGGCCTGTTTTTTGACTTTTTAATAATGGACATTCTTCCAGGAGTAAGGTGGTAGTTCATTGTGGTTTTGATTTGCATTTCCCTTATGATTAGTGATGTTGAGCATTTTTTTCATGTTTGTTGGCTATTTGTATATCTTTTTTAAAGTAAATGTCTATTCATGTCCTTTGCCCACTTGTCAATGGGATTATTTATTTTTTTCTTGGTGATTTGCTCGAGTTCCTTTTAGATTCTGGATACTAGTTCTTTATCGGATGTGTAGTTTGCAAATATTTTCTCCAATCCTGTGGGTTGTCTGTTTACTCTGTTTATTATTTCTCTTGCTGTGCAGAAGCTTTTTAGTTTAATTACATCCCATTTATATATTTTTGTTTTTGTTGCATTTATTTTTGGGGTCATATACCAGTTAAACTCTGCCATTTTGTCTCTTAGTGTACATACTTGAACTGACTTACCTGACTTCTGAGATCTTATCTGGAAGCTGATTGTCAGTTTCAGGTGTTTTCTATCTGTTGGGAGTCTACCTTTCCCTGGTGCTGGCTACCACCAGTTATTATTTTAGAGAGACAATTTAACAACTACCTGACCATCAGCTGACGGTCGTCTGATAATTCTTGGTTGGGGATTGGGCGAGTAGGGACATGGGGGTGTGGGTAGGGTTGGGGAGCCCTCTCTTACCTGCTTGTGCTTGCCTAGCTACCCATTCTGGCACTTGGAAGCCTAACTCACTCAGGTTACTCAAGGGTACCTGTGATTTCATGTACACACCGAGAAAGGTTAAGATAAACGTAGTCACCAAAATTTTACTGTTGGTACCTCTAATTACAGTAATTTAGTTATCCTCATTATTTTTTTCCAAAGTAGTTGTGAGAAACGAGAGAATACACTCAGTGAGCTCCCTGGCAGTAAGGCATTCTCAACCTTAATGTATTTGATTCCTTACTGAGCTGCAAATACCAGCCCAACTAAGGAAATAATGTAGAATTTGTTTAAATGCTTCACTTTCATAAGAAATTGAATGAATAAACTTTAGAATAAAATCTACAATTAATATCTGATGTATCCACATAGTAACCTTTGTGTTGCAGAGTGTTATAGAGTCACTCTAACTATATTTTAATCCCTAGCACCAGAGGTTGTTGGGTTCCTATTCATAATTCCTCTTGTTTAATTCCTGGGAATTGTATGCTACCATAGGCAATGTCCTTGAACATCATATGCACTCATTAAAATTGTGTTAACACGGGCCGGGTGCGGTGGTTCACGCCTGTAATCCCAGCACTTTGGGAGGCCGAAGTGGGTGGATCACTTGAGGTCGGGAGTTCAAGACCAGCCTGACCAACATGGAGAAATCCTGTCTCTAATAAAAATACAAAATTAACCAGGCACGGTGGCGCATGCCTGTAATCCCAACTACTCGGGAGGCTGAGGCAGGAGAATAGCTTGAACCCAGGAGGCAGAGTTTGCAGTGAACTGAGATCGCACCATTGCACTCCAGCCTGGGCAAAAAGAGCGAAACTCCATCTCAAAAAAAAAAAAAAAATTTTGTTAACACTAGAAAGAGAGATGGGGGAGTTGAAATAAATTATAATGTTAAATGACAAACCCATATATGTAATATTTATAAACCTAAATATAATGTTGATATTATAAATTATGGCATATTATAAATTACATATTATGTTTTACATATTTATAATATATATAGACTTGATATGCAATAAAACTGTAGTCTATTGTGGGAAATTTTTCGAATAAGTTTGAGAGATTATGATTTAATTGTGATTTAATTGTACTTTATTCAATTTGAAATACTGGGTTTGAGTCCACTTTGAAAGAAGGACCAATAAGTGAACATCACAAATATAAATTTATATATTCACCTATTTATTTCGGTATGTAATTCATGACATAAAATGTATTATAAATATATTTGTCTGCCTCTATACACTCATGACCACTACCACTTACCACCACCAACAAAAGCCTCTACAATTTGGTAATCTAAGGCACACTTCATATAGGGAAATTTTAACATAGAAAGGTAAGTCAATGAGTCAAATTTCCACTTAGATTGAAATGCTTACTTTTCCTATTTTTTTAAAAGTACAAGTTGAGTGCCTTTAGAAATGGCATAACGCAGCATGATGGCAGTTTATCTGAATTAATGCTACTTCCATAGGTACCTAACTCAAAGTCAGGGAAAAGCAGACATTCTATGTGGGGAAAAGAAAGAGAGATCAGACTGTTACTGTGTCTCTATAGAAAGAAGTAGACATAAGAGACTCCATTTTGTTCTCCATTTGAGATGCTGTTAATCTGTAACCCTACCCCCAACCCTGTCCTTGCAAGAGACATGTGCTGTGGTGACTCAAGGTTTAACGGATTTAGGACTGTGCAGGGTGTGCTATGTTAAACAAGTACCTGAAGGCAGTATGCTTGTTAAAAGTCATTACCATTCTCTTAATCTCAAGTACCCAGGGATACATACACTGCGGAATTTGCAGGGACCTCTGCCTAAGAAAGCTAGGTATTGTCCAAGGTTTCTCCCCATGTGATAGTCTGAAATATGGCCTTGTGGGAAGGGAAAGACCTGATCATCCCCCAGCCTGGCACCTGTGAAGGGTCTGTGCTGAGGAGGATTAGTATAAGAGGAAAGAAGGCCTCTGGGCAATTGAGATAGAAAAAGGCATCTGTCTCCTGTCGGTCCCTGGGCAACTGAGGTAGGAGAAAACCGCCTTAGGGCTGAAGGTGGGACATGCTAGTGGCAATGCTGCTCTTTATGCACTAAAAAGGTTTATGGAGATGTTTGCATATACATATCAAGGCACAGCACTTTTCCTTAAACTTATTCATGTCACAGAGATCTTTATTCATATGTCTTACTGCTGACCTTCTCCCTACTATGATCCTATTGTCCTGCCACTTCCCCTTTTCTGAGATGGTAAAGATTATGATCAATAAATACTGAGGGAACTCAGAGACTGGTGCCTGCGTGGGTCTTCTGTATGCTGAGCACCGGTCCCCTGGGCCCTTTTTTTCTTTCTCTATACTTTGTCTTTTGTGTTTCATTTCTTTTCTCCAGTCTCTCGTTTCACCTAACGAGAAACGCCCACAGGTGTGGAGGGGCAGGCCACCCCTTCAATCTGTGAGAATCTGACTCAAAGCAAAGCATTTCATCTCCTGTCCAACATTGCAGCTGCTATCAAAAAAAGTGTATCGTACACATAACCTCTGCCAGAAATGTCCAATTTATTAAACAAAGGAAATAATTCCTATACAGCAAATAGTTTCTAGACGTCTGTGGTCTTTTAATTGAAGACACGATTAATAGAACACAAGTTGTTTTGCAATACCCTGCATAAAAATGTGATTGAGGTTTGCTGAAAGCCACTTAAACAGAATAAAGGGCATATACATTTAATAGAAGCTCACTGCTGCTAGCACACAATGAAACCCTCATGGATACAAAGTGGTTTTGTATTTTTAAATAGCCTCTTAGTACCAGCAAGCACAAGAAACAATGGACTTTAAAAAATATTTTGACTGTGTCAGGAGCAGGATTTTCTTTGTTTTTAAAACAGCATCCTATCATTTCAGAAATCTGCAAAAAGGAATTGCTTAACATGGGTACTTAAAATTACTAATTTGCTTAACAGGGGTACTTACAATTACTAATTTTTTTTCTTTCTTTCTTTCTTTTTTTTAATTTGAGACGGAGTCTTGCCCTGTTGCTTAGGCTGGAGTGCAGTGGCGCAATCTCAGCTCACTGAAACCTCTCCCTCCTGGGTTCAAGTGATTCTCCTGCCTCAGCCTCCTGAAGAGCTGGGATTACAGGCACGTGCCACCACGCCCAGCCAATTTTTGTATTTTTAGTAGAGACAGGGTTTCACCATGTTGGTCAGGCTGGTGTCGAACTCCTGACTTCGTGATCTGCCCACCTCGGCCTCCCAAAGTGCTGGGATTACAGCTGTGAACCACCGCGCCCAGCCCAATTACTAATTTTCTAATGTTAAGAATAATAACTTTATTATTAGCTGTTTACAATTTACTGAGGTTCAAACTACTGTTTTTTCCTTTGTTCTTAAACCTGTGCCACTGAGATATAGGTCCCAAAATGATTTTTTTATGCTTTAAAATAACAATCTATAGCGAAAACATTTCATTTTAAAAGATACTATCTTTTTATTATGGGACCTTAGTACTGTATATAAAACAATCTTTTGACAATGTATATGTCCTGGCAACAAACATCAGGTACACAGACCATATATTCACACTGGAAATGAAAAAGGCAGTGTTAAATTATACAGGAAATCTCTAGAACATAAAACAATAACTATAGAGTTACATTGTCCTCTAAAGGGGCAAGTAATTCAGTGGCTCTCTCTTTAATGCATTCCTCTTGCCATATGTATTGGATCCCACGTTGGTAGATGAGAGAATGGAACCAAAGTTGTTGCTGGAACGAACTAAAAAATTTGCCAGGCGCTGCGTTGCACACGTGGCAGTGTTGCATTTCCGCTTTTCCACCTGATGACTGGTGACATGGAACAAATGTGAAAAGTTAGAGCCTTACTTATTTTAGTTGGATCCAGACACGCGACATCAAATATCTCGTATTGATGAAAACTAAAGAAACAATTTTCACAAAAGTAACTCAGGTTTGCAAACACCTAGATGACTGAGTTTTGTTTGTTCCTTTGTTTGTTTGTTTTTGAGACAGAGTCTTGCTCTGTCGCCCAGGCTGGAGTGCAGTGGCGCGATCTCGGCTCACTGCAAGCTCCGCCTCCCGGGTTCCCGCCATTCTCCTACCTCAGCCTCCCGAGTAGCTGGGGCTACAGGCGCCTGCCACTGCGCCCGGCTAATTTTTTGTGTGTTTTTAGTAGAGACGGGGTTTCACCGTGTTAGCCAGGATGGTCTCGATCTCCTGACCTCGTAATTGGCCCACCTTGGCCTCCCAAAGTGCTGGGATTACAGGTGTGAGTCACTGCGCCCGGCCAGGATTTTTTTTTGGACACCTTGAAATGACAATTGAAAATCATATAACATCTTTCATTACAGTCAGTGTTGCATTTCTCAGTTAAAAGTCTTCCTTTGGAAATTCAGAATAGATTACATATAATCAAAATAACAGTGTCTTTGTCTTACATTTTTAAAATCTTGAGTAATTTATTTTTTAATATATAAAAAAATTTAGAATGTAAAATTTAAATGTAACCTGAAATATGTAGAAATTTAAAAATAATTATTTCCACATCTTTCCAATAAGAATAAAGCAGTGTTACTTAATCTTTAAGTTCCTTGAGATAATTGAATCAGGAGTGTTATGCAAGAAATGTCATAAGGGAATTCTGCAATATGCAACACATGGAAGAACCTTGAGGACATTAGGTTGAGCGAAAGAAGCTATTCATAGAAAGATAAATGCCACTTGGTTCCATGTATATGAAGTATTTTAAATAGTCAAATTCATGAATTAAAGAGTGGAATGGTGGTTATAGGGGCAAAGGAAAGGGAGAAATAGGGAGTTACTAACTATTGGGTGTGAAGCTTCAGTCAAGCAAGATGACTAAGCTCTAGAGATGTGCTGTCCAACATTTTGCACATAATCCAGAATAATGTACTGCATGCTTAAAAATTTGTTAAAAAGGGTAGATGTCATACTTTGTTCTTGCCACAATAAAATGAAATATAATAAAATAGAAAAGAGAGAATGTCATAAAAATATGTCAAAAAAGAGAATATCATAAAGTCTCAAAAAGAATCAGATCTATCACTTGTTCAAGCACTCTATTGCAATGTGAAAGTTTTATTACTTTTAGCCTAAATACATTTTCCTGCTTGGATCTTATACTTTCAAACACTTTAATGATAAGACTAGGTTAAATGTTAAAACCAAAACACTTTTTATGTCAATGGTATTAATATTCATCACATTTTTCTAGCCACCTGAAGGAAGTGCATAATAATACTTATAAACTCAGAAATCATAACTACAAATTAAATAATTCATTTAATTTTAATTTGTTTTTATTTAAAGCATTTATTTGTATATCAACTCCATTTTTTTGATCGCCTTTTGTTTCAACGTACTTTCAAATGATATCGGAAATGGATGCAGAATAATAGCATTGCTTCCTCTTTACTGATTATTAGGAAAGTTAGAGAAATATTTTAGTTTTCAA
Organism: Trachypithecus francoisi; assembly: GCF_009764315.1. Classification (NCBI taxonomy): domain Eukaryota; kingdom Metazoa; phylum Chordata; class Mammalia; order Primates; family Cercopithecidae; genus Trachypithecus; species Trachypithecus francoisi. Next base: position 110,040,717 of record NW_022681456.1, read on the forward strand.
CTTCATTGAAATCAAAATATTGGTGAAACTTAGGGTAAATGGAAAATGTAATAGTTATAGGGTTAAAAACTGAATGTCCAGGAGCCAGTGGATATGCACAATTTGGGACTTAAATGCAATGGATTTATCTCATTGTGTTTACCTTGTGTAGGGATTTCATTATCTCTATCTTGAAGTAGAGGTAGCCTAAGAGTAAATGTTTAATAATCTAATGTGAAACTTTAAAAAAAAAATTTTTACTCCCATATTTCCTCCTAAGTACAGAAAATTTCTTATAGCATTAGGTGAACTGTATACTTGTTGAATGTAAGTGTATGCCGACAAATTATTGAACAAATTATCTGGTCAAAGGAAACCATAATTATTTAATCTATATCAATCTCATTTACACTATCTGTTCAATTATTTATTTTTGAAGTTACAGTAAATATGGCCAATGTACATTTCAAAAGAGTGGTTTAATGCTTTAAGGATTGAACTAGTAATTTCAAACATTTGTATTGAATTCTAAAATACTAACTTTTCTTGAAAAACATAAAAATTGGAATTTGGTCCAAACATCTGAAAAAAAGTAGTAAAGGAAAATTATGGGTCAAATTGAGAAGATTCAAAGGGAATATCTGTTCCAAGATATGTTTAGCATATGACTGAAGCAGAATGTGAAATACTTTATACGCTAAATGCTGAGTGGTATTTTGATAATTGGTTGGAAGGTCAATAATAAAATTTAAAATTGTTCTAAATAGAATGTTACCTTATTTGAGTTACCTAGAAGGGCCATCATTCCACTTAGAATAAATAGTAAGAGCATTTATGTTTTTATCATATTTGTGAAATTGCTTTTCTATTCTTTTCTTTCTGTCGCCCAGGCTGGAGTGCAGTGGCGCGATCTTGGCTCACTTCAAGCTCCGCCTCCCAGGTTCACACCATTCTCCTGCCTCAGCCTCCTGAATAGCTGGGACTACAGGCGCCTGCCACCACACCTGGCTAATTTTTTGTATTTTTAGTAGAGACGGGGTTTCACCATGTTAGCCAGGATGGTCTCGATCTCCTGACCTCGTGATCCGCCTGCCTCAGCCTCCCAAAGTGCTGGGATTACAGGTGTGAGCCACTGCGCCCGGCCTAAATTGCTTTTCTAAAAAAGACTTTTCATCTAAATATACTATTCAGCTTATATAAGATTCTATCTAAAGCAATCTTTAGGATGGAAAAAGATGTCTAAAATGGTTAATAAAAGGCATTACTTCCCCGGTTTCAGGCATTTTTTTCTCATTGACTACCTAGACAGGTAACATATCAGCTAGTAACAAACATTAAAGTTGTTGACCACTTACAGGCACATACACACATGGAAATTCTTGACTTTAAGAGAGTTTAAACAGAGATGACAATAAGCCAAAGTATAACTCTTAAATTGCCTCTCTTTTAAATGGTCTCTCCAGAGTTTTAAAAAATGGCTTTAAAGTGCTTCCCTGCTCTCAGCTCTTAACATTCATCTGTGGAAGTATGTGAGCTCCTGCAGGGAGATCCTAGTGATTACATCTTGGCATCTATGTAATTATATTTTTAAGTATCCTTTGATTACCTGCCAGGCAGATATTTACAAGGGAGTGTAAAAATGTTGGTGGGAAAGTATGTGATCCTTTTATCCTATTTCATACACTTACAAATTGAAAAAATCTCTAATGAGATGATTACATTTTATAAGGAAAATTACATTGAATGATATTAGTTTTATTTTTTAAAAGAGTTAAAATTGGACACATTTTCCACATATATTTTCCTAACTTTCTGTGAGATATGTAGAATAGTACATGATTTAACATCTCAGCGTGATAAATCATACTCCCTTTAACAAATGTTCAAACATACGCATTTCAGGCAACACATTAAAAAGCAATTTGAAGAATGTTTTACAAGATTTCTAATAATTCAAAGTTAAAGATTGTTAGACTAACACCAAAATAATTTAATAATAAGTAATATTATATTACATATTACCCTATTTCTAAGAGAAGTTTCTCTCATAATAAACAAACAGGCATCTATAAAAACATAATGGACTGGTTTCTGTGGCTCACTCTTATAATCCCAGAACTTTGGAAGACTGAGGCAGGAGGAAGGCTTAAGCCCAGGAGTTTGACACCAGCCTGGGCAATATAGGGAGACCCTTTCCCTATAAAATAAAGATAAAACAATTAGCTGTGTATGGTGGCAGGTGCCTGTGGTCCCGGCTACTTGGGAGGCTGAGGTGGGAGGATCACCTGAGCCCAAAAGGTCAAGGCTACAGTGAGCCATGATTGTACCACTGTACTCCAGCAGCCTGGGTGACACACAGAGAGATCCTGTCTCAAAATAAAATTTAAAAAAAAGAGGGTAAATGTGCTGAGTAAATTTCCATATCTATTGAAAGAAAGTATCAAGATATAAACAGATATAGTAGGAAATACTACCGATTTTCCTATCATCATTCAGTTATTCTGCTTATCAGAAACTTCATGTCATTTTAAAAGTTATTTTTATCCAATAAAAATCAAATAGAAAATTAGAGTCAGTTCTGAGAAGAACACCCTGTAAACTAATTAAGTCTTGAAATGACAAAAAACATGATTCTTGCTATTTATTATACATAGGTGCTGTAGAAATATTTGCATACTGCTATGGGCTTCCAAGAAAAACGATCTCAAAGGAAAACAAAGACAAGATGATAATCATTCTAATGAGAAGAGTTCTAATATGACAATGCACACTCTTTACAAAGGTAAACGTAATTCTCCTTGGTGTTAAAGAGTGTATAAGTTCAGTCCCATAAGACTATATGGAGCAAAACTGATTTAGGCACAAACAAATCCTCACTATATTATTTATGACTTATGCACATATTTGAACTTAGTAATCCTTTAAATAAATGGAGAATTACAGTATTAAAGTTTCAGTTTGAAAATTATAACTATTCTTGAAAGTTTTACGTGACATAGTTTTTAGACTTCCTTAATTACCATTTAAATCAAAGACTTCCCAGGAAATCCTGATGTACATGCTCCCTATTGAAAGTAATTTTAAAAAGTATTAAGTTTATAGCAGCTTAGAAGTAATATGAAGAATAGCTTTTTATAAACCTGTTTCACTCATAGAATAGCTAGCTAACAATACAGAATAAATCCCCCAACAGCAAATGGCTTTTTAACTAGTTCTTTTCGGTTTCATTTCTTAAAAACATTAATTTGCTCCTGATTATTTCTGTACATTTCCATTTCCACAAGATGTAAAAGTTTTGAATATTTCCAGAGACATTTGAGGAAAATAAAAATCTAAGTAAATATACAAAAAGAATTACACTCGGTACAAAAATATATGCTTCACTTAAGTTCCTCTGGTTTGTTTCAGTATCGGGTTAATATAGGAGAAATTACTACCTTTTGATTTTTTTCCTGCTTCATGTTCTGGCTTTGCCCCTCTAAGTTCCAAGACCATATTTCTCTTGGAAATATGCTGGAAACTAAATATGTAACTGGAATTATCCATTCTTGTCTGTCAGAAGTTCCATCAAAGATATTTATTTGCCACTGGTGTTATTCTTTAAAGAACACAGAATTCAAGAAACAATGGAATAACTGAAGGTACTGTTCTTAAGCATGATATAGTCAGAAATCTAAGACTGTTAGTCATTTGACAGTATTTAATTCTAATTTTCCCACACTTTACAAAAGAAGCAGGATCTTAAAGTTACCAACCTTTCAATGGGTGTAGCTTTCAGATGGTTTAATGCAACAGAGAGCACGATGAGAAATACTTGCAGCTTCAGGATGCACATTGCTTCTCAGATTTTCTGCAAAGAATAGTCCAGCACTGAAATCAAGAGATTTCTTATAGTTCTAATTAATGTAATTTTAAATTAGAGCCTCGTTTTTAAAAGAACCATCTTTTTAAAACATAATTTACAAGGATCAAAATTTTTATTGATTTAGTCCCTAATACTGTCTACTTTTTAAGTAATTTTGAGATTTTTACTTTCCCAATTTCCTTATCTAAACAGTCTGAACATTTATACTGTAATATGCTCTCCCTTTAGCCTTTCTTTGAAATAAACCATGAATTTAACACCAAGTGTGCATTTCTCTAAATAAATAAAACTTTCCCAGAAATAGGAAATTCTTTACCTTTTAATGTTTCAACGTCAGCAATATCAGCAAATGCCTTTGATAGAAAGAAAGTTTCAAGAAAAGAGCCCAAGCTCGTATCCTGGAATATTTACCCCCTCATTTGCTAACTAGTAATCCAGCTCTTATATACCCCTCACACCTTTCTCAGCTCTGACATCAGGCAGCTCAGAGAGCCTCTGTCATTCATTTCCATCCCTATAGATAGAAAGTACCTCATAGACAGCAGAAGCAGATGGGTCATTATTACATTAACTCATCAGTAAATATTAACGTAGCAAATACAGAGTGTCCTTGTGCAGTTAATGGTGTGTCATACACAGCAAAAGTTTGAATTTGTCATCTTTGTAAGACACGAGAGAATTTTCAAGAATTAAGTGTATCTTATGGTAAGGAACTGATAGAAAGGGGTAAGGATAACAACAAATGTGCATATATGCAAATAAAGAAATCACAGACTTTTGGTATATCTAAACCCAAGTGACCTCAATGGCTGAATCCTATGAAGCTTCAGGAATAAATGGAGATATAAGAGGAAGGTATATAAAAAGGGCATAAAAGAGAAATCAAAAGTCATTTACAATGAGGTGAGAGGAGATTTAAAAGCATAAGAGTAATGGAAGACCTACTCCATGGTAGGGATTATTCTAGGTACCAGAGAGATGACAGGGAACAAAACAAGATTAGAATGAACAACTAACTGCTACATAACCAAATGAATAAAAAAATTCATTTGTCGGCACTTACATAGAGATCCATAAGTATATGTAGTCAAGTAGTTTTTGGATGACTTTTTTCATTCATTGTTACACAGAAATTTGCAATTATTTTGAAAGAACAGATTTGTTTCCCTTTAGCTTCATGAGAACATTACGAATGGCTTGGCTCAGACAGTACTTTGTAGTTTGTGTTTTAAAATGATTTGGTTTTTAACTCTTTCTCCAAATAGCTCTTTTTTTTTCTTTCTCTCTTTTTTTTTTTCTTTTTTATTTGAGACAGTTTCCCTCTTTGTTGCCCAGGCTGTAGTGCAAAGGTGCGATCTCGGCTCACCGTAACCTCCGTCTCCCGGGTTCAAGTGATTCTCCTGCTTCAGCCTACAGAGTAGCTGGGATTACAGGCATGCCCCACCACACTCGGCTAATTTTGTATTTTTAGTGAAGATGGAGTTTCTCCATGTTGGTCAGGCTGGTCTCGAACTCCCGACCTCAGGTGATCTACCCACTTCGGCCTACCAAAGTGCTGGGATTACAGGCATGAGCCACTGCACCCGGCCTCTTTTTTTGTATTTCTAAATTATATTTGTTATCTTAGTTATTAATATAACAACTTAATGTCATGTAAAGCAAATAAAAGAAATTTCAATTGTCAGTGAAAATATGCATGCCTGTGTAATCTTAAAAAAATTAAAGTTCTCAAACTAGAAACATTAGTTCATTGATTTCATATACTTACTGAAAGTGTAGTAACATAGTTTGAAGGTGTTTGGTAGAGATTTCAGGAGGAAAGAAACAAACTTGTTTAGAATCTGTGTTCTAATTATTCAATGATTCTACAATTTTAATATTTTCTGTGAAATTTACTGATATTCCAAAAGAAAAAAAAAACAAAATAAAATCAAAAGATTTGGAATGATAATGCATTTCCGTAAGAAGATAGTGTACTTAACAAGGTGAGTATGAGGTAGGAGGAAGGACTAGACTCCAGAGGCAGGGCTTGATCACCAGACCAAATTGAGAACTAGCTAAAACAGGGCCAATGGAAAGCAGCTTTCCATAAGACACGTCCCCTAGTGTGCCATGTCAGTTTACCATTGCTATAGTAACACGCAGGAGTTACTGCCTCTTTCCACTGCAATGACTAGATGACCCCAAAGTTACTACCACTTCCCGTGAAATTTCTGCCTAAACCACCCCTTAATCTGCATGCAGTTAAAAGTGGGTACAAATATGACTGCAAAACCGCCCTAAGCTGCTACTCTCTGCATATGGGGTAGCCCTGCCTTGAAGGGCTTATATTATCATTGTTGTATATTATATATTATATTATCACAGAGTTATAAATGCCAGAACCGTAACACTGCCTCTTCAATAAAGCTGTTTTCTTCTACCTCCAATTTGCCCCTGAATTCTTTCATGGACAAAGCCAAGAACCCTTGAGGGCTAAGCCCCACTTTGGGGCTCACCTGTCCTGTGTTAAATACAGTGATGTAGAAAGCATTCGAGGGCCAGTGACACTAAAAAAGATTCAACATCAAACATCTAGTTAATGCTGAATCCTGGACCAAAGCCTAGCTTTCTGACTCATGGTCTACTGTTCATTTAGACAAAAATACTTGCCTGTTACCTACATTGTTATTTATTCTATTTTCATAGCGTTTTTTTTCTCTAAGATGTTAAGGGTGCCAAACATAACATTCAAAATGGATCCTCTCTTACGCTAAGAGAGGGTACATAAGCAAAATATTCTATCTAAGGAAAGAACAGGAAGACCCGGTATTTTATAAGGACTACCATATGTCAGGCACAGTCATATAATTGATATGTAATATCTCACTTCATCTTTGCACCTCTACGGTGGTTATCATTTGCTCTAATTTATAAATAATGAAACTGAGATTCAAAGAATATAAGCGACTTGCTTAAGGTTACAGAGCTACTCAGGGGCAGAGTGAAAGACAAATTCTCATCTGTCTGTTTCAGGATATTTCTTTCTTTGTTAAAAAGGATCTATATTTTCATATTCAAAATTGCTCATTGCTTTCTCTAAGTTGTATATCTTGTTATAACACCTTGAATAATTTTGTTATAGCCAGATGGGACCTTATGCTGGTCTCGTATAATGTTTAGTTAAATCAACATCTATCCCAATCTCAAATAGCTTCAGAGTTTACATGCTCCCTACAGCACTAATGAAAGTGAAGGTGGTATGTGGATATTTAGATTATTTTAACAAGGGCATAAGCTTCTTTCTAAAGGACAAGCATCACTGTCACTTATCTTGGTATATCCCCTTTAGCCTTGCTAAGACAAAGTGTGAATAAGGTGCTGGCAGCTTTTGCATCACCTGGGAGCTTATTAGAAATGCAGAATCTCAGGCCACAGCTTGGATCCACTCTACGAAAATCTGCATTTCAAAAATGATCTTTCCGCTGGGCGCAGTGGCTCACGCCTGTAATCCCAGCACTTTGGGAGGCCGAGGCGGGCGGATCACGAGGTCAGGAGATCGAGACCATCCTGGCTAACACAGTGAAACCCCATCTCTACTAAAAATACAAAATAAATAAATAAATAAATAAATAAATAAATAAATAAATAAATAAAATTAGCTGCGTGTTCTGGCAGGTGCCTGTAGTCCCAGCTACTCAGGAGGCTGAGGCAGGAGAATCGCTTGAACCCAGGAGGCGGAGCTTGCAGTGAGCCAAGGATCGCGCCACTGCACTCCAGCGTGGGCGAAAGAGCAAGACTCCATCTCAAAACAAACAAACAAACAAACAAAAAAAACAAAAATGATCTTTTCTTAGTGATTGCGTACACACTACAGTTAAGAAAAACTGTCCCGTAATACATTCCATTTATTTATGGATTCAGTAAGTATTTACTGAGGTTCTTACTCTGTGGTAGGAGTTATTCCAGGTACAAGAAATATGACAGTGAAAGAAACACATTCCTGTTCTCACGCAGCTTATAGTCTGTAAAAGAAACAGAGTAAGCAAGTGAACAGTAAATGTGCAATTACAAATAGTAAGCACTGCGGAGAAAAAAAATATGGCAGAGTGAGAAAAAAAAAGGTGACATTTATGCTGAATTGCAAAGCCTAAGAGCTAACGGAAGAGTGATGGGGAAGTATTCAAGAGCAGAGAAAGCATATGCCAATTCTCGTGAATGAAGGCAAAAGCGGCATGATGCTGGAGACCCAAGCAGGAACCTGCAGGTGTAGGGCTCTGAAGGTTGTGTTAAGGATCTTGGATTTATTCAGATGACAATTTGAAGCTCCGGAAGAAGTCTAAGCAGGGGTATAAAATGTTCTGCTTTGCATCTTTAAAACATCAGTCTGGATGTGGAATAATACGTGATACCTCACTTCGTCTTCACACCTCTACGGTGATTATCATCTGCTCTAATTGATAGATAGTGAAACTGAGATTCAAGGAATATAAACGACTCGCTTAAGGCGAAAGAGCTACTCAAGGGCAGAGTGAAAGACAAATTCTCATCTGCCTGTCCCAGGATATTTGTGGAATGAATTAGAGGGTGGCAAGTGTAAAAACAGGAAATCTATTAGCAGACAATATCAGTGAGATGATGAGGCATTAGACCAGGGTGGCTGCTGAGGAGTTAGAGAAGTAAATGACTCCAAGTCGTATTCATAATCATAACATGCTTTGACAATGATGTAAAGAAAGGCAATAAATGAGAAGAGATTGAAGATAAACATGAATGTCAGGTTAGGATATAATTCATAACATGTATTAATGGACTTCTTCCTATCAAATTTTAAAAGTAAAAGATGCTTTATCTATCATTTAAAAATAATTTTTATGTTTTATCAAATTTGTATGTGTTCAAATGGTATTAGAAGACTAATAATAATCACAGCAGTCCCTTGCCTTAATCTGCCCACCCATAAATTTTGCTCTCCACAGGCACTCAATTTTAACTATTTTAGCTGTTTCTACATTTTTTAAAAAACTATTTTAGCTGTTTCTACATTTTGTTTTTTAACTATTTTAGCTGTTTCTACATTTCAAAAATATTTACTTCTCTGGTCACTCTTGATTTATTAAATTTACATTTTATATGTTGATATCCCATATTAGAGGACGAAGATTCAGCTTTCCTCACTTTTCTTCTCTACCACCATCCTAAAATAGTTTACCAGATTTTTTGAATTACATCAATATTAGATGTACATCTTTTTTCTATTTACATTTTAAAGTGTTTCTTATGGGAACTTTCAAATGTTTATAAAATTAGAACAATTATCAACAAATGATCTGTCTTGCTCACTCTATATTCCTACCTACTTTCCTCCCACCTCCCACTGTATTATTTAAAACAAATCCTAGAGATCACATAATTTTAACTGTACATTTTTTAGTGTTATAAAAGATAAGGACATTTTATAGAACAGAGCTATAAAACCATTATCCCATCTAAACATACAATTTACAGGAATTCCTTAATATAAATAATAATTCATTCGGCATTCACATTTTCCAGTTGTTTACAAATAAAAATTTAACTGGTTTGTTGGATTCAGGATCTAAAGAAGATTGCATTTGGTTGCTCTATGTGACTCTTTAATTTATAATTGTCTGTCCCTTATTCTTCTTATTGTTGATATTTAAAAATTGGGGGTATTTGTTGTGTAGAATTCCCCACATCCTGGATTTTGTCGATGGCATGTGTGTGGTATCATTTAACATGTTCCTTTCTCATTTGCCTTTCCTCTATACTCGTAGTTTGATCTAGAGGCTTGATATGATTCAGCTTCCATTATTTTGGTAAGAATATGTCTCACATGATGTTGTTTATTTCCTATTGCATTATAAGAAGGGGCATATAATATCTTTTATGAGGCTAAGAATGATCAGTGAGTTCAGATAGCAGGCAAGTTGTTCATTCTGAGTTCTCTATCAGCCTTTCATTTACTGGTTTTTAGCAATCTTTGATGATAATTGCCTGAAATACTTTTTATTAGGGATTAAAAGATAGTGCTAGTCTAATTCTGTCATTCCTTTGTCATTTATTAGTTGAAATTCTTCAATAAAAGAGAACGTCTCTTGTTAACTATTTGATTACCTTGAGGTAGTTTTAAATGAAAGGCAAGATATATGATTTTTCTTTTTCATTTTTTGAAATATACTTTACTATGTATGTATTTTGATTTCCTTTGTCTTTTTCGTATTAAAATTATCCCATGTTGGATCAATAGGAATCCCTTCCAGTTGCCTTCTATGTCTTGCTGACACTGTCTCAGTACTTTGATAGCTTTATTAATTTCTGATGAATGGCATGATTTTATGACAGCCTAAATGCTGATTACTATTGAACCGAGTAATATGCTATGAGTATTTTCCTTTCTTATATAACCTTTTGTTTTTCCTCTAATTAACATTTGCCTCTTTTTCGATTGTTCAGTTTTAGATTTGCAAATTGTCTCACAGAATGATAAAATAGGATATGACCACCCTTCATATGATAATATTTCCTTCTTATTTCCAACTTTCCTTCTCACTGCCCATTCTCATGGAAGTCTCTCTCCTATGGCCTCTGACCTCCTCCTTTTCCCCAAACTGATTGCTCTTTAGGGTTGCCGTCCAGTTGTTTTTATCTGTTTGTTTTTGTACTGAGAAATACTCCCAGCATTCTTCCATTTTAAATATACTGTTCTTGTTTTCTTGATTTACATCCTTATTTTGATGGAACATACACTGCAGTGGCTTACTGAGAATGGGCACATGAAAGACTGAGACCTTTTGTTTCTGAGCATAGTTCTAAACACATTATTTTTATTCAGAATTATAAAGGCATTATTCCATTGTATTCTAATCACTAATGTGGCTATAAAGAAAAGCAGTTTTTGATTTTTTATATTTCATTGCTTAAAACCTCTCTGTAGAAGTCCTTAGGATCTTTTCTGTGTTCCTGATATGTTTAAATTCATGATGATATGCTTTGGTGTGGATCTTTTTTTATTGACTGAGCTGGAAACTCAGTGTATCTTTTAATAAGTAAATTTGTGTTCTTTAGTTCTGAAAAGCACTTTTGAAGTTTTTCTTGATATTTGTCTCCTCTCCATTTTCTCTGCTTTCCTCCCCAAAAGACTTTTTAGAATAGAATTTGTTATTCTTGTATTTATTTATACATATTTTCACTATTTTTTGATCTCTTTAATTTTTTAACTTCTTAAAGTTCTTAATCTACCAACTTTTCCACACAAAAACTAACTTTTACAATCTTATTTTTAATTTTTAAGAGATCTTCCTTTCTGAATCTTCTTTTATAGTGTCCTGCTTTTGTTTCATTGATGGAATATCCATCCTTATCTCTGAGGTTACTATTTACAGCTTTCTCTTTTCTGGTTTCTTTTTAAAATTCTCTTTCTGTTGTGGTCTTCATTTCCTTCAGATCCCTTTTTAAAAAAAAAATCTTTTGATGTTTATATTTCTTATTGGAGCTTTTTTAAAATATCTGATGATCCTTATTGGCCCATTTCTTTATTTTTATATTGGTGTCATTTTACACCTTCCTTTAGGGATTATCAAAATGCAATAAACTGCATATATTTAAAATGTATAATTTGACTGTTTTTGGTCAATGCACACACCCCTGAAACCATCACCACAATCAATGTAACAGACATTTCCATCCTCCTAAAATGCTGTCTTGTAACCTTTTTTAGTTTATCTCTTGTTATACTTCCTCATTTCCTTCCACTCACCAACCCCCTCATCAGGTAACTGCTGCTGTGTTCTCTGTTTCTATGGATTTGTTTGCATTTTCTAGAATTCTGTACAAATGAGATAGTATAGCATGTATTCTTTTTTGCCTGACTTTTTTTTTTTTTCATTCAGCATAATGATTTTGAAATTTATCTGCATTCTGTATTCATGTGCGTATTTTAAATTGTGGAATAGTGTTTCATTGTGTGAATATATTACAAAATGTTTAGCCATTTTGTTAATGGACTTCGGGTTGTTTCTAGTTTGAGGCTATTACAAATAAAGCTACTACAAATATTAATGTACAAGTCTTTGTGTTGACACATGCTTCTTCTTTTCTGTTGTTTAAGTATGTAGGGGAGAGTAAGAAGTCCATTAATTTTTATTAGTGAGACACTGCAACATTGATTGGGTGTTACATGCATGGACATGGCTTGCCAAATGGTGGATTTCATTGTATGGTTATTGGGTAGGAACAAGATCATTTATCTGGGAGACTCCTAAGTATCAGTATTTGTGGTTCTTTTAGCCAGGGAATTTCAGGTTTGTGGATTTTTTTTTTTTTCACTTTTTTTTTTTTTTTTAATTCACTAATGTTTTCCATAAGGAGCGAATAGTCAAGTTGAGGAAGAGGGTTTACAATTTAGTTGATTTTCCCTGTTTTTAATCTAGTGTTTTTCTTCTTCCCTTTATGGTGATTGGTTTCCACAGACCTAGAGTCTAAAGTTTAATTTATCCAGAGATTAAACTCTTGTTGGGATTAGAGAAGGTCGTTACCTGGATATTTGGAAGGAAGTATGCGGGGAGGGTCTCTCTTAAAGTCCATAGTCGTAAAGTATATAAAAATCTTCTAGCTTTTAGTCTTATCCCATGGCCTTGCTTCTGAGTTTTCTGGGGTCTAAAAATCCCTAGACTTGCAGGCACACTGGAGTAGCAGCTTGCTTCTTGTTAAGATTGCCTTCTTAGCTAAGGGTAAGATTTTGAAGAGAAGTCATTATCTCTCCTCAGTCTTTTGCCACCTTCCAAATATATGTGAATATTTTCAGCCTGTTATTGTTTCCTCGCTCATTCTTTTTGTCCATGTGTTCTTTTTCTTTGCTTTCATTTTAATATTGCCATAGTTAAATGAAGTGTAACATTACATGTTAATTCCTTCAGGAATCTGTTTGTGGCTTTGGTAGGTATTTAGACTTATGTATTAGAATTCAGTGTTTAATGGTTTGCATCTTTATATTTTAAAAGTATCTCCAACAAATTGCTTTTTATTTTTCTTTTAATTTTTCCAATATTGTTCATTTATTGTTTGTAAGATTTTTCATGTTTCAAAGTTAATTTTTGATTATAACAAATTAAAAAGAGACTAAATATTGAAAAGTATTGACTACTGATAAAATATAAGGTACAAAATTATCTATGTATGATGATAGAACTATACACAATATTTGCATACAATAAAAGAAAACAAAAATATCATAATAGTTTTTGTGTTAATATTAGGTCATGGATGATATTTCTCTACGCATTTTTAATGTTGTTACATAGTTTTAAAACCATCTTGTTAGTGGATTGCCACATAGTTTAAAAGTTGTATCTTTGTTCTAAACATTTTTTGGAGAGGAAAAAATGTGTTTCTAAATCTGTGCTGTTTGGTATCAAACAATACTTTTTCTATTTCATTTTACTATGAATGCTTAAATAACATGATTTTCTATGCAAAAAGCTGCAAATTAGCAAGCTTAATGATTTTTTCCAACATTACTTTCATCTCTTTGTATCACAGATTCACTTTGCTGGAGAACAATCTAGAATTGTCTTTTTAAAAATTATTCCTTTCTACCATTCTTTAAAATGTAGCACGGACATTTTTAAGTTTATTAAATAGAAAATACCTATTCCAACACTCTCTTCATATCTCCTTTTATCTGATTCAAAACATGTAAGTAAAGTTTTGAAAAGAGGCAGGAGACCAACTCACTCCATCCTGCCCCACCTCATGTCACTCACTGAAGTCTGAGTAAGAGTGAGCAGTGCCCTCTCACATAGAGCTTTATTATCTTTGTGTGCTTTTGTGGATAATTCGATATTTAATAGTTTGCATGTTTGTATTTTTAAAATTTCTGAAGAAATTTTATTAAGCAAGAACATGTGTTTTCTAATACTGTTTTAATATTTTAAAAGAAAATGCATTTCTTAAGGACTCCTGAAATCTTGTTATTTCAGACATACAGATTAGGAGCTTTAGAAAGGCTTGATGATTCTTCTAAATAAAAACAAAAAATAAACACAGAAACAAATGAAAAACAATCGCTGAGTTAGAAGAAAACTTAAGAATAATTTAACTCTCCCATAAGACTTGAATTATTCATTCAATAATACTTAGAGCATCTATTGGACACTAAATTCTTATATATAGTCTAATTGGAGATTTGGTCAACAAATGGGAAATTAACAATGACATTTCCAACTTGTTGGGACAAAAAGTGCTGCAACACCATGTGGCTTAGAAAACAGAAATTTACTGTTTCACAGTTCTGGAGGCAAGAAGTCTAAGATTAGGTGTCAGCAGGGTTGGTTCTTTCTGAGGGCTGTTCCATGCCTCTTCCTAACTTCTGGTAGTTTCCTGGCAATCTTTGGTGTTCCTTGGCTTGTAGAAGAAGCATCACCTGATCTTTGTCTTTATTTCCATGAGGGATTATCCTTGTGTGCGTGTCTCCGTGACCAAATTTCTCCTTTTTATATATCCACCAGTTATATTATACTAGGGTCCCAGAGTATCTCAGTATAACTTCATCTTAACTTAATTACTTCGGAAATAACTCCGTTTACAAATGTGGTTTCATTCTGAGGCACTCTTTGGACTTCAACAGATGCATTTTGTGGGGGAAACAATTTAACCCACAAAGGTTTTCCGGACATTCTATAATTTTTGTTTGTTTTTATCCTTTCTTTAACTAAATCTTTCTCAGTGAAATTATTTCTTTTATTGTTTGTGCTCAATGTTTTCTGTATTATTGCTATTTGGGACTTTATTAAATTTATATCTGTAATCTAAAATACAATCTATTTCAGTATAGGTTCCATGAGCGCTGGAAAAGGAATATTTTCTGTTTAAGATACAAAAGTTCTTGCTGCTGTATAGATCTCCATACAATCTACTTTATTAAAAATGTTATTTAAGTCTCACAAATCCTTGTTTATACTTTTTACCTTACTAGATCTTGGACTGCAAGAGAATTAAGCTACTATTATTTAAATGTTTCTGCCAGTTTGTCTTTGCATCTCCTGTGTTTTCTGCTTCATGAAGTTGTTTACTCATTAGGTGCATAGAAATGTATAAGACTTATATCTTTACTGCGAATTGTTCCCTTTAGTATATTTAAAGTACTTTTCTATGTCACATTTAATGTTTTTTCAAAAGCTCTGAATTTTACCTTTTCAAATATTACGATCATGACTCATTTTTTTCTTACCTCTCTCCTTCCTTTTTCTCTCTGCCTTATTTTCTTTTGTATCCCACTGTGCCCGTTCTTTTATTGTTATCTTTATGTATAAATTTGTATTTAGTGTGTCTCTCTCATACACAGCATAAAATTGAGATTTGTTTTGGGAGTTAATCTGAAAAGCTCTTTCTTTTAGTAGGTAAATTAACCTGCATATTTCTTTTTATTTTTTTCTTTTTTGAGACGGAGTCTCGCTCTGCCGCCCAGGCTGGAGTGCCGTGGCGCGATCTCGGCTCGCTGCAAGCTCCGCCTCCCGGGGTCACGCCATTCTCCTACCTCAGCCTCCCGAGTAGCTGGGACTACAGGCGCCCACCTTTAGTAGAGACGGGGTTTCAACTTGTTAGCCAGGATGGTCTGGATCTCCTGACCTTGTGATCCGCCTGCCTCGGCCTCCCAAAGTGCTGGGATTACAGGCGTGAGCCACTGCGCCCGGCCAAGCCTGCATATTCCTTAATATAATAGGTATGTTTGGGCTTAGTTCTGTCATATGAATAATGAAAATTATTCTACAGTGCTTAATATTACCAGACTTTATTTAAGAATTATATATAAAAATTTTAAATTTAATTCTTACATAAATCATCATTTAAAAATATATGGTGAAACTGAGGTACAGAGAGGGTAATAACATACTCAAAGTCACAGAGCTAGTTACTTATAGAGCTGTGATTCAAATTGAGTCTGATTCTTGAATTTTTTTCTCTGTCACTATACAGGGTCTTTATTTTATGCCTTTTGTGATAATCTTGTGTAATTCCCTAAAATCTATTTTCCAGTTCGCAAATCATCCCTTTCATCTGTATCTGATATGCTGTTACTCATTCAATACTATTTTAATATCAAAGATTAAGTTAGTTTAGTTCTAAATACTTCTTGGCCATTTTAAGTAGTCTTTTTTGGTTAATTAAAAATAATCCATTTTAAAATCTTTAACCATTTTATATATCATTAGTTTATACTGTGTATCTGATAATCTCAGCATACAAATTTTCTCTTAAACTTAATCTGTATTTTGTTTCTGAGAACTCTCAGTTATAGTAGTTTGGTTTTTGTTTATAGGATCATCTGTTTTTGAACTTAATCTGTAAGAATCCTAAGTGTTTATGTTGGAAATATTCCCTGAGAAAAGATTTGGTTGCATGTGCCACTATACAGATTTTCCTAACATCTAGGATCACTTCAGCTCCATTGGGGGATTAAGGGTAATATAGGAGACTCACATCAGCTCCCTAACCTTGAGACAGACTCAAAGTTCAGGTCTCCCAGCTCCTAGGCCTTGTAGCAGTATTTGCTCCCAGAACAACTTCCTCTCACTTACTGATTACTCATGGCTTTCTGTTCAGATTTCAGCTCATTGCCTACCCCCTCACACTTCGAGGTTTCTTTTCCTTTTTGTGAGCTTAGTCATAAAAATATGCTTGTCTTAACTTATCTAAGTTCTAGTTGTCTTTTAGTGGGAGGACTCTTCAGGATAAAGTCATACTTCAGGAAATAGAGATGTGTATGCACATTTTAAAGACTTCTGATCTGTATAGACAAATTCTACTCTATAAAGGTTGTAATAATCCATAGTCCTCTAGAAATGTTTTAGTGGCTCTGGTCGTCTTAAAATTGCCAACACAGGACATTATAATAAAATAATATACATGGATCATATGTTAAAGAAAAGTAGTATCTTTGTGTTAAGTTGGTTTTTATTTTTGATAGTAGCGATTTAAAGTGTATTTTTGGACATTTGTGCAATTTACTTTTTAGTCACCTAGAAATATAGATGTAGATATTAGGATAGGTCTGACCTGGAGATGCAGAAAGCTTTGCCCATAGAGTATATAATCCAAGGAGTGCATGCACAACAACAGTAAATTAAGACAAAGAGTATCTCAGGAAACACGAGAATTCATGAGTCATACTGAGAAGTAGGAGCCAAAGAAAGATATGGAAGTGCTCAAAGATGACTTCTTGGGAGATATTAGTAGTGTCAGCAATCAAATGAAGAAAAAATTCAAAGAAAGAAAGGTTGTTATGAGTGTTCCATGATGAAGATAACATAGGATGAAGGCTGAAAAACAGAAATTTGAATTTAAAAGCAAAAGTTTACCGACGACCATAGCTAGACTGCTTTTAGGTAAGGACAGAAACAGATACAATGGAACAGCAGGACTGTCCTGAACAACTGCTAATGTAGATTCAGTGTATTGTATCATATTGAGAGTCAGGGATCTTTTGAGACTACGATGGAAAAAATTGATTTTTTTTTTCTGGAAAATGCTCACATGCACACACAATCTAAATATTGAATGCAGTAAGTATCTAGATAGTCACATTTCCTCTGATAACCATCTTTATCTGAATTCTCTTATTGTCACCTAATTTAAAAAGTTTCATCATAGGAGAAAGGAGAAATACCAATACCTTCAGGAGAGATTAGGGGTAGGTTAAGGTAACATGTAAAAAACACCTGGCATTTACTAAACACATGTTCAGTGAATGCTTGTTGATTTTTCAGTAGCCACCAGGAAAGGAAAGGAAAAATATAATTGTTGGCACAATGTCCCCAGAGAACTTAGAGGCAATGGGATCATGAGTGTAGTGGAGACATTAGTGTTTTAAGGAGGAGGGAAGTGGACTTTGGAAATATCAGTTTATTCAGAATATGTTTTATGTCATGAATTGTGTTAGAACATTCTTATGCAATATCTCCCATAATCTTCAAACAACCCTAATGTTACCTTTTACAGTGAGCATTTGAGTGTTTAGAGAGGTTAAGTAACTTTTTCTTTTTTTTTTTTTGAGACTGAGTCTTGCTCTGTGGCCTAGACTGGAGTGTAGTGGCGCAATCTCGGTTCACTGCAAGCTCCGCCTCCCAGGTTCACACCATTCTCCTGCCTCAGCCTCCCAAATAGCTGGGACTACAGGCGCCTGCCACCACGCCCGGCTAATTTTTTGTATTTTTAGTAGAGAAGGGGTTTCACTGTGTTAGCCAGGATGGTCTCGATCTCCTGACCTCGTGATCCGCCCGCCTCGGCCTCCCAAAGTGCTGGGATTACAGGCGTGAGCCACCGCGCCTGGCCAAGTAACTTTTTCAAATTCATATTCGAAAGTGGCAGGAAGGAGAATCTTACCTCCATGTGTCACACATCAAAGCTGCCACATGGCGAGAGTTATAAAGAAGTTAAAAAATTACTTATTGTAAAAAAATTGAAATTCTAGGGAAGGTAAATTAGAGAAATTTAAGTCTCAATTTTCACTGGCAAATAGCTGGTGAATGACCACTTGAGAATAGCCATTAGGCTGGCCTTCTACTCTCTACTGACTTGTCAGCAATGTCCCTTTCATCACCTGAAGAAGTGTCCACACAGATCTGCAACTGGTTGGCCCTGCTCCCTGGTCCCTTCCATGCTGATGGCACTGGAAGCAGGGACTGGACCAAGCTTCCGGGAAAAAACCAAGTTGTCCACAGGAGATTTTCACATACGAGCTAAATGAAAAGGGAAAACAAACGGGATATAATCAGGTGCATCAGAACAATCTGCTATCTCCTATCAAGGCCACTGAGCCTTGCCTTTTTGTTTGTTTTCTTTCCTTTTTTTTTTTTTTCTGAACATCATCCAAAAAATAAAGAGGCTATGAACCTTCCATATAGTAGAAGCCTTAGGATTAAGCATCCATATTACTGTTCATGTTGGTTCAGAAGATCTTTAGCTCTTTGAAACTCTGTTTTTATATATTTTCTTTTGCTCCATATTTAGGAACATTTGAAAAATACTATTACTTTCTGTTGTTTATGTTTGAATTGTATTGCAATTTGATCTCCTGCTAAGTAACTTCCAACTTAAGTAGATATGATAAAATTAACTGTTTCCAACTATTTGTTTCTCTTAGTTATAAATTCTTGATAATGAATACTGTGTTTGGATAAAATTATAATGGGGTTTTAAGCAGTAATGTATATAGTCAAAGGAACTCTGATTAGAATTTGAATGTTTAAACGGACCTTATGATTACTTAAGGGGGAATATTCTGTTATTTTGTTGTAGCACTTCTCAGAGAGGTAGCATATAATTAAAGCTGAAATCTAACTATTTTATAACCATTGTTCCAAAGTTTAATAACTTGTGCCAAAAGTTTCTTTGAAGATCGGTGGTTTCACTTTAAATGTAAATTGAGCAGGACAAACTGGCCAAGTTTACTGAGATATTTTTGCATACACCTTGTGTACTTCCCCCAGTTCCCACAAGAACAATCAACCAAGCAATGAACTAAACAAACATGTAAAGCAACCAGGAAAAAACATTTTTAGTTTAATGTTTCAGTATAAATGGATTGAAGCTATTTCTCGCAGTATGCTTTTGGCTGTGGATGGAAGAGCCAACACTTGTGTATTCTGAACAAATATTTTGAGTTTCAGAGTCCCAGAGCAACCAAGTTTTGTCTATAAACAACAGATGACAGGTATTAATTAATAAAGAGTGTGTTCATATGTGGGCAACCTTGATGGACTCTTGATTGACGGCTGGTATTTTCAGACACAATCACACATAGCTGTAGTAGCACTGTTAATAGGAAGATTCAAGTAAAATGTTCAATTAGGGGATTCCCTCAATCAGATGATCTTATTGAAATCAGGTGAAGGGAGGAACTATGGTAATAAGCCAGTTACTGCAAAAATAGAATGAGATTGAGATTTTACAGACACTATGAAATTGGAGTTATAAGACTAAAGCCCTATAGGGCTTTTAATGACTCAAACCTCATAGAATTTTGTCTAATTGCTGCCATCCACCTGTCCTGGTTTTTCCTCTCTTCGCATTTCCCCAGATCAGTTCAGTTTAGGGGATGTTGCTCTGTAGTGAAATGCTTGGTGACATCCAATTCTAACCTTTCAACCTATGAAATAAAATATCAGACCTTTTGAGTGAGTATGAGGCTGAAGCAATCGAGGGTTTGATATTTTCCATGAGAGTGTGAGACCCTGGAGGCATCTTGAATTCCTCTCAATCTGTCCTTCAGATTTTATCCCGAGATTTTGTTTATGCCACACACTGCTAAACCTTCTTTGAAATTCGAGAAAATTCCTCCTAAGGGCAATTTCGAGTCAGTCTAAACTGGGACCCAAAGGATTAGGGGATGTTGGTGAGGTTGTGTAATATTTATCTGACCTCAGATATTTGGAAACAAAGCCTGGTCTTGGAACACTTTGTATATTCCCTTCAATAATAGTCTATTCCTAAACTTTTATTTTTATTTTTATTTTTTATTTTTGTGACAGAGTTTTGCTCTTGTTGCCCAGGCTGGAGTGCAATGGCATGATCTCAACTCACTGCAACCTCCGCCTCCCGGGTTCAAGCAATTCTCCTGCCTCAGCCTCCTGAGTCACTGGGATGTGAGGCACACACGACCATGCCCGGCTAATTTTTTGTACTTTTTAATAGAGAGGGGGTTTTACCATGTTAGCCAGGCTGGTCTCGAACTCTTGACCTCAGGTGATGCACCCACCTTGGCATCCCAAAATGTCAGGATTACAGGCATGAGCCACTGCTCCCTGCCTAAAATTTTACTAGTAGTATTTATAAGTATTGTAAGGCATCTAAAAAAAATGCAAGGCACCAAATGGATGATGCTCCTGGAGGTAATTTGAACTTTCCTGAGCTGCATGGAGGTTTTTCTTTAGCAGGTCTGTTTAGGAATATGTTGCAGGTGGACTGTAGACCACACTTGGAGAAATTGCACTAATAAAACAGGACAACTGACTTGCTTTTTATTCCAAGCAAACATTGAACTTTGTGACCTCCATGCTTGTACCTCTCAGGTTACAAAACACATTTTGCCGTGTCACATATTTGTCTATATTTCTTATCTATTGGCTTCCAAGCTGCTAACTTCTTATTTACTCAATGCCTCCCATAATGCCTTGTACACACTTAGGTGCCGTGTTATTATAGTATGATGGTTAAGAGCCAGGGCTTTAGAGACTTACAAACTGGGTTGGAATACAGTCTGTGTTGTTGCTGTGAGCAAATTAATATATCTGAATCTCTATTTCCTCATTTATAACAATGAGTAGCAAGAGATTTTAAGTTACCTAGTATGTACTTATTTTTAAAACCCCAGAAATATATGTTAGAAAACTATTAAAATAAAAATCTAATTTCACTTCCCAGAGATATTGCAACATGCCTTTTTTTTTTTTTTTTTGGAGACGTAGTCTTGCTCTGTTGCCAGGCTGGAGTGCAGTGGCACCATCTCTGCTCACTACAATCTCCACTTCTTGGGTTCAAGCGATTCCCCTGCCTCGGTCTTCTGAGTAGCTGGGACTACAGGCGCCCACCACCATGCCTGGCTAATTTTTTTTGTATTTTAATAGAGACAGGGTTTCACCATGTTGGTCAGGATGGTCTTGATCTGCTGACCTCGTGATCTGCCAGCCTCGGCCTCCCAAAGTGCTGGGATTACAGGCGTGAGCCACTGTGCCTGACCTGAAACATTTATTTTTAATTTATATTTATTTGCATGTCAATTTAAAGTAATGTGCCATTCAGATCATTTTTGTAGTGTGCCTTTTTTAAAAGAACATGCTATGAATACTTTTCCATATTAATAGTGTTTTAACTTGTAACTTTAAATAACCATATTTTATTCTTATTATATTTGTATAAAATAAACAATTCCATAATATCGGACATTTAGCTTTTTTTCTCCCTTTTTTTGTATTTTACTAAAACAAAGCTGTGGTGAATATTCCTTTGTACAATCTCTTGTCAATTTTTTCTTAAGTTATTCTAAAAAGAATAACTTGAGACTGTATAGTCTTAAGACTATAAACTTAAGACTTTATAGTTTGAAGATTTTATACATTTTTTAAGATTTTATACTTACTACTTAATTGCCACTGAAATATTTATACTGTCATCATCAACAAGTGAAGTATCTCTACCAATGTCACCTATCATAAGAAAGAACGCTTTGACAATTTGATAATTGGAAGATGGCAACTAATTTGTGTTTCAAAATTTATTTTCAATTCAGCAAATACTGATGTGCATCTCCTCTGTTCCAGTCACTGAACATTGGGAAGGGGAAGTGATTCAGAGGTGAGCAAGGCAGATCAAGTTTCTACTCTGATGGAACTTAAAGTCTAACAACTTTAAACAAGTAGCAATGAAAGGTGTGATGATGAAGAGCACTGAAGGTTATGTTCTAGGTTCAGGGTGTTTGATTAGGCCTCCTAAAGTGGCACTTACAGGTGAATCGAAGTTAGCCAAGGTGGGAAAGGAAGGCAATGCAGGGAGCCACAGAAGTAAAATCTTTCCAGACTGGCCGATGCTGGAGAAACTGAAGAAAACAGTTTGGTTAGTGCATGGAGTATAACAGAATGAGTCAAAATGAGGCCTGAGAGTAGCTAGGTGTCAGATCCCATAAGGCCTTGGAAGGTATGTTAAGATTGAGGACTTTATTTTGAAGGTTAGATGTTTCATTTTTAAGAAAATAATTCTGGGGCCGGGCGCGGTGGCTCAAGCCTGTAATCCCAGCACTTTGGGAGGCCGAGACGGGCGGATCACGAGGTCAGGAGATCGAGACCATCCTGGCTAACACGGTGAAACCCCATCTCTACTAAAAATACAAAAACTAGCCGGGCGAAGTGGCGGGCGCCTGTAGTCCCAGCTACTCGGGAGGCTGAGGCAGGAGAATGGCGTGAACCCGGGAGGCGGAGCTTGCAGTGAGCTGAGATCCGGCCATTGCACTCCAGTCCGGGCGACAGAGCGAGACTCCGCCTCAAAAAAAAAAAAAATAATAATAATAATAATAATTCTGACTGAAGTTTGAGAATTGAGTACAAGAAAACAAGGATGCATGTGGGGAGCCCAGATGGAAGGCAACGGTGTGGACCACAATGGCTTACAGTGTATATTATTCAGAACTCTTTGATTGCAAGTGATAGAAATTTAACTCAAGCCACTGAAGCAAAGTGGAGAATTGGTTGATTCTTATGACCCAAACATGAAAAGTAGAAGTTTCATCTGGGCCACTCAGGAGAATAGAAACCAAGGACTCCAGTGCTCTTAATAGTCTATCTTTACCCCTCCCCAACGTTCCTGTTCTCTTCTCTTATTCATCTTTTTTCTATCCTTCTCATTATATCTCAAACTAATGATCTCAGACTGACTTCCTCTACATGGCTGAAAACAAGGCCAGAGCTGACTCTTGTAATACAAATATTATTGCCTCACCATCTGGAAAGGGACAGATCCTCTCTCCTCCCCTTTTTAAAAATATATCTTAATTTTTACAGGAATTTTAGGTTTATGTCAAATAGACTGGAGGTACACAGATTTCCCATATGCCTCCTACCTCCACACCTGTATGTACTCCTCCATTAACATCCTCTACCAGAGTAGTACATTTGTTATAACTGGTGAACCCACACTGACCCATCATTACCACCCAAAGGCCTTAGTTTACATAAGTTGTTCATTTTGGTGTTGTATAGTCTGTGGGTTTGGACAAATGTATAATGACATGTGCGCACTGTTATATTATTCAGAGTAGCTGCACTGCCCTAAAAATCCACTGTGCTCCATGGAAGATAGTATGACTATTAATAACAAGTGGCTGAATTGAATAGATATTAAATTTAAATGAGAAAGATGACTCTGGCTTTGATTCCTTGTGGTTGATAAATGGCTCAAAGTGCAATGTAAAATGAGGGTGAGGATGATACAGAATGTGATGTCATAGAAACCAAGGGAAGAGAAGACTTTTTAAAAAGTGAATTATAAAAAGAATGAGATCCAGTCATTTGCAACAACATGAATGGAACTGAAGATCATTATGTTAAGTGAAATAAGCCAGTCACAGAATGACAGACATCACATATTCTTCCACTTATTTGTGGGATCTAAAAATCAAAACAGTAGAACTCATGGACATAGATAGTAGAAGGATGGTTACTAGTGGCTGGGAGGTGTAGTGGGGGGCTGTGAGGGAGAGGTGAGGATGGTTAATGGTTACAAAAGTAGACAGAATGAATAAGACCCACTATTTGATAGTAGAATAGGGTGACTATAGTCAAAAATGACTTAACCATACATTTTAAAATAACAAGTGTAACTGGACGGTTTGCAACTCAAGGGTTAAATGCTTGAGGGGATGGATACCCCATTCTTCATGATGTGCTTATTTTAGGTTACATGTCTGTACCCCTTCTTATGTACCCCATAAACATATACACCTACTATGTACTCACAAAAATTTTTTAAAAAAGGGAGTGGTCCCCATTGTCCGCTATTCCTAAGAGATGGAAAAAAAGAAAGACTAAAAGGTGGATGTTGAATTTAGCAACACTAAAGTTCATTGGACTTCCTGATGCAGAAAGCATAGCACAATGGTTTGGCTGGAAGCCGCAGGTGTTGAGTAATGAGTTGAAGAATTAAAGATGGCAATTACAGGTATTTCTATTAAAAGTTATTTGAATTTTATTATTTTAAAATACATTAATTGGTTTGCCATTTATTCTTTGTACATCTGTTTCTATTTTTTGTCCATATTTCAATTGGTGGTATCTTTTACTTTTTGATATATAAGTGCTATTTATATGATGCTATTAAATTTGTTCTATATGATTCCGTTTTTCCCAGCTTCTTTTTTCTTTCTTTCTTTCCTTCTTCTTTTGTTTTGTTTTGTTTTGTTTTGTTTTGTTTTGTTTTGTTTTGTTTGAGACGGAATATTTCTCTTTCACCCAGGCTGGAGTGCAGTGGCACGATCTCGGCTCACTGCAACCTGCACTTCCCAGGTTCAAGCAATTCTCCTGTCTCAGCCGCTTGAGTAACTGGGATTACAGATGCGTGCCACCATGCCCGGCTAATTTTTGTATTTTTAGTAGAGAGGGGATTTCACCATGTTGGCCAGGATGGTGTAGAACTCCTGACCTCAGGTGATCCACACCCCCCTTGGCCTCCCAAAGTGCTGGGATTACAGGCATGAGCCACCGCGCCTGGCCCCCAGATTCTTAATTTACTATTAATAGAATTTATTTTATTTTCTTGGTTGTTGTTTCTCTAAATTTTAACTTTTTGATATAGGCATTCTGCCTCTGGTTTTGTGTTTAGAAAGGCTTATAAATAAGACTCCATCATAGCCTATAAATAGTTACAACATTTTTTGTCCAGAACTTTTTTGTAATTTCCTTTGGGGTATGGAAGGAAGTAGAAATTAAATTTTTTTTCTAATTTTTCTCAGCAAGTTTTCTTTAAAGTTGTTTCACTTTAAACAATAAGTGTCTTTTTGATTCAGTTTCTCAAAAGAATGTCTCCTCTGTATGTTAAAACACACTTCATCTTACAAAACAATGCAGTCTTGACAGATGGGCTATCAATAGTAGCTTTTTTTTTTTTTTTTGGATGTTTGAAACAATTCTGAACATAGACTCAGTCATGTTGCTAAGAGCTTTCCACAAGGAGTTAAGGAAATGTTCTTCTTTATGTAGGTGGATTTTCATGGGAAATTACTGTTAAATACAAATGAGCCTACTATTAATGGCACCAGTGGTATATGTATGGCTTGTAATCCATCTTATTTCCAAATGAAGTACATGGGAAGTGTGAATGTTACTTTTATGGGAGAGCAGAGCAGACAGTCTCAGTTAAGTCTGCAAATTCACAATATGTAGTATTTGATGATGTTGGAGGTTGGGTCACACAACATGTCAAACTCCAATCAAAGGAAAATCACTTGGGAATCTGTAACTAGGTACTTACCATTGCTGGGAACGTGGCTGTGCCAGTGGCTTTTGATGAAGCAAGGGTGAAAGTCATTTTCCTAGTCATTGCTCCACATATGTTTTCTTTTTGTGATCATATCTTCTAAAAGTAAAGTCACATAGTTCACAATTATGGCTTGATTTGAACCGTACACGCTGCCAATGGACATTTTTCTGAACACAAGAATCCATCATGGATCTGTATCCTGTGCTCAGTAAAAATATATCCATGTTTGTTCTTCAGCACAGCTCTCTCACCGACAGTTCTACAGAGGTGGGTGAATTCTTCAAAGATCAAGACACTAAAAGCCACCTCTGGAACAGTGAATTAAGTAAATTTACTAGTTTACCAAGAATATTGTTTTACGGATTAATCTGCATGATCATATTGAGTGATTTTGTATATGGTTTCTCTTAAACATATGTTATTTACTATATTAAATGAATATGATTTTTAAAAATGTATTTAATAATCTACTGAAGAACATATTCAGCATGAATATATTGTTTATAAATGCATTATTCCTAATTGTAGTGTTCATGAGTATATTTTTCACATTAAGAATATATTCATTAATTATTCTTCTTGATTATGTTTGTAGAACTGCTTTATTGGAAAGTGCTCTTTATTAACATATTTACACTCAAATCTATTAAGATATATCCACGTGATATAATCTATATATTTGTTAAAAATATTCACAAAAAAGTAATAAGCCTAGGATCCAGCTTTTGGTAAACTGAACATCATTTAAAAAATACATTTAATGATAATGTGTATATTTTAAAATAATATTTCTTATGCCAAATTTTAGTAAATTTGCAAATTTGGTGAATGTGGCAAGTTTGTCATTTGGTGAATTGATGTTGTAACTGACCTCGGGTTTAATTCTGTTATTAATTTATTTACTTAAGAAAGCATAATTTGTGATTGTTTTTCAAGACTTAAAATGGAAAAAATACATTTTAGTTTCATAGCTTTCATTCAGCCTTGCCAACTTGGCGTCTATGATGATGTAATAAAAATTAACTTAAAATCAATTATAATTTTCAATAAGACACTGTAAATCTATTCCTACAACTGATAATGATTTGATTTTTTGGGGATTTGTTATTTATCTAAAATGAATGAGCAGAGTTATTGTCTTTGCCCAAAGGAAAAAAAAAAAGATGTGACCCTGCATGCCAATGAACCCATCACTCTTTCTCTGGTTCTAACATTTTAGAATAGTCTGGACCATTCTTAGTTCAAGACTACTATGCT
Organism: Trachypithecus francoisi; assembly: GCF_009764315.1. NCBI lineage: Eukaryota > Metazoa > Chordata > Mammalia > Primates > Cercopithecidae > Trachypithecus > Trachypithecus francoisi. The sequence continues at coordinate 110,067,841 of NW_022681456.1, forward strand.
TACGTCATAAGAATTGAGTCACAGATTTATAACAGTTTACTGTCCACTGCAAGGAGGAAGCGGATTCCATCTGAACATGCTACTTTCACATGTATTTAGCCCTTATTTTCTGAGATTTATGTGAAGAATGAACTGAATTTGCACCATAAATGTCAGAAGTGTAAAAAAATTTTGCAATTTTACTTAGCAAAACCAAGTAGGAAATGAAAAGAGATCAAAATCAAAACAAAGCCTTCCAATGCTTGAAAATAAAAAATTAACCCACTTCTTTTATTGTGTTATTATGGCTTTTAGTATTTTTATATAATGAAAAGTAACATTTACCCACTCTTTCCTATGGAGTTTATATGGATAAACTCTCTCCTTGGATTTATATAAATATGGAATAGGAGATTTTGGAGAAAGAAACTTTATTATTAACAGTGATTTTATCAAGAAGTAGAAGCAGTATTGCAATTATTTATTTAAGAAATAGGGCTAGGATTTACTAACATCTGAGTTCAATGTAAAGAAAAATACCCATTCTAAATCTAAAACCCCAAACTGTTACCTTTTCTTTTTTTAAATCTCATTTATATGTAACTTGATGAATCAAATGCATTAACATTGCATAGAGCAGGCCTTTAATTCGCATGTTTCCTTTCTCTTGTCCCTCTCTTTTGCATATAATTTTCTGCTACATTCATTCAGTTAAGAAATTCACAGCATTATATGAAGAATCTTAAAAGGTCTCCCAGACTACTTGTATTTGCTTCTTTGGCTTCGAGCATGCTAAATTTCTAACATGTGAGCCAGTCCCTTAATTAAAAAACTAACAAAAAGCCCCTATTAAAATATATATCTAACTGGGAGGGGCATATCAAATTCAAAATTAAGAAGTGGTAATCTATTGTCATGAATTTATTAACTGGATTAGCTTTCTGGCAACCAGAATAGAACCAAGGCATGGAACACTATGGAAAGTGAGTCAGGTGAATTACTAGAACTTAGGCCTCCATGAAGCCGAGTATCAGAAACATATGGGTTTATGGTGTGGTGGATTAAGGGGAGAGGGCTGTTGCTTGGATTATATTGTCTCTCAGCTTCTTACTATGCTAAAATTTTATGATTCTCTCATTCTAGAAGTTCCTGAAAGGCAGGAAATGTAGTTTTTTAATAGATACAATTGATAGCTCATAAAGTTGCTCAATGTACCTCTAACATCAATGCTACATGCAAATGGTCACTTAGTAAACAAGATTTATCTAATTTTTGAAGATTCATGAATTCATTTGTGAAAGTTCCAGTTTTTACTGCTCATCAGTAATTTTATCATATTTAAAGGACAGTATTTATCTGGCAAAAGGAATATGTTGGACCCATATGATTCCTTTGCCTTTCCTCAGCCATTAGTAGGCATTCTTCATACTTTCTGCATAACAACAGGTCTTGAGGATAGACACAGTTAAGTGTCCTTCTAATGGATGTGATTTGAAAGGTATTGCAAAATTTTGTTCTGCTCTGCCCTATTTCCATTCCAATGCAAATGTCCATTATTAACATTTTACCTTTGCATGAGGTAAGCAAGGGGAGAGTCTTCTCCTGTGTTTTATAAACATACATGTTTTTTTTTTCTGGAAAGGAGGATGAGGATTAGTTATCCTTTAATCAGAACATTCTTTGGTTAGCTGATGTCATGCTGAAAAGTAGCAAAATGAGGTACTCAAGGGATATGTCTGAGGTGCTAAAATAAAGGAAGAAGAGAAAATGGGGTTGAAAAAGATGTTTGCATAATAGTTAGTCTTTGATTGAGTCTGTCATTTCTCATATAGTTTAAGGAGAGAAAAATAAATGACAAGGACGATATGATGCTCTCAAGGTGACAGGAATCCATCAGGAAGGTCTGTATGTGCACACGTGTGTTATATGAGTTTCTCACACTCTATCTAGGTGTTTTAGCCTGATTAGAGGCACATGATGCAACTTTATGAACTATCAGCTGTATCTGTTGACCAAGTAACTTACCATGTATAAGGTAATCTCTGACACAATAACAATCGTTCTACAAATATTTATTAAGCCTCTTTTACATATGAAGGTGTATTTTTTAAATTTAATTTTTTTTATTGTGGCAAATTTCAAATATACACAAAAGTAGAAAGAAGACTGTGGTAAACGCCTCTGAACCTACCACCCAGCTTCAAAAATAATAATCATCCTGTTCTTGGCACAACAGTCAGAGTGATGATTTTTAAAAGCGTGTCAGAAAATATCACTCCTCTGTTCAAACTTGGCAGTGATTTTCATTGTTTTTTGTAACAAAAGCAGGAAAACAGTGATTTTTGTTCTCCGTTGAAATAAAAGCAGAATTCTTCTGTTGCCTGTAGGATCTTACGTGGTCTACCCCTCTGGAACTCTCTGAGTTATGAAGGTGTATTTTTAACAGGAATTCTTCAAAGCCTTTTTATAGGGGAGTGCAGGTATCTGCAGCCTTTTGAAGGTGATGTTTTGGAGTTAGTTTCCTTAAAATCCCATCGGGTAGGCAACAACTTACTGTGGCCGAGAAAAAAGGAAAGAGTTAGTAGACCACCAAGAGATGCTTAATTTATTTTCTGTATCTTGGCAGGGCTAATGATATCTCAAACAAAAAGTCTATGAGTAAATTACATCTATTAGTTATTCTTATGTCTAACCAAGAATCTTTTTGCCATTGTCTGATGAATTTGAAGATAGGCATATTTCCATACATTCAGAATTATGGCCTGGTGTATAATGAAGGTAAAATGCTATCTAGTTACAAAAACAGCGATTAATGAATCATCATTAATGACCTTTTGTGAAAAATTCAAGAAAAAAAATCTTTGAGCTGCAGTCAACCTGCACCACATTGTGTGTGTTTAGATTTTGTTAATCAAAACCCTTTCTGTAACATAGCTAATTTGTAAGCAATTCAGATTAGATGAACTTAAAAGGGCTTCAACTCATATCTTGCCACATGCTTATCTATGCTAAGTGACCATATCATTAAGGGAGCTGCTTTAAAAATTGCTTTAATAATTTGGGTTAATACTTTGACTATTTTGGCTACTGATGTCAATTCTATGCAGTACCAAGTTAAAAGCAAGATTGATAACTATTTACTAACTTAAGGCAGAGACCGCTAGTATGAATATTTCAGAGTTTTTAAATTTTAATTTTTATCCAGCTTTCTCTATAACTAAGCAATGATGCCTGACTTATTCCTCATTTTGGGATGGAGACTGGACTTTTATCAACTCTGATTTCTCCTTCATACACAGTAGCATTAGCCACCATTGATTTGCATAAAGGAATTCTTCACATTCCACCTTCTCTAAAAAGTCCCCCCAATGGTAGGCTACAGGGTCACTCTTCTTCTATGTGTCCTGAAACCATTTACTCCTTTGGGATAATCTACACAAAAAATGAGTCATTCCCTGTAGGTTTTCACGTTAGAATGGTCATTTGTTGAGCTGTAAAATGATGGAAAATAAAATGTTTGTGTGAGTGTGCAGATGTATGTGTGTGTGCACACATGTGTATGTTGGTGGTTCTGGAGAACAGAGCTGGGGAGCGACTGAAAGCACAGGCAAGAGATCTGCTTTGGGAATTGGCGGGTGATGCTTGCTGCTGCAAATATCCAGTATGTGATCTTAGTCTAATCTCTTCACGATTATGATCTCAGTTTCCCCATCTGGAAAATAATGTAATCATCTAATCCGTTCCTGTCTTTTACACACAGAGAAAATACCAGGTTAGAAAAAGAAGCATAAGAGAGAGTAATAGAGGCCCAAGAGAAGAAGTCATGAAGCATTATGTCTCTTTCATGATCAGTTGCTGACCTTAAGGATTTAATTCTGTCTCCTGTAGGCTCGGGGGGAAAATGCTGTGTTTAAAGGAACTCTGCTTATTTTGTGCTAGACCTTTGCTGTCTCACTCTCCTGTCTGGAATGACTTGTTTCCTCCCTTTGTTTAATCTCTACATTCAAGTTCAGCCTGAGTGCTGTCTGATTCTTGAAACCTTCTTTGATTTCCTATGTCAAATGTGATATTTTTCTCCATTAATAAAAGTATTTACTGAGCACTTTCTATGTGTCTGGCACAATACTATGATCTCTGCACACATTAACTCATTTGATTCTCAGAGCAAACTTCTAAAGTACGTACTTTTATAGATTTTATTGATAATAGAATCAGCTTATATAGATAGAAATCATGTCTTCCAAAGGTATCTATCTATCCTCTACGCATTTAGAAAAGTATTCTTTGTATGTTCTATACAGTCATGTGTTGCTGAATGATAGAGATGCATTCTGAGAAACTTGTCATTAGGTGATTTTGTTGTTGTGTGAACATCATAGCATACTTACACAAACCTACATGGTATAGCCTTCTACACACCTGGGCTAATATGGTATGGCCTATTGCTCCTATGCTACAAACCTGTACAGCATGTTACTGTACTGAATACTGTAGGCAATTGTAACACAATGGTATTTAAGTATGTAAGCATATCTAAAAATAGAAAAAGTACAGTAAAAATACCGTATGCAAGATAAAAAATGGTAGACCTGTATAGGGTACTTACCATGAATGAAGCTTGCAGGACTGGAAGTTGCTCTGGGTGAGTCAGTGAGTGAATGCGAAGGCTCAGGACAATACTATAGCTACTGTAGACTTTATAAACACTGTACACTGAGGCACCACTACATTTATAATTTTTTTCTTTAATAATAAATGATCCTTAGCTTACTGTAACCTTTTAACTCCATAAACTTTTAAATTAAAATTTTAAACTCTTTTGTAATAACACCTTAAAACACAAACACATTATATAGCTGTACAAAAAATATTTCTTTATATCCTTATACTGTAAGATATTTTCTATTTTAAAATGTTTATTTTTACTTTTTAAACTATTTTGTTAAAAACTAAGACACAAATACGTACTGACCTAGGCCTACATGGGGTCAGGACCATCAATTTCACTGTCTTCTACTCCTGAATCTTGAAAGGAGTAGAAAGTCTTCAGGGGCAATAACACACAGGAGCTGTCACCTCCTATAACAATGCCTTCTTCTGGAATACCTTCCGAAGGACCTTCCTGAGGATATTTTACAGTTACTCCGCACTTTTTAAAAAAAAAGTAAGTAGAAGGAGTACACTCTAACGTAACAATAAAAAAGTATAGTATTCCAGCTATGTTACATAAGCCAGTAACATAGTTGCTTATTAATGCCAAGTATTAAGTATTGTACACAATTGTAGGCACTATGCTTTTATACAACTGGCAGTGAGGTAGGTTTCTTTACACCAGCATCACCACAATGTGTAATGAGTTGTGCTAAGACGTTACAACAGTTATGTCACTAAGCAATAGGAATTTTTCAGCTCCATCATAATCTCATGGGACCATCATCCTGTATGCAGTCCATCATTGACTAAAACATTGCTACCATTACGGGCACATGACTGTATATAATATATGTTTACTAAACAAATATAATACACAAAAGAAGGATGGGAAGAAGTATGCAGTCAAATAAAGGAGAAAGAACTATTTCCCCTTACTCAATAATGTTGAGACTGCATGAGACTAGATGGTACATTGGACTAGAGTGGTGGCAAAGGAGATGAAAAAAACTGAATCCTTTCAAGGACTAAGTAACAGGGAGGACTGACAGGATTAATAAAACATGACAATTCATAAAGTTCTCTCATAATGTCCTCCACTCCCAGTGGCAGGTCTCTAAATCAAAGGGATATACCGGATATTTTTAATCTATTTCATTTGTGTTTGTATAAGTGTTACGAAGATGAACTAAGGCAAGGAGACAGCCAATTCTTTATGTTTTGATTATGTTTTCTGATTTCTAGCTTTGTCAGAAGGGCAATCAGATTACCTAAAATTGAGATGCAGATAAAATGGACACATAGAAATTAGTTTGTATCATAACTCAACTTGCCATGCTTTCATCAGCCCTAGGAAAATATAATTTTGACCTGAAGAAATGTATTGGGCAATTTTTCTTAGGCAAACTTGTGTTTATTACCATCTGACATATTCATATTGAGTGGACTTTTGCATATCCCAGAACAAAACATTTAGTTAATATTTCCTTCTTTCAGTTTATTCAAACATGTTGTTTTTATATACTTTTTCTTATCATTCTTTATAATTTTTATATGTGTTAACATAATAATTGAGAAGTCCAGCAATAGCTTATTTGAATTCTACATCCTCACCTCCAAGAAAAGATGTGACACTGACCTGTAGGAATATTTTGAACTTAGAATATTTGTTTAGCAAATGCTTACAATAATAATTTATTTTAGAAATAATATTATTGTCCTCTCATTTATTCAATAAAATTTTTTGAGTATTTACTAACACAGCAGCACATTTCTAGGTGCTTTGGAGCTTTTCCTGTGACACACAGAGAAAATAACTATTTGTATTTCATACCAGGGTAAATGAAAGTGGCTGCTCTCAACTGCAGGTGACCAGTTTAGGGGATCTGGCTGCTCCAGACCCAGACTGGCCATCCTTTGGCTGTGATATTAATATCTTGTACAGATTTAACCCATTCACTGATTAAGTTGCACGAAAGTTGGAAAGCTCTTTGGTGGAGGGCAACAATAAGTAAAGTATCATATCTTCCTTATAAAAGATTACAACCTCTTCAGAGGTATTTACGTATTTAAAATGCAAAGATTGTGATAAAATGAAAAATGACAAATTATATAAATTTGAATGAAGGCAGATGAAGAAGGCATGGGAGAGACTTCAAAGAATGGTACTTTTTGCTGTGACCTTGAAGAATAAGTGGAATTAGGTAGCAGAGAAAGCAGAAACATGTTCCAGTAAAAGGGAAAAGTGTGATAAGATGTAAATGGGTGAGTCTGAAAAAAGTAACTGGTAGATACATGTAGGTGGAGCATAGAGTGAGTACAGAAATAAACATGGATTTCACAATTAGGGCCATCTGACTTTCTAAAGCCTCTGACCATTCTGCTATTGGCTAGGCCATTTGGTATCCTATGGCCTGTAGGATGTGGTCAGAATGATGTTTTGTGAGATCTAATATGAGGCATTAAGGTGCATTGCCTGTTTCTATTTGTTTTGTCTGTACACCTGTGACCTCATAAGAGAAGAATACACATCAGGTAGCTGTGTCTCTGTGGAACATGGGAGTAGAACTAAGCCTTACTAAAAGCCTAGTATCTAGGCTGGCTCCACAGCCTATATCTGACCCAAAGCCAAACAACAGAGCTGTGCAAAATACTTGTTGTTTTAAAACTGTTAAGATTTTTGAGGTTGTTTATTATACAGCATTATTGCACCCAAACCTGATTAATATAGAAATGGGTACTGCAAATGGGCTTATTTTTGGTAACAAAAACATGAAATTCTATCTCACTGGTTTTGGGATAATGTGACAAGAAACCATAATGTGAGCTGGAAAAGTGATGACCCATGTTATGTGGTGGTTAAACATTTGGTCAAACAGCTCATCTGAAATGATTTAGAAAACAAACAAACAAAATCATGACTTAATGAACATGTGACATCGGCAAGGAGGTCTTGAGGCAGAAATTTCATAGCGTGAGCTGGTTGTTGCTAACTACAATTTTATAAAGCGCTGCAAAATAGAGATATGCTTAGAAAATAGTTCGTTTGCAAGCAGAATTGAAAGGGAATGTAGAGAACCTAGAAACCTAGGATTAGAAAATAAAATTGTTTCTCACCACAATGAAGGTGCAGTCATTAAGGCATATCCTCAGGATGGAAACCATACTCAAAGACTGCCCTTTAGGGATGAACTCAGAGCAAAGGCATGGTCTTTATAAAGACTCCTAAAAGGATGAACATCAGGCCTAATAGATCTTTCATTTGGATGAATTACTATTAAGATTAAAGTGCCATCAAAGCCTAATATACTCAAATGTCTACATTTAAAACTATAAAGATAGAAGCATATCTCAAAATAAACTATGAATGTAGCTTGGGGAATGTGTTATTGACTGTAATTGAACTTCTAGAAAACCAACAAAGTTTATTTGAGATCACTGTACTGCCAAATGTGCTGCCAGACTAGATTAAAGAAATAGTGTCTGACGAGATGTAAAACATGTAAAAGTTGGGTCCCCAAGTTTCTACAGACGGTAAGTAGGTTAATAAAGACTCTCAGGTGTCAAAGAGGGCATATTCTCTAATGTAGTAATGTAGACAAAGAGAATGTAGCTCTGGAAAAAAATTGACTGGAGGGGGATAGTAGTGTACTCAGAGACAGCTAGAATTGGGATCTAGAGTAGGCACATTTGCCCAGTGAGTTTTGAAAATTGCAGTGGACTGGGGACTGCTATGTACATAACATTTTCTCTCTTTTTGAATAAGAACAATAATGTGATTACCTTATTTATCTTCCAGAGTTAAGTATGTGAAGGGAAGATAACCTGTCTTTTTAATTCACAGGATTCTGGATCAAGAGGACCTATTTACGGACCTGAGGTAGATCTGAAATATAGGTCACGAGTGTATTTTGTGAGTGAGAAAAAGTGAGCAATTGTGATTAAGAGGGAAGACTATGGGAGATTGCAATATTATTCTCAATTTTTTACCTCTTTACTTAATAAAACATACACTCAGACCCTTTGTAATGTAACTTTTCAGTACTTCCCATTATGATTGAGTATATTTGCAGACTTTCTTGATGTTGACCTTAGCCATGAGAATATTTTTAGCCAGTAGAATCTGGGAAGAAGTGAGAGTGCTTCTGTTTGAGTCCAAGGTACCCAGAGGCATCACTTATTTGAGCATACCCTTTTGTATATAAGTTCTCATGGGAAGGGCATGATTCAGGTAAATCCTATGCCTTCCACAAGAGCTCGCCAATAAAAACAGAAGTCTAGAATCTACCCTGGTTGAGCAGAGCTAAGCCTAGTTCAGCTGTTCTTCACCCAACTGGCAGAGACATGAGCATAGAAATTGTATTTGTCTGTTTTTACGTTGCTGATAAAGACATACCTGAGACTGGATAATTTATAAAGAAAAAGAGGTTTAATGGACTCACAGTTCTACATGGCTGGGGAGGCCTCAAAATCATGGTGGAAGGTGGCGACATATCTTACATGTGTCTTGGCAGCAGGCAAGAGAGAAAATGAGAGAGCCAAGCAAAAGGGGAAACTCCTTATAACATTTCAGAGCTCTTGAAACTTATTCACTACCATGAGAACAGTATGGGGGAAACCACCTCCATGACTCAATTATCTCCCACCAGGTCCCTCCCACGGCATGTGGGAATTATGGGAGCTGCAATTTAAGATGAGATTTGGATGGGGACACAGCCAAACCACATCATTCCACCCCTAGTCACTCCCAAATCTCATGCCCTTGCATTTCAAAACCAATCATGCCTTCGTATCAGTTCCTCAAAGTGTTAACTCATTTCAGCACTAACTCAAAAGTCCACAGTCTAACGTATCATCTGAGACAAAGCAAGTATCTCCCACCTATGAGCCTGTATAATCGAAAACAAGTTAGTTACTTCCTAGATACAATGGAGGTACAGGGGTTCTTCTCCCTTTATTCTGCACCTCTGTCTCCGGCTGCCTTGTGAAGAAGGATGTGTTTGTTTCCCCTTCCACTATGGTTATAAGTTTTCTGAGGCCTCCCCAGTCATGCGGAACTGTGAGTCAATTAAACCTCTTTGCCTTATAAATTAACAAATCTCAGGCAGTTCTTTATAGCAGTATGAGAACAGACTAATATATATGGTAATGTGTCCATATCTTCTTCAGCAATAACATGGGTTTCTTGGTCCCATTTAAGTTTTGCAGGATCCTGTGTTTTGAAGGTAGACCAAGCACTGCATATGTAGACCAAATACTCCACATAGATAATGGTTCAGACAGACTCTATGAGCAGAAAAGGTATTTCTTCACACAGACCGTATCTCTTCTGGTACAGACGTATCAAATTCCCCTTTCAGGGTGGAAGGGGTCCAATGTAAGAAATTTGCCACCAAATGACTGATTAATTTTCTTAAGTATACAATTTTGGGAACTCATAGTTGGTTTCTGTTCCTGGAAAATTGAATGTTTATCTGGGACAGTAGCTATATCAGCTTTATCTGGGACAGTATCTATATCAGCCTTGGCTGAGAGGATTCATCCTATTGATCCCATGCATTACCCCCATGCTTTCTAATGATCATTTTGTTCATGTGCCCCGCTCTAGGGTAGCCAATGAAACAGACTGAGAGATACCAGTTGGTTGAATCATCCTGATTATTTGATTATTTGGTGCCTCTTACATGGTAGATGCCCTCTGGTTGGCGTTAAAATGCTATACAAATATATTCACATGCATACTCCTTTCTATAAATCCACCCATGTGCTTTATTCTCAGAGCTCCTCTATCCTTATTTTATACATTTCTAATTAAGCAGCCAAGTCATTTGCCATTACACTTGAATTTCTATACAACCTTGGGCCTCTTCTTTTTTTATACAAAGTGGGTGATGAGGTGTGTTTCCTGAAGCACTGCTAACTGGGAAGATTGCCTGACATCTCTGTCTTTCACACTACCCCTGAGTGAGGTTCTAGAGTGGCAGCAATTCATTTGTGGTTTGTACTCACATATTGAGCTCATCCATCTGTAATCCAAGCTTAGTCTTTTTCTGTCTCCTCTGTGAGCTGAAATTAAGGAACATTGTTAATGCTATAGTCATAATTTGAAGGAGAGATGCAGGTGCAATACTGGTAGGTGACATGGAGTCTGGTCTACCTGCTCATGCAGCTTATGTCTGCCCTCTGACCCTGCTTGTGCCTAATCTTGAATATATCACTTCTGTCTTATGAGAGATTACTGAAGAAACTACCTCACTCTATGACTTGGTGAGTCTTACAGAACCCAGCTCATCATAGGCAGGTCTGGCCATGTGGTCACCAATATGCCCTGGTCAATAACTATGTATTTTCCAGGGTCCAGCAGCTGCAGAGAGTATAGCCTTTACAACCCCAAGGGTCTATACTGTGATTCTTATACTGAGGTTTGCCATAATGTTTTGTCTTTTCTCACCATAGATACTTCCATAATTGTGTACTATTTTCCCTCTTACATAAATATGAACAATTTCTGGTTCTTTTTTTCTAATAAGAATAGAAAAGAATATATTTTTCTGATCAATGGTTGTGTAACAGGTACTGAGATTATGTAAATCTCTCCTAGAAAAGATGTTACATCTTACCCAGCAACTGCAAATGGGATTACTACTAGGTTGAGTTTGGTAATCTATTGTCATCCTCCAGGATTTTTCTATTTATTGGAGGGGTCAGAGTGGTGCATTAAATGGCGAATAGGAAAGAAACCCTGCATCTCTTGACTTTTTTGCATACAATTCTTTGTGGTTCTCCATAGATCACTATGATAGTTCTTTTTTTTTTTTTGAGACGGAGTCTTGCTCTGTCGCCCGGTCTGGAGTGCAGTGGCCGGATCTCAGCTCACTGCAAGCTCCGCCTTCCGGGTTTACGCCATTCTCCTGCCTCAGCCTCCCGAGTAGCTGGGACCACAGGCGCCCGCCACCTCGCCCGGCTAGTTTTTCGTATTTTTAGTAGAGACGGGGTTTCACCGTGTTAGCCAGGATGGTCTCGATCTCCTGACCTCGTGATCCGCCCGTCTCGGCCTCCCAAAGTGCTGGGATTACAGGCTTGATAGTTCTTATTTCACAAGCCAAGGAGCAAATATGGGGCTCTATCATCTATTAAGTGTGTCTGTTCTAATTATTGAGGACCATAAAAAATGACCCTGGGTCGGGTGTCGTGGCTCATGTCTGTAATCCCAGCACTTTGGGAGGCTAAGGTGGGAGGATCACTTGAAGTTTAAGAGCAGTCTGGGAAAAACAGGAAGGCTCTGTCTCAACAAAACAAAACAAAACCGTGAGGTGTGCCTCTGGACTATTATGGTTTCTAGGTATCAATTTAACTCAGACCCTGTGTACTAGTTCTTGAAACGTTTGAGTATATCCTTTTCCCCAATGTATTGCTCTAGTAAAAGGCCATATGGCTCTTTGTGGTAGGGTAAGGGAAGTCCACATATACTTGTTATTATCCATCCTTCCTTTTGGAAACCTTGCCTCTCCTTCAGATAGTGGGTTCCAATCTGAAAAATGGTCCAGACTGGGAAACTGAATAAGGTATTGTAACATTTTATTAGGGGCGGCTGCTCTCAATCCCCTGATAATACTTCCTTGATCTTTTTTTGATTGCGTAGGTTGAGTGATATTATTGTTGGGTATCCATCTGTATTGTGCCTTGGGGATGTCACATTTTATTCATTATCTCTAATTTTCTTCAGTGTGGTTCCCTCTGGTTACCACCCTAACTTTGATGCTCATTACAATAATTGTACCCACTTTGCTTCTGATATTTAAGTGCCACCAGCTGACCTCTATGGTTTTGCTATCTCATCACTCCTGCTGCTATCAGAGATCCTTATTCTCTAAAAGGATTTCTTAATGTCATTCCTGGCCTACAGAAGGTTGCCACTTCTGAGATTCTCAACAATGCTTACTGGTGAATTCCCAATTGCTCTGGAAAATGGAATATTCTGTAAACTTTCCTATGAAATATGGATGGATGGTGGAGTTTAGGGCTTTATGTAATACATTTTCATGCACTTTTTTGAGCTTTCTGATCCCTTCTCCTACCATTTCCCATGGAATTTCTGGAATTTTTATTTCTCTTAGTGTGGGCTATAACTTTTCTAAGCTTCTAAGAGATATTTTAGAAGCATATTTGCTTAACTGCTTGTCAAATATTAAATTTTGATGAACACTTTATTGTAATGGATGCATCAGGAATGGGAACATGGGATGGGAAAAAACAGTACCAATAGTTTTTAAATGTTGGACAAAGGAATTTTTTAAAATTTCAGAAAAGCCTACAATCTTGTCAAATATTAACTATAAAATGTATACAACATTTTTAAGCACTACACAGTTAAAAAGTCTTTTTGCTTCATCTGGGTAAAATTCACACCATTCTGATAAATTATTTAAATCTTGGCATTGCCTTTTGAATACTTCTCCAGTTCAGTGACTCACATCTACCTTACAACAACAGTTAACGTATGTTGCTGTTCTGTGGCCTTGTCACCTCAAGAAACTACTCCCCATCTCTTATCTCCCAACAGGAAATGCTTCTGAATGTTTTTTTCTTTAACAATAATGTTTTATTTGTCTAATTCTCTAATCTTTTCAATTAATCAACTTTCGCCTGTATCGTATTACTCATCATATGACCCTCTCTGTGGTTTTAATATCACTTTCTTTGCTTTTCCTTTTCTTCTCTATTCAAACTTGACTTTATAATCTATAATTTCAAGTATATATTTACTGACTTTGTACATAGATTCCTTTACTTCCTTAATCTATCACTAAATCAAAATTGCTAATTCATAATTCTGAGTAAACACATACATCTACTTGTCTTCCTCCTTTGCCTTTTCTATTGAGTGTTTCTGGAATAAATTGCATAATGATGTTGATGAACTTCTTTACAAACACATGTTATGCAGTCTGACTCAGAGTAGCAATCAATGCTATTCACCAATTCCTTTACTCCTTTCCCTTTAGCTTACTATTTAAATATATATGATGACTATTTTTAACTTTTTCATCTATTTGGTCTTCCAGCATGTCCGTACTAGTTTGCTCTCTGCAGAAAAACTTGCCTTCCTCAATGAGAATGTCATAGTCACTCCATGTATATTCTCTTAATTTCCTTTTACCTCAAACTTTCTTCAGATATTCAGTCAACTTTGGTCTTCTATTTGTGGATCAAAAACATAAATAGCTCTTAAACTTTGTACTTTTTAACATAGCTGACATACCCTTCCTAATACAAATAATATGCCCATGAACATATATTCATTTTAATGTGTGTAGCCCATCTCACTAATGAGCGAGAAAGAGTTAAACAGCAAAACTGTCAACTGCTGTCTCCAGGATGGATGTTTAATAGTGATAGGGGGAATTATACTAGACTCTATGTTTCTGGTAAATAGTGGGAAGTTTTTTTTTTTTTTTGCTTGAATACAACTTTTAAAGTAACTTCTAGAAGAAAGCAAATAGAAAAACACAGTCAAACAAATAAAATAGCAGCCACAACAAAAAGGTTCATAAAGACTTCTCTATTGCTATGTAGCAGAGAACACAGAAGGAAGCACCCAAAGAGGGCTTAGAACAGGTAGACTCGAGTAAATCATAAGAGAATTGCAAATACAGATGTTTGTTACCCCTGGCTAATAATTAGAAAGGTGGTAAGCTCTTCTGGAGGTTTAGCTTTAATTGAATTAATGAACTAAGAAGGGCCATGAATTTATTGACAAATACATGTAAAGATAACGTAGTGTTGTATTGGGTTTGAAAATCAAATATATTTGAGAAAAACAAAATCTTCTTGACGTGAGAATCTGAAAATTTTTTTCAAGAGGAAATATATTTTAGTGTAGATCAGTATGAGTTACAGAGGAAGATGATTAACACAATCCGCAATAAACAAAATTCAAATAGGACCCGAGAAAAGATATTTCCTTAGTTACACAGGCTAAGGTTTTTTCTATTTCTAATTATTTTACTCTCCTTTGTATAATTGAAATCATAACCCTATTACAAAGTGCTGATAATTAATTGTGAGTATATTCCAAAACTCCTAGCTTAAATCAGGAAGAACTAGATACCCTGAACAGACCAATAGCAAGAAACAAGATTGAAATTGTAATTAAAAAATTACCAACAAAAAAGTCCAGGACCAGATGGATTCACAGCAGAATTCTACCAGACTTTCAAAGAATTGGTACCAATCCTATTGCCATTACTCCACAATATAGAGAAAGAGGAAATCTTCTCTAAATCATTCTGTGAAGCGACTATTGCCTAATACCAAAACCAGGAAAGGACATAACCAAAAAAGAAAACTACAGAACCAAATCCCTGATGAACAGATTTGGTTTTTTTGCTTACTCTTGCTTCAGCTATGCAGGCTCTTTTTTGGTTCCATATGAATTTCAGAATTGTTTTTTCCAGTTCTGTGAAGAATGATGGTGGTATTTTGAGGAGAATTGTGTTGAATTTGTAGATTGCTTTTGGCAATATGGTCATTTTCACAATATTAATTCTACCTGTCTATGATTTCTTTGAGCAGTGTTTTGTAGTTTTTCTTGTAGAGGTCTTTCACCACCTTGGTTAGGAATACTCCTAAGTGTTTTATTTTCTTGCAGTTATTGTAAAAGGGGTGGAGTTCTTGATTTGATTCTCAGCTTTGTTGCTCTTGTTGTGTAGAAGAGCTACTGATTTGTGTACGTTACTTTTGTATCCAGAAACTTTATTGATTTCTTTTATCAGTTCTAGGAGCTTTCTGAAGAAGTCTTTAGGGTTTTCTAGGTAAACAATCATATCATCAGCAAACAGCAATGCTGACATTCTCTTTAGTGATTTGGGTGCCCTTTATTTCTTTCTCTTGTCTAATTGCTCTGGCGAGGACTTCCAGTACTATGTTGAAGGGAATATATATGATGGAATACTACTGAGCCATAAAAAGGAATGAATTAATGGCATTCACAGTGACCTGGATGAGATTGGAGGCCATTATTCTAAGTGAAGTCAATTAGATATGGAAAACCAAACATCATATGCTCTCACTCATAAGTGGGAGCTAAGCTATGAGGATGCAAAAGCTTAAGAATGACACAATGGACTTTGGGGACTCGGGGGAGAGAGTGGGAAGGAGGTGAGAGATAAAAGACTACAAATTTTGTGGAGAGTATACTGCTTGGGTGATGGTTGCACCAAAATCTCACAGATTACCACTAAATAACTTATTCATGTAACCAAACACCACCTGCTCTCTAATAATCTATGTAAATAAAAAATTTTTTAAATGTGAGCATATTCCACAGCAAGGAAAGACTGATTTTTCTCAGTTAATTTATTTTTGTATTATTACGTAGCGTGTTTAGTCATTCTCAATTTGTTGTTTTTAAAATAGCAAATAAGTTAAAGCACTCCTTGTTACTACTAAAAACCCACACTAAGAAGATCCCAGATAGCTTCATGATGCCCATGAAGAGCCTTTTTGGCATAATGGAAATACTGTACGTTTTCATAGGGCTGTGTGCTACACAGGTGTATTTCATTGTCAAAAGTAAATGACCCATACTCAAGCTTAGTGCAATTTCACTGTATGTTAATTTCACCTGCAGAGCTGTAAACAAATATTGAATTCCTGTTAATAGGTTTGTTTTTCAAAGTCATAAGGGTTAGCAATTCTGAAAAGTACTTTCTATATATTCTAGGTTCAAAATAAATGTGTTGAAAATAATGGGAAATAGGTTTCTCATGGAAGGAGATGAGAGTTACAGGTATAGAAAGAAGACTAAAACGTACTCTGTGGTATTGAATTGGAATTGGAAATATCAGTTTAAAACCCAGTTTTAATATTGATACACTTATCTATATATCATCCATCTATATTTGGTGATATAGACATATATTTCTGGGTGCACGTGTGTATCGATATCTCTATCTCTTTCTCTATCTTAGCTTCTAAATATTATTCTTGGCTGCAAGGAGCTAGAATTTCTTGAAGATAATGTTGATTTGAGAGCTGTTCTAGGGAAAGTAAAAAGTGAGCCTGGAACATTTTTGGGAGTGATAAAGTATGGAAGTGCTCAATTATGTGGGCATCTTAAAAATATAGGAATCAGTTTGAAGAGGCTTCTACTTGAATGAGAACATATCACGATACAGAAACCAGCTTGAAGGGGCTTCCACTCGAAAATTTGAACATGAATATAAACAATCAAGGTAATAGATTATAACCCATTGAATAAAATAAAAAATCATGAGTCCACACTGAAATAAATAAATAAATATTTAGATAGAAAGGGAAGCTCTTTCTTAGACTAGAATGCCAAATAATAAATATAACATGGGGTTATAATGGGGTTAGAAAATATGCAATGGATGTTAAAACTAGTGGATTAAGGTTTGATAAGAAAATTAATGTTTATAAGGTCTCTAAGTATCTCCACACATATTTCTTACTAATTATTGAAGAGAAAATAGTATGTATACTGAGAAAACTGGATGATATACTTTAACCAGGTCATCAAAGCTAATATCACCAACATTCTGACAAAGTGACATCATGTGTCTCAAGCACTTGAGGAAGGCGTAATGTCATTTCAATATTATTTCTGTCCAAAATGTGTAACCAGAACCCAATCAACGAACACCAGAAAAACTTATATTTAGGAATATTTTACAAAACAACTAACTTACAGTCTTTATATTTATATTTATTCATTTTTTGGAGACAGAGTCTCGCTCTGTCATCCAGGCTAGAGTGTAGTGGCGAGATCTTGGTTCATTGCAACCTCCACCTCCTGGGTTCAAGAGATTCTCGTGCCTCAGCTTCCTGAATAGTTGGGACTACAAGCACGCACTGCCATGCCCGGCTAATGTTTTGTGTTTTTATTACAGATTTTATATTTTCACTTTATATTTTATTAGAGATTATTATATTTATAGGTTTTATTTTATATTTTATTGGCGATTATTATATTTATAGGTTTTATTTTATATTTTATTAGAGATTATTATATTTATAGGTTTGCCATGTTGCCCAGGCTTGTCTTGAACTCCTGAGCTCAGGCAATCCACCCGCCTCAGCCTCTCAAAGTGCTGAGATTACAGGCATGAGCCACTGCATCCGGCCAAACTTATAGTCTGAAATTTTTTTAAAAAGACAAAAATATTTCCCCAATTGCCAATAATTAAAAATGCTGAGAACCGTTTCTGATCAAAAGAAACTGGAGATAAAACAACTAAATAGAATGTGTGCTGCTGGACTGAATCCTGGGTCATTAAAAAAAGCTACAAAGAACATTATTAAGACGGTTGACAAAACTTGAATACAGATAGTGGATTAGATATGAAGACTGAGTCAATGTTAAATTCTCAGATTTTGATGATTTTATTCAAATTATTGTGCCTTGCTTCCAGAAAGTACATACAGATACATACGGAAACATTTGGTGAGAAGGAGGATAATATCTCCAAATTATTTAAGTGGTTCAGGAAAAAAAAAATCTATCTATCATCTATCTATCTATCTATCTATCTATCTATCTATCTATCATCTATCTGTCAATCAATAATCTGCCTTCCTATCTAATCAATCAAGAGAGGAAAAGAATGAGAAACAAATGATGCAAAATGCAAACAAGTGGTGACTCTTGATAAAAGCTATATGAAAATTCGATGTAATACTCGCAACTTTTCTCTATGTTTCAGGTTATAATAAAAGTTACCAAAAACAATACCGGTGCCCAAAGGAACAGATCAAATTAATAGAACTCTTTATGAAAGGTGTACTTTAACAAGGTTCATTTCTGCTTGGAGTGTTATATACTGTGAGCAGGTAGAAAGATAAGCAAACAGGCAGAGAGTGAAGACGTGTTCTGGCTAAGAATCATGCACTTCAGTACATATTTGTTTTTAGTCAAAGCAATGTGTGTTTGTAAGTACGTTATTAAGTGTTTTGTGTATATAGTACACAAAGTGTTCTGTGAAAGGGTGTAGATGTAAAACAGTCATAAAGTGGCTGAAAATGGAGACATTTGTCTTCTCTGAAAACCATGGTGGTGCCTTGGTATCCAGTTTTCTGTTTGATAATGGTGTTCCAGCAACTTGGACATTATTTTCCTGGAACTTAATTCCTAAAATGCAGAAGGCGCTCAGAAACAGAGCAGGGTGATTTATTTGGGGAACTTTCAGACAGTAGCATGGTCTTTGGCAGTTGAAAGCCAGGTAGATTCCACACGGCAATCCCCCTGACCCAGGGAATATATCTTGAGGAAAAAGTAGGAAGATGTAGGTGCCTGAGAGAATTCTGCTGGTGCCATAGCCTATGTTATATATGCAGCAGCAGCAAGGGCTGTTTTGGAGGAAAGGTAAAACTTACAGTAAGTAGGTGTTTCTAAATTTGTAAATAAAAAGTAATACCTAGGCCAGAAACCCCAGAGTCATTCCTGGACTTGAAGGTATTTAGGTGTCACATGGCAGTTCAGCATCTAAAATAGAGTCACCTTGTCCCTACACAATGACTGTTTCCATATTTGCTAAATGAGAAGTTGACTAAGTCAATCTTTGCCAGTCTCATTTGATTTGCAATGATTTTTCACACTAATGCCTAATCTTTTGAAAACTTTTATAAATTAAAAAAACACATTTTTCCTTCTTTCTTCTGAACTCCTAATACTGTCTCAAACTTATAGTCTGCTCTCTTATCTTGTAGATCTTAGTAAATCTTTCTAAAATGAAGCACTTTTCTTGATCTACCAAGCAAACCCAGTTGGGCACATATGTGTGTCAAACCCTGAGTGCCAAGATTTGAGCCCCAAGATTTGTGTCAAACCCTGAGTGAATTACTGAATATAGATACAGTGGGGACAAGAGGGACTTTATTTTAAATGCTAATCTGTTTATCCCCGTGTTCAGGAATGCCTCCAAATGTCTAGTTGATGACTAGTGTACCTCCTTATACAGTAACATGTATTCACTGTAAGTTTTGCCTTTCTTTCAGAACAACCCTTCATATTGTTGTATACATAATAGACGGGGTGCCTACAGCCACCACCTACAGTTCCTTCTGAGTACATGTACTTTTTCCTCGAGATATAAGCCCTGAGTGTGGGGAGTTGCAGTGTGCAGATGTACCTGTCTAGTGACTACCCACACGCTTCTCTCTGTAAGTTCTAATGAATCATCTTACACCTACAAACTGGATTTGTCTGCCTTCTTCTTTGGTTTCCTGTCTCTTTCGGCATTTGGGGCCACTTTGCATATACTGCCCTTTCACAGAGCAGACTTTGTAGTGAAGAGAAAGATGCTGAGTATTTCACAACTCTTTGGAACACATGTTATTAGCAAGAACTTCAGGACAAAAAAAGGTAGCTTTCCCAATCTTGACAGAAAAAAAAAAAAAAAAAAAGCCTTGTTTAAATTACCTTTACTTTGACAATCAAATTGTGAAAAGTAAACAGTTTGTTCTATGTGTATTTACTCTGGTATAGGCCAGAGATAGCCAGTGTTAGTTAGAGGAGATGGTTAAAACCCTCTAAGCGGCTTGTATTCTCCAGGTCTAGTGGTTGGTTGTTTTTTATTTTCAGACTTGGTGCTATTGAGGTCATTCAGGGTAAAAACTTTCGGGTTCTTGTTTTGGGATTTCCAAAGGAACAAGATTGGGATTCCAGATCTCAAATGTTCAAAACTGGGGCAAATAGGCATTAAGAGGAGACTGTTGTATGGAAACTGATGCTCCATCTGATTGAATATCTCATAACCACTGATGGGAAACACCCTAAAATCACAAAGCCAATTAATAGTACTGAGATACAGATCATGCCTTTAGTGAACTCAGATGAATTTGCAGCTATAAAAAAGCCTGAACGTTTTCACACTAATGGAAGCGAAGAATTATAACTAGTATGACCTGAAAAGAATTTTCCTGAATGCTTTTGAATTTAATAATGTATCAAGGCAACCTGAAACTGTGGCAATCATAAAGTAACTGAAAATGGAGATATTTGTCTTCTCTGAAAACCATGGTGGTGCCTTGGTAGCCAGTTTTCTGTTTGATAATGGTGTTCCAGCAACTTGGACATTATTTTCCTGGAGCTGAATTGCTAATGATGATGTTTTCCAATTTCTTGCACATATCTATGATTCAACAAATCTCGACATGAAGAAAGGTCAGTAAAAAGCCAAAATGAAGTTTCCTAATGGAGGTACAAATGAATACTCTTGGTATCCACTCCCAGGTAGAATGCTAGAGTATAATAACTATATCTGGGCCCAGTGTTTTAAAATTGTATTAAAGCTGTCATGCTGTAAATATCCTTGCAACGACAAGCACCTATTCCTGTGGAATGATAACAAAGCTTCGTTACTTGAATATATAAAACAGGTGCAGCTAGGTGTAAAGGGTCAAGTTTTTCATCAGAATGGAAATCAACTACCCCATGTGACTGTGAAAGTCCCAGACAGAAAACATATCTGCGCTTAGAGGACCAACACATATGGACACTATTATCTGTTTCTTTTATCTGGGTCCTATATAGTACATGTTATAGTCCTTGAACTTCAGCATCTCATAAAGGTGATTATACCAAAGAAATCACAGAACATCAGTGCTCTTAAGAAGGATACTCTATTTCCATTCCAAGGGCAACTGGAGTTTATCCCACTACAAAATCTTTCAAATCCCATGATTCTTCCATGCAGAAAATTGCCAAGCCACTCAACTGTAACAAAGCATAGTGTTATTATTTTTAGTGACTCTTTTGCACATATTTTTCAAATAAATTAAAATGTGATGCACAACCTCCATCACCACCTGGAATCAGGGATTTGTTACGCCGGGTTGCTACAACCCTAACTCACTCCATGGGACTTCAACTGGATAAGTCTTATGGCATTTCCTAAGATAAGAAATAGATGTTCACAAATCCTGCAATAAGCAATTTGTGGTGATAAGGCAAACATTCAGTCTTGATGAATGGAAGACAACTACCTACTAAGAACAGCCCACTTGCATTTAACCTTGAAGTTGTCTTAGAAAACTGTAAGAAGTACATCGAGAAGCAAAAAAGAAGGTCTTGCAAGAAAAAAGGAGCCAATTTTGTTTATGGAGAGCCAGATGAATGTAAGCAATAAGGACAAACATTTATTGATCACCTACTATATACAATACCTTGCCATGAGTGCTATATGTGAAGTGATATTAAGTCTCATTTGTAATTAGTTCTCAACACAAGTAGAAATGATCATAGGACTGGGAATATTTAGTTCTGAAAATGTTCTAAGGACATATCAGAGAAAATGGGCAACCATGTCTCAGTGGCCTAAGAAAATATGAATCTAATGGGATGACAAGGTTATATCTACAGAGTCACAAAGCAACAGTTCAATCAAGTAAGTCTCTCTCTCTGCCTTTCCACATCTGGGTACCACAGTCCCCTGCTAAACTGAAGATTCCAAAATGTATAACTCTAGCCTTTTGCCTGAGCTTCAGACTCATGTCCTACTGTCCACAGGACCTACCCACCTGGATGTGACCCATAGGTCATGTCTGAGCATAAGTATGAGCATGAGTATATTCACGTTAAAGCTGAGCATACTTTTTCCCCTAGAGCTGCTCTCTGTCCTATATTTTTTATCTCAAGTACTGGTACTACCAAGCTAGAAACCTGGGAATCATCTTTGATACTTCCTCCTCCTCTTTCATCCCATATATTCAGTAATCACTAAAGATGCTAGTTACAAATATTAATTCTGAAAAAAATTTTTGGTGCAAATAGATGATTCTATCTAAAATGTTTAATTTTAGATCAATATGCTTGTAGATAATTATAAAACTTATTTATGACATTTGGTAATATTAAACATGAAGACAATATTCTTTGTCTTATATATCATGCTATTTAATTTGTAACATACACCCCTTATGTTAAATTAATGTTGAGAGAAAAAGTGTGGCCTGTTAAGAAATAAATTTATAGATGACATTATATCATACTTGTAGATTGGAGTTTACTATATGTTTTAATTTGTTAAAATAAGAAGAAGCTGATTTTTTATGTTTGGAATTTTTATACTTAAAATATTTTAAAAGTGTAAAATATCAATTCACTTGTTTAATAATGTTGGAGTTTTCTTTAAAATGGAAGAAAGAAGAGTGGGTTTTATATCAGCATATTTCTCTGAATATGAAAAGCCTGCTTATGTAAAATTCTCCATCCTATTACGCCTTTTTCAAAAACAGGTCTTGAAACAATGGAAAAATAACATGAGGTACTGGGTAAATATTTTTAATAGCTGAATGAAATTTACTGATCAGATGAAGGCAATCTTGAGGGAAATGTATAACATTATCATTTTATGCTCCTCATTAGGTTATATTTTGAGATCAGTGCTCTTTATGCTTCCTGCCTTTAGCCATGGTCCATTAGAGGTATAAATAAAACAGCATGTGACCACAAAT
Organism: Trachypithecus francoisi; assembly: GCF_009764315.1. Lineage (NCBI taxonomy): Eukaryota > Metazoa > Chordata > Mammalia > Primates > Cercopithecidae > Trachypithecus > Trachypithecus francoisi. The sequence continues at coordinate 110,090,947 of NW_022681456.1, forward strand.
AAGGATCATTTAAAATTGTCTAATGATCCAAACCACCATGCTGACAAATGGTATTCAGCTGAGTGGCAACCCGAAGGACAGGTGAGTCATATGCACATGCTCATCGATTAAACCTCATCCCATGCCTCATTTATACATACACAGAGCTCCAAACTGTTCCCTTTATATTATTTCAATCATCATTTTATTTACTCGTCCCAAAGTAGAAATCTGAGTGGATACTATCCCGACCTTGAGCCATTTTATACATACACAGAGCTCCAAACTGTTTCCTTTGTATGATTTAAATGATTATTGACTCGTCCCAAAGTAGAAATCTGAATGGATACTATCCCAACCTTAAACCACATGCAGCCAGTTGAGAAGTTCTGGGAATCAACACTGGATGCGTCCTAGCTCTAACTAATATTTCGTGGCTCCAGTCAGGAACATTATGGCTACCTCAGGCCAGTTTTCTAAATTTCACTCTAAGTAATAAAAAAAGGCAGAAAAATTGGAGACTGACAAAGGTTCTTGGAGAACATAAAATACAACAATTAGAGAAACATGAAAAAAATACCAAACCCTGAAGTAGTCAAAAACACAGTATTAACATGGATCAAAGTGTTCTATATTCTTATTACATTTTCAAAGAATCGATTCCAATGATTCTTTTTTTTTTAAATGACTTTTTAATTGGGAAAACTATAATGATCCTTGTGGAAACCAGCATAGAAATTCCTAAAGGAAAAATAAAATCAACCATAGGATTATCCACCTTCTGGATAACTATAGATTATCCAGAGATAACCACTTTTTAAATTCTGGTTTAGGTCCTCCAGTGTTTTATCTAAGTGAATACATCAATAGGCATATCCACACCCACACACACCTGTGGAGAAGTAGCTTAGGGTAGTTAAGATTCTCTAGGGCCAGACTTCCTGGGTCTGAATCCTGGCTCTGTCATCTATAAGGTGTGTGACTTTGTACAAGTTACTTGACCTCTCTGTGCTTTAACTTTTATATCTTTAAAGTTGGGAATAGTACTTACGTCATAAGATTTTAGGAGAATTAAATGGGTCAACATTTGAAATGCCCCTAGAACAGTGCTTGGAATATAGAAAGCAGTATATAATGTTTATATTTTTATTATTATCTCAATTGTATATAGTTTTACAGAAAGCGACATCACATTGTATGTTATATTAAAGCTTATGGTTTTCCTATGCTAGCCCTTTAGGAACATCTGCCTCTTCATCCTTTTCTTATATGTTGGGGTCTTTGAAAGTACTCAATAAATACCAACTTTCTTCCTCCATCTTAATTGTAAATCAATTTAAACACAAGACACACAAGTATGGCACCTGGAGTCCAAAGTGTCAATTTTAGCATGAGGCAAGCTCATATTAGGAGATGTGGCTTATTAGGGGATCCAATGGCAAGTGGATTTCCTCATCGTGAACCTCCAGATAGAAGGACTTTCCATGTTTTCACTGGATTATGTCAGTGTTACCCACATGAGTGACTGGGGTATGGAGAGGAAAGGCGTGCTGTGCCAATGGAGCTAAATCTACATAGAAGCAAATCCTAAAAATGAGAAACATATTAATCTTATCCTTTTCTCTTTTTCTCCTTCCTCCATGGAAACATTTCACTATTGATTTTTATGTGCCTTAAAAATTACGTACTGTTTGTAATCTGGCTGCTGAAGCATTCCAACAAAGCAGCTAATGGTAACAAATACTGTGTATGTATCATCAAGTCAGTCCTTCTTGGACATTGTCCCCACACACATAAACTAAATAAGTAAACTGTATCTATTTTGCTATGTGAAGACTTGGTGACTTTGGTTGTGTTTACATGATGCAACAGTGAATGTATGCACGTTGTTTAAAAATCAGTTGATTTGATGACAACATTTTGTTGTATTTGGTATGACACAGAAATTGCAATGCCTACATATGTAAAGTGGGAAGCTGACCAATTATGCAGATTGTAAGTCTCCTGAATTTTTTTCTTACTAAGAATAAAAAGACCATTGAGGATGGAAATTATGTTATTAAATATGAATAGCTACCCTTCATTGAATGTTGATGGCATGCTAGTTTTATATGATACGTTTAGACACTACACATCTTTTATCTAACTCTATTGCAATGATTATGGTTGTGTTGGTCATTTGTCTGTCTGGCCTCACATCCATTCTCTCCTATCCTCTGATCCTCTCTGTATCCCAAGAGAATAACTCCTGCAAACTAAGTTTTCTACTCCAATGCCACCTGACTTCCTTTTATGTATGTCAGTGGGTAGTACTGGTGTGAGACTAGGGTTATGGAGAAGGGGAAAGCAAGGTATTTCTGCCTGTCATGGCTTCCTGCACGTCAGCCCTTCCCATTTCCGATATAGCCTTTGGAGTGGGAGTGACTTTCCACTGTTGTAGATCTCTGAGTTGCCCACAATGCCACATTTTTGTTAGCTCTTCTTGTATCATTATAAGAATGAAGAGATGTTTTCCATATAACATCCCTCTATTAAGTTATCTGTTGTGAGTTCTGTTTTCCTATCAGGACCTTGACAAAGATAGATACTGTCTTCATTTTATAGAAACATTAAGTAACTTGAACAAAAGCACATAGTTAGTTTAAAAACAGGTTTTCAAACAAGTTGTAACTAATTTCAAAGCCCAAGTATTTGAACTACTATGCTGCATTCAAGTGATAGTTCAAATGAATACCCAAATGAATACTTTTCATTAATCGCCTCTTTCTATTACTTAGCTCAAATTGTCTGCATTATGGCACTAACTAGCTACCATCATCACTTAATTATCTGTCTCTCCCAATTGTTTATAAGGTCACTTGAGAGCAGGCACATTCGATTCATCTTTGTATCCCCAGTACCTACTACTGTGCTTGGAATGTAGTGGAGTCTTAATAAATATTTGTAGAATAAATGAGTAGTGATCACTGTCATTGACAGAGTGACTATTTTATTTCAGCAACCCTGCAAGGAGTCTTATGTAAATTTTATAACTCAATCTTCATGACACTCTTGCAAAGTAGGCATAAATATTTCAATATTAGAGATGAGGAATAGGCTCAAAGAGTTTAAACAGCTCACAATTAATCTGGGATTAAACCTAGGCTAAATGGATTACAAGGTCTGCTATCTTGACTATGTCTAGCTGCCTCCCTACATCAATTTATGTGAAAAAAAATACATAAATAAATGTGTTGGAAAAAACTCAAAGCGTTTTATTGAATTTTCAGTTATTTTTTGAGCTTTATAAACAGATATGAGAAAAAGGAGCAGCTTTGTCTCTATGAGAAAAAGGAGCAGCTCAGTATTTACATGCCATATATTGAATGAAAATACATGTTTGTACCTACCTAGACTAAGCAGACAAAAGGAAAATAAGAATTGGGATAATAATCTGAAGAAATGAAATAGTTGATATTGCTGTCAAATTAAAATCAGAGCTGGACAGTAACGTGGTAAAAGATTTTATTCAGGGACTATTGCAACAGGAGAAAAGAGACCTCACTGTAGTACTGGGCTCAATTCCGAATGTAGCTTGAACAGATGGAGATTTTCAGCGAAGGAGCAGGATGGGGGGTGAGGGCATGGAAAATTACTAAGAGGAAACATTGGGAGTGAGGAGGGATTGTGGCTAAACCAATGTGACAGGACTTTTGCAGACTGAAGGCCAGGATGATCAGCTATCACCTGGGGAATTCTGGGGATGTGGAATTTGATCAAATATCAAGACAATCAGATATCAAGAGTGAGGGATTCTCTCTAAACAGACTTAGCAAGATTCCCACTACAATTGGGCAGTAGAGGGTTGGGCACCAAGACTGAAGCCTAGGGGACATAGAGGAGTCAGAACTAGACTTAAGTAAAGGAGTTCATCTTGTTATCAAGTGCGAAAAATGCTCGTTATCCCCATGATTATCTACTCATTCTCTAGAATTACTTGGTATGGTGTGTGACACTGATGATATTTACAACCAATTCCCCTAAACACAGAATTCAGGTTTCAACTTTAATTTTCTGTTTCTTGGTCTATTATCTAGAGTTAGTACATTATCTAAAGTCATAGGGTAGATATTTTTACTGATGGATTGTTGATGAAAGTGTTTACTTGTGTTTTTGTGAGATCCAGTCTTTGCTTTGCATGGTGAAATCACATGTATGGGTAACATTTTATGGCTCAGTTAAGTTTCTCCAATAGTTTTTCCAAGCAATGCATTCTTAGTACCTCCTCTGAATCTAGAAAATAAAATAATACTTATATTTGTAAAACTGAATTGCAGAATTCATTATTTTATTCTTTAATTTCTGGTGAAAATGAATGAATTTAAGTAAAATAATTTGATAGACAAAATACAAAAAGCCATTGTTGATTCTACATGTAATTCACTGGCACATACTTGCTTGGATTAGTATTGGTTGAAATTGTTTCAGCTGGATACCACCCAAGAGGCTGTTCTCTTCTCACAGAGCTAGGAGCCATTTCAAGATCCTGCAAATAAGGTTTTTGCTGGTGTAACGTTTTTTATTTTCCCCAGCAAAAGGATGATCTCCTAAGTCTTCTTCATGTATATACTGCTAGCTTTTCTGTAAAGTAAGGCCTTTATTTCATTAATTTGAGAGTGCAGAATAATGTAAAATTAAACGCACACATTTTTTCCCAGTTGATTTCTAACAATCACAGACTATGTCAATTTACTTAACACTGGGCAAGAGCCCAAACGAGATTTGTTTTATAAAACTTCGTATTATTGTTATATCAAACTTTGTATTATCTTGTGATTGAGACACATCATTAGGGGCTGGAAACCAACAGGTGTCAAAAGCCCCAGAGTTGCTGTTCAATGGATATAGAATTACAGTCATGCAAGATGAAAAAGTTCCAGAGATCTGCTATATAACAATGTGTATATAGTTAACATTTCTGTACTGTGCACTTACAAATTTAGGAGAGTAGAGTTCCTCTTAGTTGTGTGTTTTTTAAAAATCCCAATCAAACAAAAAACACAACACAGAGCTATGACCAGCAGGCATGGAAGACATCCAACATTTGTGTGAGAAAGCATACTGAAGCATTACCTGTTCCCATTTGAATGCTGAGAAGGAGTTAGGGAAATAAAATAATCCTCCACTTAATAAAACTTCAGCACGTCTTTTTCATTAGAAGTGATGATTGACAGGGATTTCTTGGTGACACTGTGTGGTCCTGGAAGCAGAAGTCACTGTGTAAACAACGCTGTCCTAACAAAAGAGGATTGTTCACATGGCTGGCACTAGCACAACCTCAAGAAGATGAAAAGGCAACACACGCAATTTCCTGATTTGGGGCCAAGATGGACAACAGTGACTGTGATATTAACTGTTGGATTTCATGGATTTTGTTGAATAAATGGAATAGATTTTGTTAATTTATTTTCCTCCGTGAAAATGTTTGAAATGTATCTGAAAATATAAAATATTTTCACTGTATAGGTTGGAAAACTAGGGAAAGTTTAGGGTTCATTTAATCCCATTTAATTCCATTTAATTCTTTTCAAGTGCTTAGCGTTAAATATTACCTCTTACCTCAGTTGATAGTTTTTTAACCCTTTTTTTCAATACGTCAAAACATTTTGAAACAAATCTTCCAGACATGGTGAAAAAACCTGCTCTAGATGGTTACTTAGTGTCACAATTCACGGTGGGAACACTATAGAATTCCCCTAGGTGGTGATTTGCTGTGGTGCTACCTCCAGCTTCTATGCCCTCTGGTGATATATGAAAAAATAGACGTTTAATATAGTAATGTTTTTAGCCACAAAGAAGAATGAAGACAGTTTTGACAAGGAAGAAGAATAAGTTCTCTCCCTTAGTGTTTGATAGGGTGACTATATTAGGCTAAGATAATGGTTAGGAGACAGAGAAGGAAAAAGGGGAAAGAGATAGGATTCTAATGCACGAGAAGAAAGAAATGAGGGCAGTTGAGAACAATAACCTATGAATTTTTTCACCACTTACATACCAAGTAAATTGCATTTCCTTCTACATTATCTGGTTCTATTCCAGCGTGTTTTATTTAAAAGTTTTATCGTTCCCAATGAAAGTTTAAGTTCCTTGGAATCCGGGTCCAAGTATCTTCCATAGAAACATACTTCTCTCACTAGTTTATATTCTCCATAGGCACGTACTTGGCTGTCTTGCTCACTGCTGAATGCTGGCGTGTAGCACCATGACTGTTGCAGAGTAGATGTTCGATAAATATTTGTTGTATCTGTGAGACAATGTGTAAAAATAACAAAACTCAAGCATTATAGTGCAGTGACTGTTGCCTTAATATGTGTTTGGGATTCAGCGCGTTTGTAGAGGCAAAGCAGTCGGTTTTTTTAAAAATTAGTGCCATTCAGGATCACATATTAAATGGATATTGTTTAAAGGACTTAATTAACTAATGCTGGGGATACTGTTTAGAAATCATTCTAGAAACTAGAATAAATACTGCCAAAGTGAAACACTTTGGTTTTGATACAAAATATTGCCTTAGTTTCACGATATAAAACAAACAAAATCTTTGATGGGATTAGTAGGATTTATTTGAGTTTAAGTCAACTTTTTGTTTTACATATAAAAATGTGTGCCTGTATATTATACATATGTACATATATTTCCACATATATCTATACCTATTACATATAGCTACACATAGATATCCATTTATATGTTTAATCTCCTAAGTCTTACATCTTAATTTGCAATTGTGGGATTATTTTCCAGAACATAGAATTGTTTGTTATTTTTACTAGCCTATTTTCATGATTAAAATTCCACGTCTCCCCAGGTTTCCATGTATCAGCAGTGCCCCAGAAAGTGTTTCCCTTCCTGAGACTCTAGGGAAGCCTTGGAATGCAAATAACTTGAAAAGAGAGCCTGGCCAAAAAAAGATTTTTGAGCCTTGGTAGGGTTACTGAAGCAGGTTTTAGCAAAAACACAACTCGAAGTATGTGTGTTATTAAAAGCAGCTATTTTCATGTAAGTCCTTTGGTACTATTTGTTTTGGCTAGAGAAGTGAAAAGCTTTCTTTTAACCATGTGACCGTTATTTTGCAAGATGATAACAAACAATTCTAATATCTTTAATCTCACTGAAGAGTAACCGAAGTTATTTGATGTACCTTTTGAAATAGAAAACCAACAACTGAATCTTCTCTAACACCATGATTTTCTAATCTGTATTAAAAGCATTCCAGGTATTTTTGTAATATAATGGATTTTTCAATTACGTTGTTCATTTTCAGCACTTACTTCAAAAGAATGATGCTTTACATTTTTGTAGTTAATTTAACATATTTTTTTGTTTGCTTAAAAGGGTAGAAGTAAGACTTACCAAGATTTAAAACATACATAGCTTGGAACACGCTGAAGAGCAACATGGGAGAAACTGAGAAAAGAATTGAAACCCATAGAATAAGATGTCTTTCCAAGTTGAAGGTATGGAATTTTTGTATGTGGATATATGTGCATGTACACTAGTTTTTAAAATATGACAGTCCTGGTAAAATTGCTCCTATCTGCATGACGTGATCTAATATTAATGCCATATTGCCTGATCTATTGATGATTTCTTGCTTTAAAGAAGTTGGTTTTATAACTGAGAGTGTGTCTAAACAGGATTATTGATTCAGGCAAGTTAGTCCTAAATGGCTTTGAGGGACTTAAATGGAAGACAGGATCCTAAAAATTTCCAGGCACACATACTGTGGCAGGATTTATTTTTCTGGATCAAAGGCCATACTCACTCTTGCAGGGTTTTTAATGCAGAGAAGTGTGGGAGTCACTCTTGGAAAATGGCTCATTGCACAGAAATGCTTTGTTGATTTGTATGCAAAGATTTGTATGCAATTATCCAGCAAAACAAATGTTTTCTTTAAGCTTTAGCAACATAACAATAATTTCCTATAAGAAAAATGGCCATTTTGTCAGCTGTTCTGATGTTTTTTTCTATTTCAGAGAAAATTCTGTTTTCTAGCTTCAATGTCATTTTATATTCAAACAAAATTAGAATTTATTATAAACCAAGGGATTGAACATTTTTCTTGATCCTATAGCTAGTGCCTGCAAGTGGTTTCAAAACTAAAACACTGTTACTCATTTCCTCCCTATCAGAAGTTTGTTTTCTATTTATATATGTGTTGGGGAAATTTAAACATGTATACAAAATTGGAGAATTATGATATAAATCTAAAAAAAATAGACTTGCTTGAAATGTTATGTTAATTATGAAAAACCCTTTGTACTTCGGTTTTCTCATCTGAAAAGGGTAATAACAATATTCCTACCTTATAGGATTCTTTTATGTTTGAAACAATGACTGGAATATCGTAAACTTTCAAAAAATATTAGCTATTAATATTAACAGCATTTGTGGAGAAAAGTCAAGTGTTATTTATAAACAAGAGGTCTTTAATTTTTGATTGCTTTGGAGTTTAGCAAGGTTAGATATTGATGTGGATGTTATGACAAAATGCTGTAAGCACAAGTTTATCAGGTAAAAGTGAGAGGCAATTGCTTAATAGCAAGTTAGGTTTCTCTGCTTCTCTGAACTTAGAAATATACTCATTAAGCAAAATTCATTAGGAAGCATGAAAGGACTGTTTTCAACAAATTTGCTTTAAACTTTGTTGTTGAAATAAGTTGAAAGGGCATTATTGCTAAAAGCTAGTAGTGGCTTTATAAATATAGAGATTATTTAGCACTAGATGTGGGTCAGAATAGCCACTGATTTCTTTCACTCTGTGAATAACACCAAACAAGTAGGCCACCCATGTGTTTTAGGGAAAAAGCAATGGGGTCATGATCCATCTAATTTCCTTTCTTAACATGTTAAGTAGAATAAATTATTTTTCCTATTTTGATTTGTACTTGATTTAGTAGGACTTACTTTTAAATATAAAATCTGATTTATAAAACTATGTGAAAATAGTTTACTCTCAAGAATATGCTCTGAGAAGGTTTATAGTGGGAAGACAGAATATCCACAAATGGTATTTAATATAAAAAAATAGCTAGAGATATGGCCATACTATGCTGTAGTCAATCACAGTTTTGATTCACATTAAGATTGCTATTCAAATTTCTAGGTCCTTTTCACATAAATTTCTAAATTTCTATTTAGGTTTCCCAAAAATAATTGATAAATTTTGGCTTAGGTGTATTGTGTGGTCTGAATGTGTCCCATACAAATTCACATGTTGAAATCCTAACTTCTAAGGTGATGGTAGTAGGAAGTGGGACCTTTGAGAGATGATTAAGTCACAAGGGTAAAGCCTTCATGAATGGGTTCAGTGGCTTTATAATAGAGGACTGAGAGAGATTCATTGCATTTTCTGCCATGTAAAGACACAGTGAGAAAGATGGCAGTTTATGAATCAATATGTGGGGCCTGTAAGCCAAAAATAAAATTCAATCCTCCCCTCCCAGCCAACACTGAATGGACCTCCTCTTGGTCAAGAGCATTCCAAAGTTAACCTAAAAAACAAGTTTAGGCTGTGATGGGAAAGAGGTGTTGGACATGCCTTGTTATACCCTCCTCTCTTTTGGAATTCAGGAATAACCAACCAGCATTAACATCAACACAGACCTTAAGTCTGATAAGAAACATTTATATCTATTCTCTATGAAGCCTGCTTACCTACAGGCTTTATCTGCATGATAAAACCTTGGTCTCCACAAGCCCTTATTGTAAACAAGAAATTATTTTTTATTATTGATAATAACTCTTCCAACCAATTGCCAGTCAGAATATTTTAAAATCAAACTGTGACCTGCAAGTTCCTGCTTTGAGTTATCTTGCCCTTCATAATGGAACCAATGTAAATCTTATGTGTACTGATTGATGTACTATGTCTTCCTAAAATGTATAAGAGCAAGCTGTACTCCACCTTGGACACATGTTTTTAGGACCTCTCTGAGGCTGTACTGTAGGCATGCCTTAACTTTGGCAAAATAAACTTTCTAAATTGATTGAGACCTGTCTCAGATACTTTTGGGTTCACAAATTAGCAACCATGAGAGGATTCTGAGTGGAGGTGCCCCTGACCTTTGATAAATCTTCTATGTGTACTTGGTACCAGCCTGAGCTAACCTTATGGCTCAAACTGATAGGACAATTTGCTGCGGCCTGGGAGCCCCTACCCACTCCAGAGAATCCCCGATCTCCCTGAATTTGGTCAAGATCTACAGTTTATTTCTCTCTACAACTCCTCTTTTGAGTTTTACTTGTGTCCAACAAAGAAGGCAAGTTTTCCTGCTCCCATGACAATGGAGAATGGGCAACTCCTTTCTGGAATTTCAGCTAATTTCCAACAGGGAAGGAAAGTTTGAGCTTTTTTTTTTTTTCAGCTTCTAAGATGGTAAATAGCAGTCTTGAGCCAGGATCTCATTCCTAGATAAGTAGTGGACTTTTCTTTTTTTTTTTTTTGTCTCAGAGATTCTCTTTAATTACTAAAAATTAGAATTGACAGCCAGCTAGTCTTAATTTCTCCTTAGCATTAGAGTGCTCAGTAATTGTATTGTTGGGGTTTTTTGTTGTTGTGGTGTTTCACCCATCAGATTTGACCAACTCTACCCAACTTGGTCAAACTCAAATAAGAATTCCAAAGTATGAGCAGCCAGGCCTCTGAAGTTGCTAAAATAGCTGAAAAAATGAAAACAAACAAATTATGTACTTGGTTTCTGTTGCAGCTTCCTGTCTTAAAAAGACAATTGTGCTATCATTTTCTTTCCTTCCACCCTATTTCTCCTTCCCCCTTCACTGTCTGGTAGCAAAAAAAATCTAGAGAAGGCATCAAATGACTTGAACACCTTAAAGCACTCAGAACAAAGGCATCACTCACCCTTTGTTTCTTTGTGGAATTTCAAGAGTCATGGGCAGATTCTTCTTAAGGTCTAAAGTGTTCTTATTCAAAGGTAAATAATTTTTGTCTAATTCAGAGGTTATTTAAGGATTATATATAAAATGAGGTAAAAAGGATCAGGAAATAAGACATGTAAAGAAAGTTATAGATATAAAGAGGTATTTTTGGTAAGAAAGCTTAAAAGAAAAGAAATTTTATATGAGAAAGAATCTTGCATGATGAATTTTTGTCCCAAAATAAAATGACTCGTTGTTAAGAAAGAGAAATATTTAGGTCAAACTAGAAAGTCCAAGAATGTTGTGAATGGTCTGTGTAAGTTGTAATAAGATTAGTAAAACAGGAATTTATTAAAATGTTATGTGATTTAGTTGGCTACAATTAAAATAAATTATAATAAATAGTGTTTCTGAAAATTGAACTTTGATATTAAAAATACACTCATGTAACACTAAATAATTGGTTAGAACATGATTTATTAAAAATGTTGAGTTACTCTTAATGCAGGAACTTTTAAATTTTTGAATTCTGTAATCTGTTTCTTTTTGAAATTATTTAGATTGATATCTCAGAACCTGTGCCCTGCTGTGCTTCAGTTTTTTCTCTTTTGAGAAGGCCTAGAATGGCAACTCTCTCCTTCAACTTTTTTTGGCTCTTGTAACTTCTTATTTTTGTTTTTGTTTTTTTCTGAGGCAGGGTCTCACTCTGTCACCCAGGCTGGAGTGCAGTGGCACCATCTCAGCTCACTGCACCCTCAACCTCCCAGTCTCAAGAAATCCTCCCCTCAGCCTTCTGAGTAGCTGGGACTACAGGTGTGCACCACAAAGCCAAGCTTATTTATTTATTTATTTATTTATTCGTATTTTTTATAGAGATGGAGTTTCGCATATTGCCCAGGCTGGTCTCGAACACCTAGACTCAAATGATCTGTCTGCCTCAGCTTCCCAAAATGCTAGGATGATAGGCATGAACTATGGTGTTCTGGTCTAACTTTTTAAGTTAATAGTTGAAACTAAGAAACAGAATTTTTGAAAACAGGCAAATGAAAAATATTTTGGATCTGTTTTTGTCTGTATGTCTGTTACAGCTATATATTTATATGTGTCATGTAGAAGTGATAGTTCACTAACAATTTTTATGAAAGACCTCTAATCACTTGGCTAAAAGAAAAGTAAGTGCTTTTCAGACTGAAGGAAGCTACCTAAGATGCCTTTTAATTCATATGATCTTAGTAGTTTTGGGTAAGACTAATTTGGTAAATTTAACCTAAAAATTAGCTCCAGTAATTTAAAATCTTAAAGTCATGTTATGTTAAATTAAATAACCCCTATCTTTTTCCACTGGGAATCTGGGTTACTAAGAGTTAAAACAGTAGGAGAGTAAATGGTGTTTTTGGTAAAATTTTTAAGAATACAATGATGTAGCTTTTGCTAAAGAATTTTTTTCTAATTTAGAGACTAAGAGTTATTTTAATTAAAGATAAAAACATTATACAGATAAAACTAAATGGATAAAGAGAGAAATCAAAAGATGAGTGATGAAAAACCTTGACTCCAGGGTGGCTATGTGGTTACCTACGGTAGGGAGCTGCAGCTGAGCTACATTCAATTACAAAAGGTAAAATTCATTAGAATTAGGGATGGATTATACTCCTGGGTATTTGGCTGTCTAAATGCATAAGGAGATACAAGCTAATAAGAAACAAAAAAAGCAAAAATATTCAGTCTCTTGGTTACTGTTATCTGTAATGGCTAAATGAATGTACAAGAATGCTGGGTTGATCCTTAAGGCTGGACCAGGCCCAGATGTGTGTCTATCCTGCCCTAAGTGCAGTTGGACTGTACAGAACACTCCCAGGGCCAATGGTAATTCAGCACAGAAAGAGGGAGGGCCCCCAGGTCAGAAAGAGCTCCAGAGACCTCATGGCATTGTAGTGCAGGGTGGTGGGCCAAGATTAGGACACTGCATAAAACAGCAATCCCACTACCTCTACCTGCTCATGCCAGGAGAATCCACAACTACCTAGAGTGAGTAGGCATCTATCCAGCCTAGCAGTAGGATTGATGTCTGTCCAGCCTGGAAGAGGGGCACTAGATGACTCCCTCCCCTTTTGTTGTAAATACCATAATTATCAGATAATTTAAGTTATTCTCATTTGTAACTGCATTTCTGGTTCAGACCAGAGTCCTCTGGTATTAAAAAAAAAAAAAAGACTGAGTCCTGTCCCCATTGCTCTTCTCTTTCCCATAGATTCCCCCACCTTTCAAACTGTTTTGTATCTATTTCAAAGGAAGATATACCTGAGACTGGGTAATTTATAAAGGAAAAGGAGTTTAATGGACTCACAGTTCCACATGGCCGGGGAGGCCTCACAATCATGACAGAAGGCAAAGTAGGAGCAAAGGCATATCTTATACAGTGGCAGGCAAGAGAGCATGTGCAGGGGAACTGCCTTTTTTACAACCATTAGATCTTGTGAGACTTATTCACTACCATGAGAAAAGCACAGAAAAACTCACCCCCATGTTTCAATTACCTCCCACAAGGTTCCTCCCATGACACATGGGGATTATGGGAGCTACAATTAAAGATGAAATGTTGGTGAGGACACAGCCCAACCATATAATTCTGCCCATGGCCACTGCCAAATCTCATGTCCTCACATTTCAAAACCAATCATGCCTTTCCAACAGTCCCCCAAAGTCTTAACTCATTTCAGTATTAACACAAAAGTCCTAGCTTAGGAGCCGGTAAAATCAAAAGGAAGTTAGTCACTTCCCAGATACAATGGAGGTACAGGCATTGAGTAAATACACCCATTCCAAATGCAAGAAATTGGCCAAAATGAAGAAGATAGACACCCCATGCAAGTTTGAAATTAGTGGGCAGTCAAATCTTAAAGCTCCAAAATGATCTCCTTTGACTGCATGTCTCACATCCAGGTCACACTGATGCAAGAGGTAGATTCCCATGGTGTTGGGAAGATCTACCCCTGGGCTTTGCAGGGTACAGTGCCATTCTCCTGGCTGCTTTCACGGGCTGGTGTTGAGTGTTCTGTGGCTTTTCCAAGTGCACAGTTCAAGCTGTTGATGGATGTATCATTCTGGGATCTGGAGGGTGGTGGTGCTCTTCCCACAGCTCCACCAGGCAGTTCCCCAGTGGAGACTCTGTGTGGGGGCTTCAACCCTACATTTCCCTTCCACTCTGTCCTAGCAGACGTTCTCCATGAGGATCCTGCCCCTGCAGCACACCTCTGCCTGGACATCCAGGTGTTTCCATACATCCTTTGAAATCTAGGCAGAGGTTCCCAAACCTCCATTCTTTAGTTTTATGCACCTGCAGGACCAACCAAAGCTTGAGACTTGCACCCTCTGAAGCCATGGCCTGAGTGTACATTGGCTCCTTCTGGGTCCCATGTGCTGGGACCCAGAGCACCAAGTCCAAAGACTGCACAAGAAAACCATTTTTTACCCTCCTAGGCCTCTGGGCCTGTGATGGGAGGGGCTACCGTGAAGACCTATCACATGTCCTGGAGACATTATCCCTACTGTCTAGGTGATTAACATTTGGCTTCTCATTACGTATGCAAGTTTCTGCAGCCAGCTTGAATTTCTCCTCAGAAAATGGGTTTTTCTTTTTTTATCGCATCATCAGTCTCCAAATTTTCCTAACTTTTATGCTTTGCTTCCCTTTTAAACATAAGTTCCAATTTCAAACCATATCTTGTGAATTAATAAAATGGAATGCTTTTAAGAGCACCCAAATCACTTCTTGAAAGCTTTATTTTGAAATTTCTTCCACCAGATACCTTAAATTATGTCTCTTAAGTTCAAAGTTCCACGGATCTCTAGTGGAGGGGCAAAATGCTGCCAGTCTTTTTACTAAAGCATAACAAGAATCACCTTTGCTCCAGTTCCCAATAAGTTCCTCATCTCCATCTGCGACCACCTCAGCCTGGACTTTATTGTCCATATCATTATCAGCATTTTGGTCAAACCCATTCAACAAGTCTCTACGAAGTTTCAAACTTTCCCACATCTTCCTGTCTTCTGAGCCCTTCAAGCCTCTAGGAAGTTCCAAACTTTCCTACATTTTCCTATTTTCTTCTGAGCCCTCCACACTGTTCTAACCTCTGCCTGTTACCCAGTTCCAAAGTCACTTCCACATTTTTGGGTATCTCTACAGCAGCACTCCACTCTCTGTACCAATTTACTGCATTAGTCCATTTCATACTGCTGTGAAGAAATACCTGAGACTGGGTAATTTATAAAGAAAAAGAGGTTTAATGAACTCACAGTTCCATATGGCTGGAGCCTCATCATCATGGTGGGAGATGAAGGAGGAGCAAAGGCATGTCTTACATGATGGCAAGAGAGCATGTGCCAGGGAACTGCCCTTTATAAAACCATCAGATCTTGTGAGACTTATTCACTATCACAGAACAGCATGGGAAAACCCACCCCCATGATCCAATTACTTCCCACTGGGTCCCTCTCACAACATGTGGGGATTATGGGAGCTACTATTCAAGATGAGATTTTGGTGGGGACACAGCCAAACCATATCACATGGCAAATTTGAAGATTAAGTGCTACATGGGCACTCCAGGTGACATTAATACCACAGAATCACATCCTGATCAAATTTGCTGTCCTCATGGGTCTTATAGATGCTTAATAAAACATTGGGGTAATTAACAAAGAATAATGAGAAAGGCAAAAGGGAGTCAGAGGACTCACCCCAGAGGGTGATGAAAATATTTGGATGTTTCATAAAAAATGAAATAAATAAAATGAAAATCGATGGGATTGAAACAAAGGTTGGGTGGACCAAAGGGAACCCCTACTGGTCCTCCAACATTAAAAGGCCGCATACCTGTTTTCTGCATTTGCCCCAGATTGGGGAAATTGAAGAAACAGCAAAAGGCAAAGGTTATAATGAAGGAGCTGACATTACCTGGGGTAATGCTGAGGTAAATTAAGATGAAGATTGAAAAAAGAGCCTAAGTCCCTTGGCTCAATCCCCTGCTGGGAACTCAAATCACTTTTCACCAGAAAAAGTAAAATGGTCTGGGGGTAGAAAAGAAAAGTTCCTTGAACCAGAACATAGAAATGTACAGGTTGATAGGATTATGAAACTTGAGATGTCTACACAGCCTGTATGTCAGGTAATTTTAACTCCTTTACCTAAATGTCTTGTGAAAATTGGTATTGTATCTGATTGGGGGATGTTTCTCCTATCAAGTACTATGAAACTGAAGTCATGTAAATATTCCCTTTGAGGAATGTTAATTGAACTCACTAAATGGAAACTAGTAAGTTTGCCTGAGCCTACAGAATGTATGGTAGAAGCTGAAGGGCTAGTAGGGAACAATTCTCCACTTCATATCCCTGTGTGGAGCATTTATTAGGGCTTATGGTAAAAGACTGGGAGCACTTCCCAGTGACAAATACTGGACTAGAGAATTTCCAGTTGAGGGACATTTACGGCCTTGTTATGGAATGTTAACTGAAGCTACTCCTTTGCTAATGGAAATAATGGTGCCCTAAAGAGTTCCATAATAACTTAAAAATTGTTTACATAGGATCTTGCTACCTGAGGATGCAAAGAGGAGATACTTATGAGCAGAGAGCATTCTTTTTCCCCTAGGGCTGACTCTTAACTCTGTGAGGAGTTGCTAGATTCTACAGTGCCTGATAAACAGCTCTCATATGACAAGAACTGCTTAGCATGTGAATGGCAATTCAAGGTGAACAAAGGACATGTTGTTTGGAAGGCTGATGCTCTGGTTAAAGAGTCAAGGGAATCTTTTTCTTTTAAATTATTTATTCTTTAGAGCAATTGGGTGCAGTATGTTTTTATGAACAATTTACCTTTCTCTCCAAGTTCTCCAAAATTTGGAAACCGTGAGTATTCTGGTTTTATCACAATATAGTTATTTGCATAAGTTTAGTAAGAGTCTTTTGTTTTAAAACAGGACAATTGGAGACACTGGTTATTTTACCAAGCCTTTGAGTACAATAACATATTTTCAGGTAAATTTCCAGCAAAGCCAACTTAAAAAGAGCCTATATGGTCAGTCAATTTCTTGCTGCACTTTATGCAAGTAGTCAGGCCAAGTATAATAAGCCTAAAACTTATTTTTACACACAAATCGGTCTTACTATAATTTGTCTTTAATAGAAAAGGAGGGCTAGAGAGAGAGAAAATTTTTTTCAAAGGAAAAGTTTAACACTTGTTACTAGATTTCAGCCCCGACTTTTGTTTTTGAATGCAGATTGATTCATGAATTATTTCTTGGCTATAATAATCCTCTAAAGAATAGCAGATTATAGTTTTTCTTCATATTTTTAGTTGAATCCATAATGAAATAGCTTCTGTTTTCCATTCTGACACACAAATACTCTTTTGATTGTCAAAATATTAATGTTATTTATCTCTCCTTGATTTACTTCCAAAGAAATTGGAATCATGGTATTCTCAAGACTAGAGATGGAATTCTCTCTCGTTTGGCATCCCACTGAGCCCGATCTGTTTTTCACTGTAAATGCCCTTCTGTTAAGACTATACAAGCACCCTCCCTCTAGGCCTAAGGACTGCTGCAGAAGAGGTGGGTGTGAGAGATTGTAAGGGCTAGGTTTGAGGAAGTGAATTAGTTCAGATCATCCAAATCAAGGATGGATACACAGATGCCTAAACAGCTGGTAAAACAAAGTTTTTTGCCTTCTGAGCTATTATGTGGCATCTTTTCATCCAGCCCAATCATAAAGAATGTCATGCCTTTTGTAGAATTAAAAGAAAATAACTACTGAGAGGATAAAGGTACCTTGTGACAAAGCCTTCTGGATATAAGACTCCCAGTTATGAGTTGTGCAGATAGATATGTATTTTTAAATTTTATTTTCATTTATTTATTTCTTTTTTGAGACTCACTCAGGGTCTCACTCTGTCACCCAGGCTGGAGTGTAGTGGCGCCATCATGGCTTACTGCAGCCTTGACCTTCTGGACTCAGATGATCCTCACGCCTCAGCCTCCCAGGTAGCTGGCACTACAGCCATGCACCACCATAACTGGCTAGCCTTTTGTCTTTTTGTATTTTTTTAGAGACAGGGTTTTGCCATGTTGCCCAGGCTGGTCTCAAAATCCTGGGTATATAGATGTGAGCCACGGTGCCTGGCCAGTATATATTAAAAAATTTTTTTTCAGAACAATGCTTATGTTTTGTGTAGTTAATTGCTGTAAGGCCATAACTAAAACCAAGATTATAGTAGCTCGATGCATAGAAGTTAAAGATAAGTCAGTTTTGTAACCTGGCCTTTGCTTTTTGTTTGTTGGCTTTTTACTGAAAAAATTTAAGGGGTAATGAATGCTCGTCAATGTCTGTTCCTATCTGGCTTAGAACATTTAATTTACTATAAGTCTTTTGACTCTAAGTCCCTTGGCCATAGGGGGTCCCACCGAGGGACAGGATGGATCTCAAGTAGGCAGCCATGCCACCCCAACAATGGTATGAGACGAAATAAAAATTTGTAGATATTGTTGTTGCCTCTGGCAAATCTTAGCTGGAAGAGGGAGAATGTAAAGCAAAAATAAAATTCTGAGGACCCTAACCATCTGAATGGACCCTTCCTCTCAGCCAAAGGCATTCCAAAATTAATCTGAAAAGCAAGTTTAGGCCATGATGGGAAGGGGGGTGGGTCAGACACGCTTCATTGTACCCTCCTACCTTTTGGAGTTCAGCAAAAACCAGCCAGAACTAACATCAACACATACTTTAAGTCTGACAAGAAACATTTACATCTATTGTTTCTGAAGCCTGCTACCTAGAGGCTTTATCTGCATGATAGAACCTTGGTCCTCACAAGTCCTTAATATAACCCAGATATTACTTTCTATTGATAATAACTCTTCCAACCAATTGCCAATCAGCACATTTAAAAACTTTAAAACTACCTATGACCTGGAACCCCCTGCTTCGAGTTGTCCTGCCCTTCCAGATTGAACTGATGTAAATCTTACATGTACTGACTGATATATTATGTCTCCCTAAAATGTATAAAAGCAAGCTGTACCCTGACCATCTTGGGCACATGTTGTCAGGACCTCTTGAGGCTGTGTTATGGCCACATCCTTAACCTTGGCAAAATAAACTTTCTAAATTGATTGAGAACTGTCTCAGATACTTTTGGGTTCACAGGCATCAGCCAATCCAAATTTGCTAGTGCCTTGCTCTTGGACTTTCCAGTCTTTGGAACTATGATAATTAAATTTCTGTTGTTTATAAGCCACTCAGCTTAGGGTATTTTGTTGTAGCAGCCCAGATGGATGAAAACACTATATTTAATCTTATTCAATTTCATTTTACTCTCAGCTCTGATTTCTTCAAGATGTTTTTGATACTTACTCTGTCATTAATTCAGTAAGCTTGTATTGGGTGCCTGCTATTTGTCAGGCACTTAAGGAGCACCAGAGCCACAAGGGTAAATAACATATGGCTCCTGTCTCTGACTTGTTCACAGAATAATGAGAGAGGAACTTATAGACATATAAATAAAGAGGAACTTATATAAATGAAGTGCACTGTAATAGAGGTTGTAATGGAGTTAGGCACGCAGTAGGGTGGGAAGATAAAGAGTGAATGAATGGTTAGGGCTTACCTGGGGAGTACACAGGCAAAAGAGGCTTCACAATAGAAGTAATAAAATACCTGAGTCTTGAAAATGAATTATATATTTACCAGATGAACAAAGGGAAAAAAGGCATTATAACTGCAGCAATATTATATAAAAGCACTGAACTATAAAATGGCATGGTTAATTAACACAGCTACAGGTGGAACATTGTGTCTAAGGACAAGCAACAGGAGGTGATACTGAAATATAGATGAGACTTTGTTTACTATCTTAAAAATCAGAGATTTTTGTTTATGGGAATTACTGAAAAGTTTTAAGAAGTAGAATCACATGCTAACTATGTATGTTATTAATTCATTTAACAAAAAAAATTACAATCCAAATTACTGGAGGTGGCATGTGAAAGAGAGGTTGGAGGTAGACAAGGCTAGAGGAGACTAAATAGGATTTCAATTGTCTGAGCTAAACTGTTCATACATATGAGAGGTTTCATCATATGTGTGGTAGTTAAAGGCATGGATGGGCATGAGACATCCTAAAGAGAGCATGCATAGCAAAAGGGTAGGGAATACAAGACAGAGGCCTGAAAGTGTTGACCAAATAAGAGAAGACTGAGTAGAAATAATCTAGCGGTTAGTCAGAGATACAGGTATGCATGGGGGAGGGAATTTCAGGAAGAAAAGAGAGATCGACAGTATCAAATGACTGAGAGTCTTGGAGTAAGCTGATAATTCAGACATAGTTTGTGGATTTGGGATATTTGGGAATAAGGAAGTTTTTTATGACCTTTTATGCAGGTAATTTCAAGAAATACCAGGCTATAGCAGACTATAGGGCGGATGCAAGGTTAAACGGTACAGACAATGAGTCTAAACTATTCTTCTAAACAGCTTTGTGGTAGCTAGAGTAGCTATCCATCAAGACTGAGGGAAGGTGTTTTTTTTTTTTTTCCTCAAAAGACAAGAATTATCTTGGCTATCTTAATAAGCTAGTGGGGAAAGAAGCAATCAAGCAATAGAGTGTGAGGTTGAAAATAGAGAGAAAAGGCTGGGCACAGTGGCTCCTGCCTGTAATTCCAGTATTTGGGAGGCTGAGGTGAGTGGATCACCTCAGGTCAGGAGTTCAAGATCAGCCTGGCCAACATGGTGAAACCCTGTCTCTACTGAAAAAACAAAAGCCAGCTGGTCATGGTGGCACACACTTGTAGCCCCAGCTACTTGGGAGCCTGAGGTGGGAAAATTGCTTGAACCTGGGAGGTGGAGGTTGCAGTCAGCCAAGATTATGCCACTGCACTCCAGCCAGGGTGACAGAGTAAGACTGTCTCAAAAAAGTAAAAAATAAGTAAATAAAAAGTGAGAAAAAAGAGCAATATGGATGAACTAGAATCTCAGAAATGGGAAGAATGGATTCAACAGCAAGATTGGAGGGATTTTATTGTACAAGAAAGGGACACCAATCTTTCTAAAGACATAGGCAAATTAGAGAAGGTAGGGACAGAGGTAAGTTTGCAGGTGAAGTTGCTGATATCATTTACTGGTCATGAAGAAAGAGCATGTGGCTGGGTTGGAGACTGAGAAACAGAAAAGATTGTGAGTTAATTTGAAAGGAATATATGAAGTAGAGAATAAGTTGTGTGATTGGCTTAAGACTGGAGGTGTGGAAGGTGGAAGGTGTGAGAATTTTAAGAATTTGAGCATGCTAGCTAGATAGTAGGTCAAATGGTCTCCCAGGATGCAAATGTCATCAGAAAATATCTTTAATAGGACCAAGCAAAAATCCCTATCCCGTGTGACTGAAGACCACCATTCAAGTTGACATAAATCTATAATTTGTTCATTTTGAAGCAGTAATTAATCTACCTAACTATAGTATTACCAGTAGACAGTGCTCCTGTTTTAAAACCTCTTACTAAAAGCTATCTTTTTAAATTTAATAAACCTATCAGAATTTTAACTTTTCATATTTTTAGTAAAACCATAGCAGCTCCTGGTGATCACAGTGATTCTATCTGTGAACTCATCCCTGATGTTGTTATGGATTGCTCAACCTCACTGTTTCCTGGAACTATACCAATTCATAGGAAGTATGATTGATAAAACATATGGAAATTTATAGTATACATATTAGGCAGGCAATAAGAATAAACAGAAGTCAAGGGTCCATGTGAGCTGATTCTCCAAGGTTCAGGAAAGCTTCCCAAAATAAATGGAGTCTCATTTTTGTGTGCTCCTCCATTTACACTGCAGCTGAGAAACCCTGAAAACACTGTGTCCTGGGCTTACATGCCTTAGACACAACTGGGATTGCTGAGCTCAAGGGTTGCAGAGCATCCTACTATGGGAAGAATGAGAACATAACTCAGGTTGTTCTGGATATTTCCTTCATTGCTGAGAATGCAGAATGTTTCTGACCAAGAATTGCAAGCAAGAACAGGAAAGAGTGGGGTCGGCCAAGGTAATCTGGGGCCCTACTGTTTTGCAGAGAGAACTTAAGTGTATTTAATACCAAAATAATGTCTTTGTATAATTCTGCATTCTTTCTTTTCATTACAGTATATGTATGAGTTCTTTTGTACTTTAGACATCATTGTAGTTCTGAAGACCTGTTTAAAGTATCAGCTATGTATTACTTTGAATGACTTTGTTTCTATGTATGCACCAGTATGCTTATACAATATTGAGGCTGCAACTGCCTACAAAATTAGCCTCACTTTGAGTTTTCAAAGAGAAATCACAGTATGACAGACAAGGGGAACAAACTACATTTTACAGTTTCTTGCAGATTCAAAGGTTACTTAAGTTGGAGACAGTCAGTCTTATGGTGGAAGGCATTTTGTCAACAGACAGCAAGTATACAATTTAAAAATAAATATTTCTATGTTTTCTTATATTTTTTTCCTAGATGTTTCTGTTGGCAATAACATGTGCATTTGTATCCAAAACCCTATCTGGATCTTATATGAATTCCATGCTCACTCAAATAGAGAGACAATTCAACATCCCAACATCTCTAGTTGGATTTATTAATGGAAGCTTTGAGATTGGTAATGAATTATTTTTGCATTTCTTCTTTTTGTATTTTGTCTTATCTATGGAACATGTCTGAATTTTATTCTCCTTATTTGCTGTTTTAGGTCATTTAATCTGACTGAGTTGGATGTTTTCTAAAACTGATTAGCTAAGCTCAGAATATGCTTGGAAATAATTCATTTAAATATTACCTCGTATTAACACCTAAATATTGCCACATATCCCACCATTGTTCTTTTTATTCTAATAGTTTCTTAGTTATGCAGCACGAGTAGCAGAGTATTTACAGTATTTATATTTAAATCTATCATTTGATAACCCTAAGGGAAACTAAGGCCTCCATCTTTGTATTTAGAAGATACAAAGGTATAAGACCACCAGGCACGGTGACTCATGCCTGTAATCCCAGCACTTTGGGAGGTCGAGATGGGCGATCATGAGGTCAGGAGATTGAGACCATCCTGGCTAACATGGTGAAGCCCTGTCTCTGCTAAAAACACCAAAAAATTAACCGGACATGGTCGTGGGCACCTGTGGTCCCAGCTGCTCAGGAGACTGAGACAGGAGCATGGTGTGAACCTGGGAGGCAGAGCTTGCAGTGAACCGAGATTGCCATAGAACTCCAGTCTGGGTGACAGAGTGAGACTCTGTCTCAAAAACAAACAAACAAACAACAACAACAACAAAAACAAAGGTGGAAGACCTAGAAGATGTAGAAGATATTGTTGGAGACCAAGGAAATTGCCTTACAAATGAAAATGCAAATATTTTTCTGCTATTTGGTCTGGGAGGTTAACAATTTTTTTTTTCCAAGTACAGAGGGAAGAAAAGATTGCTTTTATATCTCTCTGAATTTATTTCAGAGGCAGCCTCTAGGGAATAATAAAGTCTACTCGTAGATTCTAATTTTTGTGGATAACTGGGAATATGTGACCACAGAGAGGAAGAATGAGGGAAAGAAGGATTTCTTCCATGAAAAAAGTTATATAGAAATATGAGTGCCACTCTTTTCTAGTTTTATAATAGCTTCCACTTTCTTCAAGGTGATAATTGCCTTTAATATAAATATATTTAAAAAATCAGGATTGAGGAGAAGCAAAACTGAAATAAGTGATTCTTGATCTTATCTACTAGTGTTCAACTCCCTTAGATCTTACCCTGTATCACCTGTGTGCTGATCCCAGTGAGAGAGTTAGAACTAACTCCATGTATAGCCCACAAATTGACTCAGTTCATAATCTAACGGAAGGTAGAGATGCAAATAATGATAACATTAATTGAATGAAGTAAGTTTGGTAGCGTAAATATATACAAGGTCTTACAGGAACAGAAGAAACATAGACTCATTTAGGGAAGACAGACTCTCAGAGGATGACTAAAAGTTTTCTAGGAGAAGAAACGAGGTTAAGCAAATGTGAAGAAAAATCCAGTAGAAGAAGCCTAAGAATGACACAGCGTAATAGACTATGTGAGGGGCAACATTCATCTTGGTAACATTGACTAGCCAAGATAAAGTTGGAAAGGATTAGGATGTGAGCCTGGAGAAATGGGCAGGGGTGAGAAATGGGTTAATGAGAGCTCTGTGTGCCTGCTGTGGCATTTACCTTTTAATCTTCTAGATGAGGGAGTGTCACTGAGGATTGGAAGGGGTAATTAACCTTTCTGTGCCAAGGACTCTTTTAGCATTCTAACACCGTACGATCGTGGAATAATAATTTTAATTGCACAAAAAAGAACTACATGGGTGCAAAGCAAGTCAGTTATATTGAAGTAGAATTACCAAAATATTAAAACAAATTTTTATATGGTAATATTTGTACTTTTAATCAACCCATTAAATAAAAAAGTTACTAATTTTAAAGTAATTATTGTGTCAATATTTTGAACTGTTTGCAACGGCCATATTGTCATCTGAATATATCTGTGACTTCTATTGCTGACAATTGGTGACAATGTTAACATTGTAGTTATGTGAGTCTGAAGCACTGGGGAACTATCTGGGCTGGAGCTATTGATTAGCAAGTAAGTAGGCGTTTGCTAAAACTAGAGAGAGAATTTATGAAGTTATTCAGGGAGAGGATATAGGATGATAATTACAATGGACAAAGAATAGATCCTGAGCTGCACAAACATTTAAGGCACAGGTAGAAGAAAAGGAGTCTTGACAATGTTAAGAGAAGGAATGGTCAGAGAAACAAGAGGGGGAACGAGGAGAAAACAGTATTATGAAAGACAAAAGAGTAGAAATTTGAAAAAAAAAAGTATCAGAGGTGTGAAAAGCATTAGAAATATCCAGTTAGATAAGGATGAAGAACTATTCCCTGGGTTTCATAATATGGAGATAACTGATGATCTTTGCCAGGGCACTAGCAAATTTAGAAGCTAGGAAGCAGTGAAGATAGGAGCGATGTTAAGGGATTAGGGAGGGGGAAAAGTGGAATCTAAGAATATGGATGAATGTTCTGGGAAGTTTGGAGAGAAACTAGAGAATATGTGTAGGCTAAAGTCTAGTTGAGAGAGAGGCTTAAAATATATATGAGAGATTTTAATTACTAGAGTAAGTGGCTGAAGAAAATGGCAGTGCCCTGGTGATGTGTTTAGTGTCAGATGGTAAGATGGGCACCCCAGCCTCTCAAACTGAAGGAATGTGGTAAAGCCTTCAGGTGGAAAACTCAAATGCCTTCATGTTCGATTGCCCCAAATTTCTTGATAATGTAGAAAATATTAACAATTTCTACAACTAGTGGGTGGTGATAGATAGCTTGAGGAGAATGATGAAGATTAGAAATACTGTGAAATTTACAAATGCCAATAAACATATCACTTAGCTTACATTTCCTCAGTCAGTTTTACAGGGAGCATTCTCCATACCTTTGAAAAAAATTACTTACCTTTCCCCATGCTTTCTCGTTGCAATTATTTCCTGACAGAGCAAGGCAGTTTAAAACACGAACTCACTCTTACATGAAGAAGGAAAGTTCTTCCTTTCTTCTCCTTTCAAAAAATAGATACGAATTTCAAACAGTGGCCTCTAGAGACACTACCTTCAACACAGATGGCTTTGGTGATAGATTTTAGAAACCTAGAGAGGTCAATGTGGCTGATATAGTTATTGACGTGGGGCACGCTCCACATAAAATAATGTACAAATGGACGTATATTTTACATACAGGGCAGACTAGAGAAAAATATAGATGGAAAGAAAAGTTTTCAAAATATATACCACTTAGAAGATTATTAACTCCTTGAGGAAAAAAATTTTTGAAATTTTTATAATCTTGAGTCATTGCAGAGGCATTCTTTATATATAGTGGGAGCAAGGTAAATATTATTTACTGAATTAAAAAATGTATGGTTGGCAAAAAACTTACTCACGTATTTGTTTTTTTCAAATCTTTACTCCACACTCTTCAAGGATCTGTCCATCAGTTGGGCCTTCCCCCATTAGTTTCTTTATTCTAAAGCTTCATCCTAAGACATGGGGATACATTTTTCATTGCTATTTTTATTCCTCAAATCCAGACTCACTGAAGACCCAGAAGAAGGGGAGGGGTCTACTAATTTTTACTTAACTACATTGTCTGATCTAGGGAAAGAAGTAGAAAAAAAAAAAATAGATCCTTGTCTTGGTCATGTTGACCAAAATGAAGGTATTTTTAAATAATGAGTTACAAAACACTCAGCTATCTAAATTTGACTTTTGCTTCTCTTTCCGGGCATAGGAGAACATGATAACGTTCTATGGAGTAGGCACTGAGAGAGAGGCCAGAGGTCACATGCAGGCTGACACCTTCTTTTGCACCTCATTTCCCAAGTCTAGATAGTCACAAATAGAGCCTTTCAAATTTCCTATAACCATTCTTTAGTCTCTTTCACTGGTTTCTCTTCTTCTCCTCTCTATAAACGTTGGTGTTTCAGAGATAGCTGTTTCTGTATCCACCTACATTGCAAAACAGAACCTTTCTTCGGGGCAGGGATTGTGTTATATTCGTTTATTATTTAATGCAACCCTAGCACAAATCCCAGTATTTAAGATAGTTGTTATGCAGTAAACACTAGAATGTAAATGATCGGGTGAGGCTGTTAATTAAGACTTTGTTCATACTTTTAAAAATGATTATTCTCAATTTTTCCTAGGAAATCTTTTGTTGATTATATTTGTGAGTTATTTTGGAACCAAACTGCATAGACCTATAATGATTGGCATTGGATGTGTGGTTATGGGCTTAGGCTGTTTCTTAAAATCACTACCTCATTTCCTCATGAACCAGTAAGTATTCCAGTCTGATAATTTTGGGTGGTCAAATTTCACTTGCAGGAAATGAAGTTCGCACTATCCTCTCAAGGAGCAAAGCTTTCCAACAGCATAGAGCACTGTAATGGGAAGGGGAAGATGCACATTCTGTTCCGTCTGTCTGTTTGGTGCTTTTGGCTGCCTCACTTCCACTTACGTAGTCAGTTTTGTCAATTTACACAATGGGGATTTGACACCTTTTCTTGTGGAGTTGAGTCTGGTGAAAAGATTCTCAGGACCAGCCAAAACTTGGGATTATTCCCTTCTCAGGACCATGTAAATACTTCTAATTATAAAGAGGTTCTGCTTAATTGCAGGTCACCAAGGGACAGACCAGTCTGAAGGTTGATTTTTCTTTTAATTTTTACCAAAGTAACTATGTACAAAGTCATAAAAATAGAAATGATACAAAAAGGCTTATATTGACAAAAAGTTCTCCCTTGTCACTTATTACTGCTTTCCAGAGGCAAGCACTTATAACTTTTAGCTGTTTCTTCTATTAGCTTCCAATTTCTTTCTTTCTTTTTTTTTTTTTTTCTGTTTTTCTGTTTTTATTATTTATTTATTTATTTATTTTGAGACAGAGTCTCTCTTGCTCTGTCACCCAGGCTGGAGTGCAGTGGCGCGATCTCGGGTCACTGCAACCTCCGCCTCCAGGGTTCAAGCAATTTTCCTACCTCAAGCCTCCCGAGTAGCTGGGACTACAGGTATGCGCCACCATGCCTGGCTAATTGTTTGTATTTTTAGTAGAGACGGGGATTTCACTGTGTTAGCCAGGAAGGTCTCAATCTCCTAACCTCGTGATCTGCCTGCCTCGGCGTCTGTTTTTATTTTTGTAGAGATAGTCTCGCTCACTCTGTCGCCCAGGCTGGAGTGCAGTGGCGCCATCTCCTGGCTCACTGCAACCTCCGCCTCCCGGGTTCAAGTGATTCTCCTGCCTCAGTCTCCCGAGTAGCTGGGATTATAGGTGTGTGCCACTACACTCAGTTACTTTTTGTATTTTTAGTAAAGATGGGGTTTCCCCAAATTGGCCAGGCTGGTCTGGAACTCCTGGGTTCAAGCAGTCTGCCCACCTCAGCCTCCCAAAATGAGGGATTACAGGCATGAGCCACCTGGCCCAGTCTTGCCTCTGTATTTCTAAGTAAATGTTATTCTATTAGTGTTGAATCCTGGCATACCCTGCTTTATTGCATTTCACTTTATTGCACTTTGCAGATACTGCATTTTTCACAAATGGAAGGTTTATGGCAACCCTATGTTGAAGATTAGAATCATTTTTCCAATAACGTGCTCACTTTGTGTCTGGGTCACATTTGATAATTCTTGCAATGTTTCAAACTTTTGCATTATTTTTGTATCTGTTATGGTGATCTGTGATTAGTGATCATTGATATTACTAATGTAATTGTTTTGATGTGCCACTAACTTATGCCCATTTAAGATGGTGATTTATTTATTTATTTATTTATTTTTTTTTTTAGAGCTACGGTGTCACCCAAAGTGGGGTGTAGTGATGTGATCTCACTCACTGTAGCTTCGACCTCCACAGGCTCAGGTGATCCTCTCACCTCAGCCTCTCGAGTGGCTGAAACTACAGGCACGTGCCACCATGCCTGGCTAATTTTTGTATTTTCTTTTTTTTGGTAGAGACAGGATTTTGCCATATTGCCCTGGCTGGTCCTGAACTCCTGGGTTCAAGCAATCCGCCTGCCTCAGACTCTCAAAATGTTGGGATTACAGGCGTGAGCCACTGTGCCAGTCTTAAGATGGTGAACGTTATCAATAAATGTTGCGTGTGTTCTGACTGCTCCACTGACCAGCCATTGCCCCATTTTTTGCCCTCTCCTTGGGCCCGCTTATTCTCCTAGATACAAAAATATTGATATTAGGCCAATTATTACAATAACTCTATTGTGGTCTCCAGGTGTTTTAGTGAAAGGAAGAGTTGCACATCTCTCACTTTAAATCAAAAGCTAGAAATGATTAAGCTCAGCGAGGAGGGCAAGTTGAAAGCCAAGAGAGGCCCAAAGTGAAGCCACTTGCACTAACTAGTTAACCAAGCTGTGAAAACAAAGAAAAAGTGCTATTTCAAGGAAGACACACATGATTAGAAAGTGAAACAGTCTTATTGCTGAGATGGAGAAAGTTTGAATAGTCTGAACAGAAGATTAAGCCAGCCACAGCATTCCCTTAATCCAAAAGAGCAAGGCTCTCTCTTCTATTCTACGAAAGTCAAGAGAGATTAGGAAGCTGCAGAAGAAAATTTTTAAGCTAACAGAGGTGGGTTCATGAGGTTTAAGGAAAGATCTTAGCTGTCTTCATAACATAAAAGTGCAAGGTGAAGCAGCAAGTGCTGATGGAGAAGCTGCAGCAAGTTATTCAGAAGATCTAGCTAAGTTAATTGATGAACGTGGCTACACTAAATAACAGATTTGCAATGTGGATGAAACAACTTCCTTCTTCCTTCTTCTCCTCCTCCTCTTCTTCTTTCTCCTTCTCCTCCTCTTCTTCTTCTCCTTCTCCTTCTCCTTCTTCTTCGTCTCATGCTGTTGCTCAGGCTGGAGTGCAGTGGCATGATCTCAACTCACTGAAACCTTTGCCTCCTGGGTTCAAGCGATTCTCCTGCCTCAGCCTCCCAAGTAGCTGGGATTACAGGCACCTACGACCACACCTGGCTAATTTTTGCATTTTTTATAGTGATGGGATTTCACCATGTTGGCCAGGCTGGTCTCAAACTCCTGACTTCAGGTGATCTGCCTGCCTCGGCCTCACAAAGTGGAAACAGCCTTCTTTTGAAAGAAGATGCCACCTCGGACTTTCAGAGATAGGGAGGAGAAGTCTTTTCAAAATATTACTGCTGATTGACAATCTAGAAGCTCTGATGGAGATATACATGGACATGAATGTTGTTTTCATGCCTGCTAACACAACAGCCATTCTGTGGCCCATGAATCAGGAGTAATTTGGACTTTCAAGTCTTACTATTTAATACGCACAGTTTGTAAGGATATTGCTGTTATAAGTAGTGATTCTTCTGATGGATCGAAGTAACATAAATTGAAAACTTTCTTGAAAGAATTCACTATTCCACATTCCAATAGGAACAGGAGAGGAGGGCAAAATCTCAGCATTAACAGGAATTTTGAAAAGTTGGCTCAAAGCCTCTTGGATAACCCTGAGGGGTTCAAGATTTTAGTGAAGGAAATCACAAGACTTTAGTGGAGAAAGTCACTGCAGATGTGGTGGAAAGAGCAAAAGAACTAGAATTTAAAATGGAAACTGAAGATGTGACTTAATTGCTTCAATCTCATAATAAAACTTGAATAAATGAAGATTTTTTGTTTATGGACAAGCAAATAATGTGGTTTCCTGTGATGGAATCTACTACTGAGCAAGATGCTGTGAACACTGTTGAAATGACAGCTAATGTTTTAGAACATTACACAAAGTTAGGTGATAAAGCAGCAGTAGGGCTTGTAAGGACTGACTCCAGTTTTGGAAGAAGTTCTACTGTGGATACAATGCTATCAAACAGCATTATGCGCAGCTAGGCGTGGTGGCTCACGCCTGTAATCCCAGCACTTTGGGAGGCCGAGGCGGGCAGACCACGAGGTGAGGAGGTTAAGACAATCCTGGCTAACATGGTGAAACCCCATCTCCACTAAAAATACAAAAAAATTAGCTGGGCGTGGTGGCGCGCACCTGTAGTCCCAGCTACTCGGGAGGCTGAAGCACAAGAATGGTATGAACCTGGGGTGAACCCAGGAGGCGGAGCTTGTAGTGAGCCGAGATCCTGCCGCTGCACTCCAGCCTGGGTCACAGAGGGAGACTCCGTCTCAAAAACACACAAACAACAACAACAAAACAGCATTATGTGCTACAGAAAAAATTTTTGTGAAAGGAAGAGTCAGTTGACACAGGACACTTAATCATTGTCTTGTTTTAAGAAATTTCCACAGCCCCGCCAACCTGCAGTAGCCACTGCCCTGATCAGCCAGCAGTCATCAACATGGAGGCTAAAGCCTCTACCAGCAAAGTGATTATGACTCGCTGAAGGCTCAGATGATTGTTAGCATCTTTTAGCAATAAAGCATTTTAAATTAATGTGTGTACATTGTGTTTCAGACATAATGCTATTACACACTTAATAGGCTACAATATAGTGCAAACATAACTTTTATATGCATTAGAAAATTTAAAAATTCATGTGGTATTCACTTTATTGTGGCAATCTGGAACCAAATGTGCAATGTCTCTGAGGTATGCCTATACATTAGTATTACACAATATGTATTGAATTCCTACCATAAAATCATTTTTACTATTTACATTTGTATAATTATGTAAATCTTTTTTACCATTGAACCATGCGCTTTTCATTCTTTACTTATATGACTTTTTATTTTCCCTAGATTTAATAATTACCTCATTTTATCATATGGTTAGCTTTCTTTATATTGTTCACTGATTCATCACCAAATTCTCCACTGGTAGGGCAAATGTCTCCTCAATATTCTTATCCCATATCATAGCGTTTGATTTTTGTCTTGGAGATTCCTCACATACCACTTTCAATTCTCCATCTGCAATCTGAACTTGGAATTCTCTAGGCCTGCTGCATTGCTGTTTCCGTGGAATTTTCCCTCATTATTATCCTTGAGACTTTGCTTTTTAGCTGTTTCATACATTCAGTTATTCATTTTCTGGATGTCGTGTCTCCTGCTTTTCCTCTTTCCTCTTCACTTGTTTTTGTGAAGAAAATAATCTAATAGCTTTCCAAGGAAGTGTACAAGGGAAGTATAAAATATAAGACTTTGTACATCTGAAAATATTCCTATTTTACTCCCACATTTGATTGTTACTTTGGCTAGGATAAAATTCTAGATTGGAAATATTTTCCCTAGGGATTTTGAAGACATTTTCCCAATGTTTTCCAGCTCTACCTAACACTTGTAATCAACACTTGACACAGGAAACCTGTAATCAAGTGTTATTACTCAGAATCCTATGCCATTCTAATCTCTGTGATCAGCTTTCTTTCAATGGAAACTATTGGAATTTTCTTTTAAGCTCCAAGTCCAACATTCATGATAATTGTGTTGGTATAAATCTGTCTCCTCCATTGTGCCAGGAGCCTTCAATCTGGGCATTTGGAAAAGTTACTTTTGTTATTTCTTTGATAATATCTCCCCTTTACATTCTCTCATAACACTGTTTTCTCTTCCTAGATCTTCTGTTACTTGAATATTGGACATTCTGTATTAACTTTATGTTTTCTCATCTTTTATCCCTAATTTTTTGTCCTCTTGTCTTGTTACTTTCTGGGAGATTTAATTTTATTTTCCATGTCTTTGAATGACTTTCTAGCTTATGCTACCACATTTCTAATTTTCAACAGCTCTTGTTCTTTGAATGTCCCTTTTTAAGGAACATCTTATTTTTCTTTCAAGAATGTATTATCTCTTTCCATCTAAATTTTGTTCATCTTTCTTCTTGGTCTCTGGCTCCTCCAAGTGTACCGTTTTTTTATTTGTTTGTAGCTGTCTTCACTGTTACAGACTTCTTTCATATATCTGGTGGTCCTTTTTATCTATTCACACTTAAGAGGGAGGAACAGCAACAACAAGAAGCCAGCTGGAAGTTCTGTATACATGTGTAGGACTTGGTTAAAGGAGGACTTCTTTGTAGAGTCATTGAGCAGGGACTGGCTGTTTTGCAGATGGCTCAGAATTGCACATAACCTGTTATCCTAGACGGGGATTCTTCAGTCTGTTGCTTGGGAGGTAGAAGCTTAGCTACCAGCCAAATGCAAGTGGGAATCTCACTGTTTAATATGTAGATATGTAGATTTTTTTAACTTAATACCCCCAATTTTTTTGCATTGCCTTTCTATGTTCAATGTGCCTCTCCAGACTCTGGAGTCAATGGACATTTTCAGTTGGAGTGGCAGGGAATGTCTCTGGGAGTTTAATGTTTCTTAAACACACTTTAAACCAAAGTGTTTGCACTCTTCTGTGTTTTGGACCATACTCACTTTTGCATTTAAGTATCTTGCCTGAATGTTCCTGGGCTTTGCAGCATTGCTCTCTTGCAGGCACTTACAGTTGCACTTCTCATATCTTCTATTTCAATGACCACTCAGGTACCTGCTTTTCCATTTTCAAAATTATGTTGAGCTCTCTTTTATTGTAAAATTCCCTACTTTTTTTTCCCTTGTGGAATTATGCCTTTTTCTATTCTGTTTGAAAATCTGTTTACTGTCATTTTGCTGATGCTTTGGGAATGAATAGACTTTGAGTTATTGGATTTTTAGTGGATAAATTAACAAAATATATTTTCTCTTTTAAAGTATTTTTGAAGGGATTAGAGTTTCTAAGCAGAGTCTTTCCTTTTCTTTTATTTCTTAGCCTACCCAAAACAATGTTAAGTACCATTCAGCTACTATTTACATTTCTTTCTACCACCTGCCAAAGGTGTTATTTCCTTGCGGTTGTCATGTCTCATAGGATTAAAGCCTTTGTCTATAGTTCACAGTCAAACTCTTTGGGCATCACTGAGCAATTGTTGTAAGGGGAAGGTACTTTGAGACTTATTATACCCTATAGCACAGAAATTAAGACTATCAGTGGCATTCAAGCATAACACTCTAGCTTTTGTGCAATTCAGAAGGGCAAGTTTTCTTCTGGCTACCTTATCTGATAGAAACACAGAAAACAATCCAGCATTATTTCTAACAGAGACTTCATTGAATATACTTTTTTCTTTTTTTCCATTCTTGCAGCATGTAATTTACTTTCCGAGGAAAAGCATGTGGATCTTGTGGTAATTTGCTTAAATTAAATGGTCATAGTTTATTAGTCCATTTGTTCTTATGAGAAGAGAAAAAGTCATTACATTATGTGTCATGGTGATTGAGATTCTCTTAAGGCCTCTCATTATGATGGACAAATATTTTGTTTTTCTTAGAGGTTTATGAAACGCATGGAGGAATTATTGTAGGATTTCTCAGAAACTGGAGGTTTTGCTGCTTCGGAGCAAACTTTAGAGAATGCCAAGTTGAAGACTTGTTTTGTTGTGTTATTCCTTCCAAAGCATTTATCTTCTTAATTATACATTATTAAATCTCACATTTTTTAAAGTTTGTGTTCCTTATCTCATAATAATTATTTCCAGGAAATGATAACCTAAAAATCAAAGAAGGTTTATGTTTGATAATCTAAAGGTAGATCATCCACAGGCAGATTATTGAAAGCTAAGTGTAAAAAGATTGTACATTTACAGAAAGTGGCAAGTTTTTTGATGATATTAACTTGTAATAACTTGGATGCCAAAGATGAAAAGACATTTTTGCTGGATTTGAATGTTGTATTGTATAGGAAGCAGAAGGTAACAATCTGTACATTGCCCACATTGTCCTCATTACTTCCTTAAAATAAATATATTTTCCCTGTGTTTATACAGATATGAATATGAATCTACAGTTTCAGTTTCAGGCAACTTGTCCTCAAACAGTTTCTTGTGTATGGAAAATGGAACCCAGATTTTAAGACCAACGCAGGATCCATCAGGTTGTCTACTTCATTGTATTGATTTTTGTTCAGCGAACTTATAACTGAACACTTTCTGCTGAGGGGCCTGAATGAGATATTGCTTGAGTTAGATAATTAAACAAAGATATATTCTCTCTCCAGGAACTTCCAAAGGAGTTACAATGGGGAATAAGAATAGCTAATAATAAAGAATGTTATTTTTCTTATATTTGAATGTATTTATTAAGAGTTCCTTGTTGATTTATTAACATGGTTATTTAACAATCAGTCAGAGGGCCAGGTGCATTTACTCCCAAAGTAATCCCAGCACTTTGGGAGACTGAGATGAATGGATCACCTGAGGTCAGAAGTTCGAGACCAGTCTGGCCAACATGGTGAAACCTCACTCTATTAAAAAATACAAAAATTAGCCAGGCATGCTAGTGGGCACCTATAATCCCAGCTACTCAGGAGGCCGAGGCAGGAGAATCACCTGAACCCAGGAGGCGGAGGATGCAGTGATCCAAGATTGCGCCATTGCACTCCAGCCTGGGCAACAGAGTGAGACTTTCCTCCAAAAAAAAAAAAAAGAGTCAAAGACATCTATTCAAGGATTACTGTCAAGTTCATTCCACAGAGGAAAATGTCTTAGAAGGACGGATTTATGCTGATGATTTGGTGTATATGATTATGTAAATAGGAACTAGAGACAGAAACAAAGTTCAAGAGATTTGTGTTCTATCACTGATCTTTAATAGCAGGAAAAACAGGCAAGTACACTATAGTTCTGAATTACTCTATTTCCTTTCTATCGACTTAGGAACTTGTCTTTCTGCTCTTTTTTTTTTTTTTTTCTCTACTGGAGATAGTGCTTTAAAATTCTACACAATAGTAGTACTTCTTTCAGCTGCCCATAGCTCTAGGCACCAATGTATTGACTTCTGTCCCTTCTGTCCCTTCTGCTATGAGGCTTGTATAATCTTCTGGTTATACTTGGTCTGGAGATGACTCTGATGACTCAACATTTTTATGGGGACATTTTTATTCTGGATTCATGTTCATGGAAGTTGCGGTAGTCCACAAGGGTGGGAATTTCATGATCATCATTGAATCAGGAAACCAAAACAGTTTCAAAAAGTTGAAAAATATCTGTCTCAGAAGAAACCAAAGAACCCCCATGGGGGACACAATGGAAAACAGTGATATTAACAGTGGCCTGTGTTCTCTTCCTGAGCTGGCTATTGCCAAAGACTGACCCAGCTGCTAGTCGGCTTCATTGTGGATAGAGCAAAACCTTCCCATTCTGGCACATCTCCAGGAAGGTGGATTGATGCTTTCAATTTTGCCCTAGAATAGGCCTAGAGTTTGCCTGTGATCTGTAGACACAAATCACTTTGCGCATCACACAAAAAATCTGAATACCCAGAAATAGAGACTATTATTTTCTGACTGGAAATAACAGAGAGATAGTGCTCACAAGAAATTCCTGGACCCAGCTGTGGTCAGGACCTCACAGTCTCACCTGGCCAATTTACAGGAGGTGAAGAGTGCATTGACCTTCACTTGCCTGAAAACGGGACTCCACAGAGCTTCCTCCCAGCTTATCAGCTATTTTGGCCTAGAACATAGATGGCAAAGAGATTGACATAATTCTTCAGAGATCTCCCTATCTTTCTCACTTTCTATTCCCTTTGGTCTAGTCTTCGTTACTGTACTAAGTAGCTGTGGCTCCACGGATTGGGGTGGATTTCTGTATTGAAAGTTATTTGGTTGTTACAGTATACAACATGCTCTGTAGAGAACCTATGATGAATACCCAGTTAAATATTTTTAGTTTCTATGAAATAATTAGAGCTGTAGAGAATTCACGCTTTAGCGAACTTTTGTTTAAATCTTATAAATATAGTACCAATTCTAGAGAAAGATATTTTTGTGTTTTTGTCTCCCCAACGTTGGATAGGAATGGGGAAGCACTTGTAGCAGCTGAATGAGTTCGGGAGTTACTGAGAAACTGAATCTCTGTAGAGAATTTAAAAACCTTGATTTTTAATGTTTGCCAATTTCTGTGATGCAACACTGCTATGAAACTACCAATGAGGTGTCACTGAACACCTCGGGAGGTGTGCATATTCATCTCTCCCAACTCAGTAGGGACTGGCTCCAGCATATCACTTACACTTGTCCATACTCAAGTCCACTGTCAGAAAATGCATTAGGGGTGCCCCAAGAAGTCATTGCTGGAATAGTAATATAAATCATTGACAAGGGGCCATCGTCATATAACTGTGAAATGCCTACAGAAAACATAGAATTAATATTACTGACACTTTATAGTCAATGTGCTAACGTCATGTCTTTTTTCTTTAATGCAGAGTGTACAAAGGAAGTTAAATCATTAATGTGGGTGTACGTCTTGGTAGGCAATATTGTACGTGGAATGGGCGAAACTCCCATCCTGCCTTTGGGTATTTCCTATATAGAAGATTTTGCCAAATCTGAAAATTCTCCTTTATATATTGGTAAGTTTTGAAAATCTACCTTAGCTTCTTTTCAGAGCAATAAGTTCGTTGAGGTTAGAAATGAATTATACTTTGTAGTCTTAGTGATTTCCACAATGATGAGTAGAGTGTCTTGGCATAGTTGGCCTTTCATAAAAGTTTGTTGAATGGAGATGAGATATGCTAAATGACAATGAGCTACTTTGTTAATAAATCTACTTTTTACTATTGGAAATACCACAAATCTAGTGCTCCTGGAGGTGACCCTTTCATTTGCTTTGCACCACACTATATCCAATGTGTTAAGAGACTTACCAATGTTTTCTCTAAAATGTTCCATGAAACCTTTCTCACTATTTTCACTACCTCTGTTTTTGTTGAGGTTCTCATTACTTTGTCTGTAGGTTCTCTTTATTAATTATTTTCTCTTCAGTATTTTCTTTTCTCAGTTTTTAAGAAACGTTCCTGCAATATATTTTTTCTTAAGCATTATTTTAATCATGTCTTCTCTACTATATTTATGACACATATAAGCTCCTCATTTATTAAATCTGATCTCTCCACTTATTACTCACGGCTCTGCATGACATTCACTTACTTAGTTTCTATATAGTTTCTCTTCATCATGATCTCTCCATATAGTCAGGCTTCTTAATATTTTTCACAAATACATCTTCATCTTTTTGTTTATGTTTCTTGAAATTACCGTTTTAAAATCCATGTAGGTCACCTGGCACAATAGCCAACTTAAGACCCACTTTCTTGTGCTGCCTTCCAATCTCTGAAATATTCTTAATTTATTATGCATGACTTGCTTATATGTTTTGTTATTCTATCAATTGTTGGTCATAAACTCATTACGTTTAGTATAGGGACATTTTGCCATTAATGTATGTAGGCATATCTTTTAAAACTAGAAAAGTCAAAGAGGGTGAGAGAAGATGGAAATGATTTATACATAATCAAGATGGATGAAAATATTGAGGAATCATTAACCTAAATGACTTTTGACACATTTTGGCAACTCACTAATTTTGCAATAATCTTTTCCAGTGATTTTCTATTCAGTCCTTTTAACTTCCTTCACACACTTATATTAAAAGAATGCAAATACTCTCCTACAATAAATTAAAAAACACCTTGCTATGATGTCTATTTCTTTATTCAACAAATACTACGGTGTATTGTATATAAACATAGCTGTGATGATCTCTAATACATATTAAAATGAGGATGGTATGGTCCATGTAAGGTTAGTAAATAAAGAACTACATAATTATTAGTACTATATATATAGTGTGTGTATATATATGTATATACATATATAGTGTGTGTTCATGTGTGTATCCATAACCAAATAACTATAAATCAAATAGCTCTACACCAAGAAACAGTTCCATGTATGGCTCTGGAGTTTAGAAGAGAACACAAAAGCTAGGTTAAAAGTTGGAGAATCGACCAGGTGTGGTGACTCATGCCTGTAATCCCAGCACTTTGGGAGGCCAAGACAGACAAATCACCTGAGGTCAGGAGTTCAGGACCCACCTGATCAATATGATGAAACCCCGTCTCTACTAAAAATACAAAAATTAGCCGAGTGTGATGGCATGCGCCTATAATCCCAGCTACTCGGGAGGCTAAGGCGGGCAGATCATCTGAAGTCAGGAGTTTGAGACCAGCCTGTCCAATATGATAAAACCCCATCTCTACTAAAAATACAAAAATTAGCCAGGTGTGGTGGGTGCCTGTAATCCCAGCTACTCGGGAGACTGAGACAGGAGAATCACTTGAACCCGGGAGGTGGAGGTTGCAGTGAGCTGAGAGTGTGCCAGTGCACTCCAGCCTGAGCAACAAGAGCGAAACTCCGTCTCAAAAAAAAAAAAAAAAAAAAAATTCGAGAATGATCTATAGAGAGGTAATAAATGAAATCAAGAGGGAGAAATGAGGTTGCTGTGGAAGACCGTATATATACTGAGAGACATTAGGATAAAATACTGGGAAAGATTTCTACTTAGTAAATAGAATAGGAGAAAGGAAAATCAAAGAAGGAATAATCATAAGAACACAATGAAACAATACATGTCTAGTTTAATGAAAGTCTTAGGAAGAAATGTGAAAATAATCTAGAAATTATTGGCCAACAATGTCAAATAACCTAGAAAGCAAGGAAGATGAAGACCAAAAGAGAGCACTAAATTAGTGACAACGAGATCACTGGGGCTACCTGAGAGGATCTGGGGGAGAACGTAAAAGGATTTGAGTAAAGTGAGTGAGAGGTGAGGAAGTAGAGGCAGAGAGTATAGTGAAAGGAGAAAAAGCAGGGTGGATTTGAGATTTTGTAAAATCACTGGCTATGGGGAAATTGAACACACACAAGAGAGGGAGTGTTTGGTAGAGCAAAACCTTAGAGAAGATAGAAGGGGTTGGAACCAAGAAGTTAGGTGTGTATAGGGTGGGTTCTCTATAGAACCATGGAGAAGGCAGAGATAATAGGCAAAGCCAAATTTTGAAGTGAACAGGAAGAAAGTTGAAGAAGCTCGTGTCTGGATTTTCAGAGATCAGGGAGGGTTCAGCATAGGTTCTGAATTGTAGACAAGTGATGAGACAGCTGATGATGATATTTTAATAGATAAGAATTCAAATGAAGACAGAGAGGACTGTTGGACATGGAAAATAAAAATGTGGGAGAAAAGGAAGGAGAACATGATAAAATCAAAGAGTTGTGTATCATATAATAATAATGAGGACATAGCCAGAAGGAAGTTTCAAGTTGCAGATCTGAGAGAAACTTTTTTGAGGAATGTGCCATGAGAAATCCATTATAAGATGGTATTGCTTCAGAATTCCTCCCAAAACATGCCTGGGGGACGAATTAACAGGAGCTTGGTTATATCATGACCTAGTCGATGGCATGATCCCAGCTGGGACTGCCTGTGCTGCTACAGCAGATCTCTGCCTGTGACCCAACATGAAAGAGAATTTGGAGGCCAGGGAAAGTGGCTTTAAATTATGAGGTTTCTTTTT
Organism: Trachypithecus francoisi; assembly: GCF_009764315.1. Classification (NCBI taxonomy): domain Eukaryota; kingdom Metazoa; phylum Chordata; class Mammalia; order Primates; family Cercopithecidae; genus Trachypithecus; species Trachypithecus francoisi. The sequence goes on from NW_022681456.1 coordinate 110,130,852, forward strand.
CAACATTTGCAGAAACAACTGTCACTTATATGTACATCAAGCTTAAATTTCATATAAATTGTGTATCTAGTCAAAAGTAACCAAGGCAAAAACATTCAATCTTCAGGCTTTTCATGGACCTAGAACCCTTTATGTGGGCATATAACTGTACTATAACCTTATACTTTTATTTATTTTTAGGGCTTATAGAAACAGGAGCTATTATTGGTCCTTTGATTGGACTTTTGTTGGCATCATTCTGTGCAAATGTTTATGTTGACACTGGATCTGTGAACACAGGTAATTCAATAAAATCTATTTGTACAGTGTCTAGAGTATACAAAGCTAGAGTATATGTCTAGAGTATGTATACAAATATACTCAGGTATATTATTACATATAGTCATGGCCTTACTTGACCTTCAATTTGATAAATGATCTCCACTTTAAAAGTGAGAAACTCTAGTGGAGGAATTTAAATAACTTTTCAAATATTCCAAACCAGAAAACAGTGGAGCAAAATAAAATGCTAATCTGACACAGAATCACATGCTCTTTCTACTGCACTTCAACTGTATTTCTTGGTTTTACAAAATTTAGGCATGTAGGTTTGAATTTATTTCAATTAAGCAATCATTCGTTGATGATGAGATAGAACTTGCAGCTGTTTAGTTAATACCTGCTTTTAAATCCCTTACACGATAGACAGATAACCAGCCTAATTTATTACTAGACAATATTATAACACCATGTATTTTTAGAAAAATTTTATCAGTGTCTGAATTGTAAGCCAATTTTATACTTGGTTAGGACCTGATAATTCTAATTTTAAGAATTTTCTATACTTCATACAGAAAATACTGACTTAAGCTAATAAAAGTGTGTATATTTTTTTACAGATGATCTGACCATAACTCCCACTGACACTCGTTGGGTTGGTGCATGGTGGTTTGGCTTTCTGATCTGTGCAGGAGTTAATGTGCTCACTGCCATTCCTTTTTTCTTTTTGCCCAAAACACTTCCAAAGGAAGGACTGGAGAATAATGCTGACATCATTAAAAATGAAAATGAAGACAAACAAAGAAAAGAGGACAAGAAAGAAAAATATGGAATCACTAAAGGCAAATATACATATTTTAAATACTATGAAATTGACCTTTTATTTCATACAGATATGTCTGTATTTTAGTCTAACACTATGATATGCTATCCTGTGTTGAGACAATTTGTCATCAACAGTCACCAGTCAGTAATACCTAACTAGTCCTTTTCCTCCTATGGTACTACTTGAAAAGAAATAATATAATTTGGAAGCTGAATTATTTCAGATTAGCATTCATGTAAACTTTTATGTCAGTCTTGGCACTCTCTCTCTCTCTCAGATATCTATATCTATATCTATGTCTATATATATCTATGTTCTCTGTAAAATGGGTTTTTTGAGCAAATGAGACTATATGTATATATATGAGACTATATACATATAGTCTCATTTGCTCAAAACCATTTTTCAGAGAACATAGGTTAAGTTGAAACAAAATGAACAAGCAAATTTAAACTAAGAACAAAAGTAGGAAAGAGTATACTCTAATCTTAATAGGTAGTATATTTTGTAACCAATGTGTTAGTTTAATCATGAGCTTCGTGGAAGTTAAAGCAGAAAGAAAAAAAAAAAAACATGATCAGTGACCCACCTCTCTATATTTGGTAGAGGGAAGAATAATTATGAATAATTTATAAAAAGAAATATAAAACATTTTTAAAAAGAAATTATAATAAAAAGGAAAGAATTATTTATAAAAATTTATAAAAAGAAGCAGTTCTCCAAGGAAGAAATTGTAGAAAAAAATAAAAAATGATCATATGATGTATGATATAGGTAATACTGAGCCACATAGTGGTTTTCCAGCAAATGAAAGGGTAAATTTCATGTAACTTTTTTTTTGGTACAGAACCTCAATAAAAGCTCAAAGCGTAATTTACAGTAGGGTTTTCTGTGGGAAACTCAACTAAAAAAGCCTCAGTATTTAGTACTCAAGAGCACTGATGCTCAAACTTGGCTGCACATTGGAATCACCTAGGAAATTTTAAAACTGATTGATGCCTGGAAGTTCTGTAGTATTCCCAAAAGGTCTGATTTAGTTAGTGTGGATGTGTGGCCTGGGTATTGGAACTTAAAAATGTTTATTTGATGGATGGTGAGGGGCTCAGTTTTCTGTCAAATGGGGATAAATTATTGTTGTGTGAAGGTGAAAGACATTCTAGCATACATTATTATTAATACTGATACTAGTATTAGTACTTTTATTGTTGCCATTGCTGTTTCTATCATCACCCATAAGTTACAATGTCAATTTGCAAGGAAATTTTCTTAACAATTATAAATGCTCTTAAATCACAATTGAGCATAATTTAATACATCTTGGGTCATTAGGAGCCAATCTTGCAAATTCTCAGAATCATTCTGATGATATTAAAAATTCTTCTTAAAGGATTATTATGGACTGATAGACCTCTTGTGGTCTGCAAGATCAGTTCCATTTTCAAAATCAGGAAAGAGTTTAGCTTGTTGCAAGACATAGAAAACAAACTTGTGCTTCTGAAACTCATCTATTAGGACAGGGATGTCAACAAACATGGGTGACTTAAAAACCTTCAGAGTCCAGACAATAACTCTCTCTCCTGTCGGGTACCCTATTCATAAATATAAATTTTACAATTATAACTCATTTGTTTGCATTAATCTGTGTGTCTTCCTCTTCTAAATTGTTTATTTATTGAAATTTTGTTCCAGAATGAATTGTGAGCAGTTTATTAAGCAAACCAGGATTGTGCAAAATAAGAAAGTCAAGACAGAGAACATGTGGACAGGAAAAGTGAAAGGAAATTAAAAGTGAGAACTTGAGCCTGAATGGCAGCAGTGTGACCAAGAACATTTACTAGAGGCAGGTCACACATTACTAGAGGCAGGCCACACATTTGGCTCTGTGCTTTTTCTAACAGGAATAATTTTTTATTAAATCATTTACATAGTCCTTAGAATGTACCAAATGAATCAGCATCGCTGAGGGTGGGACCTGGATGTTGGTATTTTAAAAAATATCTCCAGAACCACTGAAACTGTTGTTCTGAAGAAGCAAAAAAAAAATTCTGGATACTTGAGAACGTTCATATCTCATTAATTCCCACATATATCTTTATTTCAAATGTTCAAGGAGTGATAAAATAAATATTTATGTGAAATCTTCTTTATCAACCTGATTTTCCTCCAGACATTACAGAACAGAACAAGCATCTTTCATTCTAATGAGCTGTAGAAAAAATAACATATTAATAGAAGAACAAAAGATTAGAAATAAAATGCTGTAGACATAGACAATATTTTGGTCACTTTGTAGTTTTCCTTATTGATCTTTAAGACTCAACAGTGACTTATTGAGGGCAAACCTATTGTGTTCTGATCCCTACCCAGTCAGCTACATCACTGACTTCTGGAAGCCACCAAAACATTTCTATGACTTCAGCTTTCAAGAGGAAAAAGGAATTAACAAACACATACACATTACAAAGTAGTAAAAAACATAATTTGTTGAGGAGGTGGATGTTTCAGGAAAAGCCAGTCACAAAATGCAAAGCCAAGTTCATTTGACACAGTTGTCATTCTTTCATTTCAGATTTTCTACCATTCATGAAAAGTCTTTCCTGCAATCCAATTTATATGCTTTTCATACTTATAAGTGTGATACAGTTCAACGCATTCGTTAGCATGATCTCTTTCATGCCTAAATACATAGAACAGCAATATGGAAAATCATCTTCAGATGCAATCTTTCTAATAGGTATGTTTGTTTTTCTCTGCATTACTAGCACACTTTTCCCCCCATGAAATGGTGAACAGTGTGATGGTAGGTGTAACAAACTCCTAAGTTGAAGTCTTTTAGCATATTTTTTGTCTCTGGTGGATTTCTTCCTTCGACTCTCCAAAAAAAATAAAAAATAAAAATAAAAATAAAAATAAAAAAGAAAGGGTAGGGAAGGGAAGAGGTCAGAAATATCTTGATTTTCTCTCCGAAGTCAGAATGTGAATTCATAATATTAATGCAAATCTTTGGGAGTGCAAAAATTACATATTTTCAGAAAGAATTCTGCATTTTACTACCAAATTTTACTCTCTTGGTTCCAGTTCAAGGATTCTGTGGTCCTCCTAATTTAATTTTTCGGTCCCCCTAGTGGTTTTAGGTGTCTCTGCAGCCACACACATTCGGCCTTTCCTGCAACCACACTAACCTCAGTGGTTTTAGCCTAACTTGGGTTTTTCCTGGGGTCTTTCCACTGTTTTGAAAAGTCAATATCCCAGGCTACTTGTATCCACACTACCTAAAGTGCTTGTGAAAGCTTCAAATACCTGGGGTTCCCCCTCAGACACACTGAATCAGACTCTAGGGCGTGGGGCTCTGGAATGGATTTTTAACAAGTTCTCTCCATAATATGATTCAGGGAGCCAGATGTTCACATTGTATGGAAGGAACCTGGGGCTATCTTCTCCTTTTACTATTCTTTTTTTTCTCTCTTATTGGGAAGGGTTGAGAGAGGAAGAGTGCTGGCCAGTAGCAGCAAGACATGAAATGTAAATACACCTGACAGCAACAGGCTCAGCAAAGTGACTCTCTAAAGTACCTTGAACTGGGTGTGTGGCTCATGCCTTTAATTCCAGCACTTTGGGATGCTGAGGAGTGAAGATCACTTGAGGCCAGGAGTTCAAGACCAGCCTGGACGACATAGCAAGGCTTTGTCTCTGTAATTTTTGTTTTTGAATTAGTCAGGTGTGGTGTCGTGTACCTGTAGTCCCAGCTACTTAGAAGGCTGAGGTGGGAGCACCTCTTAAGCCCAGGAGGTTGAGGCTCCAGTCAGCTATGATCATATCACTGCACTCCAGCCTGGGCAACAGAGCAAGATTCTGTCTCTAATAAAATAAAAAAAAAGCACCTTGAGAGGAGTCTAATTCTTCACAACCAAAGTGGGCATAAGTAACTGAAAAATTGTATATATATGTTCTCATTACACAGAATAGAAGGTAATAAATGAATAAATTACTGGCCAATTTTGACTTGCCACTTCTACCTGGATCCGAAGAAGAGAGATTTTTGTCATGATCTCCGCCTATAAGAAATTCACAAGCTACTGTAATGAGTTAAATGAATGATAATATAACAACAAGAGTCTCCCAAAATATACTTCCCCATTTTTGGGGTATTTCAAAATCTCCCTGTGGGTCATGTGTAACTAAGTGGGGATAAAATTAAATCATTCTTCTTCACTATGAGTTGGACCTAAATAGTTCCTTATATAAGACATATTACATAAAAGTGGTAACATATTTATTCCTTTGGTAAGTCATTTTGTAAATAATATTTTATTTGCATTTATAGGTATTTATAACTTACCTCCAATATGTATTGGATACATAATTGGTGGTTTAATTATGAAGAAGTTCAAGATTACTGTCAAACAAGCTGCCCACATAGGATGTTGGTTATCCTTACTTGAGTATCTTCTCTATTTTTTATCTTTTCTCGTGACTTGTGAAAATTCTTCAGTTGTTGGAATAAATACCTCTTATGAAGGGTATGTTGTTTTCTAATGAATGTCAGAATCTTTCAACAAATGGTTAATATTATATTTTTTACAATGGCAATGCACGATCAGATCGTTTGCTTATTGGAGTTAGTGATAGTAATCCATGCTCTTCCTGTATCTTTTCTCCATCTGTCAATCAAAAGCCAATCTATCCAAGCTCTAGGCTTATTAACGAGATTGGGAACATATCACAGGGTGAGTGAATTTATGATTGCATGTGCACGTGGGTGTGTGTGCATGATTGTCTTTGTGATATCCGAGTAGATATTATCCTGTGAAAGAAACTACCTACAGTTTTAGTTTGAATTAAAATATGCTATCCATATGTCTTACACTCCCATAACTGAGTAAAACTAAGAGTAGACTATACAGTCAAAATAGCCTCTATATGTTTACACAATGGGCTTAAGTTTGGCATAACTAAATCATAATACATGATAAATTAATTAATACATAATTCATATATTTCATTTGTACTGCTGTATCTAAAATATTGAATACTTTCATATTTTGTATTTTGAAGGTTATCTGGGTTTTATTGAAAGGTTTTCCATAGTGATGTACATTAAAAGAATTCACCTGTAGGGCACATTTTGATAATCAAGCTATCAGTTAAAATGAAATAAAGAACATCCTAAAATGTTTTTTCAAAATTATCAAGGTTTATTAGATTGAAATAATTTCAAATGTAAAATCATAATATAATTTTATATATGGTATTTTATTTGAGACTCATAAACTTTATTTAAGATAAGCATTATTACCTCCACTTTACAGATGAAATTGAGATTCAGAGAGATTTAATGATAAAGGGAGTTCATTTCAAATCTCTTCAACCACATCAATACAGAAATGGATTTTAAAATTGGAATAAATTTTAAAGATTGTCTCCATCTCCAATGATGCTGATTCCCAGACATAATGTGTCGAAAGTCGCACTGTGATCTAGTCTGAATTCAGTCTCTAAACTGCCACGCAAGTGCTCTTTCAATCGTATTACAAGCACTGGTCACTTTTTATATTAGTAGAATGTATTTCTTTAATTCAAATACCTATGTTTCTGGAGCCAAATGTATTATCTGTACTACAAGTGGAACTTGCAGATTTTTGTCTTCATGCTAGTCCTTTCTTGCTATTTGCTATCTAATGGATGAATCACAGAGATTAGTTCATCCTCATCTTTTGAGATCTAATAGTATGTGAAAACGTGACTCCCACAAGGTAGGAACTCAATGCTTATTTATTGCCTGTATATTCTTCTGAAATAAATCATTGAAAGAGTGGCTATGTGGTCATCAAAACAGGTCTCTTTTATACCAAAGCTATAGTAAACAGGTCACACATTGATGATTGGAAGATTTCTCTTTCTATTCATGGGAGGAGAGGAAATCTAATTGGGGATTGAGATGAAAAGAAGAAAAAAAGGGTTGAATCATCTTTTAATATCTATGGCATTATTTTAAATCACTTCAGAATTCCACAAGATTTGTATATGGGAAATAACATCTTTGCTAATTGCAATGTGGATTGCAACTGTCCATCTAAAATATGGGATCCTGTGTGTGGAAACAATGGCTTGTCATATCTGTCAGCTTGTTTTGCTGGTTGTGAGACATCCATTGGAATGGGAATAAACATGGTAAGACATCCTATTTGACAGAACATTTTGAGTTGCATTTTTACTTTCCAACTATGAACTGGGCCTACACTTAATAAAAGTAAAATTAGTGTTTCCTCAAAACCAAATTAGTTTATTTGTATGTGGAAAAATAACTCTATGACAGTCACTTGATTACCTTTTATTTCCCAGATCTTATGTAAAACCTTCATAGCATCTGAACAGTGATCTGAAATTTCCAAGAAGTTTACATTATTACTCAAATAATTTGGGTTGTAAATACTCTGGACTAAAAAAATTTTATCATTGAAATAAAGTTGGTGGTTTTGATCTCAATTGTCCAGCTAATTGCTTTGCTATACATATATATATATATATATATATATTTTTTTTTTTTTTTTTTCTGTGTATATGTATGGGTGTGCTTTCTGTGGTTTTCACATTCTGACAGTTCTTTAAGAATTTAGAATTAGGAATGTTCTCTTGCCTCTAACATATCACGATATAATATAACAATACTAATACTAATATCATGTTAGTTGATGATCAAAGTAAACTATAAATTTTGATTCTTATTAAGACCTGGAAACATGTAACAATTCAAAAAGGGTTGACAATTCTGTTTTTGAAATAAACTCTTTCCTTTCCTTTCCTTTTTTTCCTTTTTTTGAGATGGAGTCTCACTCTGTCGCCCAGGCTAGAGTGCAGTGGCACGATCTCGGCTCACTGCAACCTCCGCCTCCCGGGTTCAAGCGAGTCTCCTGCCTCAGCCTCCTGAGTGCCTGAGTAGGATTACAGGCACACGCCACCATGTCCGGGTAATTTTTGTATTTTTAGTAGAGACGGGGTTTCACCATGTTGGTCAGGCTGGTCTCGAACTCCTGACCTCATGATTCGCCTGCCTTGGCCTCCCAAAGTGGTGGGATTACAGGCGTAAGCCACTGCGCCCTGCCGAAATAAACTATTTCTTTAGAAGCAAAGCTTTGGTTATTTGTAAGCATCTAAATATTTCAACTGAGCACTCTGAAACAGATTTTGTTTGTTCAATGTAGTGTTGTATCAAAACACTATTTTAAAAAGTGTATTGGCTGGGCGCACTGTCTTACGCCTGTAATCCCAGCACTTTGGAAGGCAGAGATGGGTGTATCATCTGAGGTCAGGAGTTCAAGACCAGTTGGCCAACATGGTGAAATCCACCTCTACTAAAAATACAAAATTTAGCTGGGGGTAGTGGCGGGCGCCTGTAGTCCCAGCTACCCTGGAGCCTGGGGCAAGAGAATCACTTGAATCTGGGAGGCAGAGGTTGCAGTGAGCCAAGTTCATACCACTGCACTCTAGCCTAGGCGACAGCATGAGTCTCTGTTTCAAATAAATAAATAAGAAAAATAATTAAAAAGCGTGTCTTTAGGGTAGCTTATTCGTTATTACAAATTTACTATACATATTTAGAAAAATATACCATTTTTCTGAAATCACCCTTCCAGTTTTGTTATATGCTGTAATCTTGAGAGACATCATAATGGAGATGGAGTAAAGGGAACAAGCAGTCTCCATCTTGATCCAACTGGCTGTGTAGAAAATGTTTAAAATTTGTGTTCAAGATATTTCTTTCTTAGTTAGTATAATATGTTATTTTTTGACAGGTGTTCCAAAATTGCAGCTGTATTCAAACATCAGGAAATTCATCTGCAGTTCTTGGGCTGTGTGACAAAGGACCTGACTGTTTCTTGATGCTCCAGTACTTCCTGATCTTGTCAGCAATGAGCAGTTTCATTTATTCTTTGGCTGCCATACCTGGATATATGGTTCTCTTGAGGTACAAAATTATTTTCCTTATTTAAATTTTTTGGGGTCGTTTATTAAGGTAGCTTGTTCTAAGAAAGTCACTCAGGACTCAGTATCTAAGAACTCAGTGCTCTAACGTACCATGTATTAAGGGTTTTGTATTAAGCATTTTTGAATTTCACACAATTTTAAAGCTAGCAACGCACATGTTCATCTCCTGGCATTTCATTCCTATTCCTCCCTATTTTTCTTCCTTATTTCTTAGAGTTAAATGAGTGGACCTCTCATTTTGTGACAAAAGAGACACATTTACATCTTAGGGTAGGCCATAGAAAATGGCCATTTTGATAGGTAAAGAGTGGGTGCCTAGCAGCCATTTCCTAAGGTTCAACCTATAGGACAGCAGCGCAAAGCTCTGAGAAGCCCCCATCTCACCAAGACCACTGGATCTTTCTGAGCTCCATTTTTCTTTAATAATAATGGGCATAATAAGAAATACTCAGCTCTCTCACAAGGCTACTGTGAGGCATCAATGCTGAAGGACTTTCTAAAACTAGGAAATTGAAGAGCTAGTTTTCAAATTTAGGTATATTAAATAAATCTTCTTTCAACTACGCCACTCTTCATGCCTAGTAAACAATCCTGAACATAGTTTGTATTTTTTCTCTCTTCTTCTTGTTTTGGAGCTCAAAAGTAGAGTTAAGTTAATCACAATGCTCAAGTCATACATAACACATTATCATCACAGGCCAGAACAAGGATTCTCTCTTATTTTACTTCATTTATTTATTTACTTCTATTCAATTCCCTATTTCCAGTCACTATAGGTGCTCACTGAAATATGACAGATAAATGTCATTAAATATGCATTTCCTTTGTAAAATATTAAAATTTTTTTTGTGTATGTGTTTTTATATTCACACCAATGGTGGTATGGTATTAAGTCTTGTTCTGGTTCATAAGGTAGATGCATAGATAAATTCACCAGTCCTATTTAGAGTAATTTTTATATCATCACTGCATGGGAGTTAGAATTATCTCACTTTGTGATGTTGACTAATCCAATGGGTGTAAAATACTAATGATAGCTCACTGACTTGTCAATATGTGATTTCCTGATATACTGAGCTTAAGCATCTCTTCAAACAACTTTTTTAGCTATTTAGGCTTCTGATAGATGATGCTTATTCAATTTATTTTACCCATTTTACTCATTATATTTCCTATCTCCTATGTTTTCCTTGATGATTTTGATGATTACGATGTAAATTACAGGTATTAATGTAATACTGTTTATATTATACAATTATCTTCACTTTGTCTGTCTTCTTTCTTTTAACTTTTACAGTGCCATTTATGAAATGAAATCCTAAATTTTGTTGTACTAAAATCTAACAATTTTCTTGCCTTAGTGTTTGTGTATTTGGAAGATAAGTCACATTTTTAAAATTGCTTCCACATTTGTAACTTATAAAAATATTCCCTTAAATTTTATTTCCCCCTAGCTTTCCAGCTTTACCTTCTGCATAGTTTTTTAAGCCATCTCAAATCTATTTTTATATGTGGTTTAAGGGACATAGATATCCAGTGTTATTTTTCTCCGAATAATAAAGTTTTTTCCAAAATCATAGCCTATATAATACATCCTTTTTCCTTTGATTTGTGGTGCCACCATCTCAAGTTTTTATATAACGTGAATCTATTTTTCATCCTTATTCTGTTCCACAGATTTATTTGCCTGTTCTCATACCAGTGTCACCTTGATTTAATTACTTTGGCCTTGCAAATGTTAGTATTTCATATGGTAACTTTTCCTCACCCACCTGTCATCTTCACTTTGCCTTTATTCTTTTATTCTCAGACTGATTTAGCTGTCTGTGGATCTTTACATCTTCATAAGAATTTCAACTGAGTTAGTGTAGATTCCATAGATTACTTGGAGAAAAATCTGACATCAAATATTTTTGAACATGTAATATCCTCGCATTTGCTTAAATGTTCCTTTGTATCCTTAAATAAAGTTCTGAAAATTTGTCACAAAGGTGATGTGCCATTAGGTTCCTTCTTAAATACTATATATAAATATATAAATTATATACACACATATGTATACATATACATGTCTATATATGCACACACATATATGTACATACAGCCACACAGATACATATACACATGCATACACACACACAGACACACACACACACACTGAGAAAAACAAATGGTTTCTCTATTCATACAGAACACTTCTGATAGCCAGATGTGTGGATTATTTTCCTACACTGTCCAATTCTGCAGCACCAGCTGGGTGTTCTACAGTTCCATGCAATTCTGGCACTATCTACATAGACTTTGCATCAGATTGCACAAGTTAAAAGGCTCAGTCCTATGAGACTGCCCCCAATCTAGATGTCAATCACAAGTCCAGACACCCTGGGCTTTTGTTTTGTTTTGTTTTGTGTTCTACCCTGGGCTTCTGACTGACAAGCTATGCATTAGGGTTGACTCCTCCATTTTCTAGAATGGCTCACGGAACTCAGGGAAGAAACACTTGACTTACGTTCATTGGTTTATTATGAAGGTTATTATAAAAGACACAAATGGAAACCAGGGTAGGGTTGGGATGTGCCACTCTCCTGGCATATGGATGTGTTTACCAGCTCAGAAACTCATCAAATCTCCTAGTTCAAGAGCTTTTAGTGAGCTTGATCTGAAGATGCACACATCCCACTCCATCCTCCTGGAGGTCTGAATGTGGGGTTGAGAATTCCAGTCTTCTAATAACTTAGTCTTTCTGGTGACCAGTCCCAGCCCAGTCTGGGAACCCACCCTGTCGTCTCATTAGTATAGTATAGTCTATACATTAGTATAGACTCAGGTGTGATCAAAACAATCTCCCTAAGAATGACAAAATACATTCCTACCACTAAGGATGCTCCAAGGGAATTCCAAGAACTCCAAGGACCCATGTGCCAGCAGCTAGGGACAAAGACCAAATATATTTCTTGTGACGCCATCCACACACACACACACACACACACACACACACAGAATGGTGCCATTACCATCACAAACATATAATACACATATATATCATACACATGTAAATATTTGTGATTGCAAATATATATAGATATGAATATGTGTATTTGTGATTTTAAACTGATTTATATTGTACTGATTTTAAATATATTTAAATTTATATTTGTATTGCTTGTAAAATATTTGTGATTATCAATGTGATTTTACATATTTTGTGTGTATATGAATATATGTGAATCATTTCCCCATATACAAATATAAATTTTATATCTAGATTATAATTACATAGCATATAATTAAAATTATACATAAAATAAATCAGAAGTAAAAACTAGATTAAAAAATTATATAATCATATATAAATATAGTTTTTTAATTTTTAATTTTTATGGGTATATAGTAGGTGTATATATTTATGGGTTACATAAGATATTCTGATACAAGCATGCAGTGTGTAATAACCACATTAGGGTAAATGGGGTATCCATTCCCTCAGGCATTTATACTTTGTGTTACAAGCAATTCATTTATACTCTTTTAGTTATTTTAAAATGTACAATTAAATTATTTTCCACTATAGTCACTCTATACACTATCAAATAGTAGGTTTAATTCATTTTTTCCATTTTTTTCGCACCTATTAACTATCTCTACTTCCCCACCACACCCAGGCTACCCTTTCCAGCCTCTGGTAACAACCCTTCTGTTCTCTATCTCCATGAGTTCGTTTTCATTTTTTCTTTTTTTTTCTCGATCTCCTGACCTCGTGATCCGCCAGTCTCGGCCTCCCAAAGTGCTGGGATTACAGGCTTGAGCCACCGCGCCCGGCCTTTTTTTTTTTTTTTGAGACGGAGTCTTGCTCTGCCACGCAGGCTGGAGTGCAGTGGCCGGATCTCAGCTCACTGCAAGCTCCGCCTCCCGGGTTTACGCCATTCTCCTGCCTCAGCCTCCCGAGTAGCTTGGACTACAGGTGCCCGCCTGGTTGCCCGGCTAGTTTTTTGTATTTTTAAGTAGAGACAGGGTTTCACCGTATTAGCCAGGATGGTCTCGATCTCCTGACCTCGTGATCCACCCGTCTCGGCCTCCCAAAGTGCTGGGATTACAGGCTTGAGCCACTGCGCCCGGCCTCTCTACTTTTTCTTTAAGGCAAACAACTATTAGATTTGCCCTTTAGAGACTATTTTGTGGATCATTAAGGTGCTCTTCACTCTTTTTTATTTTTTTCTTTTGTATCCCTTACTGTGTATTTTCAAATAGCCTATCTTCAAGCTCACTAAATCTTTCTTTTGCTTGATAAATTCTGCTATTAAGAGATTCTGAGGCATTCTTTAGTATGCCATTGCAGTTTTTTAACTGCAGAATTTCTGCTTCTTTTTTTTATGTCAACCTCTTTGTAAAATTCATCTGATAGCGTTCTGAATTTTTTATCTGTATTATCTTGAATTTCTTTGAGTTTCCTCAAAATAGTCATTTTGAATTCTCAATCTGAAAGGTCACATATTTCTGTTTCTCCAGGATTGGTCTCTGCTGCCTTGTTTAGTTCCTTTGGTGAGGTTATGTTTTCCTGTATGTTCCTTATGCTTGTCAATGTTTGTTGATATCTGGGCATTGATGACTTAGGCATTTATCAGAGTCTTCATAGTCTGGGTTTGTTTGTGCCATCCTTCTTGAGCAGGCTTTCCAGGTATTCAAAAGGACTTGGGCCCCCAAGCCCAGTAATGCTGTGGTTCATGTAGACTCATAGAGTTACCACTTTGGAGGTCTTGGACAAGATCCGAAAGAATTCTCTGGATTACCAGGAAGAGATTCTTGTTCTTTTGCCTTAGTTTCTCCCAAACAAATGGCGTCTCTCTGTGCTAAGCTGCCAGGAAATGGGGGTAGGGTGATGCAAACACCCCTGTGACCACCACCACGGGGACTGTGCTGGGTTAGATTGGAATCTAGCACAGCACTAATCTCATCCAAGACCCACTGTTACCTCTACCTGGCTACCACCTATGTTTGTTCAAGGCCCAACTCTACAATCAGCCAGTGGTAATCCAGTCATGTTTTTGTCTTTCCCTTCAGAGCTGTGAGTTTTCCCAGTCCCCAGAAAGGTCCAGAGATGTCATCCAGGAACCTGGGATGGGTAAAAAAATCATACAAATCTACCTTGTATTCTATTCTAGTGTGGCTGAAGTGGCACTCAGACTATCAGAAACACCTTTTTACTCTTCTCTCCCCTTTCAAAAGTCAGAGGAGCCCCACCCCATGGCCACCACCACCACCAGAGGCCCACAGGGAATACTGCCCGGGCCACCACTGATGTTTACTTAAGGCACATGAGTCCTTTAGCCAGCCTGTGTGAATGCTGCCAGGCCAGGACTCACCCTTCAGGGCAGTTGGCTCTCCTGTGGCCCAGAAGGGCAGGTTCAGAAATGCCATCCAAGACCCAAAGCCCAGAATCTGGAACTGCAAAAATGTGCTTGGTGCTCTACCCCTGGGGTCGCTACCCAAACTGGGCCACAGAATATTACCAGACCCTGACCTGGTAGGAATCTGACCTCACAGCAGGAGGGAGTAGCGAGCATTACCCCCTCAGCTCCGCCTCCTGTCAGATCAGCTGTAGCATTAGATTCTCATTCGAACGTGAACCCTATTGTGAAATGCACATGTGAGGGATCTAGGCTGCGCATTCCTTATGAGAATCTCACTAACGCCTGATGGTCTGAGGTGGAACAGTTTCATCCAAAATCATCCCCGACTCCTGCCTGGTCAGTGGAAAAATCGTGTTCCACCAAACCAGTCCCCGGTGCAAAAGGTTTGGAAACCACTGCTCTATCCCACTGTGGCTGAGCTGTTACCTAAGATGCAAGACAGAATTTCCTTTGCTCCCTGTGCCTGTGCTTTTCTCAAACAGGAAGAGTCTCTCCCCACAGCCACTACAGCTCTGAATGTGCTGAGTCTCATCTAAATACAGCACACCTGAGTCTTACCTGGGGCCCATGGCATACTACCTGAGTATAACTGTTGGTTATTCAGGCCCCAAGGGCTCTTTAGCCAGTAGGTGATGTATCCTGCCAGTACTGAGTCCTTCTCTTCAAGACAGCAGGTTCCCTTCTGGTCCAGGGTTTGTCTAGAAATGCCACCCAAGAGCTGGGGCCTGGAATGGGTGCCTCATGACCCTTTCCAGTGCCCTATCCTACTGTGGCTGAGTTGGTATCACAGATGCAAGATAAAGTCCTCTTTACTTATTCCTCCCCTCTCCTTAAGTGGAAGGAAGGATTCTCTTTTGGAGCCACAAGCTGTGCTGCCTGGGGTTGGGTGAAGGGTGGCACAAGCACTTCATTAGCTTCCCTGGCTGGTGTCTCAATAGGTGATGGAACCCTCAAGTTCATTGACTCCGAACCCAGCTCAGCACTAGAACTTGCCTAGGAGTTGTAGTTCTTGCAGCCTAGACTGGCTTTCAAGTTTATTTAGGGAGAGCACGTTTGCCCATGGTGGCGAGGCTTGCTGAAACTCAAGTTCTAACTGTGGGGCTGGGTGATTACTTTCTGGCGATGGCTAGTCTAAATGCTCCCTCCATGGGTAAGAATCAGCTGAGTTTAGCTTGGTTTTGCTTTCCACTGTGACAGGGCAGCACGGGATTTAATGAAGTCTCAGAATCACTGCATTCTCCCTCTCCCAAGTGCACAGAGTCCCTCTCCATGCCATGTGGCCACTGCTGGGGGATGGGAGGGCTGGCGTTGGCAATTCAAGACCATTTTTCCTGCTCTCTTCAGTTCCTCTTTCTGTGATATGAAGTTAAAACCAGGTATTGTGAGTGCTCACCTGATTTTTCGTTCGTACAAAGGTGTTTTTTTGTATGTAGATAGTTGTTAAATTTGGTGTTCCTTCAGGAGGGATGATTGGTGGAGCTTTCTATTTAGCTCCTTGCTCTACCCCTCCCTTATAAATATAAATTTTGCACTATTTTGGACAGATAGGTCTGTGTGTGTGTCCATATTTATCTCTATCTCTATCATCGCTACACATAAGTAAAGACAGGTATATATGGATATGTGTGGTACTGTTTTCTCTTATATTTTCTAGTTGGTTATTGCTGGTTTAGAGGAGTGTTGCTGTTTTTAAAAATTTGCTTTTTATCCGGCATCCTTCTTATTTGTTCTAATAATTTGTTGATTTTGTTAGGTTTTCTGTGCAAGTTTTTCAATGTGCAAATATGACAAGTTTTGTCTTTTCACTTCCAAACCTTACGCATCTTAGACTTCTAAAATTCTCTTGTAGCATAAATTAAAACCTCTAAGATTTATTTAACTGTAGTTGTGATAGTGAGTATTCTTGTTCTTTCCTAATTTTAATAAGAACTGTATACAATTTATTTATTATTATTCTTACTGAAGATTTTTACTGTATCTAGTTTCTGTGTTATTAAAAACAATTTCTTTTTTTTTTTTTTTTTTGAGATGGAGTGTAGCTCTGTCACCCAGGCTGGAGTGCAGTGACGCAATTTCAGCTCATTGCAACCTCTGCCTCCCAGATTCAAGTGATTCTCCTGCCTCAGCCTCCCAGGTAGCTGGGATTACAGGCACCCACCACCATACCCAGCTAATTTTTCATATTTTTAGTAGAGACAGGGTTTCACCATGTTGATCAGGCTGCTCTCGAACTCCTGATCTCAGGTGATCCATCCGCCTTGGCCTCCCAAAGTGCTGGCGAATTACAGGTGTGAGCCACCGCGCCCGACTAATAAAATAGGTATTAATAAGAAAAAATGATAGGTGAAGTGTCAGTAGCCAGAAATGGGCTCCTGTGTAGGCTACCAGCTGGATAATAAAACCCTGAATAACAAATAAGTGAGCATGAAAGTAAAATTTTGAATGTTCATTATGTGTGACTAGCTTACAACCGGCCTTTTCAAGACAGTATGATAGTTTTAAATCTTTGTTTTTCTTTTATTTACAAACTTATTTACTTTTCAGGTGTATGAAATCTGAAGAGAAGTCCCTTGGTGTGGGATTACATACATTTTGCACAAGAGTATTTGGTAAAAATAGTTATTTTTTTCCCACATCCTATTGGAACAATATTAAATACTAGACAAACAAGATAATTATTTCAGAAAAACAGTCTAGCAAGTGTCCCTTCTGTATGTAAAAAGCACATTATAAATATGAGAATGCAGCACACAAAGAGATAGAGCATCTCTTTTACTTGAAAAGGCCCTGTCTGACCTTCATTACACTATTCTTTGAAGATTTGAAAATAAAATGAAAGAAAATGCTCTGCCCAAATAAAATGTACATATAATAGGCCCAAAACATTTAAGAAAATATATAAAGTTCAGAATCTTTAATTGAATGTTTTACTCTACTAATAATTGTGTTGCATAATTTTTTACTTATAAGATTACTTATTTTTTAATAATTTAGAAACTTTACAGTAAGTAACTCATTTCTAAAAATAAAATTTAGGCCATTAGATTTATGTTTTGATAAACTTTGCAGTACAAATAAAGAAAATCAAAATATTTCCAAATAAGTATCTTAATTCTTGTTGATAGATCTTTCTTTCCCTGTTAATTGCAGCTGGCATTCCTGCACCTATATATTTTGGCGCTTTAATGGATTCCACATGTTTACACTGGGGAACTTTGAAATGTGGTGAGTCAGGGGCATGCAGGATATATGATTCTACCACCTTCAGGTAAAGATAATAATTGGTTTAAAATTGTTTTATAAGCATAGACTGTGCATAACACAGCACCATTCATACCTAACTTTTTTTTGTCAAGTGAAAAGAATACTATTGTGTTTATTTCCAGAAGAGATACTGATGTTATATCTCCATTCCTTATTTGCGTACTAGAATTGTATTTTCCCATTATGTCTCAAGTGCTTGGTAAATATAAGCATACATGGCTTCCCTAACCTTGGCTTTCAAAGTGTTGTTTGTTAAATTCTTAGAGTCAACACAATATTGAAGGTAACGGTTGTATATATACCATGGATGCCTATCCAATTTATATTGATCTCTAAAGGCTCTTTGTTTTATCCTGCATGATTTCATCATGTCACGAGTCTGAAGCCTCACTTCCTCTCACCACGTCTCTGGTCTCCAAAATCATATCTTTTCTCCCTCTTTAAATTTTGCTGAAACAATCTTCTTCATGTCTCCTAATGCCTTCTCCTTGGTAAATACAAGTCTAATTTTGAATAAAACTCTTTGTTCTTTCTATTTTCATCTTTTTTTTCATTAGGAAATTTGACTTTTGTTTAAATCTGAATTAACTTCTCTTGATGGGGGCAATAATAAAGCTACTTTATTCAGTATAAAACAATTTACCATTGTTTATAGCATTCTGAGCTATTTGTCTTGATCAGCAAAAGGACATATATCAAGAAGTATCAGGAGAGCAGAGAGCAGGAGATTCATCTCTGCATCCATTCCCCTTTCCCCCAGAGCTTCCCAGGAGTGATGTTGAGGGAAGCTCAGCTATATGCTATGTATGCAGTAGATTTCTACCACAGTTGAGGAACTCCAAGGATCACTATTGAGGGTTGGCCTCATCCTGCTGCTTGGATTCTTGTTGATAGTATCCTGAATCAAATGGTGCTTGAGACACATTAAACAGACTTGGCTCCATTCTCTGTTAGTCAGACCAATTAGATTAGTCAATGAAATGGTGTATCCATGAGAAAATCTACCAGAAGCCAAGATATTCTGGAAATAAGGGTAAATATTGTTGGCAGACAATTCTCCATGGACCCCTACATTACATTTCTGCTTTTCTTGTTAGCAGGGGCACTGAGAGCATTTTTTCTGGACTATATTTTCAAGGATGTTGGAACAGTAAATGACCTTAGAAGATATAAATAGTGTCTCTCTCAAAGACAGAGGGCAGGTAGTTTGTTGTTCATGATGATAAGAAAATGTCTGCCTCTGGGGCAAAGTTTGGGCAGATTTTTTTGAAGCCCATTTAAAAGATTGGGGTTTCCAGCCGGGCGTGGTGGCTATCCCAGCACTTTGGGGGGCCGAGACGGGTGGATCACGAGGTCAGAAGATCGAGACCATCCTGGCTAACACGGTGAAACCCCGTCTCTACTAAAAAAAAAAAAAAAAAAAATACAAAAAACTAGCCAGGCGAGGTGGCGGGCCCCTGTAGTCCCAGCTACTCGGGAGGCTGAGGCAGGAGAATGGCGTGAACCTGGGAGGCGGAGCTTGCAGTGAGCTGAGATCCGGCCACTGCACTCCAGCCTGGGCCACAGAGCCAGACTCCCTCTCAAAAAAAAAAAAAAAAAAAAAAAAATTGTGGTTTCCTAAATTCAGGACTTTCTAACTGCGGCGCAAATCCACCATGTGTACAACGTTTACCTGGTTCTCCCTCTGTCTCACCACTTGGGGATGTGGAGGGTAAGGAAAACCAACCTGAAAATGAAGCTTGTGCTGACTGCTGTGTTGCGAGTGAAAAAAAGTCCTTTGTCCCTGACCTACGAGTCTTGTATCTTCTGTTAGTATCCTTGAAACTGTGGCAGGCTAGCCTGTTAACTTACAAATGAAGTAAAATCTTAGACTCTTTTACAATTCTTGAGAACAAACTTCTGATTACCTTTAAATTTTGCAAAAAAAGTAAAAATGATTAATTTGATTTATTTCAACCAATCGAAGGGGAGAAAATGCAATATGGTAATTCTTAAGAAAAAACCCCACACAAATAAGTTAAAAAACAAGAATAAGTGATTTTGCAAATTGGTTAAACTTGCTTGTTAAAAGATAGCAATTTTTTTTTTTTTTTTTTTTTTTTGAGACAGAGTCTCGCTTTGTCGCCCAAGCTGGAGTGCAGTGGCGCGATCTCGGCTCACTGCAAGCTCTGCCTCCCGGGTTCACGCCATTCTCCTGCCTCAGCCTCCAAGTAGCTGGGACTACAGGCGCACACCACCACGCCCGGCTAATTTTTTGTATTTTTAGTAGAGACGGGGTTTCACCATGTTAGCCAGGATGGTCTCGATCTCCTGACCTCGTGATCCGCCCGCCTCGGCCTCCCAAAGTGCTGGGATTACAGGCTTGAGCCACCGTGCCTGGCCAAAGATAGCAATTTTTATACTGGACTTTTCAAAATTTGAACTATGTGTTGTTTATAAGAGACAGATCAAAAATATAAAATGATTGAAGATAAGATTTTAAAAAGATACCAGACACATACTAAATCAACTTCTGTAGTTATATTAATGATTTAAACAAAGTATAAGTTAAAGGGAAAAAATTAATAGCGTTAAACAGGGATATTACTTAATAATAAAAGGAAAACATGACAAAAATATAGAAAAATTATGAACCTATGTAAATCTATCAACATAACCTCAAATATGCAAAACAAAAATTTATAAAATTATAAGAAGAATTCTACAGAATGGAAAATTTCGATATACTTGTGCCACAAATGAATATTAAACACAGATGAAAATGAGTGAGGATACAGTATATTTCAACTTCAAATTGTACAAGAGTAATCGAATATACAGATAAATGTAAATGAATATATATAATCTATATGAATCTATAATACATCTGTATCTATATCTACATGAATACATGGATAATTGTTAACCCAAATACCAGCACCTATGCCACTAAAAAGTTAAAAAAAAGTATTGATACCACATAAATCCTGTTTTCTGTTCACAATGCAATGATATAATGGAGTTCACCTATAATAAAAGATGCTCAAACCTCAAATGTTTGAAAAGTAGTAAAAAAATGCAGTCTTAAATTACTCATGGTTAAAAGAATAAATTACAATAAACATAATTAAATAATTAGAACTCTATGTCAATGAAAGCACTGAATAAGAAAACTTGTGGGATGAAGCCAAGCCAACCAGTAATCAAAGGGATGTTTAGAGCTTTAAATGTATAAATATATATACACATATGTATATGTTTGCATATGTACAAATATATGTATATGAATATGTATATTAATACATACATATAAGTACATATACATATTTATTTACATATGTATACAAATAATGTATATTTACATATATAGATGTATTACATATATAAATATACATATGCAATATATATTCACATATGTATATACACATAGGTATATATGTTTATATACACGTATGTATAAAACAATATGTATGTAAATATATACATATACACATTTACATGTAAAAGGCTGAAAATTAATGAACTTAGAATTTAGAAAAAGAACAATAAAATATATACAAATGATGTAGAACTACCTGATAAATGCCTCAATAATTTACATATTGATATATTTCCTATCTCAAACAAGAATAAATGATACAATATATTTTTAAAATTCAAAGGAACATATCTTGGTTAAAAGACAATAAAAACATCATCCTAAACATCAGGTTTTTCAGAAATTAAACAGAAACATAAAGGAGTAAACAAAGCTGAATTCACAGGCTCTATGTCTCAAAATGGGCAGTGGTTTCTGGTATCAGCTTCCAAAAGAAGTATAAGGTACTTCTAAGTCAAGAGACTAAATCCAGATTCAATGCTTTAATCCAATTAATGAGGCAAAACACCTTGTACAGGGGTTAGTGTTCCTCAAAATCTGATATTCACTCAGAACTTCACAATGTGAACTTATTTGCAAGTAGAGCATTTACGAGTGGAATTAGTTAAGTTAAAATGAGGTTATACTGGATTGCAGTAGGCCTTAAATCCAATCACTGGTGTCCATTTTTTTCTGAATCCTAGTAATGTTTCATAATAAAAGCAAATTTTAGAAGCAGAAATATAGAAATGAGAAGCAGAAATTAATAAATAGACTATATACCATAGAGGGAATCAGAAAGTAAAGAGCTATGGTTTTGTAAAGTTGCAAAGGTATTACTAATAACAATACTGTGGAACGGCAAATAAAGAAAGAGAGGAGGCACAAATAAAATATCATTAAGGATGAAAAAGGTAATATAAGTACAGATATTATAATAGTTACACAGGGATTTTTAGATATAACAATTTAGAAACATATTAAATAGATATTTTTCTAGACAATTATATATTACTAGATATTATTATAAATCCATAGAAACATGAATATTTTTATAGTTACTTAAAAATGTAAATCCTTCAAAAATGCTCATCTCCCAAAGGCACCAAGTTCAGATGTTTTTCAGGAGAGTCTGATAAAACCTACAATGAACTGATGATTCATTCGTAAATTATGCAAGTTATTCTCAGAAACAGAAAAAGGGAAAATTTTGTAATTCATTTCACAAAGCTAGTACAATCTTAATAATCACACTGGACAAGTTCAGTACAAGAAAAAAATTTGTAGGCTAATCTTATACATGCAAAAATTCTACATAAAAATTGATAACTTGAATCTAATAATGTGTAAAAATTACAAATACAGTTTATTTTAAGCATGCAAGGATAGGTCGACATCAGACAATCTATTGGTGTAATAGATGCTAATTAACACAATAAAGGTAGAAAACCTTGGATACTCCTCCGACTACAAGCAGAAAAGTTACTTGGTTATATTATGCACATTCATGATTAAAACTTTGAGCAAGCTCATAATAGAAAATAACTTCCTTAATCTGATCAAGGTCATCTAAAGAAACTCTCACAATATATTATAATTCATGATGATTCTTTGGAAGCATTCTTACTAAATACTATTCACTGCTATCAATATCAGTATTAATTTTGAGGTGAAGATCCTATTCAATGAAAAGCTAGTTATAACAACAATAACAAAACATTAGAATATAAATAAAAAAACAAAACATTAGAAAAGATGAAAATAAATTTGGATTTTCTCAATGGGAAATTTTTAAAAATACATAAGACATTTTTTCTTTTTTTTTTGAGATGGAGTCTGTCTCTTGTCACCCAGGCTGGAGTGCAGTTGTGCGATCTCGGCTCACTGCAAGCTGCGCCTCCCGGGTTCAAGCCATTCTCTTGCCTCAGCCTCCCCAGTAGCTGTGACTGCAGGTGCCCGCCACCGCGCCCGGCTAATTTTTTGTATTTTTGGTAGAGACGGGGTTTCACCTTGTTAACCAGGATGGTTTCGATCTCCTGACCTCATGATCCACCCGCCTCAGCCTCCCAAAGTGTTGGGATTACAGGCCTGAGCCACTGCGCCCGGCCAACAAAAACATTTTAACAAATACTGAAATTAATAAGAGAGTTTAGTAAAGTTGCTTATATAAGATCAGCATGCAAAACTATCAGCTGCTGTTTTTATCAGAATAAAATATAAAGATATACAAATTTAGTTTGCACTAACCACACTGTCTATGTAATATTTAATATGTTTTAACTTTTAAAAAAATAGATACATCTACCTTGGATTGCCGGCAGCATTAAGAGGATCAAGCTTTGTTCCAGCCTTAATCATCCTAATTCTTTTGAGGAAGTGTCATCTACCTGGTGAAAATGCCTCTTCAGGAACCGAGCTTATAGAGACAAAAGTCAAAGGGAAGAAAAATGAGTGCAAAGATATGTACCAAAAGCCCATGGTTTTGAATGATGATGAATTGAAAACGAAATTGTAATTGCCCTATTATATTACTTTTTTCAGAATTGGAGAACATGCTGTACAACTTAATTATTTTAAAAATCAACAGAGGTACTATAGATAACTTTTTCTTGTCTTTAAGAACCTGAAAAAAAATTCTTAACTCAAAATAATAAAATGTTCACTAATGATATTTCTAAGGTATCAATAACACTTGAGTTTTCCTAGGAGGGTCATCGCTAATAGCCCCCTAAAGAAGATTCTTAGAGCCAGCTTTATTTTTATGTTGAAACAGCAATTTCTCTTAATTCATCAAAGTAAGGGTGTACTTCCTACATCTCTTTCTACTAATAGTTCTAAAATTTTTCTGTTATGAAAACCTATTTAATTCCACTAAATTTGTGCTTTGATATTGGAATTATTCAGATGTCTAAATTCTCATTCTGTTATGTGGAGATTTAAATATTTTATTCAAGTTTATCACTTCCATGTGAGAGAAGCCTACATCTTCTTATTCTATTTAGGAATCGTTCTTTAACTCTTCTATTTATTCTAGGCATGACTCCTATATAATAGATTAGTCATAAATATACCTTCCTGCTTTCAATTTTTTCTCATCTTTGTTACTCATACATTTGATCAATTTGTACAGCGTACTGACAAACTTAAGCAGGTTATTAAAAATCATGAGGCAAAGATTGTTGGATTTTTTTTTTTCAGCAATTCAAATCTGGTGACTAAAGTCTTTCTTAAAAGCAAGTGTCTGAATCAAAGGATGAAAGGACAATATTATAAAAACTCCAGCTCTTAAAGTCTGTTTGATAGACTCCAGCTCTTAAAGTCTGTTTGTAATGTCAGATATTGTCAAAGAACCACTTTCTCAGACTCAGGACTCTTTAGACCAATGTTTATACCACCCATTGTGTCCTAAGGTAGAACACAAACACTAATTTTCCGAAAATAATCTTAGACAATAGCTTCTGTTATGAAACAGAGTTTAATAAAGGCTAAGGTACATATTAAAAGCTAAATCTACTTATATTATTATTTTGTAAATTATGGATAAAATTAAAAATTGAAGAATTTTAGATATAGAAGAGGACTTACTGATTAATATAGGCTTCTGGTAAAAGAGGGTAGAATGAACAGACAAATACCTGTTTGTCTACTCTTTATTCTCCTTCCTGTTGAAATGACAGTCAATATTTAAGAATGACATAAATCCTAATGGATGAAGAGAATGGAGTAAGGAAGGGTGGGAGAAGTGGGTGTTCATACATTATGGTTATTTATGTGTGCTATAAACGGAGAGTGTCTGCAGGGATACAACAGAGTGGAGGAAGCTGAAATACAGAATACACCTAGAAGGAGCCTGGAATGGAAGTGTGAAACTGAGTTGCCAGTTCAGAGTGTGAGTTGGTAGCTGGACAGAAAGCAGGCCAGTTAACTGAAGGACTTTGTACAGATGCTTTACATGTTAATATGATTTCCCAAATGATCGGATGCATCACATGAAAAAAGAAAGCAACTGAGAAGAGAAAGGCTGTATAGAACAGGTTTAAGGGGAAGGATGAAAAGTTAAGTTTCAGTTTCATGAAGTTTGAGACTTCAGCTCAGGGCATATTAAATATAACCAAGGTTCAAGATGAGACTGGCCTTGAAACAAGAGAGAGGAACTATAAGCATTGGAAAGGGGGAGTTTAACTTTGATGCAGGTATGACTGCAGCAGTGAGGTGTCATGTTAAGGCCTGATGACATGAAATTTGGGGCCACTTCCTTTGTGGTGTGAGGAAGTGAGAAGAATGGCCTGGAAACTAAAACAAGGAGAAAAGACTTACCTATATTCACAGAGCAGTAAGAAAAAGTAAAGAGCCACTGCATGAGAATCTATCCCTATTGATAGATTTGAGGTGATCTGAGAAAGCTGTCTTACTTTGTGGACAATTCACCACTTGAGCACCCTCAATGGAGCATCATAGGCCCAGAGAGACGTGGCTATGGACTTAGTACCTTGGCCTCGCTTTTATCCCCTCATGGAGGAGACGGCATTTTACTCTGAAAGCATAGGGTTCTCCTTTGACACTTCTTAGTGGGAGAAAGCAGGTCAGAGAAAGTGGGTGTTGGAGTGCTTTGGGATCCCTCATGACCTCTGTTGTTAGTATACGTGAAGCCTGGGAGTTTAGATCTTATTCTGAGCACTTGTACTGTCTCATGAGGGTAGAAATAATGGCATAGCAGACAGATGGAGAAGAGAAACAAGAGAACAGGTAGTGAGAAGTCGAGAGTCAGTAATTTTCTTACTTAATATTGTGGGGAGTATAAAGTTAATGAAACTAGAAATAGTGGTTTAATATATTACTTATAATTCAAAAATTATAAGTAATACATTTATTACTATACTTACAAATGCTTACACAGTTTCTTTGTGAATCCACCTATGGTTTTATTTTAATTAATTTTTTTATTTCAAAGCAATGAAATGTTGCTTTGTGGAGTCCGATAGCATTATATCAGGTAAATGGGTTTCTGCTACATCTCCACATTATTGGGGAGATGCTTGAACACCTCAGAATACACACACCCTTAAGGTTCAAGGGCTGGGGTTGAGCTCTACATAAGGGAATTTTCCTCCTCCCAGAAGGGTGATCATTGTATAGGCAGACATGAAGACAGAACCAGAATGACTTTCGTGGGTGGAAATAGTGCCATCAGAATCATTTATTTTATGAAATAAATATTATTTATCTACATTGAAAAAATACTGCTCCTCCTAAAATCATTAACTTCTCCTCAGATGACTTTAAGAAATTTGAGTAACAGCACATGAAGTGGTAAAGACCCTTAGTCTTTCTGGTATATTAGAAGAGCCTTTTAATCAGTCTCTGGAAGGACACTAGGGATTGCAGCTGAATAAATATATTAAGAATAACAAATCAGTTCAACACTGAGTAGAGTCTGAGTTGGAATTTTCCATGGAAATTCTCTTATGTCTCTTCTAACAATAAGGAAGACAAAACAAAGACTAAGTAATTAAACAAAAGCTCGAAATGTTTTGTAACCAAAAGCTTTAAATGTTATGTAACCAGAATGCTATGTAACCAGAGCTGTTAGATCAGATACTGGCCGATTCATAGGTGAACCTCCGCTTTGTGGGTCCTCTCATGCGTCCCCATTTTGAGAATGTAAGTAAGTTGACTTTGCAGCCCTTCCAAAAAGGGTACTATCCCACTTCTCCTGGCATAAATCATACATTGACTGAACGTACACCATCTGAAAATCACTCATGCTGCTTGAACCAAGGTCATTATCAGAGAAAGCTCCTGGTGGAAGAGGTTGTAGATGTTAAAAGAGTATGATTTCTATATCAAAAAATGCAGAAATTGACAGAATGGTTCTTATTTACTGGGCCTGGAGAATTCCTGTTCTGGCATTCTTAGATCCCTCAAATGTATTACCAAGGGGAAAAGGAAAAAGAGGTAAGCAGGCAGTAGGGTAAGCCGTTGTTTGCTTGCCAAGGAACTGGAGAGTGCAGATTTCAGGATCCCTTGAGGAAATTCTCCTGAGCCCTTAGCCAGGAGAAGAGAGCAGAGAATGCTTTTCTGTAGAATCCCAAGGGGCATAAAAGAGGATGAGTAACTGGGTCCTTTGCAAGTTCCCGACCCCTAAGCCTTCGCAACATGGAGAAACTACACCAGTGTTCAAAAGTTTCTAGGTTGGAGGAACAAACTTGAGCATCAAGGGCAGATGATTTGCTAACACAGTCCTGTGCAGAGGGCTCCTTTAGAAGGCATCCCCTGTGACCAAAACACAGAGAGCACCTTCTACTTTCTGGCCTTAAGCCATCAATGCATCCAGCTGTAATCCATCCTCAAACCTGGAATCCATCCCTTGACTTCCCAGCCAGACCACATTCCATCCCATCACTGTGTCCAGCCCTGCCCAGAATGCATGCTGTTCTCCCAGAGTCTCATGGAAATGAGGACTTGCACTGAAATAGGCTGTGGGAAACAAAAGGATAAGGAGGTCTGGACCAGTCTATAATGGTAGTGGGTGAAAAAAACCTGTGGAAAAACACATGAGTTCATTAGGAAATAAGGTGACAGATCCCCAGCTGGTGAAGAACTAGAATGTCTATTATGCTCATACAATTGATGTTTTATTTTAATACACCAGAGCTACCACACAAAACTTCCCTCCGTGTGAAAGCCTCCAGATAAAATTCCGCCATCCCTCCTCTCCTTATGTCCTCCTGCTCAGACCCACCTTCATGCCCCTCAACCAATCTGCATCGTGCCTGTTTCAGAGAGTCATGGGAAGATGGGCAGTGCCTCCACTGTCACCATTCCCCACACCTCTGCACATTTCTGCTCCTTCCCCTCTAGACTCCACAACTTCACAGTCTTACTGTTGTAAATATTCCTGTACAGTTAGTAATGATCAAATGATCCTGTGGTCAGAGGCTTCTTTGGTGGTGTCTTCTTACCCTTAAGAGAGGTCATGAAATCCAGAAGGGGCAACCTTTCAAGGAGAGCTTTGGAGTCATTTCTGTGTGAGATACTATTGCATATTCCTGTAAGATTGCTTTTATATTTAAGGAATGATGTTACTTAACAAATGAACAAAAAAAATTGCAAATAAATTTCTTAACAGTGTCTACAATGGCTTAATCATATCTTCTCTCTTCCATATCCCTTCCTTTCTCCTCTTCCCTCGAGATCACAAAAATATACTCCACTTTCAGTTATCTCAGTTGTCTCCCCTCCTGCAAAGGGGAGAAAGGCTGGAGAGAACATGGGAAACATGAATCCGATGATAATACCTAACCTCAGTCAGCAATTAACCTCATCATCCAGTTTCTTCCAATGAAAAGAGTTAACAGGAAAATGGTCAAAGGTTGACAAGAAGAAAGAATTGGAGGAATTAAATGGTTAATTCGCCAAATGTAAAAGGCCCCCAAACTGGAAAAGCACTAAATTAGTTTTGAAGGAAGAACGGAAGGGAGGAGGGAGAGAATATAGGAAGAAAGAAAGGAGAGGAGAAAAGAAAACAAGGTATAAAGTACTTTGAAGATTTTTTAAATGCAAGCTTTTGTTTCTCTTTTTCATTGTAACTTAGACTCAGACGAAGCTTCCAAAAATAATTTTCTATGTAAAAATACTTTGTTCTAGAGGATTCTGGGAGGATAGCAGAGTAGGGAGCACCAGAAATCTGTCTTCCTAGTTGGACAACAAATTCATTGGTAGATTATGTCTTATGTAACTATTTTGAAACTCTGGAGCTAATTGAAGGCTTACAACTTCCAGGGGAAAGTTAAACATAAATTGAGGTTAATTTTGGTGAACTTCAGCCCTTAGCAGAGTAGCAACTACCCACCCCCCACTGCCAGTTCCATGGCAGGCAGCTGGGCACTTGTTCCAGGAGCAGCTTGCATGCAGTGTGTGGGGGCAGGGTGGGCAAAATCATCCTGTTCTTCAAATTTCAGGTAGCTGTTCTCAGAATGTTGGTTGCTGCTTCTAACCAAAAGACGCAAACACATAAATGGGCAGCCATTGTTTTTGTACCTCCCCTCATTGTTGCAATCTCCTCCCTCATCAATTGAAGTGATTTCCAGAGGATTTAAAAAGCCAGCACTACTTTGCCTCCTTTCATTTTTGTATTTTCCCCCCTTTGGGAGCCAGACATTAAAGACTAAGATATTCAACAGCACCTGTATACACGGGGAAAATTAGAAAGGGACTGAACATGGCCAGGAAAAGACACAGGCTCAGAGAAGACCAGAGATGTCAAGTTTACACTTTATGCTGATCCCTGGCACACAGGCAGCATATAGGTATTAAAAACAACAACAGTAAAGCCTAAGGAAGGGAAATAACTGATTTATAGTTAGAATATATTTTGGATTCAAATGTCCAGCTTCCAACAAAAAAGGCACAAAGCATATAAAGAAACAGAAAACCATGGCCTATTCAAAGGAAGAAAATAAATCAACAGGAGTTGTTACTAGAAAAGACCTGATGGTACATCAACCAGACAAAGACTTTAAAACAACTCTTTTAAATATGCTAAGGAAAGATGTGGAGAAAGTCAAGAAAATGATGTGCAAACAAAATGGAAATATCAACAAAGAAATAGAATACTTGAAAAGAAACATTTCTGAAGCTGAAAATACAACATCTGGAATGAAAATTTTACTAGAGGGATTCAAAGGCAGGTTCAAGCAGGCAGAAGAATCAGTACACTTAAAGACAGGACAATGGAAATTACTGAGTCTGAGCAACAGAAGAGTAGAAAATAGAGAAAAAGTAGAGAGATCCTAATGGACTTGTGGGACACCATTCAGCAGACCAACATGCACATTGTGGAAGTCTAAGAAGGAGAAGAGTGAGAGGAAGAGGAAGAGAGAATATTAGAATAAACAGTAGCTGAAAACTCCCTGAATCTGATTAATAATATGAATATAAACATCCAAGCTCAACAAACTCCAAGTTAAATTAACTAAAAGAGATCCACACTTTGTCTTTTGAAGGACAAAGACAAAGAGAAAATGTTAAGAGCAGCAAGAGAGAAGTGACTCATCATGTCAGGGATTCTCAGTGAAAGTAACAGATTTCTCACCAGAAACTTTGGAGGCAAGAAGGCAGTGGGCCAGTATATTCAAAATGCTGAAAGAGAGAAAAAAATCAATCTGTGAACTAATAATTCTACTTCTGGCAAAATCATCCTTCAAAAGTAAAGGAGAAATTAAGACATTCCTGGATAAACAAAAGCTGAGCAAGTTCATTAACACTAGACCTTCCCTGAAAGAAATGCTCACAGGAGTCTTGCAAGGTGAAATAAAAAGACACTGGACAGTAAGGTGAAGCTGTGTGAAGGAATAAAAATCGCAATAAAGGTAAATATATGGGCAATCATAAAAGCTAGCATTATTGTAACATTGATTTATAACTCCATTTTAACTTTCCACATTTTTTAAGGGACTATTACACAAAAATTACATTGACATTTTGGTTTGTAACTCCACATTTTGTTTTATATGAAATTTAAAAGATTAATGCATTCAAAATAATTAGTGGCCAGATAGGATGGCTCACACCTGTAATCCAAGCACTTTGGGAGGCTGAGGTGGGCAGATCACTTGAGCTGATGAGTTTGAGACCAGCGTGGGAAACATGGCAAAACTCCATCTCTACAAAACAATACAGAAATTAACGGGGCATGTGAGTGCACACCTGTGGTCTCAGCTACTCAGAAGGCTGAGGAGGGAGCATGGCTTGAGTCCAGGAGGCAGAGATTTCAGTGAACTGAGATTGCACCACTGCACTCCAGCCTGGGTGACAGACCCAAACCTTGTCTAAAAAAAAAAATCATTAGTTTATGTTTTGGGCACACAGTGTACACAATGAATAAGGATGTAATCATACCAAAAAAACTATACAATATACACAAAAAGAAATGAGAAAGAAATATAAATATTTCAATACTAAAAAATTAAACACAAAAGAAGACAGTAATTCAGAAAAGGGGGGACAAAAAAAGCAACATAGAAAACAATATAAAACATATAAGAAGATGACAGAAGTAAGTCTTTCCTTATCAGTAATTACTTTAAATTTAAATAGATTGAACTCTCCAATGAAAAGACAGAGATTGGCAGAATGGATTTTAAAAAAATGAACAAACTCCATGTTGTCTACAAAAAATTCACTTAAGATGCAAAGACACAAATAGACTGAAGGTGAGTTACAGGTAAACAATAACCAAAAAAGAACAGGAATGGCTATATTAATATGAGAAAAAATAGACTTTTAATTTCAAAAAAGGTTAAAAAACACTTTGGGAGGCCGAGGCAGGTGGATCATGAGGTCAGGAGATCAAGACCATCCTGGCTAACATGGTGAAACCTGTCTCTACTAAAAATACAAAAAATTAGCTGGGTGTGGTGGTGGGCACCTGTAGTCCCAGCTACTCGGGAGGCTGAGGCAGGAGAACGGTGTGAACATGGGAGGCGGAGCTTGTATTGAGCTGAGATCGCGCCATTGCACTCCAACCTGAGCAATAAAAAGAGAGTCCATCTCAAAAAAAAGAAAAAAAAAGGTTAAAAAAGACGAAGACATTTCATATTAATAAAAGGCTCAATACAGCAAGGTGATATAGCAATTATAAACTGTTACACACCTAATAGCAGATCATCAATACATATGAAACAAAACCTTTGGATAGACGTGAATGGAGAAATAGACTATTCTACAACATAGTTGGAGACTTCAATACCCTACTCTCAATAATGGATAGAATGACCAACAGAAGATATATAAGAAAGTAGAGAACTTAAAGAATGTAACAATCTAACTATATCTAACATATATACAGATACTCTATATAATAACAGCATATATATTCTTCTTAAGTGCACATGAGACATCTTCCAGGACAGAACATATGTTATACCACAAATTAAGTCTCCACAGATTTAAAAAGATTGACATCATACAAAATGTCTTCTCCAATGAAAACAAGATGAAGTTAGAAATCAATAACAGAGGAAAGGTTGGAAAATGTATAAATTTGTAGAAATTAAGCAACATACTCTTACACACCAAATAGATCAGCTAAAATTTTTAACAAAAGTTAGAAAATACTTAGAAACAAAACAGAAAACAAAAACAGAAAAATGTATGAAATGCTGTGAAAGCAGTGCTAAGGGGAAAATTTATAGCTATAAATTTTTACATTAAAAACATTTTAAATGAACAATCTAACTTTACAACGTAAGAAATAAGAAAAAGAAAGAAACTAAACCCGTGGCTAGAAGAAAAAAGAAAATAATAAGAATTAGAGCAGCAATAAATGAATAGAGAATGGAAACACAATAGAGAAAATAAATGAAAGCAAAAGTTGATTCTTTGAGAATATCAAGAAAAATAATGCTTTAGCTAGATGGACAAAGAAAAACAGAGCAGACTCAGATTGCTAAAATCAGAAATGAAGGTGGAGACATTACTGTTAATATCAACTCTACAGAAATAAGAAAGATTATTAGAGAGTACTATGAACAGTTGCACAGCAACAAATTAGATATTCTAGATGAACAAATTCCTAGAAAAACAAAACTTATCAAGACCAACTTATGAGGAAATAGAAAATGTGAATCAACTTATAAATAGTAAGGATATTAAATCGGTAATCAACAATTTTTAAATGAAGAAAAACCCCGAACCTGATGGCATCACTGGTGAATTTTACCAAAGATTTAAAGAACTAACATTGGTCCTTCCAAAACTTTTCAAAAAAATTTGAAGGAGAGAGTTCTTCCTACCTCATTCTATGAAACCAGCCTCACCCTGCTACCAAATCCAGACAAAAACACTACAAGCAAAGAAAACTAAAGACCAGGCCGGGCGCGGTGGCTCAAGCCTGCAATCCCAGCACTTTGGGAGGCCGAGACGGGCAGATCACGAGGTCAGGAGATCGAGACCATCCTGGCTAACATGGTGAAACCCCATCTCTACTAAAAAATACAAAAAACCGGCCGGGCGCGGTGGCTCAAGCTTGTAATCCCAGCACTTTGGGAGGCCAAGACGGGTGGATCACGAGGTCAGGAGATCGAGATCATCCTGGCTAACACAGTGAAACCCCGTCTCTACTAAAAAATACAAAAAACTAGCCAGGCGAGGTGGCGGGCGCCTGTAGTCCCAGCTACTCGGGAGGCTGAGGCAGGAGAATGACGTGAACCCGGGAGGCGGAGCTTGCAGTGAGCTGAGATCCGGCCACTGCACTCCAGCCTGGGCGACAGAGCCAGACTCCGTCTCAGAAAAAGAAAAAACAAAAAACTAGCCCGGCGAGGTGGCGGGCGCCTGTAGTCCCAGCTACTCGGGAGGCTGAGGCAGGAGAATGGCATAAACCTGGAGGCGGAGCTTGCAGTGAGCTGAGATCCGGCCACTGCACTCCAGCCTGGGCGACAGAGCCAGACTCCGTCTCAGAAAAAGAAAAAACAAAAAACTAGCCCGGCGAGGTGGCGGGCGCCTGTAGTCCCAGCTACTCGGGAGGCTGAGGCAGGAGAATGGCATAAACCTGGGAGGCGGAGCTTGCAGTGAGCTGAGATCCGGCCACTGCACTCCAGCCTGGGCGACAGAGCGAGACCCCGTGTCAAAAAAAAAAAAAAAAAAGAAAAAAGAAAACTAAAGACCAATGACCTTGATAAACATTGAGGCAAAAATCCTCAAGTAAATACTAGTGAACATGATTTATCATTATTTAACATTAAAATGATTACAAACCATAACCAAGTGAAATTTATTCCTGGAATGCAAAGATAGTTCAACATACGAAAACTGATGAAAAAAACACACCACATTAACAGAATGAAGGGGGAAAAAAACACATGAACATCTTAATTGATGCAGAAGAAAATATTTGAAAAAATTCAACACACTTTCATGATAAAGACATTCCACACACTAGAGAAAATGGAAACTACCTCAGCATAATAAGAGCCATATATGAAAAGCCCATAGCAATTATCATACTCCATGATGAAAGACTGAAATCCTTTTCTCTAAGGTCAGGAACATGGCAAGAATGCCCAGTTTTACCACATTTACTCAACATAGTACTGAAAGTTTTAGCCAGAGCAATTAAGAAAAAGAAATAAAGGGCATCTAAATCAAAAAGTAAGAAGTAAAATTATCTCTGCTCACAGACAATACTATCTTTTATGCAGAAAACCACAAGAATGCAAAAATCTTCAACAAAATACTTGCAAACTGAATCCAGCAGCACATCAAAAAGTGTATCAATCACAATCAAGTTGGCTTCATCCATGGGATGCAAGATTGATTCAACACATGCAAATCAACAAAGGCGATTCATCATATAAACAGAACTAAAGACAAAAACCACATGATTATCTCAATAGATGCAGAAAAGGCCTTTGATAAAATTCAACATCTCTTCATGTTAAGAACTCTCAAAAAAGAGTTGAAGGTGTTGAAGGAACATACCTCAAAATAATAAGAGCCATCTATGACAAACATACAGCCCATATCATATTGAATGGAGAAAAGCTGGAAGCATTCTCCTTGAAAGCCAGCACAAGACAAGGATGCCCTCTCACACCACGCCTATTGAACATGGTATTAGAAGTTCTGGCCAGGGCAATCAAGCAAGAGAAAGAAATAAAGTGTATTCAAATAGGAAGAGAGGAAGTCAAATAATCGTTTCTTGCAGATGACATAGTTCTTTATCTAGAAAACCCCATTGTCTCAGGCAAAAAGCTTCTTAAACTGATAAGCAACTTCAGCAAAGGCTCAGGATACAAAATCAATGTGCAAAAATCACTAGCATTCCTATATACCAATGTTAGGCAAGCTGAGAGTCAAATCATGAATGAACTCCCATTCACAATTGCCACAAAAAACAATAAAATACTTAAGAATACAGCTAACAAGAGTCAATACTGTTAAAATTGCCATACTGCCTAAAGCAATTTATAGATTCAATGCTATTCACATTAAATTGCCGTTGACACTTTTTACATAATTAGAAAAAAAAATGGTAAATTTCATATGGAACCAAAAGGAGCCCAAATAGCCAAGGCAATCCTAAGCAAAAAGAACAAAGCTAGAGGCATCACATTTCCCAACTTGAAATTATACTGCAAGGCTACAGTAACCAAAGCGGAATAATGCTGGTAAAAAAATAGACACATAAAACAATGGAACAGAATAGAGAACCCAGAAATAAGACTGCACACCTACACCCATCTGATATTTGACAAATCTGACAAAAACAAACAATGGGGAAAGGCTTTCCTATTTAATAAGTGGTGCTGGGAGAACTGGCTATCCATATATGCAGAAAATTGAAACTGAACCTTTTCTTACACCTTATACAAACATTAAGTCAAGATGGATTAAATATTTACATGTAAAACCCAAAACTATAACAACCTTTAAAGAAAACCTGGGTAATACCATTCAAGACATAGGCACAGGGAAAGATTTCATAATGAAGATGCCAAAAGCGATTGCAACAAAAGCAAAAATTGACAAATGGGATCTGATTAAACTAAAGAGCTTCTGCACAGCAAAATAAACTATCAACAGAGTAAACAGACAACCTGCAGAATGGGAGAAAATCTTTGCAATCTATCCATCTGACAATGTTCTAATATCCAGCATCTATAAGGAACTTAAATTTACAAGACAAATGAAACCAAAACTGAGCAAAAGACATGAGCAGACACTTCTTAAAAGCATATATATATGCTGCCAACAAAGGATATGAAAAAAGCCCAATATCACTGATCATTAGAGAAATGCAAATCAAAACCACAATGAGATACCATCTCACACCCATCAGAATAACTATTATCAAAAAGTCGAAAACTAACAAATGCTGGTGAGGTTGTGCAGAACAGGGGACACTTTCACGCTGTTGGTGGAAGTGTAAATTAGTTCAACCATTGTGGAAGACAGTGTGGTGGTGATTCCTCAAAGACTTAGAGACAGAAATACCATTTGACCCAGCAATCCCATTATTGGGAAAATACCCAGAGAAATATAAATCATTCTATTACAAAATACATGGATGTGTATGTTCACTGCAGCACTATCTATAATAACAAAGACATGGAACCAACCTAAATGCCTATCAGTGATAGACTGGATAAAGTAAATGTGGTACATATACACTATGGAATACTATGCAGCCACAAAAAGGAATGATATAATATATTTTGCAGGGACATGGATGGAGTTGCAACCCATTATCCTCAGCAAACTAATGCAGGAACAGAAAACCAATACTACATGTCGTCACTTATAAGTGGGAGCTGAATGATGAGAGCACATGGACACGTGGGGAGAAACAACACACACTGGGGCCTGTTGGAGGGTTGGGGGTGGGAGGAGTGAGAACATCAGGAGGAATAACGAATGTATCAAAATATGTCACGTACTTCATAAATATATATATACCTACTATGTATCCATAAATATTGAAAATTTAAAACACTAATAAAAGAAATAAAACATTAGTAAATGGGAAAACTTTCTGTGTTCATGGATTGAAAGACTTAATATTGTTAAGAAAACATCCAAGCTATCCAAAGCCATGTGTAGATTTAACACAATTTCTATGAACATTTCAATGACATTTTATATAAAGATAGGAAAACCCCATTTAAAATTTATATAAAATCCTAATACACCCCGAATGGCTAAAAAAAAAATCTTTAAGAAGAACACAATTGGATGTTTCACATTCTTGATTTCAAAACATACTGCAAAGCAACTGTAATTAAGATGTTGTTGTACTGGCATGAATATATATATATATGTAAACCAATGAAACAGAATAGAGAGCTCAGATATAAACTTTTGAATATGCAGATAAATGGTTTTCAACAAGGGTGCCAAGATTACACAATAGGGAAAGGAGAATCTCTTCAACAAATGGTGTTAGGAAAATGGAATACTCACACGCAAAGCAATGAAGTTAGGCCCTTACCTTACATTATAGGCAAAAATTAACTCAAAATGTATTAAATTCCTAACTGTAAGACCTTAAACTTCAGAAGAAAATGAAGGAGAAAGTTTTAGGGCATTAAATTTGGCAATAATTTTTAAAATATGATACCAAAAACACAGGCAGTGAAATAAAAAATACACAAATGAGACTATATAAAACTTAAAAATCCCAAAACAACAAAATGTAAAAAATAGAATTATTATATGCACCATTAATCCTTCTTCTGAGTTATATTCAAAATAATTCAAAATGAGATCTTGAAGAGATATTTATTTGCACGTTCTTGTTTATTGCAGCATTATTTCCAATAGGCAAGATGTAGAAGAAACCCAAATGGCCATTGATGAATGAATAAAGAAAACACTATATATATGTGTCTGAATATATATATATATTTATTTAATATATATGATGTGTATATATAGAGAGAGACAACACACACACACATACACACAATAAAATATTATTCAGCTTTAAAAAAAACTTCCTGTTTGAGTGTCTTTACAAGCCAAACGCAGCCCTTGTTTTTAGTCAATTTCTCAATTCACCCATAAGTACCTGCAGACTTATGGAACCAATGTTCCAAGAAAAAAGTTCTCTGCCCTCCTATATGATTTTTCTCAAGCTGGAATGTCCTCCCTCATCTCTAGGTCATAAGAGATGCTTATTACAAATGATATCATTTTGATATTTTCTCAGTTACCCCACTGGAAATAATTTCCCCCACCCTGCTGTACCACTGGAGAATATATGTGTATAGTGATAACTGATAACTCTTCTCTATATTTCCCCTAGTCTTCTAGATAACTATTCCACACCTGTCTTCTAGATCTTAGGATAAAGTACTAAGGGCTCAGAACACAAGTGTGTAGAAAACACAGAACACAAAATATATATTTATCATGACCATCAAAACATTTTTACCTGAAATTTGTAAATATTTTGCGTATAAAAGAAATGTTGATACCACAGAATCTCAGTGGTTCTTGCCTGGATTTAGACATGCTGATATTAGAGAATCTCTATAGTTCCTACCTGGATTTAGAACCTACAGCAACTGCAACAAGTCTATCCATTTTCTGTTGTTAAAATACTTTTTAAAGAGTTAGTATTTTTTAATGAGTCCAGTGATGATTAACCATCCATGAGGTTGTTGTTCTAGGTAAACAGAAAACAGAATATTTAGCTAATTCTAGGAATTCACTCCAGGTCCCTATATTTTAAAGGTTGTATTAATAATTTCTCAGAATTAACATATCATTTTATGTTCATGTTAAAAATAAATTTTGTTTCTGGGAATGATTTGTATTATATTGTTTATTAAATTGTTATTGTTATTAAATTAAGCAAAAGATTCTTTTTCTTTAGAAATACAAATACAACAGATTATTCAAAGTATTTAAACTCTTCCAACTAGTAGAGAAGAATCAAATAGATGCAATAAAAAATCATAAAAGGGATATTACCACTGATCGCACAGAAAGACAAACCACCATCGGAGAATATAAACACCTCTACACAAATAAACCAGAAAATCTAGAATAGATAAATTCCTGGACACATGGACTCTCTCAAGACTAAACCAGGAAGAAGTTGAATCTCTGAATAGACCAATAACAGGCTCTGAAATGGAGGCAATAATTAATAGCCTACCAAACAAAAAAAGTACGGGAGCAGACGGATTCACAGCCGAATTCTACCAGAGGTACAAAGAGGAGCTGGTACCATTCCTTCTGAAACTATTCCAATCAATAGAAAAAGAGGGAATCCTCCCTACCTAATTTTATGAGGCCAGCATCATCCTCATACCAAGGCCTGGCAGAGACACAACAAAAAAAGAGAATTTTAGGCCAATATCCCTGATGAACATCGATGTGAAAATTCTCAATAAAATACTGGCAAACTGAATCCAGCAGCACATCAAAAAGCTTATCCACCACGATCAAGTTGGCTTCATCCCTGGGATGCAAGGCTGATTTAACATACGCAAATCAATAAACAAAATCCATCACATAAAAAGCTCCAATGACAAAACCCACGTGATTATCTCAACAGATGCAGAAAAGGCCTTTGACAAAATTCAACAGCCCTTCATGCTGAAAACTCTCAATAAACTAGGTAATGATGGAACATATCTCAAAATAATAAGAGCCATTTATGACAAACCCACAACCAATATCATACTGAATGGGCAAAAACTGGAAGCATTCCCTTTGAAAAGTGGTGCTTTTCTCTCAGGGATGCCCTCTCTCACCACTCCTATTCAACATAATGTTGGAAGTTCTGGCCAGGACAATCAGGCAAGAGGAAGAAATAAAGGAAAAGAGGAAGTCAAATTGTCTCTGTTTGCAGATGACATGTTTGTATATTTAGAAAACCCCATCATCTCAGCACTTCTCCTTAAGTTGATAAGCAACTTTAGCAAAGTCTCAGGATACAAAATCAGTGTGCAAAAATCACAAGCATTCTTATACGCCAATAACAGACAAAATGAGAGCCAAATCATGAGTGAACTCTCATTCACAATTGCTTCAAAGAGAATAAAATACAAGCAAAACTTATAAGGATGTGAAGGACCTCTTCAAGGAGAACTACAAACCACAGCTCAAGGAAATAAGAGAAGACACAAACAAATGGAAAAATATTCCATGCTCATGTATAGGA
Source organism: Trachypithecus francoisi (assembly GCF_009764315.1). Taxonomy (NCBI): domain Eukaryota; kingdom Metazoa; phylum Chordata; class Mammalia; order Primates; family Cercopithecidae; genus Trachypithecus; species Trachypithecus francoisi. Next base: position 110,170,604 of record NW_022681456.1, read on the forward strand.
AGAATCAATATCGTGAAAATGGCCTTACTGCCCAAAATAATTTATAGATTCAATGCCATCCCCATCAAGCTAGCAATGACTTTCTTCACAGAATTGGAAAAAACTACTTTAAAGTTCATGTGGAACCAAAAAGGAGCCCGAATTGCCAAGACAATCCTAAGCAAAAAGAATAAAGCTGGAGGCATCAAGCTGCCTAACTTCAAACCGTACTACAAGACTGTAGTAACCAAAACAGCATAGTACTGGCTCCAAAACAGAGATATAGACCAGTGGAACAGAACAGAGGCCTCAGAAATAATACCACACATCTACCACCATCTGATCTTTGACAAACCTGACACACACAAGCAATGGGGAAAGATTCCTTATTTAATAAATGGTGCTGGGAGAACTGGTTAGCCATATGTAGAAAGCTGAAACTGGATGCCTTCCTTACACCTTAGACAAAAATTAATTCAAGATGTATGAAAGACTTAAATGTTGGACCTAAAACCATAAAAACCCTAGAAGAAAACATAGGCAATACCATTCAGGACATAGGCATTGGCAAGGACTTCATGACTAAAACACCAAAAGCAATGGCAACAAAAGCCAAAATAGACAAATGGGATCTAATTAAACTGAAGAGCTTCTGCAAAGCAAAAGAAACTACCATCCGAGTGAACAGGCAACCTACAGAATGGGAGAACATTTTTTTGCAATCTACTCCTCTGACAAAGGGCTAATATCCAGAATCTACAAAGAACTTAAACACATTTACAAGAAAAAAATAAACAACCCCATCAAAAAGTGGGCAAAGAATATAAACAGACACTTCTAAAAAGAAGACATTTATGCAGCCAACAGACACATGAAAAAATGCTCATCATCACTGGTCATCAGAGAAATGCAAATCAAAACCACAATGAGATACCATCTCACACTAGTTAGAATGGCAATCATTAAAAAGTCAGGAAACAACAGGCGCTGGAGAGGATGTGGAGAAATAGGAACACTTTTACACTGTTGGTGGGAGTGTAAACAAGTTCAACCATTGTGCAAGACAGTGTGGCAATTCCTCAAGGATCTAGAACTAGAAATACCATTTGACCCAGTGATCCCATTTCTGGGTATATACCCAAAGGATTACAAATCATGCTACTATAAAGACACACGCACACTATATTTATTGTGGCACTATTCACAATAGCAAAGACTTGGAACCAACCCCAATGTCCATCAATGACAGACTGGATAAAGAAAATGTGGCACACATACACCATGGAATACTACGCAGCCATAAAAAAGGATGAGTTCATGTCCTTTGGTAGGAACATGGATGAAGCTGGAAATCATCATTCTGAGCAAACTATCACAAGGACATAAAACCAAACACTGCATGTTCTCACTCATAGGTGGGAATTGAACAATGAGATCACTTGGACACAGGGTGGGGAACATCACACACCGGGACCTGTCGTGGGGTGGGGAGCGGGGGAGGGATAGCATTAAGAGAAATATCTAATGTAAATGACGAGTTAATGGATGCAGTAAACCAACATGGCACACGTATACCTGTGTAACAAACCTGCACGTTGTGCCCATGTACCCTAGAACTTAAAGTTTAATAAAATAAAAAAGGTAAAATAAATAAATAAATAAATATAAAAGAGGTGGTGAAAGCAGGCATCATATCTTGTTCTCAGTCTAAAGAGAAAACATTTTTCATCTCTCATAATTAAATATGCAGCTAGCTGTGGGTTTTGTAGGTGTATATTGAGGAAGTTCCCTTCTATTTCTAGTTTTCTGATAAGGTTTTGTTTGTTTGTTTGCTTGTTTCTTTTTTAACATGAATGGATGGCTTAACATGAAACAATTAATAGTGTTATTCACTGTATCACCAGTATAAACCAGTAAAAATTCTCGAACTTACACTTTCATCTCAAAAGACATACAAAAATTTTTTGATAAAAATGCATCCATTCATGATGAATAAAACTTGCAAATTATGAATAGACAAAAACTTCCTCTGGGAAGGGTAGGGGAAAGAAGAGGGTAAAGAGGAATTTGTTAATAGGTACAGATATACAGTTTGATAGAAGAATTAGACCTAGTGTTTAATATCTCAGTAGACTGACAATTGTCTCCAATAATCTATTTTATATCTCAAAATAGATAGATGGGAATAGTTTGAATATTTCTACCATAACGAAGAGACAATAGTAACAGTGAATATCCCGATTATACTAATTTTATCTTTAAAAATTATATGAATGTATTAAATTATTGCATGTACCTTGAAAGTTAAAAAATAATAATAATTTCCTTAAGGTGATAAAGGTGTCTACCAAAATATCCTACAGAATAATCTTATTTTATTATGTTTTTACTGAACATCGGTATCTTAATGAAAGGGAGAGAATGAAGAGGTCAACAGACTGATGGTCCAATGAACTAGAAGGAATGGTATATTGAGAGTAATTGAGAAAATGGGATAAAGGAAAGTAGAAATCTAAATTTATTCTTTTTAGAGCAGTTATCATACATAATTGTTTCCATGTCCTGCAAATTCCCTGTGCTCCACCTATGCATACATCTCTCCTAACTGATATCCTAGCAACCATTGATCTTTTGTTGTCTTCATAGTTTTGCCTTTTGCAGAAGATCATACAGTTGGAATCCTATAGTCTAAAACTTTTTTAGACATTCTTCTTTCACTTACATATATGCATTTAAGTTTCCTTGTCTTTTTGTAGATGATAGCTCATTTTTTAAGATTACAGAATAATATCAGCAATGATAGCTCATTTTTTTAAATTACTGAATAATATTTCAGTGTATGAATGTACCTCAGTTTGGTTAGCCACTCACTTACTGAAGAATATCTTGATTGCTACCATTTTTCATACAAATGCAGGTTTTGTGTGTACATGTTTCCATGGTGTAGGTAAACACCAAGAAACACAATTACTTGATCATGTAATAAGTCTGTTTTCCTTTGTAGGAAACTTCCAGTCTCTCTTCAAATATGAATATCCCATTTCACATTTCCACAAACAGTGAAAGAGAATTTCTGTTGCTTCATATCCTTACTAGCATTGGCATTGTTTTTGTTGATTTTTAACAGCTCTGTATATGCTTAGATCATTTGCCCGTGTCTCTGTTAGGAGTTGCAAATTCTTCTACTTTATCTTTTGTTTTCAAACTTTGATTAAAAAAAGTTTTGATATGTAGAGTTTTAAAACTATTTTATCATTTTTTTCTATTATGGCCTTAGGCATTTGGGTCATACTTAGAAACACATTCCTGCTTACTAGATAATTAGAAGAAATTCTACTACGAGTTCTTCTAATAACAGTAATTTCACATTTAAATGTATTTATTTTGTCAATGTGCAAATTTGGAATTGACTTATATTTAAGAGTTAAGGTATAATTTCAGCACTTTTTCTTTCCAAATGACCTTCCAATTATCTTCATGGCACTTCCAGAATATCTTTCCCTATGAATAGAAGAATATAGAAACATATTCTGCCTTTTTTTTTCTCATTGACTTATGACCAGGCTCCAGCTAGTCATTCTGTGTTTTTCAAGAGAGTCAGAGGCAATTGAATGTGTGTGTGTATGTATGTATATACATGTGTCTACACATGTATATGTATGTACACATGTATATACGTATATATACGTGTCTACACATGTATAGACACATGTATATGTATACACATATATACACGTATATGTATATACGTGCACATGTGTGTACACACATGTATATATATACACACACATTCAATTGCCTCTCGCTTCTCTAGAGAAACACAGAGAAAAAGGAGAAAATATCAATTTCCTACATTTTCTATGAGTATTAAAATGAGATACCAGATTGCCTGATAAAATACTAAATACAAAATTAAGTGTTCATTAAATGGTGTCTATCACTAATATTATTACATACTGAAAATTATGTTTTTAGAAACTAATAACGCAAAGGAAAAAAGTTAATGGAATTTATGACAACTTACCCAAATAATGTGGAATGATATATCCTACAAGATGCTCGTTTCCCACAGCTATTGGAGGACCACTTCATGCATGTTCTATCAGTCAGAGCACCATTTTATATATTGGAACTAGCATTCCTCCTGCAACAGGAGAAGAGAAGGTGTCAATATAGGGAACGTATTTCAAATGTGTCTGGATAATATTTCACATTGATTCATAATGGATAAAGTAAAAGTTAAACTTGTTGGAGGATTCTTCCACTGTTTTGGCCTAAATCTGCCCAAGAATCGAGATTATAAGGAATCTCAAAGTCCCGAATTATATAGTAGTGTTATAGACATGTTTTATCTACCCTCCCCTCTCTACACACATAGGGAAGAAGAAGCATTATATGCCTGTACACTCTGTTCTCCTTACAATATCAATTAACTTCAGTCTGATTAGTAAAAGGAAGAATGGTGTTAGTAAAATAGGAATGTTATATTGTTTCATATGGGATGTTATTAGGCAAGGAGAGATGGAACTGTGGGAATAGAAGTATATCTTTATGTTAAAAGAAAAAGATTCTCAGCTTAAATGCTGTACAGACAAGATTTTTCAACACTCTTTTAAGAAAATTAAAATGTGAGTTCTCACACCAGCACTCCATCGCCAGAGAAGTGCAGGCCCAGATTCAGAGATTGCTTGGCTCTTGGCAGCTTATACCTCTTTCTGGGTTCACAGCTCTACTTCCTTCTTCTTGATATCACTTGTGCCCATAATCCAGCATTTTCTCTCTACTGATTTTGTGGATTTTTAAATACTTCTGAAGCAACTAGTTAGAAGTTAGACTTGGAAATTTAGACTACGGTGCTAGACTTAGACTTGGAAATTTAGACTACGGTGCTAAATTTCATTTGTTAGTTCTGATTATTGTTCTGATCACAATAATGCATGTTTTCAGTGTTCTATCTTTTAGTCAATTTCTATTTGTAGTGCATTATTTTGCACAATGTGTGGCTTTTCAGGGACATATGTTGTGTATAGCAGAAGTGTCCATCTGCTCCTAATCCTATTTTAATAAATTCTGAGATTGACTCCTGGTTCTAAGCAGAGGAAATCTGTTTTTTTTTTTTTTTTGAGATAGAGTCTCGCTCCATCATTCAGGCTAGAGTGCAGTGGTGCAATCTCAGCTCACTGCCACCTCCACCTACCGGGTTCAAGCAATTCTCCTGCCTCAGCCTCCCTAGTAGTTGGGATTACAGCAGTGTGCCACCATGCCAGCTTATTTTTGTATTTTTAGTAGAGATGGGTTTTGCCATGTTGGCCAGGCTGGTCTCAAACTCGTGACTTCAGGTGATCCACTCACCTTGGCCTCCCAAAGTGTTGGGATTACAGGCGTGAGCCACTGCGCCCATCCTAGCATACGTAATCTTATCAAAATTTTAGGGACATGACAGTGGAGAGCTGTCCTTCAGATGGTAGCACTGAAGTATTCATGACTTTATTTTGTTCTTTTTTTGTGTTGCGATGAATACTTTCATTTTGTCACATAAAAATCTTAATGATCCATATATCATGATTTTATTAATTCCATTTATTTCTCACGGTTTCAATTTTCTGAGAGTGAGAAATCTTAGAATGACAATGAATTGAGGCCAATGAATATGAGGAAAACTGGTAGTAAGAAAATGGGTGAGAAATTTGCAGGTATCAAAAAATCACAGCCGTCCTTAAAAACTGAAAAAAATATGTCAACAATTTATTACTGCAATTTTAAAACTTCTCACAACTCATTTTACAAATAACGTTTTCAATTTAATACTCTACAGGCCTTCCACAATTTACACATATATTGTATTCAAGATGATTATTTTTGAATTGGAAGCTTAGTGCTCTGTGTATTTTTCCCATGGAACCATTTAGAGTCCATTCTGCCATATACTGAGCACATCAAAATAGGATGCTCAGAATTAGAATGGCAAAATTCATTTTTTCTATTTTGTATTGCCAAAAATATTGCTTCTACTATTATTTCCACATATCAGAAAGAGTGCTAACTACCCAGATTCTATATTCAGCTTCTGTGGTCCAGCTGCTAGGAGTGAGATATCTCCATTGAATCTGGAGGTAGAGAACTGCCAGGGTATACAGAAGCTGGATTAGATTACATTAGAGATACAGAAAAGAGAATACAAGGAAGAGAACCAATGGAACCCTGCAGCATCTCCATCTCCTCCCTCCTTTTCCCTTTATATTTCTTCTTCTTCTTCTTTTTTTTTTTTTTTTAACCTTTGAGGAACTGTGACTTTCTCATCACATATACTTCTTGGACAACTTCTTCATTGTAATTTGGCCATCACAGAGTTACACTTTTTTCCTTTACTTTCAAAGGTTCCAGAAATTGACCCCTCCCATTTTTTTTTCCTTCTGCTATCAAAGGTTGCCAGGATCAGTCCTCTGCACCAAACCCTAGAGGAATGATGCCCCTTTTCTACTTCCCAGGGATAAGCACATAACATTTACAGTTCTTACAAACGTGCACTCATGAAGATTAGAGTAGATATTACTTAACAATAACAGGCACCAGTGTGCTAAAAATGGTAAATGGCAACAAGAAAGATAGTAATATCCTAAATATTTTTCTCATCACCTTTAAATATTTATAAACAAGCCTTTAGCCTCTATATTCTTACTGTTTGCCAAGAGAAACATGATTCCTTAGCTTTCCTTTATTCAGAACACTCTCCTAATCAAAAATCCACAGTTCTAGAGTCTGAGTTCTCATTTCCTTTTGCATTAACTGCTGCTAAAGCTTAGCTGCCCAGCCTTACAGGACCAGGCAGTGGGAAGTGGCACAGTTAATGTCAGCTCCTGTTGTTTTGCACAGCCTCAGCCTGGCCAGATTCCCAGGCCTCCCAAGTTGCTTTAGGCCTTCCCTAAATAGTGTTTCAGTTTAGAAGGAAGGTCCCCCACTCTGCCTACCTGGGATAAATATTCTTAACTTTCTGAAAGGAGGAAACTTTGAGAACCACCTGTCTTTCAGTGGTTTAGACTGTAATCAAAATATGATAATTCCTTATTCTTAACAGATAGATTTGAACCAGAAATAACAATTAAAATGCTCTTTTAGGTAAAATTTTCCTCCATCTCTTATTTTCATTGATCGTAAAAAATAATGAATCTTACTTATTCCTTTTTTAACTTTCTCATAATTGAAAATTAATTACATTTAGTCTTTATTCTTTGATACAAATATTTATATCTTACATTTATTACTATTATTTATATCTTAAAATGGAAACCCACTGCAAGTGATTTCAATTCAGGTTGAATAATCCTGAAATAATATAAAGTCAAAGAAACATTAAACATCATTAAAATATTAAACTAAGCATCAAAACATTTCTCAGTATCGTTTGTCTTCATGATATAATACAATCCTTCATGTGAATGGCCCACATTAGATAAAGTTATATTATCAGTTGTTTTAAAAGGCAAACACCAGAATGATAATGATAACAATTATTACTTCCTTCTTTATTGAAGGCATTATAATTTCAAGACAGTTGAATGAATATTTTCACATTTGGTCCTTATGAAAATCTTATGAGTAAGCTTAGAACAGACTTTCTTATGTCCATTAAAAACACTGATTTTGTACGGTCTATTCAGTCCTGATAGCTCATATGAAAAGACTAGATATTTGTTCTCAGGGTAAATCTTAGCAGACCTCTTTTTGCCACCTTATTTCTGTTATCAACATTAATGAAAAAGCTTACTAATACGATTCATAAATTACACAATATATCCAGAGGAGTCAAAAACGTTTTCTGTATTCTAGTGTCTAGTACATAACTGCCATCTTAAAGGTAAGGAACTTATTTATTTATTTATTTATTTATTTATTTTGAGATGGAGTTTCGCTCTTGTTGCCCAAGCTGGAGTGCAATGGCGGGATCTCGTCTCACTGCAACTTCTACCTTCTGGGTTCAAGCAATTTTCCTGCCTCAGCCTCCCGAGTAGCTGGGATAACAGGCACAGGCCATCAAACCCAGTTAATTTTTTTTGTATTTTTAGTAGAAAGAGGGTTTCACCATGTTAGTCAGGCTGGTCTCGAACTCCTGAACTCAGGTGATCTGCCCACCTCGGCCTCCCAAAGTGCTGGGATTACAGGCGTGAGCCACCGCGCTGGACCAAGAACACATTTATAGCCTTGCTTAGAAATTTACTCGCTCTTGCATTTAGAAAGCTATTTCCACAATTTTGTTTTTCTGTGGTCAATGAATGTTGCTACCATCCCCGTGGTAACACCTACCAAGTGAAATGAAATTATAGTGCAGTAGTGGAGGAGATGGTTTGGGGTTGGGGAGGTGACCAAGATTCGAAATTCCATTTTTACTGAAATACTGAATTAACTGATGAAAAGGTGTTTTTCCCCTTGAACTGTTGGATGACTGTATTTTTTTCAGAGTTAAGTAGCTGGCATCATTCAACAGTTACCAAGCACCTCCTAGGAGATGCTATGCTAGTCATGTTCTTCAGCATAAAGAGATAAATGATGCTTCCTTTCAACTGAGTGACTAGAACAAGTAAGTCGTTTAACCTTTCTTAGCCTCAGTTTCCGTGTTTGCTAAGTGAGGATAATAATACTTATCTCATATGTTATGAAAATCTTCAACACAATGAACTAGCACTGTAAACCTCAATTTTATTTACATGTAGTTTCCCCTTAAAGTTTGTAGGAGAGTTATCATTTATTAAGGTTCTCAAAAGTATTCAAGAACACCTATAAGATTAAAAGGGGCAAAAATTAAGTTAAACATAATATAATAAAAGTTAAACGTATAGTTATTTTTTAGGAGACACACACACACACGAAATCAACCAACAAACAAACAAAACAAAGGAAACTCTTTTAGCTCTGCTTTTGCAAAGGACAGCAACAATTTGTTAGCCCAGTAGAGGGCACTGAGGGCAGTGAAGCCATGTCTGCTATTTAAGGAAGAAGTTTCTTTCATAAGGAGATTGTCAAGAGGAAATCATCAGGAAGGGAAAGTTATCTACTGAGGTCTCTCTCAAATATTACATTTCTCAAGGGAGATTTTGGGAAGGTAGAGGTTGCAGTTCATTCCTGGTTGTGTTCTCTGATAAGTGCCTGACATGTATTTTTCATTGTAATTGAGTTTCAGTGGTAGTTGTACCCTGTCTGCATACTACACACACAAGAGGCAAGCTGACATTTGTTATCAACTTGTATCTTCACCCAGGGAAAAGGTTAGCATGCAGGAGAATTGGGGGACTTGCAGGTAGAGATAATATTTTCCTAAAAGTTGGCTTAAAATCTTCAACAATTCAGTGGAAATGATAGATGCGTGTGATACAGTTAATATAGGTATACAGTAACAATCACACTTCTACATTCACATGCATGTACACTCACACTATTCCCCGCATGCTCATACTCACATACTCACTCACATGCACACACCCATGCGTCGTTATCATGTAAGATGTTTATCGTTGTAATGTGACTCCTGCTTTACATGTGATATTGAGCAGCTCTGTATTTTGATAGACCTCTCACGGGATGAATTCATCACTAAAGCACCCTGTGAAGCTAAATGTGCTACTTCATTTAATTATTGAAGAATATATTCTTAATACAACAGATGTAATTTAAATTGATACTCTGTTGTTCTCATGAATGACAATAACCCATTACGATGTGTTGTTTCTTGAGATGATTTCCGGTTAGATCTAATAAAAACCTATCAATAGGCAGTATAGATAGGGAATGTTTGTCTTACTGTTTGCAAAAGATTGAAAAAAGTTCTAAGTCATTTCATAGTTGAGCCAGATCAATGAACTGTAAATTTTTAAAAAGTTTTTAAACACTGCCCTCTTTAGGGCTATTTAAGATTAACATTTTGTTAGTCATAAGCTTACATGATGCCCACATCTCTGTGAAGAGCAAGATCCCAAGATTTTGAGACATCTGTGGGTACCAAGGCTCTCATCCCATATGGTTTAGTGTATCACTTAATTCCACGCACTCTTCCACTCCTTTCATGTCATTCAAAGCCTTCCTTTTTGCTTAAGAAAACTCATGTCTGCTACCAGCAAAATGTTTACATTTATATTCTTTGCAATCTTTTCACATTTTTATTGAAACAAAGCCTATCTCCCAATGACTCTCTTTCCATGCATCCATCTCAAGTGAGGGCCGTTTTCTTCCCATATCCTGTGTATTAATGGGCTTGAAATGTAGTTGTCCTTGATCATTTTTTACCACTTCCATACCTGAGTCCCTCTTCTGAAAGACTTCTAGATTCCAGGAAGAGGTGCACCACCCTCATAATACCATACTCTAATCTCGCTGTTGAACATAGCTGTGGGCAGGCACACCACCATTCCATCATTTCTTGATGATTTTCATTAGAAGGTCTCTGTCATTTTTGTCAAAATTTCTGCCACTTTTTCTAATTGTCTCAATATCCACCTAGATCATTCTCCCAACGCTCTGGCTTTCCAATGTCTTGACCTCTTCTCTGCAAATCTTACCTCTTCAACCCATAGTCAGCCCATCAGAACACACTTAAAATTCTCCATTTTGAGCATCACTGTCATCATAACCACCTCCTAACTTTAAAATTTACTCCCTTTAATACACCTGCTGCAACAATCTTCAGCCCCGTATAGCTCTTCAGGCCCTTCTCTTCCTCTAACTTTTCACAGGCTATGTGTAGTTTCACCTCTTCACTTCCTTTCTCAATGTGATCTCTTATTATAATCACTCTTCTGAATATATTCTGTACTTTTTTTCCCGTTTTATCCTTTATTGTACTAAACAAACAAAAATGCTTTCATCTAACCCTTTGCTTCTTCTGTACCTATATACAAAGAGCTGCATTGCTGGAGGAAATAATTCATGCATGCTGACAGGACTCACTTTAATTTCATAAGCATGAACATTCAAGGGGTCTCCAGGCAATTCAGCAAGAGTTTACTGGTACATTTTCCCAGTCACTATATTCTTGCGGTCTTCAAGATTGCTAGTTCACATGTCCTGATATCATCTCACCTCTTTCTTTTCTTCCACCTTACTCACAGCTGATTATCTTGCTTTTTATTTAATAGAGAAAATACAAGCAATTAGAAAAGAATTTCAATACTCTTGCACCACTACCGCTACACATTTACTTGCCTTTTACCCACACAGCCAACCTTCCCTTCTACTACAGGGCAAAACTGTCTGTCTTTGTTGATATCTCTCTTCATCTTCCTCTTTACTCATTCCACTTCTCTCCTGGGTTAACAACTGTCTTTTCCTCTACCTGACAATTCTCATCAGTATGCAAGCATGCTATTATATCTAGAGTTAGGCATAAACAGAACTTTGATGCCACAACCCTTCCAGCTACCACTCCATTTCTCTGCTTCTTTTTATAACACTTTTCCTGAAAAGGATTTTCCATACTGGCTGTTTGTACTTCCCCTTCTTGCATTTTCTGTTGATTCCTTACTAAACAGTCTTTTATTCCCACCTCTCATCTTCACGAATTACTTTTGTTTAGGTTAAGTAACCCGCACATAATGACACCCAATGGTCACTTTCTAGTCCCTAACTCCTATGAGCTCTCAGCAACCCTTGAAGCAATTACTACTACTTCCTTTTTGATACATGGTTAATTAGGCTTTGGGGACACTCCCCCTTCTTAGTTTTTCCCATAGGATCTCCTTTGTAGTTTTCTTCATTGGTTTCTCCTTCTATTGATTTATAAACTTAGAGTCCTTGGTCCTAGGATCTTGTTTCTGTCTGTACTCAGTCCCTAGAAGATCTCATTAATTCCATGGATTTAAATACCATCTGAATGTTGCTCAGTCTAAAATGTATGTTTGTGGCTTCAAACTTTCTCCTGAACGTTGGATTGCCTATGTGGCATTGTTACTAGATATCTAGAAGGCAGATCAAATTTTTGGAGATAGAACACATTCTCACTTCTCCACTTCCTGCAACCTATTCTTCCTTAGTGTTTCCCATTTTGTTCAATAGTGCCACCATCCTTCCAGAATGTAGCCAGAACCCTGGGATCATCCTTAAATTCTCTTTGTCAAAGGCTACATTCAATCTAACAGCAAACCTTATTGGCTTTGCATTAAAAAACAAAACAAAATGAAGACTGAAACTCAAATCACTTTCCATTCTAACATTGCATCTTCATTCAAGCCTTCATATTGTGAAAGACAATCAAAGCCTCTGTTTTTTCTGATTTCATTGTCTTCCCAAAACATACTTCATGCACAGTCAGAGTGATCTAGTTAGGTAAGTCAGCTGTGCAATGCTAATGCGTAAACCCCCTGGGGCTTCCCAAAACATTCAGAATAAACTCCACTCTTATTGGTGATCTTTCCTGTGACCCACATGATCTGGACCATGCTAGCTCTCTCACTGCACTTTTTCTCTCTCTTCTTCACACTTTTTTCTGACCTTGTATTATACATGTTGAGTATGCTCTACACCAGGGCCTTGTCTTTGCTCCACTTTACCTAGATTGTTCTTCCCTGTCCTTATTTAGCATGGTTTGTACCTTCACTCTTCATGTCTTCATCAAAGGACTTCCAATGTACAATATTTGAACTAGTGTCTCTTACCTATCCCACTTTCTGTATTTTCTTACTCTAATTTATTTTTCTTTCTAGTGCTTCATAATTACCCTATTTTACATATTTCCTTGCTTATTTGTTTGCTGGTTCTCCTACACCCATCCACTCCCCTATTCCCCATCCCCCCCGGGAAGCTAGTAAAGTTCTATTGTTATGCCCAGACCGTTTATTCCCTGAAGAAGACCACCAGAGTCCAGAGTCAAAGCCAAGCGGCAAGGATTTTTAATGCAAGTTCGAACTTGGTCCCTCCGTTCTACAACATACAAGAGGGCCCCGAATGATGCATGTGCCTGCTTTTTATAGTCCGATGTATGCAGGACATGTAGGGTTACAGAGGTACAAAGGAATTCTTTTGGTTGCAGCATCACAACTGGTAATTGGTTAATATTTTAAGTTATACAATTAACAGTTTTCTATTTGTTCTCGCGCATTTAGTAAAACTACAAACGGTTGTGACCTTATCAGGGGCTCTCTAGGTGGTGTTTCTGAGATGTGTGGGAGGGAGGGGATGTGTTTGTACTGGGCCCAGGACTAAGATATGTGGCAGACACCGGTAATTAGAACAGAACAGAGCAGGACAGAGACTTTCTTTTTTTTTTTTTTTTTTTTGAGACGGAGTCTCGCTCTGTCGCCCAGGCTGGAGTGCAGTGGCCGGATCTCAGTTCACTGCAAGCTTCGCCTCCCGGTTTACGCCATTCTCTCGCCTCAGCCTCCCGAGTAGCTGGGACTACAGGCGCCCGCCATCTCGCCCGGCTAATTTTTTGTATATTTTAGTAGAGACGGGGTTTCACCGTGTTAGCCAGGATGGTCTCGATCTCCTGACCTCGTGATCCGCCCGTCTCGGCCTCCCAAAGTGCTGGGATTACAGGCTTGAGCCACCGCGCCCGGCCGACAGAGACTTTCACAACGTTTGTCCTTACAATGTCTGGAGTCTATAGATAACCTAATCGGTTAGGTCCGGGGTCGATCTTTAACTAGGCTCAGGGCGCCGCCCAGGCTGTCAGGGCACCGCCCGGGCTATTTGCCTGTGGACTTCATTTCTGCCTCTTAGTCTCTTCATCTGATCTCTTTCACTATCACCTTATTTTCACAGGCGCATCCTCAGTACATAGAACTGTACTTGACACATATGGATACATAATAAGGGAATGTCCTCTCTCCTCCTTAGTCTTGTTTTAACAATGACTTATGATGCAAGCATTACAAAATCATTAGTAGACTGAAGTTTATATTTTTGTTCTACAGTCAGCTTAGTAAATATTCTTTCAATAAAATCAAAGGCTGCTGAGATATTAATAATTAATAATGTTTTGAGAAGTGATAACATTGATTTAATCACATTCTTAATAAAATAAAACTATTATAAATAATGAAAGTGATTTTTTCTTACCTTTTTTTCTTTGTTATCTTTTTTTCTTGCCAATATATTTTATTTTTTTAACTTTTAAGTTCAGAGGTATATGTGAAAGTTTGTTACATAGGTCAATTTGTGTCATTGGGGTTTTTGTTGTACAGATTATTTCATCACCCAGATATTAAGCCCAGTACCCACTGGTTATTTTTCCTGATCTTCTCCCTCCTCTCAGCCTCCACCCTCTAATAGGCCCCGATGTCTTTTGTCCCCTTCTTATGTGTCTATGTGTTCTCATCACTTAGCTCCTGCTTATAAGTGAGAACATGCAGTATTTGGTTTGTTGTTCCTGCATTAATTTGCTAAGGACAATGACCTCCAGCTCCATCCATTTTCCTGTAAAGGACATGATCTCATTCTTTTTTAAAGCTGAATAGTATTCCATGGCGTATAAGTACCACATTTTCTCTACCACTGATGGACACTTAGGTTGATTCCATGTCTTTGTTGTTGTGAATAGTGCTGCAATGGAGATACACAAACATGTTGTTTTTTTTAAACCCTTTTTGTCTCATAAAGTAGTATAAATTAAGATCTTTAAACCTATTGGCATGCAAATTAGTAAGGAGTTTGAGGTGATTTTCTGTAAGTTAATAAATCTGTAATTTGGCAAATATAAAAGGTTCTCCTTTTGAGTAGACAATATTTTATATTAAGGTGGAGTTATATCTGTAGAATAAATTAGTAGGATTAATTCGACAAGATCTGGGGGCAGGGTTAAATTTAAACAACTGTAAACTCAGTTTACAAGTCTATATTCATTTTAACAAAAGTTAAAAACACATTTGGTTTTTTCCCCTATGATGTCATGCTGTTAGCTGACAGTGAACGTGTAATCAACTATGTTGGCTTTAAAAGTAATAATTACATGTTAACCCAGGTCAACATACTTATTCATGCAAATTTTTAAGATATACATGCATGTTTTTGCATGTTTCTAATTTTTAGGTGATTCAATGATCAACTTGATCAGTAGGGTATGCATTCCTCCCCAACTCTCCATTCTTATCTTGTGCTACACCCTTCTCACTCGGTATGTTTCCGTTAACTAGCTTCTTTTTATTTCTCAAAGACACCAGCTCTTTCCTGCCTAGACCCCCTCTCTGAAATCACTTTATTTGGCTAACTTTTCTTTAGACCTTTAGATTGAATGTCACTTCTTTAGAGATGTACTCTCTTAGTCCTCTCCTTCACAACCCCTCACCTCATTCCCAAATTAGATTTTCCTTTTTTTCCTTTAAGAATAAATAGATTTTTTTTCTTCATGAGGACTGAGAACAACTTGTAATTCTGGGTTTGATTTAAAGCATATTTGTTTTATGTCAGTCTTTCCTGTCATTTTCTAAGCTGTATGATAAGTAACTAATTCATTTTATTCAATGAGAAATTCTTCTTAAGCATGATATCTTATCTAAATATATATCTAATGAGTAGAGAAAGGCATGAATTATTTTTGTGTATTTTTCTTTAGTCTGTAAGTGTATTATGGGAGACTAGGTCAAAAGCCATGCTGTACATGGATTGAAAGTTTTGGAATTTCATTATAGACTGAAGATTACAGTCACAGTTCCCGAATATTTTCTTCCAATGAGATCAACAGATGATTTATCACATCTAGCTTATTAGGATTCAAAGTAACTCAAAATTAAACGTTCTCTTAGAATCATACAGATATTCTTCTACAGTTGAGGCAATTGTCAATCTGTCTCTTAAGGTTCTTACTAAGGGAAGAAAATACGGAATCTAGAAGCACAATTATTAATTATGGCATTGAAGGATCACAGTAATAGTAAGAAAATTCATTCTCAGAAAATTAAAATGTGACAAAATATAAATTTAAGTTCTCAATTTATTGTGGAAGAATATGTATATCATTAAGTGTGTTTATAGTCTGTTACATATGAAAATGTGTTAAAAAGGCATACTTACTGTTTGGACGAACGGAGGCAAGAAGGTGCACTTCCGGGTTCTTCATCCCCCCCCCCTCCAACTTTTCCCGCGCGCGCGAAAATGCAGCCGGCACCCGGGAAGGTGCAGACCAACTAGGCATGCGCCAGGTGACGTCAATCCGAAGAGACCAAGATTTACCTGGTCGCACCTGTGGAACGCCCCACGACAGGCCCGTGCCCCGCCTATTGCCCTCCCACTCCTAGAAAAGCAGCTCCGGAGGGACGCCACGCGCGGCCTTCTCATAGCCCCACTCCTGTTGGGATGTCGGGACTGTGGGAACTCCATCGGAGAGCCCCACCGAGGGACTCTGTCGGCCTGAGGCCGACAGACCTCTTCCCCACACCTTAGGTGACCAAAATAAACTTGCAGTTTTGCTCCTACACTTGCCTAGTCGCTGGTTCTTTTGTGCCCGCTCTGGTGGTCTTAGAAAAACAAATCACTTACCTGACAGCATAATATGTGAGGGGCCTCCAATTGAAAAGGAAAAGTAACTCAAGGCTTGCATTGCAATATAAATGTCAAATTTCCCTGCACAAGTATCCCCTCTAGGGCATTCACCCAAAGAGACAGAGTAATTTCTGCTTTGGAGATCAAGTACTTCCACACAAGTACACTTATAAAACACCTAAAACAATAGTTTTGGAATTATTATACTTGAGTGCTAATTCAAAGTGCATTTTCACACTCAATGGGGCTATAAATATATCCCATTGTATTTAAAGAATTCACATTCATTAAAACTCAAGTATTTAGTTAAAAATTCTAAAAATAGAGTTAATAAATGAAAAATAAAATATTTTCCTAGATTCCTTTCTATACAAGAAATTTTAATTCATTATTAACATTTAATTCACCCTTTATTTTAAAATTACAAATTGAAGAAATTAGTATCTGAAACTCTGTATTTACTTTTTTCATTAATATGAATTGTTTTAAATTCATATTAATGAAAAATTAATAATAATTCAATAGGGTATCTGTTGAAAGAAATTTCTAAGAAGCAAAGCATTCAAGATGTGGCCTGGCTATTTCTAATAGCCTATACATAGATATGGGAGCAAATAAATAATTTAGGGAGCAAATAAATAATTTAAAGTTGGAGCTTATATTTAAAAGGGAAGCAGAGTGTAAAAGTTTGGAAAATGTGAAAAACTAGCAGCCTAGCCATGTGGTAAAGATAAAAAAAAAAAAAAGGTTTTTGTGGGGAGATAAATGCAAGCATGTTGCAAACACTTATTAGAGATATTAGCATGACTAAAGGAGAGTCAAGTGCTAACATCCAAGACAATGGATAAAGGGCCTAAAGTCATTTCTGAGATCCTCTAGGCCGCCTCTCCCTAGAGACCTAAGAGAAAAGAAAGCAGTTTTCTGAACCAGGCCCATGGCCTTGTTTTCATGAGCAGCCTTGAGGGACTGATTCTGTGTCCTGGCTGCTCTGGTTCCAGCCTCAGCTCAAAGGGACTCAGGTGCAGCTTGGGTCACAGGTCCTGAGTGTGCAAGCCATAGATTTGTCAGTTTCCACGTGCTGTTAAGTCTGTAGATGCTCAGAATGCAAGCTTGAAGAAGGCCTGGGTAGTTTCCATCTAGATTTCAAAGGATGTATGGAAAAGCTTGCGTGCCCAGGTAAAAGCCTGCTACAGAGGTTAAACCCCTACAAACAAGCTCTACTAGGGAATGCTAGTGGTGTTAAAGTGCCCACATACAGTCCACCTGGGCACTTTGAGGAGCTATGGAAAACGGGCTGTTGCTCTCCAGGCCCGAGAATGGTACAGCCAACAGAAGCTTGTGGCCTTAGTGTGGAACAGACTGAAGCACACAATTCCAACCCATCAGAGCAGCCACAAGAGATGCCCCCTGCAAAGCCACAGAAATGAAACTGCCTGAGGCCTTGGGAGTCAGCCTTTTGCACAAGTGTGCCCTATATGCAGAACATCAAGTCAAAGGAGATTATTTTGGAGTTTTAAGATTTAATGACTGCCCTGTTGAGTTCCAGACATGTGTGAGACCTATCGCCCCTTTCTTTCGCTTTATTTCTCCTTTTTGGAAAGGAAATGAATAACCCAGTGCCTGTACTACTATTGTATTTTAGGAGTAACTAAATTAGTTTTGATTTCACAAGCTCATAGTGAGGCACTAAGTGGCTAAGTTGGCTGGACTTCCTGGGTCAATAGGGACTTCCCTAAGGGGATTTTCCCCTAACCCAAAATGAGTCATAGCGGCAAGCTAAGGGATTGAAACTTCAACCAATCATATGAGTTTAAGCTCTAGCTGCAGCCTGATGTTTTTAATCAATCAGGCCCACCAACCCACAAGTGGAGAGAAAATAAGCTAATTCTATAGGACAGAGAAAGGAAAACAGGAGAGGTCATAAGGGGATATAAGTATAAGACACCCAAGCCAGAAACAGCAACCCTTCTGGGTCCCCTTCCACTACATGGAAGCTGTACTTTCACTTTTGCTTTAATAAATCTTGCCGCCACACACTCTAGGTCTGTGCGTTTCTCTTATAGAGCTATAACACTCGCCACTGCAGTCCACAGCTTCATTCCTTGAAGCCCGTGAGACCATGAACCCTTCGATCAAGAAAAACCTTCGATCGGGAGACTTCTTGTCTCAATAGTTGAAGGAACTCATCTCCAGAAGAGACTTTGAATTTTGGATCAGATTTTGATTTAGTTGATGCTGGAACTATTGAGAAAGGGTGATTATATTTTGCAATGTGAAAAGAATATGATGTTTTTTGGGGTGCAGGGACAGAATGACATAGTTTGGATGTTTGTCCCCTCCAAATCTCATGTTAATATGTTAAGAGAGGAGAAAGCAAAAAACCCAGCCAGGCAGCCAGTTAGGCTGCATCCTCGGTTGAATTCGGTTGAATTCCTTTCAAACAAAAGAACAGCCTGCAGCCACAAATAAGGGAACTTGCACAGAGGGGCTTGCCTAAGACATGCCCACAGCCACACAAATAAGAAAGGCTACACAGGTGACTTGCCCAGACATGTCCGCAATGGAAAATTGCATCCCCTGACACACGCGAAGTAAGGGGAACAAAGGAATATGGAGCAACTCAAGCTAAGGGCCCACATGCACACTAAGAGGATGGGGTGGAGACACCGGAAAGTTGTGCCTTTGCAAATAAGATGCCCACCCCCCTTTTTTTTTATAAAAGCTTTTGCATTCAACTGTAAAAACGGCAACACTCTTCCAGGCCCCCTCTTCACAGCAGAGAGCTTTCTACTTTAGCTTATTAAGCTTCCACTACAACATCACCCTTGGTGTCTGCACTCCTTAACTTTACTGGTGCTGAGACAAAGAACTCCTGGTACTACCTTAGGCAACAAGAGACTGGTACATTGTGGTGCATTGGCGAGACTGCATCAGTGTGATTTTCAGTGTTGCAGGTGGGGATTGGTTGGAGATGAATAGATCATGGAATTTGATCCCTCATAAATAGACTAGCACCATCACTTAGTAATCAGTCAATTCTCACACAGTTAATTTACATCAGATCTGGTTGCTTAAAAGTCTGGGATTTCCCCTCTTCTCTCCCTTTTGCACCTGTTGTCACCATGTGACATGCAGGCTTCTTCTATCACCTTCCACCATGATTGTAAGCTTCCTGAGGCCTCACTAGAAGCAGATGCCACTATCATGCTTTCTGTAAAGTCTGCAGAACCATGACCTGATTAAACCTCTTTTCTTCATAAATTACTTAGTGTCAGATATTTATTCATAGAAAAGCAATTACACTAATACTTGAACTATGTTACTTCAATGAATAATTTCCACTGTAATGGGAATGGGAAGATGCAAGCTCTATTCCATCAGTCTGTTTTGTGCTTGTGGCTCTCTCACTTCCACTCACAGAGTCATTTTTGTCCATTTTTTCAATAGGAATTTTGGACATTCTTTTCAAGGAGTTGAGTCTGGTGTAAATATTCTCAGGACCAGGCAAAATTTGAGATTATTTCCTTCTTAGGATTATTTAGACACTTCTAATCACAAAGAGATTGTGTTGTTTTTAATTATTTTATTTGTGGTTACATAGTAGATATGTATATTAATGGGGTATATAAAATATTTTGATACAGGCATGCAGTGTAAAATAAGCACATCATGGAAGATTATTAAAATAATCTTGAAAAAATTCTTAAACAAATGGTAATCTATGGGATACAGGAAAAGCAGTGCTAACAGGGAAGTTTATAGCTATAAGTGCCTACACCACAGGTGTTTTCTGGTTGTTCTGTGGTCTTTTCATCCTTCTTTCTTTCTTCCTATCTTCCTCAAGTGCAGGTGATTTTCTCTGGTGATATAATTTATTTTTTGCTTTTTATTTTTTGTGCATCTATTGTATGTTTTGTTGGTTTGGGGTTACCATGAGGCTTGCACGTACTATCTTATAACTCATTATTTTTAACCTAACAACAGTTTAACACTACTTACATGAACAAACAAGCAAAAATCAAAGTAATAAAAACTCTACGCCTTAACTTTATCTCCATGATTTTTAACTTTTTCTTGTTTCTATTTATAGCTTACCGTACCATGTCCTGAAAAGTTGTTGAAGTTACATTTTTGATTGGTTCATCATTTAGTGTTTCTACTTAGAATAATAGATCACATACCACAGTTATGGTGCTATGACATTATGTTATGCTGCATACTTACTATTAGCAGTGAGTTTTGTACCTTTAGGTGATTATTTATTTTTCAATAATGTTCTTTTCTTTCCATTTGAAGCACTTCCTTTAGTATGTCTTACAGGATGGGTCTGGTATTGATGACATTCCTTAGCTTTTGTTTGTCTCGCTAAGTCTCCATTTCTTCTTCATGTTTGAAAGGTGTTTTTCCTGGATATATTATTCCAGGGTAAAAGTGTCTTATTGTTTTTTGTTTTTTTTCCTTCAGCACTTTAAATATGTTATGCCATGCGTGCCTGTAAGGTTTCCAGTAAAAACTCCGCTGCCCGAATTTCGGAGTGCCACTCTATCTTAATTATCTTGCTGCTTTGAGGATCATTTTTTTATCTTTGACCTTTGAGAGTTTGATTATTAAATGCTTTGAGGTAGTCTTCTTTGGATTACATCTGCTTGGTGTTCTACAACCTTCTTGTACTTGGATATATCTTTCTCTAAGTTTGATAAGTTATCTGGTATTATTCCTTTGACTACACTTTCTACCCCATCTCTTTCTCTACCTCCTCTTTAGGGCCCATAACAGATATGCTTTTTTGGGTCTATTTTCCATGTTCTGTAGGCTTGTTTTATTGTTTTATGTGCTTTTTTTTTTCTTCATCTCCTCTGACTGTGTATTTTCAAATAACCTGTCTTCAAGTTCACTAATTCTTTGTTTTGCTTGATAAATTCTGCTATTAAAGGATTCTTATTCATTCTTCAGTATACCAATTGTATTTCTCAGCTACAGAATTTCTACTTCATTATTTTCAATTATTTCAATGTCCTTGTTAAATTTATCTGATAAAATTATGAATTCCTTCTTTGTATTATCTTGAATTTCTGTGAGTTTCCTCAAAACAGCTATTTTGAATTCTCTGTCTGAAAGCTCACATATCTCTCTCCAGGAATGGTTCCTGGTGCCTCATTTAGTTCACTTGGTGAGGTCATGTTTTCCTGGATGGTGTTGATACTAGTAGATATTTGTCGGTCTGGGCATTGAAGAGCAAAGTATTTATTGTAGTCTTGGCTGTTTGGCTGTTTGGGCTTATTTGCAGCTATCCTTCTTGGGAAGGGTTTCCAGGCATTTAAAAGAACTTGATTATTGTGATATAAGCTGTGTCTGCTTTAGGGAGGACCCCAAGCCCAGTAATGCTGAGGTTTTTGCAGACTCGTAGAGGTACCACCTTAATGGTCTTGAACAACATCCAGGAGAATTGTCTGGATTTCCAGGCAGAGATTCTTGTTCTATTGGTTATTTTCTCCCAAACATACAGTCTCCTTCTCTGTTCTGAACCAACTAAATCTAGGTTTGGAGTGGCATGAGCAGCTCTGTGGCCTCCAGAACTATGATAACATTGGGTTACACCTGAAGCCAGTGTTATGCCCAGACCGTTTGTTCCCCGAAGAAGACCACCAGAGTCCAGAGTCAAAGCCAAGCGGCAAGGATCTTTAATGCAAGTTCGAACTTGGTCCCTCCGTTCCACAACATACAAGAGGGCCCCAAACAATGCGTGCGCTTGCTATTTATAGCTTGAGGTAAACAGGACTTGTCAGGTTACAGAGGAACAAGGCATTTCTCTAGGCTACAGCATTACAATTGGTTTACATGTTAATGTGAAGTTATGCTTTTAGCAGCCTTCTTATCGGTTCCTGCGCTTTGACAAATGGTTGTAACCTTATTGCAGCTTTCCTAGGTGTTGTTTTTCTTCATGTGTTTGTGTCGGGCAGGCATATGGGGCTCAGGAAGTTGGGACAAAATAGAGGATTGTTTGTACTGGGCCCAGGACTAAGATATGTGGCAGACACTGGTAATTAGAGCAGGACAGAGACTTTCACAACGTTTGTCCTTACAATGTCTGGAGTCTATAGATAACCTTAATCGGTTAGGTCCGGGGTCGATCTTTAACTAGGCTCAGGGCGCCGCCCGGGCTGTTTGCCTGTGGACTTCATTTCTGCCTCTTAGTCTCTTCATTTGATCTCTTTCACCAGCACATTTCTGAGTCTTGCCCAAGGTCTGCTATAATTACTCCCTGACTACTGCCCATGTTTGCCCATGGGGCTCTACAATCAGCGGGCAGCAAAGCCAGCAAGGCCTGTGTCCTTCCTTTCAGGGTAGTGAGGTCCCCTAGGTCCCAGAGGTGCCATCCAGGAGTCAGAGACTGGAGCCAAAACTAGTAAAGGCTACCTGGTGTTCTATCATATAGTGGCTGAGGTGTCACTCAAACCACAAGACAGTCTTTCCCATTCTTCCCTCACATTTCCAAATACAGGGGAGCCTCAACCCACAGCCACAACCACTTCAGGCCCACAGGGAGTACTGCCAGACTACTGCCAATGTTTCCTTAAGGCCCAAGGGCACTTTAATCAGCTTCTATTGAATTCTGCCTGACCTGGGATTCAACCTGCAGGACAGTGGGCTCCTCTCTGGCCAAGGGCAGGTTCAGAAATGCTATCCAAGAGTCAAGTCCTGGAACCAGGGACCTCAAGAGTCTGCTTAGTGTGTTAACCCCTGTGATCTCTCTGGTATGTGAAGCCAGCAAGACTTGGAGACTCACCCAAGGCTCTCAGTGTAGTATCTGGATATCAATATTATTGTTTATTGTTGATTAATGAGACATACCAGTCTGATGATTGATTTTTAATTTTTACCTAAGCGATTTATGCACAAATTGTAAAAATAAGATTACATAAAAAACCTCATATTGAAAATGAGTTTTTCTCTGCTTGTTATTACTGCTTTCTGGAGGCAAGCATTTACAACTCTTTTTAGCTATTTCTTCTGTTTACCTCCATATTTCTAATACTTTTAAGTACAGATTGATCCTGTGATCCTGCTAGTTTTTATTCCTGAAATACTTCATTTTATTCAACTTCACTTTATTGCACTTTACATATTTTGGTGTTTTATGTTTTTTTCAAATTGAAAGTTTGTGGCAATCCTGCATCAAACAAGTCTATTGATATCAGTTTTTCAAAAATATGTGCTCACTTTATGTCTCTGTGTCACATTTTGCTAATTCTCACAATATTTCAGACGTCTTCATTGTTATTGTATCTGTGATAGTGACCTGTGGTTAGTGATCTTTGATGTTACTATTGTAATTGATTTGACTTGCCACTATCCATGCCCATATAATACGTGGAATTTAATCAATAAAATTGTGTGTGTTCTGAATGCTCCGCCAACCAGCTATTGTTACATCTCTCTCCTTGGGCCTTCCTATGTCCTGAGACAGAACAACATAAAAATTAAGACAATTAATAACCTTGCAATGACCTCTAGGTGTTTGAGTGAAAGAAAGAGTCACACATCTCTCATTTTAAATCAAATTTAAGAAATGATTAAGTTTAGTGAGGAAGGCATATCAAGAGCCAGGGTAAGTCAAAACTAAGCATGTTGCATTCAATAGTTAACCAAGTTGTGAATGCAAAAAGAAAGTACTTGAAGATAATTAAGAGTCCTACTTCAGTGAACACACAAATAATAACAAAGTGAAACACACTTATTGCTAATATGGAGAAAACTTCAGTAGCCTGGTTAGAAGATCAAAGCAGTCACAATGTTCCCTTAGGCCAAGTCTAATCTAGAGTAAGGTCCTACCTCTCTGTCATTCTATGATAACTAAGAGAGGTGGGAAAGCTGCAAAAGAAAAAATGCTGTAGAATTTAGTTCATGGGGTTTAAAAAAAGGAGCTGGTTTCATTACCTAAGTGCAAAGTGAAGAAGCAAGTGCTGATGTAGAAGGTGCAGCAAATGATCCAGGAAATCTAGCTAAGATGAGAGTGGCTACATTAGTCAAAATCAACTTTTCCTAATCCATTAAATCCAATAGAAATTTAACACATAATGTAATATGCTGTTTGACAATCACTGCTTGCAAATATTGGAATGTCTTTATTTCTTCATTAATATTTAAATGTATTCTAAATTTACTTGACCAAAATAATTATACATTAAGAAAGTCTGTGAAATATATAATTTTATGTGAATAACAGATATTATTGTAGCATGCATCCAGGCTAGACTTCAGGCCTCAGTATTACAGTTCAAACTGCACATTTGTTTGTTTAATAAAAAATAGACATTAGGCATTTCTCTTTACTTAGGATATTAATCTACCTCCTTCTTTTTAACCTCTACCTGTATTCTACTCATTTGTTTTATTAAGAATTACAATTACTTAAACAAGTATTTTTTCTTTTATTACACAATAACCATGCCTCTTACTTTAAACTTGTATGGATCTTATAGTCTAGCCTTAACCACAAATACATAGCTATAACATAACAATGAGTACTCTCATTTTTTCTACATATAGTTTGTTTTATTATAAATTCATAGGCTTATTAATACTTTCACCATAAAAGATGTGGAAATTCTCAGTGAAAGGACCAGGAACTCCTCAAAAATAACATCTTACTGAATCAATGCAATGCTGTTTGGAAACACAGAAGCAGAAGTGGCTTTTTTTTCTCCCCTTAATAATGTGTTTCACTATCTGCCCCAGCAGAAGGGACAACATCTTTATTGTTATTTAAGGATTCTAAGTTTGCTTCATCCATGACACTTCCATTTTCTGATGCATTGATATCTTTCTCTTGAAATTTTTTCTTCATGGCATAAATTAATATAATATATAAAACAAGTGATGAGACTCTTAACACTGAAGATAAGCCCAAGTAGACCTTTCTGTGGAAACAGACAAAATAGAACAATAAATCATTTTAAATTGTGTATAATAACTTACAACATTTCCTTCAGTATCCGGATCCTAAAGAAAAAAATAAAATTAGAGATAAAATATTAAGACAATAATTCTAATAATTATTTGTATTAGGGCATAATGATAGATATTTTATTACTGTAATAGGGTTATGAAGCCATAGAAACTATGCTCCAGTTGCCTCTGGCCTTCTTCATAGCAGGAGAAAAATATACAACCCAAGCCCTCTTAAGCTGTCCCACCCTACCTACAGCTGGGAGGAGAAACTGAGAAGTATGTTTGAAATTTATAATCCATATAAATTATTCTACTACAAAGACACATGCACACGTATGTTTATTGCGGCACTATTCACAATAGCAAAGACTTGGAATCAACCCAAATGTCCATCTGTGACAGACTGGATTAAGAAAATGTGGCACATACACACCATGGAATACTATGCAGCCATAAAAAAGGATGAGTTTGAGTCCTTTGTAGGGACATGGATGCAGCTGGAAACCATCATTCTTAGCAAACTATCACAAGAAGAGAAAACCAAACACCGCATGTTCTCACTCATAGGTGGGAACTGAACAATGAGATCACTCGGACTCGGGAAGGGGAACATCACACACTGGGGCCTATCATGGGGAGGGGGGAGGAGGGAGGGATTGCATTGGGGAGTTATTCATGATATAAATGATGAATTGATGGGTGCTGATGAGTTGATGGGTGCAGCACACCAACATGGCATAAGTATACATATGTAACAAACCTGCACGTTATGCACATGTACCCTAGAACTTAAAGTATAAAAAAAAAAAAAAAAAGAGATAGGCAATCTAAAAAAAAAAAAAAAAAAAGACTTTTACAGTTTCTTAACAAAAAAAAAAAAAAAATAATAATAATCCAGAGGTTACTGGATTATAACTAAAATAATTAAACCTAAATATAGGCCTGTAGAATGCTATCCCTTCTCCAGCACCTCACGCCCTATTAATAAAGGCTTATCAAAGCAGTTCCTTTTACCCAATGCATTATGCTTAACTGTAATGAAAAAAATTGCCAGTCATACCAAAAGTGAAAAAAAACTTAGATTGAAAAGAGTAAGTAAGTAAGCTTAAAACCAGATCTAGATATGTCAGGGATGTGGAAATTTTCAAAATGGAATTTAAAACAACTATGATTAATATGTTAAGGGTTTTAATCAATAAAGTAGGCAGCATTCAAGAACAGATGGGCAATGTAAGTATAAAAATAAAAATCTTAAGACTCCAAGAAAAATGCTAAAAATAAAAAATTTTGTAGCAGAAATAAAGAATGCCTTTGATGGGTTTGTTGTTAGGTAGAACACAGCTGACGAAGACGCTCTAATTTGAAGATATATCCATGAAAACCTCCAAAACTGAAAAGCAAAGAGAAACAAGACTAAAAAGTAAGCCAATGGATATTATATAAAAATTTTGAGACAATTATATAAGTGGGTGTATGGAAAGGTTAGAAGGAAAACAAAGAGAAAAGGAGCAAAATAAATATCTTTAAAAAATAATTACTGGCCAGGTGCAGTGGCTCACACCTGTAATCCCTGCACTTTGGGAGGATGAGGCGGGAGGATCACTAGGTCAGGAGTTAGAGACCAGCGTGACCAACATGGTGAAACCCGTCTATACTGAAAATACAAGAACTAGCCAGGTGTGGTGGTGGGTGCCTGTTATCCCACCTACTCAGGAGGCTGAGGCAGGAGAATCACTTGAACTCGGGAGGCAGGGGTTGCAGTGAGCCAGATCATGCCATTGCACTCCAGCCTCGGCATCAGAGTGAGACTCCATCTCAAAAAAAAAAAGAAAATATTACTAAGAATTTCTCTTAAATTCATGTCAGACACTAATCACAGATTCGGGAACCTTAGAAAATGCTAAGAATTTATCCTTTGAGTTACAAACAATTCAACTACACTTCCTAAGTTATTTTAAAATATACAAATAAGTTATTATGGATCAAAAAAACTACATGTAGGTGTGTTATTTTCAAATTACAGAAAGTCAGAGATAAAGTACCTTTATCCTGAAACTAACCAGAAAGAAAAACAAATTTTATCTGTAGGGGAGAAAATATGTCAGGCTTCGCTTCAGAAACCACGCAAGCAAGAAGAGAGTGGAGTGAAATATTTAAAGTCTTAAGAGAAAAAAATCACCAACTTAAAATTCTGTACTCTGTGAAATTCTTTTAAAAGTAAAGTAGAAATAAAGACATTCTCAGACAAACAACAATTGAAGAAATGCTTTTCCAGCACATCTTCCTTGTAAGAAATGTTAAGAGAAGCTTTTTAGAGAGACTCATATAGGTCAGAAACTTGACATACACAAAGAAAGCTAAAATAAAAGTTTATAATTATACACTCATATAAAATCAGAGTCATATAGAATATTTAGTTGACCACAACAGAAGAAAAAAGAATAGAAGACAAAAATAGGTCAAAGAACAAGTATAACTAATAGAAAATAGTAAAATTATGATCAACATTAGTCTAACAACATCAGTCACTTTTAATGTCAATGATCTAAATCCACCAATTAAAAGACTGAGTTTGTTAAAGGATTGAAAAGAAGAAACAAACTATATGTAGTCTCTGAGAAATCTACTTTAAAGACGTATAGATTAAAAGTAATTAGATGCAGGAAGATATATCATGCTACCACTGATAAAAATAAAAATAGTCAAGTTCTTTTCAAGATGGCTGACCAGGGACATCAAATTACAATTCTCCTCAGAAAGAAGATCAAGGTTACTGGTGAATAAGGAAGTTCCAAATGAAAAACTGAGGAAAGGCCGGGCGCGGTGGCTCAAGCCTGTAATCCCAGCACTTTGGGAGGCCGAGACGGGCGGATCACGAGGTCAGGGGATCGAGACCATCCTGGCTAACACGGTGCCCCGTCTCTACTAAAAATACAAAAACTAGCCGGGCGAGATGGCGGGCGCCTGTAGTACCAGCTACTCGGGAGGCTGAGGCAGGAGAATGGCGTAAATCCGGGAGGCGGAGCTTGCAGTGAGCTGAGATCCGGCCACTGCACTCCAGTCCGGGCAACAGAGCGAGACTCCGCCTCAAAAAAAAAAAAAAAAAAAAAAAAAAGAAAAACTGAGGAAAGAGAGCCCGGAACTGTTAAAGTGCCCATAAGAAGAAGCTGTGGTGCAGTAAAGAAAAGCAGTAAAAGTCTGGCAATAATCAACCCCCAGAGAACCCTGTGAAAACATAGCTAAAAGTGCTTCTCTGCTCCCCTCACATGTCTGATAATCTGCTGACCACCAAATTGTTGGGAATTTCCTCTGCCCTCTTGACCCAGGGTAATGCTATTGGTAGCAATTTGGGAACTCCCCAGGGACAGACAACTGGGTGGCCAGCCTGCACAGGTACAGCTGCACCACCTTCCTATCTAAAGGAAGGAGGTGCCACACTGTTTGTGCATCTGTGGTATGCCACTGCCTTGCCTGAGGATTCTCCATCTTTGAGTCACCACACCACCAAATTCCTGGCAAACATATCCAACAAACTTCTCTGACTTTGGCAGGCACAGGGGTCAGTGGACTTTGGGGAAACAGCAGGACCTCTGGAGATCTAACTCTCAGTGTGTTCTTCCCCTAAGAGAGTGGGGACTGTAGCCCACTATAGCTTTCCTCGGGACAAAGAGAACATGGGTACAGCAACAATTACTAAAGGAGGCAGTATCAACACTCAGGAATGGATCTGGGTAGACGGTGATTTCCCACCCTCTCCACCGTACACTGTTGTGGATACAGCAGTGGTTCTTCCTGCTGAGGACTGGCATGTATGCACTCAGATAAAGCATCTTTTATGTTTTTTGCAAGAGTTGCAGCCCAGATAAAAGTGAACCTGTCCTGCTTGGGCTTACATGAAGGGCGGGGTCCAGCTACCCCTCCCTACACATAACAGTAGTATCCTGGTAATGGAGGACAAACCGGTCATGGAGATGCCTGCTCTGGACTTGGGAAAGAGGCTCCACCCTGAATCCATTTTTATGATAGTCACTAGAGGGGCATGCCTGCAGCTGCACTATGGCCAGAAAACAGAGGACAAGGATTTTGTGGACTGAAGGTCATGAGCCCTGTAACAGGGGCATGAGAGTGAGGCAGATTATGTTTCTGCCAGCTGAGAATGAGACACTGGTGGACCTCCCCGGCCCATTTCCACCAAATTTTACATATCCATACATGATTTCTTTATATCACATCCCATCAGGGCCAGGGAAAGTGCTTCAATTCAGTTTCGGTCTAACTGAGGACAAATTGGCTCTCACTCTTAAGTATCATCTACTGGATTGCAGCCTGAACTATCCACCAAATTAAAAACGTGCCACCAGAATAGCTTAGAGCTAGCCCCTAAGATAAAATTCCTGAGACCTCCATACCCTCACGCCATAAGAGACAGTGTGTCAGATCATACATTCAATACATCATAACAACAAGTAACATCTAAGAAAACCACTGCACAGAATCTATCCACAACCAAGGGAACCCTACTAAGCCTTGGCCTTATGAAACCCAGAAATGAGGCCAAACCATCCTGCACAACATACACCACAGTCATATCCTCAAGGGAAGAAATAATAAAAAATTTAAAATGTCCTATTCAAACAACAGAAAATTCAAAATAACAAGTGCCAGCTTTCTCAAATGAGAAGAAATCAGCACAAGAACTCTGGCAGGACAAATAGCCAGAATATCTTGACAACTCCAGAGGGTGACACTAGCTCTCTAGCAATGGACATTAATCATATGGAAAAGTTTGAAATGACAGACAAAGAATTCAAAATATAAATTGCAAGAAAACTTAATAAGATCCAAGAGAAAGTTGAAAACCAATAAGTAAAACCAGAAAAACAATTTAGGATATGAAAGGCGAGATAGATATATTAAGAAAAAACCCAATAGAACTTCTGGAATTAAAAAAGTTACCAAAAGAATTCCGAAATACAGTTGGAAACTTTGACAATAAATTAGACTGTCCGGAGCTGTGAGGTTTGGAAATTGCTGCAGCCTCTGTTGCTTAAACTCCACATTGTAAAGACAAGATGGCGCACTTCCTGGTTCTTCATCATCAACCCTTCCCGCGGGCGCGAACTTTTCCCGCCCGCCAGTAGATTACCTCCTGTGTCCGGATATGACTAAGTCTACCGAGCATGCGTCCGGTGACGTCTCTCATTATTCCCCTCCCCTCCTGCTCTGAGCCCTTCCTCTTACCTGGCAGCATATATAAGGCATTACACCGCCGCCATTAAATGAGACTTGATCAGAATACTGTCTTGTCTCCATTTCTTGTGTCTCTTGTCTCTCACAATTCCCACCCCCTCCTTCAAGGTCTGTGTTAATGATCCCGCTGGACGGGACATTAGACTAAACATAAAAAATAATTAAAGGTATTTGTGATAGTTAATAATGAGTGTCAACTTGATTGGATTGAAGGATGCAAAGTATTGATCCTGGATGTGTCTGTGAGGGTGTTGCCAAAGGAGATTAACAATTGAGTCAGTGGACTGGGAAAGGCAGAACTACCATTAATCTGAGTGGGCACCATCTAATTAGCTGCCAGCATGGCCAGCATATAAAGCAGGCAGAAAAACATGAAAAGACTAGACTGGCTTAGCCTCCCAGCCTACATCTTTCTCCCATGCTGGGTGCTTCCTGCCCTCAAACATCAAACTCCAAGTTTTTCAGCTTGGGACTTGAATTGGCTTCCTTGCTCCTCAGCTTATGGATGGCCTATTGTAAAACCTTGTGATCATGTGAGTTAATACTCCTTAATATGCTTCCATGTAATATATATATATGATATATATGAGAGATATATATATGATTGTGTGAGTTAACACTCCTTAATATGCTCCTATATATACATAAAATCATATTATATATATTCTGTTAGTTCTCTATATGTAGATTACATATAATATGATATATATGATATATATAATCTAGATATATAAAATTATATATAAATCTATGTGTATCATATTTTATACATATATATATTCTATTAGTTCTATCCCTCTAGATAACCCTGACTAATACAATCTCGAAACTGGTCTTTCAAATTAACACAGTCATAAAAAAAAAAAAAGAAAACAGAAGATAAAAAAATGAGTGATGCCTTTGAGAAACATGGAGCTATTTAAAGAAACAAGATGTATGAATTATTAGCACTAATGAGAGAAAAGAAAAAGTAAGCAACTTAGAAAACACAGTTGTGGGAATAATTCAGAAATTAAAAAATAGTCTTGCTAGAGAGCTTCACATCCGTATACAAGAAATTCAGAGAACACCTATGAGATACTATACAAAACAACCATTCTAGAGGAATATAGTCATCAGATTGCCTATATTCAGCATGGAAGAACAAATCTTAAAGGCAGCTAGAGAAAAGGGCCAAATTATTTATGAAGGAAATACCATTAGACTAAAGGTGAACTTCCCAGCTGACACACTGAAGCTAGAAGAGATTGGGGGCTTATTGTTAGACCTACAAAATAATAATAATAATAATGACAGCCAAGAACCTCATAACCTCCCAAATGAAGATTTGTAAATAAAGTAGAAATAAAGTATTTCCAGACCAGTAAACGCTAAGGAAATATGTCACCACCAGATCAGTTTTAGAAAAAATGCTCAAAGCGATTCAAAACAGGAAAGAAAGACCGATACTTGCTACCATAAAAGCACACATAATTAGAAAGCCTACAGATCCTATTAAGTAACTACACAATGGCATCTACAAAGCAACTAACAACAGTATGAGAGGTACAAAGTCTCACGTATCAATATTAACTTTGAATGTAAATTGCCTAAATGCTTCATATAGGAGACATAGAGTAGCAAAGTGGATTTAAAATAAAAAAAGACAACCTTCTGCTGCCCTTAAGGAATCCATCTCATATGTAAGGACACCCATAGACTTAAAGTAAAAGGATGAAGAAAGATCTGTCTTTCAAATGGAAAGCAAAAACAAGCTGAAATTCCTCTCTTTGTATCAAATAAAACAGACCTTAAACAAACAACAGTTTCAATAAAACCCAAATGAATGCATTATATAATGATAAAGCATTTAATTCAACAAGATTTAACTAATCTAAATATATACACACTCAATACTGAAGCAATCATATTTATAAAATAAATACTACCAGACCTAAGCAAAGAGATAGAAAGTAATACAATGAGAAATAAGCTTCCACACAAGACTGACAGCACTAGGCAGGCACAACATCAAGGCCAAAAGCTAAAAAAAAATTTCGACTTGAACTAGACTCTTTACCAAGTGGATCTAATAGATTTCTAGATAATACTTCACCCCAAAATCAGAGAAAATGCATTTTTTATCTGTTTATAAAACATTCTCTAAAACTAACCACATTCTAAATCATAAGTCAAGTCACAATACATTTTTTAAAATATCAGAATTATAACAAACATCTTCATGAACCACAGTGGAATAAAAATAGAAATCAATATCAAGAGCAACTGTCAAAACTACACAATTACAAGAAACCTGTATAACTTGGCCCTGAATTACTTTTGGGTAAATAACAAAATTAGGGCAGAACACAATTTTTTTGTTTTAAACAAATGAAAATCGAGACAAAGTATATTAAAACCTGTAGGATATAGCTTAAACAGCGTAAAGTGGAACGCTTATTGCACTAAATGCTTATGAAATTATCCCTGCAAAATTATAACTGAGACAATGAAAGAGATCTGATCTAACCAACTCCATCTTGCTTCTATCCTCCAAGCTGTTCTTGTTCATTTCTGGGTGTAAGCCGAACTAATTCTGGGAGAAATTTAATTTACAGCTTCGAGTTTAAAACCAAGACAGTAACCATCCTTTCCCAAAACAAACCAGCTTCTTGCCTGGGAAACAGACTACCTTTGTAGGACTAACAAATTAGCCAAAAGATTAGAAATTACGATTTAGGAGTAATGCATCTGGAGGCTACAAGATTCTGACTCTACCCAAATTGTTCCTGAGGCTAATAGCACTATTGAAAACCTAAGATCAATACTTGATATATTTTGCAGATCCTGAAATTCACAGATGAGCTCACACCACCCAGACTGATAAACTGACTTATCTCAAGCTGTGGCCCCCTCCCAGGAAGTGATTCAGGACAGTATCAACACCCTATGATTTCATCTCTGACCTGACCAATCAGAACTCTTGACTCACTGCCCCCCCGCCCCCGCCACCTACCCACCAAATTATCTTTAAAAACTCCAGTCCTCAAAATCTCAAAGAGAATGATTTGAGTAATAACAAAACTCTGGTGTCCTGCACAGCTGGCTCTGCATGAATTACTGTTTATTGCAATTCCTCTGTTTTGATTAGTAACGTCTTTCTTGATAAATAAGCTCTGTCTAGGCAGTGGGCGAGATGAACCCATTAGGTGGTTACACACTTGGGGTCTCATCTGGGATTGCTCTTGTGCCTACCTGCCCGTGGTTCAGTAGCCCTGCTCTGGTGATGGATCCAGAGGCCAACTCAAGCGACTGCCTAGTTCTCTTGGACTGTGGGCTGACTCTGGCACTGTCTCTACTGGCAGGGTGCTGCTGACCCAATGCGCATGAATTTAATTGCAATGGAGAAATAGTTCCTGGAAATAGTGTCTGTCTCTAAACTAATTTGGTGAGTATTCTAGGCACTGCCAACATCTCCTTCCTTCTCCCAATTGGTTTGGCTCATTTGGGGGTCATGATTTGGCTTCTTTAGGGGCCTTGGTTTGGCTCCTTTGGGGTCCTTGGTTTTTTTTTTTTTTTGAGGTCTCAGTTCAGCTCCTTTGGAGGTGTTGGTTAGCTCTAATTAGTAGAAACAGTCTTGGTTCAGGAGATTTCTCTTCAATCAAAAAGATTTCAGGGAGATTTCTTAGGTGGAGAATAGAAGGTTCATTTGGGAGGAATACTCGGAATTCTTGGTTAGAAATTTTGGTTTGGAAGGTCTTCTGTCTGTCTTGTTTTTGTTGTGTGTTTGTTTGTATATGTGGAGGAGACCTCTAAAGGAACTACTGATGGAAGTGTAGGCCATCTAACTCAGAAAACTCTCATTGTCTGGTCACATTCAGTGAGTCCTGAAGGAAGCTCAAAAGGCTTGACTTGGGGTGACTGTCCACTTCTTCATCTTGCCCAGAGAACTGAATTCCCAGTTGGAGGTTATCTCGCCAAACCTTGAGTGGATCAGAGATGACAGGGACCAATGAAGGAAAGTTTGAGCCTTGCCAGGTCAATACTGGGTGCTGAATGAGGTGACAAATGTCTGTTTTGTTATGTGTATTTTGCTAGGCAGGGGTGGAAAATGTTAATTTGATTCCTCACGAAGCCCATTGGGCAGCATCTTGCAAAAATGAGAAGCTTTTGCCTATGGTTTTACAAAACAGAAAAGGATAATTTTCTTTTATAAAGTGGCTTGGCCCCCAAAGCTACAGTGCGATGAGTAGGGTCATCAAAAGCCACTTCGTTCTTCTGGAAGTGCAGAGAAAGGGAACCCGGAAATGTGGCATGCTGGCAAAAGGGGTAAGAATTTCTTACCAGCCAAGCTTCTGGTCTCTGTCTCTGTCTTTCTCTCTCTCTCTCTCTCTCTCTCACTCTGTGTGTGTGTAGTCTGATTAATAGAAAAATGAATTTTTCAGACCAGTCTTAGGCTTTAGCAAATCTGGTGTACTTTGTCCTAAGAATTTGTCTTTTAGTGTTGTTCTGTAATGGAGAGGGGTATCATGGGAAAGAATAGGCCTTAGGATTCCTATAAGCCCACTTTTTAAGCCAGCCTTTCAGGCTGGTCAGTTACAAATTTTGCTGTGTGTTTCTGAAACCTATACTGGATGAGATTTCCCTCTCATCTTGTTTTTTTTTTTTTTTTTTTTTTTTTTCTTTTTTTTTTTTTTTTCCGGCGCTCTCGGACGAGGTTCCCGGGTCCCGCGCAGACGAGGAGGGGCCGAGGAAGTTCGCTCCGCTCGCTCTCCGACGAGGTTCCCGGGTCCCGCATAGACGAGGAGGGGCCCAGGAAGTTCGCACCGCGCGTTCTCGGACGAGGTTCCTGGGTCCCGCGTAGACGAGGAGGGGTCATCTTGTTTTATGTCCTTGGGAGCTTGACCTTGTAACCATGTGGCAGTACTTACTCTTGGTCTCTGCCATCTAGAGGACAGGAATTTTGTGGTTAATGTTAGCCCTAAAAATTATCTTGAACAGTTAAAAGCCTTTGCAAGCTTGAAATTGGTTGCACTAAAATCCTTCTAGGAAAGGTAATGAAGACTAACCAATGCTGTAGCTCAGAAACGAAGGGTTTGTCTTTTCACAATGGTGGCCTGGGACTCAATTCTTGGCCCAGGGAATGAGTGCTTATATTCTTGTGACTTTTGCCATTTGTTGATTCTCTCCTTCTCCATGACCAACTTCTGGCTTCCCTTCTTGAATTTTCGCTTCTCTGAGTTACCTTTGAAGATTCTAGATCTTGTAAAAACTGCTCACTACCTATTTGAAAATACCTCATACACTCATGGTTAAGTTACAACCTTAGTTCAGGCTTATTTATTTCACCTAGGAGATTACTATTTGCAAAGAAGTTCAAAAGCCAGAAATATTGGCTGTTTGGCCTTGCTCAAGTCAGATAAC
Organism: Trachypithecus francoisi; assembly: GCF_009764315.1. Lineage (NCBI taxonomy): Eukaryota > Metazoa > Chordata > Mammalia > Primates > Cercopithecidae > Trachypithecus > Trachypithecus francoisi. The sequence continues at coordinate 110,206,646 of NW_022681456.1, forward strand.
AAGAGATATAAAGGAATTCTTTTTTAAAGGATACTATGGCTAAAAGTTACCTTAACTAAAAATGGATATCCAAGTGCTCTCCCTCTCTCTTTTTCTCTCTCTCTCTCCACACACACACATATATACATATGTGTGTGTATATATATACACACATATATACGTATATGTGTATATATGTGTCTGTGTGTGTGTGTGTATATATGTGTGTGTGTATATATATATACACACAAGGCCTTTGTGCTTTTTCTCTTCTTGGATCTTGTTTTTTGAGAATAACTTTTTGTTTGTTTATTTTTTTCTCACTTAAGTGAATTATTTCCTCAGTCTGTCTTTTTGCTACTCTTGATACCCACATGAAAGTTACTAAGTTAATTTCTGACAGACTAGGACTCCTTGGGAAAAATGGGGGGTACCGTTTTGGGGAAAAAGCTCTGTTTTCCTCTTAGAACCCCAGGCATTGAAGGAGAATAGTACTCTCTCAAAATCAAGAGTTCTGCTCTGTTTTACATTATGTTACCTGTTGTTTTTGCCTTCCAACTGTGCCTGCTTATTAGGCCCTAGAAACTGCTTGCTTTCCTGGCCCTTTACCTCAAAGGGTTCCATGCTGAAGCCACTAATTCAATTAAGAAACTGGTTAATAAAATATTTTACAAGTACTGAATCTTTTTCTGTCTTTTTGTGTATTTATATGTGTTATGTGTGACATTTATATATAAAAGAGCTCTGATTAATTGGCTTAAAAACTAAGCACTTAAGTCAAATATTTTGTCAGAGAAATAGATACTTTAATGCCTTTTGGTTCACATGACTTTAGTAATCTTTGGGAAATAAAAACAGTTATAAAGGTTATTGGCAAAATAAAAATGTCTTCAAAATTTTGACATTTGATTGCTTTAGAACCATTAGATTCTAGGTAAGGCCTGAGGGACATGTTGAGTTAGCCATGCTACTTAGCTATTCTGGAAAGAGTCAGACCTTATTTGCACTTCTGTCTGGTGTCCTAGGCTCCATACCAAGGACATAATTGAAATTACTAATTATCAGGGTTTTCACCAAAAATAAAAGTTGCTGAGTTAATATTGAAACACGTAATTAAGATTACTGGAGTAATAGTTTTTCATGTAAAGTGTGTAAGGAAAGCAAACTGTGTTTTTGGTAAAAGATTATAAGAAGGCTTAGAAATGTTGTTTTTGCCTAGTTTAGAGGGCTAAAGGGATGTCTTAAGTTAGAATACAACTAAAAGTTTGAGCAACTTGTGAAAGGTTTGTGAAAAATTAATCTTGTAAAGGAAATTCTGTGTGTAAACTGTAGCTAAGTTAAAGGGGTATTATTCAGTTTTCCATAAATTGAACTTTGTAATAAAAGTATGACAGGGTTTTCTTAAAGCATTGTTCTGCTGTTTAACAAATAAAAATTGTAAAGGGATATAATAAGCTTATGAGAATGTTACCATATGCTCAAACTAACTAAGAGTTATATAACTTGGTTTATAGGGCTTTTTTTTTTTAAAGAATTGGGTTTAACATTAATAGTACACTATGCAAGGGTGAAATTTGACGTTCTCTTCTGAACAAAATTTTTGTGTAATATTAAAAGATAATGAAAGGATTTTGTTTGTCTCTTTGGGTACATGGTAGGAAAAAGGAAAGAGGGGAGAGGAAAGAAACAGAGTCAGGTGGACTTATGCTGTTTTTATTGGGTCTTGTTGTTTAGAAAGATAATTCTCTCCTATATCAATGAGTACAGGTTTTTGTCTTTTTAAAATTTTTTGAGTTACCACTTTGACTAAATAACCTGTGATACTATTTTGTGATACCCAATGTTTTAAATCTTTGATATTTGACAAACTTCCCAAAATTAAATTATGAGTTATGAGTATGTCTTTTTCTGACCTAATTAATTTTTTAGATATTAGGTTTACTAAAGTCTAAAAATGGCATATTTGTTTTCTTTAGTACAAAAATTATACAGGAAGCACTGCCAAATATTAAATGGTGTTTGGCTTTCTTTGGACTCTATTTGTATAAATAAGTTATTGGTATATGTTCCAAAATAATGAGAAACTCCTAAAATTCTGATATGACTTAGTGTTATTCATAATTAAAATTGTTATGTAAAATTGTTGTATGTCACAAAATTAGCAAAATTCCTAGTGAATTGTAGTTTTAATTGTGGCTTTCTTGGTTTTGTTTTGTTTTTTGAGATGGAGTCTTGCTCTGTTGCCCAGGCTGGAGTGCAGTGGTACAATCTCGGCTCACTGCAACCTCTGCCTCCTGGGTTCACATCATTCTCTTGCCTCAGTCTCCTGAGTAGCTGGGACTATATATGCTCACCGCTACGCCAGGCTAATTTTTTGTATTCTTTAGTAGAGAAGGGGTTTCACTGTGTTAGCCAGGATGGTCTAGATCTCCTGACCTCGTAATCCACCTGCCTCGGCCTCCTAAAGTGCTGGGATTACAGGTGTGAGCCACCACGCCTGGCCAATAGTGGCTTTCTTAAGATTTTTTTTTATTCACAGATAATTGTTTTGTTTTGATCCTTTCCAAAAGGCAGTTTAGAATCAGATAGAGGACTCTGACAGGTACTCTTGAATGCAGGCCCCTGATAACTTTAGAAATTGTGCTATTGGAATAAAAGAAAAAAAACACAAACTTCTAGGTCTCTCGCAGAGAGCTGATATGTTAAACATTGCTAATTCATTTGTTTTTCAGAGTCAATAAACCTTTTTATTTTGAGTATTTACAACTTTAAGCAATTGAGTAAAGTATGCTCATGGAAGTAAACTTTGGAGCATATTGCTTTCCCTCTAACTAATTTCTCCAGAATTTAAAAACTATTTGTGAGTATTCTCAACTTATGGTAGTATACTTATTTGCATAAGTGCAATAAGAATATGTTTTTTCTTATAACAGGACCTAACTGGATAAACTGGTTATTTTACCAAGGCTTTACCTGGAATGGAATGCTTTCTTTGAGGAACAGAAGTTGACTTACAGATCCAATAAAATCCCTTGGGAAAAGCTGGCCTTATATCTTGTCTATGCATTCTCTGTACAGTGTTCCTGACCTGTGATAAGAATGCCCCTTTCTTCTTGGCACATTTTATCTAGGGACCTTGAGAGGAGGAAAAATTACCCAACTCTTACAGGTATGTGATGGCACAAAATCACAGGTCGGGAACACTGTACAGAAAACCTGTGGAACATCAAGGCTTTAAAAATTAGAATATAATATTCCTTATAGGATAAAGTTTCAACATAGACTATTTTATAAAAGAACCTATATGACAAATAATTATTCCTTTTGCTACTAACTCTGGGAAGAACTTCACTTACATTATAGAGATTGAAAAAAGAAACAATAAAATCCCTTTTCTAAAACAAGCCCCCTTCTTACCTGGGGACTAGACTGTCTTTGCAGATCTAACAAATTAGCCAGAATACTAGAAATTATGATTTAGAAGCCATGTAGTTGAAGGCTGCAAGATTCTGACCCTACCCAAATTGCTCCTGAAGATAACATCACTATTGTAAAACCTAAGATCAGTACTTGAGACATTTTGTAGACAATGAACTTGACAGATCAGCTTGCACCACCCAGATAGATAAACTAGCTCATCTGGTCCCATGGCCTCCACTGAGAAACTGGCTTAGCACAAAAAAACAGCATGGACTTTCCATGATTTCACTTCTGACCTGACCAATCAGAACTCCTGAATCACTGGCCCTCTGTCCACCAAATTATCCTTAAAAATTTCAGTCCTCAAATTTTCAGAGACTGATTTGAGTAATAATAAAACTGGTCTTCTGTGTAGTCAGCTCTGCATAAATTACTCTTTCTTTATTGCAATTCTTCTGTCTTGCTATATCAGTTCTGTTTAGGCAGTGAGCAAGGTGAACTCACTGGGCAGTTACACTTAAATAAAAGAACAGACTGATCTCATATTAACCACATAACAACATACTGAAAGGAATTTGAAAAACAAGAACAAATCAATCCGAAAGCTAGCAGAAGACAATAAATAAAAAATATCAAAGCAGAATAAAATGAAACTGAGACAAATAAACACATACAAAGGATTAATGAAACAAAAACTTGGTTCTTTGAAAAAATAAACACAATTGATAGACCACTAGCTTGATTAACCAAGAAAAAAAAAGCTTTAAATAAGCACAATCAGAAATGACAAAGGTATCATTATAATTGACACCACAGAAATAAAAGATTCTCAGAGAACACCATGAACATCTCTGCACACACAAACTAGAAACTAGAAAACCTAGAGGAAATGAATAGGTTCCTGGAAACACACAATCTTCCAAGATTGAACCACAAAGAAATTGCTATACTGAACAGACCAAAGACAAGTTACAAAATTAAATCAGTAATAAAATAGGTAACAACAAAAAAAGCCCAGGAGAAGACAAATTAACAGCTGAATTTTTTTAGATGTACAAAATGGAGCTGGTATTAATCTTATGAAAACGATTCCAATCAAGGGAGACAGACTGTTTTCAAACTCATTCTACAAAACGAGTATCATTCTGATACCAAAATTTGGCAAGGACATACACACAAAAGAAAACTAAAGACCAATATCTCTTACGAACATAAACACAAAAGTCTTCAGCATAATACTATAAAACCAAATGCAGCAGTAAATAAAAATGATAACATCACAATAAAGTATATTTTATTCTTTGGATGCCAGAATGGTTCAATATATGCAAATCAATAAATATTATATGCCATATAAACAGAATTAAACACAAAAACCATGTGAATGTCTTTATAGACAGAGAAAATGTATTTGATAAAATTTAACATTGCTTCATGATAAAAAGCCTCAACAAACTAGACACTGAAGAAACATACCTCAAAATAATGAGCCATCTATGAGAAAACTACAGCCAACATAATATTGGAAAGGGAAATACAAATGGTTTGACTCTGTGTCCCCACTCTAATCTCACATTGAATTGTAATTCACAGTGTTAGACATGGGGCCTGGTGGAAGTGATTCAATCATTAGGGGGCAGTTCTAAGGGTGGTTCCTAATGGTTTAGTACCATCCCCCTAATGATGTCTCCTGGTAAAGTTCTCACAAGATATGGTTGTTTGAAAGTATGTAACACCTCCTCCTTTGCTCTCTCTTGCTGTCTACTGCCAACCATGTGAAGATGTGCCTGCTTCTTCTTCCACCTTCTTCCATGATTGTAAGCTTCCTGAGTCCTCCTAGCTATGCTTACTGTAGAGCCTGCAGAACTGTGAGCCAATTAAATCTCTTTTCTTATCAATTACCGAGTCTCAGGTAGTTCTTTATAGCTATTCAAGAATAGATTGATACAGAAATGTTGAAAGCATTTCCCCTAAGAACTGGACCAAGACAAGGATGTCCACTTTCACTGCTCTTATATTCTACCCAGAGAAATCCTGCAAGAAAAAGAAATAAAATGCATCCAAAGAGGGTATTAAATTATATGTATTCACTGAAGACGTAATCTCATACCTAGAAAACCCTAAAGATTCCACCTAAAGACTCCTAGGTCTGATAAATGACTTCAGTAAAGTTACAGAATATAAAATAAATGTATGAACTTTAGTAACATTTCTATACACCAATAATATTTAACCTGAGAACCAGATCAAGAACTCAATCTCATGTACAATAGTCACACAAAAAATAAAATATCTAGGAATACATTTAACCAAGGAGGTGAAAGATATCTGCAAGGAGAAACACAAAACACGGATGAAATAAATCATAGATGACACAAACAGATGAAAAACCATTTCATGCTCATAGCTTGAAAAATCAATAGCATTAAAATGACCATATTGGCCAAAGCAATCTACAGGTTCAGTGCAATTTCTATTAAATTGCTAGTGCCATTTATTTTAAAGAATTAAAATAATTCTAAAATTCATATGGAAACACACAAAAAGAGCCTAAACCTAAGCCATTCTAAACCTAAAGAATAAAGCAGGCCAGGCGTGGTGGCTCAAGCCTGTAATCCCAGCACTTTGGGAGGCCGAGGTGGATGGATCATGAGGTCAGGAGATCGAGACCATCCTGGCTAACCTGGTGAAACTCCGTCTCTACTAAAAAAATACAAAAAACTAGCCGGGCGAGGTGGCGGGCGCCTGTAGTCCCAGCTACTCGGGAGGCTGAGGCAGGAGAATGGCGTGAACCCGGGAGAAGGAGCTTGCAGTGAGCTGAGATCCTGCCACTGCACTCCAGCCTGGGCGACACAGCGAGACTCCGTCTCCAAAAAAAAAAAAAAAAAAAAGAATAAAGCAGTGGCATCACTGCTTAACTTCAAATTATATTACAAGGCTATCATGACTAAAAGGGCATGGTACTGATATAAATATACACATAAGGATCAATGGAACAGAGTAGAGAACCCAAAATAAAGCCACAAACCTATAACCAACTTATCTGTGACAAAGTTGAAAAAAATAAACAATGGGAAAATGACAATCTGTTCAATAATTGGTGCTAAGAAACCTGGCTAGCCATACACAGAAGAATAAATGTAAACAGTTCCCTTTCACTATATACCAAAATTAACTGAACATGAATAAAAGGTATAAATGCAAGACCTGAAACTATGAAAATTCTAGAAGAAAATCTAAAAAAAAAAAATACTCTTCTGGACATTTGTTTAGGCTTAAAAGCAAACACAACAAAAACAAAAATAGACAAGAGACTTCATTATACTAAAGAGCTTCTGTGCAGCAAAAGAAACAATCAGCAGAGTAAATAGGCAACCTAGAGAATGGGAGAAAATATTTGCAAACCATGCATCCAACAAAAAACTAACACCCAGAATCTATAAGGACCTTACATAAATCAGCAAGAAAAAAATGAATGACTCGAAAATTAGGCAAAGGACATGAACAGACATTTTTCAAAAGAAGACATATAAGTGACCACAAACATAAGAAAATGCTCAGCATCACTAATAAAAAAATGCACATAAAAACCATAATGAGTTATCATTTCATACTCGTCAAAATAATTATTAAAAAGTCAAAAATATTGATGTTGATGAGGATGCAGCAAAAGGCTATGCTTATATGTTGTTTGTGGGAATGTACACTAGTACAGTCATTATAACAAACAGTATGGAGATTTCTCAAAGAACTAAAAGTGGAACTACCATTTGACCCAACAATCCCAATACTGGGCTTTTACCCAAAGGAAAACACCAAAAAGACACCTACACTTGTATGTTTATTGAAGCACTTTTCAGAAAAGTAGCCACGGAATCAACCCGGGTGTCTATCGATAACAGATTGAATAAAGAAAATGTTGTACATGTAAATCATGGAATACTATGCAGCCATAAGAAGGAATGAAATAATGTTCTTTGCAGCAACCTCGATCTAGCTGGAGGCTATTACCTTAGTGGATTAATGCAAAAACAGAAGATCAAATACCACATATTCTCTCTTACAAGTAGAAGCTAAACAATGGTTACACATGCATATATCAATGGAAATATGAAACACTCGGGCTTCCAAAAGAGGGGAGTGAGAGAGGGAAGCAAAGGTTGAAAAGCAGTCTATTGGGTACTATGTTCACTATTTGAGTGATGGGTTCACTGTAACCCAATCGCCAACATTATACAATATACTCATGTAACAAATCTGCACATGTACCCCCTGAAACTATAATTTAAAAAAGAAATGGAAAGAATTATATTAACTGTAAATATAGCAGATCAAAGCAAGGGAGTTATCGGGGATTTAAAAACTGCTCCACATAATAATAAAGGAGTCAATTCTCTTATTATCTTTTAAAAAGACGTAACAGTCATGAACCTGTAGGTACCTAAACTTAGTGTCAAAATACATAAGAAAAAATGATAAAAATGCAAGGAGAAATAAAGTAAGTCCACACATAATGATCTCAATAGGTTCTTGGAAACCAAATTTAAGTGAAATGATGTAATGTATAATGAAACCAATTTTACCATAGGCTAATTTATATAAGAGTTAGTTACTATTATATATACTATGTTGTTTCACTTAATGTCAGTTTCTAAGAATATATTGATGATGATGAGTGAGGACTTACTGAAGATTAATGCACTATTACAGAAATAAACATCCTTTATCAGAAATGAACATATTTAGCAGGCAAAAATCATTAAGGACATAGTTGAACACAATAAAACCATCAATCAATGGTATATAATGGCCATCTGTAGAATACTTTATTCAACAACAACAGAATACATGTTTTTCTGAAGCTCATATGGAATATTCATCAAGATAAACCACATTTTGTGCTACAAAACATATCTGAACAAATTTCAAAGAATAGAAATCATACAACATCTACCACGGAATTAAATTAGAGGTCAACAACAGGGAGATACCTGGAAAATCTCAAAATATTTGAAGATTGAAAAATAGATTTTAAATAAAACATGGGTCAAAAAATTCAAAAATATTTTGAATTAAATGGAAATGAAAATATAACATAATTTGTGGAATGCAGCAAAAACACTACTTAGAGAAAAATTTATAGTATTAATGTATATATTAGAAATGAAGAGAGCTCTGAGATTAATCATCTAAGGTTTTACCTTGGTAAACTAGAAAAGAAGAGCAAACTAAATACAAAGTACGCAGAAGAAGAGAATGCAAATTAGAGCAGGAGTCAATGCAATTGTCAACAGGACATTTATAGAGAAAAATCAACAAAACCAAAAGCTGTTCCTTTGAAAAGAACAAAAAAATTGATGAGCCTCTTGATAGGCTAAGATTTTTAAAAGTTGACAAAAATCACTGATGCTTGAAATGAAATGCTGAACATTGCTGCAGATTATACAGATATTAAAAGGATAAAAAAAGGAGTACTATGAACAACACTAGGCCCACAATTTTAATAATCTGTGTCCTTGAAAGACACAATCTATTCAAAATCACACAAGAGGAAATAGACAATCTGAACAGGTCTATGTGTATTAAGGAAATGAATCAATATCTAATAACCTTCTAAAACAGAAAGCATCAAATTAAGATAGGTTCATTGGTGAATTCTATCAAACACTTAAGCATGAAATTATACCAAATCATTACAATCTTCTTCAGATGACAGCAGCAGCAGAAGTACTTCCTATTTCATTCTGTGAGGTTAGCATTATCCTATTACCAAAATCAGATAAAGACATTACAAGAAAAGAATACTACAGAGGGCCAGGCATGGTGGCTCCCACCTGTAATCCCAGCACTTTGAGAGACCGAGGCGGGTGGATCACCTGAGGTCAGGAGTTCGAGAACAGCTTGACCAACATGGAGAAACCCCATCTCTACTAAAAGTACAAAATTAGCCAGGCGTGGTGGTGCATGCCTGTAATCCCAGCTACTTGGGAGGCTGAGGCAGGAGAATCACTTAAACTTGGGAGGCGGAGGTTGTGTTGAGCCAAGATTGTACCATTGCCTTCTAACCTGGGCAACAAGAGCAAAACTCTGTCTCAGAAAAAAAAAAAAAAAAAAGAATACTACAGAAAAACTTCTCTCATGAACATAGATGTGAAAATTTTAAAAAAATATCAGATTGACTCCAACAATGTATAAATATAGTATACATCATGACTAAGTGGGATTTCCCTCAGGTTTCCAAGACTGGTTCAACATTCAAAATCAGTTCTTACAATTCATTACATCAACAGGCTAAAGAAGAATAATAAAATGACACGATCACATCAATAGATCTAGAAAAATGCATTTGCAAAATCAAACACTCATTTATAATGAAAGCTCCCATTAAACTTGGAATAGAGGAGAACCTCCTCAAATTGATCAAAAATATCTACCAAAACCCTACATTTGACTTCATGCCTAATAGTGAGAAACTCAAAGTCTTCCCACTAAGGTCAGGAATAAGTCAAACACATCCCCTCTCACCACTGTTTTTCAACATGGTACTGGAAGTCAGAACTAATGTAATTTTAAAAAGGGAAAGAAAATGAAATGTATATAGATTGAAAAGGAAGAAATAAAACTGTCTTTGGTTGCAATATGACATAACTGTCTAGGTAGAAAGTTTAAAATAACAGACAAAAACACATCTGGAACTAATAAGCAATTATTGCAAGGTTTCAGGACACAGGATCTGGGGTAATATAACAAAATCAAACATTTTCATATATATCAGCAGAGAAACATGAAACTTGGAAGCCATCAAGATGTCCTTCAGTAGGTGAACATATAAAGAAACTATTATACACCTAGACAATGGAATATTATTTAACTATAAAAGGAAATGAGTTATCAAGCAATTAAAACACTTGGAGGAAAATTAAATGCATGTGATTAAGTTAAATAAGCTAGTCTAAAAATGCTATATACTGTATGATTCTGGAAAAGGCAAAACTATGAAAACAGTGAAAAGCACAGTGGTCTCCAGGGGTTTTAGAGGAGGAAGGAATGAATAGGCAGAGCAGGGGATTTTTAGGGCAGAGAAACTATTTTGCATAGTACTGTAATGGTGGATATATGTCATTATACATTTGTCCAAACCCATAGAAAGTACAATGTCAAGAGTGAAACCTAATGTACACTGTGAACTCTGGGAGATAAAGATGTGTTAATGTTGTTTCATCGTTTGTAACAAGTGTATCACCCTTTGTTGGGAGATATTGATAGTGGGACAGGCTATGCATGTGTGGGGCAGGTGGTATGTGGGAAATCTCTGTAATTCTCCTCAATTTTACTGTGATCCTAAAACTGCTCTAAAAATAAAAGTTTATTTAAAAAATTCATAAGATAACAATTTAACCTTTTATGTATTCATTGGTAAATGCACTGCTGTTTTTTTTTAATTCCACTTTACACAATTAAGCAATGAACACAAGTGACCAAAAGGAAAGTGATAAGGGCCATGAGTTAGCTACAATATGGTAAGTCCCAAAGAGGGTTGGTCATTTCCAGCTGGTTGGAATGGTGTGAACTTTAAGAAAGAAAAGGGTGTGTGAGCTAAGCATGGAGCATTTCCTGGCAGTTACAAGCCTGATACTTGACTTAGTTGGCTAAAATCAAGGTGTCGGAAGGGCTGTATTCCTTTCTGGGACCTCTAGGAAATAAGCTGTTTCTTTGCTTTTTCTCACTTCTAGAGGCCACCTACATTCCTTGGCTCTTGGCCTCTTTCTTCCATCTTCAAAGCAACAATAGAATGAGTCCTTCTCATATGACATCCTTCTGATCTCCTCTTTTTACTTTTTAGGATGTTTGTGGTTACTTTGGGCCCAACCAAATAATTTTCTTATCTTGAGTTCAGCTAATTTGCAAACTTATTCCATCTGCAACCTGAACATAGTGTAATTACAGATTCCAGGGATTAAGACAAGATGTTTAAAGAATCCACAGAGAAGTGAGGTTACCTTAAAGGAACAAGAAAACAGACAATAGCTAACTTATCAGGAGTAAAATGGAACTTAGAGGACAATAGAATAATATCTTCAATCTGACAAGAGAAAATAATTGTCAATTTAGAATTCCATATCTTGTATATTTCTTTTAAGTATACAGTTGAACTAAAGTTCTTTCCTGAGAAATTAAAATTGGCAATTTGCCACTAAAGAGCTCACTGAAAGACATTTTAAAAAATCTACTTTAATCAGAAGGAAAATGACCCTAGATGGAATCGGACATGCAAGAAGAAATCAGAGAAAATAAAATGATAAATACGTCGAGATGTACAAAGACTGACCCCTTAAATCTTAATGTCTTGGGATGAGCATATATTAAAGTACATAAGAATAACATATATATTATATGTCTATCTTATATATGCATATATATGCATATTAAATATATATAGCACACATATAACTATATAATGTTATCACAATGGTCTTTGCAGTATATTAAAAATTTGGATACTATAACAGTTATTCCACAAGAAGAATGCATTAATAAATCAATTAACATAAAAAATTTAAAAATTTCACTTTAGTTCTAACTAAATCTTTACTGCACAAAAAGGAACTAGTATGGCTTAAAAATAGTTTTAGGGTCTTTTTATACTCAAACCATTATAAAGCCATCTCAAAATGTTACATGAATACTTGAAGTTGTGGTCATTACTTTGGGGAAATTCTGAGGAGCATCTTGCCAGGTGTTCTGGAAATAAATAATGATTTCAATAAAAAATGAACACATTCTTAAAAAAAGTCATTAAGATAAATTTATGAAGTTTTCATTTGTAATTTCTTTTCATTTCTTTCTCCCATTTTATGAGAAATTTTCTATCATTAATATTTAAATAAATTTATGAGAATGCCTATGGGGTACAATTCTGGAAAAAGCTGGATCATTTTATCCACTGGGGATTTTAGATAGTGGATTTACACATTAAATGGAAGGAAGTCTTTTTGGTAAATCTGATGCTAGGTCTTTACTCCAGAGATGTATCCTGAACTAATAAACTTCCTCCACTTTCACATAAATGATAGCATGCTCCATACACATTCTTCATGGTTCTTTTTTTCCATATAAAAATATGTCTTGAAGAAGATTGCATATTAGTAAACAAATAATTTTTTCTTCTTTTTTCTTTTTTTTTTTTCTTTTTTTTTTCTTTTTTGAGACGGAGTCTTGCTCTGTCACCCAAGCTGGAGTGCACTGGCCAGTTCTCAGCTCATTGCAAGCTCCACCTCCCGGGTTCATGCCATTCTCCTGCCTCAGCTTCCCGAGTAGCTGGGACTACAGGCGCCCACCACCTCGCCCGGCTAGTTTTTTGTATTTTTTAGTAGAGACGGGGTTTCACCGTGTTAGCCAGGATGGTCTCGATCTCCTGACCTTGTGATCCGCCCGCCTCGGCCTCCCAAAGTGCTGGGATTACAGGCTTGAGCCACCGCGCCCGGCCTCTTCTTTTTTCAAGACATCAGACTATTCATTTTCCTGCAGGTAGAACTATTTATTTAATTACTCCCTTATCAAGAGATATTTAAGTTGCTTCCAATATTTTGCCGTCATAAACAATGTTGCCATACACATGTATGTAATCTTATATATGTGCCATTTTATCTATTTGGGAGTATAGCTATCTGTAGGATAAATTTCTAGAAGTTTGCTGCTGGCTCAAAGTTCTGTACTCTTGCCAATACAATGTCTACTTAACATTTTTGATTGTTGACAATCTGAGTGAGTTTTAATAGCAATCCTATCATTATCAATTAATTTGAGCATCTTTTCATATATTTAATAGCCATTAGTATTTTCTTTGGGAGCTATTTGATTTTTTTAATAGAACCTACTTTTTACAGAAATTTTAGATTTACAGAAAAACTGTACAGAAAGTAAGAAGTCCCGTATACTCCCCACCTCACACACACAGTTTCCCCTATCATTAATAGTTTGTATTATTTTGTATTAGTGTGGTAACTTTGTTACAATTGATGAACCAATATGAATACATTGTTAGTAAGTTCATATTTTAGATTAGAGTTTGCTTTTTATGTGGTTTGTCTGTTGTATGTGTATGGATCCACAGGTTTGACAAATACATAACATCATGTATCCAACATTATAAAATCATATAAAATCATTTCACCACCCTTAAAATCCCCTGTGCTCCACCTACTCATCCCTGTCTTCTCCCCACTGAGCTCCAAGCACCACTGATCTTTAACTGTCTTCATAGTTTGGCCTTTTACAAAAGGTCATATAGTTAGAATAATAAAGTCAGAAGCTTCTTTAATTTTTGTTAATTTTTTTTTTCTTTTTTGAGACAGAGTCTCACTCTGTCAGCCAGGCTAGAGAGGAGTGGCATGATCTTGGCTTACTGCAACCTCTGCCTCCTGGGTTCAAGGGATTCTTGTGCTTTAGCCTCCCAAGTAGTTGAAATTACAGATGTGCACCACCGTACCTGGCTAATTTTTGTATTTTTAGTGGAGACAGGGCTTTGCCATGTTGTACAAGCTGGTCTTGAAATCCTGGCCTCATGGATCCTCCCACCTCGGCCTCTCAAAGTGCCTGGATTACAGGCGTGGGTCACTGCACCAGGCTCAGAAGCTTCTTTAGACTGCCTTCTTTCACTTAGCTACACGCATTTAGTTTCTTTCTTGTCTTTTTCTAAGTTGACAGGTCACTTTTTTTTATTGTTGAATACTTTTCTATTGTATGAACATACCCCAATTTGACTATCCATTCACCTACTGAAAGACATCTTGTTTGCTTCCATTTTTTTCATATTCAAGTGCAGGTTTTTGTGGGGACATGTTTTCATCTAGCTTAGGTAAATACTTAGATGCATGATTACTTAACCATATCATAAGCCCATGTTTTCCTTTGTAAGAAATTCCAGACTGTCTTCCAGCATGGCTCTACTATGTTTTACATTTTCACCAGCAATGAAAGAAAAAATGGAAGGAAATTCCTGTTGTTTTGCATCTTTGCCAGCATTGGATGTTGTTTTTGCTGATTTTTAAGAGTTCCTTATATAGTGAGGATATTTGCTTGTGTCTGTGTTACAAGTTGCAAATTATTCTCCTAATTTATATTTTCACTTTGAAATTTGCTTTTAAAAGTTTAATGATGCAGATTTTATAAATATTTTGTCCTTTATTATAGTTTTGGGCATTTGGGTCATACTTAGTTTCTGTTTCATAGATAATTGAAAGAAATTATACTATGAGTTTTAATACATGTGGTTTCACATTTCAAAGTGTATAATTTGTGAATATACGAATTTGAAATTACTTTTTTTTAAAGAGGTAAACTATAATTATAGCATTTTGTTTTTCCAGATGCCCATGCAGTTATCTTCATGTCACTTATGGAATATCTCTCCCTGTGAATAGATTAATATAGAAACATATTTTCCCTTTTTTTCTTCATTGACATATGTCCAGAGTCCAAGCTAGTCATTCTGTGTCTTTCTAGAGAAGTCAGAGGCAATTGAATACACACACACACACACACACACACACACATATATATTTACATTTGTATATTTATCCTTATATATACTAACATGAAGAGAATTTTGGAAATAAAAAACATTCACATACAAATCCTAGCCATTTTCTATTATCTCTAATTTTTGACAAGTTGGTTATTATCCTTGAATCATAGTTTCTTCATATATAACAGAATAGAAGAAAATATCCATGTCCTATAGTTTCTATGAGTACTAAAATGAGATACCAGATTGCTTGATACCATACTGCATGCAAAGTAAGTTTTCATTAAATGGTGGCTATCACTATTAATATTATTATATAATGAAAATGAAATTCTTTAGGAATTAATATAGTCAAAGAGAAATTAATGAAATATATTTATGACAACTTACGAAAATAATGTGGAATTATATATCCTACATGACCCACGTGTGCCACAGTTGTTGGTGGACCACTTCATACATGTTTTATCAATCAGAGCCCCAAAATATATTGGAGCTAGAATTCCTCCTGTAATAGGAGAAGAGACGATGTCAGTCCAGGGAGCATATTTTAAATGTAACTGCATGATATTCCACATTGATACATTTTGATTAAATAAACGGTTAAAAATTTGGAGAATTTATTTATTATTTTGTTCTGCATCTACCCAATAATAAAGGCTATTTGAAATCTCAAAGACCCAAATCATGTAGTAATGTCATTGATGCCTTCTACCCACTTGTACCCTCCCTACATACATGCCTATACAGTCTGTTCTTGTGGTAGCAATTAACTTAAGCCTGAATGGTAAAAAGGAGAATGTTGTTAGTAAAACCGGGAAGTTATGTTGGTTAATATGGGATTTTTCTTAGGCAAAGAAACCTGAAATGGAGGAGAATTACAATTTTATGGGGAAAGGAAAAAGATCGTGGCTCAACTGCTGTAAAGGCAGACTTTTTTTTTTTTAACACTATTTTAAGATAATTTAAAAGTGAGTGCTTCATCAGAACCCCCTCCCCAGATAAGTATAGGCTGAGCTTCAGAGAGTGCTTAGCTTTTGGCAGGCTGTACTTTTTTCTGGGCTCAGATGTCTAATTCCCACTTATTGATGTCATTAGAGGTCATAGTCCAGTGATTTTCTACTAATTGATTTTGTGCATTTGTAAATACCTCCTGAAGCAGCTTAGGCTAAGTGAGCGCTTGTGGTACTAAATTTTGTTTGTGTTAGTGTTCTGATCACAATGATGCATAAGGTTTCAGTGGTCTTTTCTTTGGTTAATTTTTATTTGAGCTCATGATTTTGCAGAATGCATGGACAGATATGCTGTTTATATAATAAATTGTTTATATAATAAGTCTCCATCTGCTTCCACTGCTGTTTTAATGAACTCTGAGATTGATTCCTGGTTTTAGGCAAAAGTAATTTGATAAAGAATTTTAGGGACATGCCAGTAGAGAACTATCCTTCAGATGGTGCAACTGAAGTATTCATAACTTTACTTTGTTCTTTTTTGTACTGTGGTGAATAATTTTCAGAATTTATTTTGTCATGGAAAAAATGACAGTGATAGATGTATCACAATTTTACTTATTCCATTTAGTTTTCATCAGTCTTAATTTTTTGAGAGTGAGAAATCTTAAAATGACAAGGGACTGAGGCCAATGTATCTGAAAAAACCTGGTACTGAGGAAATGGGTGAGAAATTTTCAGGTTTCAAAAATCACAGCCACCCTTTGAAAAATGAAAAATATATGCTAACAATTTATTTTCTCCACATAATGCCACTGATTTGAACAAATGTAATGGATTGTTTTAAGTAACAAACTTGGTCCTAATCACTACAATTTTAAAACTCATAACCTATTTTCTAAATGACTTTTTCACTGTATAGACCTTCCACAATTTACACTTTTATTGCATTCAAGACAATTGTTTGTGAAATGGAAGTTTTGTACTACATGCGCATTTTTTCCATAGGTGCATGAGGTTCCATCGTGCCGCAGATTGGATACATCGAAATAGGATACGCAGTATTAGAATGGTGAAACTCATTTTTTTTCCTAAAAAAAAAAATTTACTCCATTCTCTTGGTCTCATTACTACATATCAAAAGGAGTACTAACAACCCAGGTGTTACTTTAAGCTTTTGTCACCCATGTTCTAGCGGTGAGGCATCCCCATTGAATCTGAAGGTAGAAAACTGCCAGGATGTACAGAGTCTGGGAGATTAGAGACACATGAAAGGGAATGGTGGGAAGAAAACCAATGGAATACTATAGCATCTCATCTCCTCTGTTTTATTTCCTGTATATTTCTTCTTTTTAACTTTGAGGATTTGTGACTTTATCATCAAATATGCTTCTTAGACAATTTCTTCATTGTAATTTGGCCATAGCCTGGCCAGATTTCCATGCTTCCCAAGCTAGCTTTAGGCCTTGCCTAAATCATGCCTCAGTTTAGAAGTTAGGCCCTTCACTCTGCCTACCGGGAGGAAATATTCTTATTTTTCTGAAAAAAAGAAAAATTTGGAGGACCACATCTACCTTTGTGTTTGAAAGAGTGTAATATAAATACAATAATTCCTTAGTCTTAACAGATTAACTTTACGTATAATTAACAATTGAATTCTCTTTTAGGTCACTCAATTTTACTCTGTCTCTTATTGTTTTTATTTATCACAAAATAGAAACGATACTAATTTTATTTACTATCACAATTAAAGATTCATTACATTCAGTCTTCAAGCCTTGACATTTATATTTATAACTTAAATTTAATATATGTGTGTGTGTGTGTGTGTATATATATATATATACATTTTTCATCATACCTAGCGCTCGTATAACCATTGAGTGGAAACCCAGTGCAAGTGATTTCAATTCAGGTTGAACAAGTCTGAAACAAGATAAAGGCAAAGAAACGTTAAATATCCTTAAAATATCAAAATGAAACAACATTAAAGCCTTCTCCTGTGTTGTTTTCCTTCATGATAGAATTAAGCTCTCAGTTGAATGGCGCCATTATGTAAAGTTATATTTTAATTGTTTTAAAAGGCAAACACCTCAGCAATAATAACAATTATTACCTTATTTATTCAATGCATCATGATTTCAAGATGGCTTTTCTATCTCTTCATTCAGGTTACTCAAAGGACTTTCAATGCATAATATCTGAACTAGTATCTCTTACCTATTTCCTCATTTTTTTCTATTTTCTTAATTCTGATTTATTTATCTTTCTAGTGCTTCACACTTACTTTGTATATTTACTCACTTATTTGCTTATTGTTTTTTCTGCTACGTACATTCATTCCTTCATTCCCCACCCACACTAAAAACTAATAAAGTTCTATCACTTTTGTTCACAGTGGCATCCTCAGTGCATACAATTGTGCCTGACACACAAAATGAATACATATTGAATAAATGGATGTCCTTCTGCCCACTTAATCAAGTTTAAAAAATAGCTTTACAGTCTAAGCATTAGAAAATTATTAACAAATTGAAATTTATATTTTTGTGTTGTAGTCATATTCACAAAATGCTTCTTTCAATAAAATCAAAGGCTAGCGAGAGTTAAATATTTTGACAAGTTGTAATGCTGATTTAATCAGTTTCTGAAATAGATATGATATTGTTATCATCAATGATGGAACAGTGTTTTTTAAAACTCATGAGTTTAAAATAAAAAGCTAAAACCTGTTGATATGCAAACTATTGTTGAATTTTAAGGTATTTTTAGCATGTTAATGAGTTTAATTGGGCAAATATGAAAGACTTCTTTTGAGTAGACAACATTTTATATTGAGATGGAGCTATATCTGTGGAATATTTAGTATAAATAATTTGATAAGATTTGCAGTCAGAGTCAAAATTAAACAACTGTAAATTCAAATTACAAGTTGATATTAATGATAACAAATGTTAAAATGTTTTTGCTTTTTTCATCTCTACTATGTCATGCTGTTTGCTGACAGTGAACTTGTGATCAACTATGTAGGTTTTAAAAGTACAATTGAATGTGAACCCAGATCACTATACTTACACACATATATTTCTAACATCTAAGACCAATTATTTACATGTTATCAGTTTTAGGTGATTGAATCAACTTGGCCAGTAGGACATGCATTACCTGCACCCTGCCTAACTCTCCAATCTTATCATGTGTCACAGCCTCTCATTCAGTATGTTTCAATCTGCCAGCTTCTTTCCATTTCTCAAACACATCAGCTCTTTCCTGTGTTAAGGTGTCAGCACCCAGACCTTCTCCCGGAAACCCTTTGATTTGGCTTTTTCTTTAGACCTTTAGAATAAATGTTACTTATTTTGAGATGTACTCTGATTCCTCTTCTTCACAGCTGCCCCCCCACCCAATCCTAAATTAACTTTCCCTTTTGAATCTTTCTTTTTAGGGAAATCTTTTTCCTGATGAGGACTCAGAACAATTTCTAAATATGTTTTGATTTTAAGATTATTTATCTCACACCAGTCTTTCCTGTAATTTTGAAAGTTGTACGACAACAAGTATCTTATTGGCTTCATTTACCATGTAATATTCATCAAGCATTGTATCTTTTCTAATGAACCAAGAAAAGAATGAATTCTTCTGTGGATTTTCTTATTTTTCTACAAGGATTATAAAAGTCATGCTGTGTGTGGATTAAAAGCTTTGGAATGTTATTATCAAATGGAGCATATTTTCTATGTAGTTTTCAAATGCTTTATTTTAGTGAAATCAATAGATTTACCCTGACAGACCCATTAGGATGCAAGGCAACTCAAAATTCAAAAGGTTCTTTTAGAATCCTAGGGAGATTCTTTTACAACTGAGGCAATTGCCGATCTATGTCATCAGCTTCTTAGTAAGAGAAGAAAGTATGGAATCTGGACTTCTTAATGGAAAAATTAGTGGCAAAATTATTAATTATGGCCTTGAGAGTTCATAGTAATTTTAATAAAATGAATTCTCAGAAAATTAAAATTTGACAAAATATGAATTTGAATCCCAGTATATTATGTAAAAATATGCATATCATTAGGTCATTAGGTGTGTTTATAGTCTCATGCATATGAAAATGTTTTTAAAAGTCATACTTACTTAACCATCAGCATGAAATATGAGGTGCCTCCAAGTGCAGAGAAAAATAAATTCAAGACTTGTATTGCAACAAAAAAGTAAAATTTCGTTATACAAGCATCACCTCTTGGGCATTCACCCAAATGGGCTGAGTGATTTCTGTTCTGGAGACCAGTTACTTCCAAACAACTACAGTTATGAAACACCTGAAATGTTGTGTATAAAATATGACATAAGAAATCTGGAAGACACAACAGTGCTGCAAATACATTGCATTATATCCAGTGAAGTCTCACTTGTTCAAACTAATATATTTACAGTTTATGAAGATTCTAAAAATACAGTTGCTGAACAGATAAAATGTAAAATAGTTTTTTGGATTTCTTTCTATATAAGAAAATGTAATTCATGATTGACATTTAGTTCATTCTTAATTTTAAAATTAAGAAACAAAGAAGTTAGTGTTTAGAACTCTGTATATAATTTTCTTATGTCTGTAGATTCTCTTTAATAATTATTTTCCATTCCCTTTTACTCTCTGCAGAACAGAGATTATCTTTTGGACAATTTCTTAGTTTCAGAGACATGCCCTGAAGAGGAATTACCCAAAGAATTCAGATAATATAGCAGTTTGGGAGGAATCAAAATTTAACTGGAGTCACCCATGAAAATGGCACTGAGTTCAGGAAAAATAGAGGCAGGTAGAAATGCTAAAATTTTAATTTAGCAGGCATACACAAAATCCAAGGACATAATGACAGATGATATTATTACCAGAGACATTAAACACAACAGAATGCCCCACTAGTGTTTAGAGCACAGAAGTGGAAAATGTAGAAACAAGTGATTTCAGATTTTTAATCAGTTGGACAGTTTATGTAGATAGGTGGCTTTAATAAATTCTGTTCTAAATCTAGGCAAAAGTTTAAGGGAGGCTCACCTTGAATCTATTAATACTAAAGACCAACTATTGAAGGAAGAATTGTAGAATAATTTAAATCTATACAAGTACAGTTCTGCCAAACTTACAGTTCTTACTATTTTTTTCCACTAGGAATAATATAGAAGAATTTTTTATGGAACAAGTGTAGTGGTCAATAAAACTAAGCTTTGGTACAAAGAACACTGTTTTAAGAAGTGATGGTTCATTATCGAGGATTTAGTAAAAAATAAATAAATAAATAATAAAAACTTTGCAGTAGCCCCCAAATGGCATAGTCATTGCCAGTATAATGTAGATTATGTCTTGTGGTAGACAGAGTTCTTTTCAGGGTTCTAATATTACATCACTTTTAGGCCTTCACTAGTGTGCAAAGAGGGACCATGTATTAATTGGGTCATTCTTATTCTCCTGGAAACACACAACCATCCAAGACTGAATGAAGAAGTAATTGAAACCCTGAACACCAATATGGAGTTCCAAATTTGAATCAGTACTGAAAAAACCTCCCTATCAATAAAAGCCCTGGACCAAATGCATTCATAGCCAAATTCTACTGGAAATACAAAAAAGAGTGAGTACCCACTGTACTGAAATTATTCTGGAAAATTGAGGAAGAAGGATTCTTTCTTAACTCATTTTTTGAAGCCAGAATCATCCTGGTACCAAAATCTAGCAAGACACAACAACAATAACAAACCAACAGGCCAAATCCCTGATGAACATAGATGCAAAATTCCTCAACAAAACACTACCAAACTGAATCCAGCAGCACATCAAAAAGTTAATTCATCACGACCAAGTAGGTTTTATTTTTGAGATGTAAGGATGGTTCAGCATACACAAATCAATAAATGTGATTCACTACATACATTGAATTTAGAATAAACAGTATATGAGCATTTCAACAGATGTAGAAAGAGCTTTCAGTAAAATCCACCATCCCTTTATGATAAAGTTCTTCAACAGACTGGGCATTGAAGGAGCATAGCTCAAAATAATAAGAGCCATTATGATAAAACCACAGCCAACATCATATAAAATGGGCAAAAGCTGGAAGTATTCTTCTTAAGAACAGGAACAAGGCATGAATGCCTATTCTCACCACTCTTATTCAACATACTACTGGAAATCCTAGACAGATCAATCAGGA
Source organism: Trachypithecus francoisi (assembly GCF_009764315.1). Classification (NCBI taxonomy): domain Eukaryota; kingdom Metazoa; phylum Chordata; class Mammalia; order Primates; family Cercopithecidae; genus Trachypithecus; species Trachypithecus francoisi. The sequence continues at coordinate 110,228,725 of NW_022681456.1, forward strand.
AAGAGACAGAAGTAAAACATGAAAAATAGGAAATGAACTCATATTATCTCTCTGCACTGTGATATGATTCTATATCTCAAAAACCTTAAAGACTCTGCCAAAAGGCTCCTAGAACTGATAACATACTTTAATAAAGTTTCACAATACAAAACCAATGGAAAAAACTTAGTAGCATTTCTATACACCAATAACAGTTAAACTGATACCCAAATCAAGAATGCAATTCCACTTAGAATAACCACAATAAATTAAATACCTAGCAATACATTTAAACCAAAGAAGTGAAAGATCTCTACTAGGATAAATACGAACCCCAATGAAAGAAATTATAGGCGACACCAACAAGTGGAAAAATATTCTATTCTCATGGATTGGTGGAAAAATTATCATTAAACTGTCTATACTGCCCAAAGCAATCCACAAATTCAATGGTATTCTTATCAAACAACCAGCATCATTTTTCATTGAATTAGAATAAAACTATTGTAAAATTCAACACGAAAAAAGAGACTGAGTAGTCAAAGCAATCCTAAGCATAAGGAACAAAGTGAGAGTCATTCCATTACCTGATATCAAACTATACTAAAAGACCATAGTAACCAAACAGCATAGTACTGGTTCAAAAACAGGCACATAGACTAAAGGAACAGAATAGAGAACCCAGAAACAAAGTTGCACACCTAAAACCTGTCGCACACCTGATCTTCAATGAAGTTGGCAAAAAAAAAAAAAAAAAAAAGCAATGGGGAAAGTACTCATTATTCATTAAATGGTGCTGGAATAACTGGCTAACTGTATGCAGAAAAATGAAACTGGACCCCTTCTTTTCATAAAAAATATTTAGTCAAGATGCACTACAAACTAACATGTAAAACTTAAAACTATAAAAGCCATTGAAGAAAACCTAGAAAATATTCTGGGTATCGGCCTTGGCAAAAAATTTGTGACTAAGTTCTCAAAAGCAATTGCAACACACACAAAATTGATAAGTGGAATATAATTAAACTAATGAGCTTCTGCACAACAAAAGAAATAATCAACAGAGTGAACAGACAATCTATGGAACGGGAGAAAACCTTTGCAAATCATGCATCTAACACAGGACTAATATCCGGAATCTATAAGAAACTTGAACAATTCAACAAGCAAAAAACAATAAAAAATTAAAAAGTGACAAAGGACAGGAACAGACACTTCTCAAAGGAAGACATACAAGCAGTCAACAAACACATGAAACTGTTTAACATCACTAATCATCAGAAAAATGCAAATCAAAATCCCAAGGAGATACCATCTCACACCAGTCAGAATGGCTGTTATTAAAACGTTAAAAAAAGATTCTGGCAAGGCTGCAGAAAGCAAGAGAATGCTTATCCTATGTTGGTAGGAATGTAAATTAGTTCAGTCACTGTGTAAAGTAGTTTTGAGATTTCTCAAAGAACTTAAACAGAACTACCATTCAACTCAGCAATCCCACTACTGGCTATATACCCAAAGGAAAATAAATTATTCTACCAAAAACATATCTACTTATATACTTATATCGTCATCACAGCATTATTCACAATAGCAAAGACATGGTCTCAACCTGGGTGCCCATCAACAGTGAATTGAATAAAGAAATGTGGTACATATGGACAATGGAATACTACATGGCCACAAAAACGAATGAAATAATGTCCCTTACAGCAGCCTGGATGCAGCTGGAGGTCATTAACTTAAGTGAATTAACATAGGAACAGAAAACCAGATGCCACATGTTCTCACTTATAAGTGGAAGTTAATCACTGGGTACACACGAATTTAAAGACAGGAAAAATACATATTACAGACTGCTAGGATGGACAGAGGAAAAGAGGAGCAAGTACTAAAAAACTACTTATTGGGTATTATGCTCCCTACCTGGGGGATAGGAACGATTGTACCCTAAACCTTGGCTTATCACAAGATACCCATGTAATACATCTTCATTTGGACCCCCTTTACCTAGAGTAAGAGTTGAATTATTTTTTAAAAAATAGCAAAGTAAAAATAAATAGCAAAGGAAAGGAAACAATCGAACAACAGAGTCATTATTGCCATGACTGAGGTGTGAGCTTTTAAGTATAGTCTTTGGGCCATATTTGTGCAAGTTTATTAAAGTTGCACTTAAATATTTTCAAAAAGTCCAGGATGCTTTATTCTTTAAAGTTCTACATGCCCTTACATATTACAATTGATAGATCTGTGGGCAAGAGTAGATGGAGAATGTTTAAAAATCAAACACAGAAGGATGTGGCCGAGAGCAATAATTGTAGCTGACTGTTTCACTAATGTTGGTAATAGTAAAAGTTCCTAGGAAAACATTACACGACTTTGTGAGATGTTGAGTGGAAAACACCATAACCCATTCCCAATGATAGGGAGCTACCCAGGAGATTAGAGAAAAACCATAGTTCACATGGAAAGAAAGGTTTTGCGAGAAGAAAGAAATGACATTTCTGTGGGATATATTGGCAGTAGGTGAGCAGGATACTACATTATCTTGGGTAGAAGTGCCAGTTTTGGAAAAATCAAAATAGAAAATCAAGAATAGGGCGGTTAAGTGAGCATGAAGCCTTGATTAATTTCTTAGAAAGTAAAAAGGGTAGTGATTCCAGATCTAAACAGATCAGAATCCGAATATAACATTGCATATTGATTTTTGTCTTAGTAAGATAGGAAGTGTTAACAATGGGTTAACTCAGGACATTTTCCTGAATTCTGAGGGATAAAGTAATGAAAATTATAGGCTTCAGTCAAATTAGGTGCTTTTTAGATATTCTAAATGTATTCAAATTCTAAAAGGTCATAGTCTTACAATCTCAAAGGAAAAAAGTGGGGTGATCTCCAATTAGAATTCAAGTAACAGAAAAACCTGATTTTGCCCTAAACAGACTTTTATATAAAACTTTGTTTTTACAACATCACACCCATCACAATAACAGATAATATTGGAAACTTTCTCTTTTATCTTTTAAATGGAGTCCTTACAGTTTACAGTTACACAAAGATTTGGTAAAAAATTGTTCAATCTAATCCTTGCTTTTGAATAAGGAGAGGAAAATAAAAACTAATACTCACTATAGACTTTTTATTGCCACTTGAAGATTTGCAACCCGCTAGACAAGGTGAGATGTAAGTTATTCCATTGTTTCCACAGACTGGTTCCCATTGACTTTCATCACAATTGCAGTCTGAGTTGCAATAAGAAAGTGGTACATCTCTATGAGATGTCACTGGATTATTTCTGGAAATATATGATAGACATATATCAAAAAGAGAGAGTGAGAGAAGAAAAAGACAAAGAAGGGGAGGAGAAGGAAGAAGTGGAAGCAGAGAAAGAGGGAAAAGAAAAAGAGAAAGAATTTTTCTTTATATGAAGAAATTTGCTTTGATGATGTGAAATGGCAAAGTTTGTTTTAATGCTTATTTATTTTATGCTCTCCATCTTTGCCAAGACATGACTTGTGACTTAGAAAAAGCAAAATGTAAAAATAAACCAAAGATATTAAGTAAGACTTAGACAAGAAGTTGTTATGATTCTATCAAGAAATTTCACATTAGATAAGTTACGTCTTTTTTCTGAGACTGAGTTTCTCTTCAGTAAGGTGATGACACTAGACTGACATTCCTCTTAGCTCACTGTAAAGTCTTGTGAGTCTATGAATGCTATTTAACTAGGTTGAATTTAAAAATCTCTATTGTAATGTGTAAGAAAAAAATCAGACATGCTTAAAGCAGAGCCTCTACAAAATGAAAAATCAAGAATAATAGAAAAAGGCTAGAAAAACTGGGAATATTTTTGAAATAAAACTATAGTACACTTTATACTGATTTCCTTTACAAAATGGTTATAAATTATAAAATATGATTATACCATAGCTAAAATTATAAAATATATTTTTTGTATAATTCATTTCTGCTTAAACGTTTAAAAAATTTTCTTTCAAATGTTTGATAATAATTGAGGATTGATGTGTTATCTTTGAATGAGCACATAATTTAAAAGAAAAACTAAGATTTATACTTCAGAAATTACATTATCAATAGTTTTATTAAAAAGCATATTCTGCTTAAGGAAATACTACTTGGAGTGGTTAAGCAGAATGGTTTACAACTACTATAGTCAGAACGTTTGCGACCCCCAAATTCATAGATTGAAAACTAATCTCGTATATGAAGACTTTATGAAGTCAGGCCTCTAGCAAGTGATAACGTCATGGGGATGAGTACTCATGAATGGAATTATTGACCCTTTGCCTGTTCCATCCACCATGCCTCGACACAATGAGAAGGTACCATCTATGAATTAAGAAATGGGCCCTCCCCAGACACCAAATCTGCCATCACCTTGGTCTTACATGTTCCAGCCTTTAGAATCTTGAAAAATTCTGTGTATTAATAAGCTACCTGGAATTTTGTAGCCTAAATGGACTAAGACAATGACCCAGTCCAGATATTGCAATCAGTCACATCTGTGTTTATATTAATTCTGGTACTTCTTTCTAAAATCAGTTTTGCCATTTGTAAGTCATAGATAATAATGTCAACCTCACAGGGTTTTTTCTTTTGGAAAAAAAAATTGGTTCTCAGAAGTCCTTCACACTCTTATAAAAGATTGAGGGCCTGTTCCAAAGGGATTTTGTTAAATTAAGTTGCTCTCTTGACATGTACTATATTAGAAAGTAATACTAAGAAAATTTTAATACACAAAAGTACATAAGCACACACACTGTTAGCAGTCAGATTGATGAATTAATAACATACCTTGGAGCATTAGAAAATATCACTATACTGCCAGGAGAGCATGAGAATAAAAAGGCAAATAATATCTTAGTATTATTATAAAAATAGTTTTGAACTTGTGCACTATATTCAGGAGATTATTAGAAAACTGCATAGGATTCTTGCCTTTGATTTGATGTGGAGACTGTTGCACTAAAAATACTTTGCTATACATGGTATTCATGGAAAAGTACAGATTCTTCAATGTCTAATATGCAATTATATATAGAATATTTCTTAATGCTACTTCCAATGTAGATAATATCAGAAAAAACAATATTAGCTTGCAAAAAAGAAAATTTGGTACAACATTAAAAGTGTTCTTTTGTAAAGGCAGTTGTTAAACATCAATATGAACTGTAGATAAAGGTTGTTTAGTCACTTTCGGATAATGTCATTTATGTGACTCTTGCGATCCATCCAAGATTACAGTGATGGTTAAGACTAAGAGTTTTAGACTTAAAAAAACCCAAATTTGAATTAGAATCTTAACAATGCTAGCTGTGTAATCCATGTATTTCTCTAAGCCTTACTTTTCCCATTCATAAAATAAGGATAAAAGTACCCTCTACTAATTGTAAGTACCACATAAATAACAGTTATTATTATTACAACCTATGTTGCTTCTTTTTAATGGATGAATAAAAGAATGTGTTTGAGGTCTTAAGAAACAGACATTTAAAAAAATTTTAAATTGAAATTTCTCTTAACTTAAAGAAAGTTTAGTTAAAATTGTTTTCTGCCTTGTATCATACAGAGATTCTTAATTAGATGCTTAACATATTATGCAATTGATATAGTGATATATACAAACCCATCGTAGGTCATGGTTAGGCCGGCAACCGATTTATTTTCACAGAGTATGAAAAAATATAATAGGTAAAATAACGATGACATGACAGCAGTAAAAAATGAGAATTTGGCAATTCCAACTAAGTTCAGTTTGAATTTTTTAATGATATATCCTCCTAAAAACATTCCACTTGCAAAAATAGGTAGGGTTACGATTCCTAGAAAAAAAAAAGAAAAAAAGTTGTAATCATATATAGGTTTTCTGATATGTCTTTATAGATGAAACACAGTGTATGTCAATCAAATTTATTCAATATTATTGCTTCTTTTTAAAATTTCATGTTAAGTTCTGAGATACATGTGCAGAACGTGCATGTTTGTTACATACACATACATGTGCCATTGTGGTTTGCCGCACCTATCAACTTGTCATCTAGGTTTTAACCCCTGGGTGCATTAGGTATTTGTTCTAATGCTCTTCCTCCCCTTGCCCCCTACCCTGCAACAGGCCCGGTGTGTGATGTTTCCCTCCCTGTGTCCATGTGTTCTCATTGTTCAACTCCCACTTGTGAGTGAGAACATGCAGTGTTTGGTTTTCTGTTCCTGTGTTAGTTTGCTGAGAATGATGGTTTCCAGCTTCATCCATGCCCCGCAAAGGACATAAACTCTTTATTTTTTATGGCTGCATAGTATTCCATGGTGTATATGTGCCACATTTTCTTTATCCAGTCTATCATTGGTGGTCATTTGGGTTGGTTCCAAGTCTTTGCTATTGTAAATAGTGCTGCAATAAACATATGTGTGTATGTGTCTTTATAGTAGAATGCCAATCTTATTACTTTTTAAAAAGAAGAATGACAGAGCTGGACGGTGGTAGGGGATCCATGTAATTTGTTCCTGCCAATGATGACAGTTTGGTTCCCTCAATAGCAAAAGGCAGTGGCTAAGGATATTTGTTTGTTGGAGCAGATAATTTCTATGAGGCAATTTTGTTTTTCTGGAAATCAACAACAACAAAACACCATCTTTCTGCTTATGGAAATTCATCTAAAGCCTTTTACCTCTCTCACATAGAGTTCTAACCCTCAATAATTCACACTAAATCTGCCCAGAGCTTAACAATAGAATAATTAATATATCTTTGTCATTTATTAAAAAACATATAGAACCTGAATTGACAAATAGGTCTACACACAGGATTAATAATGTTTAATCCCTCCTGTAACTTTTGCATATCATTGTCTAGTAAGAGTTATTGAAGATGAAGTCTTCTCTAGGAAAAAGCTCAGGCTAGGTTACTGGGAGTCAAAACATTATCTTTAGATTTTACGATCTACAAAGAGATCAATAAAGAGATTATCTGGAAGCTTGGTCTCCTGCTTCAGTACATTCATTTTCTTGTTTACGTATGACCTAGTTACATACCACATGATAAGTTGTTTAATTCATCATATATTTATTGAATTTATATAATGTGTCTACAATACTAGAGTTGTGGGAAGAATAATACAAGGAAACTTTCCTATTAAGGAAAATACATAGATATTGTAGCAAAAAATACTCCGTAAAATATGATATTTGTTTTGAATTATGCATATTTTGATGTATTTAAATTGATACTCTGTTGGGAACTATTAGTGTCATATTTTTGTAAGTAACTGAATCTTGATTTCAAAGTCCATAAATTATAGAATTATAATGATTATAATTACAAAAGGGTTTGTCTCAGGATCTCAGCACTAAATTATAAGTCCCAATTATACAGATATTACCTCTAAATTTTCCATTTATTTGCAACATTTGCTTCAGGAACTCATCTAAAATAAGATACAACTTCAAATGCAGAGCAATAATGACATCACAAGTTTCATATGTTTAATAGCATTTGAGAAAGAATACAAGAAAATTGTACTTATTTTGTATTACTAAAATACAAAGTCACTTTTACAATAAAATGTCACTTGGAATACAGTACTTAGTAGTATTTCACTTATTAAGCACACAAGTAAAAAATATGTCTTACCCAATAAGACGTTAGCCTTAGATGAAGGCTGACCATACTGTTGCTCTACATATTTGAAGACATAAGTAAAACCACCAATATAGCTGCTTATTTGTAGCAGCGTCAAAAGCACAAATACAACATACAGGGGATTAGTAAGGATGCTTTTCAAAGACCGGAAAAAACCTATAAAATTGTAAAAATAAAGAAAATATTTGAATGTAACTTAGACATATATTTATACCTAAAACTTGTGACCGTAAGTCATGTAAGATTTAAAATTCTATAAACACATAACGCAAAGAGTGAGAATAGCCTGCAATACCACATCATGCAAACAGTGAGAATAGTCCGCAATACCACAGGCTGTCCACAGTTTTTAAATGTATCCTTTCAAAATTTTCCATACGACTATTAATATTTATGAGTTTATTTTACCCTCAAATAGGGTCGTACATAAGTGCTGGTTTGTAACTTGCTTTCTTCACTTAATATTTGGTTATCCTGGGTACTTTACAATACTATTGCAAACATATTAATTCACTTATTCATTCATTCAACAAATGTTAGGTTTTCAACTGGATACCAGACAATATGCTAATTGTTCAAAAAACAAAAGTGAAGGCCAGGCACAGTGGCTCACTCCTGTAATCCTAGCACTTTGGGAGGCCGAGGTGGATGTATCACCTGGGGCCAGGAGTTCGAGATCAGCCTGGCCAACATGGTGAAACCCCGTCTCTACTAAAAATACAAATTTTAGCCATCATGATGGCACACACCTGTAATCTCAGCTACTCGGGAGGCTGAGGCAGGAGAATCGCTTGAACTCGAGAGGCAAAGGTTGCAGTGAGCTGAGATGGTGATACTACACCCTAGCCTAGGCAACAGAGCAAGACTCCATCTCAAACAAACAAACAAACAAAAACCAAAAACAAACAAACAAAAAAGTGAAAAAGACATATTATGTTTCTTATTTTTTAGTACTTAATTATACATTATATTAAAAATATAACTATTAAATGGAAATGTAAAGACAGCATAATCCAAAACTCACAGAAATTAGAACACTGAGGTTCAAAATTCTTAAAGATTAATTTAGTATGAGGACTCAGACCTCTTGTTTCTCTAGTATACAGCTTTTCTACCATAACATACTTTCTCAGTATATTTGGCAATATCATTAACCCTCTGTCTTAAGATACAAGGAAAACAGCCAGGAGATAATGTTGTGTCCCAAGTAGTATTATAATAGTCATAATACAACCACCTATCCCTACAAAAGCTGTGGTAACAAGCTTCTAACTTCTGTTCATGGTAGAAATTATGTCATTTGGAGCTGTGATCACCAGGTCAACTAGCTGTCATAGGAGTTAAAAGTAGAAGGAACTACTTAGAAAAACAGTAGAAAGTATCAGAGTTCATCAAGACACAGCCAAGATATGGTTACTGAGAGATGGATGAACACGTGCTTTGAAATATTTTTCTCTATTTAAATCTCTAAAGATTTTCATTAGATATGGTCAGAACTAAGACATCCATCTAATGTCAGCTACAAAAGAGTTGCATCCACTTAAAATAAGGAGAAAAGCGAGTTAGAGAAAAGACACAGAAGAGAAAAAAAGAAGAGGAAAGAAAATGTAGAGTAGGAATAAAAAACATTTACAATTCTTAGGCAAAAGTGCCACGTTTCTCTCCACAGGTTTCCCCAGTCATGAAGAAGCGTCCCTGATTTGTAAGTATCATAAGTGAGTTGTGGCCTTTCTTCAACAGAAATGGAGTATATATATTCACACAATCATTGCATTTTTGAGGATGAGAAATTCGATGTCATCCAGTGTAAAATTCTGTATGGTCATGATCTACTATACATCATTAATAAGTGGATCAACAAACAACTTAAGTGGCATTAAACTGAGTACCTCAGGAAGCAATTTGCTCCACTTTTGAAAAGTTCTCATTGTTTACACAGTTTTTGTAATGAACTGAAATCATCTTTTCTTTCTAATCAGTTTTAGTTCTATTCAAGAGCATATGGAATAAATTCAATATTTTTTTTCTGACTATATATTCTTATTTTATCCATTCCTAATAAATACATACTTAAGACCCTCTTTATTAGGGTCATTCCTACAAAAACTGTTCATAATACAGATTATGTCTGCAACTGTCCTATTTTTACATCTTCGTTATCCTCTCTGTTCTTTTTGGATCACAGTCAACCCTGCTCCTTATAGGTTTAGACAATCTAATACTTTTTGAAGATTTGATTTGGTAGAGTAGAAACATATACAAAATGAAAATTATTGGTATAGTACTTTTAGTGTGAACGTTAATTTTTAAAAACATAAATGTTTAACATCTGATTCTTGGGAAACAAACTTCTACTTGTAATATATCCCAATTTCATGGTTATAAATCATGGTAATTCTCTTGCCATGAACAATTTCAACCTATCAATGCAGCTGAAACTTAACAGTCCTCTGCTATGAGCCAATATAAAGAGTACCAGAACACCATTGCTCTTGGGTTAGTGTGATAGAAAGGAGAAAATAACAATAAAGTAATAAGTAAAAGACCTGATAAAAGGAAGAACGTAGGTTACACTGGAGAATTTGTCATCTTACTTTAAAGAAAACTTGAAAACGACGTCAAGGGTTTAGGTGTTGCACTGCTTTGGCTTTTACTATTTCACCATTTCTCCCTAATCTGAAAACTGCTGTCAACACCTCACTGATTCACATATCTTGCTCTGACTGCTGCCAAGTCATTCTCTTTGTTTATTGACTCTCAATGGTTCTCCATTAGTCCCAGGGCTTATATTCAAATGAGGAGGCACTATCAAATGCTGATGCATCCCAATTTACATTACTAACTCTAATTATCTTAACTACCACCCTTGTTTCCACTTTATTTTGAATATTTAGATAAGATAGATAGACAGATAATTACCAAAAGAAATATTACTCTAATTACCTACGGAGAAACTTCTCCTGACTTCCTCGCCTTAATCCATCTCTATACCTGAGAATAGTTAAGTTTAATTTCACCATGTTACTTAAGGCACTATATTGCTATTGTCTATATATTTCTCAATATCACCCACTAGGTTCTTGAAAAATAGAGGTAATGTTTTATTACCAGGGCATAGTACAGTTCCTGGTACCATTTGTTGAATAAATTAAGAAATGAAATATTATAATTCTTTGAACTCTCCCAGTTTAGACCATATAATATTAAAATTAATATATAGTACGTGGCTCATAAAAAAATGGATGTTTGTGAACTTTGGTTGGTTTCTCCCTGCTAAAAAGCCCAAACCTAATTCTCTTCCACTTGTTATGTGCTCAAGATACATATGTTAACTTTAATAGTAGTTTTAGAAAAATAATTTATCTAAATTTAGTGCAAAAGAAGGCCAATTCCAGATGAGTTGGGTATGCTTTATTATTTTGGAATACTTATTCTTCCTTTTCATTGAGATTAACAACTCCAAATTGACAATGAATGTAAAATACTTACCAGTCACATTTTTGGTAATATTTTTTCCTTGATTGGTCAAATTAGCTGTTTGATTCTTTCCATCATTTGTTTCCAACACAGGCAAAGATAGGGAAGCTTTTCTTTCTTTTTGTGGTTTATTTGGAGTTTGGGGCAAGAAAAAGAATGGTATGGAAGAAATAATGGAGAATAGTCCAGACGCAAGGAAATTAAGCCACCAAGCTCCAACCCAACGAGAATCATTAGGAGTTATCCTGACAGTGCCTAGAATAAATAATTAAAGAAGCCAGTCAAAAATCATTTTGAAATACAATAGGTTCAGGGAAATAATGGTATGAAGAAAGTAAACTAAATTTCCTCAATTCCAAGACATGCTTTTTTTATTTTAATTTTTTGTCATCTCTGAGACTAGGATCAGTCTAACATTTGATGACATAATGCAACTGATACTGTCTAGGAATCACTCATGATATTGTTGTCATTGCCTGAGCTTGTGTGCACTTGATGGCTTTTCTGATTACATGACTGGACAATTTCTATCACTGGACATTTAAGCTTGCAGACCATTTAATAACTACCTGTGGAAGAACTATGACGTCTCATTGTTGTCTGAAAATGTCTATTGGCACAAGCTAATAAAATCAAGAAAGGGTCAGCAATGAAATGTAAGCAGTTTGCAAGAAATCCACTGAGCCAATACAGGGGCTTCCCACCATGCCTGAAATAAGTATTTTCAACTCTCTTGACAGCACAGAGGATAAGAAAATATGAGTTTAAAAGTAACCCTGAAGAGTTAAGACTCTAAATGTTAAGGATAGTTTAACCATTTTATTTCAATCATACTTTTCTTTAAATCATGAATAAGAGTACTATGTAAATGGTATATCTCAAGTGTAAATGCACTCTTTCAACAGGTATAAAATAAACAGTCTAAGTAATAAAAAAGCCTATCTGAGTTATCAGCAAGATAGCATAATAGGAAGGACTGGACCCTTTTTTCTTTCATGAACATACTGATTCAACAATAATATGCAGATCAATTCCATTAGTGAAAAATCCAGAAACTAGTTGACAGGCCATCGTACCCCAGGAATGTGCAATATTAGCTACATTGACACTTTTAAGAAGATTGGAGACACCTTTTTGCTGTTCCTCTCCTCATTATAATACCATGCATTCAAGAAGAACTAGAAATTTGAAAGCGTATGAGAACACTTGCAATAGCTCTTTTCCCTGGCTCAACATTGACTGAATATAAGAAAACCGCATCTCCAGCTTATCCCTGCGGAGAGACAGAGTGGGACTGCACATCCAAAATTGTAACTTTTCAGGTACTATCCTTGCGACTGTCTTCTATATCACCTATCTTGAAGTGTTGACAGGACCCAGCACATACCAGACCTTTGGAGGCTACAGAAAACAAAGACGGCAGCTTGAACTAGTATGTAAACATTCCCATAGCTCCTGGCCCATAGCTTAGGGCAGAGGGACCAAGTTAAAAAAATTTAAAAACAAAAACTTAACTCCAGCTTCTCTATGGGGAGGGAAATATTTCGACCACACACCTAACATTTCATCTTTTCTGTGTCCAACTCCAGCAGCTGGTCATTGTCTTGCCTATCTTGGGGCTAGGCATATGCTTGCTTCCAATGGGCTATAAAGAATGCAAAAATGATGGCTTAAATTAGCAAATGAGCACTTGCCACAGCTCCTCCCTGCTCCCAGTTCTATGCAGAGTGAGGAGGTAAAAAACAAAAGGAAACAAACAAACAAACAAGCAAATGAACAAAAAATAAAGAAAACACTTCAGTTTTCAAATTCTCCTTGGGAAGGCAAAAAATTGTATAGCATGTGAAATAATCAAAATTTTCTGGGAATTGACCAAGAAACTGGGAGTTAGACAGTGGCTTCTCTGTCCACTGTCTAAAAGTGCTCATGAGACCCTACATACTCTAGATTCTGGAAGTTCCTAAGAAAAAGATAGCAGTTTAAACAAGAATCAAAATTTGAGAGTCCGACAGAAGCTCTGCCTGGGTTGACGATGAAAGTTTTCTCCTATATAATACCAGTTCGTGAAGACTTGGAGGCTGATATGGCTTGGGTATTTGTCCTGTTCAAATCTCACGCTGAAATGTAATATCCAATGTTGGAGGTAGGGCCTGGTGGGAGGTGTTTGGGTCATGGGGGTTGATCCTTCATTGCTTGGTGCTGTCCTTGCAATAGTGAATGAGTTCTCAGAAGATCTGATTGCTTAAAAAGTGTGTGGCACCTCGCCTCCCTCTTGCTCTTTCTCTCAACATGTGATGTGTCTGCTCCTGCTTTAACTTCTGCCAAGAGTAAAAGCTCCTTGGGGTCTCCTCAGAAGCTGAGAGAATGCCAGTGCCATGCTTGTACAGCTTGCAGAATCATGAGCCAGTTAAACCTCTTTACTTGATAAATTACCCAGTCTCACGTATTCTTGCATAAGAATGCCAGAATGGCCTAACACAGAAAATTGTTACCAAGAAGTGGGACATTGCTATAAGGATACCTGAAAATGTGGAATTGACTTTGGAACTAGGTAATGAGCAGAGCTTACAAGAGTTTGGAGGACTCAGAAGAAGATAAGATGAGGGAAAGTTTGAAACTTCTTGGAAACTGGATAAATGATTATGACCAAAATGCAGATCGTGACATGGACAATGAAGTACACGCTGACAAGGTCTCAAATGGAAATGACAGTTATTGGGAGCTGTAGCAAAAGTCACTCTTGTTATGCCTTAGCAAAGTGCTTGGCTGCATTGTGTTCATACCCTAGGGGATCTGTGGAAGTCTGAACTAAAGAATGATGACTTAGAATATCTGATGGAAGAAATTTCTAAGCAGTAAAGCATTAAGGATATAAGTTGGTTGCTTCCAACCTGCAATGCTCAGATATGAGAGCAAAGACATGACCTAAAGTAGAAAGTTATATTTAAAGGGGAAGCAGAGCATAAAAGTTTGGAAAATTTGCAAGCTAACTATTTGTCAAAGAAAGAAAAAGAGTTTAAGTAAAAAACTGTCTCAAGTTGCAGAAAGACATTATAGAATGATTTTTAAGTGAATTCACAAGGAATATACAACCCAATATATTCACTCAATCTCAAAAACCCAAAAGCTATAAAGCAAACATGGACAGAACTGAAAAGAGAAATACAGAGAAATATAATACAATCAACTCTTGGTATCTGTGAGCAATGGTTCTAGGACTCCCTATGGATACCAAAATTCAAGGATGCTCAAGTCTCTTATATAAAATAGTGTATTACAGTGAGCCCTCCATAGTAGGCTGATGTCATAATATCTCACTTTCAATTATAAATAGAATAACCAGAGAGAATATCAATGAGGAAACAGAGGACTTCAGCAACATTATAGACCAATTGAACATAACAGACACATAGAGAATACTTCACTCAATAAAAACAGAATGTATACTCTTTTCAAACAGAAATGGAACATTTTCTAAGATAGACCACATGTTACATCACGCAACAGGTCTTGATAAATTTAAAATTAAAATCATACCAATTATCTTTTCTAACTACAGTGGAATAAAACCAGAAATTAGTATCAAAAAGAAAAGTAGAAAATTGTAAAAATATGGATATTAACAAACTTTTTAATAATTAAATTGTCAAAGAAATCAAAAGGGAAATTAGAAAATATTTAGATACAAAGAGAATAAAAAACAAAACATTCTAAAATATGAGATGCAGCAAGAACAGTAGTAAGAGGGAAGTGTTTAGTAATAAATATCTACATTTGTAGGGTAAATTTTATTTCCATATTCAAAAAACAGAGGTTATTTCTCTAATTTATGGTCACTAGCAGCATCTGGCATTGTTTGCTCTTAATACACACTGATAAATATTGCATAATTATGCTAGTAAAAAGTAAAGAATTATCTCAAATGAACAACCTATTTTACACCTCACAAAATTATAAAAAGAAAAACAAACTAAGGCCAAAGTTAGCAGCAGAAGAAAAAAGATTAGAGAAGAAATAAATAAAGAATAGGGAAAAAAATTATATCAACACAACTAAATGTTGATCTTTTTGAAAGATAAGCAAAATTGACAAACTTTAGACTAAGCGAAAGAGAGCTTAGTCTAAACAAAATAAGAGCTGAATGTGGAGACATTCAATTGATGCTAGAAAAATAAAACAATCATAAGAGACTGCTATGAGAAATTATACATCAAAAATTAGATAAGAAAGAAAAAATAAATTTCTGGAGACATAAAACACAGAAAATATAGAAAATATAAAGAGATTTACAACTAATAAAAATATTGAATTAATAATCAAATACCTCTCAACAAAAAAACTTAGGACCAGATGGCTTTACTGGTGTGTGTTACTAAATAGCTAAAGAAAATATTAATGGCAATCCATTCTACTTTCTTGCCAAAAATTGAAGAGAAGAGAACATCTTCAAACTAATTTTATGAGGCCAGCATTATTCTCATACCAAAGCCAGACAAAGACACCAAAAGAAAACTACAAACCAATATCTCTGATGAAGACAGAGGAAAAAATCCTAAAACAATACTAGTAAACCAAATTTAATAGCATATAAAAAGGACACTACACTATATTCAAGGGGGATTTATACCTGAAATGCTAAGTTTAAAAAATATCACCAAGTGTAATGTAACACATTAACAAAATAAAGGACAAAATCTACATGATCATATATGCAGATGTTAAATAGCATTTGATAAAATCTAACAATGTTTTATGATAAAAACTTTTAACAAGCTAGGAATAGATAAAAATTGCCTCAACAAAATGAAGTGCATATTTTAAAAGGCCACAGCTAGCATTAAATTCAAGAGTGAAAAACTGAAAGCTTTCAGGAACGAAGGAAAATGGCCATTCTCATCACTTCTATTCAACATGGTCCTGCCATTTTATGCCAGAGCAATTAAGCAAGAAAAATAAATAAAAGACATTCAAACTTGGAAGAAAGAAGTAAAATTGCCTCTACTTGCAGATGGCATGATTTTGTATACAGAAAACCCTAAAGATCACACACACACACACACACACACACAGACACACACACCTGTCAGAATTGAATAAACACATTCTGTAAAGTTGCAGGATACAAAATCATTATATTACTTATATTTCTATGCATTAACCAAGTACTATTTGAAAAGACACTAGGAAAGCAATTCCATTTACACTAAAATCATAAAGAATAAAACACAAAAATAAATTTAAGAAGGTGAAAGACTTGTGCACGAAATACTTCAAGACACTGAGGAAAGAAATTAAAGTCATAAATAATTGGGGAGACATTCTGCATTAATTAATTGAAGGACTTATTAATATTAAATGTCCATACTACCTAAATATATGTAAAGATTCAATACAATACCTATCAAAAGCCCAACCATATTTTTACAAAAATATAACAAACAATTCTAAAATACATATGGAACCAAGAAGGACATCAAATAGCCAAAAATGCATTGAGAAAGAATAAAGCTGCCTCACATTTCCTAATTACAAAATGTATTTTAAAGCTATAGGAATTAATACAATATGTTACCAGCATAAAAACAGAAATATAGATCAATGGAACAGAACAGACACAATAAATGGGGTAAAAAAGAAACATGCAGAATAAAATAAAATATTATAAATCATATATATATGAAAAGGGGTTAATTTATAAAGCATATGAGGAAATCCTACAACTCAATAGCAAAAATATAATAACTTGATTAAAAATTTTGCAGCAACTTGGATGGAACTGGAGGACATTATTCTAAGTGAAGAAACTCAGGAATGGAAAATCAAATACTGTATGTTCTCACTTATCATTGAGAGCTAAGCCATGAGGATACAAAGATATACAGATTGATGTGACAGATTTAGGAGGCTCAGAAGGGGAAAGATGGGAGGGGACTGAGGGGATAAAAAGCTACATATTGGATACAGTGTACATTACTCAGGTATGGGTGCACTAACATATCAAAATTCATCATTATAGAATTCACCCTTGTAATTAAAAACATCTACCCTAAAAGCTATTGAAATAAAAATTAATTAATTATTAGTGAGTAGAATGGTGGCTACCAGAAGCCAGGTGGTTGGGAGAAGAGTGGAGTTGAGGATGTCAGGTCTGTCCTGCAGACCCTGGCCTACCAATGGATGAAAGGAGTACTCAGACACAGGTATGCAGTGAAAGAGTGGCTAGGGGACTGTGGAAGAGTGA
Organism: Trachypithecus francoisi; assembly: GCF_009764315.1. NCBI lineage: Eukaryota > Metazoa > Chordata > Mammalia > Primates > Cercopithecidae > Trachypithecus > Trachypithecus francoisi. The sequence continues at coordinate 110,246,073 of NW_022681456.1, forward strand.
GCAGCAGTCCCAATAAGCTGGTGCTGCTCACTTTTATTTAGTATAGACATAATGCCCGAAAACCTGGAGCCAATACTGTTAATCTGTGGGCAATTAACGTTATTGTTCCCCCTTACAGGGAACAGTCACGTGAGTGACGGTCAAAGGTCAGTTTCTGGACAACATGGGTAAACAAGCCTATTTAGATAAATTCATCTATACTTCCTTGTACCTACTTCTCGCCCTCTGCCTCAGGGTAAGAGGACAGCTGTCATCAGCTTATTCTCCCATGAAGCTTTGCAGAGCTTTCTGACCTTTCAAAAGGCCTGCTCTTTCCCTATAGCTTCTTCCACCACTCTGACAGATCTCCCACATGAGGAGATATTGGTCAAAGCATATATAATTACAATTAGATAGGAAGAATACATTACAGAGGTTTATTGTGCAGCAGCATGACTATTCTTAACCACAATATGTTGTATTTTTGAAATATGCTGAGAGAGTAGATGTTAAGTGTTTCCACTACAAAAATAAGTATTCAAGATAATGCATTTGTTAATTAGCTAAATTTATTCCACGTATATATTTATTTCAAAACATTGGAGTGTACATGATAAAAATACAATTTTATATATGTCACTCGGTGGCTGATGCCTGTAATCCCAGCACTTTGGGAGGCCAAGACAAATTGGATCACCTGAGGTCAGGAGTCTGAGACCAGCCTGGCCAACATGGTGAAACCCCATCTTTACTGAAAATACAAAAATTAGCCAGGTGTGGTGGAGGCACCTGTAATCCCAGATACTCTGGAGGCTGAGGCTGGAGAATCACTGGAACCCAGGAGGCAGAGATTGCAGTGAGACAAGATCACACAACTGCACTCCAGCCTGGGTGACAGAGCGAGACTCTGACTGAAAAAAAAAAAAAAAGTAAATTTGAAAACACAATTAGGCTACATACCTGAATAGAAATTTCTCCAAAGAAGACATACAAATGAATAGCAGCTCAATACAAAGATTTTCAACATCACTTATCAGGGAAATGCAAATTAAAAGCACAAATCCACACTTCTCCTACACCTTACACCTGTAGAATGGCTACCATTTAAGAAAGAAAGGAAAAGTGTTTGCAAGAATGTGGAGATATTTGAACACTGTACACTGCTGGTAGAATACAAAAAGGTACAGCCAGTATAAAAGGTATTATAAACATTCCTCAAAAATTAAATACAGAGCTCTCATATGACCCAGCAATCCCACTTCTGGGTACATATATAAAAGAATTGAAATCATTATCTTGAAGAGACATTTGCATTTGCATGTTTATTTCAGCACTATTCATAATAGCTAGCTGTAAAAACAACCTCATGTCTGCTGATGGATAAATGGATAAAGAAAATATTGTATCGACATACAATGGAATATTATTCAGTTTTTAAAAAGAAGGGTATTCTGCAATATGTGATAACTCGGATGAACTTTGAGGACATTAGGCAAAATGAACAAGTTACAGAAGGACCTATACTGCATGATTACATTCATTTGAGAAACATAAAACAGTAACGCTCATAGAAGCAAAGAGTAGAATGGTGATTGTCAGTGATTAAGGGGAAGGGGAAGCAGGGAGTTGTCAATGGGTATAAAGTTTCAGTCATGGAGTTCTGCAGTCTCTACAGGAAGATGAGAGCAGGGAGTTGCTACACACTTTTGAGCAAATAAATCTCATGAGAATTCACTCGGTATCATGAGATCAACATCAAGGGGGATGGTGTTAAACTATTCATGAAAAGCCACCTTTATCACCCAATCACCTCCCACCAGGTCCCACCTCCATCACTGGGGATTACAATTCTACATCATGTTGGCAGGAACACAGATCTAAATCATATCAGCTATTGTGGATCAGAATCCTTACATAAACAGTTGATTAACAGATGTTTTGTATGTTATATGTATTGTACATAGTATTCTTACCATAAAGTAAGCTAGAGAAAAAAATATTATTAAGAAAATCACAGGGAAATAAAACATATTTACTATTCATTAAGTTGAGGTGGAACATGATAAGATCTTTCTCATCTCTTCACATTGAGTAGGCTGAGGAGGAGAAGGAATGGGAGGCACTGGTCTTGCTTTCACTAGGTTAGCAGAGGTGGAAAAGGTGGAAGAGGTGGAGGAGGTAGAAGGGAAAGCAAGAGGCAAGTACATTCAGTAACTATTTCAGAAATACATCATAATTTCTATTTGACTTTGTGGTTTTGTCATTTCTCTAAAAATTTTTCTAAATGGAACTAATCCTTCTTCCAACATACGCTTTAGTTTCAGTGCCCACAATAGAGAAGAGTCCCGGTTGTAAAAGAAGCCAAAAACAATCTTGAATTGCCAGAATCCTTCTGCTAGATAGCCTAATAACAATTTGTTTCTGGCACTGCTTCTTCTGTGTCTCCATCTCCATCATTTGACGCTAGTTCTCAGGCACTCATCTCCATCAAGTCATCTTCTGTTAATTTCTCTGATGAAGTACGAATTAGCTCTTGAATTTCTCCAATACTTATATCTTGAAATTTTTACTCCTCACCGTTCATTACATATCCATAATTTCTTTCATAATTTTCCTGATTGGCCATGTTGTTAATCCTATGAATTTATGCGCAACATCTGAACAAAATTTTCTCTGGTAGAAATGTATTGTTTTGCACTTAATGACTTTCACTTTTTTTTTTTTTTCCTATAACAACAATAGCATCTTAAGTGGTGCAATTCTTCGAGTCTTTTATGATGTTCTGCCTATCAGGATTTTCTTTGATAGCACTGATAATCCTTTCCGTAGAGTATCACCTGCAATGATCCTTTGCAGTTTCTTATGACACCATGATCTAGAGATTGAATTAGAGATATTGTGGTGGAAGAAATAGATCACTATAATGCCCTTGGTGTTGAACTTATGGGGTTCTAGGTGACCAGAGGCATTGACTAATATGAAAAGAACTGTGAAGGCAGTCCCTTACTGTCAAGCTACTTCCTGTCTTCCAGAACAAGGCATTGATGGAAGCAATATGGAAAAAGAGTTCTAATTGTTCAGGCCTTCTTTTTGTACGACTAGAAGACTAGCAGTTGATTTTTATTTTTTCCCTTCAAGGTTTGGGAGTTATCAACTTTGTAGATAAGAACAGTTTTGATAATAAGCCTGACCTCATTTGCACAGAATAGTAGACTTAGTCTATCCCTTCCTGCCTTAAATCCTGGTGCTCATTCTCTTCTTTATTAATAAATGTCCTTTGTGGCTTTTTTTCCCCCACTTTCATCTGCATTAAAACCCTGCGCATGCAGATATCCTTTCTCAATGATTTTCTTAGTGGAGTCTGAAAATCTCTTCACTTTCTCTCATTTGGCAGAAGCTGCTTCTTCTGTTATTTTGAAAATTTTTAAACTCAAATATTTTTCTAAAATTATCAAATCATCCTTTGCCTGCATTAGTTTCTCCGGCCTTAGATCCCTCACCTTCCTTTGCTTTAAATGGTCATGTAATAACTTCATTTTTTCTCAAGTCATATTAAAGTCTATGGTTATGCCTTTCTTATAAAAGTTTGCAGCCACATAACAATGTCATTTTCAATATGAGATACAATGGTATATTACTAAAAGTGCAAGATTTTGTGCCTGCTGGCATAGCCTCAGCAATGCCATCATGAATTTCTTTTTTTCTTTTTTCTTTTTTTGTTTTTTACAATGATCCTTATGCTGGATTCATTTGTATTGAAACAATGGGCAGCTGAAGACCTCAATCTGCATATATATTAAGCAATTCAACTTTTCTTGTAATGTTGTGACTTTCTCAGTTTCTTAGGAGCAGTTTCAGCATCACTAGTGACAATTCATATGGCTCCAATGGTGTTATTCCAACTTTACAGTATTGCACTAAACAGTATAAAAATACATAAACATCACAAGCAATCAGATTTTGCTGCAGTCCACAATTTACTGGAGAGAGGAACTGTTCATGTGGAGATAATTAGTGTCACATGGTGTTTTAAGCAGGTGCTTTCAACACAGCCTTATTATTACAATTACAGGAGGTGCTATGAAATTATTACAGCAGTAAAGTATGTGCTACAGTCAATTTTATAAAGTTATGCCTTAATAGTACATCTTCACATTTGTTTTCACTTCTCTTGAGTGCAGATGACATAATATGAGGTATATATGTATTTCTGTCCTTAAATTTAAAGTTTAACTTTTAAAAAAATGAACTTTTATGTTAGAATAAAATAAAATTAGAATTAGTAGAATTTGGTTGAGAATCCATCTGGTCCAGGGCTTTTTTTGGTCAGTAGGTTTTTTATTACTAATTCAATTTGATAACTTGTTATCGGTCTGTTCAGGTTTTCACTTTTTTTCTGATTTAATCTTTGGAGGTTGTTTCCAATAATGACTCTATTTCCTCTAGATTTTCTAATCTGTGTGCACAGAGGCATTCATAATGCATTTCTATGGGAGTTGTAATGTGATCTTTGTCATTTCTGACTGTGCTAAATTAGATCTCCTTTTTTTATTTGTTAATCTAGTTAACAGTCTATTAATCTTTTTATATTCTTTTGAATAACAAACTCTTGGTTTTATTTATCTTTTCTCTACATTTTGCATCACAATTTCATTCAGTTCTTCTCCGATTTTAGTTATTTATTTTCAGTTTGAGTTGGGGATATCCTTTTTTTTTTCTGGTTAGTGTAAGTGTAAGATTAAATTGTTAATTTGAAATCTCTCCGCCTTCTTGATGAAGGCCGTTAGCATGGTAAACTTCCTCTTAACACTACTTTAGATAGATTCCAAAGATTTTAGTGAGGTATGTCTCTCTTTCATTTAATTTCAAAAAATTCTTTTAATTTCATTCTTAAATCAAGAATTATTCAGGAAAAGTTGTTGAATTACCATGTTTGGTAACCACTGATTGGGTGGTTTTAAGAACTATTTTTGGTATTGATTTCTATTTTTATTGCACTTTTGTTTAAGAATGTGCTCAAAAAACTTTTAAGTTTTTGAATGTATTGAGACTTTCTTTATGACTGAGTATGTGATTGATCTTAGAATACAATCTATATGCAGATCAGAAGAAAGTATATTCTGTTAGTGTTGGGTGGAGTATTCTGTAAGATGTTTTTGTATCCAATTGGTTGAGAATCGAGTTTAAGTCCAAAATTTACATTTTAATTTTCTGCTTAGATACCTAACACTGTCGGTGAGTTGCTGAAATCTTCCACTATTATGGTACGGCTGTCTGTTTTTAGTTTCCTTAGGTCTCTAAGAAATTTTTTTGTCAATCTGGATCCTCCACTTTTGACTCCATATATATTTAGAATAGTTAAGTCTTCTCGTTAAATTGAACACTTTATCCTTACATAATACCCTTCTTTATCCTTCTTAACTGTTTTTGGTTTAATGTCTGTTTTATCTGATGTAAGAATAGTGATTACTGCCCTGTTTTGTTTCCTGTTTGCATGGATAGATTTCTTTCCGTCCCTTTACTTTGATCCTGTGGGTATTATACATGTAAAATGTGTCTTTTAAAAGATAGCAGAAGGCTAAGTTTTGTCTTCTTATGAAGTTTGTCACTCAGTGTCTTTTAATTGGGGCTGTTAGCCTGTTTACATTCAGGGTTATTATTTATATGTGAGATTTTGATCACGGCATCATGTTGTTAGCTGGTTGTTTCATACACTTGGTTGTGTAGTCGCTTTATGTGTCTGGGCTATGTATTTAAGTGTATTTTTGTCGTGGCAGGTATTAATCTTTTGTTTCCGTGTTTAGCACTCTTCTAGAGACCTGTTATAAGGCTGGCCTAGTGATAAGAAATTTCCTCAATGTTTGCTTGTCTGAGAAAGATTTTAGTTCTCTTTCACTTATAAAATTAATTTGGTGGGATATGAAATCGTTGGTTGAAATTTCTTTTCTTTAAGGGTGCTGAAAATAGGCCCCCAATCTCTTCTGGCTTGTATGGTTTTTGCTCAAAGGCATTCTGCAAGACTGATGGGGTTCGCCTTGACAGTGACTTGATCCACCTCTCTAGTTGCCCCTCAAAAAATCTTAAAATATTTGTTTCTTTCATATGGACCTTGGTGAATCTAATGAGTAGATGCCTTGGGGATTGCCATCTTCATAGCATCTCAAAGGGGTTCTCTGTAATTTATGAATTTGCATGTCAATCTCTCTAGTAAGATTGAGAATATTTTCATAGACTATATCTGCAATAGATATAGTTCATAGACTATATCTGCAAATATGTTTTACAAGTTACTTACTCTCTCTTTTTCTTTCTCAGGAATTCCAATGAATCATAGGTTTGGTTTCTTTACTGAAAGAAACCAAATTCCTAGAAGTTTTCTTCATTTTTAAGGGTTCTTTGTCTTTATTTTTGTCTGATGGAGTTGATTATAAAAACTGGTTTTCAAGCTCTGAGATTCTTTTCTCTCTTTGGTATGTTCTTCTGCTGCTAAAGGTCTGAATGTATTATAAAATTCATGTAGTTTTTTTTTTTTTTAATTCCAGAAGTAGTATTTGTTTAATGGCTATTTTGTCTTTCAGCTTTTGGATCATTCTACTGGAATTATTGAATTTCTTAAATTGTGTTTCAACACTTTCCTGAAGCTCAATGGCTTTCTTCCTATCCAGATTCCGAATTGTCTGTCTGTCATTTTAGTCATTTCAATGTGGTTAAGAACCATCGCTGGAGAGCTCAAATGCACCCATTTTAAGTTTAAGGTACATTCTTACCTTTTGAATTGCCAGATTTCTTGTTGATTCCTTTTAATTTTGAATGGCTGGTGTTCGTTTAACTGTGGTACAAGTTCAGTATGGTCAGTTGGGTTAAGTTCTGGGATAAGACTCTGTACAATATTTTTATTTGTAGCTAGATTCTTGCTCTCAGTTTCATACACAATGTATACTGGCAAACTATGTTTGAAGCCAGGCACAGTGACCCAAGCCTGTAATTACGGCACTTTGTGAGGCTAAGGTGGGAGGATCACTTGAGGCCAGAAGTTTGAGATCAGCCTGGGCAACATGGAAAACCCTGTCTCTACAGAAAATAACAATAGCTAAGTGTACTGGTGTGTGCCTGTAGTCCCAGCTACTTAGAAGGCTATGGGAGAATGACTTGAGCCAAGGAGCTTGAGGCTACAGTGAGCTATGACTACTTCTCTGCACTCCAGCCTGGGTAAGAGAGTAAGATACAGTCTCAAATTATATATATATATATATATATATGTATACACACACACATACACACACATGTGTGTGTGTATATATATATATATAAACACACATATATACGTGTGTATATGTATTTATATAGATGTTTATCTATGTTATCTATGTTTATCTATATAAATATAGATGTTTTAAATTGAGCTGTAATCCAGTAAATGGTGCTTAAGAGTAATGGCTGCCAGATAAACTGTTACTCAGGGGCATAGCTCTTTTGTTTTTCAGTGTGTTTACAACAGTGCTTGTGGCAGCAGGGAAGACAGATGATCCCCATAACAGGCCTACTCCTGGGCCTTGGGGGATGCCCTCTCTGGTCACTGGTCACTGGTACCACACTTGTGTTTCCTTTGTTAGGAAACTGTTCTGAGCCATGGAGCTCCCTCAGGCAGAGGCAGGAGCTACCAGACAGGACACAGCCTTCCTGGACTGGGCCTATGAAAAGAGGCATGTCTCATTCTGCACTGGCCCATGACCCCATGCATCTCACCCCTCTCAGTGTTCTGAGATTGGGGGCTCCTCCTCTGCTTGAGTGCTTGGCACCAATCTCAGCTCACACTCCCAACCTATGCACTGCAGCCCTGAGGTTTTGGGACTAGCCTGTGGCTCCATTGTCTGGTCCTTCTCGTTCAGGCAGTAGCTACACTGGGGGATCTGAAGTGCTCCAAGGACACTGAGGAAGTACCCAGGTGGGAGTACTGGAAAAAACCCTCAGGCTGAGCAGTGGAGGCTGTGCTGTACACATGTTCTTGCAGGTGTGGCCAGGCAGGAGTACTGGGAGGAACTGGCAGGCAGAAGGGCCTACAGTACAGATGTGTCCCAGCTCACAGGAAAGTTGGCCCCACTCTCTCTTGGCTCAGCAGTCAGGTGAGTTGAGAGCTACTTGGTGGAAGAAAGGGAGCACTGAATGTTGGACACCTACAGCTGCGTTCTGCTGCAGCTACCCAATATGCAAACCTCCCTGGGTTCAATGCTGCCAGTAGTTCTATTTCTGTCCACTCTCTGGGCAGGTGCCTCTGCCTGTTCCACTGTCTCTGGGGACTGTGGGTTCTCTTGTAGGTAGGATCCCAGATGTCATCAGCAAGAATAGGTTGTTCCACTGCCACTTTACTCACCCCTTAGCTGGAAACTATCTCTGGTGTTCAACAACCTTGCACTGGGTTTCCAGTTTTCTCTCTCTTCAGCCTCAGTGTCTGTGTCACCTCTCTATTGACTTTCAGTGTTTTCTCTCAAAAGATATGCTGGAAGTATGTTAGTTTATTCAATAATTTGGGCTTCCTCAGTGGAAGTGGTACTTCCTGAGTGTGTCCAGTTGGCCATGTTGTCCCCTCTAATAAGTTTAACTTCTTATAATAGATTTGTGTATATTTTATGGTAGTAAATGATAAAACAGTTTAGAATCTAAACATATTTTATGCATTCATGACATGCCTTTTTCTTTGGGTTTTCTATATTTCTACACTATGTAATTCATCTATAAATTTTCTCAAATTTTCACAAATCTCCTCAAAGTTTTTCAATATATTTCTTGAAAAAATCTGTACATAAGTGGACAAGCATAATTTAAACCTATTTTTCATGGGTACACTGTATGTTTCAAAATCTGTTAAGAAGGTAGATTTCATTTTAATTGTTCTTACCACAATAAAAGAAAAATAATAAGAAATAAAAAAGCGTATGCATACAGAAACACACACACCATAGAAGTTTGTGGCACAATTAAGTGGTGCCATTACTCTGATCTATAAGAAAACTCGTTAATATGAGATAACATTGACTTGATTACAAACTATCTAGAAATAATTTATTTTCAAGTATGCACAGATTTAAACTTGATCTATATGATCATATTGTGTCATAATCAACAACTCAGACTTCAGGAAATGATTGGTTAAATCAGTGACTCCATCTACATGCAAAGTATTTATTCATCACCTGTGACAAATGTAATTTTGATGACTTTTTTTTTCTGTTCTTTCACTGTTCTACACATACTAACTAAGGGTCATAATCTCGCTAGATAGGACCTGAGAAATAGTTTTTCTTGGCTTACTCACAGTCTTAAAAATTGAAAAATTCTACATAAAAATTTTGGATTTTGGATTTTCTTGGAAACCAATCAGAAGTCCTTGTCAATGCAGGGCCTAAATTTGTGCATTAAAAGAATAAGCCAGAGCTGAGGAACACATGTGCTTTTGGACCTGTGGGGAGAGCAGTTCACAACCAAAAAAATTTTCCTATTCTAACCATCACACCCTAAATTCCTATTCCTGGCACTTTTTACTCATTTATTTTACCTCTTCAGCTCCGTTAGGCATTGGAGTTTGCCAAAGTATACTTTATAAGCGAAGCTCATACTCATCACTGAATAAGAGAAGATATAATAATACCTGAACATTCAATGTTAGAAATTGTATCGTGATAAATTATAAAATAATGTAATGGTTTCTTAATAGAGAGCTTATAAAATAATTTACCTAAGGACATTTACCACTTATTTCTGTACTCTTCGTGATAAAGCAATGATGAAACTGGAGTTGAATGAGTAGAAATAATGAACGTAACATGTAGCTACTCTAAGTTATATGTCTAACACTGAACATGTAAAACATTTTATCAAGTATTTTCTTTATAGTTTTAGATTAGCAAACATTTTCAAGCTTTTGGCTGTTGCTGGCCCACTGTGATGTCTATCTCATCGTGGAAATGGATCCTTTGATCTCTTTGGAATGATCTATTGAAGTCCTAGTGAGATAGAAAATCGTATTTATTTATTCACAAACATAACTAATTATTATTTGCTAAGAACATGTCATTCTGTCATGTGGTAAAGAGATGGCAAGTAAGCACACAAATATTAATAGCTCATTGTGAGAAGGGTTACAATAAAGGCATGCTCTTGGCTATTCATTTGGGACTAATAGAAAGTGGTGAAGTAAGGCTTCTCTAAGAGGATCCATATTTTTGAAGAGACTTCAAGATCTATGCAAATGAAAAAAGGGAAAAGTTTTACCAAGTGTAAATGCAGAGAAATGTGAGATTACAGGGCACAGTAACTCAGTCAATGCTTGAATAAGGTATGGATATTAATCAAGAGAAGGAATAGAGGGAATAAAGTGGGTTTGGAGGTAAGATGATGAGATCAGATTTTGACATATTGCGCTTTAGGGGCTAATAGGATATCTAAGAAGGGAAAACATGAAGAGGAACTGGAAATATCAATTAACACAAATGATAGAAATATACCTATTTACAGATCTGTAGTAAAGTAGGTAGAAATCGATTGTGTTTCACTAACAACAGAAGCAGATTATACTGAATTGAGAAGTGGATGGGAGGTGAGAAGGTGAGATATCTTAGCTAATTTAGTTGATATTTTCCTAGGTGCTTGGCTCTGAAGAGGAATAAAAAAAAGATTCAGCTAGAAAGTTGTGTGGGGGTGTAAAAAACTGTAGCTATGTATAAAGATGGGAAATACTTGAGTGTGTTTGCTGAATCAAAGAGAAGATGGAGATAAAGAAACAGGAAGGGAGAATCTAAGCTCCAGCTAGATCTATCAGCATTGGATACAGATGGATATGTTTTCCACTGAGTTGGGAAAGAGAAAAAGAAGATAAAGACAGATATGGTGCAAGAATATTTTTAGGGAAAAGGGCCTGAAGTTGAGACAGTTTTTATAACATGGCATCACTTTCACCTATGAGATAAGAAGGAAAGTATGCTCTGAGAATGAAGAAGAAAATCATAGATTTTATTTATGTAACCTCTGCTTTATTACTTTGTTCAACAAGTACTTACTGAATGTTGCCATATGCCAAGCCCTCTGCTAGGACCAGGGAAAATGACCATAAGTTACACAGTGAAGTCTCTCAAATGACTCCAGCCATAAACCAATGCAGCAGCCACAAGAAGACTTTAGCAAAGCAAACTTTAAGTTCTACACATCAACATCCAAGCCACCATCAACTGAAAAATAAAATTTACTTGACTGGGCCGTCAGTTTGGGAGGGAGACTTTTTACATTTGGTTATTTTGGCCCAAGCTCATGAAAATAAATTTGTTTACATTCTCTCATTTTACACTTAGCTGTAAAAGATAGTATAAATGGGAGCTAGATTTTATATTTATTCTGATTAGTAATGCATTTATTTCCTACTTGTAACTTTCTAATTATATTAAGCAAAGGACTATTGAAAGAGTGAATTCAGTTATTTGGAAAAATGTTTTCTGTGTGTGTGCTTAGAAAGACATTATCATGGTACCTTGTTCTGGTTGCACTTACTTAGATCTACAGATCCAATATCCACGTATATTTTAGAAAACAGAGATCCCAGGGTAAAGCCAATGACTGGACCAATCATTGCGATTGCATTCAATATACCTGAAAATATTATAAAGCAATTTTACTAGATGCCAAGAATGCATGGCTCTTATTTACCATGTTTTTAAAAGAAACATGATACAATACATATACCCAAATATATGTTCTAATAGGTGAAATAATAAGTTTAGTAACTCTACTATTTCAAAAGTAGACAAAGGGAAAGTGATCATATAATTTAATATTTTGTGTACATTACCTAAATACAAAGAAGAATGTCCTTCTTTAGCAAAATCATCCATGTAAGAAAGCCCCAGTGGTACTATGGGAGTCTCCCCTATTCCACGAAGCATATTGCCCATGAACACATACATCCACATGTATGACCCAGATTCCTTCACACAACCTATGTAGATAAGACAGTGTTTCATCGTAAACATTAATTTTAGCATTTCTATTACAAATTCAACTACTTGTAAACTCTTACTCTACTCTTTTTTTTAAGTTTACAAGTACAAGTAATTTATATTCACTTTGCAAACTTTGAAAATATGGTGTATTAGTCCATTCTTGTGCAGCTAATAAATACATACCTGAGACTGGGTAATTTATAAAGGAAAAAGGTTTAACAGACTCACAGTTCCTCATGGCTGGGGGGCCTCACAATCATGGTGGAAGGTGAAGGAAGAGCAAAGACGTGTCTCACATGGTGACAGGCAAGAGAACGTGTGCATGGTAACTCTCATTTATAAAATCATCAGATCTTGTGAGACTTATTCATTACCATGAGAACAGTATGGGGGAAACCGCCCCCATGATTCAATTATCTCCACTTGTCCCCACTCTTGGCATGTGGAGATTATTACAATCAAGGTGATATTTGAGTGGGGACACAGTCAAGCCATATCATATAGAAAAGCATAAACAAGTAAAAATTATCTGTAATCACATTGCACACAGAAGATCACCCCAAGTGTTTTTATATATCTTCCAGATTTGCATAAAATATATGCATTATACTCATTATGTCCATTATGTATTTAAAAATCCAGTTCATATTATGAAATGGTATACACAGTTAACACTATATTATAACAATAGTTCCATGTTGTTAAGATTTTTTTAATATCAAAACTTTAATGACTGGACAGTAATGTGTTGAATAAGTTTCAAAATGTGTTTATTCAATATCTTATTTTTTCTTTTCTTTTCTTTTTTTTTGAGACGGAGTCTCGCTCTGTCGCCCGGGCTGGAGTGCAGTGGCCGGTTCTCAGCTCACTGCAAGCTCCGCCTCCTGGGTTCATGCCATTCTCCTGCCTCAGCCTCCTAGTAGCTGGGACTACAGGCGCCCGCCACCTCGCCCGGCTAGTTTTTTGTATTTTTTAGTAGAGACGGGGTTTCACCGTGTTAGCCAGGATGGTCTCGATCTCCTGACCTCGTGATCCGCCCGTCTCGGCCTCCCAAAGTGCTGGGATTACAGGCTTGAGCCACCGCGCCCGGCTTTATTTTCTTTTTTATTGTTTTATTCTGTTAGGTTTATCATGACTATAACTGTAAATAAGTCCTTTTGCAGTTTCCTGGTTATTTCCTCAAGATTAATCAATAATAGCAGAATTTCAGACTAAGTAGGTAAGTATATTTTTGTTCTTAATATATATTGATAATGAATCTCCAGAAAGATTTACAAATGTATACACTTTCAGCAATAGATACAATGTGAAATCCTTTTTGCCTCCACTTCGTTTCTATATATTTTTAGTCTTTTTCTGTTTAATAGGTTTAAAAATATCCTTAGCGGTACAATTTGCAATTATAATTTATAATTTGGGTTACAATAGGCAAAAAATCTTTAAATGATACAATAGTTTGCCTTTTGCATTGAAAGCAAAGTTATATGATTTACATATTTATACTATTTCCTCCTGTTTTACTTTAATACATATATTCTTTGTCAATTTCCTACTGAAAATATTCTCTTTTCTGATCTACTTCTAAACACTTTTACATATAATATAGTCATGCCTTGTTATATTAAGGAATTTGTTACAGGGCTGCCTGTGTGTTCTCAAATTCATGCACACTTAAGTTCTGCAGTTGGCCCTGTGCAATCCAAATATAGAAAATGTCAGATATTCTTATTGGCAGGTTTATCACTCAGTTTGGATGGACAACATTTGCATAGAAGTGAAATCACATAGTTCAAACCTGTGTTGTTAAAGGGTCAACTGTGTACATAAACACTATAATTATGTCTGTAAGAGTCAAGTGTTTTTCCTATTCATTCGTAATTAAATTTTGCTAATGAATATCACAACAATTTTTAGAGATGTAATTAAATTTATACATTTTGGAAGACTTTTTACTGTCAATGTTAATTCTTACCTTTCCCCACTATCTCAGGTGATGTTCTATTGAGTGATACAATTTGATTAATTAAACAGGTGGATAAGGTCGATGTTGAATTTTCTGATGAATCAATATTAATTTCTTTAGAATACCTGTAACTGTAAGAACATCACTGAATTGAACATTTTGCTTATCTACTGAATATTTTCACTTTTCCTAGAAATATAGAGAAATATTCCCCTTTATTTGCACCATTATCTTCCCCAAATTACCAGAATCCTTTCTGTCAATTTCCCAGCATGTGTTTTAAGAGATGTGATGGGTAAAAGTGAAACGAAAGTGTCCAGCAAGAAAGATGATTTGGTACACCCCAGGCTAGGTGGGTTATCACTTTCCTGTTATTCTAGGAGTGGTTATATCTTAGGTCAATATATGCAATACCCTGGTTTCACCTTTTTAAAAAGTAATTATTAATTGCATGTAACCATTCATCGTTTTGAATTATCTTCAAAGATGATCAGTCTGTCAGATTTTCTTTCATGGACACATATTCACACACACGCTCTAATGTATGACTCTTCAAAACGTAGTAAAAATAAAATCTAGTCCATTTCAACTAGATGAGAAAAAACTTGATAGGAATAACAGAGATGTTAATATCCATAAATAATTAGGTACCATGTGAGCTCTAAAGGCAGCCTACTGTATTCCAGGCATTATGCTCAGCTTCAAAGAACTAGAAATAAAATGCACAGTTTTTGTACTTAAGGAATTTCACACTAATATAAACATATATGATAAAATGTATAAGTTTAATATACAAGGTCCTGAGTTGTCACAGAGACAAAGGATATGATCAGCTTTGCTTGGAGGTTGTGGGAAGAGATCAGAGAAGACACCAAAATAAGAATGATAGGTAAAAGAAATCTTGAAGATGAATAGAAGGGCAGACAAAGAAACAAAGGTATTCAAGGCTGTAGAAATAATAGGTGCAAAGGTGTTACATATTATGTCATATTTAGAGAAATGCTGATCTAGACTGTGGTCCTTAATTTTAGGGTGGAATGAAAGATGAAGCTGTGACAGTTGCCTTTGAGGTTTATTTTCCATACAAATCATGACGAATAATAAATAAAGATTAAAAAGGGAATTAGAGGACTCTGATGGTATGGTGCCAAAGCAGAGGGGAAAAAAATGGACATGATGAAGAAGACACAAAGATAGAAAATGAATCAAGAGAGTGCAGTATGATGAAAACAAGCTAGAGCAGTACCACTAAGAAGAAACTTCTTATAAGGGCCAAATATGGCAGGGAGATGGAATTAATATGGTAAGCAAATGACATCACTGCTGGATTTGGCAATGAGAAAGTAATTGGTGTCCCTAACAGACACTGCTCCTTGTCTCTCAATATCCTTTCTTCTTTCCTTCCATAGTAATCATAGTTGGGATTTTTAACTGGGAGCATGGTGTCTTGGAATAATGTCTATTTTTTTTCAGTATTTATATATTTATGTGTGAAATGTAGCCAATATATGGTAAATGTAAAGTCAGTGGAGATATTTTGCTTCTAAAAATGCTTCTTAAGCCTCAGCCTGTGTGGACTGTTTGTTTCTTCTTCTTCTTCTCTTCTTCTGTCTTGTTGCCTGGAAATACATTGCCATAATTTGGATCATGAGGCCAAGGCCATGCAAGGCATAGCACTATGATGGAAAGAGGTAGAATCATATCATCCTTGAACTGGCTACATTAACTTTAATGTGAAAAATAAGTTTCTCCCTCATGTGTCATTTAAACTTTTCTCTGAGGACCATCTGACTGTAATTATAACTACACAGTGACCTTAGGAATAACAGCTTCAGCGAAATGATGGGAACACCTATACCCCAGTGGGTAGAGGTATAAGTGTTGAAGTGTTATCAAAAATAATCAAAATCTTATAGGCAAAGACATACAGTATATATGTTATACTAAAAACTCATAAAATGCCTATGTATTTCATTTGAAACTCTACAATTTAGTCTTTTTGTTACTTCAAAGTCTATGAAAGCTATGATAAATAAAGTGATTATGTAGACAAATAGACACTATTTCTATACACACTTAGTGGGTATACTTCTCAAAAGGTAACTGCCTATTTAAAGGGATAATAATAAAATTCTACTCCTAATTTACAAGGTACTGATAGTTACTGGCACAGAGGCCTTTTTCTTTTTTTTAAACACTTACTGTCCCATGAAGAAATGTGGTAAAGCAGTCAAAACACCTCCAATTCCCATAATCAAACAACCGATTCCAATTAACTTTGGTCTGTGTAGTTTGGATCCAAAGTAACTCACAAATACAATCACAAGCAAATTTCCTAGGAAGAGAACAAAAGTATGTTGATACAACTTAGTTCAATTTTGCCTCTAGAATTGAAAACCCCAGAATGGATGCAAATAGAATCCAGACATAGTGCCTTCCCTCAAAGATGATGTAATTTAATTGAGAAGGTGAATTCACCTACATTAGACCACTCACTGAAAAGTTGTTTTAAATACACAAAAAAAGCACTTGAAATACTTGGCAATATTAGTGAAGCAAAATTTTACTGAAAAATTTGGAGTTGACTGGATTATATTGGAATGAAGAAAAATGGAGATGAATCTTCCTGATCTGAGGGTAAGGTGCTCCTTCATGCATTTCTTTTTTATTCTTAATATTAGTTAAATTTCTAAATGTACCTGACATGAAGCTCACAGCCAGAAATAAGAAAGTTACTTGAAAAAGAATAAACTATGGCATCTGTCTTCAAGAAGTTTCATACTAACGACAAAAACAGAGGGACAGAACTGCCATCAAACCACAGAAAGGGGGAACTTAATTAATAGCTTCCAGAGGCCGGGCGCGGTGGCTCATGCCTGTAATCCCAGCACTTTGGGAGGCCGAGGGGGGCGGATCACGAGGTCAGGAAATTGAGACCATCCTGGCTAACACGGTGAAATCCCGTCTCTACCAAAAATATAAAAAAATTAGCTGGGCGAGGTGGCGGGCGCCTGTAGTCCCAGCTACTCGGGAGGCCGAGGCAGGAGAATGGCGTGAACCCGGGAGGCGGAGCTTGCAGTGAGCAGAAATTGCGCCACTGCACTCCAGCCTGGGTGACAGAGCGAGACTCCCTCTCAAAAAGAAAAAAAAAAAAAACAAAAAAAAAAAACAGAGCTTCCAGAAAGGTTCCTGGAGGAGAAACCACTTGAGATTTAATGTCGTGCATAAGTCATTTATATTAAATAATACATAGAGCATATCAAATGGAAAGAGTCATGACCACTTCTAATCCATCTGGAGCCTCATGCACAACAACGAAGAAATAGCAGTTAAGGATTCCTGAACATTTATGAAAAAAATAGCATAAAAATAGTTTGGAAGAAAAGCACCAAAATGAATGAGTAAATTTTTTACTTTATAAAAAATTTAGTGTCTTTAGGAGTACAAGGGCACATTGCATCCGTAAAATCAGAACTGGCAGCCTAAAAATAATAAGTGCTGTTGTAAATGTAAAATATAGATATATATACCAATTAGAACTTGATATGGTAAGATGACTGATGGCATCAGCAAAGATTAATGAAACATAAAGAAAAACTATAGAAATTTAGGAGAAAAAAATTTAAAGAGAAAAATTCCCAGAAAATTTAATATTCATCTCATAAATGCTCTAGAAGAAAATAACTAAATAGGGAAAGACACAAATATGAACCAGAAAATGTTTTCCCTGAGCTATTATTGTAGAAATCCAAATTAAAATGAAGACAACAAAATATCTTAAATATTTCAAAGGAAAGATTTTGGTGTGCTCAGTGAAACAATAAAAGTCTAATGTAGGTTGCTCCGAAAAGATTCCTTTCTCCTTAAGAATAACAGTCCTCTCCCAAACTTTCTTCATCTTGAGAGAGGGGAGGTAAAGTAGGACATGGTGTTAGTTTGCAAAAATTGAATTTGTGTAGAATCAGGATTTCTGAACATCCTCACTATCAACATTTTCGGCTATATCATTCTTTGCACATTATAGAATATTTAGCAGTACCCCTGACCTCTACTTTAGATACCAGTAGTACCTCCCTTGCCCCCCAGTCCCTGTCCAGTTATGACAACCAAAAATGTTTTTGGTCATTGCCAAATTGCCTGTGAGAGATAAATTTACCCCAGTTGATAACCAGTGGTGTAAAGCATTTTTTTTTTTTAACTTTGCAAGTTTGGTTATTAAAATAGAAAAAAAAATGTTACCAATTTCAAAGCTTCCATCAATAAAACCAACAAGAGAAGAGGATATCTCAAATCTCCTTTCTATATGAATGATGTTACTTTTCATAACAACTGCACCTAGTGCCTTAGCAATAAAGCTGAGTTCCAGAGCTGCCAAGAACATCTAAAATCAGAAGGAAAGGGGGAAAATGGTTAATCAAAGGACTATATAATGTCAATAGGCACAAGGAATTATAATAGCTTTTCTTCTTTACTTAAAAACATTATTTGTATCTTAAAAACCATACTTAGTTTTCCCTCTTACCAGTTACTACTAATCAGGTACTAACATTTAAATGTTATTATCACTACACTGATAAAGCATCATTTCTAATTTGGTTATAATATCAAAATATGACAGCATTGCAGTTAAGATTGTTAATTTAAAATTAATCTCATTAACTGATTTATAGAAAGCTACTTCACGTTCTCAGATGGCCATGATGATGAGCTAATCTTTATTTCCACGTGAATAGCATTGGCTAACTGGGAGGGGAGTGGCAGTACATTCACAAAGGTAGCACTTCCAGGAAGCCAGCTGAAAAATAGAACTTTTCAGAGGCAAAGAAAAATTCTATGACCAACACAAGTGACTGGCATCCAGCGTAAGATGCAGTGGTTATATATGTTTTATTTGTCAATTTCATGTCAATAAAATGTATCGATTAATCAGTTCTCTTACAGCTCACATTTATATCCATAAACAAATTTCTTTGTGCTCTCTACTATTAACATTTACCTTGTTATATATTACATGTTTATATCCCCTGCCTCAAATTTATATGTTGAAACTCTAATTTCCAATGTGTTGATATTTGGTGATAGGGTCTTTTTGAGGCAATTAGGTCATGAGAATGGAGTGCTCTTGATAAGATTAGTGCCCTCACAAAACAATAAGTTAGAGATTCTATTTCTCTATTTCTCTCTCTCTCTCTCTCTCTCTCCCCCCGCCAAGTGATGATACAACAAGGATATGGCCTTCTGGAAACCAGGAATAGGGCCCTTTATGAGAACTCAATCAGGCCAGAACCCTGATATCAGAATTCTCAGCCTCTGGAAATGTGAGAGATAAATATCTGTTGTTTGAGACACCAAGTCTGTGCTATTCTGTCAGTCTGAACTGACTAAACGACCCCTTCTAATTACCTCCTATATTTCCCAATGGTTTCCACCACCATGCCTAGCTTCAATTATTGCAAGAGCCCCCTAAGCCCATGTGTCTACTTCTGCGCATATCTGCCTAACAGTCTCTTCTCAACAAAGTAGCTAAAGAAGTCCTTTAGAAATCAGAAATAGACCATGCTGCCCCTCTGTCTTCCCATATGGCTTATAGTAATATCGAGTTTTTTCCGATAACCTATGAGACCATAAACAACCTGTCCTCTTTTGGACACCCACCTCCCCACAAATATTCCTCTTATCTTTCTAATCTTATACTTTGTTACTCTTGTCCTTGGTCATTCCTCTCCAGCTACATTAGACCTTCTTGTTGTATATTGAGCATTCCAGATTCATTATATTGCTCCAGGCTTTTTATTCTTTTCACTTGACATGAAAGGCTCTTCCCTGTAGTCATATTTCTATCATTCATTCCTTCACATCCTTAAGAATTTTGCTCAATGGAACTTTCACAGTGAGGTTTTCCTCAACCACTCTCTTTAAAATTGCACCCCTTTCTGCTCACAATACATTTATTCCTTTATGTGTTTATTTTATATTGCCACAGCAGAATATTAGCCCCGTCAAGTCATAGGTTTTTGTCTGTTTTTTTCATTGCTCCATCCCCAGTGATTAGGACAGTGCCTGTCACAAAGATGCTTAAGAAATAATGAGTGAACATTTATATAACCAAAACCTACTCTGTGTCTTGCCCTAGGCCATGTTTGGGGGATAGAGATAAAAGGCCCCCCCCTAAAAAACTCTTTGATAGCTGATAAAATGTGGGTGTGTTCCTTTCTGCATAAGAAACTGTCAAATGATACATGGTATCAATGAAGATAAAAGGAATTTAAAAAATTTATTAAATGATACAACTTATAGAGATAACTAAAAGTTTTAAAATAAAATATAAAAAGTTATCTACGAAACAGCATAAAAGGTAGAAGAGTATCAATACTAGTTGTACTAAGTTGATGATGGGAAGAACAAGACAGGAGAAAGGGGCAACGGAGTTAGGCAAAACTTATGAAGATTTTCTTCAAAGATACTCAATTCTAACATCTTGTAAAAATGTATACAGTCTTTGCGCCATAGAATAGGGATGAAAATTGTTCAGGTCCTAATCATTAAAAAATCATTTTATTAAAAAGGACTAAAAAATGTGTAAGATAGTGACATCAGCAAGACAGCAGAACTGCCCTGGAACCTCAACGGCAAGGCACAGTTTTAACACTATATGTACTAAATGCCTCAGTAGGAATTTCAGACACCAATTACAAGGTTTCTGTACCTCCAGGCTATCGTGAAAACAACCTGGCAAGAAAAATCATGATTGTTTCCAGTCTCTCTCACTAGAGTCTTTCTCACTCCACACTGTGCAATGCAGTTGGAAGGAAACATTTAGTCCCCTATGTTCAATATTTTGATTTTTTTTTTTTTTTTTTTTTTTTTTTTTTTTTGAGACCGAGTCTCGCTCTGTCGCCCAGGCTGGAGTGTAGTGGCCCGATCTCAGCTCACTGCAAGCTCCGCCCCCCGGGTTCCCGCCATTCTCCTGCCTCAGCCTCCCGAGTAGCTGGGGCTACAGGCGCCCGCCACCACACCTGGCTAATTTTTCTTTTGTATTTTTTAGTAGAGACGGGGTTTCACCGTGTTATCCAGGATGGTCTCAATCTCCTGACCTCGTGATCCGCCCGTCTCGGCCTCCCAAAGTGCTGGGATTACAGGCTTGAGCCACCGCGCCCGGCCAATATTTTGATTTTTAAGGAGGTTGTCCAAGGACTGGCTTCTGACTTGCCTATATTCAAGTACTAATAAAAATGGAGTCTTTCAAAGCAAAGGCAACCAAAGGTGCACCAAAACTGCAGTTCCAGACATAGACACGAGGTGGAGCACCAGTACAACAATTTAATGCAGCCCCAGAAAGGCCACTCTCAAGCAACAGGGGAGGGTCTTCTATAGAAATCAACAAACCTTTTCAAACAGATTTCACACACAAGCCTAAAGGAGAAAGAATGGAATGTATACTAGAAAAATAGCATGAGTAGGCCACGGAATCTCTATCCAGAATTAGTGAGGAGAGTTCTTGTAGAAAATCATCTCACAAAATCTGGGAGAGTTGGCTGATTTTTTAAATGTTAAAATCTCAACAACAAAAGAATACAAAGTATAAAAAGGAAGAAAGGATTCTCACGCATTAAAAGGAAAAAAATTACATCTCCAGAAACTGACCGAAAACAAATGAAGATACAGGAATTGCCAGACATAGGACTTGAAATTAGTCAAGTATGTGCAATGAATTAAAAGAGAACATGAACAGACAACTAAATGAAATGAAGAACATAACAAATAAACAAAATAGGAATATTAACAGGGTAGAAACTATGAAGAACCAAATCGAAATTCTGGAGTTGAAGTATAAAATAACTGAATTGAAAAATTCATTAGAAAGACTCAAAAGGTAACTTGGCTAAGCAGAAGAAAAAAATCAGCAAAATCAGAGACAGAACTTGTAAAATTAGAGTCACAGGCACAAAAAGAAAAGAAGAACAATGAAGAGCCTAAAGAAATTATGGGACACCATCCAGCAGGGCAACATATGCATTATGGGTATAGCAGAAGAGAAGTAAATGAGAAAGTTCTGAAAACTTGTAAATTATGGCCCCCAATTTTTTAAATCTTAGGAGATAAAGGAACCCAAACATTTAAGAAGCTCAAATAATTCCAGATAAGATAAATCTAAAAAACTCTATACCAAGACACAGTATAATCAAACTGTCAAAAATTACACACAAACAGAGATTCTTAAAAGCAGCAGCAAAAAAAACCATTGATTTAGTACAAGGAAGCTGACAGCTCTTCAAGTGGTATTTGGAAAACTGGATACCTACATGCAAAGAAATGAAGTTGGGCCCTTACCCTATAGTATATGCAAAAATTAACTCAAAATGAACTCAATACCTCAATGTAAGACCTTAAACTCATAGAAAAAAAAATAGAAGAAAAGCTTCAGGACATTGAATTTGGCAAATTTTTAAATGTGATACAAAAAGCACAGGCAACAAAATTAAAAATACGCAAATCAGACTATATCAAACTTAAATCTTCTGCACATAAAGGAAAACAACAGGGTGAAAAAATAACCTATGGAATGGCACAGAATAAATGCAAATAATATAAGTGGTGAGGAGTTAATATCTAGAATATATGAACTTTTCCAAGGAAACAACCCAATTTAAAAATGGGCCAAGGACTTACACAGACATTTCTGCAAAGAAGATATACAAAGATCCAATAAGCACATTAAAAGATGCTCAACTTTCTAATTATCAGGCAAATGCAAATTAAAACCACAATGAGATATCACCCCACAGCCATCAGAAAAGTCACTATTTCAGGAATAGAGAATAATGAGTGTTGATGAGAATATAGAGGAGTTAGGAACTTCATGTTTGTTGATGGAAATATAAAATGGTTCAGCCCTCATGAAAAAGAGTTTAGAGGTTCCACAAATACCAAAAAATAGAATCACGATATGAGCCATTAATTCTTCTTCTGGGTATATATTCAAAAATAAATCAAGACAGGATCTAGCAGAGATATTTGCACATGCATATTCATTGCAGCACTATTAACAACAGCCAAGAGGTAGAAGCAACCCAAATGTCTATTGATGAATGAATAAAGCAAATGTGGTATACATATACAATGGAATATTATACACACTTAAAAAATAAGTAAATTACATCACATGCTACAATATGGATGAAACTCAAGGACATTATGCTAAGCTAAATAATCCAGTCACAAAAAGAGAGACACTGTAAAATTCTACTCATATGAAATATTTAAAGTAGGCTGGGCGTAGTGGCTCACACCTTTAATCCCAGCACTTTTGGAGGCCAAGGTGGGCAGATCACGAGGTCAGGGGTTTGAGACCAGCTTAGTCAACATAGTGAAACCCTATCTCTACTAAAAATACAAAAAAAATTTACCTGGGCATGGTGGCAGTCGCCTGTAATACCAGTTACTTGGGGGGCTGAGGCAGGAGAATCGCTTGAACCCAGGAGGCAGAGGTTGCAGTGAGAAGGGATCGCCCCACCCCACTGCTGCACTCCAGCCTGGGTGACAGTGCAAGACTCCATTTCAAAAAAAAAAAAAAAAAAAAAGAAAGAAATATTTAAAGTAGTCGAAAAAATAGAAACAGAAAGTGGAAAGGTAGGAGGCGGAGAAAGATGGCCGAATAGGAACAGCTCCAGTCTCCAACTCCCAGCGCGAGCGACACAGAAGACCGGTGATTTCTGCATTTTCAACTGAGGTACTGGGGTCATCTCTCTAGGGAGTGCCGGACAATCAGTGCTGGTCAGCTGCTGCAGCCTGACCAGCGTGAGCTGAAGCAGGGCGAGGCATCGCCTCACCTGGAAGCGCAAGGGGGAAGGGAATCCCTTTTCCTAGCCAGGGGAACTGAGACACACAACACCTGGAAAATCGGGTAACTCCCACCCCAATACTGCGCTTTAAGGAAACAGGCACACCAGGAGAATATATCCCACACCTGGCCGGGAGGGTCCCACGCCCACGGAGCCTCCCTCACTGCTAACACAGCCTCTGCGGCGATCTATCCGCAAGGCAGCAGCGAGGCTGGGGGAGGGGCGCCCGCCATTGCTGAGGCTTAAGTAGGTAAACAAAGCCGCTGGGAAGCTCGAACTGGGTGGAGCTCACAGCAGCTCAAGGAAGCCTGCCTGTCTCTGTAGACTCTACCTCTGCGGACAGCGCACAGCTGCAGTCCAACAGGGGAAAGAGCCGGGGCAGGTGCAGACGCGAACGACTCTGTCTGACAGCTTTGGGGAGAGCCGTGGATCTCCTAACGCGGAGGTTGAGATCTGAGAACGGACAGACTGCCTGCTCAGGTGGGTCCCTGACCCCTGAGTAGCCTAGATGGGAGACATCCCCCACTAGGGGCAGTCTGACACCCCACACCTCACAGGGTGGAGTCACCCCTGAGAGGAAACTTCCAAAGAAAGAATCAGACAGGTACACTCGCTGTTCAGCAATATTCTATCTTCGGCAACCTCTGCTGCTGATACCCAGGCAAACAGGGTCTGGAGTGGACCTCAAGCAATCTCCAACAGACCAACAGACAGTCCTTCTGACTGTCAGACGGAAAACTATCAAACAGGAAGGACACCTATACCAAAATCCCATCAGTACGTCACCATCATCAAAGACCAGAGACAGATAAAACCACAAAGATGGGGAAGAAGCAGGGCAGAAAAGCTGGAAATTCAAAAAATAAGAGCGCATCTCCCCCTGCAAAGGAGCGCAGCCCATCGCCAGCAACGGATCAAAGCTGGTCAGAGAATGACTTTGACGAGATGAGAGAAGAAGGCTTCAGTCCATCAAACCTCTCAGAGCTAAAGAGGAATTACGTACCCAGCGCAAAGAAACTAAAAATCTTGAAAAAAAAGTGGAAGAATTGACAGCTAGACTAATTAATGCAGAGATGATCATAAACGAAATGACAGAGATGAAAACCATGACACGAGAAATACGTGACAAATGCATAAGCTTCAGTAACCGACTCGATCAACTGGAAGAAAGAGTATCAGCGATTGAGGATCAAATGAATGAAATGAAGCGAGAAGAGAAACCAAAAGAAAAAAGAAGAAAAAGAAATGAACAAAGCCTGCAAGAAATATGGGATTATGTAAAAAGACCAAATCTACGTCTGATTGGGGTGCCTGAAAGTGAGGGGGAAAATGGAACCAAGTTGGAAAACACTCTTCAGGATATCATCCAGGAGAACTTCCCCAACCTAGTAGGGCAGGCCAACATTCAAATTCAGGAAATACAGAGAACGCCACAAAGATACTCCTCCAGAAGAGCAACTCCAAGACACATAATTGCCAGATTCACCAAAGTTGAAATGAAGGAAAAAATCTTAAGGGCAGCCAGAGAGAAAGGTCGGGTTACCCACAAAGGGAAGCCCATCAGAATAATAGCAGATCTCTCGGCAGAAACTCTACAAGCCAGAAGAGAGTGGGGGCCAATATTCAACGTTCTTAAAGAAAAGAATTTTAAACCCAGAATTTCATATCCAGCCAAACTAAGCTTCATCAGTGAAGGAGAAATAAAATCCTTTACAGATAAGCAAATGCTTAGAGATTTTGTCACCACCAGGCCTGCCTTACAAGAGACCCTGAAGGAAGCCCTAAACATGGAAAGGAACAACCGGTACCAGCCATTGCAAAAACATGCCAAAATGTAAAGACCATCGAGGCTAGGAAGAAACTGCATCAACTAACGAGCAAAATAACCAGTTAATATCATAATGACAGGATCAAGTTCACACATAACAATATTAACCTTAAATGTAAATGGACTAAATGCTCCAATTAAAAGACACAGACTGGCAAACTGGATAAAGAGTCAAGACCCATCAGTCTGCTGTATTCAGGAGACCCATCTCACATGCAGAGACATACATAGGCTCAAAATAAAGGGATGGAGGAAGATCTACCAAGCAAATGGAGAACAAAAAAAAGCAGGGGTTGCAATACTAGTCTCTGATAAAACAGACTTTAAACCATCAAAGATCAAAAGAGACAAAGAAGGCCATTACATAATGGTAAAGGGATCAATTCAACAGGAAGAGCTAACTCTCCTAAATATCTATGCACCCAATACAGGAGCACCCAGATTCATAAAGCAAGTCCTTAGAGACCTACAAAGAGACTTAGACTCCCATACAATAATAATGGGAGACTTCAACACTCCACTGTCAACATTAGACAGATCAACGAGACAGAAAGTTAACAAGGATATCCAGGAATTGAACTCATCTCTGCACCAAGCAGACCTAATAGACATCTATAGAACTCTCCACCCCAAATCAACAGAATATACATTCTCAGCACCACATCGCACTTATTCCAAAATTGACCACATCATTGGAAGTAAAGCACTCCTCAGCAAATGTACAAGAACAGAAATTATAACAAACTGTCTCTCAGACCACAGTGCAATCAAACTAGAACTCAGGACTAAGAAACTCAATCAAAACCACTTAACTACATGGAAACTGAACAACCTGCTCCTGAATGACTACTGGGTACATAACGAAATGAAAGCAGAAATAAAGATGTTCTTTGAAACCAATGAGAACAAAGATACAACATACCAGAATCTCTGGGACACATTTAAAGCAGTGTGTAGAGGGAAATTTATAGCACTAAATGCCCACAAGAGAAAGCAGGAGAGATCTAAAATTGACACTCTAACATCACAATTAAAAGAACTAGAGAGGCAAGAGCAAACACATTCAAAAGCTAGCAGAAGGCAAGAAATAACTAAGATCAGAGCAGAACTGAAGGAGATAAGACACAAAAAACCCTCCAAAAAATCAATGAATCCAGGAGTTGGTTTTTTGAAAAGATCAACAAAATTGACAGACCGCTAGCAAGACTAATAAAGAAGAAAAGAGAGAGGAATCAAATAGACGCAATAAAAAATGATAAAGGGGATATCACCACCGACCCCACAGAAATACAAACAACCATCAGAGAATACTATAAATGCCTCTACGCAAATCAACTAGAAAATCTAGAAGAAATGGATAATTTCCTGGACACTTACACTCTCCCAAGACTAAAGCAGGAAGAAGTTGAATCCCTGAATAGACCAATAGCAGGCTCTGAAATTGAGGCAACAATTAATAGCCTACCCACCAAAAAAAGTCCAGGACCAGATGGGTTCACAGCTGAATTCTACCAGAGGTACAAGGAGGAGCTGGTACCATTCCTTCTGAAACTATTTCAATCAATAGAAAAAGAGGGAATCCTCCCTAACTCTTTTATGAGGCCAACATCATCCTGATACCAAAGCCTGGCAGAGACACAACAAAAAAAGAGAATTTTAGACCAATATCCCTGATGAACATCGATGCAAAAATCCTCAATAAAATACTGGCAAACCGGATTCAGCAGCACATCAAAAAGCTTATCCACCATGATCAAGTGGGCTTCATCCCTGGGATGCAAGGCTGGTTCAACATTCGCAAATCAATAAACGTAATCCAGCATATAAACAGAACCAAGGACAAGAACCACATGATTATCTCAATAGATGCAGAAAAGGCTTTTGACAAAATTCAACAGCTCTTTATGCTAAAAACGCTCAATAAATTCGGTATTGATGGAACGTACCTCAAAATAATAAGAGCTATTTATGACAAACCCACAGCTAATATCATACTGAATGGGCAAAAACTGGAAAAATTCCCTTTGAAAACTGGCACAAGACAGGGATGCCCTCTCTCACCACTCCTATTCACCATAGTGTTGGAAGTTCTGGCTAGGGCAATCAGGCAAGAGAAAGAAATCAAGGGTATCCAGTTAGGAAAGGAAGAAGTCAAATTGTCCCTGTTTGCAGATGACATGATTGTATATTTAGAAAACCCCATTGTCTCAGCCCAAAATCTCCTTAAGCTGATAAGCAACTTCAGCAAAGTCTCAGGATACAAAATTAATGTGCAAAAATCACAAGCATTCTTTTTTTTGTTGTTGTTGAACGAGTCTCGCTCTGTCGCCCAGGCTGGAGTGCAGTGGCCGATCTCAGCTCACTGCAAGCTCCGCCTCCAGGGTTTACGCCATTCCCTGCCTCAGCCTCCCGAACTGGGACACAGGCGCCCGCCACCTCGCCCGGAGTTATTTTTTTGTATTTTTAGTAAGACGGTTTACTGTGTTCGCCAGGATGGTCTCGATCTCCTGACCTCGTGATCCGCCGTCTCGGCCTCGTAACAGACAGCAGAGAGCCAAATCAGGAATCAACTTCCATTCACAATTGCTTCAAAGAGAATAAAATACCTAGGAATCCAGCTTACAAGGGATGTAAAGGACCTCTTCAAGGAGAACTACAAACCACTGCTCAGTGAAATAAAAAAGGACACAAACAAATGGAAGCACATACCATGCTCATGGATAGGAAGAATCAATATCGTGAAAATGGCCATACTGCCCAAGGTGATTTATAGATTCAATGCCATCCCCATCAAGCTACCAATGATTTTCTTCACAGAATTGGAAAAAATGGCTTTAAAGTTCATATGGAACCAAAAAAGAGCCCGCATTGCCAAGACAATCCTAAGTCAAAAGGACAAAGCTGGAGGCGTCACGCTACCTGACTTCAAACTATACTACAAGGCTACAGTAACCAAAACAGCATGGTACTGGTACCACAACAGAGATATAGACCAATGGAACAGAACAGAGTCCTCAGAAATAATACCACACATCTACAGCCATCTGATCTTTGACAAACCTGAGAAAAACAAGAAATGGGGAAAGGATTCCCTATTTAATAAATGGTGCTGGGAAAATTGGCTAGCCATAAGTAGAAAGCTGAAACTGGATCCTTTCCTTACCCCTTATACGAAAATTAATTCAAGATGGATTAGAGACTTAAATGTTAGACCTAATACCATAAAAACCCTAGAAGAAAATCTAGGTAGTACCATTCAGGACATAGGCATGGGCAAGGACTTCATGTCTAAAACACCAAAAGCAACGGCAGCAAAAGCAAAAATGACACATGGGATCTAATTAAACTAAAGAGCTTTTGCACAGCTAAAGAAACTACCATCAGAGTGAACAGGCAACCTACAGAATGGGAGAAAATTTTTGCAACCTACTCATCTGACAAAGGGCTAATATCCAGAATCTACAAAGAACTCAAACAAATATACAAGAAAAAAACAAACAACCCCATCAAAAAGTGGAGAAAGGATATGAACAGACATTTCTCAAAAGAAGACATCCATACCGCCAACAGACACATGAAAAAATGCTCATCATCACTGGCCATCAGAGAAATGCAAATCAAAACCACAATGAGATACCATCTCACACCAGTTAGAATGGCAATCATTAAGAAGTCAGGAAACAACAGGTGTTGGAGAGGATGTGGAGAAATAGGAACACTTTTACACTGTTGGTGGGATTGTAAACTAGTTCAACCATTATGGAAAACAGTATGGCGATTCCTCAAGGATCTAGAACTAGATGTACCATATGACCCAGCCATCCCACTACTGGGTATATACCCAAAGGATTATAAATTACTGTACTATAAAGACACATGCACACGTATGTTTATTGTGGCACTATTCACAATAGCAAAGACTTGGAATCAACCCAAATGTCCATCTGTGACAGACTGGATTAAGAAAATGTGGCACATATACACCATGGAATACTATGCAGCCATAAAAAAAGGATGAGTTTGCGTCCTTTGTAGGGACATGGATGCAGCTGGAAACCATGATTCTTAGCAAACTATCACAAGAAGAGAAAACCAAACACCGCATGTTCTCACTCATAGGTGGGAACTGAACAATGAGATCACTCGGACTCGGGAAGGGGAACATCACACACTGGGGCCTATCATGGGGAGGGGGGAGGAGGGAGGGATTGCATTGGGGAGTTATACATGATATAAACGTCATGCACATGTACCCTAGAACTTAAAGTATAATAAAAAAAAAAAGAAAAAAAAAAAAAAGAAAGTGGAAAGGTATTTACTAAGAACTGAGGAGAAGATAGTTTAGTGGATACAAAGTTTCGTCATTGGAAAATGAAAAAGTTCAAGAGATCTGTTGTTCATCAATGTGAGTGTATTTTACACTTTTTAATTGTACACTTAAAAAGTGGTTGAAAAGGTACATTTAATGTTATGGGTTTTTTACCAGCATGACAAAACAATGCATTATTTTATAGGGAGAAAAAGTAATGTGAGTGGTCTCCTGCTGAGAGAATTAACCTCTCCTACTGGATATGTTTAAAGTGCCAGAGTGGCTGCAGATACTAATAGGAGTTCTGCGACATTTTCATTTGCTTTACAATTGCTCTTTACCATACTGTATCCACTAATTTATGAAGTTCTGTACTGATATAGAACTTCTTGATAAACATCCCCTTCCCCATTCCTCTCTCACCCTCTACTAATTTAGGTTCTTTTATAATGAGCTATATTTTCATTGTCACATTTTATTAGATTTTATTAATTTGTAATTAAAATGTCATATCCTTGTATGTAAACTGTCAAGATTTGTTATGATAAAATATTTATCAAGAGGATTATTATAAAAAACTATAAAGATGATCTCCACCACATTTTTTGGTTGTTTTTTGGTGGCATTTCAATATTTTTAGAAATAACTTTTGTTATAAAGCATTTTTAAAATAAAGTTTGTCATGTAGTTGGAATCATATAGTAGGTAACATTTTAATATTGACTTCTTTTACTTATAAATATGCTTTTAATGTTTTATGTCTTTTCATTTGTTATGTCTCATTTCTTGTTAATCACCCAAAATATTCTTATTCTATTGCATGAATGTACCATAATCGCTTTACCCATTCACATATTGAAGGACACCTTGATTGCTTCTAGCTTATGGCAGTTATCAATAAGGCTGCTATAAACACCTGTTTGCAGGTTGTTGTGTAGACATGCTTCCCACTTGGTATTTATTTCAGTAAATACCAAGGACTACAAATGCTTGATTGTATGGTAAGCCTATCTTTACATTTGTCAGAAACCATTAGAATATTTTCCAAAGTGGCTGTACTATTTTGCATTCTCACTGGCAATAAATAAGAGTTCCTTTTGCTCCACATTCTTGCCAGTATTTGGTATTTTTTGTGTTTGGAATTTTAGTCCTTTAAGCAAGTATATAGTGATATAGCTCATTGTTTAATTTACAATTCCCTAATGATGTGATGTGGAGCATTTTTCCACATACTCATTTGTCATTTCTGTATCTTCTTCAGTGAGGCATCTGTTCAGATTTCATCCTCATTTTATCATTGGGTTATTTTTCTAATTATTGGGTTTTAGGTGGTCTTTGCATACTTTTGAATATCAGTTCTTTATTGGGTATATCATTCCAATGTCTTCTGGTCTCTGATGAGAAATCAGTTGTTAATCTTATTAAGGAAGTCTTACCCATGATTATTTCCTACTCTTGTTGCTGTCAAGATTCTGTAATTATTTATTTTTGGACTTTGATAGTTTGATCATAATGTGCCTCAAAGTGGATCTCTGAGTTAATTTTATTTGGATTTTATGCTTCTGCAATGTTTAGATCATATATTTTATCAAATTTGGGATGTCCTCAGCCCCATTTTTTTTTCAAATATTATTTCTTCCCTTTTCTCTCTCTCCTCTCCTTCTGGAACTACCATAATTTTTATGCTGGTTCACCTGATAGTGTCCCACAGTTCCTTAGGTTTTGCTAATCTTTCTTCAGTTTTTTTTTCTTCCTGCTTCTCAGACTAAACATTTCAATTGTCTTATCTTCAAGTTTGCTGATTCTGTGTTCTAACTACTAAAATTTACTGTTGAATCTTTGTCTAAGTCAGTTCAGACTGCTATCACAAATTATGATGGACTGTATGGCTTAAACAACAGACATTTCTTTCTCACAGTTGTGAAGAGTGAGAAGTCTGAGATAAGGGTGCCAGCATGGTCAATTTCGGGTGAGGGCCCTCTCATAGGCTGTAAACAGCTAACTTCTCTTTGTGTTCTCACACGGAGGAAAAAAATCTAGTGAGCTCTTCAGCATTTTCTTATAAGGCACTACTCGCATTATAAGAGCAAAATTCTCATAATCTCTTTAGCTCCCAAAG
Organism: Trachypithecus francoisi; assembly: GCF_009764315.1. NCBI lineage: Eukaryota > Metazoa > Chordata > Mammalia > Primates > Cercopithecidae > Trachypithecus > Trachypithecus francoisi. The sequence goes on from NW_022681456.1 coordinate 110,278,100, forward strand.
ACCTCCAAATACTATCACGTTGGATTTTGAAATTCAATATACAGTTTTGGGGACAGGGGAACAAATATTTAGTCCATAACACCTTCTTGTAAATTTTCATTTTGTTTATTGTATTTTTTATTTCCTTTGACCTTTCACTTGCCTTTTTCTAAGCTTGGGGATTAGCATTAGATAAAAGGATACAATCTTCTCAGACGTTTTATGAGCATATGTCTTGCCTTGGACATATGTGTGGCTCCCTAAATACTTCTGTGTACATGCCATGCTAGCTACATAATAAACCTGATAATAATAACTTAATTTCATCATCAGCGTGAGCTACCATCTCTAGCTATATGCTCTAAACTTCTTCAAATAAAAACCAGAGATATAAATGTGCACAATCATAAAACAAAATGTGCATTGGCAGAAAGAGACAATTGACATTGAGATAAGAAATAAAGTCTGTATTTACCTGCAATCATGGCAGATCGGTCATTAATTTATTATGGCTATAGTTCTAAACTTAAAGTCAGAAGACAGTTCCAAGCTTCTCATTTGTCAAATGCACAACTTCGATTAGCTTTGGGACTCAACTGATTTACTCAAGAAACACTCATCGAGCAACTGCAATATAGCAGTTACTCTGCTAAGCTATGTAGTTGAGGCAGGTATAGAGGAACAAGAACAATGACAGTAAAAACAAATAAGACATAATCAATGCACTAAAAATTATAATCTTCAGTGACAGTAAACCAATAATGACAGTATAATATGTGTTGAGTTCTATAATTGCCATAATTTTATAATGTTATGAGTAGATAGGAAAAAGGGACTATTCTGATCTTACAGGTTAAAGTTCTTATAGATGTGTTGACATTGGGGCTAAGCCTTCAGTTGGTCATAGAAGCTTAGATATTGAAGACACAAAATATTTAAAACAAAATAGGAAGCACATGAAAAGCCCCTAAGAAGTGAAATAACATGGATTATTTGAAAACCAGAAATAATATTTGTGTAGGTGAAGTGTAAAGACAGAAATATGTCCAACACTGAGGGGTCAGTATGCATTTAAAAATATTATATAACAAAATTAAATTTTAGAGGGTTAATTCAGGCAGCCAGGAAGAAGAAGAACTTACAAAAAAGAGATCTGTTAGAAAGCTGACTTCAGAAAAAAAAATGAGTAGTGATGAAAAGTAGTTAACAAGCTTACAGACACACAAGGAATAGTTTAAGAGAAGAACCAACAGGAGGTAGGGAAAAGAGAAAATGTAAAGTCTGAATTTGTAGAACATATGAACAAACAAATAACATACTTTGAAATAATATAAGAGTGTTCAAATTACCCACTTATGAAGATCATGAAAAATGACAATCAACCAATACTAATTCATAGATGGCACACACATTGTAGTCTTTTAATGAAGTATTTTAAAATAACTATTCTAACTACTCCCTAGTTAGAATAGTTAGTTCTCTTCATAACTATTGACATAAAGAAAACAATGTCATAATGAATGAAAATATGGGAAATGTCACTAAAAGGAAAAAGGTATAAAAATAAGAAAAATTTGCAATATTTGAAGTAAATAAGTATAATCAAAATGTTAACTTATACCACAGTTTCTGGACAGGTATTGTGTGTATACTCTTTTTGTAATATATACCTTTCTGTGATGTATGTTGTAGCCCTTCTTCAAATTTTCTTCATTAATTTATTCACAAAAGCATTAATGGGAAATATAGCTTTCGAAAAATATTTGATAACATCAATAAAGGAGAAGGATTACATCAGATATCCCACAAAAATAACCTCACAACACTTTCCTGCACTTCACATATTTCTTTCCAAATAATACAGAAAGAGCATAAGCATAAATCATGTCATTATGTGGAATCTACTATTTTTCAGGAACTGTTCCAGCTATTTTGTGTATATTATTTCTAGTGTCTGCAAAATCTTTGCCTGGCATATGTTGCTGTCTTCATTACACAAATAAGAATAATAAAGTTTAGAGATGCAAAGTTATTTAACTAGAGAAACAAAACTGAAGTGGAGCATAACTGGAATTGGAACAAAAGTATTATACATGAAAAAGAAAAGTAGTTCATGAACACAATATAACCCCCTTTTTCTTCGTCTCCTTTTTATCTTGAGTTAAACCCTTATTACATCTCACTTGGTTTATCCGTGGTGCACTGCTGCTTCTCTCCATTTGAAACAATGGGAATTCTACATGAATTTTAATGCCCAGCTTAATGCCACCTCCTTAGTGAAGCTTTATTTCTTCTAGTACGAATTTGTTTTGTATCTCTTATGCAACAAATGTATCATGTGGAATGGAAATTTTCTAGAGCAAAATACGTGATAAAAATAACAAAGTTAAAAAAATTTTGAAATGTTTATCCATGAATATCTTTGTAATACAGCTCTATGTACATTTTTCTCTATTTAAACTATTTAAAATACGTGCTAAAATTGTTTTCCAAATTTAAAAAAGTAGCCCATTAAATTGAATAAAATATTTTTAAGTGTTCTTTTTATTGCTTACTTTAATATTAAAAAATAATGGATATAATTATTCTTGTTGGATATATGTTTATTTTCATGTACATCAATAAGAACACATGTATATTCATGTATACATTTCTTAAGAGTATCTGTATTATCATGTGATTTATTTTTCTGATTTTAAAAAATTGTTCCTAGAAATTTTAGTTTATTTATAGTATTATTTAAAATCTTATTTATTTATTTACATATTTATTTATTTATGTATTGAGGCAGAATCTCACTCCGTCACCCAGGCTGAAGTGCACTGTTGTGATCTTGGCTCACTGCCACTTCTGCCCACCAGGTTCCAGCGATTTTCCTGCCTCAGCCTCCTGAATAGCCAGGACTACAGGCATATGCCATCACACCTGGCTAATTTTTATGTTTTCAGTAGCGACAGGGTTTCACCGTGTTGGCCAGGCTGATCTCGAACCCCTGACCTCAAGTGATTCGCCCACCTCGGCATCCCAAAGTGCTATGATTACAGGTGTGAGTCACTGTGTCCAGCCTACAATCTTTTTTTTAAAAATTTGACATTTATGATTACTAGATTTAAAGTTGTTAATATTTTCTCTCTAACTTTTATTTTAAGTTCAGAGGTACATGTGAAGGTTTGTTATACAGGTAAACATGTGTCATGGGGGTTTGAGGTAGAGATTATTTCATCATCCGGGTATTAAGCCTAGTACTCAATATTTATTTTTTCTGCTTCTCTCTCTCCTCCCACCCTCCACACTCAGCTAGACCCCAGTGTTTGTCAACCCCTTTTTTGTGTTCATGAGTTCTCATCATTCAGCTCCCACTTGTAAGTGAGAACATGAAGTATTTGGTTTTCTCTTCCTGCATTAGTTTGCTAAAGATGATAGCTTCCAGCTCCATCCATATTTCCACAAAAGACATGATCTTGTTATTTTTATGGCTGCACAGTATTCCATAGAATGTACCGCATTTCCTTTATCCAATCTGTCGTTGATGGGCATATAGGTTAATTCCATGTCTTTCTTTGCTATTGTGAATAATGTTGCAATGAACATTCACATGCATGTGTCTTTATAGTAGAATGATTTATATTCTTCTGGATGTATATACACAGTGATGAGGTTGCTAGGCTGAATGGCAGTTCTGGTTTTAGCTCTTTGATGTATTGCCGCACTGCTTTGCACATGGTTGAACTAATTTACACTCCCACCAACAGTGTATAACTGTTCGCTTTCTCTACAACCTTCCCAGGCATCTGTTAGTTTTTTATTTTTTAATAATAGTGATTCTGACTAGTGTGAGATAGTCTCATTGTGGTTTTGATTTGAATTTCTCTAATGATCAGTAATATTGGCCTTTTTGTTCATGTGCTTGTTGGCCATGTGTATGTCTTCTTTTGAAAAGTGTCTGTTCATACCCTTTGCCTACTTTTTAATAAGGCCATTTGTTTTTCTCTTGTAAATTTAAGTTTCTTATAGATGCTGGATATTAGACCTTTGTTAGATGCATAGTTTGTAAATATTTTCTCTCATTCTGTAGGATGTCTGTTTATGCTGTTGACAGTTTCTTTTTCTGTGCAGAAGCTCTTGAGTTTAGTTATTTCTCATTTGTCAATATTTGCTTTTGTTTTGATTGCTTTTGGTGTCATTTGTCATGAAATCTTTGTCATTCGTATGTCCAGGATGATATTGCCTAGGTTATCTTCCACAGTTTTTGTAGCCAGAGGTTTTAGATTTAAGTCTTTAATCTGTCTGGAGTTGATTTTTATGTATGGTGTAAGGAAGGGGTCCAGTTTCAATTTTCTGTGTATGATCAGCTAGTTATCCCAGAACCACTTACTGAACAGGGTTCCCCCCCCACCAATGCTTGTTTTTGTCAGCTTTGTTGAAGATCAAATGGTCATAGGCAGGCAGCCTAATTTCTGGGCTCTCTATTTTGTTCCATTGGTTTATGTGTCTGGTTTTCTACTAGTACCATGTTGTTTTGGTTACTATAGTTCTGTAGTATAATTTGAAATCAGATGGCATGATGTCTCTAGCTTTGTTCTTTTTGCTTAGGATTGTCTTCGCTATTTGGGCTATTTTGGTTCTGTATGACTTTCAAAATTCTTTTTGTTTTTTTAGTTCTGTGAAGAATATTGTTGGTAGTTTAATAGGAATAGCATTGAACCTGTAAGTTGCTTTGGGCAGTATGACCATCTTAATGATATTGATTCTTCCTATCTATGAGTATATTTTTCTCTTTGTTTGTGTCTTCTCTAATTTCTTTGAGCAGTATTTCATAATTCTCAATGTAGACATTTTTCACCTCCCTAGTTAGCTATACTTTTAAGTATTTTATTCTTTTTGAGTCAATTGTGAATGGGATTGCCTTCCCAATTTGGCTCTCAGTCTGACTGTTATTGGTGTATAGGAATTCTAGTGATTTTTGTACATTGATTTTGTGTCCTGTAACTTTGCTGAAGTTGTTTATCAGCTGAAGGAGCTTTTGGGGTTTTCTAGATATAGAATCACGTCATCTGCAAACAGGGATAGTTTGACTTACTTTTTGACCATAGACCATTGTTTTTAAAATGGCGAAAAACATTATCTTGGTAAACGCACAGCAAATAATGCTAAATAGGAATTTTCTCAATTTATTTTTATCTACATTGAACTATGTAAACGTTTCACTTTAAATAAACTATCACATTTTCTCTCTTCAGTTTCCCCTTTTCACAAATATTTATGTAAGAAAAAGTTGAATAAATTGTATTTATTATTTTTTTCTTTTGCCATTTTTTATTGCTGCAAAGTCATAGGTATTTTAAATTGCTTTTTATTCAGGTATAGAATATAAGTTTACCTAATTCAAATAAGACCTGTATTAAAATAATTTTTCTACCTGTCAAGATTTTCTAAAATACAATTTTAGAATTTCAAAATTATTATTTTATGCAATTTAAACCCTAATAAACTAATTTGGCCAGCTCTTTTTCTTATATCTATCTGCAAGTTTTGTTTCTAATAGCGAAAATATGCTAACCTGTTCAAAACCAGTTTTGGCTCTCTATTGATTACTGTGACTACAGAACTTCAATGCATTTTGAGAAAATGCAATAAAACCTTATAGAATTAATTTATGCATATGTTTACTATCATAGAGGAACTTTTGTAATTCAGATCAGCATCTTCTCAGAACTTTTATAGTTCGATTATTCATATATGTGTAAATGTCGGCAAGCACTGCTTCAATTCAATTAGTAGAATATCAAATATTAGACAGAATTATGGATTATAGGTAAATTGTTGTAAAATATAAAAATGCTTTGCTCTATTAATTTTTTTCTTTGAAAAAGAAGAACATTATTTTCTCATATAAGGTATGATTGACAAATAAAATTGTATGTATTTAAGATATACATTATATTTTTTCATTTTAGTAAATTGTTTTTTACTGCAACACCCAATATCCAGTAAAATGTGTATTTTGTATGAGCAAAAAAAAAGAAAGGAATTTATTATAAATCTTGAATTTATGCTAGCTATTGTAATGTTATTTACAATAATGTGAGAATTTTTTTTTTTTTTTCTTGAGACAGACTCTTACTCTATCTCCAAGGATGGAGTGCAATGGCATGGTCTTGGCTCACTGCAACCTCTGCCTCCTGGGTTCAAGTGATTCTCTCACCTCAGCCTCCTGAGTAGTGGGACTAAAGGCACGTGCCACCACACTTGGCTAATTTTTGTAGTTCTCTCACCTCAGCCTCCTGAGCAGCTGGGACGAAAGGCACGTGCCACCACACTTGGCTAATTTGTGTAGTTTCAGTAGAGACAGGGTTTCACTATGTTGGCCAGGCTCCTCTCGATCTCCTGACCTCGTGATCCGCCCGCCTCGGCCTCCCAAAGTTCTGGGATTGATTACAGGCATGAGCCATGCACCTGGCCTAATGTGAGAAATTTTTACCTTTGAAAAATACAGCTTGAAAAACTATGTTTTTATTCTATGAATTTAGTTTCAAAATTTATTGAATTAATTACTTTTTGAATTTTGAACATCTAATAACATGGATATACAACTGTCATCACTTAATCATTTGCAAAATTATTTTTCTGCTAATGACATCAACATATTAATAGCTATTACTTTACTTAGTATACTTAGGAATAAGAAGTTGGATAAAACTGGAACCTAGGATGGGTATACACTTGTTAAATGTTTGTTGAAATTTAAATAATCTTTGATTATTTTCACATATTAAAGAATTTAGTATTTTATTTTATTTTATTTTTTTTTTTTTTTTTAAGAAGGAGTCTGACTCTGTCGCTCAGGCTTTAGTGCAGTGGCACGAACTCGGCTCACTGCAAGCTCCGCCTCCCAGGTTCACGCCATTCTCCTGTCTCAGCCTCCTGAGTAGCTGCGATTACAGGTGCCTGCCACCACACCTGGCTAATTTTTCTATTTTTAGTAGAGACAGGGTTTCACCGTTTTAGCCAGGACGGTCTGGATCTCCTGACCTTGTGATCCGCCCGCCTTAGCTTCCCAAAGTGCTGGGATTACAGGCGTGAGCCACCACACCTGACCAGTTTTTAAAATTATTTTAGTCTTCACTTCAATTTGATGACAAAGGGCATTCCTTAGCTTGTTTTACTGAAATTCAAAACTATTTCAATTGAATAACACCAAAAATTTGACCTCTCTTTATCTTCCAATTCATCTTGAAAAATTACTACTGTATTTTCCCTGCCCTTCAGGAACAAATTATACAGTCTTGGCTGGGCGCGGTGGCTCACATCTGTAATCCCAGCACTTTGGGAGGCCGAGGCGGGCGGATCCCGAGGTCAGGAGATGGAGACCATCCTGGCTAACACGATGAAACCCCATCTCTACTAAAAATACAAAAAATTAGCCAGGCGTGGTGGTGGGCGCCTGTAGTCCCAGCTACTTCGGAGGCTGAGGCAGCAGAATGGCTTAAACCAGGGAGGCGGAGCTTGCAGTGAGCCGAGATTGCACCACTGCACTCCAGCCTGGGCGACAGAACGAGACCCCATATCAAAAAAAAAAAAAAAATTTACAGCCTTAATCTTAAATTTCTGAACATTTGTAGTTATTCCTTCTTATCTGAATTGTACAATTGCTTAGAAGATTTTCTGGTTAGAATGTTGTGTATATCATTTTATTATTAGCCATCAGTTTCCATAGTTTTAGTTTAATTTTGAATTGAATGTATGAATATAAACTCAATATACAAGATTCAAGTACGTTTTACTGGTGCATTTCAGAAAGAGTAGGCTGTCTTTATTTCATGTGGGCTTCTAAACCTAATATTTTCCTTCTTTTTTCTTCTACTTTACACTCACTTTACTATATTCTTGGCTAAATCAGGAACCCATCTGTGGACTTAGATCGTATGTTACACAATAAAAGAGAACGCACTTTAAAGTCAGATCTGGGCCAAGTTTTTGGTTTTTGTTTATTTTGCTGTTTTTTATTTGTTTGTTTTAGCTTGCTAACCTTACAAAGATGAAAAAGTTACACAATTCACAGAAATGTAGTTTCCTCATAAATAGTAGTATAATATAGAATATTCAACTTACTTATTTTAGAAGCTCATGGTAAGATTCAAAAGAAATTATGTTCATGTGTTCATGAACATGTTCGTGAATATCAATGCATTGTACATGTACCATATTTGGAAGACTACTGATTTATCCTTCTTTCTCTCTATTAATATAAATTTTATTTCTGAAACTTAAATTCATTCACAGTTCATTTACACAAATTTTGTTAGCACTAGGAGAAGAGCAGGAAGAGAGTTGAGCATCAAGTTGCTTGTTATTACCTCTGTAAAATACTTTTCAGATGAGTTTAAAATATGAATTACAGAGTGAAAAATTATAAAACACTTTTCTCGTGCATAAATTGGATGAGGTAGCCCAGCTCAAGATATGAATTTGTATTAAGCATCAGTATTATGCTCTTTAAAGGTTCTTGTTTATAAACCTACATTGCTTTGCTTTAACTTTATATAATTTTGATAGATTAAGATAGCACTTTTTAAAATTTCAGATTTTTTTCTGTTATTAACTAACGTTAGGCAATTCTATCTTTAACAGTAGTCACTTCAGCCAAATAAACTTCTTATGATTAATTCCTCTTACATTTTACAATGTTTGTCATCTGTGCATTTCTGTGCTGATTTGATTAATTTCAGGCAAATTTTGTAAATTCACTATTACAATCTCATTCTTTTGTGATATCCTAGCAGTTGCCTATGTCATTAGAAGAAGTTGCTTACAGATTTTAAAGTTCTTTTACTTAAAAGATGAACATTTGTCATAAATTCTTTGTTTAGTATCATTATTTTAATATAATATTTTCAAACATGGTAGAGTTTCAAAATCATAGACTTTGACATAATTTTTTAATCATTTACCTAATGTTGTTCTTTACAAAGGGAGGGTGTAGCTCCTAGCATTCAAAGGTCTCTGTTATGAAATCACAAACCTATCTTCAAATTTACCTTTGTCTCTCAGTCACAAGACTTCTTGTATTGATTTTGGTTTTTCTTTTCAATTACTATATACTTTCCCTATTAAAATACATGGCTATTTTATTATTTTTTTTGTTGCCTTCAATACAGTTGCATGATTCAGATCAGCCTCTAGTAATCAGTGCTTTCTACCTCAATGCAGGGATTGAGTACGACTGTTCAGATGTTGGTTGCAGGTGTCCTCCATAGTAAAATCAGAGTAGCTCTGAAGTCCTGCTCAACAGAGCAGCTGAGCAAAGGACGAAAGACTCACTAGCCTGGAGCATTCCTTTCTACAGGTAATCCCCTCAGTATTTCTGCAGTACTGGTTAGCAATCTCCTCAAAGCAATTTCGCATTCAGGGGTCTAAGGGAGCCATGGGTAAAGAAATGTTTGTCAAAGTGCGGAGTGACGTGTGGTTTATTGGTTACTGGTCTTCGCCTTCAGGCTCATCTCTCTCCCCTTTTTCTGACCTTTGGGGGTTCACAATGACAGAGTTCTATCCTTTAGCTCTTCCCTGTGCAATTACTATAAAAAAGAAACCATCATAGCTAGGTAAGTGTGACTTCAGGGCAAAATAGTGATGTTTTTGAGAAAACACTTCAAAAGAGAAAGAAAAAAGCAAACTGGTTTGAAGACACCATAAGAAGTAATTGTTTTAGAAAACACTTACCAGGAGTTTAAAGTAAGCATTACAAATACACAAAATATATAAGAAAAAAAAAATTAGCCAAATAGCATAAAAGCAAAATAAGATAACAAAAAAGAAGTAGAAAATATGGAGTGCAAGATGTATAATAGTTTCAAATAATATATGGGTTTAAAACAAGAAAAGAATTGGAAAATAAAATTGGTTATTTCATTTAAAATATTAAAAACATATATAGGTAAAAGGTTAAGATATACATAGTTTTTAACTAAAATTGAGAATGATTTAATTATTAATGCCTTAAAATTAGAAAAAAATAAGTTGAAGAGGAGAAATATTTAAAGAAATAATAAATGAAAATTTTCCAATAATTTACTAAGATTAAAAACAAACAAAAAAATGCAGGTTGAGAGTGCCCATTGAATGCTCAACACAAGAGATAAGTAAGAACACAGACATATTTGGAAGAAGTACATTAAAATTTATGAATATCAAAGACAAGAAAAAAATTTGAAGTCTTTCAGGAAAGAAAGTATATCCCTTTTAACAGCAAAAGTGGGTATACAAAAGACAAAGAAACATATTTTTTAAGTACTGAAGTAAAAGAGCATTGAACCCATAATTTTATATTAAGCTAAACAGTCACTCAACTATAAAGATATATATGCTCAAGCATATAAGACCTCAAAAATACTGTAACCAAACACTCACACTGGAAACAATTTTGGAAGAATTGCTTAAATGAAAGAAGAATCAAATTCTGAAGATGTTGCATGAGATTTGTAAAGCGAAGTGAATAAAATACTTGATACATTTTCTTAATGTCTTAAAAAGATAAAACTAAAAACAGGAAAGGAGGTAAAATAGTCATAGTATCTAAAATTTAAAATTATAGATTGAAAATCCAGATAGCATCATACTGTATAGACGGTAAGGAGGCATATCAAAGAGTATGTGAACATATGTCTCAGTCTGTTTGGAGTGCTATAAGAAAGTATAGCAAAATACAGCATATAAGAAAACTGTGTACTTTATAAACAATAGAAATTTACTACTTGCAACTCTTGAGCCTGGGAAATCTGAGATCAAGACATCAACAGATTTGGTATTTGGTGAGAACCATCATCTCACTGCAACCTCACATGTTAGAAGGGGCAAGGAAGCTCTATTGGGTCTCTTTTATAAGGACATTAATTTTGTTCAAGAGGACTCTACTTTCATGAGCTAATGACTTTTCAAAGTCCCCCCGTTCTAATAGAATCACCTTGATGATTATGACTCAACATACAAATTTAGCGGGAAACAAACATTCAAACCATAGAATCATGCTAGAGTGTTTGTCTTGTTATGAGAGAGATAGGCATATAAATTCAAAAAGTATAAGAAAGAATTTTAAGGGAGTATAATAAAGGGGAAAATCAGCATAATAATCTAAGACAGTAAAAACAAGTCTAACTATATCAACAGATACAATAGACATAAGTGGAAAAAATTGCTAGTTTACAGATAAGTAATTTTTAGTTTGCATTTTTCTTCAAAATTTACCTCTGTGCTTTTTATAAGAGATATTACTAAATCATTATCTTTCTTTCAATTAGCAAGGACATACAAGATCTGAATAACGCAATTAACAAGACTGACCTCTCAGGCACATATAAAATTATACATCCAACAATTCAAAGAATATGCATTTTTATTAAGTACAGCAGGGAGACTTACAAACATTGATGATGTACTAGGATGTAGAGAAGTCTCCACTAATTTCAAAAATTAGTTGTCATAGCTTCCACAATGCAATTATGACAAATATTAGTGGCGAAAAATTCATTAAGAAAGATCTCCAAATATTTGAAGAAAATGTTATTTTTAAACAACTTGTGTATTAATCAAGAAATCACAATGAAATCTTAAGTAAAATGTATAACTGTAAGACAAGAGATAAGAAAATGCAATAAAAAATATATGCTCGTATTTCTGGCTTCTAGCTCTGGAAAACTTCAAGAAGCTGGAGGTTGCTGTTTTATAGTAACAACAAAAAAAAAACACTGAACCAATTTAAAATGCAACAACTCTTCCTGGATCTGTAAAAGAGGTGAGGACCAATGGCAAACGACTGCCTTCAAGATTGGAGAGGCAAATAGATGATTACAAAGAGTCACAGCTTACAGCAGTAGAGACTCATGAACAGAAACCACACAGGAACTAGTGTGAAGGTAGAAATACTTTCACTACACTTGATAAACTGCTAGAGTCTCATTCAGTATGGTTAAGTCAGCACTAAACACTCCAAGGGAACCCAGTCAGTGACCTCCACATTTTGAGTTTTCCCTCCAGGAGCTGTACCAGGTTCTTAGAGTAAATGTTGGAGAAAAATTGTCTTGTTCTTTCAGTAGCATTCGGGGACAAGACGCATTTTGAAATAGACCAGAGCCCTCTGTTTTTAATAGGACTCGTAGTGCTTGCCCTCAGGCAGAACTAGTTTATCAGAGCCTCATAAGATGGTGTATTATTAGAGCCTAACTGACCCAAGGGAAAGGAAATACCCAACTCCAGCTAATTCTAGTCTTCCATGTGACAGATGGAAAATACAAAAATCCATCTCTCGCTACCAAACGCATTCTGACTAAGAAGGAAAAAAAATACTACAAAACACTTGTGAAGGTTACAGTCCAGAGGCCAAAAAAAAAAAAAAAGCCTCTTTTCTCCCACACCTTAGCAACAATTATTAAAGGCCTATGTATAGCATGTTTTACAAAACTCAGTGCATTATGTCTGGATAACCAGAATATATTACAAGTCATCTAAAAGAAAAAATATATAATTTTGAAGAGACAGAGCAAGAATCAGAAACAAACTCAGATATAGAAAGGATGTTGGATTTATTGGACTGAGAATTTAAAACAACTGTAATGAATATGATCAGCATTCTAGTGGTAAAATAAAGAAGCAGGCAAGAACAGAACAATGAAAGCAGAAAGATAAAAATTTCATTAAAAAACAATATTATAATGTCAAAACACTGTAGCAGAAATGAAGAATGCCTTTGGTAAACATCAGTATACTGCGCATGACTGATAAAAGGATATCTGAGATTCAGGATATATGAATTAAAATCTGCAAAACTAAAAAGCAAATAAAAATAGCAAAGACAAAAAATAGAACAAAGTATCAAAAACCTGTGGGCCAACTACAAAAGGCATAGCCTATACATAATGGAATCACTAAAAGGAGAAATAGAAAGAGACAGAAGAAATATTTGAAACAGTAACAACTGAGAATTTCCCCAAATTAATATCGGGCAAAAACAAACCACAGATCCTGGAAGTTCATAGAATAAACAGTTGTATAAATGCCCAAAAAGTTACACCTAGTCATGTCATTTTAAAACTATAGAAAATCACAGACAAAGGAAAAAAATAGCAAAATAATACAGGAAAAAATACCTTTCCCATACCTTGTGTATTTATCCACGTAACGTGAAGGAGAAATAAAACTTCCTCTGAGAAATGAAAATGAGAGAACTGTTTTGCTTTAGACCAGCCTTGCAAGATGTTAAAAGGAGTTCTTTACAGAAAGATAAAACAGTATAAATCAGAAACTCAGATCTATTTAAAGCGAGGAAAGTATTGGAGAAATAAGTGAGCATAAAATATAAATTATTACTTTTCTTATTCTTAATCTAAGACATAACTGTTTTTAAAATAGTATCTATAATGTATTTGATTATGTATACTGACAAAAAATTGAAATGAATGACAATAATCATACAAGAAACGGAAGGAGAGTATTATAAATAATTTACTATTATCAGGTACTCACACTACCCATGAAGCGGTATGATGTCATGTGAAAGTGGACTTGTATTATTTGTAAATGTATCTTGCAAACTCCGAGGCAACCACTACGGTAGATATTAATCTAACTACAGTCACACACATCATAATGACATTTAAGTCAATGTTGGATAGCATATACAATGATGGTCCCATAAGATTATAATACCATATTTTTACTTTATCTTTTCTATGCTCAGATATGTTTAGATACACCAATATCACTGTGTTGTAATTCTTACAGTCTTTAATAAGCCACAATAATGTACAGGTTTTGGTAGCCTCAAAGTAATAGCCTATACCATAAGCTTAGGTGTGTAGTAGGCTACAATATGTAGGTTTGTGTATGTACACACTAAGATGTTTGCACAATGACAAAATTATCTAACAATGTATTTCTCATAATGCATTCCTGTTGTTAAATGACACATGACTATATACCAGCAATCACTTTTAACACAAATGATCTAAATGTATTAATTAAAAGACTGAAATTGACACAGTAGATCAAATAACAAGAACCAACTATATGTTGTCTACATGAAACCCACTTTAAATATATAAACACATAGAGATTAAAAGTAAACATGATCTTTTGAAGGAGACGAGGCATTCTGGTTTTTGGAATTTTCAGCCTTTTTGCGCTGGTATTTTCTTGTCTTCGTGGATTTATCTACCTTTGGTCTTGGTGTTGGCGACTTTCAGATGGGGTTTTTGTGTGGGCATCCTTTTCGTTGATGTTGATGCTATTCCTTTCTGTTTGTTAGTTTTCCTTCTAACAGTCAGGCCCCTCAGCTGCAGGTCTGCTGGAGTTTGCTGGAGGTCCACTCCAGACCTCGTTTGCCTAGGTATCACCAGCGGAGGTTGCAGAACAGCAAAGATTGCTGCCTGTTCCTTCCTCTGGAAGCTTCATTCCAGAGGCACACCCACCAGATGCCAGTGAGAGCTCTCCTGCATGAGGTGTCTGTTGACCCCTGCTGTGAGGTGTCTCCCAGTCAGGAGGCACAGGGGTCAGGGACCCACTTAAGGAGGCAGTTGTCCCTTAGCAGAGCTTGAGAATGGTGCTAGGAGATCCACTGCTCTCTTCAGAGCCAGCAGGCAGGATAGTTTAAGTCAGCAGAAGCTGCACCCACAGCCGCCTCTTCTCCCAGGTGCTCTGTCCCAGATAGAGGGAATTTTATATATAAGCCCACGACTGGGGCTGCTGCCTTTCTTTAAGAGATGCCCTGCCCACAGAGGAGGAATCTAGAAAGGCAGTCTGGCTACAGGGGCTTTGTGGAGCTGTAGTGGACTCCAAACCAGTTCAAACTTCCTAGTGGCTTTGTTTACACTGTGAGGGAAAAGTACCTACTCAAGCCTCAGTAATGGCAGACACCCCTCCCCCTACCAAGCTCGAGCATCCCAGGTCGACTTCAGACTGCTGTGCTGGCAAGGAGAATTTCAAGCCAGTGGATCTCAGCTTGCTGGGTTCTATGGGGGTGGGATCTGCTGAGCTACACCAAGTGGCTCCCTGGCTTCAGCCCCTTTTCCAGGGGAGTGAATGGTTCCGTATTGCTGGTGTCCCAGGCACCACTTGGGTTTAAAAAGAAAATCATGCAGCTGTCTCAGTGTCTGCACAAATGGCCATCCAGTTTTGTGCTTGCAACCCAGGGCCCTGGTGGTGTAGGCAACCGAGGGAATCTTCTGGTCTGCAAGTGGTGAAGACTGTGGGAAAAGCATAGTATCCAGACCAGAATGCACCATTTCTCATAGCACAGTCCCTCATGGCTTTCCTTGGCTAGGGAAGGAAGTTTCCCTACCACTTGCACTTCCCAGGTGAGGTGATAACCCACCCTGTCTCAGCTTGCCTCCTGTCAGCTGCACCCACTGTCTAACAAGTCCCAATGAGATGAGCTGGGTGCCTCAGTTGGAAATGCAGAAATCACCCACCTTCTGCATTGATCTTTTTGGAGCTGCACACTGCAGCTGTTATAAAATCTCTCAATAAACTAGATAATGATGAAACATATCTCAAAATAATAAGAGCTATTTATGACAAACCCACAGTCAATATCATACTGAATGGGTGAAAGCTGGAAGCATTCCTCTTGATTTGTTTTTTTTTTGTTTTTTGTTTTTGTTTTTTTTTTGAGACGAAGTCTCGCTCTGTCACCCAGGCTGGAGTGCAGTGGCCGGATCTCGGCTCACTGCAAGCTCCGCCTCCCAGGTTTATGCCATTCTCCTGACTCAGCCTCCCAAATAGCTGGGACTACAGGCACCCGCCACCTTGCCCGGCTAGTTTTTTGTAGTTTTTAGTAGAGATGGGGTTTCACCATGTTAGCTGGGATGGTCTCAATCTCCTGACCTCATGATCCGCCCATCTCGGCCTCCCAAAGTGCTGGGATTACAGGCTTGAGCCACTGCACCTGGCCAGCATTCCCTTTGAAAACTGGCACAAGACAAGGATGCCTTCTCTCACCACTCCTATTCAACATAGTATTGGAAGTTCTGGCCAGGGCAATCAGGCAAGAGAAAGAAATAAAAAAATATTCAAATAAGAAGAGAGGAAATCAAATTGTCTTTGTTTGCAGATGATATGATTGTATATTTAGAAAACCCCATTGTATCAGTCCAAAATCTCCTTAAACTGATAAGAAACTTCAGCAAAGTCTCAGGATACAAAATCAATATGTAAAAATCACAAGCATTCCTATACACCAATAATAGACAGAGAGCCAAATCATGAGTGAACTCCCATTCACAACTACTACAAAGAGAATAAAATAACTAGGAATACAACTTACAAGGGATGTGAAGGACCTCTTCAAGGGGAACTACAAACCACTGCTCAAGGAAATAAGAGAGGACACAACCAAATGGAAAAACATTTCGTGCTCTTGGATAGGAAGAATCAATATCATGAAAATGACCATACTGCCCAAAGTAATTTATAGATTCAATGCTATCCCCATCAAGCTACTGCTGACTTTCTTCACAGAATTAGAAAAAACTACTTTAAATTTCATATGGAACCAATAAAAAGCCTGTATAGCCAAGACAATTCTAAGCAAAAAGAACAAAGCAGGAGGCATCACACTTCCTGACTTCAAACAATACTACAAGCCTCCAGTAACCAAAACAGCATGGTACTTTTACCAAAACAGATATATAGACCAATGGAACAGAACAGAGGCCTCAGAAATAATGCCATGTATCTGCAACCATCTGATCTTTGACATATCTGATCAAAAAAAGCAATGGAAAAAGGATTCCCTATTTAATATATGGTGTTGGGAAAACTGGCTAGCCATATGCAGAAAACGAAAACTGGACCCCTTTCTTATGCCTTATTCAAAAATTAACTCAAGATGGATTAAAGACTTAAACATAAGACCTAACACCATAAAAACCCTAGAAGAAAACCTAGGCAATACCATTCAGGACATAGGCATGGACAAATACTTCGTGACTAAAACACAAAAAGCAATGACAACAAAAGCCCAAATTGACAAATGAGATCTAATTAAACTAAAAAGCTTCTGCACAGCAAAAGAAACTATCATCAGAGTGAACAGGTAACCTACAGAATGGGAGAAAATTTTTACAATCTATCCATCTGACAAAGAGCTAATATCCAGAATCTACAAAGAACTTAAACAAATGTACAAGAAAAACAAACAAACAATGCTATCAAAAAGTGGGTGAAGGATATGAACAGACACTTCTCAAAATAAGACATTTATGTGGCCAACAAACCTATAAAAAAAGCTCATCATCCATCACTGGTTATTAGAGAATGCAAATCAAAACCACAATGAGATACCATCTCATGCCAGTTAGAATGGAGATCATTAAAAAGTCAGGGAACAACAGATGTTAGAGAGGATGTGGAGAAATAGGAATGCTTTTACCCTGTTGGTGGGAGTGTAAATTAATTCAAGCATTGTGGAAGACAGTGTGGCAATTCCTCAGGGATCTAGAACCAGAAATACCATTTGACCCAGTAAACCCATACTGGGTATATACCCATAGGATTATAAATTATTCTACTATAAAGACATATGCACATGTATGTTTATTGCAGTACTATTCCCAATAGCAAAGACTTGGAACCAACCCAAATGCTCATCAATAATTGACTGGATAAGTAAAATGTGGCACATATACACCATGGAATACTATGCAGCTGAGAGGTGACAATGTGCTAGCAGCCCTCACTTGCTCTCAGCCCCTCCTCCGCCTCAGTGTCCACTCTGGCCACACTTGAGGAGCCCTTCAGCCCACCGCTGCACTGTGGGAGCCCCTCTCTGGGCTGGCTGAGCCGACTCCCTCTGCTTGTGGGGAGGTATGGAGGGAGATGCATGGGCAGGAACTGGGGCTGCATGCGGTGCTCGTGGGCCAGTGTGAGTTCCAGATGGGCGCGGACTCGGTAGACCCCTCACTCTGAGCAGCCAGTTGGTGCCACCGGCCCCAGGCAGTGAGGGGCTTAGCACCTGGGTCAGCAGCTGTGGAGGGTGCACTGGGTCCCCTAGCACTGCTGGCCTGTCCATGCTGCACTTGAATTATCACGGGGCCCCAGCTGCCTCCCTGCAGGGCAGGGCTCATGACCTGCAGCCCACCATGCCCAAGTCCCACCCTCCCCCCACCGCCAGTGAGCTCCTGCATGGCTTGAGCTTCCCGGGTGGGTGCCGCCCCCGGCTCTGCAGCGCCAGGTCCCATCGACTGCTCAAGGGCTGAGGAGTGTGGGCACACGGCGTGGGACTGGCAGGCAGCTCTGCCCATAGTCCCAGTGCAGGATCCACTAGGTAAAGCCAGCTGGGCTCCTGAGTTAGGTGGGGACTTGGAGAACTTTTATGTCTAGCTGGTGGATTGTATATGCATGAATCAGCACTATGTGTCTAGCTCAAGGTTTGTAAACACACCAATCAGCACCCTGTCTCTAGCTCAAGGTTTGTAAATGTACCCATCAATGCTCTGTGTCTCAGGAATCTAGTGGGGACTTGGAGAACTTTTGTGTCTAGCTAGAGGATTGTAAATGCACCAATCAGCACTTTGTGTCTAGCTAAAGGATTGTAAATGCACCAATCAGCACTTTGTGTCTAGTTAAAGGTTTGTAAATGCACCAATCAGTGCTCTGTGTCTAGCTAATCTAGTGGGGACTTGGAGAACTTTTGTGTCTAGCTAAAGGATTGTAAATGCACCAATCAGCACTTTGTGTCTAGCTCAAGGTTTGTAAACACACCAATCAGCACCCTGTCAAAATGAACCAATCAGCTTTCTGTAAAATGGGCCAATAAGCTCTCTGTAAAATGGACCAATCAGCAGGATGTGGGTGGAGTTGGATAAGGGAATAAAAGCAGGCTGCCCGAGCCAGCAGTGGCAACCTGCTCTGGTCCTGTTCCATGGTGTGGAAACTTTGTTCTTTCACTCTTTGCAATAAATCTTGCTGCTGTGCACTCTCTGGGTCTGTGCCACCTTTATGAGTTGTAACACTCACTGCAAAAGTCTGCAGCTTCACTCCTGAAGCTAGTGAGACCCTGAACCCACTGAGAGGGACGAACAACTCCAGACAGGAGGAACAAACAACTCCAGATGCACCACCTTTAAAAGCTGTAACACTCACCATGAGGGTCTGCAGCTTCACTCCTGAAGTCAGTGAGACCACAAACCCACCAGAAGGAAGAAACTCCGGACACATCTGAACATCTGAAGGAACAAACTCCAGACGCACCATCTTTAAGAACTGTAACACTCACTGCGAGGGTCCGTGGCTTCATTCTTGAAGTCAGCAAGACCAAGAACCCACCAATTCTGGACACACAGCCACAGGAAAGAATGAGTTTATGTCCTTTGCAGGGACATAGATGAAGCTGGAAACCATCATTCTCAGTAAACTAACATAGGAGCAGAAATTCAAACACCACATGTTCTCACTCATAAGTGGGAGTTAAACAATGAGAACACATGGACACAGGGAGGGGAACATTACACACCAGCACCTGTTGGGGGTTGGGGGGCTAGGGGAAGAGTAGCATTAGGACAAATACCTAATGTAGATGACGGGTTGATGGGTGCAGCAAACCACCATGGCATGTGTTTACCTGTGTAACAAACGTGCATGTTCTGCACATGTATCCCAGAACTTGAAGTATAATTTTTTAAAAAAGTAAAGAAGTGGAGGAAAACATTCCATGGCAATAATAACCAAAACAAAGCAAGACAATCTAAATTAATTTTGGACACAGCAGACTCTAAAGCAAGGAAATTAACAGCGGTAAAAAAGGGGCATTACAAAATGATAAAGGAGTCAATTCTTAAAAAGACATAACACTTCTGCTCTTTCCCATCTTGCAAGATGGCAGGTGAAAAAGTTGAGAAGCCAGATACTAAAGAGAAGAAACCCGAAGTCAAGAAGGCTGATGCTGGTGGCAAGGTGAAAAAGGGTAACCTCAAGGCTAAGAAGCCCAAGAAGGGGAAGCCCCATTGCAGCCACAACCCTGTCCTTGTCAGAGGAATTGGCAGGTATTCCCGATCTGCCATGTATTCCAGAAAGGCCATGTACAAGAGGAAGTACTCAGCCGCTAAATCCAAGGTTGAAAAGAAAAAGAAGGAGAAGGTTCTTGCAACTCTTACAAAACCAGTTAGTGGTGACAAGAACGGCGGTACCCAGGTGGTTACACTTCACAAAATGCCTAGATATTATCCTACTGAAGATGTGCCTCGAAAGCTGTTGAGCCACGGCAAAAAACCCTTCAGTCAGCACGTGAGAAAACTGCGAGCCAGCATTACCCCCGGGACCATTCTGATCATCCTCACTGGACGCCACAGGGGCAAGAGGGTGGTTTTCTTGAAGCAGCTGGCTAGTGGCTTGTTACTTGTGACTGGACCTCTGGTCCTCAATCGAGTTCCTCTACGAAGAACACACCAGAAATTTGTCATTGCCACCTCAACCAAAATCGATATCAGCAATGTCAAAATCCCAAAACATCTTACTGATGCTTACTTCAAGAAGAAGAAGTTGTGGAAGCCCAGACACCAGCAAGGTGAGATCTTCGACAAGAGAAAGAGAAATACGAGATTACAGAGCAGTGCAAGATTGATCAGAAAGCTGTGGACTCACAAATTCTACCAAAAATCAAAGCTGTTCCTCAGCTCCAGGGCTACCTGCGATCTGTTTTTGCCCTGACGAATGGAATTTATCCTCACAAATTGGTGTTCTAAATGTCTTAAGAACCTCATTAAATAGCTAACTACAAAAAAAAAAAAAAAAAAGACATAACACTTCTTAACATAGAAGCACCAAACAACAGAGCAGTAAACTACCTGAAGTAAAAGCTAGTAGAAATACAAGGAGAAATAAATGAATACACTATGGTACTTGGAGACTCTATGCCTCTTTAGAAATGGAAAGATACAGCAGGTAAAAACAGGAAGAACATGATTGACCTTAACAATATTATCAATTAACTGGACATGATAAACATCTATATGTTATTTCATCCAACAGCAGCAGAATACACATTCTTCGTAAGCTTACATGGAACAGTCACCAAGATATATCACAGCCTAAGCCATAAAACACACCTTAACACATTTAAACTAATAGAGGTTGTAGTGACAACAATGAAATTAAGCTAGAATATAACAGAAAGATAACTGTAAACATATCAAAATATGTGGAGATTAACTACCACACTTTTAAGTAACGTATGAGTCGAAAGAAATCCGAAGAAAAAGTTTAAAACATTTTGAAAAAAATAAGATTAAACATACAAATGATCAAAATTTGTGAAAGGTAGCAAAATCAAGGCTTAGAGATTTATTACACTGAATGTATATATTAGAAAATAAGAAAACTCTACAATCAATATCTAAGTTTCCACCTTGGGAAAATCAAAAAGAAAAGCAAATTAAATTTTAACTAAGCACAAGAAAAAACAGAATAAAAATTAGGCCTGAAATCAATTAAATTATAAGCAGGAAATCAATACAAAAAATGACACAACCACAGGTTAATTCTTTAGAAAGATTAATAAAATTGACCCAGCCAGGTTACCTAAGAAAATAAGGGAAGACACAAATTACTAATAACAGAAATAAAGAAGGGTACATAACTACAGATCCTATATACATGAAAAGGATAATAAGGAAATACTATAAGCAATACTCTGCCTACAACTATAATAACCTATATAAAATAGACCAATATATTGAAAGACACAATCTACCAAAATTTGTACAAGAATAAATAGACAATATTAAAAAGACTATTTCTGTTTAAGAAATTGAACTGCTTTTAATAACTTTCCAAAACAGAAAGAAACACGTCTACATGGTTTCACTGATGAATTCTACCAAATACTTAAGAATTAATTTATATCAATTCTCTACAATTTTTTTCAGAGGTTAGAAGCAGAAAAATACTTCCTATCTCATTTATTGAGGCCAACATTACCCTAATACCAAGACCAGACAAAGATATTCCAAATAAATCCTTAAACTGATCAAATATATTTCAAAAATAAATGTACTAAAACTTGGAAATAGGCAAATGTAACCAGCCCCACTTGCATTCAGCAATGGATTTCATGATAATATAATATTTATAAGTATCAAGGAACACAAATACCAAAATAAAATACCATTTTATGCCTACTTAAATTGCAAAAATCTAGAAGTCACATAATTCCAAATGTTGGAGCGAATGTATACTCCAATTTTCATTTACATATTACTTGTGATCAAATAAATTAATGTAGTCACTTTAAAAAGAAACAGCTTCCAGCTGTAATGACTCATACCTGTAATTCCAGCACTTTGGGAGGCCAAGGCGGGCAGATTACTTGAGCCTAGGAGTTCAAGACCAGCCTGGCAACAAGGTAAAACCTCATCTCTACTAAAAATACAAAAAAAAAAAAAAAAAAGCTAGGTAAAGTGGCATGTGCCTGTAGTTCCAGCTACTCAGGAGGTGGGAGAATCACTTGAGCCTAGGAGGTGGAGTTTGCGGTGAGCCAAGATTATGCCACTGCACTTCAGCCTGAGTGACAGAGGCCCTCTCTCAAAAAAAGGGCAGCAACTATAATTCTATTATGTTGGAACTTTCCAATTTATTGAGTTTCTATGTAACACTGTGCTAAGCACCTTATAAATATCCTGACAACTCTGAGATAAATATTATTTCAATTTATTAATTTTCTAGCTTATGGATGTCATGACCTGTGAGTTGGGTCTCTTGACGACAACGAAATGGTTGGGTCTTGCTTCTTTATCCAACTTGCTATTCTATGCCTTTTAAGTGTGGGCATTTAACCCATTTACATTCAAGATTAATATTGATACATGAAGATTTGATTCTGTCATAGTGTTATTAGCTGGTTATTATGTTGACTTGATTGCATAATTGCTTTATAATGTCAGTGGGCTCTGTAGTTAAGTCCATTTTTGTGATGACAGGTATCACTCTTTCATTTCCATGTTTAAGACTCCCTTAAGCATCTCTTGTAAGACAGGTCTAATGGTAACAAATTTTGTTAGCATTTGCTCGACTGAAAAGAATATTTTTTCTTTACTTATGAAGCTTAGTTTGGCAGAATATAAAATTCTTAGCTGAAATTTCTTTTCTTTAAGGATGGTGAAATTAGGTCCCCAATCTCTTCTAGCTTGTAGAAAGATCTATTGTTAGACTGATGGGGCTCCTTTTGTAAGTGACCTGCCCCTCCTCTCTAGCTGCCTTTAAGATTTTTTTCTTTCATGTTTACCTTGGAGAATCTGATGATTATGTGTCTTGTGGATGGCCATCTTGTATAGTATCTTGAAGGGATTCTTTGAATTTTTTGAATTTGCATATTGACCTCTCTAGCAAGATTGGGAAATTTTTCACGGACTATGTCCTCAAATACGTTTTCCAAGTTGCTTACTCTTTCTCCTTCTCTTGCAGGAATGCCAATGAGTCACAGGTTTAGTCTCTTTACATAATTCCATATTTCTCAAAGATTTTGTTCATTAATATTTTTCTTTTAATCTTGTCTGCTTGTGTTGATTCAAATGGGTAATCTTCAAACTCTGAGATTCTTTCTTAAGCTTGGTCTATTTTGTTGTTAATTACTATAATTGTATTATGAAATTCCTGTAGTAAAATATTTAATTTCAGAAGTCAATTTTGATTCTTTCTTAAAATGACTATGTCATTTTTAAACTCTTGAATTGTTTTCCTGTTTTCTTTGGATTGTGTTTAAATCTTCTCCTGTATCTTGTTGAGTTGAAATTTGAAGAGAAGAAATGACGAGCGTAATGATGAAGCGTATACTAGCAGGTTCTATGTAGTGTAGTTAGTTCAGTACAAAAATTGAGGAGAAGGGGTAGAAAAGAATCCAAGTATTTGATTTCTGAAAGTATTGTTTTTATTTACATGGATACATTATCAATTTGCACTTATACATTGCCACCTGCTGAGTCTGTATATGTAAGTAAGTAACAACATGTATATTTGGGTGTGTGCATGCATGTTAGCAAGTGTTAGAATCCATGGTTGCTTGACACTCAATAATTTAATCTTAAGATACTTTTTTAGAAGTAGGGGGAAGTTATTAAAGAGAGCACTTATAAAACCCTGCTTGCCATAACATCTTGAGGGTACTAATATTACAAAAATCCACATTTATTTTAGTGATATGGGATAGAGTTGAGAGCATAGGATTTGGAATCAGATTGCCTGAGTTCAGACCTTCAGTGTACACAATTACCAACTTTGAGGCCTAGGAGAAGACCACTTCTATGTCTAGGTTTTTTCACCGAAAAGGGGAGATGATAGCATCCAGTTGATAGAATTGTGGTAAGAAAAAAATCTGTTAGCAAAAGTAAAACACTAAACCAATGTCTGGCATATATAGTAAATGCTCGATAAATGTTACCTACTATTATTAAGGTTTCTCTCATCTTTTTTTATGCTACTGAATTGCTTGTTTTACCATTATGTTTTCATTATCTTTCTATCTATTGAAATATCTCTAATTCATAATATTTCAAATACAGAAAATTAAGAAATCAGATGATAAAATGTAATTTAATGAAAGTAAAAGTCAATATATTTTCAGCAACTTTTGTTAATACTTTGAAGTCCTAAACATAAAAAATTAAAATACCTTTCATTTAAAAAATTTTGTGGCATTATGTTTTCATTCCTCATGAATAAAAAGTAAGCTCAGAAATGCAACAGACTTCAACTACAGGCACACAAGTCTTTACAGAATTATTGTAAAATGATTGTTGAGTTTAATATTCTTTCTCAACAACGTATCAATGTTAACAATTTAAGTTAGTGAAAATATTATTTTAAATATCACTTGTAGACATGATTAACCAATTTAGCGATGTTTCTGAAATACCAGCATTAGTGATGTCAGTCTTATCCCAGTATCTTCCTCTAGCTCTGGTCGTCTTCACTGGGCTGCAGTTAAGGTCCTTTCCATACAATGCTAATTCCCTAACTCCCAGCTTCTCCAGACATGCTATAAGGGATCACTCTGGAAATGTTATTACTCCAGGCAATTTGCTGCTATTTTGCTGTTGCATGTGTAAGTGAAATCACCGTAACACTCAGTATTTCAAAATAAAAACAATTCAGTACATTATGTTACCCTTAGAATATAGAACATAATTCACTTGCACTAACCAGTACTTTTTCCTTATGTCTGCCATTCTGCCTAAATAATACTCAAATATTTCATCAGAGAAGACTTTATCAGTGATCTCAGAAAACAAATTTTATGTTCCCTGGATGAAAAAAAAGGAACCTTTTATAACATTATTGCAATCGACTCCAATCTTGGTGGTCTTTATTCAGCTGTATAAGACTACAAATTTGACTAAATAAAAAATGTAAAACATTTGCTAAAAGGTGACCCTTATTTATTTCTTGATTTCCTCAAGACTTCCGTATGTTTGGGGATTCAAAGGCTTTGACTTGGGTTCCAGGGTTTTCAATTCACAATGTAGATGACTTCAGGTAAGTTTCTTAACTTTTCTGAGTCTTGGCTTCCCATTTAGCATTGTGCTTAGGAGTACTCCTTCCTGTTTATAAAAATGCCAGCATCACTTAACACCTCACCTGTATCATTTAATACAGTTTGTGTCAAAAGCAAAAGGCAGAATTATTACTTTTATCAGCTTGCAAATGAAAAAATTAAATATCTTTTCTAAATCATCAAACAGGTCTTTGGGCCAGGTTTTTGACTGTCATAGACTTCTGTTCCATGAGCCTAAATTCTGATAATTAAAAAAATTATCAGAATGTTTTTAAATGCTGTTTTTTTAAAAAGAATTTTTAAATAAGACAGTATCACAAAGTGAGTCCCAAGACATTAATATGCTAAGTTTCTAAGTTAATTCCAAGAATTTTTAACATATTATTCATTGTGCATTTTTTATTTTAATCACATTCGTAAGTATCTCGTGATCAATCCAAAACCAAAGAGAAGCTATCAAAATATTTCTACATTTTCTACATTGATAAACTTTTAAGTATCAAAAATTTCACCAAAGAAATACTTGATCAGATTAAAAGATTGGTTGAAATGAAGGTATGAATCATTATGTTAATATTTCAATATATGCTTCAATTGAAAATCATAATTTGAAATATAATATTCTTTTTAACAACTTGCTTTCTATACATTAAAGTTCCCTGTTTACTTATTTTAGCTCAAAAACATAAAACTTATTCTACCTTCAATCCATTGCAGTATCTTGTTTTCTTATTCCCTGAAGATTGTGCCTCTGCTGTTTTATCCAAATGTTTATTTTGGTCCATGATTGAAATATAGATATCATATGAATATTTTCAGTTGTTGTTGATGCTTCGTTTGAAACAATCACCTATTAAGGAAGAAAAAATATAGTTTATTTTATTTTTTACAATATATAATTTAGAAATAAGAAAAGTCACAAGGCCATCATCAACCAATCAACCATTCACTAACATTCACTCAGGGTCTACTATGTCTTGACCACTCTGCTAGATCAATGCTGGACACAAAAGTAGGAAAGACAAAGACAATAACAAATTCTAGCCTAAGGATATTATAACTTAATAGAAAAATAAATTTGTGGAGAGAAATTTGAAACAAATAAGTAATATAGAATCACACACCAGATTACATGAACATTTTAAATTATAGAAACTTAAATTATCTTTTCTACACACCTATATTGTAAAATTTATAAAAGCAAATATATGTTTTCTTTATCCTTATAGTTTTAAAATGTGCCAATTAGTCCCTTGCACAGAGTAGATATTCAAAATGGATACAAAAACAATATAAACAATTAAATCAGAATGGCCTCAGACAGTTTAATAAAGGAGACATCACTGGAATCAGGCTCAAAAAGCAGACAGAATTTGGATTTGTTAAAAAGAGCAAAGTGTACTCCTAGTACTTCTCAGAGCAACTCCGGTATTGCTTGACTTTACCACCATCATGATGTTACTTTATTTTGATTTTGTTCATTTCTTTTCCAAGAGAAAATGCATATAGTTGAAAACGCAAATTAAAAAAAAAAAAAACGAAGATTCTTCCTCTAACTCTTGTCCCCTTATCCAGAATATAATATGCATTTTTCAGTAAGTACATAATATTTTCCTTTTCAACACAAGTGCTAGCATACCTTAAACATTATTATCTACCTTTTTATCTTTTCTATATACTTAACTTTGTATTAATAAAAGTCTTTCTCATTTTTCTTATGGTAGCAGGGTATTAAGTTGTCCATAATATATGTAACTGGTTCTATATTAATCAGCATTTAGGTTGTACCTAATCATTTCATATTAAAGATGTTCTTAATATATCATATGCCATTTTGGTTTTATGTGGCCATATGTGCAGAATAAGTTCAACAACTAGAGTTTTGGAGTCAATGTATAAGGGAAATTGTTATTTTGAAAGCCATTAAGGTCCTATTTTAAAGACTAGTAAAATGACTTAACTTTTTACTTCAGCTGACTCTTTTATATAGAATATAATATGTTCTTCATGGAGTTTTAGAAATACATTCTTGTTCATATGTGTGTAAACAATACATATTTATGTATCTAAGATATCTATATAAGCAGACACAGCATAGATACATGATTTCTAATAGGGCACTAATTATACAATATGTCTAATATATGTTATATGTACAGTTGATACTTGTTACAGTAGTTATGTTTAATAAAGTTGCTGGGAGCACTGAATTAGCAAATATTGAACCATTGTTCCTTGGAGAGATGTCAGGGTAGTTATGTGCCTGTGTGCCTCTGGTCACAATATTTTTGTAAAATGTTCAATAGAGAACTGTGTTTTATGTATGTTTTGTTTAAAGACACTTTATTTAATACACACTCTTGATTCATTAACATTGAATTAGTTGTCAATAACACTGTAGTTCAGGCTTAGAGGAAGCTTATACAGCATATGTGTCTTTTCCCTGGGTTACTCTCATGCACCGGACAGCACTTCAGCACCATCTTTGGGGCCCATTTGAAACACTAAACTCAGAAACACAAAACACAAAAGTGCCAAAAATGTGGCAACAAACACACTGTGAAAAGGATATTTGTTTATCATATGTGAGCTGAAACAAGAAGACAGAGCTTCACTTTGTTCAACCTCAGTTAGGAACACGGCAGCTCAAATTTTTCACCACTTTGCACATGCATGTGAACGCCCATGAAAGTCCAGCAGTATTGATTTTGATGTCACAAAGGAATTTTAGTGAGTAGACAAATTTTCTTACATAGAATTTGTGAGTAATGAGGCTCGACTCCATATTTCATTCACTAATTTATTCAACAAGGGCTTATTGATTCTGAATAATGTAAATATTATAATACATATTTAAGGGATAGTTCATAAATGTGGAAGTAATAAATAGGATATTATCACTTATGTATATGTGAGTATATATAAACATATGGTTGAATACAGAAACCCATATATGTGCATCTCTAAGTGAACTCCAATTATTACATTTTGTGTATGTGTGTGTTTTATGCATGCCTGTACCTAAATATGTCGGGTTTCTGGGTTCAGTGAGGTGAGGAAAAAGTCATTGGCTGGGTAGTCTCAAGGTAATAAGCTGTCCTTTGATAAATTTCACCCCACTTTTTCCATGAATATCTGTTTCTATTTCTTTCTTCATAATTTAAATATTAGGAAATCCCTTTTTTTAAAAAAAAAAATTATGTAATAGCAAATATCTTTGTATGACTTGCAAGGTGGATACTCTTCCCTTAGTTTTAGGTTTTTATTTTCTCTCTACTAACAAATATTCTTGAAGTCTTGAAGGCTATTGTCCCACCACTCCAAACCTGGTTTATTTCAATTGATTAACTTCTGTTTGTTCTGTCTCCCACCTTTCTTTCTATCCTATGTATTTATTCTAAGAATCTTTCAAAGATCCCTTTACACCACACAAAATAAAATTCATAGTTTCTATTTGAGGGTCTTCACAACCTAAACCAAGCCTGTGATTTTAGAACCATTCTCAAAATACCCATAGCACCTGCAGACACATCGAACTACAGTCCCAAGAAGAAAGTTTTCTGTCCTCCTGTGTGTTTCTTTCAATCCTGAACGTCCTTTTCCATCTCTTGATTGTAATGCTGATCCAAATTGTACCTCTTCAATATTTTCATACTTACCTCCTGTTGATATTATCTCTCACCCTGCTGTGCCAGTGGAGAATATACCCAAAGTCATTACTTTTCTTTGTATTTCCCCTACTTCCCCAGACAACTATTCCACATCTCTCTCCTAGATCTTCAGATTAAATATGGAGAAAAAAAAGGTGGACACTTTGTTCCTCACGTCACCAAAATGTTAAATAAGTAACTACAAAGTAACTAGAAAGTTGGAATATTAATTTAGGCTTGACTAAATGCCACAGTTTCTAATTCATCTTGACATTTAACATATTTTTCTCTGAACATATTTTTTTGTCTTAAAATTCAAATGATTTACATAAATGAATTTTGAGGACACCGTTTGTTTATAAGATAGATAGAGCCATAGGCATTTGGATTTAGTATTGCATCTCTTCCCTGAATAATTCAGTTCTTCCAAATCTGATAGGAATGGGGTGCAGGGCAGAATCTTATCAGCCTCTACTTATCTGTGTCAAGCTTTCAATACTTAATGGGTTACAGAAAACTGGTTTAGGCAAAGTGACCCAATTTCTACCACGTACCTATGCAACTGAGGAGCAAAAAGGAAAAACAGCATTTGCTAACTTCTTAGACCTTTTATAGGGGAGACATCCCCCATCTCCACCTTACTTTCACAATAAAAACAATTGTCTTACCAAGGCAGACACTTTTCTGAATTGGAGAAGGGAATTAATACTTATCGAGGCCTTAGTTCATGCCAAAAACTGTGCTGAGAACACTTTTTGCTTATTTAATTGGAGATAAATTATCTAGAAAATATATTTCCCTTCACCCTGTATCAAACTTGAGTCGAAACAAGGAAGCTGAGGTGGTTGTGTGGCTTTGAGACACCTATTTTTTTGTTTGCCAATTAACTCTTCCCTCTACTCCCACCCTGGGCTGCCTTCATCCAATTAAGAAGACGTCAAAGAAATAAGGAGTCTAGTGTGATCAGTCAATGTAGTTGATAAAAATAATTATCCTGTAGCATATTTTAAGAAGGTAACTAGAGCTTCATTTTTGTGACTTGATTTTTATTTGTTTAGAAATTCATAAGACCAAGATTTGAAACTTTATATTTAAATATATAAAGGTATTATTTTCTCTACTTTATTTTTAACAGTATAAAAATCTGAGGCTCTTCTACTCCCGGAAGGAATATTTACCATGTTTTGAGAACTCTGAATGTAAGCATGTGGAAGACACAGAGCATAAAATTTGTAATATTTATCAAGACCATCAAAATCTTTTTCCATGAAATTAGTGAAAATTTCTTACATAAAATATATGTTAAAATTAGAGAATCTCAATGGTTCTTACCTGGACTTAGAATCCTACAGCAACTGCAACAAGTCCACCCTTTATTCCTCTTAAAATAGTTGGCTTTTTGAAGACAAGTCCAGTGATGATTAACCATCTTATTATGTCATTGCTCTAGTCAAACAGATGAAACCTAGTTAGTTTTAAGAGTTCACTCCAGCTGCCAATATTTAAAGATTGTATTTCTCAGAATTCTCACATTATATTATGTTAATCTTAACAAGTCAACCTTACTTTTGGGAATGGCTTTTACTTGTTTATTCAATTAAGTTGGTGGCATAAGATTTTTTTCTTTAAAAATATGAATACAATAAATCAAGGTACTCAAAACTTCCAAATAGGAAATAATTTAAGACACATAAAAATATTCTTACAGGTTACATTGGCATTTACAAATTAAAATATACCATCTTTGCTTGGTACATAGGTATGGTTTTAATATAGTATATATGGAGACTGGATATACCATCTGGAATAGGAAAGTCCAAATTAACTGCGAGACCATTTTTCTGAATAACGAAAATTAACACTGCTTTGCACGATAGATTCTTTACATCAAAACCTGAAAGAATTATTAATACCACAGTTTCCTTTTATTGACTTGACTTTTGGAGAAAGGAAGAGCTTAACTCAGTTAAAGTTTTCTTGAGTAGAGATGAAGTTTAATTAATTCAATAACGCAAACATTTTAGACTCCCAATTATACTTCAGACATTAAGCTCTCTTCTGAAATAAAGTACAGACCCTTCTCTCACATAAATATATATACTTCAGAAAAGTGTGAAGATATGTGTGTGTATATACACACAAACATACATGTATACATATATACACACACTTACATTTAGACACATATACACACGTATATATATATTATATATGTGGTAATGTGAGGATGCATATATGAGAATATGGTTACCCCTTATCATTCATGGGACATTTATTGATATGGTTGCAGCAAAATGTATTTGATATCTGTGTCACAGTCATCTGATTGATTAGTTCTATTCTTGGTTAATTATTGAGAGTATTGGAATCATGAGACAAACTAAAGAGTGTAGAGGGGAAGAATGATTGTGCAAAGCTGAGAAATGTAGACCCAAGGCCAAAACACTAGAGTAAGGCTTCCAAATACTCTGCTGAGTAAGAATCTACTGGCGAGTTGTCAAAATAGCAATCCAGTCCCATACCCAGCAGATTCTGGCTCAGGAAACTAAAGATTATGCCTTTTAAATAAGCACTTTGAAAAATTTTCACGTACTGCCAGATTTGGATATCACAGCAGGAATGCAGAACATTTTCCATCATTTTTATGGACTTCCTTTTATTCACAATGGGAATACAGTTTGGGTTTTCTCAGGATAATGGTTTTCTCCTCAGACATCTATTTCATTGAAAACACATCAACATGTTTGGAGACTAATATATATATTATATACAATGAAGACAAAACAGTACAAACTAACTAACAACCTTTTTAATCCTAAGCTAAAGGTGCCAGTTGTAAAATTCTTCAATATTTTCAGAGGTCAAAGAGCATTCTCTGTGCCCCTTTTCTCTTCCTAATTGTGTAAATAATTAGACTGCTCATTTTGTGGGATCATGGAAAAACAAGAGTACACCAGGGGAAAGATGTTGTGAAACATCTTTCAAGATCAATATTATGCTAACAGTTATGCATCAATTAGATGACAAAAATAGATTGAAAGAATCAGCTGATATTTTTTGCAGGAACAGCTATCACAGCTCTGATGAAATATCATGGCCTTTGAAGTCTGAAAGACTTAAATGCCAATATGTCTCTGGTACATGTCAGCAGTATAAACATCAGTAGGTTATTTACCATTTCTGAGCATCAGTGCGCTCATCTATAAAGTAGGAAGTCAATATTTGGAATAAAGATTTAGTGTATGTAAAGTGCCTTATATAATGCCTGGCACATTATAGATTCAATACTTAATTAGACTAATTGTATGAGATTTGCATATTATATATTTTTAAAGCAGTTAATTTATATTAAATGAGTACAAATAAAATCTCTGACATCTGTATCCTGTAGATATGTCCAATAGGTTTTAGCCCCAGAGTTCTCATGTGTGTACCACAGGCACATCTCAAGAGGGAACCATCAGGCTCAGAGCAGATCCGCCAATACCTGAACGTTTCAGTTCCGTTGGTGCTGATTAAGAGACAGCTCCAGAAAGCTACACTCTTCTGGAAAGAACCCCTATTCTACATATTATTCTCCAAACATGTTTCTATATCCACCAATACTCAAAGCTCTGACATCATCAAGACCAATATTACCATGGCAATTATCTCTCTTATGTTAGTGACCACTAAAAGAAGGTAAGGATTCCCTGATGACTCATCACCACTTCTCTAATCCGCATAAGGCTCTGCACATTCCTATTTTCGCCCTCATCTTCTCTCTCGCTCCCAATCCTGGACTGAAATTCTTCTCTTGAGTTTTCTGGAACTCATCACTAATCATGACTGAAACTCCCCTTACCTTTACCTCTTCTCCAAGTTATTCTGCTTCACTTCTGGCTTGAACTTAAAAATTGGTCTTCCCTGAAACCCTCCCTCTCCCGCAGCAGTGATACACAGGGGTTGCCTTATCCCCCCTATTGCTGCAGACCAGATGGACTGGTTTCCAGTGTGCCTCACTTTGCTAGTTCCTTTACATTGCCCCACCCTTTACACTCATAATCCACAGTTTTGGATCTCATATTAAAAGACTCTATCACTTATTCTTCTTGTTGAAATCATCTATCAACCCTCAGTCACTCCCACTCATTTCATGACAATTTGAGTTCTCGATTCAAAGCCATTCTCTCAAAATGCTACTACTATTTTAATTATTCATGATTGTGATGACCATGAAGAGAATCTTTTTAATTCTCCTTTTTTTTTTTTTTTTTTTTTAAATTTTTTAGCCTTCTACTCAATGATCTTGGCTTCTACCTACTACTATGGGCATATCCTAGACTTCACACCACTGTAATCTCTCCACAATATCAAAGATTGGAGCACCACTCTTTATCATTCCTAGCTCACACTCAGAAACACCCTAGATCCACATGCTTCCACTGACCAGGAGGATATATAATTTACAATTTGATTTTGCTGGAGATTTCAGTGTTCCTTATCTATATATCTGGGTTAATTTAATGGTCATGGTAATCACTCTCTTCTATATAATTTCATGTAATTTTGACTATTTTGCATTATTTTAATTGCATGTCAAAGCCACAATCTTGATAAAATTTAACTCTCAAATAACTGCACATTTCCCTCATGAAGCTAAATGTAACTGAGGAAAATCTCTCAACCATGCTGACTTTAAACATATGATTAGGAAGCCCAAATGGACCTTTTATTTTGCCAAGAAGTCGTTTACATCATTTTGCATTCTGAGTATTTTGTGCCTTCATCTTATTTTTTTTTTAATTCTAATACATCTCTTCCCCACCTTCAGCTGATGACCTATTTGACTGAAAAAAATAAATAAATAAATAAAGAAGAAACTTCAAAAGCTCCCTTGACCATACTTATCTATGTAAAGCCCCAGTATCACATGGTCTACCTTCACGAACTACCCAAGTTTAAGCTAAGGCCAATCTCCACTTGCATATGACATTGACTCTTCCCTTGTGTTTTTAAGGATATCACTATCCTCTTTTTAAAGAAATGTTTCCATCAGCATGTAAGCATGCCGTCAGTTTTTCATCTTCCAAAAATCTCTCTTTCGATCCCATTTTTTCCTAATATTGCCCTATTTCTGTGTTATTTTTACAGAGAAATAGTTTGTCTAATTATTGCTTTCAATCTCTCGCTTTCCATTCTCTCTTGAGCACACTCTTATCAGGTTTTTGCCCCCCAAATTTCCACTGAAACTACTTTCTCTAAGTCATAAATTACCTAAATGCTACATCTAATAGTCCTCATCTGACTTGAGCTATTAGCAGCAATTTTCAGAACTGAGAATTCCCTCTGTAAGCAAAACTTTGCAGGACACTACCCTTTGTAGTTTGCCTTCTAACTCACTGACTTACCTATTTACACCTCATTTACTCTAAATTCTTTATCTTTGTCTTCCAAATTGAAGCATGTCAGAAAATAACCTTATTGTGTGTGTTTATGACCTCATCTATTCTCATATCTTTAAATCCTATCCATATGTTGATAATTCCAAAATTTTTTCTCTAGCCAAGTTACTCATGAACTCTAGATTTATCCATTGACTTCTCACCATCTTCCTATATATCTCTAATAGGCATCTTACACTTAATATTTTCTAACCTGGTATCTTTGTCTTCCCTTCCCAAACCTCTCGTCTTATAATAATCCCCATTTCCAGGGATTATTGTCCAGGGAAGACAATAATCCCCATACATTGTAATTCTATCATTCCTGTTGCACACATGCATGCACATGCACACACACACAATATTAGAATTATTCTTCTCTATTTCTCACACTCATATTAGGCTCTAATTTCAAAATATGCCCAGAATCTGATGATTTCTTACCTCCTCCACAACTTTGAGGCTGGTCCTAAATTATTGCAATACCCTCATACTTGCATCTTGGCTTTTCTCCTGACCACTCACAGCCCCTCTTCCCCAACCTCACTCCCCTGTGTAAATCTTAACACATCAGTGAGGGTCATACCATGTCACAGCTTTGCTCAAATCCCCCATTGGCTTCACAGAGCAACTCAAAAATCAAAAGAACAGCTTTAAGACCTTATGAGTTATACATCCTCTACTGAGGATCTTTGTTCCTATTTTTCTTTCTGTCTGGAATGTTCTTTCCCTATAGCTGCATAGCTTACTCCTTCACCATATTCTGATACCCACACAAATGACACTTTCCCAGCGAGGTCTTATCTAACAATTTTTTAATATTACTCCCTTTGGCACTCAATTATTACTCTCTCATCATCATACTATAAATTTTACTCACATGTTTTGTTTACTGCCAGCCTTCCTTTGCCCCAACAACCATTAAGTTATGCTGCAGAGGAATCTCCAGACGAACAAAGATAGGTTTTTGTTTTCTTTGTTCACTGCTGTATACTCAGTTCCAAGAATAGTATCTCATACCTAGAAGATAATCAATAAATATTTTTTAAATAAATAAATGAAATATCTATTTTAAAAATGCATACCAACGAACTGATGTGAAAAACCAAGACTTAATCTGCAATAGTATTTTTAAATGGTAAGAAAGATGACTGTAATTGTATGTGAAGCAGTTATTCAATCATCAGTACATGTGATACAAATAGGAAGCAGTCAACATTTATTTTGTTTAAAGAGTCAAACTTGACCATGAAGCAAGCTACATGATTCTTCCTTTTTTTATGTTTTATCTACAGACGTCCACTTTTTGTTTCAATTGTTTTTCTGCTCAATTATTACTGCTTTGCAGATGCTCGCCCTGACCTGCCTAAAAATGTAACATTTGTAAATTTCTACCTTCTTGCCCTAACCCCTCCATCTCTTAAAATTACATGATTTTATGAAATATGTTTGTATATTGTCTTTTCTCTCGTAAATATGATCAACAAAAGATCAGGAACTTCATCTTTTTTTGATCAGTCATCAGATTCTAGTATAGAGCTTGGCATATTACCACAAAGAATAAATCAATATATGTAGGAAATAAATTATTATTATAATAACTTAATATCAAAATAAATTAAGATATTTAATGTATTATAGGAACTTAACCTTTGTTAATATTAATTTATTATAATAAATTTAGCTTTATTATGATAAAGTTCATTGTAACTTAATATTACAATAAATTATTATTATAGAAAATAAATACATTGAATAAATGAATCAACTATGCCTTCAAAAATCTCTCCATTATCAACTTCATGAATTCTGAACATGTCTGGCACAAAGAAAGATCTAGTATCTCTTCTTTTATCTTAGCTATTAATCCTCTATCCCAGTGGCCTTCAATGTGAGATATTCACTTAGAAATATGAGAAGGCTTTCAGAAGGATGGGAAAGCACAGATAAAGGTTTTTGAAAAACTCAATTTTGTTTATCTTTTCAAAGAACCAGGTTTTTGTTTCATTTATCTTTTGTATATTTTTTGTTTCAATTTCATTTAGTTCTGCTCTGATCTTTGTTATTTCTTTTCTTCCACTAGGCTTGAGTTTGGTTTGTCCTTGTTTCTCTAGTTCCTTGAGATGTGATGTTATATTGTCTATTCGTGCTCTTTCAGACTTTTTGATGTAGGCATTTAATGCTATGTGCTTTCCTGTTAACACCACTTTTGCTGTATTCCAGAGGTTTTGTTAGTTTGCATCACTATTATTATTCAGTTCAAAGAATTTTTAAATTTCCATCTTAATTTCATTGTTGACCCAAAGATTATTCAGGAGCAGATTATTTGATTTCCATGTATGTGCATGGCTTTGAGAGTTCATTCTGGAGATGATTTAGAATTGTATTCCACTGTGAACTGAGAGAGTACTTGATATAATTTTGATTTTTCTAAATTCATTGAGACTTTCTTTGTGTCCTATCATATTGTCTATTTTGGTGAATGTTCCATGTGCTGATGAATAAAACGTATATTCTGCAGTTGTTGGGTAGAATGTTCTCTAAATATCTGTTAAGTCTGTTTGTTCTAGGGTATAGTTTAAGTCCATTGTTTCTTTGTTGACTTTCTGTCTTGATGACCTGTCTAGTGCTGTCAGTGAAGTATTGAAGTTTCCCAATATTATTGTATTGCTATCCACCTCATTTCTTAGGTCTAGTAGTAATTCTTTTATAATTTTGGAAGTTCCAGTGTTAGGTGAATGCATACTTTTTTGATTGTAATATTTTCCTGTTGGTTTTATCATTATATAATGTCTCTCTTTGTCTTTTTTAACTGCAGCTGCTTTAAAGTCTATTTTGTCTGATATAAGAAGAAGTACCTCTGCTCACTTTTGGTGTCCATTTGCATGGAACATCTCTTTTCATCCTTTTACCTGAAGTTTATGTGAGTCTTTATACGTTAGGTGAGTCTCTTGAAGACAGCAGATGCTTGGTTGGTGAATTCTTATCCATCCTGCCATTCTGCATCTTTTTTTTTGTTTGTTTGTTTGTTTGTTTGTTTGTTTTTTTTTTTTTTTATTATACTTTAAGTTCTGGGGTACATGTGCATGACGTTTATATCATGTATAACTCCCCAATGCAATCCCTCCCCCCTCCCCCCTCCCCATGATAGGCCCCAGTGTGTGATGTTCCCCTTCCCGAGTCCAAGTGATCTCATTGTTCAGTTCCCACCTATGAGTGAGAACATGCGGTGTTTGGTTTTCTCTTCTTGTGATAGTTTGCTAAGAATGATGGTTTCCAGCTGCATCCATGTCCCTACAAAGGACGCAAACTCATCCTTTTTTATGGCTGCATAGTATTCCATGGTGTATATGTGCCACATTTTCTTAATCCAGTCTGTCACAGATGGACATTTGGGTTGATTCCAAGTCTTTGCTATTGTGAATAGTGCCGCAATAAACATACGTGTGCATGTGTCTTTGTAGTAGAGTAATTTATAATCCTTTGGGTATATACCCAGTAGTGGGATGGCTGGGTCATATGGTACATCTAGTTCTAGATCCTTGAGGAATCGCCATACTGTTTTCCATAATGGTTGAACTAGTTTACAATCCCACCAACAGTGTAAAAGTGTTCCTATTTCTCCACATCCTCTCCAACACCTGTTGTTTCCTGACTTCTTAATGATTGCCATTCTAACTGGTGTGAGATGGTATCTCATTGTGGTTTTGATTTGCATTTCTCTGATGGCCAGTGATGATGAGCATTTTTTCATGTGTCTGTTGGCTGTATGGATGTCTTCTTTTGAGAAATGTCTGTTCATATCCTTTCCCCACTTTTTGATGGGGTTGTTTGTTTTTTTCTTGTATATTTGTTTGAGTTCTTTGTAGATTCTGGATATTAGCCCTTTGTCAGATGAGTAGGTTGCAAAAATTTTCTCCCATTCTGTAGGTTGCCTGTTCACTCTGATGGTAGTTTCTTTTGCTGTGCAAAAGCTCTTTAGTTTAATTAGATCCCATGTGTCAATTTTTGCTTTTGCTGCCGTTGCTTTTGGTGTTTTAGACATGAAGTCCTTGCCCATGCCTATGTCCTGAATGGTATTACCTAGATTTTCTTCTAGGGTTTTTATGGTATTAGGTCTAACATTTAAGTCTCTAATCCATCTTGAATTAATTTTCGTATAAGGGGTAAGGAAAGGATCCAGTTTCAGCTTTCTACTTATGGCTAGCCAATTTTCCCAGCACCATTTATTAAATAGGGAATCCTTTCCCCATTTCTTGTTTTTGTCAGGTTTGTCAAAGATCAGATGGCTGTAGATGTGTGGTATTATTTCTGAGGACTCTGTTCTGTTCCATTGGTCTATATCTCTGTTGTGGTACCAGTACCATGCTGTTTTGGTTACTGTAGCCTTGTAGTATAGTTTGAAGTCAGGTAGCGTGATGCCTCCAGCTTTGTCCTTTTGACTTAGGATTGTCTTGGCAATGCGGGCTCTTTTTTGGTTCCATATGAACTTTAAAGCCGTTTTTTCCAATTCTGTGAAGAAACTCATTGGTAGCTTGATGGGGATGGCATTGAATCTATAAATCACCTTGGGCAGTATGGCCATTTTCACGATATTGATTCTTCCTATCCATGAGCATGGTATGTTCTTCCATTTGTTTGTGTCCTCTTTGATTTCACTGAGCAGTGGTTTGTAGTTCTCCTTGAAGAGGTCCTTTACATCCCTTGTAAGCTGGATTCCTAGGTATTTTATTCTCTTTGAAGCAATTGTGAATGGAAGTTCATTCCTGATTTGGCTCTCTGCTTGTCTGTTACTGGTGTATAAGAATGCTTGTGATTTTTGCACATTAATTTTGTATCCTGAGACTTTGCTGAAGTTGCTTATCAGCTTAAGGAGATTTTGGGCTGAGACAATGGGGTTTTCTAAATATACAATCATGTCATCTGCAAACAGGGACAATTTGACTTCTTCTTTTCCTAACTGGATACCCTTGATTTCTTTCTCTTGCCTGATTGCCCTAGCCAGAACTTCCAACACTATGTTGAATAGGAGTGGTGAGAGAGGGCATCCCTGTCTTGTGCCAGTTTTCAAAGGGAATTTTTCCAGTTTTTGCCCATTCAGTATGATATTAGCTGTGGGTTTGTCATAAATAGCTCTTATTATTTTGAGGTACGTTCCATCAATACCGAATTTATTGAGCGTTTTTAGCATAAAGGGCTGTTGAATTTTGTCAAAAGCCTTTTCTGCATCTATTGAGATAATCATGTGGTTCTTGTCTTTGGTTCTGTTTATATGCTGGATTACGTTTATTGATTTGCGAATGTTGAACCAGCCTTGCATCCCAGGGATGAAGCCCACTTGATCATGGTGGATAAGCTTTTTGATGTGCTGCTGAATCCGGTTTGCCAGTATTTTATTGAGAATTTTTGCATCGATGTTCATCAGGGATATTGGTCTAAAATTCTCTTTTTTTGTTGTGTCTCTGCCAGGCTTTGGTATCAGGATGATGTTGGCCTCATAAAAAGAGTTGGGGAGGATTCCCTCTTTTTCTATTGATTGAAATAGTTTCAGAAGGAATGGTACCAGCTCCTCCTTGTACCTCTGGTAGAATTCAGCTGTGAATCCATCTGGTCCTGGACTTTTTTTGGTGGGTAGGCTATTAATTGTTGCCTCAATTTCAGAGCCTGCTATTGGTCTATTCAGGGATTCAACTTCTTCCTGGTTTAGTCTTGGGAGAGTGTAAGTGTCCAGGAAATTATCCATTTCTTCTAGATTTTCTAGTTGATTTGCGTAGAGGCATTTATAGTATTCTCTGATGGTTGTTTGTATTTCTGTGGGGTCGGTGGTGATATCCCCTTTATCATTTTTTATTGCGACTATTTGATTCCTCTCTCTTTTCTTCTTTATTAGTCTTGCTAGCGGTCTGTCAATTTTGTTGATCTTTTCAAAAAACCAACTCCTGGATTCATTGATTTTTTGGAGGGTTTTTTGTGTCTCTATCTCCTTCAGTTCTGCTCTGATCTTAGTTATTTCTTGCCTTCTGCTAGCTTTTGAATGTGTTTGCTCTTGCCTCTCTAGTTCTTTTAATTGTGATGTTAGAGTGTCAATTTTAGATCTCTCCTGCTTTCTCTTGTGGGCATTTAGTGCTATAAATTTCCCTCTACACACTGCTTTAAATGTGTCCCAGAGATTCTGGTATGTTGTATCTTTGTTCTCATTGGTTTCAAAGAACATCTTTATTTCTGCTTTCATTTCGTTATGTACCCAGTAGTCATTCAGGAGCAGGTTGTTCAGTTTCCATGTAGTTGAGCGGTTTTGATTGAGTTTCTTAGTCCTGAGTTCTAGTTTGATTGCACTGTGGTCTGAGAGACAGTTTGTTATAATTTCTGTTCTTGTACATTTGCTGAGGAGTGCTTTACTTCCAATTATGTGGTCAATTTTGGAATAAGTGTGATGTGGTGCTGAGAAGAATGTATATTCTGTTGATTTGGGGTGGAGAGTTCTATAGATGTCTATTAGGTCCGCTTGGTGCAGAGATGAGTTCAATTCCTGGATATCCTTGTTAACTTTCTGTCTCGTTGATCTGTCTAATGTTGACAGTGGAGTGTTGAAGTCTCCCATTATTATTGTATGGGAGTCTAAGTCTCTTTGTAGGTCTCTAAGGACTTGCTTTATGAATCTGGGTGCTCCTGTATTGGGTGCATAGATATTTAGGAGAGTTAGCTCTTCCTGTTGAATTGATCCCTTTACCATTATGTAATGGCCTTCTTTGTCTCTTTTGATCTTTGATGGTTTAAAGTCTGTTTTATCAGAGACTAGGATTGCAACCCCTGCTTTTTTTTGTTCTCCATTTGCTTGGTAGATCTTCCTCCATCCCTTTATTTTGAGCCTATGTATGTCTCTGCATGTGAGATGGGTCTCCTGAATACAGCAGACTGATGGGTCTTGACTCTTGATCCAGTTTGCCAGTCTGTGTCTTTTAATTGGAGCATTTAGTCCATTGACATTTAAGGTTAATATTGTTATGTGTGAACTTGATCCTGCCATTATGATATTAACTGGTTATTTTGCTCGTTAGTTGATGCAATTTCTTCCTAGCCTCGATGTTCTTTACATTTTGGCATGTTTTTGCAATGGCTGGTACCGGTTGTTCCTTTCCATGTTTAGGGCTTCCTTCAGGGTCTCTTGTAAGGCAGGCCTGGTGGTGACAAAATCTCTAAGCATTTGCTTATCTGTAAAGGATTTTATTTCTCCTTCACTGATGAAGCTTAGTTTGGCTGGATATGAAATTCTGGGTTTAAAATTCTTTTCTTTAAGAACGTTGAATATTGGCCCCACTCTCTTCTGGCTTGTAGAGTTTCTGCCGAGAGGTCTGCTGTTATTCTGATGGGCTTCCCTTTGTGGGTAACCCGACCTTTCTCTCTGGCTGCCCTTAAGATTTTTTCCTTCATTTCAACTTTGGTGAATCTGGCAATTATGTGTCTTGGAGTTGCTCTTCTGGAGGAGTATCTTTGTGGCGTTCTCTGTATTTCCTGAATTTGAATGTTGGCCTGCCCTACTAGGTTGGGGAAGTTCTCCTGGATGATATCCTGAAGAGTGTTTTCCAACTTGGTTCCATTTTCCCCCTCATTTTCAGGCACCCCAATCAGACGTAGATTTGGTCTTTTTACATAATCCCATACTTCTTGCAGGCTTTGTTCATTTCTTTTTCTTCTTTTTTCTTTTGGTTTTCTCTTCTCGCTTCATTTCATTCATTTGATCCTCAATCGCTGATACTCTTTCTTCCAGTTGATCGAGTCGGTTACTGAAGCTTGTGCATTTGTCACGTATTTCTCGTGTCATGGTTTTCATCTCTGTCATTTCGTTTATGATCTTCTCTGCATTAATTAGTCTAGCTGTCAATTCTTCCACTTTTTTTTCAAGATTTTTAGTTTCTTTGCGCTGGGTACGTAATTCCTCCTTTAGCTCTGAGAGGTTTGATGGACTGAAGCCTTCTTCTCTCATCTCGTCAAAGTCATTCTCTGACCAGCTTTGATCCGTTGCTGGCGATGGGCTGCGCTCCTTTGCAGGGGGAGATGCGCTCTTATTTTTTGAATTTCCAGCTTTTCTGCCCTGCTTCTTCCCCATCTTTGTGGTTTTATCTGTTTCTGGTCTTTGATGATGGTGACGTACTGATGGGGTTTTGGTATAGGTGTCCTTCCTGTTTGATAGTTTTCCGTCTGACAGTCAGAAGGACTGTCTGTTGGTCTGTTGGAGATTGCTTGAGGTCCACTCCAGACCCTGTTTGCCTGGGTATCAGCAGCAGAGGTTGCCGAAGATAGAATATTGCTGAACAGCGAGTGTACCTGTCTGATTCTTTCTTTGGAAGTTTCCTCTCAGGGGTGACTCCACCCTGTGAGGTGTGGGGTGTCAGACTGCCCCTAGTGGGGGATGTCTCCCAGCTAGGCTACTCAGGGGTCAGGGACCCACCTGAGCAGGCAGTCTGTCCCTTCTCAGATCTCAACCTCCGCGTTAGGAGATCCACGGCTCTCCCCAAAGCTGTCAGACAGAGTCGTTCGCGTCTGCCACGGCCCCGCTCTTTCCCCTAATGGACTGCAGCTGTGCGCTGTCCGCAGAGGTAGAGTCTACAGAAACAGGCAGGCTTCCTTGAGCTGCTGTGAGCTCCACCCAGTTCGAGCTTCCCAGCGGCTTTGTTTACCTACTTAAGCCTCAGCAATGGCGGGCGCCCCTCCCCCAGCCTCGCTGCTGCCTTGCGGATAGATCGCCGCAGAGGGCTGTGTTAGCAGTGAGGGAGGCTCCGTGGGCGTGGGACCCTCCCGGCCAGGTATGGGGTATATTCTCCTGGTGTGCCTGTTTCCTTAAAGCGCAGTATTGGGGTGGGAGTTACCCGATTTTCCAGGTGTTGTGTGTCTCAGTTCCCCTCGCTAGGAAAAGGGATTTCCTTCCCCCTTGCGCTTCCAGGTGAGGCGATGCCTCGCCCTGCTTCAGCTCACGCTGGTCAGGCTGCAGCAGCTGACCAGCACCGATTGTCCGGCACTCCCTAGAGAGATGACCCCAGTACCTCAGTTGAAAATGCAGAAATCACCGGTCTTCTGTGTCGCTCGCGCTGGGAGTTGAAGACTGGAGCTGTTCCTATTCGGCCATCTTGCTCCGCCCCCTCCCATTCTGCATCTTTTAAGTAGAGCATTTGGGCCATTTACATTCAACATTAGTATTAAGATGTGAGGTACTATTCTATTCATCATGCTAGTTGCTGCTTGAATACCTTATTTTTTCTTTATTATGTATTGTTTTATAGACCCTGTGAGATTTATGCTTTACATAGGTCTATTTTGTTGTATTTTGAAGTTTTGTTTCAAGGTTTAAAACATCTTATTGGCATTTCTTGTAGAAATGGCTTGGTAGTAGCAGATTCTTTCAGCATTTGTTTGGATAAGACTTTAACTTTTTTTAACTTTTCTTTATTTATAGAGCTTAGTTTTGCTGGATACAAAATTCTAGGCTGACAATTATTTTGTTTAAAGAAGCTAAAGATAGAATCCCAATCCCTTCTAGCT
The DNA here is from genome assembly GCF_009764315.1 of Trachypithecus francoisi. Taxonomy (NCBI): domain Eukaryota; kingdom Metazoa; phylum Chordata; class Mammalia; order Primates; family Cercopithecidae; genus Trachypithecus; species Trachypithecus francoisi. The sequence continues at coordinate 110,322,220 of NW_022681456.1, forward strand.
TATAGGGTTGCTGCTGAGAAATCTGCCGTTAATCTGATAGGTCTTACATTATGGGTTACCTGATGCTTTTACCTCACAGTTCTTGAGATTCTTTCCTTCGTCTTCACTTTATGCAACCTGATGACTATGTGCCTAGGTGATGATGTTTTTGTGATAAATTTCCAAGGTTTTCTTTGAGCTTTTTATATTTGGATGTCTGGATCTCTATCAAGGCCAGGGAAGTTTTCCACAATTATTTCCTCAAATAAATTTTCAGCACATTTATATTTTCCTTCTTCCTCAGGAACACTTATTATTTTTAGGTTTGGTCATTTAACATAATCCCAAACTTCTTGAGGGCTGTTCATTTTTTAATCTTTTTTATTTGTCTTTATCAGATTGGGTTAATTCAAAAGTCTTATTTTCAAGCTCTAAATTTACTTCTTTTACTTGTTTAGTTCTATTTTTGAGACTTTCCACATATTTTGCATTTCTCTAAGTGTGTCTTTAATTTTCAGAAGTGGAGATTGTTTTTTATGTATGTTATCTATATCTCTAGAGAGTTTTTTAAGCTGATTTACATCTTTCTCTGGTGCCTCCTTGAGTAGCTTAATAATCAACCTTCTGAATTCTTTTTCTGGCAATTCACATTTGCTTGCTTTGGATGCTGGTGAGCTAGTATGATCTTTTGGGATGTTATAGAAACTTGTTTTTTATATTTAATGTGTTGTAAAAATTATTAGGCAGCTATAGATATCCAGTGTGTCAAGAGGATCTCAGAAGGCTTATAGTCGACAGAACAGGGAACACATTTTTAGAGGTCTAAGGCAGATGAACAAGATGATCCAAGCAGGTCACAGCTGGAATTTTGGGAGACACTTAATTAGCAGGAGTTGAGGACAGGAGAATGCTGTTGCTGCAAAGAAAATCTGAGGTATTGTGGTTGGTTTTTGTTATATCATGTGAGAATATATGACTTCAGAATTCTATGAGAAAGTTGAAATTTTCAGAAAACCTCTTTATCTTGTTTTCTACATTATTGATCATATATCAGAAAACTGAGCACCAATTAGGATTTCTATGACAGTAAACCAAAGCCACATTGGTGCTATCCAAGAGGACACATATTTTTTAGCCATTGAGTATAAAAAGTATTATTCTAGACTTGAGCCCAAGAGAACCAGAAAGAGTTGAGAAAAGTTTCTATCATACAAAATATTTTAGAGGACTCTATCATAAATTCCTGTCAAAATAGCATACATGCCATCTACAATCAGATATATAAAAATGAACAAACAGTGAGATACCATTTTGCAATAAATTATTGAATACTGAAAAAACCCTATGTCTGATAAATATGAATAAGCAGGGACAATCTGTACGGAAAAACTATTTTGGTAAAATCTTTTTGAAAAGAAACTTGAAAAGTGAACTTCAAAAAGCTTATACTCCTTGATTCAGTAATTTTGGTTCCAAGATGATATACTGTAGAAAACTACAGATGTATTCAAATAATTACATAAAAAGATGTTTACTACAGTATTGTCTATACTTTGATAAAAACTATTATGATAGACCCAATGCATTGAATGATTATAATGTTTCTGACATTGTGCGTGGTGATTGAGCCTGAGAAGGGGAAATAAAGGGGAGAAAAAAGAGGGGGAAAAGATAATAGAAAGGAAGTAATAGAGCATTGCCTACTCCCTCTGTTTCCCAAAAGCCTGATGATTTGGTACTTCAGGACTTGAAAAAAGCTAGTTTAAAAGTGAAAGAGCCTGGATGAGAAGGCTCACGTCTATAATCCCAGCACTTTGAGAGGCTGAGGTGTGCAGATCACGAGGTCAAGAGTTCGAGACCAGCCTGGCCAATATGGTGAAACCTCATCTCCACTAAAAATACAAAAACTATCTGTGTGTGGTGGCGACACCTGTAGTCCCAGCTACTCGGGAGGCTGAGGCAGAAGAATCGCTTGAACTTGAAAGTTGGAGGTTGCAGTAAGCCAAGATTATGCCACGGCACTCTAGCCTGGGTGACAGAGTGACACTCCATCTCAAAATAAAAAATAAAAAATAGAACAACCTGATAAATAATTTGATAATTTACATATTGATATATTTTCTACATCAAGTAAGAATAACTGGTACAATATGCTTTTAAAATTCCACAGGGACATATCTATGTTCAAAGACAATATAAACATTGCCCTTGACATCTGGTTTTCCAGAAATTAAACAGAAACATAAAGGAGTAAACAGAACTGAATTCATAGGCTGAATGCACAGGCTCTAAATCTATAAATGGGCAATGGTTTCTGGGATATCAATTTCCAAAGGGAAAATAATATATCTATACGGAATGAAGAGATTAATCCAGATTCATGATTTCAATCTAATTAATGAGATAGAACACCTTGTACTGTGTTGAGTCGTGTTCCTCAAAATATTCATATTCATTCAGAAGTTCACGATATTACCTTATTTGAAAACAGGGTCTTTGCCAATGGAATTAGTTAAGATATAAGTTAAAATGAGGTTATGCTGGATTATAGTATGACTTAATTCTTATCACCAATGTCTTTTCTATATAACAGAAATGATTGATAATAAAATAAAAATTTAAAAATAAAAAGCAGAATTTAATAAATAGACTATGTTCTATAGAGGTAACAAAAAATAAAACACTATGTTTTTGAAAAGGTAAAACATAATAACAATAAAAATAATCTAGAAAGACAAATACAGAGAGAGAGGAAGCACAAATAAACACTTTTAAGAATAAAAAGGCAAGGAGGGGCCAAGATCAGTGCAGAAGACAGGTGATCCCTGCATTTCCAACCTAGGCACCCAGCTCATCTGCAACTGCAACTGGTTGGGCAATGGATGCAACTCATGGAGAGCGAGCAGAAGCAGGGTGGGGTGTGGCTTCACTGGGAAGTGCAAAGAGCCGGGAACCTCTCTCTCCCAGCCAAGGAAGCGGTTAGGGACAGTGCTACCCACCCTGGATACTACACTTTTCCCACAGATTTTTGCACTCTGCACATCAAGACATTCCCTCATGAGCCTACACCACCAGGGCCCTGGGTTTCAAGCACAAAACTGGGTGGCCATTTGGACAGGCACTGAGCTGCGGGAGTTTTTGTACTCCAGCGGCACCTGGAACTCCAGTGAGACAGGAGAACCATCCAGTCTCCTGGAAAGAGAGCTGAAACCAAGGAGCCAAGTGGTCTCACACAGTGGGTTCCCCTCCCATGGAACCCAGCAAGCTAAGAACCACTAGCTTGAAATTCTCACTTCCAGCACAGCAGTCTGGAGATACCTGGGATGATAGAGCTTGGTTAGGGGTGGGGCGACCGTCATTACTGTGGGTTTAGTAGACAGTTTTCCCTGACAGTGCTAAGCAAACTGGGAAGTTTGGATTGGGCAGAATTTACCACAGCGTAGCAAAGCAGCTGTGGCCAGACTGCTTCTCTAGCTTCCTCCTCACAGGGCAGGGCATCTCTGCAAAAAACACAGCAGCTGCTGTCAGGTGCTTACAGATAAAATTAATCATTCCAGCCCGCCAGCTCTGATCCTGACAAGGGGAATTCTCCCAGCACAGGCACGAGCTCTGCTAACAGACAGACAGCCTCCTCAGCTGGGTCCCTGACGTCCGTGCCCCCTGAATGGGAGAGACCTACCAACAGGGATTGCCAGACACCTCATACAGGAGAGGTCTGGCTGGCATCAGGCCATTGCCCCTCTAGGATGAAGCTTCTGGAGGAAGCAGCAGGCAACAATCTTTGCCATTCTGCAGCCTCCACTGGTGATACCCAGGTGAACAGGGTCTGGAGTTTACGTCCAGCAAACTTCAGCAGACCTGTAGAAGAGGGGCCTGACTATTAGAAGAAAAACTAAAAAACAGAAAGCAATAACAACAACAACATCTACAAAAAAGACCTGCCCACAAAAACCCCATCCAAAGGTCAACAGACTCAAAGATCAAAGGCTTGCCCACAAAAACCCCATCCAAAGGTCAACGGCCTCAAAGATCAAAGGTAAATAAATCCATGAGGCTGAGGAAAAACCAGTGAAAAAACACTGAAAATTCCAAAAGCCAGACTGCTTCTTGTCCAAAGAATCGCAACACTGCTGCAGCAAGGACACAAATCTGGACGAAGAATGAGACTGATGAATTGACAGAAGTAGGCCACAGAAGGTGGATAATAAAAAAACTCCTCTGATCTAAAGGAGCATGTTATAATCCCATTCAAGAAAGCTAAGAACCTTAATAAGACGTTACACAAAATTCCAACTAGAATAACCAGTTTAGAGAGGAATGCAAATGACCTGATCTAGCTGAAAAGCACAGCAAGAGAGCTTCGTGAAGCATACGCAAGCATCAATAGCTGAATTGATCAAGCGGAAGAAAGGCTATCTGAGATTGAAGACTGCCTTGCAGAAATTAGACACACAGACAAGATTAAAGAAGAAAGAATGAAAAGGAATGAGCAAAGCCTCCAAGAAATACGAGACTATGTGAAAAGACCAAACCTATGATTAATTGGTGTACCTGAAAGTGATGGGGAGAATGGAACCAACATGGAAAACACACTTCAGGATATTATCCAGAAGAACTTCCCCAAGCAAGAAAGACAGGCCAACATTCAAATTCAGGAAAGACAGAGAACACCACTAAGATACTCCAGGAGAAGATCAACCCCAAGACATATTATCACAAGATTCTCCAAGGTCAAAATAAAGGAAAAAATGTTGAGGACGGCCAGAGAAAAAGGTCAGGTCACCTACAAAGGGAAGTCCATCAGACTAATAGTGAATGTCTCAGCAGAAACCCTAAGAAGAGAGTGGGGACCAATATTCAACATTCTCAAAGAAAAGAATTTTCTACCCAGAATTTCAAATAAAGCCAAACTAAGCTTCATAAGCAAAGAAGAAATAAGATCCTTTCCACACAAGCAAAATGCTAAGGAATTTTGTCACCACCTGGACTGCCTTGCAAGAGCTCCTGAAAGAAGCACTAAATATGGAAAAGAAACTGGTACCAGCCACTGGAAAAACAACCAAACATAAAGACTAATGACACCATGAATAAATCGCATCAACAAGTGTGCAAAATAACAGCTAGCATCATGATGACAGGAACAAATTAACACATAACAACATTAACCTTAAGTGTAAATGGGCTAAATGCCCCAATTAAAAGGCACAGACTGGCAAATTGGATAAAGAGTCAAGACCAATCAGTGTGGTGTATTCAGAAGGCCCATCTCACGTGCAAAGACACACGCAGGCTCAAAATAAAGGAATGGGAAAATATTTACCAAGCAAATAAAAAGCAAAAAAAAAGAAAAGAAGCAGGAGTTACAATCCTACTCTCTGAAAAAACAGACTTTAAACCAACAAAGATCAAAAAAGACAAATAAAGGCATTACAGGATGGTAAAGGGATCAATCACACAAGAAGAGCTAACTCTTCTAAATATATGTGCCCCCAATACAGGATCATCCAGATACACAAATCAAGTTCTTAGAAACCTACAGAGAGACAAACACCCAGTAATAGTGAGAGGCTTTAATACCCCACTGTCAATACTAGACAGCTTAAAAAAACAGAAATTTTTTTTTTTTTTTTGAGACGGAGTCTCGCTCTGTCGCCCAGGCTGGAGTGCAGTGGCTGGATCTCAGCTCACTGCAAGCTCCACCTCCCGGGTTCACGCCATTCTCCTGCCTCAGCCTCCCGAGTAGCTGGGACTACAGGTGCCCACCACCTCGCCCAGCTAGTTTGTTTGTATTTTTTAGTAGAGACGGGGTTTCACCGTGTTTGCCAGGATGGTCTCAATCTCCTGACCTCGTGATCCGCCTGTCTCGGCCTCCCAAAGTGCTGGGATTACAGGCTTGAGCCATCGCGCCCGGCCAACAAAACAGAAAATTAATATGAATATCAGGACTTGAACTCAGCTCTGGAGCAAGTGGATCTAACAGAGATCTACAGAACTCTCCAACCCAAATCAACAGAATATACATTCTTCTCAGAGCCATGTGGCACTTATTCTAAAGTCAGCCCCATTATTGGAAGTAAAACACAAATGAAAAAGAACTGAAATCATAACAAACAGTCTCTCAGAACACAAGGCAATCAAATTAGAACTCAGGAATAAGAAGTTCCCTCAAAACTGCACAACTACATGGAAATTGAACAACCTGCTTCTGAATGACTCCTGGGTAAATTACATAATTAAGGCAGAAATCAAAAAGCTCTTTGAAACCAGTGAGAACAAAGAGACAACAAATCAGAATCTCTGAGACATAGCTAAAGCAATGTTAAGAGGGAAATTTATAGCATTGAATGCCCACATCAGAAAGCTGGAAAGATCTCAAATCAACACTCTAACATCACAATTAAAAGAACTAGAGAAGTGAGAATGAGAGCAAACAAATTCAAAAGCTAGCAGAAGACAAGAAATAACTGAGATCACAGTAGAACTGAAGGAAATAGAGGCACAAAAAACCCTTCAAAAAATCATTGAATACAAGGGCCGGTTTTTCGAAAAAATTAACAAAATAGACCTCTAGCCAGTCTACTAAAGAAGAAAAGGGAGAGGAATCAAACGGGCACAATAAAAAATAATAAAGGGGATATCTCCACTGACCACACAGAAATACAAGCTACCATCAGAGAATACTATAAACACCTCTACCCAAATAAACTAGAAAATCTAGAAGAAATGGATGAATTCCTCAACACATACACTTTTTCAAGACTATATCAGGAAGAAATTGAATCTCTGAATAGACCAACAAGTTCTGAAATTGAGGCAGTAATTAATAGCCTACCAACCAAAAAAAGTCCAGGACCAGACAGATTCACAGCCAAATTCTACCAGAGGTACAAAGAGGAGCTGGATCCATTCCTTCTGAAACTATTCCAAACAATGGAAAAAGAAGGACTCCTCCCTAACTCATTTTACGAGGCCTTTACCATCCTGATGCCAAAACCTGACAGAGACACAAGAAAAAAAGAAAATGTCAGGCCAGTATCCCTGATGAACAGTGGATGCGAAAATCCCAATAAAATACTGGCAAACGGAATCCAGCAGCACATCAAAGGCTTATTAATTTCCTCCCTGGGATGCAAATCTGGTTCAACATATGCAAATCAATAAATGTATTCCATCACATAGACAACCAATGTCAAAAACCACATGGTTATCTCAATAGATGCAGAAAAGGCCTTTGATAACATTCAACATCCTTTCATGTTAAAAACTTTCAATAAACTAGGTATTGATGGGATATATCTCAAAATAATAAGAGCTATTTATGACAAACCCATAGCCAATATCATACTGATATTGCTCATGGATACACAGACTCAATATCATGAAAATTTCCATACTGCCCAAAATAGTTTATAGAATCAATGCTATTCCTATCAAACTACCCTTGACTTTCTCCATAAAATTAGAAAAAAACTACTTTACACTTTATATGCAAAGAAAAACAGCCCATATGGTTGAGACAATCTTAAACAAAACATGAACAAAGCTGGAGGCATCATGCTATTTGACTTCACACTGTACTGCAAGGCTACAATAACCACAACAGTATGGTACTGGTACGAAAACAGACACACAGACCAATGGAACAGAATAGAGACCTCAGAAATGACACCACACATTTACAACCATCTGATCTTCGACAAACCTGACAAAAAAAGCAAGCAATGGGGAGAATATTCCCTATTTGATAAATGGTGCTGGGAAAACTGGCTAGCTATATGCAGAAAACTGAAACTGGACCCCTTCCTTACACCTTATACAAAAACTGACTCAAAATGGATTAAAGACTTAAATGTAAAACCCAAAATCCTAGAAAAAAAAAAAAAAACTAGGCCATGCCATTCAGGACATAGGCATGGGCAAAGACTTGGTGACCAAAACATCAAAAGCAATTACAACAAAAGCCAAAGTCAACAAATGAGATCTAATTAAACTAAAATGCTTCTGTGCAGAAAAAAAACAATTACTATCATTAGAGTGTACAGGCAACCTACAGAATGGCTTGTCTACTTCCTTTTAGGGCCATGAGTTCACTTTGGCCCCAGACAGGTCTAGAGATATCAGCCAGAAGCAACTGTGATACAAAAGAATGTGTAGAACAGGTTTAAGGGGAAAAATTATGGGTTAAGTTTTAGGTCCATGAAGTTTGAAACTTTATCTCTGAGTGTCTTCCAAATAACCAAGATTCGAGATGAGGGTAGCCTTGAAACAAGAAGAGGAGCTGAAATCATTGGAAAAGAGGAATGTAACTTTGACGTAGGTATTGTGTTAAGGTCTAAGGACATGAAATGTGAAGCTGTTCTTTGTGGGGGGCAAGGAGGGAGCGAGAATAATGTTCTGGAAGCTAAAATGAGAAGCAAGGTCTTGCCCTTTAACCACAGAGTTGTAAGACAAAGTAAACACCCATTGTATGATAAAGTTTCGGAGGAAGCAGATTTCGCTGAGTGTGCAGTGGTGAACAGAATGCTCATTTATGAACTGGAAGCAGGGCGAAAAGGTGGAGCATAGGAGGTATATGGAGGTTAGACTTATGGCAATTATAAAATAATGAAAACTAACTTGCAATTCTGGAGCTTTTCAGGTGACTGACATAAATGGGAGCAAAGGACATAATGAGATTAATTCTTATGAATTCAAGGCAGACAGTATTGGTGAGATGGTGGATGTCAATATTAGGAAAAGTATGCCTGGACTACTTGGCAACCCCTTGCCATGGAGACAAACTGGAGAAGTAGTAACTCATTCAAGCACCTGTGGCCCTTTTTTGATCACTATTGATAGGTTTGAGGTGATTGGAGAAAGTTAAGTCTTTTCTCTGTGCACAATTCACTCACTTAAATTCCTCCCTCAATGCAGCAACGTAGGCCCAGAGGGACATGATTGTGGAGTTAGTACCGTGGGCTCACTCTTATTGCCTCATGGGGGAGATGGTATTTTACTGTGAAAGCATAGGTTTCTCCTTTGACACTTCTTGGTGGGGGAAAGCAGGTCAGAGAAAGTGGGTGTTGGAGCACTTTTGGATCCCTTATGATCTCTGTCAGTGGCATCCATGAGGTCTGGGAGTTCAGTTCTTATTCTGAGCACTGGTACTACCCTCATGAGGGAGGAGATAATAACAGCAGACAAACGCAGAGGAAAGAAACAAAACAGTTGGTGAGAAGTTGAGGGTCAGTTTTTTTCTTATTTAATATCGTGAGGAGTCTCAAGTTAATGAAATTAAAAATTGTGATTTAACATATTATTTACATTTCCAAATGCAATCAATATTTACAGGAATTTTGAAAACTACTTCAAAAAAATGAAAATTGGGAAAAATATAAATAGAAGGAGAGGAATAACAATGTCTAATACTTTATGGCATGTTGTTAAAAGATGTTTTAAACTTGATAAATTAAGATTTAATGGTATACATATATGATTTATGGAGTTCACTACCAGTGGACCTAAAAACAAAACTGCTTAAAAGTGTTTGTCTCTGGGGCATTGGACTAGTCATAAGGAGGATCACAGGACAATACATTTGTATTTCATTTCAATTCCTTTTGTGTCATTTGATTTTTTTTTTTCTAGTACAGAAAAAAAATAATTAAAAAATAACACCTTGGCCAGATATGGTGGCTCATGTGTGTAATCTCAGCACTTTGGGAGGCCAAGGTGGGAGAATTGCTTGAGCCCAGTTGAGTCCAGGAGTTCAAGACTATCCTGGGCAACATAATGAGGCCTTGTAGTTTCAGCTACTTGGAAGACTGAGGTGAGAGGATTGCTTGAGCCTAGGAGACTGAAACAGCAGTGAGTCGTGATTGTGCCTCTGCACTCCAGCTTGGGCTAAAGAGCAATACCGTGTCTCTAATAATAATAATAATAATAACAATGTTTATAAAGAACCTCATATCAGTAAAAATAATAATAATAATTGAAATGATGCATTTTATCAAAGGGGAAGAAACTGAGTCCCCAAATTATGTTATTGAAGATCCCCAATAGATGTTTAGGGAACAATTGATTTCTCATTTCATTTCATTTCATTTCTTTATTGTAGAGGAGAGGCGTGTTGGTGTGGGTATGGGAGGCAGGTGGTAACTTACTAAGTTGTAAGGTATAAAATTCAAGTTGATATCTTCTTTTTAGGATGAATAAATAAATATACACAGAAAAGAATTACAGAACAACAAGTAAAAGTATTAGTTAATTTCAAATCCTGTGGAAATGTGATAAGTCGCTAACTAATCAGAGTTTTTTGCTATGCTTTTAATGCAGGTCTTGGTGAGATATGATGACTGCAGATTGATGAAGAGGAGTAACCAAATCCAGTCCTTACTGATGTAATTAATAATAGAGGCAAATATAAGACTGTCTCCTTTGCTACTGGCTACAATTCAGTGGTTACCCCTCAGGCCAATGAGATATTGGCAGAGGCTGCGAATTAGGAAGGAATTTCCTTCCAAAATAAAACAACAAAGCTTTCTGAGAAGACATTTTTCTTCTTCTCTTCTCAACTGGGGATACTAGCCATGGGGAGCAGTAGTCACCTTGCAGTCATGAGGGAACAAGCCTAGGGAAGAAAGACAGCACAGGAAGGGTAGTGGAGCTGGGGGGCTGCTGGAGGGTCATTACCCAAGGCAGAACTGAATGTCTGCATCGACAGGGGTAGGGGTAGGTGTTGTGGAATTTTATGCTTCTAGGTCTTTGTTTTTCCTTTTTCTTTTAGAGACAAGTTCTCTCTCCAGCACCGAGGCTAGAGTGCAGTGGTATGATCGTAGTTTATTGTAGCCTTGAACTCCTGTGCTCATAAGATTATAAAATTTAAGAGAAGGCCTTTATAAGACAATAATTCAAAATTACAAATAAAAATGAGCATATGAAGCAAATATTTACTTAGAATGAGAAAAAAGTTACAACGAATTCCATGTGATATGCTTCGGGATATAATCATGACTTTAAAGAAAGCAAACGAACCCTACGACAACCGTTATATTAAAATGGGGAATATTAAAAGCTTTCCTGTTGATGTCATGAGTGAGAAGATAATGCCTGCTATCACCATTTCCATTAAACATTATCCTGGATGTTCTAGTCAGAGAAATGGCAAGAAAAAGAATTTAAATTTAAGAACAAGAAAAGAAAAAAAATGTCAGTGACATGTGGTATAGGTAGATAATTTAAAGGTTACTACATATAAACTCTCAAAATTAATGCTAATTTTTACAAGTTATCTGGATAGAATAAAATATACACAATCAAATGTAGTGATTTATACATTAGTCGTGTTAGGAAATAATATTAGTAAAGTATACTACTTAGTGCCATTTTAAAAAAATTGAAACCCGAGGAATAGATTTCATAATGGGTGCCCCAGACCATTACTCCCAAACTACAAAACATTATTTAAAGACATTAAAACCTATATCATATTCATTAGTTGAAAAACAATATTGTAAGACTGTTGGCTCTCCAAAGATACATCTGTAGTTTCAGTGAAATCTCAAACAAAATCCCAGTACTCGTTGAAATGTGGAAATTAACGAGATAATGTTAACCTTTCTTTTAAAATGTAAAAGGCCAAGAATAACGAGAGCAATCTTGAGGAAGAATGAAGGTGGAGGAAGCCAGCTTCGGATATTAATTCCTATAAAGCCAAAGTAACTGAGTCAATGTGGGACTGACAACCCATCTCCTATCTTTTCCCCTGCAGATCTCTTCTTCACCTCAGTTGGGATTCCACACTAGGAACTGAACTACTCTCCTATCTAGCCACTAGTCTAACCTTACTCAGGTTCTAACACTTCATATCAGACCTCTCTCCTGTTCACCCTCCACCACAGTGATATCTTCCTCACCCTATTCAGGTATTGACACCCATGCCAGGATACCCCATGTATAGATATTCTCCTTGCTCTCTGTGATGTATGTCTCCACTTGACTGAGACAAGGTATCTAGATTTTTGGTCAAACATCATTCTAGATGTTTCTGTGAATGTGTATTTAAAAGATATTAACATTTAAATCAATAGACTTTGAGTAAAACATATTACCTTTCCTGTTAAAAGTCTTAATAGAAAAAGATTAACCTTTCCCAAAGAAATCCTGCCAGCACACTACCTCTGGACTTGAATTACAGCATCAATTCCTTTCTGGGTCTCTAGTTTGCAGGGTTACTCTCTCTCTCTCTCTGTCTGTCTGTATATACATATATACACATCCACCCACACACACACGCGCGTGCGCATGCACACATACACACATATATATATAGCCACTAGTCTAGCCACTAGTCTAACCTTATATATGTGTGTGTGTGTGTGTGTGTGTGTGTGTGTGTGTGTGTGTATATGTGTGTGTCTCTGTCTGGGTCTGTGTGTGTACAGCTGACCCTTGCACAACACAGGTTTCAACTTCACAGGTCCACTTATACATGGATTTCCTTCAATAAAAGTTACACCAAGTGTGTCTGCTTCTCCTAAGCCCTCCTCCACCTCCTTCACTTCTTCTGCCTCTGCCACTCCTGAGACAGCAAGACCGACCTGTCCTCTTCCTCTTTTTTTCAGCCTACTCAATGTGAAGAAACAGAAATGAAGATCTTTATGATGATCCACTTCCACTTAATGAATAGTAAATATATTTTCTCTTCCCAATGATTTTCTTAATAGCATTTTCTTTTGTCTAACTTTGTGGAATGAATACAGTATGTAATACATACAACATACAAAATGCATGTTAATCAAATGTTAATGGTACTGATTCCAGTCAACAGCAGGCAATTAGTACATAAGTTGTGGCGAATCAAAAATTAAATGTGGATTTTCGACTGTGAGGTTGGCATTTGTAACACTCATGTAGTTCAAGGGACAACTACAAGTATACACAGATACAAACACACATACACACATGCATATGTATTAAGACATACATAGAAATGTTCTTTTTCTCTGGAGAAGCCTAATATGCTTTTAGTTAGTTCAGTGGGTTCTGACACACCACTGAACCATCACTCTCCTTGGACACTCTTCTAACACTGCTTGGGCCCTTGGGTTCTTACACCACACTCAGGTGCTTATAGTTTCTCTTAGAGAGCCACCCCCTTTCTTACCTGATATACAGTCCCACTTGCTAGGTCCCACCTAATGGGTCAAGTTCAAATTATTCAGAAAGAAAAATGGACAAGAGGAAAAAAGAAAAAGAAAGGAAGGGAATGGAATGGACAAGAAGAAAAAAACAGAGCATTTAATAAATTTTGAAAGTGAATATTATAATGGACGGCCCATGCCCGGAGAATAGAAACATATGTTTACTTATGTGTCACCCTTAGTTCAATTATGCCCTAGGACTGGCTTAATAAATGCCATTACACAATATCATGGCTTTAAAACTTAAATTGATTACATGTTTTCTCCCACTCTAGGATGAATAGAAAGAAAGGCTTTGTTTTTACTAACGGTGTATCTAAAATGTTTTTCAGTTTGTTCATACGGGCACAGGAAATTTTGGAAATAATATTTAAATGTATGATCGTTATCTAGTTTTAAAAGATATCACTCAAGTAATTTTTAGATCCAACAAATAACTGTCTGAGTAGATTATTTTTATGTTTATGAACAATGTAGCTATGTTCCTTTTATTTTTTCATGACTCATACAGGACAGAAATTACAGAAATGATCCAAGTGGTGAGGCAGCTGTTATTTCATATCCCAAATAAAGAGCTCAGAGCTTTGTTAAAAACAATTGTTAATAAAGTAAAGCTTCATGGTGATAAAAGCAAAGTGAAAAACCTTTGCTTTTTTCTTATGGTTGGTCCTAAGAAAAATTTAAGCAAATTGTATGAAAAACAAAATCAAATTAAAGACCATCACAGGACTCTTCTAGTCCTCAGATGTTTATCATTACTGTTGAGGTCAATTATTGAATAAAATACTACTTTAACCTATCTTGATAACATGAAAAGTTTGAGAAATTCAAGATACCCTTCAACAACATCATTTTTGATGACTAAATGACTGCAATAAAAGTTGAAAGAGATACATTCTTTCTGTTAGTAAAGATACACTGTGCTACTTTTTTGGAATAGCTAGTGTGGCGGAAGGGTGTATAGGTCTTTAATATGAGTTTAAAATCTTATTGTTTGATAATTCTGCTTGTTTTCTTAAGGCCTATGAGAAAAGTCACTTGCAGACCTAGTATAGTATATACCTAATAACATCTAACAAGTTTGCCACACTGGACATGTTCTTGCAATTATTCAAAATATCAGATACATTTACAAAATTACACTTTTTCTTCCACCTTCTATATTAATGGCATCATTTTATTTTTTCTTTTTCAGTTGTTTAGAGACTTTATATTAATGAAAAGATTGGATTAAGAGTATGGGAGATATTGGGAGGGGAACATCACTAAAACTCTGAAGGGAGAGGTGTGAAGGATTGATGTTTTGGTAAAATAATCCAGGGTTACTTAAACTCTGATATATCCTGTTTGTTAGAGAATCTATTAAGATTATATGAATTATTAGAGAATCTATTAAGAAAAATCAGGTGAGGGAAAAGGAGAGAGATACTCTCATATAATTCAAATTGGTTTTGAAAATTTATGAAGGCAATTGAAACACATTTCCCTTTACACTAAAGGAATAAAAATGAGACTTTCACATTCCATCAGAGATGCAGGAAGCAGGAGTGTCTCACCCACATCTTTATGATAGAAAAAACAATGAATACACACATTTTCCAAAAGGCAATGGCTTAGAAAATATGCTATATTTTAAATTCTTCCTAAAAACATAATTACAGTCATCCCTTAATGTCCATGGGTTATTGCTTCTAGGATGCTCTGTAGATACCAAGATTTGTGGATGTTCAAGTCCCTTAAGTAAAAAGGTGTAATATTGCATATAACCTATCCATACCCTCTTGTGTACTTTATATCATATCTAGATAATGTCTAATACCTAATACAACATAAATACTATGTAAACAGTTGTTATTCTGTGTTGCTTTTATTTGTATCATTTTTACAATTGTATTGCTACTTTTTCATTTTTATCTTTTTTGAATATATCTTGCATCCACGGTTGGTTGAATCCATGGATGCGGCACACATCCTTCTGTGCATTCAGAAGGTCATCTGTACATGAAGATATATTCCAGAAGGACTAAAGATGAGATTTGAAGTCATAAGATTCAAGAAACAGAGGTAAGCAAAGAAACCAAACTGATAATGATGTTCAAATAATTGCTGTTAGACAGCTGCAAAGTTTAACAAAATATGAAGGATCAATTTCTTAACAAAAGGAGACATTCAGTGAATTAAACTTTAAAACTAATAACATTCTAATTCTAAAATCCTTGATGATTTCATTAAGCCTGAGAGGTGAAAGAGTGAAGGACATGTAGAGTGTAATATCTTGGGATCACAAATATTTTGAATTGATTTAAAGAGATGTCTTCCTTTGACAATTACTTTTTAAATATTATTTAGTTAAGCATATTGCAAATACAGTTAAGTTGGAAACAACAATTGTATAAAATATTTGTAGTTTATATAATAGACGATTTGGAGGTCCTTCTAAATAATTAGAAAGTAAAAAGAAGAGGGAAAAGTAGCAGAGACTATGATCTAGCAATACATTGAAAAATTTCAATTGTTGCAGAAATACAAATTAAAGTGAAGGCAACAAAGCAATATCTTCAATGTTCCCCCAAAAAAGACTTTAACCCCTCATTTGTGTACCCCATTAAACAGTAGAATCTAGTACAGGTTGCTCCTACACAGTCCCTCCCTCCTAAAACCGTAGGAATTATAGTCCTCCCTCAGTCTTTCTTCACACTGGGGCACCTTGAGACAAGAGAGGTAAAGCTTCACAAGGCATTAATTTGCAAACAATGAGTTTGTGTAAGATTAGAGTTTTTCAACATCATCACTATAGACATTTTGGGAAGGATTGTTCTTTGTTGGTAAGTCTGTCCTGTGCATTGCACAATGTTTAGCAGCATCCCTGGCCTCTATCCCTAGGTACCAGTAGCATCCTCCCTTTCTCAGCTTATTTATGGCAACTAAAAATGTCTTCAGATATTGCCAAATTGCTCATGAGGGACAAATTTACACCTGGCTGAGAGCCAAGTGTTAAAAACAGTTTTTTGTTTTTTGTTTTTTTTTTTAGCATATGCAGATATAGTTATTAAAATAGAAAAAAAAAAAAAAGCTACCTATTTCGAAGCTTCCATCAATTAAACCAGCAAGAGAAGAGGATATTTCAAATCTCCTTTCTATTTGAGTGTTGGATATTTTCATAAAAATTCCACTTAGTGCTTTAGCAACATAGCTGAATGACAGGACTGTCGAGAAGAACTAAAAAATAGCAGAAAGAAAAGAGAAAATTGATTAATCAAAGAACTACACAATGTTTATAAGTACATGGAATTAAAATAGCTTTTTTCTTTACTTAAAAACATTTTTATCACAAAAAGCATACTCATCTTTTTTCCTATACAAATTGGAACTTGTCAGCCCTATAACTTTTTTTAGTGATTTTTTTTTTTTTTCAAGAGTTTCTGGGAATATAGGTGGTTTGGGTTACATGGAGAGGTTCTTTAGTGGTGATTTATAAGATTTTAGTGCACCTGTCACCCAAGCAATGTATACTGTACAGCACATGTACACCCTCACTCCGCTTACAACCATTCCCTGGAGATCCCAGAGTCCATTATACCACTGTTATGCCATTGCATCCTCATAGTTTAGCTCTTTCTTATAAGTGAGAATGTACAATATTTAATTTCCCATTCCTGAGTTACTTCACTTAGAATAATGGTCTCCAGTTCCATCCAAGTTGCTGCCAAAGACATTATTTCATTCCTTTTGATGACTGAGTAGTATTCCAAGATGTATATAAGCCACATTTTCTTTACTTGTTTTTATTATTTATTATTTATTTTTTAATTTTACTTTAAGTTCCAGGATACATGTGCAGAAAATACAGGTTTGTTACATAGGTATACGTGTTCCATGGTGGTTTGCTGCAACTTTTGACCCATCCTCTCAGTTCTCTCCCCTCGTCCCCCAACTCCCAACAGGCCCTGGTGTGTGTTGTTCCCCTCCCTGTGTCCATGTGTTCTCACTGTCAGCTCCCACTTACAAGTGAGAACATGCAGTGTTTGGTTTTCTGTTCCTGTGTCAGTTTGCTAAGGATTATGGCCTCCTGCTTCATCCATGTCCCTGCAAAGGACATGATCTCATTCCTTTTTATGGCTGTGTAGTATTCCATGGTGTATACGTACCACATTTTCTTTATCCAGTCTGACAATGATGGGCATTTGGGTCGATTCCATGACTTTGCTATTGTAAACAGTGTTGTAATAAACATACCTATGCATGTGTCTTTACAGTAGAATGATTTATAATCCTTTGGGTATATACTCAGTAACGGGATTGCTGGGTCAAATGATATTTCTGGTTCTAGATCCTTGAGGAATTGTCATACTCTCTCCCACAATGATTGAAATAATTTACTTTCCCATCAACATTGTAAAAGCATTCCTATTTCTCCACAGCCTCACAAGCATCTCTTGTTTCTTGACTTTTTAATAATCGCCATTCTGACTGGTGTGAGATGGTACCTCATTGTGGTTTTGATGTGCATTTCTCTAATGATCAGTGATGTTGAGCTTTTTTGTTTGTTTGTTGGCCACATAAATGTTTTCTTTTGAGAAGTGTCTATTCATATTCTTTGCTCACATTTTGATGGGTTTTAAATTTTTTTCTTGTGCATTTTTGCAATCTACCCATCTGACAAAGGTCTAATATCCTGTAACAGTATTATCACTACACTAGTAAAGCATGATTTTCTAACTTGGTTACAACATTCGATTGTTAGAGGAATATAATCAGGGTTGTTATTTCTAAATTAATATCATAAAGTGATTTATAGGAAGCCAGACACTGTTCTCAGATGGCCACGATGGTGAGCTATTCTTTATTTCCATGTGAATAGCATAGGCTAATCGGGAGGGTGGGCGGTAGTACATTCGCAAAGGTAGCACTTCCAGGAGCCAGCTAAAATATTGAACTTTGTGGAAGCAAAGAGGAATTTTATGACCAACAGAAGTGACTGTATCAATGTGAGATGTAGTAGGGATGTTTTAATTTCCAATTTTCTTCTAACAAAATTTATTGATTCATCCTTTCTCTTAAAGCTCACATCTACATCCTTAAGCTATTCCTTTAGCCCTACTATTAAAATATTACCCGCCTCTGAACGGCAGGTTTGTGTTCCCCCCCAAATTTTTATGTTGACACACAAATTTCCAGTGTGATGATAACTGGAGATGGGGCCTTTTAGAGGTACTCGGTCACAAGAGTAGAGCACCCTAATAACAAGAGAAATGAGAGATTCTCGCCCTCTCTCTATGCCATATGAGGACACAGTGAGAAGATAGCCATCTCAAAAGCAGAAAGAGGCCCTCATCAGAGCTCAATTATGCTGGCACCCTGATCTCAGACTTCCCAGCCTTCAGAAATGTGAGAAATAAAGTTCTGTTCTTCAGTTACCAATTTTGTTATTCTGTCATTCTAAACTAAGAGACCCCTTCTTATTACCTTCTATATTCCCAGTGGTTTGCACCCCCACGTCTGGCCTTAATAACTGCAGTAGCCTCTTGATACATCTTTCTAGTTCTGCACAAGTCTGCCTAATGGAATCTTCTCAAAACAGTAGCTAGAGAAATCCTTTCAAAATAATTTAAAAAGAAATAGATCATGCTACCACTCAGTGTCTTCCCATGTGCTTCTTAGCAATATCAAGTCTTTCCAATGGCCTACAAGGCCGTGAATAATCTATTTTCTCATCTGAGCGAGTCACGTCTGACAGCTTGCACATACAGAAGTACATACAGTCTTTGTGTCAGAGAATAGTAATGAAAATTGTTCAATTGTAATCATTTCAGAGACTATTATGGGCACCTCTTTTCACACAAAATAGAAAACCAAAACCAAAACCAAAACCAAAAACAAAACCTTATGGATTCCTGGATATATACAACCTCCCAACAGTAAACCAGAAATAAATTGAAATCCTTTTTTTTTGTTGTTGTTGAGACAGAGTTTTGCCCTGTTGCCCAGGCTGGAGTGCAGTGGCACGATCTGGCTCACCGCAAGCTCCGCCTCCTGGGTTCAAGCAACTCTCCTGTCTCAGCCTCCTGAGTAGCTAGGACTACAGAAGTGCGCTACCACGCCTGTCTAGTTTTTGTATTTTTAGTAGAGACAGGGTTTCACCATATTGGTCAGGCTGGTCTCAAACTTCTGACCTCATGATCTGCCTGCCTCGGCCTCCCAAAGTGCTGGGATTACAGGCATGAGCCACCGCGCCTGGCCCTGAAATATTAAATAGGATTGATAGACAACTAGCTAGATTAATAAAAAAAATAATAAGAGGGAAGATCCAAATAAACACAATAGGAAATGACAAATGACACCAACCCCAGAGAAAAACAAAAAAGCCTCAGAGACTATTATTATGAGCACCTCTTTTCATACAAACTAGAAAACCAATAACAACAACAACAACAAAAAAGGATGGATTCCTGGAAATACACAACCTCCCAACATTAAACCAGGAGAAATCCTAAATAGACCAATAACATGGCAAATATTAAATTATTAATAAAAAATCCTATAATCTAACATAAAAACTGGACCAGAGAGATTCACAGTCAATTTCTATCAATCAGATATATAAAAAAGAGCAGGTACCAATCACCAGAGAGATTCACAGTCAATTTCTATCAATCAGATGTATAAAAAAGAGCAGGTACCAATCCTATTGAAATTATTCCAAAACATTGAGGAAGAGGGACTTCTTCCTAACCCATGCCATGACAAAATGGATGTTTGTTAGGTTATGGAGGAAAGGGAACACTTGTACATGGCTGTTGAGTATGTAAATTAGTTCTTCCACTGTAGAATACGATTTAGAGATTTCTCAAAAACTTAAAACAGAGCTAGCATTTGACCCAGCAATCCCATGATTGGGTATATACCCAGAGAAATGTGAATTATTCTACTCAAATGATATATGTATTTGTATGTTCACTGTAGCAATATTCACAATAGCAAATATATAGGACCTAGATGTCCATCAAGGGTGGACTGGATAAAGAAAATATGACACATACATACTATGAAATACTATGTAACCATAATAAATAAAACAATGTTATTTGCAGCAACATGGATTGAACTGGAGGTCATTATCCTAAGTAAAATAATGTAGCAACAGAAAAACAAATGCTGCATGCCTTCACTTACAAGTGTTGCTAAACATTAAGTACACATGGATGCAAAGAGGGAAATAATAGTCACCAGGACCTACTTGAGGCTGGAGGTTGGGAGAAGAGTGAGGGTTGAAAGCTACCACCTATGGAGTACTGTGCTAACTACCTGGGTAATGAAATCATTTGTATATCAAACCCCAGGAACATGCAATTTACCCGTGAAAGTAAGCTGTGCGTGTCCATACGAAGCTAGTATAAATGTTAAAAACAAACAAAACCTTAAAAAAAAAAAAAGGAAAAATGTGGGAGGGAGTGATTTCAGCCAAATGACAGAAGAGGAAGCCTAGGACCCTCATTCTCCCGTAAGACAGGTTTAACAACAAATAAACTAAATGCCTTTGTGGGAACTCCAGATACCAATTACAAGGTTTCTGCACCAATAAGTTAGCATAAATACAACATGGAAAGAAACATCATGATTCTCATTATTCTGTCTCACCAGAGACCCTCCCACCCCACACTGTGTCATGCAGTGGGGAGGAAGCATCTAAATTCCCTATGTCCAATGTTTTTACCTTTAGGGTGACTGCCAAAAGTCTAGCCTCTGTCTTACCTATATTCAAGTACTGATAGAAATGAAGGCACAGGTTGGGTATCTCTCTGAACAAAGACAATAAATGTGCATCAGAATCTGCACTACCACAGAAAGACTAGGTGCAACGCCAGTACCATAATTTACTGTAATGCTAGAGAGGTCACAGTATCACAGACATGAGAGAGGGTTTTTGTTTGTTTGTTTGTTTTTTGTTTTGCTTTGGGGTTTTTTTGTTTTTTTTTTTTGAGATGGAGTCTCGCTTTGTCACCCAGGCTGGAGTGCAGTGGCTTGATCTCAGCTCACTGCAAGCTCTGCCCCCCAGGTTCATACCATTCTCCTGCCTCAGCCTCCCAAGTAGCCAAGTAGCTGGGACTATAGGCATCTGTCACCATGCCTGGTTAATTTTTTTTTTTTTTTAGAAGAGGCGGGGTTTCACCATATTGACCAGGCTGGTCTCGAACTCCTGACCTCAGGAGATCTGCCCACCTCGGCTTCCTGAAGTGCTGGGATTACAGGCTTGAGCCACTTCGCCTGGCCACAGAGAGGGCCTGAGTAGAAACCAGCAAACCTTTTCAAATAGAAGATTACACATGAGCCAAAGCACACAGAGAGGAATGCATAACCAGAAAAGCCTGAGAGGGGTCCAGAGTCTCTCTAGCCATGTAGAATGCAAAAAGTTCTCCCTCTGGAAAACTGGACTACAAAGTCTGAAAAGTTGTTGGATTTATCAAATGCAGACTTTTTTTCAAGAAAAAATAATAAGGCATATAAAAAAAGAGACACCGCCCCCCCCACCCGCCCAACAAATTCAAAGGAGTAAATTAAATCTTCAGATTAGCCACAGCTGGTTTTTAAACATGGATACCTCCCACACTGGACTGAAGCCTGAACTATTTAACCAAGTAACTAAAATACTTAGAAAAAATAAACAAAAACATGCACACCAGAGTGGAATGAGATAAGCTTCAAGAGACCTCTGTCATTCCAACTCTATAGGAGACTGTGAACTTGCTTACACGGTGAGCACATTGCTACTACAACTAGCATCGGAGAAAGCCATCATACAAAGACTCTCTATAACCAAGGAATTCATACAGAATCTTTACCCATTAAAGTACAAAGAGCCAAATTAAGCTACAATAAACTACAAACATTAAAGTCACATACTTGAGGGGGAAAAGAAATTTTAAAAAACCAGTCAAATGAAAAATAAATAAGAATATTTAGGCCAGGCATAGTGGCTCACACTTGTAGTCCCAGCACTTTGGGAGGCCAAGGCATGTGGATCATGAGGTCGGAGATCGAAAACATCTCCTGGTGAAGCCCCACCTCTGCTGAAAATACAAAAATGTGCTGGGTGTGGTGACGAGCACCTGTAATCCCAGCTACTCTGGAGGCCGAGATAGGAGAATCACTTGAACCCAGGAGGTGGAGGTTGCAGTGATCCAACATTGTGCCACTGCACTCTAGCCTGGCGACACAGCAAAACTCCAAAAAAAAAAAAAAAAAAAAAAAGAATAATTAGAAGAAATACTCTACCCAAATGAGAAAAAAAACAAACAGAAAGACAATTTTGTTAATATGACAAAATAGGGTTCTGTAACACCCCAAAAGATTATACTAGCACTCCAATTGATCCAAACTTAGATGAAATCTTTGGAATATAAAATAAAGAATTCAATAGGTTGATTATAAACCTACTCAAAGAGACACCTGAAAAAGGTGAAAGCCTACATTAAGAAATTAAAACAACCATTCAGGATATGAAGGAATCATTTTATAAAGTGATAGATATCTTAAAGATAAACCAGTCAGAACTTTTGGAAATGAAAGACAAATTTAGAAATTACAAAATGCTGTGAAAAGTTTCAACAATAGACTAGAACAAGTAGAAGAAAAAAATTCAAACCTCAAAGACTGGGCTTTTAAATTTACCCAAACAGACAAAAATAAAGAAGAATAATAAAAATAAATGAAGTTTTCAAGATCTATGGGATTATGGCAAAGGGCCAAACCTAAGAATAATTGGTGTTCCTGAGGGAGAAAACAAAAAGTCTTGGAAGCATATTTCAGGGAACAGTTGAGGAAAATTTCCCCGGTCTTGCAATAATTTAGATATTCAAGTATGAGAAGCTCAAACAATTCCTGGAGATTCACTGCAAAAAGGTCATCACCAAGGTCTATAGTCATCAGGCTACATAAAGTCTGTATGAAAAAAGACTTCAGAGAGTACTAAGTCAAAAGCATTAGGTAACCTGTAAAAGAAAACCTGTAAGACTAACAGCAGACTTCTCAGTACAAATCTTACTAGCCAGAAGGGATGAGTGTCCTATCTTTAGGCTCCTTAAACAGAATAACTGTCAGACAGAAATTTTGTATCCTGTAAAACTAAGTTACATAAATTAAGGTGGAATAAAGTATTTTTCAGACAAACAAACGATGAGGGAATTTGTTACTACCAGACCAGCCTTACAAAAAATTCTGAAAAGGGTTTTAAATCTTGAAACAAAAGCTTGATATGCACCAAAATAGAACTTGACAGCATAAAACTCAAAGGGCCTCTAAAAGAATTACACAATTAAAAAAAAAAGTATCTAAGTAACAATTAAAATGATGAGTGGGAAAATATCTTACATCTAAATATTAGTGTTGAATGTAAGTGTCCAAAATGCTTCACTTAAGAGATACTGATCAACAGAATGTATAAAGAATCACAAACCAAATATCAACTTTCTTCACATGACTCACATCATACATAAGGATTCATAAAACTCAAGGTAAAGGGGTGAAAAAAGATATTGCATGGAAATGGAAATCAAAAGTCAGCAGAAGTAGCTATTCTTATATCAGATAAATCAGACTTTAAAGCAATAGAAGTAAAAAAAAAAGACACAGAAGATTATTATATAATGAAAGAAGGATCAATCCAACAAGAAGATATTAAATTTATATGCACCAAACAATAGAGCACCTAGATTCATAAAACAATTACTACTGGACCTAAGAAATGAGATAGACAGCAATACAATAATAGTGGATGACTGGAAACATCACTGACAGCACTAGACAGATTGGCCAGAATATCAATAAAAAATGGACTTAAACTACATTCTAGAACAAATGAACCTAACAGATACACACGAATCTTACAAAATATTCTGCCCAAGAACTGCGCAATAACATTCTTGTCATCAGCACTTGTAACATTCTCTAACATAGATAATATGATAGGACAGAAAACAAGTCTCAATAAATATTTGGAAACTCACAATCATATCAAATATTTTCTCAGACCACAGTGGAATAAAACTAGGAATCAACTCCATAAGGAATCCCCCAATTTATACAAATACATGAAAATTAGACAATATGTTCTGGAATAATTTTTGGGTTAACAATGAAATCAAGATGGAAATTAAGCTTATTTGAAATAAATGATAATACTGACCCAAGTTATCAAAACCCCTTGGATACAGTAAAAGAAGCTCTAACAGAAAAGCTTATAGTGCTACATGCCTACATTAAAACTCTGAAAGATCACAAATTGGCTGGGCGCAGTGACTCTCTCCTGTTAATCCTAGCACTAAGGGAGGTCGAGGCGGGTGGATCACTTGAGACCAGGAGTTTGAGACCAGCCTGGCCAATATGGTAAAACCCTGTATGTACTCAAAATACAAAAGTTAGCTCCGTGAGGTGGCAGGTGCCTGTAATCCCAGCTAATCGGGAGGCTGAGGCAGAATTGCTTGAATCAAGGATGCCTAGGTTGCAGTGAGCCAAGATGGCGCCACCACACTCCAGCCTGAGCAACAGAGCGAGTCTCTGTATCAATAAATAAATAAGAATAAAAATTAAAATAAAAAAATCACAAAAAGACAACCTAATGTCACACCTCAAGGAACTACAGAAACAAGAAAAAAAAAAAAAAGATAAAGGCAGGACTAAATAAAATGGAAACAAAAAATATAAAAGATCAGTGAAACTGAAGGATGGTTCCTTGAAAAGATAAACAAATTTGATAGAACATTAACTGGATTAACCAAGAAAGGAAGACAGAAGATTCACATAAGCTCAATTACCCTGGCTAACGCGGTGAAACCCTGTCTCTACCAAGAATACAAAAAAAATAGCGGGGCACGGTGGCGGGTGTCTGTAGTCCCAGCTACTCGGGAGCCTGAGGCAGGAGAATGGCGGGAACCCAGGAGGTGGAGCTTGCAGTGAGCTGAGACCGCGCCACTGGCTCCAGCCTGGGCGACAGAGCGAGACTCTGTCTCAAAAAAAAAAAAAAAGAAGAAGAAGTGGTGAAACTGGAGACATTACAATAAACACCACAGAAATACAAAAGATCATGCAAGGCTAATATAAGCACCTCTATGCACACAAACTAGAAAATCTAGAGAAAATAGATAAAGTCCAGAAAAAGTACAACCCTCCTTGATTAAATCAGGATAAAATACAAACCCTGAACACACTAATAACAAGCAGCAAGACCGAATCAGTAATTTTAAAAATCACCAACAAAAAAAGACCAGGGCCAGATAAATTCACAGCTGAATTCTACCAGATATTCAAATAAGGATTGGCATAAACCCTACCAAAACAATTCCAAAAGATTGAGAAGGAAGAAATTCTCCGTAAATCATTCTATGAAGTCAGTGTCACCCTTACACCAAAATCAGGAAGTGATATAATGAAAAAAAAAAACTGCATGCCAGTATACCTGATGAATACAGATATAAAAATCCTCAACAAAATGCTAGCTAACTGGATGCAACAGAAGATCAAAAAGATAACACACCAGATTATGTGGGTTTCATCCCGGAAATGCAGGGATGATTTAACATACCAGGTCAATAAATGTGATACATCACATTAACTGAATTAAAAATAAATATCATATAATTATCTCAATAGATGCAGAAAGAGCATTTGATAAAATTCACCATTCCTTTATGATAAAAACCCTAGACAAACTAGGTGTAGAAGGGACTTACCTCAAAATAATAAAATCCATATATCACAAACCAATAGCCAACATGGTATTGAATGGGGAAAATTCAAAAGCTTTCCCCCTAACAAGAGAAAGACGACAGGGATGCCCACAATCACCTGTCCTATTTGACATATTTCTGAAAGTCCTAGCCAGAGCAATTAGGTCAGAGAAAGAAATAAAGGACAACCAAGTTGGAAAACAGGAAGTCAAACTATTGCTCTTCACTGATAATATGATTGCATATCTAAGAAAACTCTAAAGACTCCTCCAAAAACCCCCAGACTTGATAAAACAATTCAGTTAAGTCTCAGGTTACAAAATCAATGTATGCAAACCAGTAGCAGTGCTATACACCACAAGGACTAAGCTGAGAATCAAAGCAAGAAATTAATCACTTTATAACAGCTGCATATATATATATTTTCTAAAAATATACTTAACCAAGGCAATAAAAGATCTCTACAAGGAGAACTACAAAACACTGCTGAAAGAAATCATAGATGACACATATACATTCCATGCTCATGGATTGGAAGAATCAGTATTCCAAAAATGACCTTACTGCCCAAAGCAATCAGCAGATTCAGTGCAGTTCCCAACAAAAAGCCAGCATCATTTTTCACAGAATTAGAAAAAGCAATCCCAAAATTCATATGGAACCAAAAAAGAGTTCAAACAGCCAAGGTGATCCTAAGCAAACAGAAGAAATCTGGAGGCATCACATTACCAGACTTCAAGTTATACGACAAGTCTGTAATTACCAAAACAGCTAGATACTGTATAAAAGTAAGCATACAGAAAATGGAACAGAATAGAGAATCCAGAAATAAAGTCAAATACTTTATACCAACTGATCTTCAACAAAGCATACAAACACATAAATTGATGAAGGTACACCCTATTTAATAAACGATGCTAGGAAAACTGGCTAGCCACATGTAGAAGAATAAAACCAGATACCTATTCCTTACCCCATACAAAACATCAACTCAAGAAAAATTAGAGACTTAAATCTAAGTCTTGAATCCATAAAAATTCTAGAAGATAACTTTGGGAAACTCATCTGGACATTGGTCTAAGTGAAGAATTCATGACTAAAACGCCTAAAGGAAATGCAACAAAAACAACAATAAATAAATGAGACCTAATTAAACTAAAATGCTTCTGCACAACAACAAAAAAAATCATCAGACAACCTACCAAAATGGAAGAAAATATTTAAAAACTATGCATCTGACAAAGGACTAGTATTCACAATCTATAAGGAACTCAAACAAATAAGTAAGAAAACACTAAATAATCCCATTGAAAAGTGGGAAAATGACATGAATAGGCATTTCTCAAAAAAAATGCAAATAGACAACAAACATATGAAAAAATGCTCAATGTCACTAATCATAAGGGAAATGCAAATTAAATTCATAATGAAATACAACTTTATTACTGCAAGAATGTCCATTATTAAAAAGTCAAAAAACAATACATGTCAGTGTGGATGTCATGAAAAGGGAATGCTTATATGCTGGTGAGGATAGAAATTAGTACAACCTCTATAGAAAACAGTATAGAGATTCCTTAAAAAACTAAAAGGATATCTATTATTTGATCCAGCAATCCCACTGTTGGGTATCTACCCAAAAGAAAAGAGGTCACTATATGAAAAACACACATGAACACATACGTTTATAGCAACACAATTCATAGTTGCAAAGATGTGGAGGCAACATAAGTGCCCATAGACTAATGAGTGAATAAAGAAAATGTGGTATATATACACGGTGGAATTATTCCACTACTCAGCCCTTAAAAGGGACAAGACAATATCTTTTTGCAGCAACTTGAATGGAGCTGGAGGTTATTATTCTAAGAGAAATTACTCACAATGAAAAACCAGACATGATACATTCTCATTTATATCTGGGAGATGCAGGCGTTAATACACAATGCCAGGCAGAGTTAGATAATAAACTTTGGAGACTCAAAAGGGTGAGGTTGAAAGGGGTGGGTGCAACTAGTGTACAATGTACCCCAAAAGCTATTGAAATTTAAAAAATTGTTTTAATAAATTAAAATTCACAGCTATTATACTATCTTTTATTGTCTTCAATATAGTTACATGATCCAGCTCAGCCTCTGGTAATCACTGCTTTCTATCTCAATATAAGGATTTGGGATAACAGTTCAGCCTTCCATTCCATGTGTCCTCCAGCGTAAAGTTAGAGAAGCTCCAACGTCCTGCTCAACAGAGTAGCTGAGTAAAAAAGGTAGAGCTTATCAGCCTTGGGGCTTCTCTTCCACAGGTAATTCCCTCAATATCCCTGCAGTAATTGATCATAATCTCCCCCAAAGCAGTTTCTCATTCAGGGGAGTGAGGAAGTCATGGATTAAAAAAATGTTTGGCAAACCACAGAGCAATATGGTTTACTGGCAGCTGGTCTTCACCTTCAGGTTCATCTTCTTCCCCTCTTTCTGACCTCCCAGGGTTTACAATAACTGAGATTCGTACGAGTGCAAAGGTAGGCAGTCCTCCCCTGTGCTCACGACTATAAAGAGTGACCATCCCAACTAGGTAAATGTGAACACACAGGACAAAATATCAAGATTATTGAGGAAAATAAAGCCCTTCAAAAGAGAGAGACAGAGAGAGAAAATAACTGGTATGCAGACATCATAGAAGTAGATGTTTTAGAAGACAGGAATTTAAAGAAAATATAATAAATACACAAAATATATAAGGAAAAATAATAGCAAAATGAAATAAACTCAAAATAAGATTTAAAAAGTACAAGTGTAAAACATGAAGTGCAAAATATGCAATAGTTTAAAATAATATATGGATAAAAACAAGAAAGTATGAGTTAGAAAATTAAACAGAATTTTATTTTAAAAATTTGGAAATACACACATATATATGAAAGTGTAAAGTATATAAAGATTTTAATTAAAATTAACAATAAATTAATAATGAATTCCTTAAAAAGAGAAAAATTAATTAAACAGGATAAATATTTAAAGAAATAATAATTGCTAATTTCCCAATATTCAACAAAAATATAAAAACTTCAGGATGAGAGTGCCCATTGAAAACCCAGTGAAAGATGTAAGTAAGAACACACACATATATGGAGAAAGTTTAGTAAAACATAAGAATATCAGTGGCAAGAAAAAATGTTGAAATCTTTAAGGAAAGAAAACATTTTACTTTTTAACAGCAAGTGTGGATGTACAAAAGATTAATAATACTTTTACAGTATTGAAGTAAGAGAACGTGAAATCCATAATTTTGCATTTAACCAAATAGTCATTCAACTATAAGAAAACATATTCTCAAGCATATAAGGTCTCAAAACTTTGGCATGAAAAGATTCACACTGAAATCCATTTTGGAAGAAATACGTAAATAAGAATAAAATATAAATGATAATTGTGTGAGATTTGCAAAACAAGGTGAATAAAATATTTGGTAATTTTGTTATTGTCTTAAAAAAAATAAGACCAAAAATAGAAAAGAAGGGAAAATAGGTATAGTATCCAAAATTTAAAACTTTAGATTAAAAATCCAGATACTATTTGAGAGTATAGAAGTTAAGAAGGCATACCAAAGAACTTGAGAACTTACGTTTTAGTCTGTTTGGCACTTCTACTGAAAACATAGCAAAATATAGCATATAACAAAACTGGGAATGTTATAAGCAACAGAAATTTACTTGTCACTCCTTTAAAGTCTGAAAAGTCTGTGATCATGGCAGGGTCATCTTCTCACTGTAATCTCACATGCTGGAAGGGGAAAAAGAGCTCTCTGGGACCTCTCTTATAATGACTCTAAACCGATTAATGAGGGGTCTGCTTTCATGACCTAATCAATTGCCAATATCCCTACAATTGAATGGGGGGAGGGCATAATATTCAGAGCATAGCAATATGCTACAGTTTGCCTTGTTATAAAAATAGATATATCAATTCAAACAGCGTAAGAAAATATTAAAAGTCAGCTGAGAAGGGAGTAAATTGGCATCATATTCCAAGATAGTGGGAAAAAATCTGACTATATAAAATACAATAAATGTAAAGGGACAGAATTGCTAGTTTAAAGCCAGAGATTTTTCAATTTGAATATTTTCCAAAAAATCTAAATAAATGCTCTTTATAAGAGGTAATTCTAAATTGTGAGGAAGTGTTGATGATAATAAAGGAATAAAAAATGTAACAATTAAAAGGAAATCTTATAGCTGTATAAATAATAGCCCAAGTAGACTTATAGAAACATCATTATGGATACAGGTGTCTACATATTGAGACACGTAAATCACCCTGAAAGATAAAATGATTATAAAATATTCAACTTAATAGTTGCAAAATATTAAAGAAAAATCAATATAATTATTGTAATTAGAGGAAATTTCAATGTATCCTTTTTCTCAATTATAATAGGTCACTAGTCAAAATATTAGCAAGGACATAGAAGATCTAAAAAATACAATTAACAAGACATATAAAATTCTACATCCAACAATTCAAAAGACATGCATTTTTCTCAAGTACACAAGGGAGAATTACAAAAATTGATGATATATTTGGACATAAAAACGTCTCAACAGTACACATGGACACAAAGAAGTGAGCCATAGATGCCAAGGCCTACTTAAGGGTGGAAGGTACAGGGAGGGTGAGAACTGATCAAGTACCTATTGGTTACTATGCATATTACATGAATATTAAAGTAATCCGTACACCAAACTCTCATGACACACAATTTACTGATGTAACCAACTTGCACATGTACCCACTGAACCTAAAATAAAAGTTAGAAAAAAAGAATTTCAACAAATTTCAAAAAGTAGGTGTCATACAGATAATACCTGCCACAATGCAACTATGGCAGACACTACTAGAAAACATTTCTAAAGAAAAATCTCCACATATTTGAAGGAAAATCTTATTTTTAAATAATTTGTGTATTAATGAAGAAATTACAATAAAATTTTAAGTAAAAGTTTAGAACCAATAAGTCATGAGATAAGTGAATACTATTTAAAAAAATATGTTGGAACTTCTGGTTTCCAGTTCTGAAGACAAGGAGGTTGGAGGGTGCCATTTTGTCCTAACAACAAGAAAAACACTAACCTGACTGAAAAGCAACAACTCTTCCTGGATCCATAAAAGAGGTGATGACATATGGCAAAACACTGTCTCCAAGATTGAAGAGGCAAACCCCATACAGGGAGTTATAAGCTGACTTTCTGGAGCAGAAACTCATAAACAGAAACAACAAAGTAAACAAGGCCAAGGCAAAATAAATAAATAAATACATAATAAAAAATCTGTACTATAATTGAATTGTTGGAGTCTCAATGTGAACAAGTCTGAGGGCTAAACACTCCAGGGGTACTCAGTCAAGGACCCCGCTTTTTATGATTGTTCTCCCCAAGACCCCAAACCAGATCTTATAGTAAATACTGGAGAAAGAATTCTCTCATTCCATCAGTGTGAAGGCATTTTGAAATAAGCCAGAGCATTCTGTTGTTAATAGGGATTATAGGACTTGCCCTCAGGGGAAACTAGTTAATTAGAATCTCAGAAACTCTAGTGTGGTCTGAGCCTAAGTGACCTGAGGTAAAGGAAATATCCAACTTCAGCCAGTCCTAGACTTCCATATGAGAGAGAAAAATACTCAGTTCCAGCCCACTATAGCCATTCTGTTCTGCCTAGGAAGGAAAAATTAAAACAAACAAACTAACAAAACAAAAAACAAAAAAACAAAAAAACACCACGAGAAGCACTCGTGAAATGTATAGTCTGAAGGTACAGGTTTATTCAAATACTGATACCTAAGCACAGAATTACAGGATGCCTCCTCTCCTGACCATGCCTTACCAAGACATTATTAAAGGCCTATGTATATCAGGTTTTTAAAACCCAATACATTCTGATTCACTATCAGGAAAATATGACAAGTCACCTGAAAGGCAAATAATGCAATTAGAAGAGAGAGAGCAAGAATCAAGACCAAACTCAAGTACGGCAGAGAGGTTGGAAATATCAGATTATCAGATTTTAAGGGATTACCAGGGATTTTAAGACAACCGTGAGCAATATGCTAAGGGCTGTCACAGAAAAAAAAAAAAAAAAAAAAAAAAACAGCATGTAACAACAGAACAGTCAAGCAATTTAAGCGGAGATAAAGTTTCTAAAAAAAAGAACCAGAAACAAATGCTACAGACCAAAACATTGTAGCAGAAATGAAGAATTCCTTTCATAAGCATAGTAGTATACTTGACATGCCTCACAAAAGAATATATGAACCTCAGGATATACCAATTAAACTCTTCAAAACTTAAGCAAAAAGAGTAAAGACTGAAAATAATCCAAGCAAAATATCCAAAAGCTGAGGGATAACTATTAAAGGAGCAGCCTACATATAATGGGCACACTCAGTAAAGAAAAAAGAAAACAGGAAATAGAAGAAATAATTGATTCAATAACAACTATTTCCCCAAATTTATGTCAGACATAATAAACAACAGATCATAGAAGTTCACAGAAAAACAAGCAGGATAAATGCCCCCAAATAATCCACCTATTAATATCATTTTCAAACTGCAGAAAATAAGCAGACAAAGGAAAAACTAATCCAAATAAAGCTAGAGGGGAAGCAATGCCTACCTATATAAGAACAAACATAAGAAATTGCATCTGACTTCTCAGGAGCCATGGCTGCACAAAAAGTGGAGTAAAATATGTAAAGCATTGATAGAAAACAGAAACAACCACCTAAAATTATAAACCCTGTGTAATTGTCCTCTAACAGGAAGGAGAAATAAGAATTTCTCAGACAAACAAAAATTAAAGAAGTTTTTTGTCAGTTTATTTGCCTGACAAGATGCTAAAAGAAGTTTTTTTTAGAGAAAGAGAAAATACTATAGATCAAAAACTCAGAACTTCATAAATAAAGGGAGGTATGGCAGAAAAGTAAGTTAGGGTAAAATAAAAAGTATTCTTATACATAACTGATCTCAGAAATGGTTATTTAACAATTCTACAATGTATTTTTATCATATATGCTTACACATAAATATAAAAAATGTAACAATGGTACAATAAATGGGAGAGAGGAATAGAAGAATATAACTTTTTTTTTTTGAGACAGAATCTGACTCTGTCACCCAGGCTGGAGTTTCATGGCATAGTCTTGGCTCCTGAAAACTCTGCCTCCCAGGTTCCAGCAATTCCTACGCCTCAACTTGAGTAGCTGAGATTACAGGCATGTACTTCCACACCTGGGTAATTTTTGTATTTTTAGTGGAGCAAAGTTTCTTTTTTTTTTTTTTTTTTTGAGACGGAGTCTCGCTGTGTCTCCCAGGCTGGAGTGCAGTGGCGCGATCTCGGCTCACCGCAAGCTCCGCCTCCCGGGTTCCCGCCATTCTCCCGCCTCAGCCTCCGAGTAGCTGGGACTACAGGCGCCCGCCACTGCGCCCGGCTAGTTTTTTGTATTTTTTAGTAGAGACGGGGTTTCACCGTGTTAGCCAGGAGGGTCTCGATCTCCTGACCTCGTGATCCGCCCGCCTCGGCCTCCCAAAGTGCTGGGATTACAGGCTTGAGCCACCGCGCCCGGCCAGTGGAGCAAAGTTTCAACATGTTTACCAGGCTGGCCTCAAACTCCTGGCCTCAAGTAATCCACCCATCTCAGCCTCCCAAAGTGCTGAGGTTAAAAGTGTGAACTACCACGCCTGGTTAAGAATTTGTTTTTACAAGCTACTCACACTACCCATGAAGCAGTATGGTGTTATGTGAAAGTAGACTTGAATTAGTTGTAAATGTATATTGCAAGCATCAGGGCAACTACTATACAAGTCAAAGAGGAAATGTAATGAATATGCCAAGAAAGGAGAAAATATAGTATCATATAAAATACTCCTTTTAAACCAAGAAAGCACAAAAAGGGTGGAAGACAAATACAGAAACAAAGATCAAGAATAACAGATAAAAATACAGTAAGAAATATGGTAGCTATTAATTCAACTACAGTCAAGCACCACATAATGACATTTTAGTCATTAATGGACTGCATATATGAAAGTGGTCCCATTAGCTTATAATACTATATTTTACTGTAACTTTTCTATGTTTAGATACAAAAATACGTACCACTATGTTACAATTCCTGCAGTATTTAGTACAGTACCTTGCTTTATGTAAGTACACTTTACAATGTGTGCAAAGTTGAAAAATAAAGGCTAACAATGTACTTCTCAGAATACATTTCTGTCATTGAACGTCACATGACCGTGTAATAGTAATGAAGGTTAACATTAATGATCTTAATGGAGCAATTAAAAGATTGAGAGCATCACAGCAGATCAAATAACAAGAGCCTACCATATGTTGTGTACATGACACTCACTTTGAATATAAAAACACATAAAGATTAACAATACATCGATGGAGAAGAATATTCCATGCTAACAATAATCACATGAAATCAGAAGCAGCAAAATTAATTTCAGAGACAGCAAACCTCAAAGCAAGAAAAGTTATAAGAGGTTAAAAAAAAAGGGGGTGGGAGGCATTACATAATGATAAGGAGATCAGTTCTCCAAAATATATAATATTCCTTAACATATATGCACCCAACAATAGAGAATCAAACTCTGGGAAGTAGAACTGCAAGGAGAAATGGATGAATACACTATCATGGTTGGAGACATTCAACACTCGTCTATGAGAAACGGGCAGATCCAGCAGGTAGAAACAGGTAGAACATAAGTGACTTTAACAACATCATTAATCAACTGGATATAATAAATATCTATATATTACTTCAGTAACAGCAGTAAAATAGATATTTTTCTGAAGCTCACAAGGAAGGTTCACCAAAAGAGACCACATTCTAAGCCATAAGATATATCTCATCAGTTAAAAAAATGGGATGTTTGTTCTCAGACCACAATGGAATTAAACTAGAATCAGTAACAGAAAGATAACTGGAAAATCCACAAATACGTGGAGATTAAAAAACACATTTTTAAGTAACACATAGGTGAAAGGAAATCTCAAGAGAAATTTTTAAATATTCTGACTAAATAAAAATAAAAACACAATTCATCAAAATGTGTGACAGGTCGCAAAGGCAATGCTTAGAGGGAAGTTTATTGCACTGAATGCATATATGAGAAAAGAGGAAACATCTGAAATCTATACCCATCTAGTTACTGACTTGCACACACAGATTCAGTATATGGAAGTGAAAACAGCACAAGTAGATAAACCCATTTAAATAAAATAACACACTTTTGATTATTTTCTACCCTTTTACTTCAATTTTTTTTTTAATTGAACCAACTAGGTTACATAGAACCTTCCTTTATATCCTTCATCATTATACTTGGTCTTTCTGCTCTTCAAATTTCCTGTACCTCTACATTGTAATAAAAAGTCTTTAACAACACAGAAGTAATGTATTATTATAAAAAAAAATTAGAGCAAAATAAAAAGTTCCCCCTTTGTTCCTTCATTCCCACTCCTTCTGAAGTAAGTACATATGTAACCACCACTAAGATTGGTATCCCACAGGGGTTATTCTGGGTCTCTTTTCTCCAGCCATAGTGACCTTTTTGTTATTCCTCAAACATGCCAAGCACAATTCTGTCTTGGGGAATTTCTCACTTCCTTGTTCCTCTTCTAAAACATTCTTCTTCCAGTTGTCTTGTGCTTTCATCTCATTCAGATTTCTGTTTAAACATTACCTCATCCCCGATGCCCCCATGTCAAACAGCATTCTCTATGCATAACTCTTTCACCTGATTGAGTTTTATAATGTTTATCACTAGCTGATAATGACAGCCCAAAGCACACTTGCGAGTAGGTGCCTGTCTGTGCATATGTGTGCTTAATGCCTTAAAACAACAAATGTATTATGTCAGAGATCTGAAATTCAGAAGCCTGAAATGGGTGTCAGTGAACTAAACTTAGGGTATTGGCAAGACCACGTTTCTTTCTGGAAATGTTTGGGACAATATGTTTCTTTACCTTTTCCGATTTCTAGAGGGTGTCCAAATTCCTTGGCTCTGTTTCTTTGTGTCCTTTCTTATTTCCTTGAGCAGTGGTTTGTAGCTCTCCTTGAAGAGGTCCTTCACATTCGTTGTAAGTTGGATTCCTCGGTATTTTATTTTCTTTATAGCAATTGTGAATGGAAGTGACTCATGATTTAGCTCTCTATTATTGATGTATAAGATTGCTTGTGATTTTTGCACAATTATTTTGTATCCTGAGAGTTTGCTGAAGTTGCTTATCAGCTTAAGGAGATTTTGGGCTGAGACAAGGGGGCTTGCTAAATATACAATCACGTCATCTGCAAATAAAGACATGTTGACTTTCTCTCTTCCTGTTTGAATACCCTTCATTTCTTTCTTTTTTTTTTTTTTGTAATGCCTTTTGTTTAATACTTTCTGTTCTAGGGTACATGTGCACAACGTGCAGGTTTGTTACGTATGTATACTTGTGCCATGTTGGTGTGCTTCCTTCTCTTGTCTGTTTACCCTGGTGAGAACTTCCAATACTATGTTGAATAGGAATGGTGAGAGAGGTCATCCTTGTCTTGTGCTGGTTTTCAAAGGGAATGCTTCCAACTTTTGTTCATTCAGTATGATATTATCTGTGGGTTTGTCATAAATAGCTCTTATGATGTTGTGATACATTCTATCAATACCTAGCTTACTGACAGTTTTTAGCATGAAGGGATGCTGAATTTTGTCGAAGGCTTTTTCTGCATCTATTGAGATAATCACGTGGGTTTTTTCATTGGTTCTGATTACGTGATGGATTACATTTAGTGATGCACATTTATTGAACAAGCCTTGCATCCTAGGGATGAAGCCGAGTTGATCGTGGTGGATAAGCTTTTTGATGTGCTGCTGGATTCTGTTTGCCAGTATTTTATTAAGGAGTTTCACACCAATATTCATCAGGGATATGGCCTGAAATTATCTTTTTTTGTTATGTCTCTGCCAGGTTTTGGTATCAGGCCGATAAAATGAATTAGGGAGGAGTCCCTCTTTTTCTATTGTTTAGAATAGTTTCAGAAGGAATGGTACCGGCTCTTTTCTGTATGTCTGATAGAATTTGGCTGTGAATCCATCTGGTCCTGGGCTTTTTTTGGTTGGTAGGCTATTCATTACTTCCTCAATTTCAGAACATGTTATTGTTCTATTCAGTGATTCGACTTCTGCCTGGTTTAAACTTGGGAGGGTGTATATGTCCAGGAATATATCCATTTCTTCTAGATTTTCTTGTTTATTTTGTGTAGAGGTGTTTACAGTATTCTCTGATGGTAGTTTGTATTTCTGTGAGATCAGTGGTGATATCCCCTTTACCATTTTTTATTGTGTCTATTTGATTCTTCTCTTTTTTCATCTTTATTAGTCTGGCTACCAGTCTATTTTGTTGATCTTTTCAAAAACCAACTCCTGGATTCACTGATTTTTTGAAGGGTTTTTCATGTTTGTGTCTCTTTCAGTTTTGCTCCGATCTTAGTTATCTCCTGTCTTCTGCTAGCTTTTGAAATTGTTTGCTCTTGCTTCTCTAATTCTTTTAATTATGGTGTTAGGGTGTGAATTTTAAATCCTTCCTGATTTCCCTTGTGGGCATTTAGTGCTATTAATTTTATATAATCTCATATTTTTTGGAGGTTTTGTTCATTCCTTTTTTTTTAATTTCTAATATTGTCTGCCTGTCTTATTTCAACAAGATAGTCTTCAGGCTATGAAACTCTTTACTCTGCTTGGTCTATTCAGTTTTTGATACTTGTGTCTGCTTCATGAAGTTCTCATGTTGTGCTTTTCAGCTACATCATGTAATTTATGTTACTTTCTGAACTGATTATTCTGGTTAATAGCTCCTGTAATGTTTTATTATGGTTTTTAGCATCTTTGCATTCGGTTATAACATTCTCCTTTCGCTCAACAAAATTTGTTGTTACCCACCTTCTGAAGTCTACTTTTGTCAATTTATCCATCTCTGCCTCCATTCAGTCCTGTGCCCTTATTTGGGCAGTGTTACAATCATTTAAAGGAGAAAAGACACTCTGGCTTTTTGAGTTTTCAGAAGTTGTTTGTTTGTTTGTTTGTTTTGTAGTTGTTGCTGTTGATTCTCTCTTATTTTCATGAATTTGTCTAGCTTTGGACTTTGAGGCTGCTGACCTTTGGATGAGGTTTTCGTGGAAACTTTTCTGTTGATGCTGTTATTGTTGCTGCTTTCTGTTTGTTTTTCTTTTAATAGTCAGACTCTTCTGTAAGGCTGCTGTGGATTTCTGGGGGTCAATTGCAAACCCTAATCACCACTGAAGAATTGTTAGTAGGAGGTTAGTGCCTCGTGCACCTGGAGGGGTCACCCAAGGATGCTGCAGAAGAGCAAGGATGGATGCCTGCTGTTTTCTCTGGAATCACTATCCCTGAGAGGCACCGACCTGATCCCAGCAGGAAC
The DNA here is from genome assembly GCF_009764315.1 of Trachypithecus francoisi. Lineage (NCBI taxonomy): Eukaryota > Metazoa > Chordata > Mammalia > Primates > Cercopithecidae > Trachypithecus > Trachypithecus francoisi. The sequence goes on from NW_022681456.1 coordinate 110,360,581, forward strand.
ACTGCTTTATAAGTTGTTTAGTGACCCCTGTTGAGGGGTCTCACCCCATCATGGGGTACAAGGTATGGGACATGTTTAATGAAGCGCACTGGTTGCCATTGGTAGAGGTCATGTGCTGTGCTAGGGGGAATTCCACTCATGTGGGTATTTTTCCTAACAAAGAGCAGCCTGAGAAATCAAGCTGCAAACGTAGATAAGCAAGCTGAAAGTTTGCACAGGGGAATGCCAGCAGCTGTGCTAGTAGAGAAGGGCTACATGGGGGCAGACATATCCAACATGGAGGCTTCATCTTCCTGTTTCTTAAACCATATGTTCAGTAACAGAAAAATGGGCAACACAGTGCAGCTCAGATAGAAAACACACATGCATAATAAAAAACTAAGTTAGAGAGTACCAGAAATTTGCACCCTATGCAAATGGCAAACCTACTCTAACCAGTTTTCCATGCCCAGTGTAAATGAGACACTATCTTGTTACAAACTTGTCTATAAAACTTCTTGTATTTCACCACAGATTTTGCAACCCATTTTTCTGTGACCCCTCTCTGCAGCAAAGGTTATTCTCTTTCATTTGCCTATGAAACTTCCACTTTCAACCTCACTCTTAGTATGTCCATGTCCTTATTCTCCTTGTCCATGGGAAAACTAACTTTGAATGTTGCTCCAGGCAATGAGACTTTTTCACTGTGGGGGTTCACCCACATCCCAATGTAGATCCACTGGAAGGCTGAGTATACGAGTAAACCCCAACTCTCTACTTTCTTTTATAAAGCTTCTCGCCCTCAGTGTTTTTCAAAATAAAAAAGAAAAACTGGGTCCTGTCAGCCATTAAAGAATGGTTAGCATGGCTGCCAGTGTATAAGACTCAGGGGAAAGGCTTGCCAGGGAGAACTTGCTGAGTCTTCCAGTGCCTTCCAGGTGCTGAGTATGTTGGCTCTGTTTTGAACAGATTTTTTTTCATGAAGAGCCTAGTCATCACATGGGACTGGAAGAGGTCCAGAGCCAACTGACAGTGTCCACCTGGGGCTATACCCTGGTGCTACCCAAAGACTCCTGGACTAACCCCTCCTCCAACTGCCCACTGAGCATCAGCAACAAAATCTCTAAGCTTTTTGTATCTCAATTTTTCTCCTTTCCTTTCCATGACCACCATGTCTTCTGTTCCCTCTCTGTATGCAATGCTACAGGAATTTTTACAGTTCAGGGAAATAATCCTTTTAGGCAAGATCAGCAAAATCCACAGTTACTGGGAATATATCTCGAGGGAATTCTATGTTTGGGATTCTCCAGGAAGAGAAGGTCTCCCCCTACCTTTGCAGTGAATGTCTCTCTCTCTTACTATGCTTGGTCCAGAGAGCACATGGTATTTCAAAGTTTATAGCACTACTTAGTGGAATAGGAATCCTCTTAATGAGGAATCTTGTTGGCCCTTTTCCAAAACACTGGATTCCCAATTCTCCTCCCTTTTTGTGCCACTCTGCTAGAGACCAGGCTTTATTCTTCTTCTGTGAATAAGAAAACTCAACAATTAGGAGGAAAATATCCTCCAAAACCAAATTTTTGTCTTGATAGTGTCCTATCAGGAGGAAAACTGCCACTCAGACCCCATATTTTTGAAAGGTACCTGTTCTGCCTCCATTTACAATGTTATCTAAACAAGGGGATTTTATGTCCACAGTTAACCAGATCTACTGCCTTAGAAGAAATACTTTAGGCCGGGCGCGGTGGCTCAAGCCTGTAATCCCAGCACTTTGGGAGGCCGAGACGGGCGGATCACGAGGTCAGGAGATCGAGACCATCCTGGCTAACATGGTGAAACCCCGTCTCTACTAAAAATACAAAAACTAGCCAGGCGAGGTGGCGGGCGCCTGTAGTCCCAGCTACTCGGGAGGCTGAGGCAGGAGAATGGCCTAAACCCGGGAGGCGGAGCTTGCAGTGAGCTGAGATCTGGCCACTGCACTCCAGTCCGGGCGACAGAGCGAGACTCCGCCTCAAAAAAAAAAAAAAAAAAAGAAGAAATACTTTATTCTGGGCCATAATAGCAAAATGTAAAACTCAACCCAGAACAATCCCTTTATTAAGTGGCCTTGCCCAAATACCTATTACACAGTCTTTCCCAACATCCATCTATCGGGCAGCCACACAGATCACACAAGACTAAAATGTCAAGGGAAAATCACCAGTGGAGGACTAGAGATGCGTTAGTTAGCATTAGTAATCCCATCCCTTAGTTCCTCTGGATCCATGACTGAGGGTCATGCCTGCATCCATGGGCAACACCTTTAACAGATGTCAGGGCTTAGGGAACCAAGGAGAGCAAACAGTTGGGGGCATGCCTCTACTATCTTGCCCTCCACACTGGGCTGTTCCAATGGAAAAGAAGGAGACAAAAAGGATGCCTTATTCTCCCTTCTCTTTCTAGATGAGGAACAGACCATCTTTGTCCTGCACTCCTCTGGAGTGCATTTGAAGGACTGGGACTTCTTTGGCCCTGAGACTTTGAATAAAACGTGATTCATTTTCTTTTGTAGTTGGGATTGGCATTCGTACCATCTTAAACTAATCTGGCCTGAGTAGGGAAGCCTTGGTTTAAATACTATCCAACAATTTGATTTTTGCTGTAGATAGGATGGTAGGTGGTCTGAAGTCTCTTATATACAGGCTTTCTTTGTCCTGTGAGATAAACTAGACCCTTGCAAGTATTGCACAATTAACCCAGGTCTTTTAAGAGTCATATCAGGCAGGCCCAAATGGAACAATTCTACAAAACTAGAACAGTAACTTCCAGGGGTAACATCTCATGCAGCAATTGAGGGTGTTGGCCTTTCTTTTCCTTCTTATTTGGGGCTTCCTCCAACCATGGCATCTACTCCTCCAGTTCCACCATCTCTAAAACTTTCCACTTACCCAATTTCACTCTTACCCCTACAGGAAATGCCCAATGGAGGTGATGCCACTAGGGTTCAAGTTTCTTTCTCATTATACGACCTTATGCAAATAAAGGGAGAGTTGGGTCAATATTCTGACGATCCCTACAGTGATATATAAACTTTCCAAAATTAACTCAGGTGTTTTACCTCACATGGGGGGATGTTGTGCTGTTCCTAAGCCAAACACTAACAGCTGGTGAAAAAAATAGGTAGCTGTGCAGGCAGCAGAGAAGTTTGGAGATGAGCAATATGTCTCCCAGAGCAGGCCAAAAAGGAAAAGAGAAAATAGGAAAAGCAAAGAAATAGAGGAATCACCATTTCCAATAAGAAAAGAGGTGGCATCTCTGGCAACCCCAATTGTAAGCCCGGTGACTCCACAAATGAATGGAAAAACAAAACAAAACAAGAAACCCTTTTTAATGTGCATATTAAAGGGCCTGGGAAGAACGGATTCAAAACTCTTAATTACTCTAAACCGTCTATGGTAGACCAGAAACCAAATGAGAATCCCTTAGCCTTTATGGGAAGACTGAGAGAGGCACTAATAAAACACAGCTCTTTGTCCCCTGATTAATTCAAGGAATGCTCATCCCAAAGAACAAGTTTATTACACAGGCAGCTTGTAATATTAGAAAGAAACTACAGAAGCAGGCTGCAGGATTAGATAGCACCTTGGGAAACCTCATGAAGGTGGCCACCTTGGTCTTTTATAATAGAGACCAGGAGGAGACCCAAGAGATAAGAAGGAAACACAAGAGAGGGACAGAAGTTCCAGTAGCTGCTTTCAAGCTTGCAAATTCCAATATCTCCAGGTGCATCTGCTAGTTGATACCAATATGGCAACTCAGGGCACTTTAAAAAAGATTGCCCAGGCAGCAAGAGGAAGCCACCTTGATCCTGTCCAGCCTGTGGGGGAGACAACTAGAGATCAGACTGCCCTGGAGATGGAGGTCACCAAGTCCACAACTGACCATCTGACAGATGGTCCAACAGGACTAATGGGTCACATGGCTCAACACCCTGGCTCCAGTTGCTCAAACTGCTATTCCAGGTCAGGAGCCCTGGGTGATTTTGGAAATTGAAGGAATGAGGGTGGACCTCCTTCTGAACACTGGAGTCAGTTTCACTCTTCTCTCAAATCCAGACCTTCCCTTTTCCCATAGCATAACTGTGATGGGCATCTCAGAAAAGTTTCTAAACCAATATTTTTCTCAACCATGTAGTTGTAGTTTGAGGGCCCTATTATTTACGCATTCTTTTTAAATCATTTCTGGAAGTCCTACTCCTTTATTAGGTAGAGATACTTTAGCTCACAGAAAGGCCAGCATCCTTATTGCCCTGGGACAATCTCTTTGTCTCCCTCTGGTGGAAGTTAATGTTAATTCAGAAGTGTGTGCAACTCAAGGAAGAATAATGGGACTGTAACTGCTAGGCCAGTCTGGATCCACCTTAAAGATCCCACTTCTTTATCTAACCCAAGAGAATATCCCCTAAATGCAGAGACTAGAAAAGGGCTAGAAGCCAATGTTAATAACCTAAAGATGCAGGGCCTCCTCAAACTCTGTAACATTTCCTGCAGCACCTCAATATTAGGAGTGCAAAGACCTAATAGGGAATGGAGACTAGTTCAGGACCTCTGCCTCATTAATGAGGCCACAGTCCCAGTTCATCTGATTGTCCCTAATCCCTATACTTTGCTGACTCAAATACCTGAGAAAACTAAATGGTTCACAGTCCTAGATGCAAAGGATGCCCATTTCTGTATATCATTGCATCCTGACTCTCAATACTTGTTTGCCTTAGAAGAGCCCTACAGCCAAATCATTCAGTTCACATGGACTATGCTGCCTCAGGGATTTCAAGACAGTCCTCACTTGTTTGTACAGGCATTGTCAAAGGACCTCTCTGAGTTTTCCCATCTGCAGGCCAGGGGCTTGCAATATGTAGATGACATACTGTTCTGTGCCCCAACTGAGAAAGCTTCTCAGGAAGGCACTGAAGCTCTTCTGAATTTCTTAGCCAACAGAGGATATAAAGTTTCAAAATAGAAGGGCCAGCTTTGCCAAACCTCAGTGAAGTGCCAGAGTTCGTGTTGTGTGAAGGGATCAGAGCATTAGGAGAAGAAAGGGTGAAGCCCATTTTCTCATTTCCCCTTCCTAAAACCCTCAAGCAACTAAGAGGATTTTTAGCCTTTACAAGATTTTGCAGACCATGGATACCTGGGTATGGGGAGATAGCTGACACCTTATGTCACCTCATTAAAGATGCTCAAGCTGCTAAAACTTATTTCCCAACCTGGGAACTTGAAGTTCAAAAAGGTTTTAACTAGCTAAAACAAGCCTTACTTAAGGTACCAGTCCTCAGCCTTCCTGTACGGAGGGTCTGCAATGTATGTATCAGAAAGAAAGGGAATGGCCCCAGGAATTTTAACGGAAGCTCAAGGAGCCGCTCAAAAGCCAGTGGGATACCTGAGTAAGAAACTTGATTTGGTGACTAAAAGATGGCCAGCATGCCCCCAAGCCATTGCTTTGGTGACTGTGCTGGTACCAGTGGCCACCAAATTAACACTGGGATATGGCTTACCTGTTTATACCCCATATAATGTAGCAGAATTGCTGTTTCCTAGGAAAAGGCTTTGGCTAAGAGACAGCTGGCTTTTTAAGTATCAGGCTTTGCTGTTAGAATGGTCTACAATCCAGTTCTCACCTAAACCCAGCCACTTTTCTTCCCAAGGAAACTGGAGAACCTGAAAATGACTGTGAAAAAGTTGTGGTACAGACCTATGGAGCCAGGGAAAATCTCAGGGAAATTCTCCTAGAAAATTGAGACTGGGCATTCTTCATGGGTGGAAGTTCCTTTGTAGAGCAAGGAGTCCATAAAGCAGGATATACAGTAGTCGCTCTGAATGATGTTATTGAAAGTGTACCCCCTCACAGGCACAAGCATTCAACTAGCTGAACTGATAGCTATTATGGAAGCACTTGAATTAAGCAAGGGAAAGGGAGCTAACATTTACACTGATTCTGAGTAGGCTTTCGTAGTCCTCTGTGCTCATGCTGCCATTTGGAAGGAAAGACTCTATCATACCACTAATGGATCTCCTACAAAATACCATCATGAAATTAACAGATGATAATCCTCAGTTTTTCCTCCCATGAAAGGTAGCAGTGATGCATTGTATAAGGGACATCAGAAAGGAACAGATGAAATAGTCAAAGGAAGCAAGTTAGCTAATCAGACAGACAAGTAAGGGGCAAGGAAGCCTCGGAGCCTCAACACACTTAAAGCCCCTCTAACCTGGGAAGGCTCCATAAGAGAAAGTAAACCTCAGTACTCCTTTGTAGAGATAGAATGGGACATCTCTTGAGGGTACACTTTTCTGTACTCAAGATGGCTATAATCAGAAGATGGCAAACTTCACTTGCCAACCTCCAGCCAGTTGAAAGTCCTTAAGATTCTTCACCAAGCTCCAAACTTTTCACTTGAGAAAGGATAAAGCTTATCAGTATTCTCAGAGATTGTTGTAAGGAAAGAACTTATTAAAAACAGTTAAGCAGGTTGTTAATGCTTGTGAAATCTGTCTTAAAAATAATACCGTCAACAGGTGGCTTTTTCGGCCTCAAACCCAAAGGATGGGAAGCTATCCAGGGGAGGACTAGCAGATAGACTTCACCCACATGTCAACAACAGAGGTCATCCAATACTTCCTGGTATGGGTAGACACTTTCAATAACTGGGTAGAAGCCTTTCCATGACATACTGAAAAAGGCTCTGAGGTAATAAAATTGTTTGTTAATGAAATAACTCCATGCTTTGGTCTACCTAAGTACCTCCAAAGTGGCAATGGCTCCTCTTTTAAGGCAACCATCATGCAGGGGATCTCAAAGGCACTAGGCATACAGTATCATCTCTATTGTGCTTGTAGACCCCGGTCCTCAGGAAAGGTAGAGAAGACAAATGATATTATTAAAAGATACCTCAGAAAACTGTCCCAAGAAACTCACCTTCCTTCTGTCACTCTTCTTCCCATACCTTTACTGCAGGTAAGAAATACCCCTTCAAAGTTAGATCTGAGTCCTTTTAAAATGCTGTTTGGATAGCCTTTCCTTACAAATGATTTTTCTATCAGACCAAGAGACTGACCTTTGAAGTGGTAAACATGTAACCTCACTAGCTCACTTCCAACCCAAATTAACACAATTAGCAAAAGCCCAACCCAAGAAATAGGAAAAACCTTTATTTAACCTAGGAGATTTGGTATTGGTAAATGCTATTTAACCCAGGAGATTTGATATTGGTAAATGCTGTCTCTTCTCTCTCTCTCTCCTTTCCTAAAGCCCAGTTTTGAAAGGGCCCTACCCTGTTCTTCTTTCAACCACCTCAGTGGTAAAAGTTACAGGAATCAACTCCCGAATACATCACACTTGAGTCAAAACCTGGAAAGCTGACAGAGCAACTCTTGATGTCTCAAAGGAAAGTTCTGGATATCAATGTGAAGAGATAGGAGATCTTAAGCTGAAACCAAAAAATTAAGTAAATGAGTGAGGGCCACCCATCCTACTCAGTCCTACCTCTACCTTACTAGATACTTTCAATCATTTCTACCTTTCCTCTCGAGATTCACTGCCAGTTATTAGAATTTCTTTTTGATGCATATTTGCAGGGAAATTTTGATTTCCCGTGGGATTACATTTGTAACGTCATATACCCTTAAAGGGGAATTCTATATCTTGGCAAGTAAAATTTTAGATGAAAATTATTATTATGTAACTTTTGCAGAAATTGCTATACTGACTCTACTATTTGCAGGAGGACTATACACTGTGGCACCCACAATGTGGAATTCTGGATGAAAAATTCTAATTGCCGTAATATTCTGCCTAATTTTCACCTTTATAACAGAATTAATAACTACAGGAAAGATTTAGCCAAAATTAACCCTAAAGTTACTCTGGCCGCTCAATCCAATGCCACTTACATTGGATTTACTTTGGAAAAATGGTGCTTCTTCATTAATGCTTCTAGTAAAGTACAGCGACACCTGGTGGAGACAATCCATATTACAACCCATCGAAATGGTTGACAGGTACCAAACCCCGTCGTGGTTGTGGCCTATAATGCCTCCACTAATAATGGTTATCTTAATACTCATATCCAAACTCTGTATTCTAAATCTTCTTGTAAAATTTAGCTCTTCTGACCTAGAAGTTATTGAATTCCAAATGGTGTTACAGATGAAACCATGCATGGACCCACCTTTCTTCCAATGACCCTTAGATCCTCAGAAGGAGCCTTAACTGCTGTTCCCCACAGGACACCCCTCTCCAGCAGGCAATGGCCAGAAGAGTAGCCTTACAACACCTGCTAAGAGCAGTTAAGGTTTTCACTCCTGAGTGGGAAGATGATACGGGACGTAGAAAGAAATTATTTACACAGATAACTGAGGGCAACAGAATCTTGGCAGAGTGTCCCTTCTAAGAAAAAAGCAGCCCCCCAAATCATTTCTAACAAAGAGGAGCCTGGGAATTGAGTTGCAAACACAGATAAGCAAGTTGGAAGCTTGCACAGGGAAATGCCAGCAGCTGTGCCAATCAAAAAGGGCTACCTGCAGGCCAGGCATGTCCAAATGGAGGCTTCACCTTCTTTTTTTGTTGTCGTGACCACGTGTACAGTAACAGAGGAGTTGGCAACATGTGTAGCTCAGGCAGAGAACTCACCTGCACAATTAAAGAATAAGTTGGGGGCTACCAAAAATTTGCATCCCATGCAAATGGCACACCTGATCTAAACGGTGTTTTGCACCCTATGTAAATCAGGCACTGTCTCCTCATGATATCATGTATAAAGCTCCCTACATTTCACTGTGCATCTGGAAACCCATTTTTCTGGGACCCCTCTCTGCAGCACAGAGCTATTCTCTTTCTTTTGCCTATTAAACTTCCACTCTCAACCTTATTCTTTGTGTGTCCATGTCCTTGTTCTCCTTGGCCAAGGAGACAATGAACCTCACATGTTACTTCTGACAACCAGACCATTTAATTATCATTCATGGGACATTTGTTGATACAGTTGCCTCAAAATGTATTTGATTAATGTCTCACAGTTATTTCATAGATTCGTTTTATTCTTGGTTAAGTCTTGGAAGTATTGGAATTATGCGATGAATTAAAGATTGTAGAGGGAAAGAACAATTGTGAAGAGCTGAGAAATGTAGACCTAAGGCCAGGAAAATTAGTGTAAGGGTTTATACTAATTTGGGTGAGTGAGATGCTGAGTGAGAATCTACTGAGAAGTTGTCAAAATAGCAATCCAGTCCCACACCCAGCAGCTTCTGACTCAGGAGAACAAAGATAATGCTTTTTAAATAAGGACTTCAAATAATTTTCAGGTACTCCTGGATTTTGAGAACCATCATAGCAGAAGAACATTTTCCATCATTTTTATGGGCTTGATTTTATTCTGAATGGAAAAATTGTTTGAGTGTAATTCAGGCTAATGGTTTTCTCCTTATTTCATTCAAGACACATCAACATGTTTGGAGACTAATATATACATACAATGAAGATAAAACAGTACAAATTAATTAACAACCTTTCTAATACATAAGCTAAAGATGCCAGTTGTAAAATTCTATAATATTTTCAGAAGTCAAAGAGCGCTCTCTGTGCCATTTCTCTCTTCCTGATTGTGTAAATATGATTTTATAAATCATATAAAGCCCTAGGCTTTATTTTCCTTTTTACCGTAGGAGGTCTAACCGATATTGTACTAGCAAAGTCATCACTAGATATCGTACTACAAGATACGTATTATGTCGTAGCCCATTTCCACTACGTCTTGTCAATAGGAGCTGTCTTTGCTATCATAGGAGGGTTTATTCACTGATTTCCCCTATTCTCAGGCTATACTCTGGATCAGGTCTGCGCCAAAGCCCACTTTACTATTATGTTTGTGGGTGTAAATTTAACTTTCTTCCCACAACACTTTCTCGGTTTGTCCGGAATACCTCGGCACTATTCCGACTACCCTGATGCCTACACCACATGAAATATTGTATCATCTATAGGCTCCTTTATTTCCCTAGTAGCAATACTATTAATAGTTTATATAATCTGAGAAGCCTTTGCCTCAAAACGTAAAGTACTATTAATCGAGCATCCCACCTCTAACCTAGAATGACTACATGGCTCCCCTCCACCATATCACACATTTGATGAACCAACTTTCATCAAAGTCAAATAAAAAAGGAAGGAATCGAACCTTCTGAAACTGGTTTCAAGCCAATCCTATAACCCCTATAACTTTTTCAATGAGATATTAGAAAAATTATTCCATAGCTCTGTCAAAGCTAAATTATAGGACATACCCTATATATCTTACATGGCCCACCCAGTTCAACTAGGCCTACAAGATGCCACATCCCCTATCATAGAAGAACTAATTGCCTTCCACGACCACGCCTTTATAATCGTATCCCTAATTAGCTTTCTAGTCTTGTATGTTTTATCATCAGTACTCACAACAAAACTAACTAGCACCAATATCACAGATGCTCAAGAGATAGAGACTATTTGAACCATCTTGCCCGCAATTATCCTAGTCTTAATTGCTCTCCCATCCCTACGCATTCTCTACTTAACAGATGAGATTAACAACCCCTCATTCACTATTAAATCAATTGGACATCAATGATACTGAACCTATGAGTATACAGATTACGGAGGCTTAATCTTTAATTCTTTTTTTTTTTTTTTTTTTTTTTTTGAGACGGAGTCTCGCTCTGTCGCCCAGGCTGGAGTGCAGTGCCGGATCTCAGCTCACTGCAAGCTCCGCCTCCCGGTTCCCGCCATTCTCCTGCCTCAGCCTCCAAGTAGCTGGGACTACAGGCGCCCGCCACCTCGCCCGGCTAGTTTTTTGTATTTTTTTAGTAGAGACGGGGTTTCACCGTGTTAGCCAGGATGGTCTCGATCTCCTGACCTCGTGATCCGCCTGTCTCGGCCTCCCAAAGTGCTGGGATTACAGGCTTGAGCCACCGCGCCCGGCCAATCTTTAATTCTTATATACTCCCCCCATTATTCTTAAACCCAGGGGACCTTCGACTTCTAGAAGTTGACAACCGAGTAGTACTTCCAATCGAAGCCCCTGTCCGTATAATAATTACATCTCAAGACGTCTTACACTCATGAACCATTCCCACACTTGGTCTAAAAACAGATGCGATTCCCGGGCGCTTAAACCAAACCACATTCACTGCCATACGACCAGGTGTCTACTACGGACAATGCTCAGAAATCTGCGGTGCTAATCACAGCTTTATACCAATTGTCGCAGAATTAATCCCACTAAAAATTTCTGAGATAGGGCCTGTATTCACCCTACAGATATAATGAACTCACCTTACTTATTCCACTCTTAAAACACCAAGATCCACTGTATAGCTACCACAGCATTAACCTTTTAAGTTAAAGATTGAGAAAACATTCTTCTCTGCAGTGAAATGCCTCAACTAAATACATCTACATGGTTTATTACCATTATAACCATGCTACGTGCACTATATCTTATTATACAATTAAAACTACTAAACACAAATTACTATTTACCCCCATCACAAAAAACCTCTAACACACAGATATTTAACAACCCTTGACAACTAAAATGAATGAAAGTTTATTTACCCCATTCACAACTCCAATACTCCTAGGCTTACCCGCTGTAATACCCATCATTCTATTTCCTATATTACTATTTCCAACTTCCAAACACCTCATTAACAACCGACTAATTACTATTCAACAAAACCTAACTCAACTAATTCTAAAACAAATAATAACAACCCACAATACCAAAGGACAAACCTGATCCCTAATACTAATATCTGTAATTATTTTTATCGCCATAACCAACCTCCTCGGACTCTTACCCCACTCATTTACGCCCACCGCCCAACTGTCTATAAATCTAGCCATGGCAATCCCTCTATGAGCTGGTACAGTAATTACAGGTCTTCGCTTCAAAACTAAAAGCTCCTTGGCTCACTTTCTACCACAGGGTACACCCACACCCCTTATTCCCATGCTAGTAGTCATTGAAACTATCAGCTTATTTATTCAACCAGTAGCCCTAGCTGTACACCTGACCGCTAACATTACAGCAGGACATCTACTTATACACCTAATCGGAAATGCCGCACTAGCATTATCAACCATTAATTTCCTTGCAACTTCACTGACTTTAGTACTCCTAATATCACTAACAATTCTAGAAATTGCAGTTGCCCTAATCCAGGCCTACGTTTTCACACTCTTGGTAAGCCTTTATTTACATGATAATACTTAATGACTCACCAAACCCACCCTTATCACATAGTTAAACCTAGCCCATGACCGCTGACAGGAGCCTTCTCAGCTCTCCTAATAACATCTGGCCTAATTATATGATTCCACTTTTACTCCACTACTCTACTAACACTGGGATTATTAACCAACATATTAACGATATATCAATGGTGGCGTGATATTATCCGAGAAAGTACTTATCAAGGCCACCATACAACACCAGTTCAAAAAGGCCTCCGTTATGGAATAGTTTTATTTATCATCTCAGAAATTTTCTTCTTTGCTGGCTTCTTCTGAGCATTCTATCACTCAAGTCTCACCCCTACCCCACACTTAGGAGGACACTGACCACCAACAGGTGTTACCCCCCTGAATCCTCTAGAAGTACCCCTTCTAAATACCTCTGTATTACTTGCATCAGGAGTTACAATCACTTGGGCCCATCACAGCTTAATAGAAAATAACCGAAAACAAATAATCCAAGCCCTACTCACTACAATTTTATTAGGCATCTACTTCACCCTATTACAAATCTCAGAATACTATGAAGCACCCTTTACTATCTCTGACGGCATTTATGGCTCAACATTTTTTGTTGCCACCGGCTTCCACGGACTTCACGTTATTATCGGATCTACATTTCTTACTGTCTGCCTTATTCGCCAACTATTATATCACTTCACATCAAATCACCATTTTGGCTTTGAAGCCGCCGCTTGATATTGACACTTTGTAGACGTCGTCTGGCTGTTTCTCTATATTTCCATTTACTGATGAGGTTCCTATTCTTTTAGTATAACTAGTACAGCTGACTTCCAATCAACTAGCTTCGATAATATTCGAAAAAGAATAATTAACCTAGTATTAGCCCTAACAATTAACACCCTCCTAACCCTACTACTGATAATCATTATATTTTGGTTACCCCAACTCAACTCCTACACAGAAAAAGCCAACCCTTACGAATGAGATTTGACCCACTAAACTCCGCTCGCATTCCTTTCTCCATAAAATTTTTTCTAGTCGCCATCACTTTCCTACTATTCGACTTAGAAATTGCCCTGCTATTACCCCTGCCATGAGCTCTCCAAACAACAAATCTTCCCATAATAATTAAATCATCAATTATATTAATCACTATTCTAACCCTCAGCCTAGCCTATGGATGAACTCAAAAGGGACTGGACTGAACTGAATTGGTAAGTAGTTTAAATAAAACAAATGATTTCGACTCATTAGGTTATGATAATCATACTAACCAAATGCCCGTTATCTACATAAATATTGTACTAGCATTCACCATTTCACTCCTAGGAATATTAACCTATCGCTCACACCTAATATCATCCCTACTATGCCTAGAGGGAATAATACTCTCACTATTTATCATAAGTACCCTCATGGCCTTAAACATACACTTCCCCCTAGCTAATATTGTACCTATTGCCCTACTAGTATTCACCGCTTGCAAAGCAGCAGTAGGCCTTGCCTTACTAATTTCAATCTCAAACACATATGGCCTAGACCATGCCCACAACCTAAGCTTACTTCAATGTTAAAAATAATTTTCCCCACAATTATGCTATTACCAACAACATGATTTTCCAAAAACAATATAATCTGAATTAACTTAACCACACATAGCTTAATTATCAGTCTCATCCCCCTTCTATTCTTCAATCAAACTAGCAACAACCTCATTAGCTATTCAACCTATTTGTCTTCCGACCCATTAGCAACACCTCTTCTAACATTAACTGCCTCACTCTTACCCCTCATAATCATAGCAAGCCAATATCATCTACATAATGAAAGTCCTTTACGAAAAAAACTTTATCTCTCCATAATAATCTTTCTACAAATTTCCCTAATCATAACATTTATAGCCACAGAGTTAATCTTATTTTATATCCTATTCGAAACCACCCTCATCCCCACCCTAATTATTATTACCCGATGAGGCAATCAAGCAGAACGCCTCAACGCAAGTACATACTTCTTATTCTATACATTAGCTGGCTCTCTCCCCCTACTAATTATATTAATATTTACACATAATAGTCTAGGCTCATTAAACATCACACTACTAACACAGCTCAAAAACTAACAACCACCTGATCCCATAACTTAACTTGACTAGCATGCATAATAGCTTTCATAGTAAAAATACCCTTATATGGCCTACACTTATGGCTCCCTAAAGCCCACGTTGAAGCTCCCATTGCCGGATCAATAGTTCTTGCTGCAGTACTTTTAAAACTGGGTGGCTATGGTATAATACGACGTACCTCAATCCTCAACCCCCTGACAGAATATATAACCTACCCCTTCCTCATATTATCTCTCTGAGGCATAATTATAACAAGCTCAACCTGCCTCCGACAAACGGACCTGAAATCACTTATCGCATACTCCTCCATAAGCCACACAGCCCTGGTAATTATAGCCTCCCTCATTCAAACCCCCTGAAGCTTTACTGGCGCAATTATCCTTATAATTGCCCATGGGCTCACTTCATCTATACTATTCTGCCTAGCAAATTCAAATTACGAACGAACCCACAGCCGCATTATAATACTCTCTCGAGGACTTCAAACTCTACTTCCACTGATAGCCTTCTGATGGTTCACGGCAAACCTCACCAATCTAGCCCTACCCCCCACTATTAATCTAATTGGAGAACTATTAGTAGTAATAACTTCATTTTCTTGATCACGCATTACCATGATACTCACAGGACTAAATACACTAATTACTGCCCTTTATTCCCTACACATATTCATTACAACGCAACGAGGAATACTCACCTCCCACATCATCAACATAAAACCCTCCTTCACACGAGAAAACACATTAATATTTATACATCTCTCCCCTATTATTCTTCTATCCCTCAATCCCAGTATTATTATAGGCTTCACCCCTTGTAAATATGGTTTAACTAAAACATTAGATTGTGAATCTAACCATAGAAGCCCACCACTTCTTATTTACCGAGAAAGCTTGCAAGGACTGCTAACCCATGCCCCCGTACTTAACAAAACGGCTATCTCAACTTTTAAAGGATAACAGTTATCCATTGGTCTTAGGAACCAAAAACATCGGTGCAACTCCAAATAAAAGTAATAACAATGCACGCCTCCATTGTCATATTAACCTTAACTTCCCTAATCTTCCCAATTATTATCACCCTTATCAAACCCAGCAAAAAACATCTATATCCTAATTATGTGAAAACAACTATAATATTTGCCTTTATCATCAGTCTCCTTCCTACAGCCCTATACATCCTCCTAGATCAAGACATAATTGTCTCAAACTGACATTGAACAACTATCCAATCACTAGAACTAGCACTGAGCTTCAAACTAGACTATTTTTCCATAATATTCATTCCAATTGCACTATTTATTACCTGATGCATTATAGAATTCTCATTATGATACATAAGCTCAGACCCAAACATCGACCAATTCTTTAAGTATCTCCTCATTTTCCTCACCACTATATTAATTTTAATTACCGCCAACAACCTTTTCCAACTCTTCATTGGATGAGAAGGTGTGGGAATTATATCCTTTCTACTAATTAGCTGATGACATGCTCGAACAGACGCCAACACAGCAGCTGTTCAAGCAATCTTGTATAACCGCATTGGTGATATCGGCCTTGTTCTAGCCATAACATGATTTCTCCTTCATTACAACTCATGAGACTTTCAACAAATATTCATCCTAGACTCTAGCCCAAATCTTCTACCACTAATGGGCCTCCTTTTAGCAGCAACAGGAAAATCAGCTCAACTTGGCCTTCACCCTTGACTACCCTCCGCCATAGAAGGCCCAACCCCAGTTTCAGCCCTACTTCATTCTAGCACTATAGTAGTAGCTGGAGTATTTTTACTCATTCGCTTTCACCCTATAATAGAAAATAATATGCTAGTCCAAAGCCTTACACTATGCCTAGGAGCCATTACCACTATATTTATAGCAATCTGCGCTTTTAACACAAAATGACATTAAAAAAAATCGTAGCTTTCTCCACCTCAAGCCAACTAGGATTAATGATAGTTACCATCGGCATCAACCAACCATACCTAGCATTCCTACACATCTGCACCCATGCCTTCTTCAAAGCCATATTATTCATTTGCTCCGGATCTATTATTCACAACTTAAATAACGAACAAGACATTCGAAAAATAGGAGGGCTATTTAAAACAATACCCCTTACCTCAACTTCCCTGACTATCAGTAACCTAGCACTTACAGGCATACCATTTCTTACAGGTTTCTACTCCAAAGATCTTATTATCGAAACCGCAAACACGTCGTATACCAATGCCTGAGCCCTGTCTATCACTCTCATCGCCACTTCCCTAACAAGCGCCTACAGCACTTGGACTATTATTCTCACACTAACAGGACGACCCGCTTTTCAACCTCAATCTACATTAATGAGAATAACCCAGCTCTACTAAACCCAATAAAACGCCTAACAATCGGCAGTTTACTCGCAGGATTTCTTATTACCAATAATATCTCCCCCACCACACTCCCCCAACCAACAATACCTTATTACCTGAAACTCCTAGCCCTATGCGTAACCGCCCTAGGTTTCCTAATAGCCCTAGATCTAACCCTTATAACCAACAATCTCAAAATAAGCACCCCATCACACATGTTCAAATTCTCTAACATATTAGGATATTTTCCCACTACAATTCATCGAATAATTCCCTACCAAAACCTAATCATAAGTCAAAACCTGGCCTTTCTCTTACTAGACTCAATCTGACTAGAAAAATCAATACCCAAAACAATTTCACACACCCACATTATTACTTCCATCACCACAACCACCCAAAAAGGCATAATTAAACTTTATTTCCTCTTTCCTTATTCCTCTCATTCTAATTCCACTTCTAATAGCATAACCTATTGCCTCGAGTAATTTCAATGACAATATATACACCAACAAACAATGTTCAACCAGTAACCACTACTAACCAACGCCCACAATCATATAAAGCGCCTTAGGTTTTATTTTCATATAAATCATATAAATCATCTTGTGGTACTCATGGAAAAAGAAAAATACATTAGATGCAAGATGTCATAAAACATGCTTCAATATCATGTTATACTAACAGCCGTACATCTATTAGATCCAAAAATGTGGTTCAAACAATCAGCTTGTATTTGTTTCAAGAATAGCCTTCATAGTTCTGATGAAATATCGTGGCCTTTGAAGTCTGATAAACTTTGATGTCAATATGTCTCTCCTACTTGCCTGCAGTATAAACAGTAGGTTATTTACCCTTTCTGAGCATCATTGTGTGCCTCTATAAAGTAGGAAGTCAATATTTGGAATAAGGATTTAGGATGCGTAAAGTGCCTTACATAGCACCTGTCACATTATGGATTCAATACCGAATTAAATTAATTGTATGAAATTTGCATTTTATAATTTTTTAAAGCAGTTAATTTATGTTAAATGAGTATAAATAAAATCTCTGAGATCTGTGCCCTGCAGGTATGTCTAATAGGTTTTACCTCTAGAGTTCTCAGGTGTGTATCAAGGGCACCCAAGCGGAAACCAGCAGGCTCAGAGCAGACTTCCATGGCTTGCCCATCTCACCTCCCTTGGTGCTGATTAAGAGGCAGCTCCATAAAGCTACACTCTCCTGAAAAGGATCCTGTGTCTCTGTACCCAACAATGCTCAAAGCTCTGGCATCATCAAGACTAACCCTACCATGACAATTATCTCTCTTATGGTAGTGACCACCATAAGTAGGCAAGGATTCCCTAATTACTCATCACCTGTCTCTAATAAACAGATGGTTCTGGACATTCCTATTTTGCCCCCATCCACTTTCTCTCTTCTAAACCTAGACTAAAATCTTTCTCTTGAATTTTCTGGAACTCAGAATTAATCATGACTGATACCTCCCTCACCTTTATCCTCTTCTCTGAATTATTCTTCTTCACTTCTGACTTTAACTTAAACTTGGTCTTCCCTGAGACACTCCCTCTCCCGCAGCAGTGATACACAGGGGGTTCTTAATCCCCAGTATTGCTGCAAACCAGATGGCTGGTTTCCAGTCTGCCTCACTTGGCTAGTTCCTTTCCATTTCCCCACCCTTTATACTCAGGATTCATAGTTTTGACTTTAATGTCAAAAGAACCCATCACCTATTCCTCTTGTTGGAATCATCTATCAAACCTGAGTCACTCCCACTCATTTCATGAAAATATTAGCTCTTGATTCAAAGCTAGTCTCTCAAAACAGTACTTCTGTTTTAATTACTCATGATTGTAATGACTATGAAAGAAATCTTTTAATTCTTTGGCTTCTTAGTTGTTTAGCTTTCTTCTAAATGATCTTCACTTCTACCCATTCCTCTGAATGTATCCTAGACTTTTCACACCAACTGCAATCCCTTCATGGTATCAGTTTCAAGGATTGGAGCACCAATCGTTATCTTTCTTTTTTTACTGTTATTATACTTTAAGTTCTAGGGTACATGTGCACAATGTGCAGGTTTCTTACATATGTATACATAGGCCATGTTGGTGTGCTGCACCCATTAACTCATCATTTACATTAGGTACATCTCCTAATGCTATCCCTCCCCCTGCCCCCCACTCATGACAGGCCCTGGGGTGTGGTGTTCCCCCCCCTGTGTCCAAGTGTTCTCATTGTTGAATTCCCACCTATGAGTGAGAACATGCGGTGTTTGGTTTTCTGTCCTTGGGATAGTTTGCTCAGAATGATGGTTTCCAGCTTCATCCATGTCCCTGCAAAGGACATGAACTCATCATTTTTTATGACTGCATAGTATTCCATGGTGTGTATGTGCCACATTTGATTAATTCAGTCTATCATTGATGGATATTTGGGTTGGTTCCAAGTCTTTGCTATTGTGAATAGTGCCACAATGAACATACATGTGCATGTGTCTTTATAGCAGCACGATTTATAATCCTTTGGGTATATACCCAGTAATGGGATGGCTGGGTCAAATGGTATTTCTAGTTCTAGATCCTTGAGGAATTGCCACACTGTTTTCCACAATGGTTGAACTAGTTTACAGTCCCACCAACAGTGTAAAAGTGTTCCTATTTCTCCACATCCTCTCCAGCACCTGTTGTTTCCTGACTTTTTAATGATCGCCATTCTAACTGGTGTGAGATGGTATCTTATTGTGGTTTTGATTTGCATTTCTCCGATGGCCAGTTATGATGAGCATTTTTACATGTGTCTGTTGGCTGCATAAATGTCTTCTTTTGAGAAGTGTCTGTTCAAATCCTTTGCCCAATTTTTGATGGGGTTGTTTGATTTTTTCTAGTAAATTTGTTTAAGTTTTTTGTAGATTCTGGATATTAGCCCTTTGTCAGATGGGTAGATTGCAAAAATTTTCTTGCATTCTGTAGGTTGTCCGTTCATTCTGATGGTAATTTCCTTTGCTGTGCAGAAGCTCTTTAGTTTAATTAGATCCCATTTCTTAAGTTTGGCTTTTGTTGCCATTGCTTTTGGTGTTTTAGACATGAAGTCCTTGCCCATGCCTATGTCCTGAATTGTATTGTCTAGATTATCTTCTAGGATTTTTATGGTTTTAGGTCTAGCATTTAAGTCTTTAATCCATCTTGAATTAATTTTTGTATAAGGTATAAGGAAGGGATCCAATTTCAGCTTTCTACATATGGCTAGCCAGCTTTCCCAGCACCATTTATTAAATAGGAAATTCTTTCCTCATTTCTTGTTTTGGTCAGGTTTGTCAAAGATCAGATGGTTGTGGATGTGTGGCATTATTTCTGAGGCCTCTGTTCTGTTTCATTGGTCTATATCTCTGTTTTGGTACTAGTACCATGCTGTTTTGGTTATTGTAGTCTTGTGGTATAGGTTTGAAGTCAGGTAGTGTGATGCCTCCAGTTTTGTTCTTTTTGCTTAGGATTGTCTTGGCAATGTGGGCTCTTTTTTGGTTCCATATGAACTTTAAAGTAGTTTTTTCCAATTCTGTGAAGAAAGTCATTGGTAGCTTGATGAGGATGGCATTGAATCTATAAATTACCTTGGGCAGTATGGCCATTTTCATGATGTTGATTCTTCATATCCTTGAGCATGGAATATTCTTCCATTTGTTTGTGTCCTCTTTTATTTCATTGAGCAGTGGTTTGTAATTCTCCTTGAAGAGGTCCTTCACATCCCTTGTAAGTTGGATTCCTAGGTGTTTTATTCTCATTCCAGCAATTGTGAATGGGAGTTCACTCATGATTTGGCTCTCTGTTTGTCTGTTATTGGTGTATAGGAATGTTGGTGATTTTTGCACATGGATTTTGTATCTTGAGACTTTGCTGAAGTTGCTTATCAGCCTAAGGAGATTTCGGGCTGAGATGATGGGGTTTTCTAAATATACAACCATGTCATCTGCAAATAGGGACAATTTGACTTCCTCTTTTCCTAATTGAATATCCTTTATTTCTTTATCCTGCCTGATTGCCCTAGCCAGAACTTCCAACACTATATTGAATAGGAATGGTGAGAGAGGGCATCCCTGTCTTGTGCCAGTTTTCAAAGGGAATGCTTCCAGTTTTTGTCCATTCAGTATGGTATTGGCTGTGGGTTTGTCATAAATAGCTCTTATTATTATGAGATATGTCCCATCGATACCTAATTTATTGAGAGCTTTTAGGATGAAGGGCTGTTGAATGTTTTCGAAGGCCTTTTCTGCATTGATTGAGATAATTATGTGGTTTTTGTCTTTGGTTCTGTTTATATGATGGATTGCATTTATTGATTTGCGTATGTTGAACCAGCCTTGCATCCCAGGGATAAAGCTGTCTTGATCATGGTGGATAAGCTTTTTGTTGTGCTGCTGGATTCGGTTTGCCTGTATTTTATTGAGGATTTTTTCATCAATGTTCAACAGGGATATTGGTCTAAAATTCTCTTTTTTTGTTGTGTCTCTGCCAGGCTTTGGTATCAGGATGATGCTGGCCTCATAAAATGAGTTTGGGAGGATTCCCTCTTTTTCTATTGATTGGAATAGTTTCGGAAGGAATGGTACCAGCTCCTGTTTTTACCTCTGGTAGAATTCAGCCGTGAATCCGTCTGGTCCTGGACTTTTTTTTTGGTTGGTAGGCTGTTAATTATTGCCTCAATTTCAGAGCCTCTTATTGGTCTATTCAGGGATTCATCTTCTTCCTCTTTTAGTCTTGGGAGGGTGTATGTGTCCAGAAATTTATCCATTTCTTCTGGATTTTCTAGAAAATGGTAGAAAATCCATGGTAGTTTGTATCTCTGTGGGATTGGTGGTGATATCCCCTTTGTCACTTTTTATTGTGTCTATTTGATTCTTCGCTCTCTTCTTCCTTACTAGTCTTACTAGTGGTCTATCAATTTTGTTGATCTTTCCAAAAAAATCAGGTCCTGGATTCATTGATTTTTTGAACATTTTTTTTGTGTGTCTCTATCTCCTTCAGTTCTGCTCTGATCTTAGTTATTTCTTGCATTCTGCTAACTTTTGAATGTGTTTGCTCCTGCTTCTCTAGTTCTTTTAATTGTGGTGTTAGAGTGTCAATTTTAGATCTTTTCTGCTTCTCTTGTGGGCATTTCGTGCTATAAATTTCCCTCACGCACTGCTTTAAATGTGTCCCAGAGATTCTGGTATGTTGTATCTTTGTTCTCATTGGTTTTAAAGAACATCTTTATCTCTGCCTTCATTTCATATGTACCCAGTAGTCATTCAGGAGCAGGTTGTTCAGTTTCCATGTGGTTGAGCAGTTTTAGTGAGTTTCTTAATATTGAGTTCTAGTTTGATTGCACTGTGGTCTGAGAGACAGTTTTTTATAATTTCTGTTCTTTTACATTTGCTAAGGAATGCTTTACTTCCAATTATGTGGTCAGTTTTGGAATAAGTGCAGTGTGGTGCTGAGAAGAATGTATATTCAGTTGATTTGGGGTGGAGAGTTCTGTAGATGTCTATTAGGTCTGCTTGGTGCAGAGCTGAGTTCAATTCCTGGATATCCTTGTTAACTTTCTGTCTCGTGGATCTGTCTAATGTTGACGGTGCGGTGTTAAAATCTCCCATTATTATTGTGTGGGTGTCACAGATCTTTTTGTAGGTCTCTAAGGACTTGCTTTATGAATCTGGATGCTCCTGTATTGGGTGCCTATATATTTAGGATAGTTAGCTCTTCTTGTAGAACTGATCTCTTTACCATTATGTAATGGCCTTCTTTGTCTCTTCTCATCTTTGTTGGTTTAAAGTCTGTTTTATCAGAGATTAGGATTGCAACGCCCGCTTTTTTTGTTTTCCATTTGTTTGGTAGATCTTCTTCCATCCTTTTATTTTGAGCCTATTTGTGTCTCTGCATATAAGATGGTTCTCCTGAATACAGCACACTGATAGTCTTGACTCTTTGTCCAATTTGCCAGTCTGTGTCTTTTAACTGGAGCATTTAGCCCATTTACATTTAAGGTTAATATTATTATGTGTGAATTTGATCCTATCATTATGATGTTAGCTGGTTATTTTGCTCGTTAGTTGATGTAGTTTCTTCCTAGCATCGACGGTCTTTACAATTTGGCGTGTTTTTGCAGTGGCTGGTACTGGTTGTTCCTTTCCATGCTTAGTGCTTCAGGAGCTCTTGTAAGGCAGGCCTGGTGGTGACAAAATCTCTCAGCATTTGCTAGTTTGTAAAGGATTTTATTTCTCCTTCACTTATGAAGCTTAATTTGGCTGGATATGAAATTCTGGATTGAAAATTCTTTTTTTTTAAGATTATTGAACCCTGGCCCCCAATCTCTTCAGGCTTGTAGAGTTTCTGCCGAGAGATCTGCTGTTAGTCTGATGGGCTTCGCTTTGTGGGTAACCCGACCTTTCTCTCTGGCTTCCCTTAACATTTTTTCCTTCATTTCACCTTTGGTGAATCTGACAATTACGTGTCTTGGAGTTGCTCTTCTCAAGGAGTATCTTTATGGTGTTCTCTGTATTTCCTGAATTTGAATGTTGGCCTGCCTTGCTAGGTTGGGGAAGTTCTCCTGGATGATATCCTGAAGAGTGTTTTCCTACTTGGTTCCATTCTCCCCATCACTTTCAGGTACACCAATCAGACATAGATTTGTGTGGACATATTCTTTTGTTTATCTTCAACACTTAGTACTGGAATGCTTAGGTTATGGGAAGGTGCATGTTCCAGTTTTTAACAAACGGCCAAACTGTTCAATTGTGTAGTTGTATCATTTTACATTTTCAGCCTCAATATATGAGAGTTTTAGTTTCTTCATATTCTCAGTAACCATTGGTATTAATAATATTTAACTTTAGTCTTTCTAAATATGTAGTGGTCTCTTATGATAGTTTTAATTTCATTTCCCTATATAACCAGTGATGTGTGTGTGTCTGTGTGTGTCTTTATGTGTATGTATATAAAAATATATATAATATATATTTATATTTTATATATTATATACAATTTAAAAATATACATATAATATATAAATACAGTGGGGATGAAATATATTCTCAAACTTTTGGCTCAGTTTTTCTTGATAGGTTCTTGTTCCATTATTAACTTTTTAAGTGTTCTTTATATGCCTTCAAACAAGATCATTGTTAGATATTTGTTTTCACATATTTTCAAAAGCAATAATACAAAATTTTGATGAATTCCAAATAATTATTTTGATCTGTACAGTTTGTCCATTTTGTTTCCACTGAAAGAGGGTTTTTCTTTTTTTTTTTTGTTTTGGTAAAGTTTGCATAGCCAAAATCAATGTCAAAAGGTTTTTTCACTTTATTCTAAGAGTTTTATATTTTCACTTATTGTATTTAAATCTATGCTCCTTTTTGAATTGGTTTTGGTATAAGGCATATGGAATGGTTTGACTGTGTCCCCACCCAAATCTCATCTTAAATTTTAACTCCTATAATTCCCATGTGTTGTGGGAGGGACACAATGGACATAATTGAACCACTGGGGTGGTTCCCCCATACTGTTCTTGTGGTAGGGAATAAGTCTCAAGAGATCTAAGGGTTTGATAAGAGGTTTCCCTTTTCTCTCGACTCTCATCCTCTCTTGCCTGCCGAAATGTAAGATGTGACTTTCACCTTCCACCATTATTGTGAGGTCTCCCCAGCCACACAGAACTGTGAGTCCCTAAACATCTTTTTCTTTACAAATTACCCAGTCTCGCGTATGTGTTTACAGCAGCATAAAAACGGACTAATGCAGCATAAAGCAAGGGTCAAGGTTTATTATTTTACCTAATGCTCTCCTATTTATTGTGCATCATTGGTTAAAGAGTATTCTTTCATTTCTTAAAAAATATTTACAGCTACAGTTTATTATGGCAAGGATGCAGGGAAAACAACAGGACAGATATTTTTCTGAACAGAGTCCAGAAAAGACTAGTATACGCTTCAGAGTCCTTCTTCATCAGAGGTCACACAGGATGTACGTTCGCCCTAGCTGCATCTTCCAGGAACATGTGTGAAATATTTGTACCCTGGGTCCAAAGTATTTTTGATATGCCGGTCACATAAGCATATCTTGCTATTCATCCAGCCATGGATATTTAAACGCAGGACCCCAAGAATGAAGCTAGGTGCACATAATCAATCTCGATACTTGTGCAAAGCAACCTGAAAGGCTAGTATGGCACAGTCCATTGCTCCAGGTGGATACAACAAAATATTCAATTCCTAACATCATAGAGCCATATTCCCAGTGGTTGGCAAAAGGTTAATCATGGTTCTATGTTTCTTGGAGACATGAAAGGAATATACAACCACACCTGCTCTGTTAACTCTTCACAATGGGTGGCCAACAGTCAGCACTAACTGCCAAATATATAGATGAATGAGACTTTGGATTATTCCAGCCCCCAGACTTCAAGTCTTCCAGCTTAGTACTCAAGCATTGTAGTAAAGCAGAAAGAAGCATTTCCCATTGTGCCCTGACAAGATTGTTGATTCACAGAAACTACATGAAACATGAAATGTTTATTGTTAGAAGCCAGTAACATTTGGGATAGTTTGTTATAGCAAAATAAATAAATAAATTAAGTAATTATTTTTATTCTTTACAAGTGTGGCAATTTTTATTGAGTGATGAATATAAATTTTATATTTTAGAAAACTGAATTTTGTTGTATTTCATTAAATAATGCTAGAATTCTGTTTCATTGTTAAGCTATAAGAACACTACAAATAGAATTTTCCTGAGGATTACTTTTATGTTTGTTAGGGTAGGTCCAGGACAGCCTTTATCTTAGGCCTAATTTATTTCTGCCACTAAACTGATAACTTTCTGCAGACTATTTTGAGGATTGGTAAACGGTTTTTGTAGGGGTTACATAGTTAACATTTCAGGCTTTGCAGGCCACTTACAGTCTTTTGCATATATTTCTTTGTTTTTGTTTTATTTCAATGGTTTTGGGGGAACAGGTGGTGTTGGGTTACATGAATAAGCTGTTTCGTGGTGGTTTCTGAGATTTTGCTGCACCCATCACCTGAGCATTGTACAATGTACCCAAATGTGTAGTCTTTTATCTCTAACCCCAATCCCACACTTCCCCCCAAATCCCCAAAGATCATTATATCATTCTTATGTCTTTGCATCCACATAACTTAGCTCCCACTTGTAAGTGAGAACATATGTTTGGTTTTTCATTCCTTAGTTACTTCACTTAGAATAATGGTCTCCAACTCTAGTCAGGTTGCGGTGAATGTCATCATTTCATTCCTCTTTATGGCTGAGAAATATTTCATAGTATGTGTGCGTATATGTACACCACATTTTCTCTGTTGATTGATGAGCTTTTGGACTGGTTCCATATCTTTGCAATTTCAAATAGTGTTGTTATACACATGCATGTTCAAATGTCTTTCTTCATATAATGACTTCTTTTCTTCTAGGTAGATACCCAGTAGTGGGATTGCTGGATCGAATAGTAGTTTTAGTTCTTTAAAAAATCTCCATACTGTTTTCCATAGTGGTTATACTAGTTTACACTCCCATCAGCAGGGTAAACGTGTTCCCTTTTCACCACATCCACCTCAACATCTATTATATTATGATTTTTCAATTATGGCCATTCTTGCAGAAGTAAGGTACTATTGCATTGTGGTTCTGATTTGTATTTGCATGATGATTAGTGATGTTGAGCATTTTTTTCATGTGTTTGCTACCATCTGTATATCTTCTTTTGAGTGTTGTCTATTTATGTCCTTAGCTCACTTTTTGATGCAATTATTTGATTTTATTGTTGTTGTTGATTTTAGTTTCTTGTAGATTCTGAATATTAGTCCATTGTCAAATGGGTAGTTTGCAAATATTTTGTCCCACTCTGTGAATTGTCTATTTACTCTGTTGATTATACCTTTTTAGTGCAGAAGTCTTTAATTTTATTGTTTTGTCTATTTATCTTTGTTTTTATTGTGTTTGCTTTTGGATTATTGGTTATGAACTCTGCCTAAGCCAATGACTAGAAAGGTTTTTTTCCGATGTTATCTTCTAGAGTTTTTACGGTTTCAGGTCTTTAACTCTGATTCATCTTGAGTTGCTGTCTGTGTAAGGAGAGATGAGGATCCAGTTTCATTCTACGTTTGGCTTGCCAATTATCCCAGCACCATTTTTTGAAGAGGGTATCTTTTCCCCACTTTAGGTTTTTGTTTGTTTTGTTGCAGTTCAGTTGACTATAAGTATTTGCCTTTATTTCTCTGTTCTGCATTCTGTCCATTAGTCTATCTGCCTATATTTATACCAGTACCATGCAGTTTTGGTGACTATAGCCTTTTAGTATAGTTGGAAGTTGAGTAATGTGGTGCCTCCAGATTTGTTCTTTCTGCTTAGTTTCGTTTTGGCTATGCGAGCTCTTTTCTGGTTCCATCTAAATGTCAGGATTGTTTTTCCTAGTTCTGTGAAGTATGATAGTGGTATTTTTATGAGACTTGCATTGAGTTTGTAGATTTCTTTTGGCAGTATGGTTATTTTCACAATATTTATTCTACCAATCCATGAGCATGGGATGTGTTTCCATTCATTTGTGCTATGTATGCTTTGTCTCAGCAGTATTTTGTTGTTTTTCTTGTAGAGGTCTTTCACTTTGTTGACTAGATATATTTCTACAACTTTTATTTTATTTTTTGCAGCTATTGTAAAATGGGTTGGGTATTGATTTGATTCTCAGCTAAGTTGCTGTTGGTATATAGCAGAGCCACTGATTTGTGTACTTTGATTTTGTATCCTGAAACTTTACTGAATTCATCAGATCTAGGAGCTTTTGGGATGAGTCTTCAGGGTTTTCTAAGTTTATTATCATATTGTTGGTGAACAGCAACAGTTTGACTTCCTCTTTATCAACTTGAATGCCCTTCATTTCTTTATCTTGTCTGTTTCCTCTGGCTTGGACTTCCAGTAATACATTGAATAGAAGTGATAAAAGTGGGCATCCTTGTCTTGTTGCAGTTCTCAGGGGAAACATTCTTTCAACTTTTCCCCATTCTGTATAATGTTGACTGTGGGTTTTTTATAGATGGCTTTTATAACATTAAGATGTGTCCTTTCTATGCCAGTTTTGCTGAGGGTTTTAATCATAAAGGGATGTTGAATGTTGTCCAGTACTTTCTCCCATCTAATGAGGTATTCTTATGGTTTTTGTTTTTAATTCTGTTTATGTGTTGTATCACATTTATTGACTTGTGTATGATAAACCATCCCTGGATGTCCGATATGAAACTGACTTGATCTGGTGGATTATCTATTTGATACACTGTTGGATTCAGTTAGCTAGTACTTTCTTGAGGATTTTGGCATCTATATTCTTCAGGGATAATGGTATGTAGTTTTCTTTTTTTGTTATGTCTATTCCTAGTTTGATATTCTGGTGATATTGGCTTTATAGAATGATTTAGATACGACTCTCTCTTTCTTTATATTTTAAAAATAGTGTTAGTATTGATATCACTCCTTTTTTGAACGTATGATAGAATTCAGTTGTGAATCCATCTTGTCCCAGACTTCTTTGTTGGCAATATTTTATTACCACTTTAATCTTGTTGTTTGTTACTGGTCTGTTTTGCGTTTCTATCTCTTTGTGGATTAAACGATTGGGGTTGTGTATTTCCAGGAATTTATTCATCTCCTCTAGGTTTTCTAATTTGTGAGCATATGTTCATAGTAGTCTTGAATGGTCTTTTGTATTTCCGTGGTATCAGTTGTGTTATCTCCTGTTTCATTTCTATTTCAGTTTGTTTGGATCTTCCCTCTTCGTTTCTTGGTTAATCTCACTAATGCTCTAACCATTTTGTTTATAAAGAACCAGATTTTTGTTTCATTTACTGTTTGTATTTTTTGTTTTAATTTTATTTAGTTATGCTTTGATTTTTGTTATTACTTTTCCCCTGTTGGGTTTGGGTTTCGTTTGTTCTTGTTTCTCAAGTTCCTTGAGGGTGACCTTAGACTGTCTACATTTGCTCTTTCTCACTTTTTGATATAGGAATTTAATGCTATAAATTTTTCTCTTAGCATCACTTTTGGTGTATCCAAGAGGTTATGATAGGTTGTGTCACTCTTATTATTCAGTTCAAAAAATTTTTTAATTTCCATCTTGATATCATTGTTGACCCAAAGATCATTTGGGAGCAGTTTGTTTAATTTCCATCTATCTATATGGCTTTGTGAGTTCATTTTGCATGGACTTTCAAACTTCCAATTGTATTCCACTGTGGTCTGAGAGAGTACTTGATATAATTTTGATTTTCCTAAATTTATTGAGACTTACTTTGTGTTCTATCACATTACCTATATTAGAGAATGGTCCATGTGCTTATGAAAAGAATTTATATTTTGTAGTTGTTGAGTAGAATGTTCTGTAAATATCTTGTGTGTATATATATATATAACATTTATATTTATATATATCTTGTTTATATATATATAAATGTTCTAGGTTATAGTTTAAATCCATTGTTTCTTTGTTTACTTTCTGTCCTGATGACCTGTCTAGTGCTGTCAGGGAAGTATTGAAGTTCTCCACTATTATTTTATTGCTCTTATTTCTTAGGTCTAGTAGTAATTCTTTTGTAAATTTGGGAGCTCCAATGTTATATGAATATGTATTTATGATTGTGATATTTTCCTGTTGGACTAGTCCTTTCATCATTATATAATGTCCCTCTTTATCTTTTTTAATGACTGTTGCTTTAAAATCTGTTTTGTCTGATATAAGAATAGCTATTCCTGTCTGCTTTTGGTGTCCATTTTCATAAAATGTCTTTTTCAACCTCTTTAAGTTTATGTGAATCCTTATGTTAGGTGACTCTCGAAGACAGCAGATCCTTGGTTGGTGAATTATTATCCATTCTGCCATTCTGTATATTTTAAGTGGAGCATTTAGGCTATTTACATTTAACAGTGGTAATGAGGTGTGAGACACTATTTCATTCATTGTGCTAGTTGTTGCCTTAATACCTTTATTCATTGTGCTATTGTTTTATAAGCCCTGTTTGATTTATGCTTTATATAGGTTTTATTTAGATATATTTGAGGTTTTGTTTCAAGACTGTAAACTTTTAACAGTTCTCATAGTGCTGGTTTGTTAGTGGTGAATTCCTTCAGCATTTGTTTGTTTGGATAAGACCATTTTTTTCCTTCATTTATGAAACTGAGTTTCACTGAACACAAAATTCTTGGCTATAATTATATTGTGATCATAGGATCATCATCCTTTGTGGCTTGTAGGGTTTCTGCTGATAAATCTGCTGTTAATCTGATAGTTTTTCAGATTGAACCAGCCTTGCATCCCAGGGATGAAACCCACTTGATCATGGTGGATAAGCTTTTTGATGTGCTGCTGGATTCAGTTTGCCAGTATTTTATTGAGGATTTTCGCATCGATGTTCATCAGGGATATTGGTCTAAAATTCTCTTTTTTTGTAGTGTCTCTGCTAGGCTTTGGTATCAGGATGATGTTGGCTTCATAAAATGAGTTAGGGAGGATTCCCTCTTTTTCTATTGATTGGAATAGTTTCAGAAAGAATGGTACCAGCTCCTCCTTGTACCTCTGGTAGAATTCAGCTGTGAATCCATCTGATCCTGGACTTTTTTTGGTTGGTAGGCTATTACTGCCTCAATTTCAGAGCCTGCTATTGGTCTATTCAGGGATTCAACTTCTTCCTGGTTTAGTCTTGGAAGAGTGTAAGTGTCCAGGAAATTATCCATTTCTTCTAGATTTTCTAGTTGATTTGCGTAGAGGTGTTTATAGTATTCTCTGATGGTAGTTTGTATTTCTGTGGGGTGGGTGGTGATATCTCCTTTATCATTTTTTATTGCATCTATTTGAATCTTCTCTCTTTTCTTCTTTATTAGTCTTGCTAGTGGTCTATCAATTTTGTTGATCTTTTCAAAAAACCAACTCCTGGATTCATTGATTTTTTTGGAGGGTTCTTTGTGTCTCTATCTCCTTCAGTTCTGCTCTGATCTTAGTTATTTCTTGCCTTCTGCTAGCTTTTGAATGTGTTTGCTCTTGCCTCTCTAGTTCTTTTAATTGTGATGTTAGAGTGTCAATTTTTTATCTTTCCAACTTTCTCTTGTGGGCATTTAGTGCTATAAATTTCCCTCTACACACTGCTTTAAATGTGTCCCAGAGATTCTGATATGTTGTGTCTTTGTTCTCATTGGTTTCAAAGAACATCTTTATTTCTGCCTTCATTTTGTTATGTACCCAGTAGTCATTCAGGAGCAGGTTGTTCAGTTTCCATGTAGTTGAACGGTTTTGATTGAATTTCTTAGTCCTGAGTTTGGCTGGATATGAAATTCTGGGTTGAAAATTCTTTTCTTTAAGAATGTTGAATATTAGCCCCCACTCTCTCCTGGCTTGGAGAGTTTCTGCCAAGAGATCTGCTGTTAGTCTGATGGGCTTCCCTTTGTGGGTAACCTGACCTTTCTCTCTGGCTGCCCTTAACAGTTTTTCCTTCATTTCAACTTTGGTGAATCTGACAATTATGTGCCTTGGAGTTGCTCTTCTGGAGGAGTATCTTTGTGGCGTTCTGTATATTTCCTGAATTTGAATGTTGGCCTGCCTTACTAGGTTGGGGAAGTTCTCCTGGATGATATCCTGAAGAGTGTTTTTCAACTTGGTTCCATTTTCCCCCTCACTTTCAGGCACCCCAGTCAGACATAGATTTGGTCTTTTCACATAATCCCATACTTCTTGAAGGCTTTGTTCATTTCTTTTTCCTCTTTTTTCTTTAGACTTCTCTTCTCACTTCATTTCATTCATTTGATCCTCAATCGCTGATACTCTTTCTTCCAGTTGATCGAGTCGGTTACTGAAGTTTGTGTACTTGTCACGTATTTCTCATGTCATGGTTTTTATCTCTGTCAGCTCGTTTATGGCCTTCTCTGCATTGGTTAGTTATCCATTCTTCCATTCTTTTTTCAAGATTTTTAGTTTCTTTGCGCTGGGTACGTAATTCCTCCTTTAGCTCTGAGAAGTTTGATGGACTGAAGCCTTCTTTTCTCAACTCGTCAAAGTCAGTCTCCGTCCAGCTTTGATCTGTTGCTGGCGATGAGTTGCGTTCCTTTGGAGGGGGAGATGCACTCTTATTTTTTGAATTTCCAGCTTTTCTGCCCTGCTTTTTCCCCATCTTTGTGGTTTTATCTGCCTTTGGTCTTTGATGATGGTGACGTACTGATGGGGTTTTTGTGTGGGTGTCCTTCTTGTTTGTTAGTTTTCCTTCTAACAGTCAGGACCCTCAGCTGTAGGTCTGTTGGAGATTGCTTGAGGTCCACTCCAGACCTGTTTGCCTGGGTATCAGTAGTAGAGGCTGCAGAAGATAGAATATTGCTGAACAGCGAGTGTACCTGTCTGATTCTTGCTTTGGAAGCTTCATCTCAGGGGTGTACCCTGCCGTGTGAGGTGTGGGGTGTCTGTCTGCCCCTAGTGGGGGATGTCTCCCAGTTAGGCTACTCAGGGGTCAGGGACCCACTTGAGCAGGCAGTCTGTCCATTCTCAGATCTCAACCTCCATGTTGGAAGATCCACTGCTCTCTTCAAAGCTGACAGACAGGGTGGTTTGCGTTTGCAGAGGTTTCTGTTGCTTTTGTTTGTTTGTTTAGCTGTGCCCTGTCCCCAGAGGTGGAGTCTACAGAGACAAGAAGGCCTCCTTGAGCTGCTGTGGGCTCCACCCAGTTCGAGCTTCCCAGCAGCTTTGTTTACCTACTTAAGCCTCAGCAATGGTGGGCGCCCCTCCCCCAGCCTTGCTGGTGCCTTGCTGTTAGATTGCAGACTGCTGTGCTAGCAATGAGGGAGGCTCCGCAGGCGTGGGACCCTCCCGGCCAGGTGTGGGATATAATCTCCTGGTGTGCAGTTTGCTAAGACCCTTGGTAAAGCGCAGTATGAGGTTGGGAGTTACCCAATTTTCCAGGTGTTGTGTGTCTCAGTTCCCCTGGCTAGGAAAAGGGATCCCCTTCCCCCTTGTGCCTCCCAGGTGAGGCAATGCCTCGCCCTGCTTCAGCTCTCACTGGTTGGGCTGCAGCAGCTGACCAGCACCGATTGTCTGGCACTCCCTAGTGAGATGAACCTGGTACCTCAGTTGAAAATGCAGAAATCACACGTCTTCTGTGTCACTGGCACTGGGAGCTGGAGACTGGAGCTGTTCTTATTCGGCCATCTTGCTCTGCCCTCCTCCACGCTTTGTTTTTATTGCATGTTGTCTTATTGTGCTTTATAGATGTTGCTTTTTTTTATTTTCTTTCTTTTTTTTTTTTTTTTTTTTTTTTTTTTTACAAATCGAAGATTTCTTGCAATTCTGCATCAAGCAAGTCTAGTGGCATTTTTTTTTTTTTTTCAAAAGCATGTGCTCACTTGTGTCTGCGTCACATTTTGGTAATTCTCACAATATGTCAAACTTTTTCATAATTATTAGATCTGTTATTGTGGTCTTTGATGTTACTAATGTAATTCTTTTGAGATATCACTAGCCATGCCCATATAAGATGGTGAACTTAATATAGTTTTGTGTGTTCTGTGTGCTCCACTGACCAGGCATTGACCCATCCCTCTCGCTATTGCCTCCCCATTGCCTGAGACATGGCAGTATTGAAATTAAGCCAATTAATAACCTTACAATAGATTCTAAGTGTTCAAGTGTAAAAAAGAGTTACACATCTCTCACTTTAAGTCAAAAGCTAGAGATGATTAAGGTTAGTGAGGAAGGCATTTCAAAACCCAAGATAAGCCAAAAGCTAGGTCACTTGCACCAAACAGTAGTCAAATTGTGAACGCAAAGAAAAAGTATATGAAGAAAATTCATAGTAATACTTTAGTGAACACAGGAGTAAAAAGAAAGGGAAACAGCGTTATTGCTAATCTGAAGGAAATTTGAGTAGCCTGCTTAGAAGATTAAACCAGTCACAACTTTTCCTTATGTCAAACCATAATCCACACGAAAAAGTTTTAAGTTAGTACAGTTTGGTTCATGGTTCAAGGAAATAAGCTATTTTCGTAACATAAAAGTTTATGGTGAAAGAACAAGCACTGATATAGAAGCTGTAGAGATTTAGACATAAGGCTATTGCACACTTAAGAGATTTCTGTATAGTGTAAACAACTATAATATGCACTGCAAAACAAAAAAATCATATGATATTAGCTTTATTTATTATTGTAGTATTATCTTTATTTTGGTGCTTTGGAAGTGAACCCACACTATCTCTCAGGTATTCCTGTACTTTACTGTTATGTTACATATATTGAATTTCTAGTACAAAATCATATTCATTATTTTCATTGTACAACTATGTAAATATTTTTCACCACTGAAACATACTGTTATCATTGTTTTCTTATATCACTTTTTATTATCTCTGGATTTAATAATTATCTCTTTTTTTATTTAATTAGTCTTCTTTGTATTGCTCATTAATTTATCACCAAATTTTCCACTGATAGGGCAAATTTCCTGCCAATATACTCATCTATCTCACAGCATGTTATTTTTGTCTTGGAGATTCCTTACATATCACCAGTCTGTCCGTTTTCACACTGCTATAAAGAAATACCAGAGACTGGGTAATTTATAAAGGAAAGAGGTTTAACTTACTCAGTTTCACATGGCTGGGGAGGCCTCAGGAAACGTAACAATCATGGTGGAAGGTGAAGGGGAAGCAAGAACCTTCTTCACATGTTGGCAGGAGAGAGGAGAGTGAGAAGTGAAGGGGGCAGAGCTCCTTATAGAACTGTCTGATTTCATGAGAACTCACTCACTCTCATGAGAGCAGCATAGGGGGAACCACCCCCATGGTCCAATCACCCCCCACCAGGTCTCTCCCTAGACACAGGGAGATTATTGGATTTACAATTCAAGATGAGATTTTGGTGGGGACAAGCCAAACCACATCATCACCTTCAATTATTCATCTTAAATCTAACCTGAGATCCTTTTAGGCCTGCTGCATGACTGTTTCCTTGGAATTTTCCCTCATTATTATCCTTGGGCATTTGCTTTTTACCTCTTTCTTACATCCAGTTACTCATTTCCCCAGATGTCACATCTGCTTTCCTTTTAACTCTCACTCCTTGTAATGGAAAAGATAATAGCTCTCTGAGAAAGTTTACCAGGGCAGTATCAAATCTAAGAATTTGTACATTTAATAATATTTACATTCTACTCTTACAATTGATTGATAGTTTGAGTAGAATAAAATTCTAGATTGAAACATTTTCCCAGGAATTTTGAAGACATTTTTCAAAAGTTTTCATGAATCAGTTTTTATTATTGAAAATCTTATGCCATTCTAATCCCTGAGTTAAGTTTCCTTAATCTGGAAACTACTGTAATTTTCTTGTAAGCTTCAGAGTTCAAAATTCATAATAACTATCTTGGTATAAATTCTTTGCCTCCATTGTGCTCGGTGCTTTCAATCTGAATATTTGGAAGAGTTACTTTTGTTATTTATTTGGTAATATCTTCTCCACACTTCCTCTCATGTCATTATTTTCTCTGTTTTCTTTTTCTAGAACTTTTACTATCTGAATATTGAACATCTTGAATTAAGCTTATGGTTTTCTCATATTTTATCTCTAATTTTCTATCTTATTTTCTTCCTGTTACTTTCTGGGAGATTTAACTTTATCTTCCAAATCTTTGAATGGCTTTCTAGTTATGCAATCATATTTTTAATTTTCAAGGATTCTTGCTCTTTGAATGTCTCTTTTTAAGAAATATATTATTATTATTTCAAGAATACAATGTTTTTTCTCACCCAAGTTTTCTTAATCTATTTTCTTTGGCTCCTCCACATGCACTGCTTTTTATTTGTTTGTGGCTGTCTTTACTCTTATAGACTTCCCTCAGATATCTGGTGGTCCTTTGCTCTCTATTAGTATTTAAGAAGGGGTAATAATGACAACCACAAGCTAACTGGAAGCTCCGTATACATGTATAGAAGTTGGTTAATAGAGAACTTCTTTGAAGAGTTACTGCACAGGGACCAACCTTTTACAGAGCAACTTTTCACAGAGGGCTCAGAATTGCACGTAACCTGTTAGTTATCCTAGACAAGGATTCTCCAGTCTTTTCCTTGAGAGGTAGTCGCTTGGCTACCAGTCAGGTGAAAGTGGACATCTCACTTTTTTCTACCAGGATTCTCCTCCTCCTCCTCCTCTCTTCTTCTCCT
Organism: Trachypithecus francoisi; assembly: GCF_009764315.1. NCBI lineage: Eukaryota > Metazoa > Chordata > Mammalia > Primates > Cercopithecidae > Trachypithecus > Trachypithecus francoisi. Next base: position 110,396,538 of record NW_022681456.1, read on the forward strand.
TCTTCTCCTTCTTCCTCTTCTCTTAATATCTCAGTTTTTATTATGGCCTTTCTATCCTCAATATGCCTGTCCAGACTCTAGAATCAAAGGACATTTTCAGTTGGAGTGACAGAGGATGTCTCTGGGAGTCTAGCTGTTCCTCAAACACACATTTAATCAAAATATTGAAACTCTTCTGTTTTTTGGACCATGCCCACATTTGCATTTATAAATATTTTGCCTGAAGATCCAGGGACCTTTGACATGCGTTTGATTGCTCCTTTGCAGGCACTTAGAGTTGCATTTCTCTTATCTTCTGATTCAGGGACCACTCACTTATCTACTTTTCGATTTTAAAATTTTGTTGAATTCTTTTTTTTTTTTGTCAAATCTCCCATTTTCTTTATGCATGTGGAATTACACCTTTTCTTCTTCTGTTTAAAATTCATGTACTGCCATCTTGTTGATGTTTGAAAATGAATGGACTTTGAATTAGTTATTATATGTTAAGTGGATTCATTAAATGAACAAAAGATATTTTATCTTTTTGGGGAGCATTTTTGAAGGGATCAGGAGTTCGTAGGTAAAAAAGTTTTTATGGTTTTTTAAATTTCCTGTCATATTCAAGACCATCTCAAGTAATATTCAGCTATAATTTATAAATTTTTTTGCCACCTGCCAAATGTGTTATTTATTTGAGACTGTCACATCTCATGGGATCCTGAGTATGGCGACAGAACCTTTGTCTGCAGTTCACAACCAAACTCTGTGGCCATCGCAGGGCAGTTGGTCTAAGGTGACTGTGTTTGACCCTTTTTATTATGTCCCATAGCACAGAAATTAGGACTACTGGTGACATCCAAGCATCTAACCATAACACTCTTTAGCTCTTGTGTAAGCCAGAAGGGCAAGTTTTCTTTTGGCTTTTTCTTATCTAATAGATACATAGCAAACCAGCGTAACTTTCACCACAGAGAAACTTAGCTGAACATATTTTCTCCATTCTTGCAACATGTAATTTATTTGCTAAGAAGGGATAGGTGGATCTTGTGGTAATTTGCCTGTTAAATGGTCATGGTCTACTAATCCTTTTCATCTTATGAGAAGAGAAAATATCATTACATTATGCTGTCATGGTGACTGAGATTCTCTCAAGGCCTGTCATTGCAATGAGCAAATACTTTGCTTTTTGTAGGCATTTATGAAACATATGGAGGAATTATTTTAGGGATGCTCAGAAAGTGGGAATCATGCTTCTTATGAGCAAACCTTAGAGAATCCAATGTTGGAGACTTGTTTTGTTGTATTATTATCCCCCTACAGTCTTTATCTTCCTAATTATAGTTATTGAGTCTCATTTTTCTTACTGTTTGTTCCTTATCCCACAGTAATTATTTCTAGGAAATGATCACTTAAAAATTTTTGATAAGCTAAAGGTAGACCATCTGCATGTGAATAATTGAAAACTAACTCAAAAAGACTACATTTACAGTAAGTGGCAAGTTTTTTTATGATATTAACTTATAATAACTAGAATGGTAAAGATGAAAAAACATTTTTACTGGATTTGGATGTTGTGGTGTAAGGGAAGCAGAAGGTGATAATCTGTACATTGCCCACATTCTCCTCATTACTTCTTGAACATAAACATGTGTTCCCTGTGTTTATAGAGATACGAAAATGAAGCTACAGTTTCAGTTTCAGGCAACATGTTCTCAAACAGTTTCTTGTGCATGCAAGATGGAACTCTGATTTTCAGATGAACACAAAATTCATCAGGTTGTCTACTTCATTTTACTGATATCTGTTCAATGAACTTGTAACTGAACACTTTCTGCTGAGGGGCTTTGAATGAGATACTGTGTTTGGTTAAGTGGGTAAGGTAAATGAACAAAAGATTTGTTCTCTCTTCAGGAATTTTGAAAGGGGTCACAAAAGGGAATAAGAATGGATAATAATAATGTTATTTGATTATATTTGAAAGTATTTATTAAAGGTTCCACAAAAGGGAATAAGAATGGCCAATAATATTATTTATCTTGTATTTGAATGTATTTATTAAGGGTTCCTTTTCTATTTCTGGAAATTATTATTTAAAAATGAGTCAAAGGCATCTATCCAAGGGCCAGGGTAGAGTTAATCCCATATAGGAAAATACACCCTTTGAATATATGGACACTCAGTTTCCTGGGTGGGGGAAGGGTGGCACCCATTTCTAGAGCTCCAGGCTTAGATTCAATATTTGTGCTCTTTCAGACTTTTTGATGTAAGCATTTAATTGTCTCACGTGTCTGTGTGAAGAGACCACCAAGCAGGCACTGTGCGAGCAATAAAGCTGTTTATTTCATCAGGGTGCAGGTGAGCTGAGTCTGAAAACAGAGCAGGCTTGGTGGGATTATCATTAGTTATTATAGGTGTTGGGATAGGCAGTGGAGTTAGGAGCAATGTTTTGCAGGCAGAGGGTGGATCTCACAAAGTACATTCTCAAGGGTGGGGAGAATTACAAAGAACCTTCTTAAGGGTGGGGGAGATTACAAAGAACTTTCTTAAGGATGGGGGAGAAACAAACCACAATGGTGGAATGTCATCAGCTAAGGCTATTTTCACTTCTTTTGTGGATCTTCAGTTGCTTCAGCCATCTGGATGTATACATGCAGGTCATAGGGGATATGATGGCTTAGCTTGGGCTCAGAGGCCTGACATTAATGCTATCTTTGAAGGCTGTATTTAGATGACATAATGTATATAATTATGTAAACAGGAAATAGAGACAGAAATAAGGTTCAGGAGATTTGCATTCTATCACTGCTCTATATCAGGGAAAGAGAGAGATATGCTAAAGTTCTGTATTACTATCTTACTTTCTAATTGACCTAGGAATTTATCTTTCTGCTCCTTCCAGCTTCCTGTATTCCCAGACACTAGCCTACTGGCTTCTTAGCCTTCTATGCTCAAGAAACTCTATAATCCTCTGGTGATACTTGGTTTGGGAGGTGACTGAGGACTCACCTCAGCCCAGAGCCTCTTCTCCTGTAATGGAAACAGCTTTATGCTAGAAATCATAACTTTGAATATGGGGAAACTTTGCTACTGATGAGATACATGTTTTATAAAACAGAAAAGTCAAAGAGGATAAGAGAAAATAGAAACGTCCTATACATAACCAAGATAAATTAAAATATTTAGGAATTATTACTCAACTTTTGGCACTCTTTGGCAATTTATTTGTCAACAAAGAATGTCAGGCTCTGTAGCATATTTTAAAAGGTTTATTCTGAGCCACATATGAGTTCTCATAGCCTGAAACACAGTCTCAAGAGATCCTGAGAACATATGCCCAAGATGATTGGGTTACAACTGGCTTTATACATTTTGGGAAGATATAAGACATTAATCAATACATGCAAGGTATATTTGATTCTATCTGAGAGGTGGGATAACTTAACCTGAAGGACTTACAAGTAACAGATACATTCAAAGAATTTCTAATTGGCAATCTGTTGAAAGAGCTAAATTAGAAATTCCTGAGGGTGGGGCCAAGATGGCCAACTAGCAGAGCCATTAGGAGGCTCCCTTGGAAGAAGAAGAAGAAGAAGAAGAGAAGAAGAAGAAGAAGAAGAGGAAGGGGGAGGAGGAGGGGAGGGGAGGAGGAGGAGGAGGAAGAAGAAGAAGAAGAAGAAGAAGAAGAAGAAGAAGAAGAAAGAAGAATAAGAAAGAAGAAGAAGAGAAGAAGAAGAAGAAGAAGAAGAGAAGAGAAGAGAAGAAGAGAAGAAGAACAGAAGAAGAAGAAGAAGAAGAAAGAAGAAGACGACAGAAGAAGAAGAAGAAGACGAAAAGAAGAAGAAGAAGAAGAAGAGGAGGAGGAGGAGGAGGAGGAGGAGGAGGAGGAGGAGGAGAAGGAGAAGGAAAGGAGAAGGAGAAGAGAAGAAGAAGAAGAAGAAGAAGGCGAAGGAGAAGAGAAGGAGAAGGAGAAGGAGGAGAAGGAGAAGGAGAAGAAGAAGGAGAAGAAGAGGAAGAGAAGAAGAGAAGAAGAAGAAGAAGAAGAAGAAGAAGAAGAAGAAGGAGAAGAAGACTGTGAATCCTTCACTGGCAACCAAGGTATCCAGGTTCTCTCATCATACTTGACTAGAAAGCTGGCATAACCCATGGAGAGAAGGAGGAGTAGTGTGATGCAGTGGCCCGCCTGAGAGCCAAACAGGGAAGGGAAACGCCCTTCCCCTAGCCAAGGGAGGAGGTGAGTGAGCATGCTACCCAGCCAGGGAAACTGATTTTTCTATGGAACTGTGCAGTCCATGGATTGGAAAATCCTACTAGCGAACCTAGGCCATGGGGACCTAGTGTCCCAACCCTGGAATTTGCAGATTCTTACAGCCCCTCAGTTGGAATCTGCTTAAGCCTACCAGACTTCTGAGGGGGAGGGGAAACCAGCACTGGCTGCAGCTGTCTGCTGTCTAAGCCATTTGAGCTCCATAGGGGAGGGGCAGCAACCAGCACTGGGACTTGCAACTGACCAACACACTAAGCTCCCTGGGCGGGGAAAGGGTGGCACCCATTTCTATAGCTCCAGGCTTAGATTGTCTATTTGAACTCTTTCAGACTTTTTGATGTAGGCATTTCATGCTATGAACTTTCCACTTAACACTGTTTTTGCTGTATTCCAGAAGTTTTGGTGGATTGTGTCACTATTATCATTCACTTCAAATAATTTTTAACTTTTCATCTTGATTTCATTGTTGACCCAAAACTGATTTAGGAGCAGGTGGTTTAACTTGAATGTAATTGCATGGTTTTGAGAGTTCCTTTGGGAGTTGATTTCCAATTGTATTCCACTGTGGTTTATGAGCATATCTACTATAATTTTGATATTTTTTATTTTCTTGAGACTTGTTTTGTGGCTTATTATATAGTCTATCTTGGAGAATGTTCCATGTGATGATGAGTAGGATGTATATTCTGAAATTGTTGGCTAGAACGTTCTGTAAATATTTGTTAAGTGAATTTTTTCTAGAGCATATTTAAGTCCATTATTTCTTTGTTGACTTTCTGTCTTGATGACCTGTCTAGTGCTGTCAGTGGAGCATTAAAATCCCCCACTATTGTCAGTTGCAATCTATCTCATTTCTTAGGTCTAGTAGTAATTGTTTTATAAACTTGGGAGCTCCAGTGTTATATTTTTGATTATATTTATTATCAAAATTTATCCAGTATATATTTATGATTGTGACATGTTCCTGTTGGACTACTCCCTTTATCATTATATAATGTTCCTCTTTGTCTTTTTAAACTGCTGTTGCTTTAGAGTTTGTTTCTTCTGATACATGAATAGCTACTTCTGCATGCTTTTGGTGTCCATTTGCATGGAATATCTCTTCCCACCCCTTTTCCTTAAGTTTATGTGGGTCCTTATGTGTTAGATGAGTCTCTTGAAGACAGCAGATACTTGGTTGGTCAATTCTTATCCCTTCTGCCATTCTGTATCTTTTAAGTGGTGAATTTAGGTATTTACAGTCAGTATTGAGATGTGAGGTACTATTCTGTTCATTGTGCTAATTGTTGCCAGAATACCTTGGCTTTTATTTTTCACTGTGTTATTGTTTTATAGGTCCTGTGAGATTTATGCTTCAAGGAGATTCTATTTTGTGTTTTTTTTGAGGATTTGTATCAAGATTTAGATCTCCTTTTAGCAGTTCTTGTAGAGCTGGCTTGGTAGTAGCAAATCCTCTCTGTATTTGTTTTTCTGAAAAAGAATGTATCTTTCTTTAGTTTATAAATCTTGGCTTTGCTGGAGACAAAATTATTTGCTGGGAATCATCTTGTTTAAGGAAGCTAAAGATAGGATTCCAATTCCTTCTAGCTTGTAGGGTTTCTGCTGAGAAATCTGCTATTAATCTGATAGGTCTTCTGTTACAGGTTACCTAATTCTTTTGCCTCACAGCTTTTAAGATTTTTTCTTTCTTCTTGGCTTTAGATAACCTGATGACTATGTGCCTAGGTGATGACATTTTTGCAATGAATTTCTCAGGTGTTGTTTTAGCTTTTTGTATTTGGATGTCTAGGTCTCTAGCAAGACTGAGGAAGCATTTCTTGATTATACTCTCAAATAAGTTTTTCCAACTTTTAGATTTTTTCTACCTCATCAGGAACTCCTAATTATTCTTTGACTCAGTCATTTATCATAATCCCAAACTTCTTAGAAGCTTTGTTCATTTTTTGAAATTCTTTTTTTTTTTGTCTTGTCAGATTGATCAAAAGCCTTTCTTTGAGCTCTGAAGTCCTATTATCTACATGTTCAATTCTATTGCTGGAGTTTCCAGTGCATTTTACAATTCTCTAAGTATCTCCTTCATTTCCAGAAGTTGTGATATTCTTTATTTATGCCATCTATTTCACTGGAATTTTTCCACTGAACTCAGACTTCAGTTTTCTCTCGTGCATCCTTGATTGGCTTAATAGTCAGCCTTCTAAATTATTTTTCTGGCAATTCAGAGATTTCCTCTTGGTTTGGATCCATTGCTGGTGAGGTAGTGTGATCTTTTGAGGGTTTTAAATAACTCTGCTTTCTCATATTACCAGAATTGTTTTTATGTTTTTCTTTTTTTTCTCTCTCTCTCATTTGGGTAGACTATATTACAGGGAAGATCGGAGACTTAAGGGCTGCTATTCATATCCTTTTCTCCCATGGATTGCTTCTTTGATGTGGTGCTCTCCTGTATCTCCTAGAAAGGGAGCTTCCTAAGAGACAACTTGCCTTGATTGTTATTTCTCATTTGGCGCTAGACACTTAGAAGAGCTACTAGGCTCTGGGTTGGTACTAGGGAGTGTCTACAAAGAGTCTTGTGGTATGATCCATCTTCAGGTTTCTCAGCCATGGATACCAGCATCTGCTACAGTGAAGGCAGCAGGGTGGTGAAGTGAACTCTGAGGGTCCTTGGTTGTATTTGTATTAAGTGTGCTGATTTTGTGTTGCTTTGTGTCCAACCAGGTGGTGGTGCTTTTAAGAGTGCATCAGTTGAGTTTGTATAGGGAGGTTACAAACTTGCCCTACGGTCAGCTTTGAATTAATATTCGAGTTTCTCAGGAAGGGGGCATGGCCATAGAGCTCCCAGGGGATTATGCCATTTGTCTTTGGCTACCAGGCTGGGTAGAGAAAAACCATAATGAGGGGGAAGGGTAAGGAATTTCTGAGCTGAGACTCTCCTTGGGCATAGCTTGCTGTGACTGCTGTGGGGGATGGCAGTGTGGTTCCCAGGCCAATGGAGTTATATTTCTAGGGGTAGGCTTGCTATTTTTAAACCAATTTGAATTTCTCTCAGCATTTTATTTATTTTTCTATGTTCTAATTTTTGTACATAATTCCTGGATTCCAGATATTGGTATTTTTATCAAGGCCAAGTAAGGATAAGTGCTAGAGAAAAGTTTAGAGCATTTATAATTTACAAGCTATTAAAATTTTGTGCCTCTGAGAGATTGTGAAGTACTATGATAGTCAGGAAGAAAAAAAATATTCTTCAGTAAAATTTTAATGCCCTATTTTCTGTATTAAATGAAATTAGGTAACTAAGAGGGTCTAGGTCTCTTGGCTTTTCTATTTCTTTCTAAGTGGAATTAATGGAGGAGACCGCCCCTCATATTGTCTTATGCCGAATTTCAGCCTCCAAAGAAAGAAGAAGTAAAAACTAAAAGGCAGAAATGAAACCCACAGGCAGACAGCCCGGTACCACACCCTGGGCCTGGTTAAAGATCGACCCCTGACCTAAGCAGTTATGTTATCTATAGATTCCAGACACTGTATGGAAAAGCATTGTGAAAATCCCTGTCCTGTTCTGTTCTGTTCTGATGATCAGTGCATGCAGCCCCCAGTCATGTACCCCCTGCTTGCTCAATCGATCACAACCCTCTCATGCAGACCCCCTTAGAGTTGTAAACCCTTAAAAGGGACAGGTATTACTCACTCAGGGAGCTCAGTTTTTAGAGACGTGAGTCTTGCTGAAGCTCCTGGCTGAATAAAGCCCTCTTTCTTGAACTAAGGGGTTTTGTCTGCAGCTTGTCCTGCTGCATTTCTTGGTTCCCTGACTGGGAAACGAGGTGATTAATGGGCAGATGGTCGAGGCAGCCCCTTAGGCAGCTTAGGCCTGCCCTGTGGAGCATCCCTGCAGCAGACTCTGGCCAACTTGAGGATGTGGACCCTGAGAGTGCTCCTGGGTAGGCAATTGCCCCGGTGGAACGCCTTGTCAGAGCAGTGCACAGCAGGCCCCCACAGAGTATCAACTCAATGGCTGAACACCGGGAAGGAATTGGCACTTGATGTCCGGACATCTGAAACTTGGTAAGACTGGTCTTTGGAACTTGCCCACTCCATTTGAGTGGAAGCGTGGTCTGATCACCCACAACGTGCCTGTACCGGCACTTTGGTTTTTGTTTTTGACTTGACTTGGATTGCTTGATACATTTTGTTTTGGTTTTGACCTGGCTTGAATTTCTTGATACTCTGATTTTGGTTTTGATTCTGGCTTGGTGTAAACTGTAAATGTGTGTGTGTGTGCCCTTTTTACCTGTTCTTTGTTTTGTGGTATGCATGTGGTGTGATTGTGGTGTTTGGTCACGAGGAAGCATGGGTCAGGCACAAAGTAAGCCCACCCCACTAGGAACTATGTTGAAAAATTTCAAGAAAGGTCCCCTTACGGTGTTACTATGACAACAGGAAGACTTAGAACTTTGTGTGAAATAGATTGGCCAGCATTAGAAGTGGGTTGGACATCAGAAGGAAGCCTGAACAGATCCCTTGTTTCAAAGGTATAGCACAAGGTAACCTGTAAGCCAGGGCACCCAGACCAGTTCTCGTACATAGACACCTGATGACAGTTGGTTTTAGGCCCACCCCGCCGCCCCCACCCCACCACAGTGGTTGAGAGAACAGCAGCATAAGCAGCTGGCAGAGGTAAGGAAAGACCAGAAGAGAGAGAGAGGAAAGAGACAGAGAGAAAAAGAGGCAAAGAGAGAGAGGAAGAGACAGAAAGAGACAGAGAGACAAAGAGGGAGTCAAGGAGAGAAAGAAAGAGAGAAAGAGATATACAAGTAGTTAAGAAAAAAACAGTGTACCCTATTCCTTTAAAAGCCAAGGTAAATTTAAAACCTATAATTGATAATTAAAGGTATTCTTCACAACCCTATAACACTCCAATACCACTTGCTGTCAGTGTAAACAAGGGTGTATCCTGAAAGCATTGAGGTCTTCCTACGAAAAATTTGAAGTCATATCAAGTATATTCTTTGAATACAATATAATAAAGCTAGAAAGCAACAAGAGGAATTTTGAAAGATATATAAATACATGGAAGTTAAACAATATGCTCCTGCATGAGCAGAGGGTCAATGATGAAATACAAAGAAAACTTAAAAATTTATTGAAACAAATAATAATGGAAACAGAACATACCATTACCTATGGGATGTAGTGAAAGCAGTACTAAGAAGGAAGCTTATAGTTACAAAATGAGTACCTCAAAAAAGGAGAAAAGTTTAAATAAATGATCTAATGATGCATCTTTAATTAGAAAAGTGAGAGCAAAGCAAAGCCAAAATTAGTAGAGGGAAAGAAAGAATAAAGATCAGAACAGAAATAAATGATACTGAAATGAAGAAAAAATACAAAAGAACCACCCAACGAAAAGCTGGTTTTTGAAAAGATAAACAAATTGACAAAGTTTTGGCCAAACTAAGAAAAAAGAGAAAGCCCAAATAAACAAAATTGCAGATAAAAAGAAGACATTACAACTGATACTGCAGAAAACCAAAGGATCATTGGTGGCTACTATGAGCCAATATATGCCAATAAATTGTGAAAGCTAAAATAAACAAGTAAATTCCCACACACATACAACTTACCAAGATTGAACCATGAAGAAATCCAAAACCTGAACAGATCAATAAGAAGTAATGAGATTGACGCCATAATAAAAAGTCTCCCAGCAAAGAAAACTCTTGGACTCAATGGCTTCATTGCTGGATTTTACCAAATATTCAAAGAAAAATATCAATTCCATTTCAACTATTCCAAAAAATAGAGCTAAAGAGAGCACTTTCAAACTCATTCTATGAGGCCAGCATTATCCCGAGAACAAAACCAGAAAAAGACATATCAAAAGGAGTAAAGCACAGGCCAATATCTCCGATGAATATTGATTCAAAAATGCTCAACTAAATAACAGGAAATCAAATTCAGCAATACATTAAAAAGATCATTCATCATGACCAAGTGGGATTTACTTCAGCAATGGAAGGATGGTTCAATGTGTGCAAATAAATAAATGTAAAACATCATATCCACAGAATGAAGGACAAAAACCATATAATTTTAATTGATGTTAAAAAAGCAATTGATAAAATTCAATATTCCTTCATGATAAAAACTTTAAAAAGGGCCGGGTGCGGTGGCTCAAGCCTGTAATCCCAGCACTTTGGGAGGCTGAGACGGGCGGATCACGAGGTCAGGAGATCGAGACTATCCTGGCTAACACGGTGAAACCCCATCTCTACTAAAAAAACACAAAAAACTAGCCAGGCAAGGTGGTGGGTGCCTGCAGTCCCAGCTACTCGGGAGGCTGAGGCAGGAGAATGGTGTAAACCCAGGGGGTGGAACTTGCAGTGAGCCGAGATCCAGCCACTGCACTCCAGCCTGGGTGACAGAGCAAGACTCCGTCTAAAAACAAACAAACAAACAAACAAACAAACAAAAGAACTTTAAAAAGTAAGAATATATATAAAATCTATATATGACAGATTCACAGCTAATATACCAAATTGGGCAAAACTAAAAGTCTTTTCTCTAAGCTATGGAACATGAGAAAGATAATCAGTTTCACCACTGCTATTAAACATAATATTGGAAGCCCTATAACAATCAGACAAGGGAAAGTAACAAAGGACACACAAGTTGGAAAAGAAGATACCAAATTATCATTACTTGCAGATGACAGAATCTTCTATTTGGAAAAACTTGAAGACTCCACCGAAAAAAAAAAAAAAACTATTAGAACAGATAAACAAATTTAGTACAGTTCCAGAATACAAAATCAACATGCAAATATCGGTACTATGTTTATAAGCCAACAATGAAAATCTGAAAACAAAATTTAAAAAGTCCCATTTACAATAGCTATAAATAAAATTAAATATCTAGGGATTAACTTTAACCAACAAGTAAAAGATTCCTACAATTGAAACTGTAAAACACTGATGAAAGAAATTCAAGAGGACCCCAAAAAATGAAAAATGATCAAAAATTAGATGGATCAATATTGTTAAAATGTCTATACTACCCAAAGCAATCTACAGATTCAATGCAATCTCTATCAAAATACCAATGACATTCTTCACTAAAATAGGAAAAATTCTAAAATTTAATGGAACACAAAAGACCCAGAAGAGCCAAAACTATTCTGAGAAAAAAGAATGAAATTGAAGCAATCACATTACCTGGCTTCAAATTATGGTAGAGCTACAGTAACCAAAACCACATGGAACTGGCATAAAAATAGACATACAGACCAATGGAACAAAATAAAGAATCCAGAAATGAATCTATACAGCTAAAATGAACTCACTTTCAACAAAGTTTCTAAGAACATACATTGGGGAAATAACAGTCTCTTTTCAATAAATGGTGGTGGGAAAATTGGCTATCCACATGCAGATGTGTGAAATTAGACTCCTATATCTTGACATTTACAAAAATGCAATAAAAATTGACTAAAGACCTAAATTTAAGACCTCAAACTGCAAAACTACTAGCAATACAAGAAACATCAGGGAAACTATCCAGGACATTGGAGTGGACAAAGATTTCTTGAGTAATAACCCAGAAGTACAACCAACTAAAACAAAAATGGACAAATGGGATTACATCAAGATAAAGAGCTTCTGCACAGCAAAGAAAACGGACAAAATAGAGAAAATATTTGCAAACTATCAATGTGCAAGGGATTAACAACCAGAATATATAAGAACCTCAAAAACTCTATAGGAAAAAAATTAATGACCTAATTAAATAATGGGTAAAAGATCTGAAAAGCTATTTCTCAAAAGAAGACATGCAAATGGCAAACAGGCATACAAAAAGGTGCTCCACGTTATTGTTTATCACAGGAGTACAAATCAAAACTACAATGAGGTATCATCTCACCCCATTTAAAATGGCTTTTATCCAATAGATAGGCAGTAACAAATGCTGGGTAAAGATGTGTACAAAAGATAACCTTCATATTGTGTTGGTGAGGATGTAAAGTAGTACAACTGCTATAGATAACAGTTTGGAGGTTCTTCATAAAACTAAAAATAGAGCTACCATTCAATCCACCAATCCTACTGCTGAGTATATACCCAAAGAAATCAGTACATCGAAGAGATATCTGCACTCCCATGCTTGTTGCAATACTATATACAAGAGCCAAGATTTGGAAGTAACCTAAGCATCTAGCAAAAGATGAATGGATAAAGAAAATGTGATTCTTATACACAATGGAGTACTATTCAGTCATAAAAGAGAATGAAGTCCTGGCTTTTGCAACAACATGGATGTAACCGGAGGTCATTATGTTAAGTGAATTTAGCGAGGCACACAAGCTTCATATGTTCTCAGTTATGGGAGGTAAAAATAAAAACAATTGCACTCATGTATATAGAGAGTAGAAGGATGGTTACCAGAGGCTGGGAATGGTCGTGGGGTGGTGGTAGGGGAATGTGGGGATGGTTACTGGATGCAAAAAATAGTTATAAGTGATAAATAAGACCTAGAATTTGATAGCATAAGAGGGTTACCATAGTCAGGAGTAATTTATTGAATATTTAAAAATAGTTGAAAGAGTAAAGTTGAATTGTCTTTAATACGAAGAAAGGATAAATGCTTGTAGTGATTATACCCCACATTCCCTGGTGTGATTATTATGTATAGTATGTCTCTATCAAAATGTCTTATGTACCCCATAGATATATATACTTACTATAGACCAACAAAAATTAAACATAAAAATATTTACTTAAAAAAAAGACAAGCATCTGTCTCAAAGGATAAGAGAACAATGTTAGAAAAATTCATCTTCAAAGGGCATTTGTAGTGTCATGTATTGTCAAAGGACTGCTTTCCCAGATTCGGGAGGACTCTTTAGACCAATGTTTATGCCACCCATTGTGTCCTATTAGAATACAAACACTAAATTTCCAAAAATAATCTCAGAGAATGAAACATTTAAAAAGCAGCTTCTGTAATGAAACTGGGTTTCATGAAGGTCATCAAGGTATATATTAAAAACTAAATATACTCATATTATTTGTAACTTATGGATAAAATAAAAAAGGAAAGAATTTTAGAGGTAGAAGAGGACTTACTAATTAACATATGGCTTCTAGTACAAGAGAGTAAAATGGACAGACATATTTCTATCTGTCTTTTTATTCTCCCTCCTATTGAAATGACAGTCAATATATAAAAATGATATAAATCTCTAATGGTGAAGAGAGAGGAGGAAGGAAATGTAGGGGAACCGGGTGTGAAAACACTACGGTTATTTATGTGTACTATAAGCAGTTGTCCCCAGCCCTGGGCCACAGACTGCTACTAGTCGGTGGCCTGCTAGGAACTTGGCTACACAGCAGGAGGTGAGCAGCCTGTACACAAGCATTACCTCCTGAGCTCTGCTCCTGTCAGATCACTGGCAGCATTAGATTCTCATTGGAGCACGAATCCCATTGTGAACTGCACATGTGAGCGATCCAGGTTGTGCATTCCTTAGTAGATCTAACTAATCATCTAATGCCTGATGATCTGAGGTGTAACAGTTTCAACCCGAAACCATCCCCCCAACCACCCCTCGTCTGTGGAAAAATCAGTGCCAAAAAGGTTGGGACTGCTGCTCTAAAGGGAGTGAGAGTGTCTGCAGGAATACAACAGAGTGGAGGAAGCTGGAGTACAGAATGTGTTTAGAAGGAGCCTGCATCGGAGGTGGAAAATTGAGTTGCTAGTTCAGAATGTGAGTTGGTAGCTGGGCAGAAAGCAGGCCAGTTAATTGAAGGACTTTGTGCAGATTCTTTACAGGCTAATATGATTTCCCAAATGATTGGATGCATCATATAAAAAAGAAAGCAACTGAGATGAGAAAGACTGTGTAGAACAGGTTTAGGGGGAATAATTATAGATTAAGTTTTAGGTATATGAAGTTTGGAATTTTATCTCTGAGTATATTAAAACTAACCAAGATTCAAGATGCAGGTAGCCTTGAAACAAGAAAGAGGAGCTCAAATCATTGGAAAAGAGCAGTGTAACTTTGACATACGTATGACTGCAGCAGTGAAGCCAACAAAGAAAAGTACCAGGTAATTTCTAACCGTATGGATATGTGATGAGTCACTAATCAGAGTTGTGTGCCTAAGCTTCTAATGCAGGTCTTGGTGAGAAATGATGACTCCAGATTGATGAAGAGGAAGAACAAAATCCAGTCCCTATTGGTGGAATAATAGAAGCAAATATAAGAATGTCTCCTTTGCTACTGGCTGTACTTCAGTGATTACAGCTTAGGCCAACGAGATATTGGCAGAGGCTTGCAAGTTGGGAAGGAATTTCTTTCTGAAATAAAACAACAAAGCTTTCTGAGAAGACATTTTCTTCTTCTTTTCTGAACTGTGGATATTAGCCCTCGGGAGCAGTAGCCACCTTGCAACCATGAGGGAAAAAGCCTAGGGAAGAAAGACAACACAGGAAAGGTGGCGGAGCTGGGAGACCACTAGAGGGTCGTTACTCAGGGCAGCACTTAACATCTCCACCAATTGAACAATGAGAACACCTGGACACAGGGTGGGGAACATCACACACTTGGGTCTGTCGTGGGGCGGGGGGAGGGGGAGGGGGAGGGATAGCATTAGGAGAGATATCTAATGTAAATGGCTATTTAATGGGTGCAGCACACCAACATGGTGCATGTATACATATGTAACAAACCTGCACATTGTGTACATGTACCCTAGAACTTCAAGTATAATAAAAATAAATAAATAAATAAACAAAAGAAAAAAAATATCCACCAACAGGGATAGGGCTACATGCTGTGGATTTTTAAGCTGATATATATATTTTTTCTTTTGGAGACAAGGTCTCTCTCTAGCACCCAGGTAGGAGTGCAGTGGTATGATCATAGCTTTTTGTAACCTCGAACTCCTGGGCTCATAACATTGTAAAATTTAAGTGGAATGCTTATATAAGAAAATAATTCAAAATCATAAATATAAAACAATCATAAGAAGCAAATATTTATCTAGAACGAGAAAAAAGTCACAATAAATTTCATGTAATATGCTTCAAGACACGATCACGACATCAAAAAAAAAAAAAAACCTATGGCAACCATTATATTAAAATGAGAAATATCAACTCCTGTTGATGTCAGGAGTTAGAAAATAACGTCTACTATCACCATTTCTATTAACCATTATTCTGGATGTTCTAGCCAGGAAAGTGGCAGAAAAAGAATTTAAATTTAAAGACTAGAAAAGAAACATATAATATCAGTAACAAGCAGTATAGTTAGAAATTTTAAAAGTTACTACATATAAACTATCAAAATTAATGGTAACTTTTATAAGTTAGCTGGATAGGAGAAAAGGATACAAAATCAAATGTAGTGATTCAGACATTGGTACTAATTAGAAAATGATATTAGTAAAGCATACTACTTAGTGTAGTACCAAAAATTGAAATCCAAGGAATAAAGCTCATAATGGGTGTCCCAGACCTCTACTCCCAAACTACAAAATGTTATTTAAAGAAATTAAAACCTACATCATGTTCATTGGTTGAAAGACTTAATATTGTAAGAATGCTGGCTCTCCAAAAATGCATCTATAGTTTCAGTGAAATCTCAAACAAAATCCCAGTGCCTTTTGAAATGTTGAAACTGGCTAGACAATGTTAGCCTTTCCCTTAAAATGTAAAGGGCCAAGAATAACCAAAGCAATCTTGAGGAAGAATAAAGGTGGGGGAGGCTGCTATTGGATATTGAGTCCTATAAAGCGAATTTAACTGGGGCAGTGTGGGACTGGCCACCCATCTCCTGTCTTTTCCCCTGCAGTTGTCTTCTTCACCTCACTTGGGATTCTACACTAGGAACGGGGCTACTCTCCTACCTAGACACTAGTCTCACCTTACTCAGGTCCTAATACTTCACATCAGACCTCTGCCCTGATTACCCCCCAACCACAGGGATGTCTTCCTCACCCTATTCAAGTGTTGACACCCATGCCAGCATGCCCCATGTGCAGATATTCTCCTTGCTCTCTGAGTCATGTCTCAACTTGGATCAGTCATGGTAATCAACAGACTTTGAGTTAAACCTATTACCTTTCACATTAAAAGTCTTAATAGAAAAAGATTCACCTTCCTTGAAGAAATCCTGCTGACACACTACCTCTGGACTCAAATTACAGCATCAATTCTTTCTTGGGTCTCTAGTTTGCAGGGCTACTCTGTCTGTGTGTGTCTACGTGTGTGTGTGTAGGGCTGACCTTTGAACAAGACGTGTTTAAACTGCATAGGTCACTTATACACGGATTTCCTTCAGTAAAAATTACACTAACCGTGCCTGCATCTCCTAAAGTCCTCGTCCACCTCCTTCACTTCTTCCACCTGTGCCTCTCCTGAGATGGCAAGACCAACCCCTCCTCCTCCTTCGGCCTACTAAATGTGAAGAGACAAGAATGAAGAAGATCTTTATGATCCACTTCCACTTAATGAAGAGTAAATCTATTTTCCCTTCCCCATGATTTTCTTAATAATATTTTCCTTTCTCTAACTTTGTTGAAAAAATACCATATGTAATACATATAACATACAAAATGCATGTTAATCAAACGTTAATGGTACTGGTAAGGCTTTCAGTCAACAGCAAGCAATTAGTACTTAAGCTGTGGGGAGTCAAAAAATAGATGTAGGTTTTCGACTGTGAGTAATGTTGGCATTTTTAACCCCTACGTATTTCAAGAGATAACTACAAATATACACAGATTACCCCCACGCGCACACACACATATGTATTAGGATATATATAGACGTGTTCTTTTTCACTGGAAACCCTAATGCACTTTTCCTTGTTTCTGACACACTACTGGACTCTCTTATGGACACTATTCTAATGCTGCTTGGGCCCTTGGGCTCTTACACCACACTCAGGTGCTGATAGTTTCTCTTACAGAACCAACCCCTTCCTTATCAGATATAGAGTTCTACTTGCTAGGTTCCATCTAATGGGTTAGTTTTGAATTATTCAGAAAAAAAAATGGACAAGACAAAAGAAGGAAAGGGAAGGGAAGGGAATGGAGAAGGATAAAAAAACAACAGAATATCTGATGAAGTTTGAAAGTGAACATTATAATGGATAACACATACCTAGAGAGTAGATATATATTTTTACTTGTGTCTCAACCTTAGCAAAATCATGCCTAGGACTGGATTAATAAATGCCATTACACAATATTATGACTTTAATATTTAAGTTGATTTCATGTTTTCTCCTACTGTAGGATAAATAGAAAGAATTTGTTTTTAATGACCATATATCTAAATTTTTTTCAGTTTCTTCATAAAGGCACAGAAAATTTTGGAAATGATTATTAAATGTGTGACTCATGTATCTAGTTTTAAAAGATATAACTCAAGTGATTGTTTTAGATCCAGCAAATAACTGAGTATTTTTTAAAGTTTTTGAACAATGTAGCTATGTTCTTTCTATTTTTTCACAATGTTATAACCTGATGTACATGAGGATGACTAGTACAGGACACAGATTATATACAAATGGTTCAAAAGTTCTGCAGCTGTTATTTCACACCCTAAATAAAGAGCTCAGAGCTTTGTTAAAAACAAATGTTAATAAAGTAAAGCTTGGTGGATGATTAAAGAAACGTAGAAAACCTTTCTGCAGTTCATCCTATGAAAATCTTAAGCAAATTTAATGGAAAGTTTAATCAAATTAAAAGACCATCACAGGACTCTTCTAGCCCTCAATGTCTGTATTTCCTGTTAAAGTCAGTTTTTGAATAAAATAGTTCTTTAACCTATCTTGATAACATGGAAACCATGAGAAATTCAAAAGATACCCTTCAACAACATCAGTTTTGATGAAATGACTAATAAAAGTTGAAAAAGGTACATTCTTTCCGTTAGTAAAGATGTGCACTTTTTCTTCAGGATAGCTAATGTGGGTGAAAAGGTACGTACATCTTTAATATGAGTGGAAAATCTTATTCTTTTCATGATTCTGCATGTTTTCTTAAGGCCTGTGAGAAAAATCATTTGCAGACCTCGTGTAGTATATACCTAATAACTTCTAACAAGTTTGCTACATGGAAATGTTCTTGCAGTTATTCAAAATATCACATGTATTTGCAAAATGACACCTTTTCTTCTACCTTCAATATTAATGGCATTATTTGCTCTTTTCTTTTTCAGCTGTTTGGAGACCTCATGTTATGAAAAGATTATATTAAGAGTATGGGAGGGCCAGGCGTGGTGGCTCATGCCTGTAATCCCAGCACTTTGGAAGGCTGAGGCGGGTGGATCACCTGAGGTCAGGAGTTCGAGACTAGCCTGGGTAACCTGGTGAAACCCCGTCTCTATTAAAAATACAAAAAACTTAGCTGGGTGTGGTGGCAGGCACCTGTAATCCCAGCTACTTGGGAGGCTGAGGTAGGAGAATCACTTGAACCCAGGAGACAGAGGTTGCAGTGAGCCGGCATTGCACCATTGCACTCCAGCCTGGGCAACAGAGTGAGACTGTCAAAAAAAAAAAAAAAACAAAAAAAAAAACAGACTATGGGAGATATTGTGTGGGAAACATCACTAAAACTCTGAATGTACAGGTGTGAGGGATCAATCTTTTGACAAAATAGTTCAGAGTTACTTACACTCTGGATTAAACTATTTGTTTTGGTAAAGTCTTTGTTTACTAGATACATAATGTATGATTATTAGAGAATCTATTAAGAAAAATCAGATAAGGGAAATAGGTACTCTCACAATATTCAAATTGGTCTTGAAAATTTAAAAAGGTAATTGAAGCACATTTTCCTTTATAGCAAAGAAATAAAAATGAGACTTCCACTTTCCATCAGAGATGCAGGGAGCAGTAATGTCTCACCCACACCCTTACGATAGAAAAAGATGGATAAAATGCAAATCATAACTTTTCTTGAAACCAACAGTGAGTTAAGCTTATCAGATAAAGAGCTAACTGGAAATCTAGAGAGAGATGGGCTCCTGTAAGAAGACATAAGATTTGAACACTTGCTTACTTGAAGCAGAAATCACCCAGTGCTGTATAAGTAAGTAAAATGATTCAGCTAGAAATGTTTGATGAGTTGCTAAATACCAAATGTGGCTGGACAAGAGAAAGTGTGAATTCCCTGAAGTCTGCACACATTAGGAGCTTTATGCTTCTTGCAGCTGATTCTTCAGTAGCCCCACTATGCACTCTATATGAAGATTACAGATAATCTCTAGACAGCTCCATTGGTACTGGCTGGGGTATAAGAACAGCAACTACTGTTCAAGTCCTGCTCAAGATCAATCTCTCGTTTCTCCTTTAAAGAACAAAAGTCTTTATCTCCAAAAGGGAAGGGCAACAAATTTTATGGTTTGAGGGTACTGGTGAACACCGTTGCAACTGGGAAGGAAAACTAGGAGAAAAAAGCTCCACTCCTTGGAGAGGAACAGGTTACTATCAAGACCAAGATTCACAGAGCTTGCCTAATATTGAGCTTCATGGCAAGATCACCCCCTTGCTAATGAGTATCTAGTGGAAACAAGAGTAGAATATAGCTGGGAGAGCTGCAGGAGACAGATTGTTTCTGAGTAATACAGCAAAAGGGGAAACCAAATATACTCAGAGGGAAGCATTTGTATACAAGTTTTTACTAAGATATTTAATGCTTTTGATGCTCCCAAGGTAATAAAAGCAACAAAAAACTGCAAGCCCAATCCTGTTACTGGCAATCCCCCACAATATATGCCTAGCAGCAGGAAAGATGTTATTATCTCCATGTAAAATAAATATTTACTTCATTATTGACATTCCTAGATTACATTTATAGATTTCAACAAAAAATTCTGAGATATCAAAAGGCAATGAAAACACACCCTGAACAGATATAACAATCATCAAAACCAAACCACAATAAGACACAGATGTTGGTATTATCAGACAAAAGAAAATTAATTTTTAAGGCAAGCGACTCAAAGACACATTTTTATAGGAAATTTAAATAATATAATATTCATTGATAAGATCAGTCCTAAACAAACTGATGGATAGACAATTTTGTTTGTATTTATAATCTCACTTTTCCATGATCTTTTATTTGTTTATAAATATCTTTATGTTCTCTATTTTCACTACTATCAAAAGCCTGCTTCTTAAAAAAGAAGTGTATCATTCACAATGTAGTGAATGAAAAAATTTCTCTTCCAATTTTGCTTAATTCATGGGCATGAACTTATACTGACAGAAGTTAGGACAAGTTCAAATTAAACAGTGGAGATTTGTTGGTGGTTAGAGTTGTATATAGGGATATCAAGAAGATGATGTCTCCATGGAGACAGAGCTCTCTTCAGGATTCTGAAATCATGTCACTTTCAGGTCTTCACTAGTGGGCAAAGTGGAACCGTGAATTAAATGGAGCATCCTTACTCTCCTGGAAACACACAACCTCCCAAGTTGGAACCAGGAAGAAATCAAAACCCTAAATAGATTGATATCAAATTCTAATTTGAATCAGTGCTAGAAACTCATCCAACCAGAAAAATCCTTGAGCTGGATAGATTCACAGCCAAACTTTAACAGATATGCAGAGAAGAGCTGGTAGCAATACTATTAAAACCATTCAAAGCAAAGTCAAAGAGGAGGGACTCCTCCCTAATTCATCTATGAAACAAGCATCACCTTGATAATCAGGATCTGACAAAGACACAGTGAATACAAAGAACTACAAGCCAATATCTCTAATAAACATAGATGCAAAAATCCTCAACAAAATGCTAGCAAGTCAATTCTTACAGCACATCAAAAGTTAATTCACCATGACAAAGTGGGCTTTATTCCCAGGATTCAAGGATGGTTCAACATACACTAATCAATAAAGGTAATTCAGCACATAAACAAAAGTAAGAGCAAAAACCATATGATCATCTCAATAGATACAGAAAAAGCAATTGATAAAAATACAACATATCTTTCATGATAAAAAACCCTCAAGAAACTAGGCATTGAAAAAACTTACCTCAAAATAATAAGTGCCATCTATGACAAACCCACAGGTAACATTATACTGAATGGGCAAAAGCTGAAAGCATTCCCTTTAAGAACTGGAATAAGACAAGAATGTCTAACTTTCACCAACCTTATTAAAGACAGCACTTGAAGCCCTAGCCAGAGGAATCAGGCAAGAGAAAGAAATAAAAGTCATCCATATAGGAAAACAGGGAGTAAAGTTATCTCTTTTGCTGATTATATGATTGTATACTTTGAAAATGCTAAAATTTCTGCCAAAAGACACTTCACCTTGATAAACAATTTCAACAAACTCTCAGGATACAAAATCAACATACAAAAATTAGTGACATTTCTATATACCAATAATATTCAAGCTCAGAACCAAATCAAGAACTCAATCCCATTTCCATAAGAAAAACCAAAAACAATGTCAAAATAAATAAAAGCTGGCAGAAACAAATGAAAAAACATTTGGTGCTCATGGATGGAAAGAATCAATATTATTAAAATGTTTATTCTGCCCAAGGCAACATACAGATTCAATGCTATTCCTGCCAAACTGCCAATGTTATTTTTCACAGAATTAGAAAAAACACTATTCTAAAATTCATATGCAACCAAAAAAAGAGCCCAAATCGTTAATGCAATCCTGAGCAAAAGAACAAAGAAAGAGACATCATTCTAAATGACTTCCAACTGTAAGAATACAGTAATCAAAAAGCATAGTACTGCTAAATAATAGACACATAGACCAATAGAATGGAACAGAGAACCCTGAAATAAAGCTGCACATTTACAACAAACTCATCTTTGAAAAACTTGACAAAAATAAACAATGGGA
Organism: Trachypithecus francoisi; assembly: GCF_009764315.1. Classification (NCBI taxonomy): domain Eukaryota; kingdom Metazoa; phylum Chordata; class Mammalia; order Primates; family Cercopithecidae; genus Trachypithecus; species Trachypithecus francoisi. The sequence goes on from NW_022681456.1 coordinate 110,418,666, forward strand.
AAAGGATGCTATATTCAACAAACAGTGCTGGGAAAATTGGCTAACCATATGCAAAAGAACAAAATTGGAATCTTACCTCTCACAATATATAAAAATTACTCAAGATTGATTAAAGTCTTAAATGTAAGAACTCAAACTACAAATATTCTTGATAAAACCTAGGAAATAGTCATCTAGACACTGGCCTAGGAAAAGAATTTATGATGAAGATCCTAAAAGCAAATGCAACAAAATGAAAAACAGACAATTAGAACTTACATAAACTAAAGAGCTTCTACACAATAAAAGAAATTGTGATCAGAACAGTCTACAAGATGTGAAAAAATCTGCAAACTATGCATCCAACAAAGGACTAACGTTCAGTGTCTATTAAGAACTTAAATAAATCAAGAGTAAACAACAACCCAAGTGAAATGTGAACAAAGGACGTGAGCAGACATTTTTCAAAAGAAGACATACTAGCAGCCAATATAAATTAAAAGATTTGTCAGCATAGCTAATCATTAGAGAAGTGTAAATCACAACCACAAGGAGATACCATCATCTCACACCCACCAGAATGGTTATTATTAAACTGTCAAAAAAATAACAGATGTTGATGAGGTTATGGAGAAAAAGGAATTCTTTTTTTTCTTTTTTCTTTTCTTGAGACGGAGTCTCGCTCTGTCGCCCGGGCTGGAGTGCAGTGGCCGGATCTCAGCTCACTGCAAGCTCCGCCTCCCAGGTTTACGCCATTCTCCTGCCTCAGCCTCCCAAGTAGCTGGGACTACAGGCGCCCGCCACCTCGCCCGGCTAGCTTTTTGTATTTTTTATTAGAGACGGGGTTTCACCGTGTTAGCCAGGATGGTCTCGATCTCCCAACCCCGTGATCCGCCCGTCTCAGCCTCCCAAAGTGCTGGGATTACAGGCTTGAGCCACCGCGCCCGGCCGAGAAAAAGGAATTCTTATACACTGTTTGTAGGATTCCAAATTAGTGCAGTGTCTGTGGAAAAGATATTTCTCCAAAAATTAAAAACAGCACTACCAATTGACCCAGTAATCTCATTAATAGGTGGATACTCAAAGGAGAATAAATCATTCTCCCAAAAAGTCACATGCATTCATATGTTTATGGCAGAACTATTCACAATCGCAGAGAATGGAATCAGCTTAGGTGCCCATCAATTGCTGATTGTATAAAGAAAATGCGGTACATACACACCAGGGAATACTACACAGTCATAAAGAATAAAATCATGTCTTTTGCAGCAACATGGGATGCAGCTGGAGGCCATTATCCTAAGCAAACTACATAAGGAACAGCAAGCCTAATATCACGTTTTCACTTGTAAGTGGGAGCTAAATCTTGCATTAACCATAGCTATAACAAGGAGAACAATAGATACTGGCAACTCCAAACAAAGGGAAAGAGAGATGAAAACAAGGGACTGAGAAAAGTCCTATTGGATATTATTTTTACTATCTGGGTGACAGAATGAATAGAAGCCCAACACTCAGCACTACGCAATACACCCTCATAATAAACTACACATGTACCCTCTGAATCTAAAGTTTGAAAAAGAAAATCAAAATTAAAAAGTAAACTTCACTATAAGTCAAGTGGACCTAATGGATATTTAAGGAACACTTCACCCAACAGTTGCTGAATGCACATGCATTTCATTAGCATGTGGAATAATCTGCAGGATAGACCATACGTTAGGATACAAAACAGGTCTCAAAAATTATTTTAGAAAATCAAATACATGTTTGGTATCTTAACTGGCCACATGAAATAAAACTAGATGTAATAGCAAGAGTAACACTCAAAACTATACAAATACACAGAAATTAAACAACATATTTTTAAATGACCAATGAGTGAAGAAAGACATTAAGAATAAAATTTTAAAAATTATTTAAAAAAACATGAAAATGCAAACACAATATGCCAAAACCTATGAGACACAGCAAAAGCAGTATTAAGGAGTAAGTTTATAGCAATGGAGGTCTACATCAAAAAAACTTAGAAAATTTTAAAATAACCTGAACATTTACATCAATTAAGTCATAAAAATTTTCAAACCTAACCCAAAATTAGTAGATAAAAGAAATAAGATCATGGCAAAACTAAATCACAAAGAGTTAAAAAAAAAATACAAAAGATCAACAAACCAAAATGCTAGTTTTTTGAAAAGATTAACAACATTGACAAACCATTAGCTAGACTAAGAAAAAAAAGGCTCAACTAAATAAAATCAGAAATTAATAAGGAAATTTCACAGCAGCTACTACAGAAATACAAAGAATCATTAGGAGATACTATGAACACTATTTTAAATTTGAAAACCTAGAGAAAATTGATAAATTCCTGACACACAAACTATCATGATTGAATAAGGAAGAAATAGAAAATCTGGCAGACCAATAACAAGCAACATGGTTGAATAGGTAATAAAAAGTCTCCCAAGAAATACAAATTGAGGACTGTATGGCTTCACTGTTGAATTCTATGGGTATAATTCTACTGGTACAATTCTTTTTAAGAAGAATTAAAACTCATTATGCTGAAACGATTCTAAAAATGTGAAACTGAGGGAATTTTCTTAATTCATTCTACAAAGCCAGCAAAATGCTGCAATTAAAACCCAATTGGAACATAAGGAAATACAAAGAAAAAAACTTCAGGCAAGCATTTCTGACAAATATAGATGCAATAACACTCAACAAAATAATAGCAAGCTAATCCAACAACACACCAAAAAATAATACCATGATTGAGTGAGATTTATCCAAGGAATGCAAGAATGCTTCAAAATACATGAGTCGGTAGGGTCATGCATCACATCAGTAGAATAAAAGTTATGTGACCATCTTAGTAGACAAAGGAAATGCTTTTGAATACATTCATATATCTATTCCTGATAAAAACTTTTAGTAAATTAGGTATAAAAGAAAAATGCATCAATATATTAAAGGTCATATATGAAAAAAATACATCTGACTATTTTCTGAATGGGGAAAACCAGAGCGCTTTTCCCCTAAGAAACAGAACAAGTTTGTCTACTCTCACCATTCTTAATCAACATATTTCTGAATTTCTAGCCAGGGCAAATAAGAAAGAGAAATAAAGAAGGGTGTTTAAAATGGAAAGGAGAAAGTCAAGTTGTCCATTTTTGCAGATGATCTGATCTTATATGTAGGAAAATCTAGAGACAATGAACTAGCTGAAAAAAATCAGAAGGACAAACCTATTAACAAGAACTCCAAAAAAAGACCTAGGAATGAATTTTGCCAAGGAGGTAAAATCTTCTCCAAGAAAATACACAAAATGCTGATGAAAAATATTGAAGAGGATACAAATATGTAGAAAGAAATCCTATGTTTATGAATCAGAAGAATCAATATCATTTAAATGACACTACTATCCAATCCACAGATTCATGCAATTCATATCAAAATACCAATGACACTCTTCACAGAAATAGAAAATTTCTACAGAACCACAAAAGTCCTCAAATCACCAAAGTAGTTCTTACCAAAAAGACCAAAGCTAGATGCATTACACTACCAGAGGTCACAATATACTACAAAGCTACAGTAATCAAAAGAGCATGATACCAGCATAAAAACAGACACACAGACCAGTTGAACAGAATAGAAAACCCAGAAATTAATACACATATGTATACCCAACCGTTTCTCGACAAAGATATCAAAAACTCTCACTGGGGCAAGGACAGCCTGTTTAATAATTGTGCTGAAAAAACTGAATATACATATGCAGAAAAACGAAAAAGGGGTCCCACCTCGTATGCTATTAAAAAAACTCAAAATGGGTCAAAGATTTAAATGTTTTAACAGAAACAATAAAACTACTCTAAGAAATTATAGGGAAAATATTTCAGGACATTGGTCTGCAAAAAGATTTTATGACTAAGACTTTAAGAGCACAGGCAACAAAAGCAAAAATGAATAAATGAGATTGTAACAAACTAAAGCACTTCTGTACAAGAGAAGTAATTAACAGAGTGAAGAGCCAGTCTACAGAATATGAGAAAATATTTCCAAGCTACTCACTCAACAGAAGATTAATATTCAGAATATACAAGGAACTCAAACAGCTCAACAGCAAAAAGATCAGCAATTTAATTTTTAAAAGAATGGGCAAATAGTCTGAACAGACATTGCTCAAAAGAAGACATACAACTGGCTAACAAATATATGAAAAAAATTGTCACTATCACAAATTAAGAGATATGCAAATAAAAACCACAATGAGTTATCCTCTCACCCCAGTTAGAATGGTTATCATAAAAAAAAAACAACTATAAATGTTTGCAAGGATGACGAGTACAGAGAATTCTTACAGACAGTTGGTGGTAATGTAAACTAGTATGGCCACAAAGGGAAGAGTATAACTGCAACGGAAATACCTTACAATTTAGCAATCGCACTACTGAGAATTTATCCAAAGGAAATAAAATCACTAAATAAAAATATGTCTGCACCCAGATGTTTATCTCATCCCTATTCACAGTAGCCAAAATGTAGTATTAATCTCAGTGTTCAACAAGAAATAAATGGGTAAAGAAAACATGAGATAGATAGAGATAGATAGATAGATAGATAGATAGATAGATAGATAGATAGATAGATAGATAACTATTTTGGATATTCCTCAAAAAATTAATAATAGATACAACATATGATCCAGTAATCCCACTACTGGGCATATAGTCACAGAAAATGAAATACGTATGCTAAAGAGTCATTTTGCACTCCCATGTTAATTGCACTGTTCATTTTAGCCAAGGCATGGAATCAACCTGAATGCCATCAACAGAGAAATGGATAAAGAAAATGTGGCATATATACAAAATGGACTACCATTCTGCCACAAAAAAAGAATGAAATTCTGTCATTTACAAAAAAATTGTCGAGCCTGGAGCCTGTTAAGGGAAATAAGTCAGGCACAGAAAGAAACATACTGCATGATGTCATTCATGTGAAGACTGTAAACAAATTGATCTCATAGATATTAAGTGTAAAATTGTGGTTACCAAAGACAGGAAAAACAGGGAAGGGGAAGATGGGGAGGAGTTGGTCAATGTGTACAATGTTACAGTTAGATAGGAGGAATAAGTTGCTGGTACTTACTTCACAGTAAGGTGACTATAGCTAACAATAACGCATTGTATATTTCAAAAAGCTAGAAGAGAGGATTTTAAATGTACTCACAATTAAGAAACGATAAATGTGTAAGGTGATGGATATGCTAATAACCATGATTTGATTATTACACAATGTATACATGTATTAAAACATCACATTGTATTCAATAAGTATGTATGATTATATGTGTGTGTATGTGTGTGTGTGTTGTTATATGACGATTTGTTAGATTTGTTATATGATACCTACAAACCTAGCATGTATGTGGGTTTCCCCAAATTTCTGTTTGTGTGATTAAGTTTTTTTCAGGATTACAGGCTGAGAACAGGTATAAAGATATATATATATATATAATATATATATATATATCTTCCCGGCCGGTTCCCATATTCTAGTAACAATTTTGTGTGACTTTGCTACCCTCAGTTATACCTTCTCCTGTACCATGGTGGTCTATCAAGGAATACTGGCATCGTGTGGAATGTTTTAAAGATATCCAAGCTACATCACACATGTTTGAATTTGGAATCTCTAAAGTAGGTCTATAAATATATTTCTTTTAAAATGTATTTTTACAGTTGATTTGATACAAAATATCTTTTAACCAATTGAGAATTATAAACTACAACCTCTAGCATTCACTAGGTAGAGGTGATGCTCCTGATAGTGACAGGAGACAGCCAAATGCCTAGGCAGATAGGGGCAGGCTCCCAGTGAAACCCTACCTCCAAGATAAAGGCAGTTTAAAGTCCAAAAGTCCAAAAGTCCAAAAGCCAGGCTACAAGACCAGATTGAGAAGTTGTCTTCTTATTTGGCATGCTTTCCCTGATTGGTCCCCACCCTTCACCTATTTTAGATATAACTACCCTTTCCTAATTGGTTTTCTATATTGTCATGCCCACCTTTGAGTGGTGCCTTCACTGTAACCATTTTTGCATACTCAGAAACCAATCAGCACACACTCCCCATCCTGTGCCTACAAAGACCACAGACTCAGTTGGTGGAGTGGGGAAGACAGCCTGAATTTGAGGAAGAGACAGCAGGACTTTGGAGAAGACAACCTGCCCTTCCCATCCCCTCTCTAGCTCCCCTCTCCACTGAGAGTCTTTTTCATTACTCATTAAAATTCTCCACCTTCACCACCCTTCAACTATCAATGTGACCTCATTCTTCTTGGACAGCAGATAAGGGCCTGGAACCCACTAAATGCAGGTACCCAGAAAAGGCTGTCACACTGGCTTTTGCCCTCACTGGCAGAGGGTAGCCATCCAAGGTAAAGAGACAAGGGGCCAACTGAGCTGCTAACATGCCGTCATCTGTCAGACTGTAGACGGTGGAACTAAAGGAGCATCGTAACAACCCCTCTGGGGCTTCAGGATCATGAGCACCCTTGCACCTTGTGTGGCTGCCAGTCCTGCATGAAACTCACTCTTGTTTTGGTGCCTGGAATGGTTGGCCAGGTCCAGCATTCACTCTCTTGCACCTGGTCTGGCCATGGGAAACTCACAGAGCTTGTTTCTGTGTCAATGACCAGAATAACCCGCATGGTCCTGCACTTGGTCACTCACATGCTCCTTTCCGCAAAGCGCTGAGCATGGCAGACCAAATAAACAGGGCACCTCTATTGCAAGTCCAGTGAAGAGGCCAAGAAATATTCTGCCTCACTACTAGAAAATGCAATATTTAAATATTTGATCTCATTTTCTCTATTTCTTGTCCAGCTTTGGAGATGTGGAAGATATCTTTTTATGCACAACAAATAAACAAACAAATATGTAAGCGAGTAACACAGATTTTGCTTCTCCCAGAGAACAGACAGATGCAATGAAGACACATCTTATCAATAGGTTTTGCTTTCTCAAGTAAAAGTCAGTTTTTCTTATCTACTTCCATGGGTCCAGTAGAAACTTAACACGTATTATAATATGTTGTCTCACAATTCTCCTGCAGGATCTTAATGGGAGGTTGGAAGAAGATCCATCAAGGTTGTTAGTCAAACACAAATTCAAATTTTAAATTAATAATATTTGTAATTTCTGAAAAATATAAAACTTAACATGAAAAATATGTATCATTATAGCATAAATCCAGGCTAGATTTTGACCAAAGTAATACATCTAAAGTGTTTCTTTCTTTCTTTCTTTCTTTTTTTTTAAGGCATCAGGCTTTTCTCTTTATTTAGGCTATTATTCTATCTTCTCCCTTTTACCTCCCTTATATTCTAGTCACTAGTTTTATTAGCAGTTACAACTACCAAACAATTATTTTTTATTGTATTACATACTAACCATGCCTCTCACTTTCAATTTTTATGGATCATATATTCTAATCTTAACCATAAAGGCATAGCTATATCCTAACCATGGGAACTCCCATTTTTTATAGTTTATTTAAATTCATAGGCTTTTCCGTTGGTCCACTGCAAGTAAAGAATGTTGGAATTGTCAGTGAAAAGACCAGGAACACCTCAAAAATAACATCTTAATGAATCAATACAATGTTAGTTGGCAGCAGCATTATCTTGCATGTCCAAATTACATGTTTTACTGTCTGCTCCAGCAGAAGGTACAAAATGTTCACCGTTATTTAAGAATTCTAAGTTTGCTTCATCCACTACTTTTCTTTCATTGTCCGATGCCTTGGTATCCTTTCCTTGAAATTTTTTCTTCATAACAAAAATGAATACAATATATAAAACAAGTGCTGAGAATCTTAAAGCCATAGATAAGCCCAAGTAGACCCTTCTGTGAAAAGAGAAAAAAGAGAGTAGATTATTATTTTAAATGTGTAAAACATCTTACATTTTTTCTGTCCAGTATGCATACCTTAAAAGAAAGAAAAACAAGTTACACATACAAATATTCAGAGAAAAATTCTATTTATTCTTTTCATTGGGGCATAAAATATTTTTCTATTATTTTTTTAAAAAATGAAGCTACAGAAACTAAACCTCAGCTGTCTCTAGCCTTCCTTTGGGAGGGAGGAAAATATGTAACTCCAGCCCCCTCAAGCCTTCTCATTCTACCTAAGGAGTGGGAGACAGAAACTGAGCAGCATGTTTGAAGTTCACAGTCCAGAGATACAGGCTCACTAAAAGATTGAGACGTTATCATAGAACCACAGAACCACTTTTTCTTCAGCACCTTACATCCCATTAATAAAGGCTTATATACAGCAATTCCTTTTACCCAATACATTTTGTGTGGCTGTCAAGAAAAATTTGCAAGTCACATACTAAAAGGCAATAAACATAATCTGAAAATAATAAGACTTAAAACCAGATCCAGATATATCAAGGAATACCAGGGATGGAAATTTAAAACAACTCTTACTAATTTGTTAAGCAATCTAATGGATAATGTACACAGTATGTAAGAAAGGTTAGCAATGTAAGTAAAGAGATAAAAATTCTAAGAACCAAAATGAAACAGTAAGGATAAGAAAAATGTAATAGAAATGATAAATGCCTTGATGGATTTATTACTAGACAGAGCACTGCTGAGGAAACAATCTCTAAGTTTATCTCAATTAAAAAAAAAAAGGAAAATAAGACAAAAGAAAGAAAAAAACAGAATAACCAAGAACTTTGGAAGGATTACATAAGTGTTTATAATAGAAATACTTGAAGGGGAAAATGAAAGGAACAAAAGAAATATTCCAAATAATAAGTACAGAGAATTTTTTTTTTTTTTTTTTTTTTTTTTTTTTTTTTGAGACGGAGTCTCGCTCTGTCGCCCAGGCTGGAGTGCAGTGGCCGGATCTCAGCTCACTGCAAGCTCCACCTCCTGGGTTTACGCCATTCTCCTGCCTCAGCCTCCCGAGTAGCTGGGACTACAGGCGCCCGCCACCTCGCCCGGCTAGTTTTTTTGTATCTTTTAGTAGAGACGGGGTTTCACCGTATTAGCCAGGATGGTCTCGATCTCCTGACCTCGTGATCCGCCCGTCTCGGCCTCCCAAAGTGCTGGGATTACAGGCTTGAGCCACCGCGCCCGGCCAGTACAGAGAATTTTTATCAAATTAATGTCAGACACCAAACCTCAGATCTAGGAAGCTCAGAAAACACCAAGAAGGATAAATGCCAGAAAAACTATGCATAGGTTTATTATTTTCAAAGTCTGGAAAATCAGAGATGAAGAAAACATCCTGAAAGAAACAAAAGGAAAAGCAAACCTGGTTTATAGAGTAGAAAAGATTACATCAGACTTCTCTTCAGAAACCATGCAAGCAAGAAGAGAACGAAGTGAAATATTTAAACTGTTAAGAAAAATAAAACACCAACTTAAAAATACTGTACCATGTGAAATTATCTTTCAAAAGTTAAGTCAAAATCAAGACACCATCACACAAACAAAAATTGAGGGAGTGTTTTGCCAGTATACCCTCCTTGCAAGAAATGTTACAAGAAGTTTGTTAGAGAGAAGGAAAAGGATATAGGTCAGAAACTTGGATATACATAAAGAAGGAAGTTCATCAGAGAAGAAATCAGTTAAGGTTAAATAAAAAAAATTTTATTCTAAATTGATTTAATAGAAAACCATTTGTTCAAAACAATAATAGAAACCATGTGTTTAATTATATATAATAATACACATGCTTATTCCAATGTGTATGTTTGCTTACAGACAAGTGGAGTAAATGACAGCAATGATACAAGGGGTAGGAAAGAAGAATTAGGGTTATTTTGTTATTATAAGGGTACTCATAATCTGTGAACTAATAAAGTGTCACTAAAATATAAACTTGGATGAGTTTTAAACATATATTGCAAATGCTAGGAAAACCACTGAAATTTTTATTTAAAAAGTACAACTAATAAGCTAAGAAATGAGAGAAAATGGAATTATATAAAATGCTCAATTAAAACAAAACGGGAAGACAAAGAGTGGAATACAAAAATAGGATCAAAGAACAAGGACAGTAAATAGAAAATAGTAACAAATATGGTCAGTATTCTTTAATTTATATCAGTAATCACTTTGAATGTCAATGATATAAATACACCAACTAAACGACCAAAATAAGCCAGGCATGGTGGCTCATGCCTGTAATCCCAGCACTCTGGAGGACCAAGATGGGAGAATCAAGTGAGTCCAGGAGTTTGAGACCAGACTGGGCAACAAAGTTGCTCATCTCTAAAAAAAAAAAAAAATCAAAAAATTAGCCAGGCATGTTAGTTCATGCCTGTGTTCCCAGCTACATGGGAGGCTAAGGCAGAAGGATCTCTTGAGCCCAGGAGATTGAGGCTACAGTGAGCCACGTTCAAGCCACTGCTCTACAGCCTGGGTAGCAGAGTGAGATCCCATCTCAAAAGATAATAATAAGATTGTTAGAGGATTAAAACCAAGAACCAAACTATATGTAGTCTATAAGAAACTCACTTTAAATATGAAGACATACAGATTAAAAGTAATTAGACTGAGGAAGACATACACTGATAACATTAATCAAAAGAAAGTGGGAGTACCTATTTTAATTTCAAACAGAGCAGACTTCAAAGCAAGGAAATTTATGAAGGATAAAAAAGTCTTTACATAATAACAAATGAATCAGTTATCCTATTATCCTTTTACAAAACAGAACAATACTTAACATGTAAGCGTGTAAAAATGGAGTGCTTAAATATGTGAGGAAAAAATGATAGAGCTGCAAAGAGAAATGCAATAAGTCTTCACTTAACATTGTCTACAGGTTCTTGGAAATTATAATTTTGAGTAAAATTATGTATTGTATAATGAAACCAATTTCACCTTAGATAACTGGTATAAAAAATGGTTACTATGGTACATAGTATATTGTTTTGCTTAAAATCAGTTTCTAAGAACCTATGGACAATGTTAAGTGGATACTTAATGTAAATGAACCCACAATTACGTTGGAGACTTCAACATGCCTCTATCAGAAAAGGTCAGATTCACCAGCCAAAATTTGATCAGACATAGTTGAAAACTCAACAACACTATCAATCAACAGTATAACAGATGTAACCTACTACATCAAATAGCAACAGACTACAAAGTCTTCCCAAGCTCATATAGAATATTCACCAAGATAGACCACATTCTGGGCTATAAAAGATATCTTAAGAAATTTAAGGCCAGGTATGATAGCTCAGGCCTGTAATCCCAGCACTTTGGGAGGTCAAGGGAGGCAGATCACTTAAGATCAAGAATTTGACACCAGACTGATCAACATGGTGAACAACATGGTGAAACCCTGTCTCTAAAAAATATAAAAAAAAAAAAAAAAAAAAGGCTGGGTGCAGTGACTTACGCCTGTAATCCCAGCACTTTGGAAGGCTGAGGTGGGTGGATCACGAGGTCAAGAGATTGAGACCATCCTGGCCAACATGGTGAAACCCCATCTCTACTAAAAATACAAAAATTAGCTGGGTGTGGTGGCACGTGCCTGTAATCCCAGCTACTCAGGAGGTTGAGGTAGGAGAATCACTTGAACCCAGGAGGTTGAGGTTGCAGTGAACTGAGATTGCACTCCAGCCTGGGCAACAATAGTGAAACTCCATCTAAAAAAGAAAATACAAAATACAAAATAAATAAATAAATAAATTAGCCAGGCGTGATAGCACACACCTGTGATCCCTGCTACTCAGAAGGCCAAGGTACGAGAATCGTTTGAACCCAGGAAGCAGAGGTCGCAGTGAGCGAGATTGTACCACTGTACTCCAGCCTTGGTAACAGAGCAAGACTGTCTCAAAAATAAATAAATAAATAAATAAATAAATAAATAAGAAATTTGAAAGAATGAAAATCATGCAATATCTGTCCTTAAACCACAGTGGAATTAAACTAGAAGTCAATAGCAAGAAGATCATTGGAAAGTCTCAAAATCTGTGAAGATTAAACAATACACTTCTAGGAAACATATGGGTCAAGACGAAATCTCATGAGAAATTTAAAAATAGTTTGAATTAAGTGAAAATAAAATTATAACATCCAATATTATGGATGCAGCAAAAGCAGGCTTAGAGATAAATGAAGACTATCTTAAATCAATCAGTTAATCTTTTACCTTACCAAACTGGAAAAAGAAGAGCAAATTGAATCCAAAGTAATACGAAGATAATAAATAGTAAAAGTAGGGCACAGTGAAATTTAAAACGGTACATGAAGAGAGAAAATCAATGGAAACAAAAGCTGTTTCTCTGAAAAAAGTTAGTAAAATTGATGAGTCCCTTGCCAGGCTAATTTAGATAAAAAGGAGGACACAATTTACTAATATCAGAAATCAAAGATGGAACATCACTGTGGACCCCACTGACCTTAAAAAGACCCAAAGGAAACACCACAAACAACACCATGTCCCCAATTTTAATAGCCTAAAAGAAATGGACCAATTCCTTGAAAGATACAATCTACCTAAATTCACACAAGAAGAAATAGACCATCTGAATAGGTCTACATCTGTCAAAGAAATGAAATGATAGTAACTTTCTAAAGCAGAAAACACCAAACCAAGATGGGTTCATGGGTGAATTCTATAAAACACTTAAGTAAGAATTTATACCAATTCATTACAATTTCCTACAGAGGAATAGAAGCAGCAGGAATACTTCCTGTCTCCTATGAGGTCAGCATCATCCTAATACCCAAAGCAGACAAACATTACAAGAAAAGAAAACTACAGAGCAATACATCTCACAAATATAGGTGCAGAAGTTCTCAAAAATAGCTAATTGAATTTGACGTTGCATTAAGAGATTAGGCACCACAGCCAAGTGGAATGTATTTCAGGTTTACAAGACTGACTCAACATTCAAAAATCAATTATATAATTTATTATATTAACAGGCTAAAGAAGAAAAAATCACATGATCATATCAATAGATGCAGAAAATGCATTTGACAAAATCAAACATCCATTTGTGAACAAAAACTTTCATTAAACTAGGAATAGAGGATAATTTTATCAACCTGATTAAAAACATATACACCAAAAATTGTACACATTTTTTACTTGATGGTGAAGAACTCAGATCATTCCTGATAAGGTTGGAACAAGCCAAGAATGTCCCTTTCCACCATTGATTTTCAACATGGTACACAGAAAGTTCATGTGATTTAAAAAAAAAAGTGAAAAGGGAATGATATGTATACAGATTGAAGGGAAGAAATAAAACTACCTTTGTTTGCATATTTATATGTAGAAAATCTCAAATAATAGACAAAAACACTACTGGAACTAACAAGCAATTATAACAAGGTTGTAGGATATAAGATTAATATGCCAAAGTGAAAAGTTTTCCTATAAATCGGCAATAATCAAGTGGAATTTGAAATTAAAAACACATTACTATTTACATTAGCACTCCCAAAAATGAAACATTGGGTATAAATTTAGCAAAATATATACAAAGGGTATAGGCAGAAAATTATAAAACTCTGATGAAAGAAGCCAAAGAAGCATTAAAAATGAAGTGATATTCCATGTTCATGTACAGTATCGGAAGACTCAATATTGTCAAGATGTCAGTTTGTCCCAACTTGATACACAGATTCAGTACAACCCCAATCAAAATCTCTGTAAGTTATTTTTTGGATATTGACAAACTAATTCTAAAGTTTATGTGAAGAGGCAAAAGATGCTAAATAGCCAAGACAATGTTTAAGTAGAAGAACAAAATAATAGGACTGATACTACCTGACCTCAAGACTTAGTATGAAGCTGCAACAACCAAGACAGTGTGACTTTGGTAAAATAATATACAAATAGGTAAGTGGAAAGAATAAATAGCCAAGAAATAGACCCACTTAAATACTGTCGATGGATCTTTAGAAAAAAATGAGGGCACTACAATGGAGAAAATACAGTATTTTCAACAAATGGTGCTGAAACAACTGGATATCCACATGTAAAATAATGAATGTAGGCGGCACAAAAATTAACTCAAAATGAATCACAAACTAAAATGTAAAATGCAAAACTATAAAACTCCTAGGAAGTAACACAGGAGAAAGCAACCTAGGATTTGGCTATGGCTTTTCAGATGCAACAGCAAAAGCACAATCCATGAAAGAACTTATTGATAAGGAGGACTTCATTAAAATTTAAAACTTCTGAATAGAACAGTTATCCAGGCATATATCTCAGGTTTGCAAGACTAGTTTAACATTCACAAATCATTTATATAATTTATCATATTAATAGACTAAGTAAGAAAAAGAATCACAAGATTACATCAATAGGAGGCTAAGGTGAGAGGATCGCCTGAACCCAGGAGTTCAAGGATACAGTGAGCTAAGAAGGTGCCACTGCACTCCTGTTTGGGCAACAGAGCAAGATCCATTTCCAAAAAAAAAAAACAAACCAAAAAAAAATTCTGCTCTGAGAAAGTAAGAGACACTGTCAAAAGGATAAGGTGAGAATCAGAGGCCACAGACTGAGAGAAAATATTTTCAAAAGGCATATTCAATAACTGTTTTCAAAAATATTAGGAACTCTCAAAATTCAACAATTAAACAGTTAACAAGTAGGCCAAAGACTTTAACACATACCTCCCCCCAAAAATATAGAGGTGGCAAATAAGCATATAAGAAGATGCTTTACATCTTATGTCATCAAGGAAATGCAATTTTAAACAATGAGATGCCACTACATACCTATTAGAATGACCAAAATCCAGAACACTAAACATTAGATGTGTATAAGGAAGTGGAGCAACAGAAACTGTCATTCATTGTTGGTGCAAATGTAAAACGATACAGCCACTTTTGAAGCCAGTCTGACAATTTCTTATACAACTATACATATTTTTACTATATGATCAAGTAATTGCACTTTGGTGTTGACACAAACAATTTGAAACCTGTATCTACACAAAAATGGGCACACGGATGTCTTTTATTATTAACTTTTATTTATAATTTCCAAAACCTGGAAGCAATCAAGATGTCCTTCAGTAGGCAAATGTATAAACTGTGGTGTATCGAGACAATCAATTATTGTTCAGTGCTAAAAAGAAATAAGCTATCAAGCAATACAAACAACTAGAGGAAACTTAAGTGCATATTACTGAGTTAAAGAAGCTACTCTGAAAAGGCTACAGAATGTATAATTCCAACTATATGATTTGAAACAGACAAAATTATGGAAGTAGTAAAAAGACTATTGGTTCCAGGGATCCAGGGATTAGTGGGAAAGCGGGGATGAACAGGCAGAGTACAGAGGATTTTCAAGGCAGCAAAACTACTTTTTATGATAGTGGAGTGGTGGATATGTATCATTTTACATTCATCCAAACCTATAGACAGTTCAACACTAAATGTGAAACCTGGTGTAAACTGTGGATCCTGAGTGATAAAGATGTGTTAATCTGTTGTGTCAATTGTAACAAATGTACCATCCTGCTGGGAGATATTGATAATGGGGAAGGCTATGCATGTATGGGAGTAGGCAAGATATAGGAAATCTCTGTGCTTTCGCCTCAGTTTTACTGTGATTCTGAAACTATTCTAAAAAATAAAATCTATAAAAAATCATACGATAATCATTTAACTTTCAGTGTATTAACTGGCAAATGAACTGCCCTTTTTTAAAATTCCACTTTTCATTTCCTTTTACTTTTACCTAAACCTTCACTAAAGGAAAAAGAATTAGTACAGCTTTTAAAACAATGTTTTAGTGGTCTTTTCATACTGAAACTAACGTAACTAAAGTAACGCCATCTCAAAATGTTACATTGATGCTTGGACTTGGTGATTATTGCTTTGGGGAGATTCTGGGGAGCATCTTGCCAATTGTCCTTAAAATGAATTATGATTTCAATTAAAATAAATATTTTCTTAAAGTAAATTTATTGAGTTTTGCTTTGTTATTTCTTTCCATACTTTTATAAATAGAAATGAAATCTCCCAGCCGGGCGTGGTGGCTCACGACTGTAATCCCAGCACGTTGGGAGGCTGAGGTCGACGGATCACCTGAGATCGGGAGTTTGAGACCAGCCTGGTCAACATGCTGAAATCCCCTCTAGTAGACGTACAAAATAATTAGCCCACGTGGTGGCGGGCGCCTGTAATCCCAGCTGCTCACGAGGCTGAGGCAAGAGAATTGCTTGAACCCAGGAGTCAGAGGTTGCAGTGAGGTGAGATTTCGCCACTGCACTCCAGCCTGGGTGACAAAGTAGGGCTCCGTCTCAAAAAAAAAGAAGGAAGGAAGGAAGGAAGGAAGGAAGGAAGGAAGGGAGGGAGGGAGGGAGGGAGGGAGGGAGGGAAGGGAGGGTGGGAAGAAATAAATCTCCCATTTAGGGAAAGATTTTCTATAATTATTTTAAATTTAAGAGAACGTTTGTGGGCTGGTGAATGCTGCTGTACTATAATTCCAGAAAAAGCTGGATCATTACTTGTTGGGGATGTTAGACAGTGAATATACACGTTAAGTAGAAGAAAGTTCTTCTAGTACATTTGATCCAGGGAGTTTTCACCAGAGATCTAACCTGAACTAAGAAACATTCCCCACTTTACATAAATAATTGCATATTACATACACATTTTTCATGTAATGCTTCCTTTTTTCTCATAATATATATGTGAATATATCATTATATTGCAAATTGGCTTCCATATTAGTAAGTAAAAAGATTTTTCCTTTTTTTAAGAACTCAGAATATTCATTTGCCTGCATGCACGTTATTAATTTAATTGATATCTTCTTGATTGGTTCTTACTTTGTTTTCAGTATTTTGGGAGTATAGATATCTGTAGGATAAATTCCTAGAAGTATTGCTGCTGGCTCAGAGTTGCATACTTTGCCAACAGAGTCTTCAAGCAACATTTCTTATTGTTGACAATCTGGGTAATTTTTAATTATAATTCTTTTATTATCAAGATGATGTTCATGTTCCTATTCATTGATAACAGAACTACGATTATAACATAATTGTTAATAACAGAACTGCAATCTTTTTATGTTTCATAACCATTAGTGACTTCTTTGAAAAATGTTTCATGATTTTTTGTCTTTATATTTTATAGCAATTTTAGTTTTACCAGAAAACTGTATAGAAAGTATGGAGATCTCCCTGCCCAACATGTACACAGTTTCTCCTATCATTAATGTCTTGTATTAGTATAGCACATTTGTTACAATTGATGAAGAAATATTGATACATTGTTAAATGCATATTTTACATTAGAGCTCACTTTTTATGTTGTAAAGTTCTACAGGTTTGGCAAGTGCAAAATGTCATGATCCAATATTACAATATCATATAGAATAGTTTCACTGCCCCAAAAATCTCTTGTGCTAGGCCTACTCATCCCTGCCTTCTCCACACTGAGCCCCAAGAAACTACTGATTTTTGTTGCCCATTGTTTTACCTTTTCTACAAGATCACACGGTTAAAATTATACAATCTGAAGCTTTTTTTTTTATTTAGCTATATGAGTTTAAATTTCATTTTTTGCTTTTTATAGGCTGATAGGTCATTTCTTTTTATTGATTGATGTAGTTTGGATTTGTGTCCCTGCCCAAATTCCATGTTATATTGGAGAAGGGGCCTGGTGGGAGGCGATTGAATCATAGGGGTGGATTCCCATACGCTTTTCTCATGATGGAGAGTGAGTTCTCACCAGATCTGATGGTTTAGAAGTGTGTATCCCTTCCCATTGCACACTTTTCTCTCCTCTGTTGTAACGAGAAGACATGACTTGCTTCCCCCTTCCACCATGACTGTTAGTTTTCTGAGGCAGACTAATAGAGAATATTGGTACTGGGAGGGGGGCACTGCTGTAAGGATACGTGAAAATGTGGAGGCGACTTTGGAACTGAGTAACAAGCAGAGGTTGAAACAGTTAGGAGTGCTCAGAAGAAGACAGAAGATGTGGGAAAGATTGGAACTTCCTAGAGACTGTTGAATGGTTTTGACCAAAATGATCTTAGCGATATGGACAATGAAGTTCAGGATTGTCTCAGATGGAGATGAGGAACTTATGGGGAACTGGAGTAAAGGTCACTCTTGCCATGCTTTAGCTAAGAGACTGGTGGCATTTTGTCCCTGCTCTACAGATCTGTGGAACTTTCAACTTGAGAGAGATGATTTAGGGTATCTGGTAGAAGAAATGTCTAAGCAGCAAAGCATTCAAGATGTGACCTGGCTGTTTCTAAAAGTGTTTACTCATATGTGTGAACAAAGAGATTATCTGAAACTGGAACTTATATTTAAAAGAGAAGCAGAGCATAAAAGTTTAGAAAATATGCAACCCAGCCATGTGGTAGAAAAAAAAAAAAAAAAAACTCCTTTTCTGAGGATAAAATCAAGCCTGCTCTAGAAATTTGCATATGTAAAGAGGATCCAAATGTTAATAGCCAAGACAGTGGGGAAAATATCTACAGAACATTTTAGACACCTTCATGAAGGCCCCTCCCATCACCAGCCTGGAGGCCTAGGAGGGTTAAATGGTTTTGTAGGTCAGGCCCAGGGCACTGCTGCCCTGTGCAACCTTGGGAGATGGCACCTTATTTCCCACTGACTCCAGCTCCAGCCATAGCTAAGAGGAGTCAAGGTACAGCTTGGGCCATGACTTCAGAGGATGCAAGCCCCAAGTTTTGGTGCCTTTCACATGGTGTTGGGCTTATGAGTATGCAGAAAGCAAGAGTTGAGGTTTGGGAACCTATTCCTAGATTTCAGAGTATGTATCAAAATGCCTGGATGACCAGCCTGGCCAATGTAGTGAGACCCCATCTCTACTAAAAACATGAAAATTAGTCAGGTGTGGTGGTGCATGCCTGTGGTCCCAGCTACTCAGGAGACTGAGGCACAGTAATTGCTTGAACCTGGGAATGGTGATTACAGTAAGCTGAGATCATGCCACTGCACTCTAGTCTGGGCATCAGAGCAAGACACTGTCTCAAAAAACAAAAAACAAACAAAAAAAAAAACACCTGGATGTCCAGGCAGGAGTCTGCTGCAGGGGTGGAACACTCTTGAAGAACTTATATTAGGGCAGTACAGAGAGCAAATTTGGGGTTGGACCTCCCACACAGAGTCCCCACTGAGGCACTACCTAGTGGAGCTATGAGAAGAGGGCCACTGTCCTCCAGACTCCAGAATGGTAGATCCACCGACAGCTTGCACTGTGTGCCTGGAAAAGCTGCAGGCACTCAGCACCAGCCAGTGAAAGCAGCCATGGGGACTGTACCTGCAGAGCCACAGGAGTGGAGTTGCCCAAAGCCTTGGGCACAAATCTCTTGCATCAGTGTGCCCTAGATGTGCAACATGGAGTCAAAGGAGATCATTTTGGAGCTTTAAGATTTAATGACTGCCCTGTTGGGTTTTGAACTTGCATGGGGCTTGTAACCCTTTGTTTTGGTCAATTTTTCCCTTTTGGAATAAGAGTATTTACCAAATGCCTGTGCCCCCATTATATTTTGGAAGTAACAAAATTTTCTTTTTCTTTTTTTTTTTAGACAGAGTCTTGCTCTGTAGCCCATACTGGACTGCACTGGTGCGATCTCAGCTCACTGCAAGCTCCACCTCCTGGTTTCATGCCATTCTCCTGCTTCAGCCTCCTGAGTAGCTGGGACTACAGGTGCCCACTACCATGCCGGGCTAATTTTTTGGTATTTTTAGCAGAGATGGGCTTTCACTGTGTTAACCAGGATCGTCTTAATCTCCTGACCTCGTGATCCGCCCATCTTGGCCTCCCAAAGTGCTGGGATTACAGGTGTGAGCCACTGTGCCTGGCCAGGGGTAACTAATTTTTTAAAATTTAATGGACTCATAGGTGGAAGGGACTTACCTTGTCTCAGAAGAGACTTTGGACTGTCGGCTTTTGAGTTAATGCTGAAATGGGTTAAGACATAGGGACTGTTGAGAAGGGTAACTGTATTTTGCAATGTGAGAAGAACATTTGGGAACGACCAGGGGTTGAATGGTATGGTTTGGGTTTGTGTCTCCACCCAAATTTCACGTTGAATTGGAGAAGGAATCTGGTGTGAGGTGACTGGATCTTGGGGGTGGATTTCTGCCTTCCTGTTCTCAAGATAGTGAGTGAGTTCTCATGAGGTCTGATGGTTTAGAAGTGTGTGGCACTTCCCCTTTTGCTCTCTCCCTCTCTCTCTCCTGTCACTAGAAGAAGACACGCCTGGCTTCCTTTTAGGCTTCTGCCATGATTGTGAGTTTTCTGAGGCCTCCCAGTCGTGCTTCTTGTTAAGCCTGTGGAACTGTGAGTTAATTAAACCTTTTTTCTTCATGAATTACCCAGTCTCAGGAAGCTCTTCATAGCAGTGTGAGAATAGACTAATACATTGATTACTAATATTCTACTATATGAATGTAACACAGTTTAGTTATCCATTGACCTACTGAAGGACATCTTCAATGCTTCCACTTTTTTATATTCAGGTACAGGTTTTTGTGTGGACATGTCTCCAACTAATTTATGTAAATACCTGGGAGTATGATTGCTTAATCATACAATAACTCTATTTGCTTTGTAAGAAAATTTCACTCTGTCTTCCAACACTCCAGTACCATTTTACATCACCTCCAGCAACGAAAGGAAATTCCTGTTGTTTTCCATTCTTGCTAGCATTTGATGTTTGCATTGATTTTATTTTTCTCTTTTTTTTTCTGAGATGGAGTCCTGCCTGCTCTGTCGCCCAGGCTGGAGTGTGCAGTTGGTGATCTCAACTCACTGCCACCTCCACCTCCTGGGTTCAAACAATTGTCCTACCTCAGCCTCCCTGTAATAACTAGGATTACAGGCATGTACCAGAACGCCCGGCTAATTTTTTGTGTGTTTTTACTAGAGGTAAGGTTTTACCATGTTGGTCAGGCTGGTCTCAAACTCCTGGTCTCAAGTGATCTGCCTGTCTCAGCCTCCCAAAGTGCTAGGCTTACAGTTGTGAGCCACTGCACCCGGCTTGTTTTTGTAGATTTGTAAGAGACCCTTACATACATAGGACATTTGGCTGTGTCTGTGTTTGAATTACAAATTCTTCCAATTTACCCCTGCTGTTGAACTTTGCTTAAAATACATTGTGTGATGCAAATTTTAAAATATTTTATTATCTGTTCTTGTTCTTTTTTCTTTTTTAAATAAGCATAGTCACTTACAAGTAGTTTTGTTTCTTCACCCTCCTGTCACTCTCTATCCACAAGTAGGCTCCAGTGTCTATTGTTCCCTTCTTTGGGTCCATATGTACTTAATGTTTAGCTCCCACTTACAAGGGAGAACATGCAATATTTTCTTTTTTTTTCTTTTCTTTTCTTTTTTTTTTTGAGACGGAGTCCCGCTCTGTCGCCCAGGCAGGAGTGCAGTGGAGCGACCTCAGCTCACTGCAAGCTCCACCTCCCGGGTTCATGTCATTCTGCTGCCTCAGCATCCCGAGTAGCTGGGACTACAGGCAGCCACCACCACGCCCAGCTAATTTTTTGTATTTTTTAGTAAAGACGGGGTTGCACCGTGTTAGCCAGGATGGTCTGCATCTCCTGACCTCGTGATCCGCCCGCCCTCGGCCTCCCAAAGAGCTGGGACTGCAGGTGTGAGTCACCGCGCCCGGCCACGATATTTGGTTTTCTCTTCATGCATTAGTTCACTTAGGATTCAACATCACTGATTGTTAGAGAACTACAAACCAAAACTACAGTCAGATACCATCCACACCAGTCAGAATGGCTGTTTTTAAGGGGTCAAAAAATAACATACTGAAGATGTAGTGGAGAAAAGGGGATGCTTATTCACTGCTGGTGGGAATACAAATTAGTTCTGTCATTGTAGAAAGCAGTCTGATGATGTCTCAAAGAATATAAAACAGAATTACCATTCAAACCATCAATCCTATTATTGGGTATATATACAAAGCAATGTAAATCCTTTCACCATTATTTTTCTGTTATACTTTGAAGCATTTGGGTCATACTTACAAACACATTTATTCTTCCTAGATAATTAAAAGAAATTCTACTATGAGTAGTTCTAATACTTACAGTTTCAGGAATCAAATTTATATATTTGGTCAGTACATAAATTACACATTAATGTTTCTATAAGAGGTAAGGCACAATTGCAGCAGCTTTTTTTTTTTCCTTGCAGATAATCTAGTTATTTTAATGTGACTTGCAGGATACTTCTGCCTATGAATAGAAGAGTATTGAAACTTTTTTTTTCCATTTTTTCCCTCCATTACCATATAACCAGAGTTGCAGCTGGTCATTCTGTGTCTTCCTGGAGAAGCCAGTGGGAGAGAGCTTTGTAATCAAAAGAGATTCAAGTGCAAATCCTAGCTGTATTTCTTTTACTTGTGCAATTTTGGACAAGTTGCTCATTATTCTTGAATCTTGTTTTCTTCATATTTAAGGAAAAAGGAGAAATATATACATTTCCTACAGTTTCTATGAGTATTAAAATGAGATACCAAAATGCTTGATACAAGAGTGAATACAAAGTAAATGTTCACTAAATGGTAGTTGTCATTATTAATATTATGATCACACTAAAAAATGCTATATCTTAGACATTAACATAGAAAAAAATCTATTAATGAAATGTGTTTATGACAACTTACCCAAAAAATACGGAATTATATATCCTACAAGCCCCTCGTACTCCACAGCTGTTGGTGGACCACTTCATGCATGTTTTATCAATCAGAGCCCCGTAATATATTGGAGCTAGAATTCCTCCTGCAACATAAGATAAAAAGATATCAATTCAAGTGAAATGCTTCAAATGTAACTGGGTGATAGTCTACATTGATACATTTTGGATTAATACAAGTTTAAAGTTTTGGAAAATTATTCCATTGTTTTGGCCTACATCCACCCAGGAATCAAAATTATTAGAAATCGCAAAGGCTTAAATCATATGGTGATGTCACAGATGTATTTGATCTACTCTTCTCTCCCTATATACAGAGGGAAGAAAGAGTATTATATGCCTGTATACTCTGTTCTTCCTACAATACCAATTAACTGAAGCCGGATTGGTAAAAAGGGGAATGTTGTTAGTAAAACATGAAAGTTATGTTGGTTCCTATGGAATTTTTCTTAGGCAAGAATGGCTGGATTACTGAGAGTTAAATTATAACTTTATGAGAAAAGGAAAAGTTCTCATCTCAACTGCTGTAAAGGCAGGAGATTTTAATACTATTTTAAGATAATTAAAAAGTAAATGCTTACACGGGGATTCCCTCCTCAATGAAGTTCAGGCCCAGCTTCAAAGAGTGCTCAGCTATTGACCAGTTTTACTTCTTTCTGGGCTCAGAGACTATTTCTCTCTTTCTTACTGCCATTAGAGCCCACAATCAAGCATTTTCTCTCCATTGAGTTCACGTACTTTTTAATATCTCCTAAAGCAGGCTAGGCTGCAGGTTAGGGTCTCTGTTGCTAAATTTTGTTTCTGTTAGTGGTCTGTTAGTGCACAATGGTGCATATATTTTCAGTGGTTTGTCCAAAGTCAATTTTTAATTTGTAGTGCCTGATTTCCATGAATGTGCAGCATTCCGGGGATACATATGTTGTTTATAAGAGAAGTATAAATTCTGAGATTAACTTCTAGTTTTAAGAATAGGTCATTTGTTCAAAATTTTGAGGGACATCATAGTAGAGAGCCATCGTTCAGA
Source organism: Trachypithecus francoisi (assembly GCF_009764315.1). Classification (NCBI taxonomy): domain Eukaryota; kingdom Metazoa; phylum Chordata; class Mammalia; order Primates; family Cercopithecidae; genus Trachypithecus; species Trachypithecus francoisi. The sequence goes on from NW_022681456.1 coordinate 110,442,396, forward strand.
TGGCAGAATTGAAGCATACAAGATTTTACTTTTTTCTTGTTCTGTTTTGTGATTCATACTTTTCAGATTTTGTTTTGTCACAAAAAATGACAGTGATTTATACATGAATGTTTCACTGATTCTTTTTACGTTTAATCATTCTCAATTTTCTGAGACTGAGAAATAGTAGAATCACAAGAGAATGTTGTCTGAGGCCAATGCATCTGAAGCAAACTGGTCCTGAAACAATGGATGAGAAATTTGCAGATTTCAAAAAATTACAGCGACCCTTTGAAAAATAAAGAAAAGATGCCAACAATTTATTTTCTTCACATTATGCCACTGGTTTAAACAAACTTTATGAAGTGAATGTTTAGTAACAAACTTTGTCCTATTAGAATTGTAAATCTTCTGATAACCTGTTTTCTAAATATCTCTTTTAGTTTAATACACTGTATAGGTCTTCTACCATTTACACATATATCATATTTAAGACAACTGTTCATGAATTGGAAGTTTGCTACTAAGTGTGGATGTTTCCCACAGAAGCATTTAGGGTCCATTGTGCCATATATTGCACATAACAAAATTGGATGTTTACAATTAGAATGGCAAAATTCATTTTTTTCTATGCTATGTTGCTAAAACAATTTCTTCTATTGTCATAGTCTCATTTCAACATATCAGAAGGAGTCCTAACTACCCAGATGCTGTTTTCAGCCTCTGTGGCCCAGGTTCTAGGAGCGAGGTATCTTCTCTGAATCTGGAGATAGAGAACTGCCAAGATTACAGAGGCTGGAAGATTAAGGACCAAGAAAGGGAATGCTGGGATAGAGCCAATGGAACCCTGCAGCATCTTCATCTTCTCTCTCCTATTCCTTTTCTATTTCCTTTTACCTTTCTGGATCTGTGACCTTCTCACCAAATACACTTCATGTACAACTTCTTCATGGTAATTTGGCCATAGAGTTATACTTTTTCCTTTGCTTGCAAGGGTCCCAGAAACTGACCCCTCCCACTTCCTTTTCCTTCTGCCATCTGTGGTTACTTACAGGCTATAATCAGTCCTCTGCACCAATCCCTAGATGAATGATGCCCTTTTCCTACTTCCCAGGAATAAGCACATAATGTTTACAATTCTTACAAAGGAGCACTCACAGAGGTTAGACTAGACATTATTTAACAACAAGTATCTGTGCAGTAAAAAAGGCAAATGGCAATAAGGGATAAAGGGTCATTTCCTAAATCTTTTCTCATCACTTTTGAATATTTAGAAATAGGCCTTCAGCCTCTGGAGTCTACAATCCTACCCTTTGCCACCATAAATCACAATTTTCTGAGCTTTCTTTTATTTAGGACATCCTCTTAATCCAACATGCCTAGTTCTAGAGTATGAATTCTCATTCCCTTTTGCATTAACTCCTGCTAATGGTTAGCTGTCCAGCCGTACAGGACCAAGCAGTGGGAAATGGCATGGTTAATGTCAACTTCTGTTGTTTTAGACAACCTCAGCCTGACCAGATTCCCAGGGCTCCCAAGCTACTTTAGGGCTGTCCTAAGTAATGTCTCCATTTGGAAAGAAGGTCCTCCACTCTGCCTATACCTGGGAGAAATATTCTTATTTTTCTGAAAGAAGGAAAGACTCAGAGACCACCCATCTTTCTGTTTCTGTTAGAAAGAGTGTAATATAAACATGATGATTCCTTGCTCTTAACAGATAGACTCTAACTAGAATTAACAATCAAATTATCTTTTAGGTCACTCAATTTTCCTGTTCCTTTTTATTTTCATTTATCATGAAATAGAAATGATTCTTACTTACTCCTTTTTATACAGTCATAGAGTGGAAAATTAATTGCATTCAGTCTTTAAGACTTAACATTAACATTTATATGTTAAAATGTGTAATCTACATATTTGTCATACCTAGTGTTCTTATAACCATTGAATGAAAACCCATTGCAAGTGCTTTCAATTCAGGTTGAACAATCCTGAAATATGATAAAAGCAAAGAAATAATACATGTCATTAAAAAATCAAACTGAGTTAATATTAAAACATTCATCACTATCGTTCCTCTCCCTGGTAGAATGAATACTCTTAAGTGAATTTCCCACATTATATAAAGTTACATTTTCAACTGTTTTAAAGGTAAACACCTGAGTGACAATAATTTCCTTATTTCTTCAATGCTTTATGATTTCAAGACAGTTTAACACATATGTTCACATTTGATCCCTATGAAAATCCTATAAGAAAGTGGTCAGAATAGACTTTATTATGCTGATGAAGAAAATGATTTTGTGTGGACTATTTAGTCAAGGTAGCTCATATTAAAAGATTATATACTTTTATCCAGGAGTAATTCTTAGAAGACCTCTTTTTACCACCATACTTCTGTCATCAGTGTTAACAGAATAGCTTACTAATATGATTTGTAAATTACATTATACAACCAGAAGGGTCAAAAAACTTTTCTGTGTTGTAGCATCTAATGTATTTAACTGTCATATTAAAGATACAGAGCATATTTGTATCCTCACTTGGAAATTCACTCACTCTTACATTTCTACAATTCCATTTTTCTGTGTTCAATAAACTGATGATGCTACCATCCCTGCGATAACTTAGTACCTACCAAGTGAAATGAAATTATCTTTCATTAGTAAAGGAGGTGGGTTGGGATGAGAGGGATGACTGTGGCTCAAATAACCAACTTTTACTAAATTTTGAATTAACTGACAAAAAGGGTGTTTCTTTCCTCAAAGTGCTGGATGGTTTTTTTCAGAGAGCTAAGTAACCGCCATCAATCAAAAAACATTCACTAAGCACCTACTAAGAGATACCATGCTAGTTAATAGTCTTGCAAGTAAATAGACAAATTATGCTTTATCTCATCCAAGTGACTTGTAGAAGTATATCACTTAATCTCTCTTGGCCTCAGTTTCCTTGTTTGCTAAGTAGGCATGATAATGCTTATCTCATATAAGAATCCAATACAATGAACTAGCACTCTAAACCTCAGTTTCATGTACACATATTTGCCTCTATACCTTGCCAGAGAGCTGCCTTTTGAGATTCTGAAAAGAATTCAATAGAGCTTATAAAATTTTAAAAGACAAAAATTAAATTAAACCTAATACATTAAAAGCTAAACAGAATAGTTATACATTAGGAGAGACAATAAATGGAAAGTGTGTTTTGGCTCGGCTTTGACAAAGGACAGCAGCACTTTGTTAGCACAACTGAGGGCACAAAATTACACTGAGGACAATGAATCTGACATGGTTTGGCTCTGTGTCCCCATCCAAATCTCATCTTGAATTTTACTCACATAATACCCATGTGTTGTGGGAGGGATCTGGTGGGAGATAATTGAATGATAGGGGCAGGTCTTTTCTGTGCTGTTCTCATGATAATGAATAAGTCTCACAAGATCTGATGGCTTTATAGGTCAGAGTTTTCCTGCACAAATTCTCTTTGCCTGCCGCCATCCGTGTATGATGTGGCTTGAGCCTCCTTGCCTTCCACCATGATTGTGAGGTTTCTCCAGCTACATGGAACTATAAGTTCCTCTTTCTTATAGATTAAGCCTCTTTCTTTTGTAAATTGCCCAGTCTCAGGTATGTCTTTATCAGCAGTGTAAAAACAAACTAATACAGTAAATTAGTACCAGCAGAGTGGGATGTTGCTAAAAAGGTATCTGAAAATGTGGAAGTGACCTTGGAACTGGGTAACAGGCAGAGACTGGAACAGTTTGGAGGGCTCTGAAGAAGACAGGAAAATGTGGGAAAGTTTGGAACTTCCTAGAGACTTATTGAATGGCTTTGGCTAAAAGTCTGACAGTGATATGGACAATAAGGTCCAGGCTGAGGTGGTCTCAGATGGAGATAAGGGACTTGTTGGGAACTGGAGCAAAGATGACTCTTTTGTCATATTTTATTGAAGAGACTGGCAGTATTTTGCCCCTGCTCTAGAGATTTGTGGAACTTTGAACTTCAGGGAGATGATTTAGGGTATCTGTCAGAAAAAATTTCTAATCAGCAAAGCATTTAAGAGGCAACTTGGGTGCTGTTAAAGGCATTCAGTTTTATAAGGGAAGCAGAGCATAAAAGTTTGGAAAATTTGCAGCCTGACAATGTGATAGAAAAAAAAGAAAAACACATTTTCTGAGGATAAATTCAAGCCGCCTGCAGAAATTTGTATACCTAAGGAGGAGCTGAATGTTAATTCCCAAGACAATGGGGAAAATGTCTTTAGGGCATATGAGGGGTCTTCACGGTAGCCCCTCCCATCAAAGACCTGGAAGCCTAGAATAAATGGTTTCCTGAGCCAGGCCCAGGGTCCCTGTGCTATGTGCAGCCTAGGTACTTGGTGCCCTGCATCCCAGCTGCTCCAGCTGTGGCTGAAAGGGACCAATGTAGAGCTCAGGCTGTGCCTTCACAGGGCCCAAGCCCCAAGACTTGGCAGCTTCCACGTGGTGTTGAGCCTGTGGGTGCACAAAAGTCAATAATTGAGGTTTGGGAACCTGTGCCTAGATTTCAGAGGATGTGCCTAGATTTCAGAGGATGTGTGGAATACCCAGGAAGAAGTTCAATGCAGGGGCAAGGTGCTCATAGAGAACCTCTGTTAGGGCAGTGTGGAGGAAAAATGTAGGGTCAAAGCCCCCACATAGAGTCCCTACTGGGGCACTGCCTAGTGGAGCTGTGAGAAGAGAGTCACCGTCCTCCAGACTCCAGAAGCTATCAGTAGATCCACCAACAGCTTGCACCGTTCACCTGGAAAAGCTGCCAGCCCGAGAAGGCAGCCTGGAGGGAGGCTGTACCCTGCAAAGCCACAGGGATGGAGCTGCCCAAGACTACAGGAACCTACCTCTTGCATCAGCCTGACCCAGATGTGAGACATGGCGTCAAAGGAGATCATTTTGGAGCTTTAAGTTTTGACTGCCCCATTGGATTTCAAACTTGCATAAGGCCTGTAGCCCCTTTGTTTTAACCAATTCCTCCCATTTGGAAAGGCTGTATTTACTGTATTTACCCAATGCTTGTACCCCCATTGTATCTAGGAAGTAACTATCTTGCTTTTGTTTTTACAGGCTCATGGGTGAAAGGGACTTGCCTTATCTCAGATGAGACTTTGTACTGTGGACTTTTGGGTTAATGCTGAAATGAGTTAAGACTCTGGGGGATTGCTGGGAAAGAATGATTGGTATTGAAATGTGAGGACATGAGATTCAGAGGGGACAGGGGTGGAATGAAATAGTTTGACTCTGTCCCCATCCAAATCTCATCTTGAATTTTACTCACATAATTCCCACATGTTGTTGAAGGGACCCAGTGGGAGATAATTGAATCATGGGGGCAGGTCTTTCACATGCTGTTCTCATAATAGTGAGTAAGTCTCATGAGATTTGATTGCTTTATAAGGTGGACTTTTCCTGCACAAGCTCCCTTTGCCTGCTGCCACCCATGTAAGATGTGACTTGCTCCTCCTTGCCTTCCACCATGATTGTGAGGCTTGCCCAGCCATGTGGATCTGTAAGTCCAATTAAACCTCTCTCTTTTATAAATTGCCTAGTCTTGGGTATATCTTTATCAGGATCATAAAAACAAACAAATACAGAATCCATGCCTGCTATTTAGGAGGAAGTTTATTTCACAAAGAGATGGTCAGGAGGAAATCAGTAGAAAGGGGAGTTTAACTTATCTATTTAGTTATTACTCTCAAATATCAGATTTCTCAAAGGAGATTTTGGGAAGGGAGAGATTGCACTTCACCCCTGGTTGAGTTTTTTGACAATTGCCTGACGTGTATTTTCCACTGTAATTGATTTTCAGAAGTTATACTTTATCCTACACACACAAGGTAAACTGACATTTGTTATTGAGCTGTATTTTCACCCAGGGAAAGGGTTAGCCTGCAGGAGACTTGGGGAACTTACAGATAGGGAGGATATTTTCCTAAGAGTGGGCCTGAATTCTTCAACAATTCAGTGGAGATGATGAATGTGTGTGATACAGTAATATTCATATACAATAACAATCACACACACTCACCCCTACATTCACATGAATGAACACTCACACTTCTTGCCACATGCTCATACTCATATCCTCACTTGCATGCATACACCCGTGCATGGTTATCATGTAAGTTATTTATCACTGTAGTGTGACTCCTGCTTTACATATGATATTGAGCAGCTCTGTATTTTGATGGATCTCTCTCAGGATGAATTTATCACAAAAAGCACCTTAAGAAGTTAAATGTGCTATTTCATTTAATTATTTAATTTAAGAGATTTCATTTAAAGTGTTCCTCTGTTGTTCTTTCTAATGACAATCAACCATCATGACCTGCTGTTTCTTGAGGTAATTTCCAGTTAGACCTAATGAAATCCTAACAATACATAGCACAGGTAGGGAATGCTTGTTTTCCTGTTTGCAAAAGATTGAAGAAAAGCTCTAATTTATTGTGTATATGAGCCAAATCCTTTCTAGCTAAGCCACTAAAATGTAGTTTTTTAAAAATGTTCTAAAACATTACCCTCCTTTGGGCCATTTAGATTGATGTTTTGTTTGTCATAAACTTACATCATGCCTCACATCCTGTCACCAGCAGAATGTCAAGATTTTGAGATCCTCTCTGTGTACCAAGACTCTCATTCCACATGGTTTACTATATCCCTTAATCCCACTCACTCGCTTACTCTTTTTCCATTACTCAAACCCTTTCATTTTGCCCAGGGAAACTCATGTTTGTTACCAGCAAAATATTTAGTTCCTACATTCTTTGTAGCCCTTTCACTTTCTTGTTCTAAACAAAGCCTGGTTTACTCCCAGTGATGCTCCATGTAACTCTCTCATGTAGGACTGTTTTCCTTCCACAACCTCCATATCAATGGGCCTGAGATGTAGAAGTTCTTATTGATCTTTCATTTTTACCACTTCCAGATCTGAGTCTTTCCTCTGAAAGACCTCTAGGTCCCAGGAAGAGGTGCACCACCCTACCATACTATTCTCTGACCTCCTTGTTGAAATTAACTATAGACTGGCACATCACAAACTCATCATTTCTTGACAATTTTCATTCTAGACTCCCTGTAATTTTTGTGAAAATTATTTCTGCCCTTTTTCCTAGTTATTTTAAGAAATGTGAATGATATAGATTATGCTCCCAATGATATAGCCTTTCAGTTTCTTGGTCTCTTTTATGGAAAGTCTTATTTCTTCCATCCACAGTCAGTTCATCAGTACCCACTTTAAAAATTTTCCATTTTGGCCAGTCCTTATAACCACCTCGTATGTTTTAAATTAACTCCCGTTCATGTATCTGTTACAAGAAGCTCTAGCCCTAGCTCTTTAGGCTACGATTCCCCTGATCTCTTCACAGGCCATCTCTAGTTTTACCACTTCACTTCCTTTCTCATCATGATGTTTATAAGCATGTTATAAATCACTCTTCTGCATATATTCTGCACATTTTTATTCATCTCATCCTTTACTGTACTAGACAAGCAAAAATGCTTTCATCTAATCATCTGCCTTCTCTGAACCTATGTACAAAGAGTTTCATCCCTGAAGGAAATAATTCACACATCTGACTGTGCTCACTTTAAATTCATAAGCACAGACCTTCAGGAGGCCTCCAGGGCAATTGTCCAATAGTTCCTGTTCCATGTTCCCTGTCAGTATGTTTCTTTAATCTCCAAGATTACTAGTTCACATTTTCTGATCTAAAGACTCTTTCTTTTCTTCCTCCTCTTTCTCATCTGATTACATTCCTTTTTTATAACAAAGAAAGTAGAAACAGCAGAAAAAAGTTCAATATTCTTCAACATTACAGGTACACATTTACCTGTCTTTTACCCACATAGACAATTTCCCTTTTTGTACAAAGAAAAACTCTGTGTCTTGGTTAATCTCTTTTCTCCTTCCTCTGTAATTGCTTTCCCTCTTTTCTGCATTGTCAGTTTCCTTCATCTCTACTGATAATTCTCATCAGTATGTCAGCATGCTATTATGTCTAGAATTGAACATAAACAGAAGTTTTACTCCACAACTTTGCTAACAACCACACCTTTTGTCAGCTTCTTTTATAACACTACTCCTGAAAATAACTTTCCGTGCTGACTGTTGCACTTCCCTTTCTAGAATTTTCTCTTGATCCTCTTCAATATAGCCTGTTAGATCCTACACAACACACATTATAGCCACATTTTCAAATGGAAAAAAATGAATTCAAACAAAATAAATTCAAAATAAGGAGAGATAGCTTATCTAAGTTAGAAAGAACCAGAGAAAGAATTCTTTAAGTATAAAGAAGGTAGAATGTTAAAGGTCCAAAGGACCACAGTGACTCTTGAGCAATGAATCCAAACCTAAATAAAATCTCTGATATGCTGATAAAGAATCCAAAATATTGATTCTAAAGAAGTCTTCATGAAATAAGAACTTCAAGTAATATGGGATTATGTAAAGCTTGAGATCAAAAAGAAAGTTAAAAATTATCAAAAATTAATGAGAAAAATAATATAGGGTATAAAAGAAGAGATAGATTTTACTAAGAAAAGTAGACACAACTTCTGAAAATAAAAAAATGTATGGAGGGGACTGCAAAATACCTTTGAAAGTTTTAAGAATAGGCCAGACCAAGCAGAATAAATAATTTCAGAGCTAGAAGACAAGTCTTTCAAATAAACTCAGTAGGAAGAATACATAGAAAAATGAATTGAAAAACCTGACAGAGCCTTCAAGATATATGGGATTATGTAATGCATCCAAATTTATGAATCATGGATGTTCCAGAGGGAGAAGAAAAAGTAAAAGTGTGGGAAACTTGTTTGAAAGAGTAACTCAGAAAAACTTCCCTGACTTACTACAGATCTAGACATCCAAATATAAAAAGCTCAGATGATTCCTGGGAGATGCATTGCAAGAATAACCTGCACAAGACATACAGTCATCAGACTACTAAAAGTCAACATAAATTTAAAAATCTTAAACATGGCAAGAGAGAAGTATCTAATTACCTGTTAAGAGAATCCCATCAGACTAACAGCAGACTTCTCATCAGGAATCTTACAAGCCAAAAGAAATTAGGGTCTTATTATCAGTCTCTTAAAGAAAAAAAAAATGACAACCAGAAATTTTGTATGCTGCTCAACTAAGACTCATAATTCAAGAAGAAAAACAGTACTTCCCAAATAAGCAAACACTAAGGGAATTTGTCACAAACAGACTGACTCTACAAGAAAGACTTGAAGGAGTTCTAACACATAGAAATGAAAGAGCAATACTTATCATTACGGAAACATACAAAGTATAAACCTTACAGATCTCATTTTAAAATTACCTAATTGAGACTGCAAAGCAAATTAAGAAATAATTCACAATATTACAGAAACAACCCTCAAAAATTAATACTGACCTTAAATATAAATAGACTGAACACTCCTCTTAAAAAATATAGTCTAGCAGAATGAATTTTTAAAAATTCAACTATATGCTACATACAAGAAACCCATCTAATTCAACTAACTTGTAAAGACCTTTTCAGACTCAAAGAAAAGGGGTATAAAAAGATATTCTATGAAAATACAAACCAAATCTGAGCAGAAGTAGTTATACTTGGATTAGATAAAACAAATATCAAACCAAAAACCATAAATAATGACAAACAAGGTTACTATATAAAGGATCAGTTAAGAAGATATGACAATTTGAAACATATGCACCCAACACTGGAGCACCCCAATTCATAAAACAAACACTACTGGACCTAAGGAAAACAAAATAGATAGCAATATAATATTAGTGGGGTCTTTCAATAACCCACTGACAACATTAGGCAGATAATGGCAGCCAAAAATCAACAAAGAAACTTTTACAATGGACATTAGACCCAAAGGACCTGACAAACATTTACAGAACATTTTACCCTACCACCTCAGAATATACATTCTTCTCATGCACACATGAAACATTTTCAAAAATTGACCATATACCACGCCTAAAGGCAATACTCAATGATTTTTTTAAAATCAAAATAATATCAAGTTCCATTTCAGAATACAGTGGAATAAAGATGGAAATTAGTTCCTAGAAGAATTCTCAACACTATAGAAATACATGAAAATTAAATAATCTGTTCCTGAACAATTATTTGGTCAATGATGAAAGCAAGGCAGAATTTTTTTTAAAAAATATTGAAATGACGCTGGGTGTAGTGGCTCACTTAAGGTCAGGAGTTTCAGACCAGCCTGGCTAAAATGGTGAAACTCCACCTCTACTACAAATGAAAAAAATTAGCTGGGTGTAGTGGCACATGTCTTTAATCCCAGCTGCTAAAGAGACTGAGGCAGGAGAATAGCTTGAACCCAAGAGGTAGAGGTTGCAGTGAGCCAAGATTACACCATTTCACTCCATCCTGAGTGACAGAGTAAGATTCTGTCTCAAAAAAACAAACAAAATTAAGAAATTGAAGTGAATGAAAATAAAGACACAACATACCAAAACCTCTGAGATACAACAAGTCAATGCCAACAGGGAAGTTTTTAGAATTAAATGCCTACAACAAAAAGATAGAAAGATATCAAATTAACAATCTAATGTCTTGCCTCACAGAACTAGTAAAACAAGGATAAACTGCACCCCAAGCTAGCAGAATATAGTAAATATTAAAGAACAAATATAACAGAAATTTGGGCAAAAAAAATTGCAAAGGATCTGTGAAATAAAAAGTTGTTATTTGAAAATATAAGTAAGATAGACAGACTACCAGTAGATTAACCAAAAAAAGAAAGAAGATTCAAATAAGTACAATCAGAAATATTAATGGTGTCATTAAAACTATTACCACGGAAATATAAAATATCATCAGAGACTACTATGGCCATCTCTACATACATAAACCAGAAAACCTAGAGGAAACTGATAAATTCCTGGAAACATACAACTTCACAAGTTTGAACCAGGAAGAAATAGAAATCCTTAACAGATCAATAATGAGTAATTAAATTGAATTAGTAATAATAAAAATAATCTCCTTATGACAACAACAAAAAGTGCAGGACCAGAGAAAATTATTGCCAGATTCTGCCAGACCAAAAAGGAAGAAATAATACCAATTCTACTAAAACTATTTCAAAAAATCAAAGGGGAAGGAATCCTCTTCAACTAATCCTATGAAGTCAGCATCATGCTGATACCAAAGGCAGGCAAGTACATGACAAATAGAAGAGAAAACCACACATCAATATCCCTGATGAACACAGATCCAAATATCCTCAAAAAAAAAAAAAAAAAAACTCTAGAAAATAAAATTCAGCAGCACATCAAAAGGTTCAACACAATGAAAAGTAGACTTTTTCCTGAAATGCAAGGATGGTGAATCAAAAAATGTGATTTACAAAATTAACAGAAATTTCTTTTTTCAAAAAGCATATGATAAAATCAATTGATGCAGAAAAAAAAATTTGATAAAATCCAGCATCCCTTTATGATAAAAACACTTACCAAACTAGGCATAGAAGAAAAATACTTTAAAATAATAAAAATCATATATATGACAAACCACAGTCAATAACATACCAAATGGGGGAAAATTATAAGCATTACTTCTAAGAATGGACCCAAGATGAGGATGCCCATTGTCACCACTCCTATTCAACATAGTATTGGAAATCCTATCAGGAGCAATAAGGCAAGACAAAGGAATAAAAGGTCTCCAAATGAGAAAAGAAGAATTTGAATTATTCCTCTTCACTTATGATATAATCTTACACCTAGAAAACCCTAAAACTCCTCTGAAAATCTCTTAGACTTGATAAACTACTTCAGTAAAGTTTCAGGATACAAAACCAATGTACAAAAATCAGTAGCATTTCCATACACCAATAATGATCAAGCTCAAAACCAAATCAACAACTGAATCCTATTGACAATAGATACAAAAAATGTGAAACATTTAAAATAATAGGTAAAAAAGTCTCTATGAGGAGAACTACAAAACACTGATGAAAAAAGTTATATATGGCATAAAAAAATAGAAAAACATCTCATGTTCATGAATTGGAATAATAAATATTGTGTAAAACGACTCTCTGGCCCAAGGCAATCTACAGATTCAACACAATTTTTATTAAATTACCTATGTAAATCCTAAAATTCATATGGAATCAAAAGAGTCTTACTAGCAAATTCATCCTAAGCAAAAAAATAAAGCTGAAGTTGTCACATTACCTGACTTCAAATTATACTACAAGTCTATAAGCCAAAATAAAATGGTATTAGTATAAAAATAGACACATAGATCAATGGAACAGAATAGAGAAGCCAGAAATAAAGTCACATATCTACAACATACTGATTTTTGACAAAGTAACAAATATATATACAGTGAAGAAATGGTGCTGGGAAAATTGGAGAAGCATATATACAGACATAAAATTGAACCCATATCTCTCATCATATATAAAAATTAACTCAAAATGGATTAAAAATCCCAGCACTTTGGGAGGCTGAGGCAGGTGGATCACGAGGTCAGGAGATCGAGACCATCCTGGATAACATGGTGAAACCCCATCTTCACTAAAGGAAAAAATTAGCCAGGCATGATGGCAGGTACCTGTAGTCCCAGTTACTCGGGAGGCTGAGGAAGGAGAATGGTGTGAACCCAGGAGGCAGAGCTTGCAGTGAGCCGAGATCGCATCACTGCACTCCAGCCTGGGCAACAGAGCAGACTCCATCTCAAAAAAAAAAAAAAAAAAAAAGATGGTTTAAACACTTAAAAGGAAATGCAACAAAATAATATACCAGTGGAACTTACTTAAACTACAAAATTTTTGTTCAGTAAAAAAATAGTAATAATCAACAGAGTACACAGACAACCCATAGAATGGGAGAAAATACTTATAAACAATGCACCTGAAAAAGGGTTAACATCCAGAATCTACCAGGAACTTAAACAACTCAATAAAAAAAAAAGAAAAAAAACCTCATTAAAAAGTGGGTAAAGGATATGAATAGACATTTTTCAAAAGAAGACATACAAATGGCCAATAAATATATAAAAATGCCCAACATCACTAATCATCAGAGAAATGAAAATTAAAACCATAATGAGATATCATCTTATACTCATCAGGATAGCTATTAATACAAAGTCGAAAGTCAAGAGATGTTGGTGAAGATGAGAAGAAAAGTGAATGCTTATACACTGTTGCTGGGAATGTTAATTAGTAAAACCTCTATGGAAAACAGTACAGAGATTTCCTGATGACCTAAAAATTGAACTACCATTTAATCCAGCAATCCCACCACAGGGTGTCTACCTAAAGACAAAGAAATAATTTTATTAAAAAGACACCTCCTGACTTGTATGCTTATCACAGCACTAGTGACAAAGCAAAGTCATGGAATCACTAATCACTAAATTTCCATTCACTGATAATTAGATTAAAGCACTGGTATATATGTATATACTATGGGATACTAGTGAGCAATAAAAAAATGAAATCATGTCTTTTTATAGCAATGTGGATAGAAATGGATGCCATTCTCCTGAGTGAAATGAATCAGAAACAGAAAGTAAAAAATGCATGTACTTACTTTGATGTGGGAGCTAAACAATGGGCACACAAGGATGTACAGAGTGGAATAACAGACATTGGAGACTCTAAAGTGTGGGAGGTTGGAAGGGAGTGGGAGGGAAGAAATACTACCTACTGAATATAAAGTACACCATTCAGGTGATGGGAACTTTAAACCCCAGACTTTACCACTGCCTCATATAATCCATGTTTCACAACTGTACTTGTATCTCTAAATCCATAAAAATGAGAAAATTTAAAACAACCAAAACACCCTTTTTGTTTCACCTCCCATCTTCATGCACTAGTTTTGTTTAGGGTTAACAATGATGAGCATATAATGAAATCCAAAGGTCACTTTCTAGTCCCTAACTCCTATGAACTCTCAGCAGGCCTTGACATAGTTTCTTTATTCATTACTTCTTCATATATTCTTCAATGTGCTTCAAGGACATGATCCTTTCCCAGTTTTCCTCATAACTCATGGGACCTCCTCAGTTTCCTTCAGTGTCTTCTCCTTCTGTTATTAATCTCTAAAGTTAGAGTGCCCGTTGCTGTTCCTAGGATGTAGTTTCCATCTGTACCCAGTCCCTAGAACATCTCAATATGCCACTGGATTTAAATAGCATCTGTTTATGTTGCAAACTCGAAGATTTGTGTCTATGGTTTTAATGATTTTCTTAAATGGTGAATTCTACATATTGATTGTCAGTAGATACCTAGCAGGCAGCTCAGTTTTACAGGGATATAAGAAATCTTGCTTTTACACTTCCTCCAAACTACCCTTCCTTCATATTTCCCCTTTTGTTCAATAGTATCACCATCTTTCCAGACCTCAAGCCAGAACCTTGGGATCGTCCTTAAATTCTCTTTCTCACATGCCACATTCAATCAACAAGCAAATCGTATTGGCTTTGACTTAGAAAATGAAATAAAACAAAGAATGAAGCACAAATATCTTCCCACTTCCTTTATCATAACCATGCTCAATAATACCTCATCGTGAAGAATGATCATAGCCTTCTGTTTTCCCTGATTTCATTCTTGTCTTCCAAAAACACGTGCCATGCACAGAGTCATCTTCTCATTAGGTAAGCCAAAGCATTAGGTAACACTAATGCGTAAACCCTCTGGGGCTTCTGAACACACTTAGAATAAGCTCCAAAGCCTTTCCTCTGAACAATATAATCTGGACCATGCTAGCTCTGTCATTGTACTTCATACCTCTCTTCCTCACATGCTTTTTTCTATCCTTGTATGTATCAAGTATGCTCCACACAAGGGCCTTTGTCTTTCCTCTACTTTGCCTAGCTTGTTCCTTTCCCGTCCTCATTTAGCATGGCTTGTAGCTTCTCTCTTCATGTCTTCATTTAGGTCTCTTGTCATATAACTTTCAATGCACAATATCTGAACTAGTGTCTCTTACCTATCCTCACTTTTTCTATCTTCTCTGATTGATTTTTCTTTCTAATGCTTCACATTTACCCTGGTTTACATATTTACTTGCTTATTTGTTTACTAGTTCTTCTGTATACATTCGCTCTCCATTCCCTATCCCCACTGGATGCTAATGAAGTTTTATCATTTTCATTTACATTTGCATCCTCAGTGCATGGATCTGTGGTAGACACACATAATGAATATGTACTGGATGAGTAAATGTTTACACTCCTGCTTAGTCTAGTTTTAGCAATAGCCTTACGATGTAAGCATTAGAAAATCATTAATAAAATGAAGTTTATATTTTCATTCTCTAGTCAACTTTAGAAAACTTTTCTTAAAAATAAATAAATAAATACAAAGGAAATCAAAGGCCGGTGAGAAATTAATAAATGCTTTGATAAGTGGTAATGTTGATTTAATTACTTTTTAATTGGATAAAACATAACTATATTCAAGGTTGGAACAATGTTTTGAAAACTCTTCTTTTCTCATGAAAAGGTTTCAATTAAGAAGCTAAAACATGCTGAGATGTAAACTAGTATGAAAATTTGAGGTGAATTTTTATAAGTTAATGAATTTGTAATTTGGAAATATAGAAGGCTTCTTCTGAATAGACATTTTATATTAAGATGAAACTATACTTGTGGAATATTTATGGTACAGAATTTAATAAAATTTGCAGGCAGGGTGAAAATTTAACAACTGTAAACTTACTTAGTTTACAGGTTTATATTCATGTTAGCAAAAGTTAAAACACATTGTTGGTTGCTTTTTTTTTTTTTTTTTGAGACGGAGTCTGGCTCTGTGGCCCAGGCTGGAGTGCAGTGGCCGCGATCTCGGCTCACTGCAAGCTCCGCCTCCCGGGTTCTCACCATTCTCCTGCTTCAGCCTCCTGAGTAGCTGGGACTACAGGCGCCGGCCACCACGCCCGGCTAACTTTTTGCATTTTTTAGTAGAGACGGGGTTTCACCGTTTTAGCCAGGATGGTCTCGATCTCCTGACCTCGTGATCCACCTGCCTCGGCCTCCCAAAGTACTGGGATTACAGGCATGAGTCACCGTGCCCGGCCTACTTTTTTTTTTTTTCTACCATGTTGTGCTGTTGACTGGCCGTGAACTTATGATCAACTAGTAGGTTTTAAAAGTACAATTAAATGTTACCCCAGGTCACTCTACTTATCACGTATATTTTTAAGATCTACATGCATGTCTTTACATGTTTCCAGTTTTAGGTGATTGAGTGCTTATCCTGGCCAGTAGGGCACACATTATCTGCTTCCCCGCTAACTCTCCAAACATCATCTGCCATACCCCTCTCACTCAGTGTGTTCCAGTAAACTGGCTTCTTTTCATTCCTCAAACATTCTAGCTCTTTCCTGTCTTAAGGAAACAAGACCTAGACCCTCTCCCTGAAAGCCCTTCATTGGGCTTTTTCTTTACCTCCTTAGATATAATGTCACTTCTTTTGAGATGTACTCTGTGAATCTTTCCCGTCACACCCCATTACTTTAATCCTAAATTTAATGTCTCTTTTTATTCCTTTAATTGGAAGCCTTTTCCCTTATTAAGACAAAGAGCAATGTGTAATTATCAGTTTATTTTTATACTTATTTGTCTCACATCAGTCTTGTCATTTTCTAAGCTGTGAGACAACAGGTACCTTATTGGTTTTACTTACTAAGAAATATTCTTCATCATATCCTGTCTAAAAAAACTGTTTTATAAGTGAAAAAAGGAATGAATTATTTACACATATTTTTCTTATGTCTACAAGAGTATCGTGAGATACCAGGTCAACAGCCATGCTATGGGTGAACTGAAAGCATTAGAATTTCATTACAAATTGAAGTTTATATTTATACCTGGTTGCTAAATGTTTTCTTCAATGAAATCAACAGATGATTTACTCTAACTGGCTCATTAGGATGCAACGCAACTCAAAATTACAAGTTCTTTTACAATCACACAAAGATTCTTCTACTATCGAGGCAATTGTCAATCAGTGTGTGCCTTAAGATTTTTATTAAGAGAAGAAAGTATAGAGCCTAGATTTGACAATGGAAGTATTGGAAACAAAAATTATTAATGATGGCATTGAAAGATCAAAATAATTCTAAGAAAATGCATTCTCAAAGAATTAAAAATTGACAAAATATGAATTTGAGCTCAAAATACATACAAATATGCCTATCATTAGGTGTGTTTTAGTCTAATATATGTGACAATGTTTCAAAGCGTCATACTTACTTCACAATCAGCAAGATACATACGGTACCTCCTGTTGCAGAGAACAAAGAGTTTATGACTTGAATTGCAACATAGATGTAAAATTTCCTTGTACAAGCATCATCTCTTGGGCATTCACCCAAGTGCGCTGAGTAAATTCTGTTCTGGAGACCAGTTACTTCCACACAACTACAGTTATAAAACACCTAAAAATAGTTTTTGAAATATTACCAAATATATTTGCCAAATACAACAGGGCTATGAATACATTTCATTATATTTAAGGAAGTCTCAAACTAAAATATTTAGTTTAAAAAATGTTATAAAAATATACTTGCTTAATACTGAAAGGCAAAATAGCTTCCTGAATTTAGGAAGTTAAGAAATTAGTGTATGAAATTCTGTATATAATTTTTTCATTAATATACATTATTTAAAATATTTCTCTTCCACCCATATTTACTTTCTAAAATACACATTCTTAGTCTCTTTGACAGGTTCTAAGTATTAGTGACTTACTCTGGGAAAGAACTACCAAAGAATCCAGAAAATATAGCAATTTGAAAAGGGACAAAGTCTAGCCACTCATGAAAATGGGACAGAGTGCAGGGGAAATAGAGCCAGGCAGGGGTGCCAGAATTCTACTTAAGAAGGCAAAAGCAACATTCAAGACCATAATGACAGGTAATAAAATATATTATATTATTACTAGAAAGATTTAACACAAAAGAATGTCCTGGCTAATGGTTAGAGTATAGAAGAGGAATATTAGGAACAAGTGATTTTAGAGATTTCATCAGGTAGGCAGTGTATGTTGTTACGTGGCTTTAATAAATTCTGCTCTGATTCTACACTAGAGATTTAAGTTCATCTTGTAACTACTACTGCTAAAGACTATTTACTGAAGGAGAACTTGTAAAAGAATTGACCGGGTGCGGTCACTCACACCCGTAATACCAACACTTTGGGAGGCTGAGGCAGGTGGATCATGAGGTCAGGAGTTAGAGACCAGACTGGTCAACATGGTGAAAGCCAAGCCCGTTTCTACTAAAGATACAAAAAAATTAGCCAGGTGTGGTGGTGCACACCTGTAATCCCAGCTACTTGGGAGGCTGAGGCAGGAGAATCACTTGAACCCAGGAGGTGGAGGTTGCAGTAAGCTGAGACCGTGCCATTACACTCCAGCCTGGATGACAGGGCGAGACTCCATCTCAAAAAAAAAAAAAAAAAAAAAAAAAAAAAAAAAAGAAAAAGAAAAAGAAAAAGAAAAAGAGAAAGAAAGAAAGAATTTAAATCCATACTTGTATGGTTCAAGAAAGATTCCTTTTTTCCTTTTTTTTTTTTTTCAATAAGAATAATATGGAGGAATCTTTTATGGAGCAAGCACATTGGCCAATGAAACCAAACTTTGATACAGAGAGCATTATTTTAACAATTTTACTGAGGATTTAGTAAAGGAACTTTGCAGTAGCCCCCCCCCCCACCAAGGTATAGCCATTGCCAGTATTAAGATGATGTCTCCATGTAGACAGCGCTCTCTTTAGGATACTATACTAACATCATGTATCTTTCAGATCTTCACTACTGGACAACATGGGACCAGGGATTAAATGGGGCACCCTTACTGAAAGGTACTAGAGCTGATGAATATGAGATGTGAGCTTTTAAGTATAGTCTTTGGGCCACATATGTGCAAGTGTATTAAAGTTGTAGCCTATCTTCAAGGAAACTAGGATGCTCTATTCTTCAAATTTCTCCATGCCATTTAATAATACATTGGTAGGACATTGGGCAAGGAAAAGATAGAAAATGTTTAGAATTGAAGCATAGAAGAATGTGGTAGGGAGTCATAATCACAGCTGACTGTATTGCTAATGTTGGTAATAGGGAAAGGGCCTGAAAAACAGTTATGCAACTTTGTGAGATGTTGAATTGATTGTAGGTATGGGGAAGAGCATACCTAATTTCCAATCATTGGGAGTTACCCAGGATATTGGGAAAAATCCATGTGTCACATGGAAAAAAAAACAAAAACAAAAACAAAAAAAACCTTTGAGTTAAGAAAGAAATGGAATTTCCAACTGATATGTTGGCAATCAGTGAGCAGGATACTAAATTATACTGAGTTAAAGAAGTGCCAGCTTTGGGAGCATCAAAATAGGAAATCAAGAATAGGGAATTCGAGTAAACATGAAGCCTTGACTAATTTCTTAGAAAGTCCAAGGCCACAGTGAGTGCCTAGCTAAACTTATCAGGATGTATATATTAAAATGCAAACAGATCGTTGTCCTCATAAAGCGGGTAGTGCTGACAACTGGCTAATTCTGAACTTTCCCCTAACTTCTGAAGGGTAAAGTAATTCCAAATTAATAAAAATCATGTGCTTTAGTCAAATGAGAGACTTCTTAGATACCCTAAATGCATTCAAATTCTAACAGGTCATATTCTTAAAATCTCAAGAAAAAAAGTGGGTAATCTCTAATTAGAAATCAAGCAACAGAGAAGTCTGATTGTGTCCTAAGCAGAGTTTTATATGAAGCTTTGTTTATACTTCACAGCTATCATGAGGACAGATAATACTGGAATCTTTTTCTTTAATCTTTTTATTGGAGACCTTAGTTATAGGAAGATTTGATAAGTAATTATTAAATCTGTGATTTTGATTAAGGAGAGGAGAAAAAGCAAAAACTAATACTCACTGTAGACTTTTGAATACCACTTAAGGATTTGCATCCTGCTAGACAAGGTGACAGGTAAGTTATTCCATTGTTCCCACAGATTGGTTCCCATTGACTTTCATCACAATTGCACTCTGAGTTGCAATAAGAAAGTGGTACATCTATATGAGATGCCACTGAATTATTTCTGAAAATATATGATAGAAATATATCAAAAAAAGAGAAAGAGGAAGTAGAGAAGGAGGAGAAGAGAGAGACAAGGGTTAAGGAGAGGGGAAATAGAGGAGGAGGAAGAGAAGGGGGAAAGAAGAGAAATAAGAGAAGGGGTTTTCCTTTAATTAGAGAAATCTGATTTGCTGATGTCTAAATGGCAATTTTTGTAATGCTTATTGACTTTTAACTCTCCTTCTTTACCAAGACATGACTTATGACCTAGAAAAAGTAAAACTTAAAAAAGAAATAAAAGAGGTTAGATAAGACTTAGACAAGAGGTCTTTATCATTCTATCAAATAAACTTTACATTAGATAAGGGAGGTAATGGCATTAGATTGACGTTCCTTTAAAATTCTCTGAATCTACGCATGTTAGTTAACATTGTGGAATTCTGCAATCTGTATTTTAACTACATAAAAAAAGAATTCGATGTGGTTAAAGCTGAACCTCTGAGGAATAAAAAATAAAAAATAATAGAATCAGTTGAAAAAGGATAAAAAATCTCTATATTTTTTGAATAAAACTATAATATTGTTTATACTGATTTACTTTATAATATAAATTCCAAGATATAATTTATATTTTGACTAAAATTATAAAATATGTTATTTGTATAATGTTTAAGCTCAAACATTTCAAGTTATGTGTTTTGTAAAGATATGATAATTATTGAGGATTTATGAAATATCTTCAAATGAATATATAATTTAAATGAAGAAAAATAAGTAGATTGTTAATTTAGAAAATACATTAAGAATAATTTTATTTAATGACATATGATACCTCTAATATCTCAAATTTGTGTCTTAATCTTAACATTGCTAGCCATATAATGTGTGTATTTCTCTAAATCTTACTTTTACATCTATAAAACTGGGGTAAAAGTGTCCACCACTCATTTTAATTACCCATAAATTATAGGTGTTATTATTTCAACCTATGTAGCTTTTCCTTAAGGAATAAAACAAATTTTTATCGTCTTAGGAAATGGACATTTTAAGAATTTGAAAATTGCAATTTCTCTCAATTAAAATAAAGTTTAATTACAAATGTTTTCTACCCTATTTTACTTGCACACAATCTTTTAATTCAATGGTTAACATATCACACAATTTATATAGCAATATATACAAACCCATCATATGTCAAGGTTAGGCCGGCAACTGATTTGCTTTCACAGATTAGAGGGAAATAAATAAGTTGAAACAAGAAGGATATTATCGAAGTAAGAAGTGAAAATTTGGCAATTCCAACTAAAGACAATTTGAATTTTTTAATGATATATCCTCCTAAAAACATTCCAGTGGCAATCGTAGGAATGGTTATGACTCCTAGAAATAAAAGAAGAGAAAAAAGCTATAATTATATGGATCTGGTTTTTCTGATATGTCTTTATTTACAGAATACAGTGTATATCAACCAAATTCACCCTTTCTTATTTCTTTAAGAGAAGGGTGGCGAACACAGAAGGCGGAGTCTGCAGTGAGCTGCGATCCCGCCACTGCACTCCAGCCCGGGCGACAGAGCGAGACTCCATCTCAAAAAAATAAAAAAGAGAAGGTTGGCACACTAGGGTGGAGGTAAGGGACAAGTATACCATATGAGAGACAAAAATAATTTATTTTGGCCAATTATGAGGGCTTGGCTTCCTCACGAGCAAAAGGCAGTGGCTAAGCATATTTATGTGTCTAAAACGGTTATTTCTATGAGGAGCTTTCTTTTTCTTCTTTTCTTTTTTTTTTTTTTTTTTTTTTTGGCAATCAACAACAACAAAATCTTTCTTCCTCTGAGATTTCTATCCTACCACCTAAAATCCTTTACATCTCTCAAAACAGAGTTTCAATCCTCAATAACTCACTCCAATTTTGCCCAAGGCTTTAGAATTAAATTCTTGAACTAATCTCTTTATTATTCATAAAACACATATATACCCTGATAGATAAAAATGTCTACATATAGGATTAAAAATGATTGATCCCTCTTACAACTTTTCCATTTCACGGTCCTGTAAGTGTTATTACAGGTGAAGATTCCTCTAACAAAAAACTCAAGCCAGGTTATTGCGAGTCAAAACTTAACCTTTCAGTTTAAACCTGTCAGTTCAACAGGGAGATCATCCAGAAGCCTGTTCCAATACTTCAGTATATAGATTTTCTAATTATTGCTTTCCTATGTACATATGACCTAGATACCTACCATTTGATACATTGTTTAACTCATCAAATATTTATCAAATTTCTACAAGATTTCTACAATACTGGAGTTGTGGGAAAAGTGATATAAGATAAACTTTCCATAAGGAGAAAGTCTCAATATGACTTTGAAAATAGGTATTGTAGCAAAAAAAAAAAAAAAAACCTCTCTAAAATATATTTGTTTTGAATCATGCATATTTTGTAATGTGTTTAAATTTATTCTCCTTCTGAAAACATTAATATTATGTGTTTTGTAAGTAGCTGAGGCCTTATTTCAGTCCGTGAATTATAGGATTATAATGGTTATATTATAAAAGGGTTTGTCTTAGGATCTCAGTAGTATAAGATCCAATTATGCAGATACCATATCTAAATGTATTATTCACAAGCAATTTTTTTCTTTAGAATTTCACCTATAGAATTAAATTCACCTAACATGAGATGCAACCTCAAATGCAGAATGATGACGATATCACAAGATGGAGAAATTTTGTAAAGTTTGAGAGATAATAAGATTATATTTAGTAAAATATAAAATCACCTTCATAATAAAATGTGAATTGGAACACAAGTACTCAGTAGTGTTTCATTTATCAAGCAAACAGGTAAAAAATATGTCTTACCCAACAAAAAGTTAGCCTGAGATGCAGACTGACCATACTGTTGCTCCATATATTTAAAGACGTAAGTAAAAGAACCAATAAAGCTGCTTATTTGTAACAATGTCAAAAGCACGAATATAACATACAGGGTATTGGTAAGGAGGCTTTTCAAAGACTGGAAAAAACCTGTAGAGTTATAAAAATAAGATATTTCAATAATAAAATATATACTAATATCTGAATTTTGTAAATATAAGTTACATGACTTAAAGTTACAAAAGACATAACACAGAGATAGTACCCTGCAATCCTACTGTCAAGTTTTTAATATATTCCTTCAATATTTTCCATATGTATATTATTATTTATTTATTTCCTTCATTTTAACGTCAAATAGGATGATACATAAATGGTATTTTTTAACTTGCTTTGTTCACTTAATATTTGGTTATCTTTGGCACTTTACCATACTATTAGATATAGACTAATTCACCTATTCATTTATTCAATAAATGTTTCGTTTTCAATTGGGTACCAGGCAATATGCTTAGTGTCCAAGAAACAAAAAAAAAAGTGAATCAGAAATGTGATGTTCGCCAGGTGCAGTGGCTCATGCCTGTAATCCCAGCACTTTGGGAGGCTGAGGCATGCAGATCGCTTGAGCCCAGGGGTTACAGACCAGACTAGGCAACATGATGAAATCCCTTGTCTACAGAAAATACACAAATTAGCTGAGCATGGTGGGTTATGCATGTAGTCCCAGTTACTTGGGGGGCTGAGGTGGGAGGATCGTGTGAGACAGGGAGGTTGAGGCTGCAGTGAACCATGTTCATACCACTACACTCCATCCTGGGAGACAGGGACAGACCCTGTCACAAAAGGAAGGAAGGAAGGAAGGAAGGAAGGAAGGAAGGAAGGAAGGAAGGGAGGGAGGGAGGGAGGGAGGGAGGGAAATGTGATGTCCCTTATTTATTAGCATTCAACATAATTATATTAAAACTGTAATTGTTAAATATAAATTTAAATTAAAGATAGTATAATCTAAGACACAGAAATAAGAGCACTAACATTTAAAAATTTTAAAGAAAACATCAGTATGAGGGCTCAGACCTCTTTTTTCCCTGGTATATAGCTTGTGTACCATAAAATACTGCCTCAGTAAATCTGGCAGTATTATAAATTCCTTATAGTAAGATGCAAGAAGGTGAGGCAGGGGAGAACGATGTTGGTCCCAAGTGACATTATGACAGTAATAGTACAACAACCTATGCCTACAAGTAGGTGCGGTAACAAACTTCTAACTTCTGTCCATGGTAGAAATTATGTGATCTGGGTCTGTGATTGCCAACTCAATCAGCCATAATATGAGATAAAAGGGGAAGGAACTATTTAGAACAACAGGAAGTTTCAGAGTACAGCAAGAAAGTCTGAGATATGGTTACTGAGAGATGGATGATATGGGCTTTGAAAGATCTTGCTCTCCATAGACCTTTAAAGATTTTCATTAGATATGGACGGTACTTTCAAACGGTAACAAATAAATACTTTGTTTCCTCTGATTATAATAATAAGGAAAGACAGGGAAATGGCACAGAACAGAAAAGAGTTAAGAAAATGTATAGCAGGAATAAAAAATATTTAAAGTTGTTAAAACAAAGCGTCAAACTTCCCTCCTTAGGTCTCCCCAGTGAGGAAGAATCACCACTGATTTGTGAGGCATTCTAAGAGAGTCATGACCTTTGCTCAAAATAAATGGAACATGTGGATTAACCAATTGTTAAAGTTTTGAGGTAAATAGGAACTCGGATGTCATATAAACTGAACTTCCATACAATCATAGCTCACTATATGTTGATCCATCAAAAAATGGATCAATAAACAACTCAAGTGACATTACGCTACCTCAGAGCAATTTGCTCAACTTTTGAACAGTTCTCATTGTTTACATGTTGTCTTTGTAACGAACTGAAATTTCCTTTGCCTTCTAATCAATTAGTCTTAGTTCTAGTCAAGAACGTATAGAATAAATCTAATTTGTCTTTCTAGTATTTTAGCCATTCCTAATGGGCACCTAATTAAAATTCACTTTACTATTCATGTCACTACCCTTAAAGAAAAAAAAATAAAAGCTCATAATATAGACAATGTTTACAGTTGCCCCTTTTTCTGCACCTTATTATCTTCTTCATTCTTTTTGGGCTCACAGTCAACCCTGGTCCTTATTGGTTTAGAAAATCCATTAATTGGCCAGGTGCGGTGGCTCACGCCTGTAATCCCAGCACTTTGGGAGGCCAAGGTGGGTGGATTGCCTCAGCTCAGGAGTTCCAGACCAGCCTGGGCAACATGGTGAAACCCCGACTTTACTAAAATACAAAAATTAGCTGGATGTGGCGGCGTGCGCCTGTAGTCTCAGCTACTCTATAGGCTGAGGCAGGAGAATTGCTTGAACCTAGGGGCCAGAGGTTGCAGTGAGCCCAAGATCATGCCACTGCACTCCAGCCTGGGTGACAGAGTGAGACTCAGTCTCAGGAAAAAAAAAAAAAAAAAAAAATCATTAATTGTTATGGATTGGCTTAGATAAAGTAGAAACATAGCATAGACAAAATAGACAAAATAAAAAATCCTTGATATGCTATTTTTAGTAGGCATGTTAAACTATAAAAACTCATTAATGATGTGCTGGTAAACATTTAACAACAGATTCATTGGGAAACAAACCCGATTTGTAATATTTTTCAATTTCCATGGTAACACATGATGGTAAATTCTCCTACCATGGACAATTTAAAGCTACCTACGCAGCTGAAATTGAGGAATCCACTCTAATGAGTGAATATACAAGGCTCCAGCATCCCATTGCTCTTGGGTTAGTGTGGTGGACGGGAGAAAATAACAACAACAAAGGTAAGTGAAAGAACTGATGAGAGAAAGAATATGGGTTACTTTGGAAAGGTTGTAAGTTTACTTCAATGAAAACCTAAAAAAGTGCCAAGGGTTTAGATGTTGGTTGCACTGCTTCAGGTTTTACTACTTCACCATTTCTCCCTAAAGCTGCTAACTAAAACCAAAAACTGCTGTCAATACCTTACCACTTCAACTATCTTGCGATGACAGCTGCCAGATCATTCTCTTGATTACTGCTTCTCAATGGTTCTCCATTAACCCATATGGCTTATATTCGAAAGAGTTATGACTATCAAGTGGTAAAGAATCCTAATTCACATTATTGACTCCAAATATCTTAATTACTGATGTTGCTTTTCACTTCATTTTTGAATACTTAAGATTATCTATGTGTGTATATATACATTTTTAATTCATATATACATTAATGTAATTTAATAAGATATATATAATTTTAATTACCAAGAAAAATAATCTTACTGTAATTACATAGACAGACTCCTGACTTCCTTCTCCTTATTTCATCTCTACACCTGAGAATAGTTAAATATAACCTACCATAGTACTTAAGATACTTTATTACAATGATCTATATACTTCTCATTATCATCCACTAAGTTCTCAAAAATTAAAGGCAATGTTCTATTACCAGGGAATAGTATGATGGCTGGTATCATTTGTTAAATAAATAAATGAATGAAATATTATAATCCTTTTAACCCTCACAGTTTATACCATATTATATTAAAATGAATAAGTACTTTTTGGCTTATAAGGAACAGATGTTAATAGCTTTGATTGGTTTGTCTTCTAAACAGCAGAAACCTAATCCTCTTCCCCTTTTTATGTGCTCAAGACATATTTGTTAATTTTAATAGGAGTTTTAGAAAAAATAATTCAGCTAAATTTAGTGGAGAAGAAAGCTAAGTGTAGATGATTTGAGTATGCTTTATTTATTTGGTTTTTTTTTTACTCACTTCTCCCTTTCATTGAGATTAACAATTCTAAGTTGACAATTAATGTTAAATACTTACCAGTCACATTTTTTGTAACTTTTTTTCCTTGGTTGGTCAAATTAGCTGTTTGATTTCTTTCATCATTTGTTTTCAGCACATGCAAAGATAGTGAAACTTTTCTTTCTTTTTGTGGTTTATTTGGATTTTGGGGCAAGAAAAAAAATGGTATGGAAGAAGTAATGGAGAATAGTCCAGACACAAGGAAACCAAGCCACCAAGCTCCAACCCAACGGGAGTCCTTGGGAGTTATTCTGATAGTGCCTAGGGGAAACAGTTAGAAGAAGCCAGTCAAAAATCATTTTGAACTACAATAGGTTCTGGGAAATCATGATAATGATTGCAGTCTTCCATAGATGAAGAAAGTAAACTATATGTTTACTTTCAATTCTAAAACACTATTTTCTTCTTTTCATATTTCGTTATCTCTGAAACTAGGTTGATGACATCTTGCAATTGCTATTTTTCAGGAATCAGTCATGACACTGTTCACATTGCCTGAGCTTGTGTGCACTTCGTGGCCTTTCAGATTTCATGACTGGACAGCTGTCATCATAGGACATTTAACTCCTCAGACCATTTAACAACCACTCATGGAAGAAATATGAATCCTCGCTGTTGTCGGAAAATGTTGGAATCATCTGATGAGGTCAAGAAAGCATCAGCAATAAAATTTAAGCAACTGGCAAAAAATACTTAGAGAAAATAAACACCACCACCACACCACCATCCACACCACCCTAACCACCCAGGAACCTGCATTTGCAACTCTCCAGACAGCACAGAGGATGAGAAATGATGCAAAATGAAAATCTGAGTTTAAGAGTAACCCAGAAATATTGGACTCTAAATGTTAGAGATCATTCAACTATTTTATTTCAACTATATTTCCCTTAAAGTATGTATAAGAGTAATGTGTAAATGCTATATCTCAAGTGTAAATGAGTTATTTTAGTAGGTAGAAAATATACAGTTTAAATAATAGGAAGGCATCCATGAAATATCAGCAAGATACCAGAATAGGAAGCACTAGATACCTTTTTCTCCATGAACATACTGATTCAACAGTAATATTCAGATCAATTTCATTTGTGAGTAATACTCAGATCAATTTCATAGTGAGAAACTAATTGAGAGACTCCTACACATCAGGAAAGTACAAAACCCGATACACAAAAACCAGTAAAATAATCGGAGACACCCTCTTGCCATTCTCCTCCTCAGTATTGTACCACACAATTGGGAAAAACTAGCAGTTTAAACTTGCATGTGGACACTTGACACAGCTCTTCCCTCTGGCTTAACACAGAGTGAATGTGTGAGAGAAAAAGAAAAAAACAAAAAACATGTGGCAATTCCTCAAGGATCTAGAACCAGAAATACCATTTGATCTAGCAATCCCTTTACTGGGTATATACCCAAAGGAATATAAATCATTCTATTATAAAGATACATGCACATGTATGTTTATTGCAGCACTATTCACAAGAGCAAAAGTCATGGAACCAACCCAAATACCCATCAATGATAGATTGGGTGAAGAAAATGTGGTACATATACACCACAGAATACTATGCAGCCATAAAAAGGAAGGAGATCATGTCCTTTGCAGGGACATGTATGACACTGAAAGCCATTATCCTCAGCAAACTAACATGGTACAGAAAACCAAACACTGCATGTTCTCACTTATAAGTGGGAGCTGAACACTGAGAACACAAACACAGAAAGAGCTACAACACACACTGGGGCCTGTCATGGGGACAGAAGGAGGGAGAGCATCAGGACAAATAGCTAATGCATGTGTGGGGCTTAATACCTAGGTGATGGGTTAATAGGTGCAGCAAACCACTATGCACATGTTTGTCTATGTAACAAACCTGTACATTCTGCACATATATCCCAGAACTTAAAGTAAAATAAAATTTTTAAAAAATGCTCCCAGCTTATCCTTGGGGAGAGAAAGGGTTGGACTGCACATTCAACATTTCAACCTTTCCAAGTGCTACCTAATGGATTGGCTTCTATCTCATCTGCCTCAAAGTACTGACAGGATCCAGCACATGCCAGTCACCTGGGTACTACAGAGAATAAAGACGAGCCAGTATGTGGACATTTATCACAGATCCTGCCCCCTAGCTTAGTGCAGAGTGAGCAGTCAAAAACAAACAGAAACAAAAACAAAATCCCAGCGTTTAGTTCCTCCATGGGGAAGCAAAGATTTGGACCACACGTATAACATTACATCTTTTCTGAATTCTATTTAAGGAAAAGTATTTTGTCTTTCTTGTCTTTGGGTTAGGCATACACTTGGCCCCTGTGTATACAAAGAACACAAAAATGATGATTTAAACTAGCACATGGGCACTTGTCACAGCTCCTCCTGCCCCTAGATGTAAGCAGAGTGATGAGGTAAGAAACCTCAGCTTCCAAATTCTCCATGGGGAGGGAAAGAGTTGGACAGCATGCCAAATATTCAAACTTTCTTAAGAGTTGACTAAGGACTGTCTTCTGTCTCAAATGTGTAAAGGTGCTGATAAGACCCTGCATATGCTACAAGCCTGAGGGATCCTAAGACAAAGATAGCAGTTTGGATGACCATGAAAGTTTGAGAGACCCAAGAAGATATGGCTGGGCTGATTGATGAAGGTTTTCTCCTATAATAAGGTCCGTCCATGAACAGTTGGAGAAGTGATTCTTTTTTTCTAATGCATAGATTGCAAAATATTTTTTTCTAATACCAGCTCAGCCACAGTAAAATAGGGCACCAGACAGAGTTTTGAGGCCCTAACTCATGGACAACATTTATAGGCACATCCTGGTCCAAAAAGGAATCCACTGCATTGAAGGGAGGCACCCACTCCTGGCAGCATTTATCATCAGTTGACTAAAGAGCCCTCAGACCCTGAATAACCAGCAGCAGTATCAAATTAATACACTGCGGGCCTTGGGCTCTGACATTTGCTGACTTCAGGTGTGACCAAGCACATTCCCAGCTGTGGTGGCTATGGCAAAAGACTCCTTCTGTTTAAGAGAAGTGGTGGAAAAATAAAGGGGACTTTGTCTTGCACCAGCTCAGCTACGGTAGAGTAGAGCAACAAGAAGGCTTTTGGGGTCCCTGAGTCCAGGACTAAGCTCTTAGACACCTTTTCTAGACCTGCCCTGGGCCACAGGCAAGTGTAGAAATGCTGTCCAATAGCCTAGTCCTGAATTAAGAGACACATTGCCCTGAAGGATGAGTCTCTGAAATCTGGCAGCATTCATAATAACCTGACTGAAGAGCCCTAGAGCTTTAATTGAACACGGGTGGTGGCCTGGGAGAATCTTCCTTGGGCCTGTGGTGGCGGTGGACACAGGGAGAGGCTCCTCTGCCTGTGGCAAGGGGAGAGACGAGCAAAAAGAACTTTGTGCTGTGTTTTGGGTGCCAGTGTAACCACAGTAGAATAGAACATCTATTATAGGTAAATTGCTAAGGTTTTTTGCTCCAAACCTTGGCTCTCAGACAGCATCTGTAGGACAGCCTGAGGCCTAGGGGAACTCACTGCATTGAAGGGAAGGACACAAACCTGGCTGGCTTGGCCAGCTACTGATTGTAGAGCCCTTGAGCTTGAGTTAACATAGATGGTAGCCCGATAGTAGTTACAGAGGGCCTTGGCCAAGACCCAGTGCTGTGCTGGCTTCTGATAGTGGTTACAGCAGGCCTTGGGCAAGACTCAGTGCTGTGCTGGCTTCAGGTCTTACCCAGTACAGTCCAGTCTCAGTGGTGGGGGGCCACAAGGATGCTTGTATCAGTGAAACCCCAGTTCCAGGCAGCTCAGCACAGAAAGAGCAAGACTACATTTACTTTGGAGAAAGTAGGGGTAGAGAACAAGAGTCTCTGCCTAATAATCCAGTGAATTCTTCCATATACTTTCCAAGGTCACCAAGGCAGTACCTCTCCAAGACTGTAAAAACCACAGTATTATTGAGGTTGTGGCCAAAGTCCCTTCATATACCTAAAAAGCCTAGTAAAGAAGGATGGGTAAAAACAAACCCAGACTACAAAGACTACAATAAATACCTAAGTCATCAATGCCCAGACACTGATGAATAACATAAGCACTAAGATCAGCCAGGAAAACATGACCTCACCAGACAAATTAAATAAGGCACCAGGGAACAATCCCGGTGAAAGAGACATGTGTAATCGTTCAAACAGAGAATTCAACATAGCTATTCTGAAGAAACTCAAAGAAATTCAAGATAACACAGAGAAGGAATTCAGAAACTATCAGATAATTTAACAAAGAGACTGAAATAATTAATGCCAATACTATTCAAACGATTCCAAAAAATGGAGGAGGAGGGAATACTTCCAAACTCATTCTGTGAGGCCAATATTACCCCGATAGCAAAACCAGACAAACACACATTAAAAAAAGAAAACTACAAGCCAATTTCTCTGATGAATATTGATGCAAATATCCTCAACGAAACAGCAGCAAGCCAAATTCAACAATACATTAGAATGATCATTCATCATGACCAAGTGGGATTTATCCTGGGATCCAAGGTTAGTTCAACATATGCAAATCAATAGATCTGATACGTTATATAAACAGAATGAAAGGTAAAAATCCTATGATCGTTTCAATTGATGCTAAAAAAGCACTTGATAAAATTCAACATCCCTTCATAATAAAAGTCCTCAAAAATCTGGGTATAGAAGGAACATACCTACGCAAATATATCCACAGATTCAAATTCATATGAAACTAACAAATGACCTCAAATAGCCAAAGCAACCTTGAGAAAGAATGAAGATGATGGCTCACACTTCCCGACTACAAATATATGTCAAAGCTAAAGTAATTAATACATTACAGTACTGGCATAAAGATAGATATATAGACCAATAGAATGAAATACAGAGCCCAGAGAAATCTGTGTGTATACAGTCATTTGATCTTTGACAAGCGATCACAATAGTGAAATAATTGTTTCTCTGACAAATGGTGTTGAGAAAAGTGGATATTCACATACAAGAGAATGATATTATACCGTTATATATACTGAAAAAATAAACTCAGACTGTGTTGAAGACTAAAATTTTAAACTAGAAACTATAAAATTCTTAGAATAGAACTTTGAGAGTTTCATTACATTTGTCTTGACAATAATTCATGGATGTACCACCAAAAGCACAGGCAATAAAAGCAAAATTAGACAAATGGAACTGGTCAAACTAAAAAGCTTCTGCCCAGCAAAATGAATAATCAACAGAGTGAAAAGGCAACATACACAGTAAGAGAAAATATTCATAAAGCATATATGTGATAAGGTGTTAATTTCTAAAATGTACAAAAAATTCCTGCAACTCCATAGCACAAGAATATAATTATCTGATTTAAGAATAAGTGAAAGACCTGAATAGAAATTTCTCCAAAGAAGATATAGAAGTGAACAACAGGTACATGAAAAGACATCCAGCATCATTTATTATCATGGTAATGCAAATCAAAAGCACAATTACATATCACCATACACCCATTAGGATGGCTATCAAAAATAAAGAAGGAGAAAAGTGTTGGCATAGATGTGGAGATATCTGAACACTTATATACTGTTGGTAGAATGCAAAATCCTGCACCCAGTATAAAAAAATAGTATGAAGTTTCCTTGAAAAATTAAATATAGAACTACCATACGATGGAGCAATCTCACTTCTGGGTGTATATCCAGAATAATTGAAATCAGGATATCACAGAGATATTTGCACTTGCATGTTCATTGCAGCACTCTTCACAACAGTCTAAATGTGAAAACAACCTAATATTTACAGAGAGATGAATAAAGAAAATGTGATCTATGAATATAATGGAATACTATTCACCCTGAAACAGAAAGGACATCCTGCAGTATGCGATAACATGGATGAACTTTGCCAACATTGTGCTAAGTGAAATAGGCCAGTCACAGAAGAACAAATACTGAGTGATTACATTTATGTGAGGCATACAAAAGAGTCAAACTTATGAAAGCAGAAAGTAGAATGGTGATTTCCAGTGGTTGTGGGAAAGGGGAAAGAGGGAATTCCCAGTTAATGGGTATAAAAAGTTTCATTTATACAAGATGAGTAAGCTTTAGAGATCTGCTGAACAACATTGTGTCTGTAGTTAATAATCCTGAATTGTACAGTCGACCTTTGAGTAACATGGGAGTTAAGGTGGCTTACCCTCCACACAGGTGACAATCCGTGTATAACTTTTAGTTTCCCCGAAACTTAACTTGAATTTGTAGGTATATTTGGGTAGGTATGTTCCTTCTATCCCCAGATTTTTTAGGGCTTTGATTACGAAGCGATGTTGAATGTTATCAAGTGCTTTTTTAGCACTAATAGTCTACTGTTGGCCAGAATTCTTACCAATAGTATAAACGGTCAACATATATTTTGCATGTTGTATGTATTATAAACTGTATTATTTGTATAAATTAAGCAGGAGAAAATGACATTTAGAAAATCACAAGGAAATGTGTTTACTATTCATTAAGTGGAAGCGGATCATCATAAAGCTTTTCATCCTCATCTCTTCACATTGAGTAGGTGGAGGAGGAGGAAGGGGAGGTATTGTTCTTGCTTTCTCTAGGGTAGTAGAGGCAGAGGCAGTGGAGGAGGTAAAAAGGAAGACAGGAAAGGCAGGTATACACAGTGTGACTTTACAGAAATACATCATAATTTCTATTTGACTTTGTTGCTTTATCATTTCTCTAAAAATGTTTCTATATGGTACCAATCCTTCTTCCACTGTTTGCTTTTGTTTCAGTGCCCACATTACAGAAGCTTCCATGTTGTAAAATATGTCAAAACAGTCTTGAATAATCAGAACACTTCTGCCAGATTGTCTGTCAATTTGTTTCTGTCACTGCTTCTTCTACGTCTTCTTCCTCATCAGCTGACATTGGTTCAGAAGCACTTCTTTCCATCAAGTTGTCTTCTGTTAATTCCTCTGATGTGCCTGTTACCTCTTGAATGTCTCCAAGATCCATGTCTGGAAATTCTTCACTTCACACCTTTTTTTTTTGCCATATCCACAATCTCTTCATAATTTTCTTGAATGGTTATGAATTCCATGAAGCTATGCACAACAATTGGACAGTTTTCTCCAGTAGAAATTTGTTTCCTGTTTGACAGCTTTTGTGGCTTTTTACAAAGCAATGATGGTAACTTCAGTGGTGTAATTCTTTCAGACTTTTATAATGTTGTCTCTGTTGGGGTTCTCTTCCACAGGATTTACAATCCTTTCTATAGGGTAACATGTGTAATGAGCCTTAAATGTCCTTAGGACCCCACATCTAGGGGGTGAATCAGAGACACTGCATTTGAGGTAAAGCAGACCACTTCAGCACCTTCATTATTCAACTCATGAGGCTCTGGATGACCAAGAGCATTGCCAATTATCAAAAGGACTTTAAAAGGTAAACCCTTCCTGCCAAGGTACTTCCTGTCTTCGGGAACAAAGCATGGAAGGAAACTGTCATAACTTTTCAGAAAAAAAAAAGTTATTATTGTTCAGGACTTCTTGTCGTACAACCAAAAGACTAACAACTGTTTTTCATCTTTCCCCTTCAAGGCTTAGGGATTAGCAGTTGTATAGGTAAGAACAGTATTGATCATAAACCCCACTGCATTTGCACAGAACAGCAGAGTTAGCCTATCCCTTCCTGCCTTAAATCCTGGTGCTCACTTATCTTCCTTATTAATAAGTGTACTCTGTGGCATTTTTTTTTCCAGAATAGGGCACTTTTATCTGATTAAAAACCTGCTCAGGTAGATGTCCTTTCTCCTCAATGACTTTCTTTATGCCATTTAGAACTTTTCCGTTACCTCCTAAGTGGTGGAAGCTGCTTCTCCTGTTATATTGACACTTTTTTGAGGCAAACCTCTTTCGAAAATTTTCAAATTATCCATTAGTGGCATGAAATTCTCCAGCTTTAAATCATTCACTTTCCATTTGCTTTAAGTTGTCATATAATGACTTCACTTTTTCTTGAACCATGTTTCGAGCCTACAGGTATGCCTTTCTGATAGCAATCTTGCATCTACATAAAAGTTGAATTTTCAATATGATATAAAAAGCTATTTCACTAAAAGGATGGGTTTTTGTGCCCAATGCTGTAGCTGCAGTGAGGCTTCATGTCATTCCATTTTTCTGTGAGTGTGGGTTTTAGTTTTTGTTTTACAATGGTCCTTGTACTGGATACATTTATATTGAAACAGTAGCCAGCTGCAGAACTCATTCTACAGTACATATTAAGCAATTCAACTTTTTCTTATTATGTCATGACTTTTCTTTGCTTCTGAGAGCACTTCCAGCATCACTAGTGGCACTTCATGTGGCTCACACAGTGTTACTTAAGGTTGATGTTACATCACTAAACAGGATGAAAAACACACAGAAAACACAAGGGTTCACTTTTTACCGTAATTCATCACTTACTGGAGAGTGATGAAAACTACCCACATGGAGATGATGAATGACATACGGCATTTTAAATAAATACTCTCAACACTTGAGTTTACTGCAATAGTAACAGGAGATGGTTAGAGAATTTTTACAGCAGTGAAGTAAGCACTACAGTTAATTTTATGCACTTATGATTTAATACTGTGACTGGGAATGGCATCATCTAAGGTCTATAAGAGTTTCTCTGTGGAAAGTTTAACAAATTTTAACTTTTAATAATAGATATGTGTATATTTTATTATAGTAAATTATAAAATTGTATTTACATATATTTTATGCATTCACACTATAACTAACTTTCTCTTAACTTTTTCTATATTTCTAAGCTGCGTAGTTTATCTGCAAGGTTTTTCATGTGGTCACAAATCTCAAAAAATGTTTCCAACACATTTATCGAAAAAACTATGTATAAGTGGACATGCATAGTTCAAACCTGTGCTGTTCAAGGTTCCACTGTACTTTTAGGAGGTAGGATTCATTTTAATTGTTCTTATCTCAATAAAATAAAAATAATAAAAATTAAGAAAGCGTATACACACGGAAACATACACACCATGGAAGTTTGTAGCACACTTAACTGATGCCGTTACTCTGATCTATAAGAAAAATCATTGACATGAAAAAATATTAACTTGGTTTAAACTATTTAGAAATATATTATTTTCTAGTATGGACTGATCTGGTTTTAAAATTGATTTATGTGATCATATTGTTTCATAATCAACAACTCAGGCAGACTTCAGGAAATGACTAGTTAAATCAGTAACTCCATTATACATGCTAAGTGTTTATTCAACACCTGTCAGAAATGTAATTTTGAATGACTTTTTTTTGGTTCTTTCACTGGTTTATATATAGGAACTAAAGGTCATAACTGAGCTAGATATGTTCTGTCAGTGTTTCCCGTGGCTCACACACAATCTTAAAAATTGGAAAATTCTGTGTAAAAATGTTGGTTCCTGGATTCTCTGGAAAACCAATCAGAAAGCCTTATTAATGCTGGTCCCAAAATTCTGTATGAAAAATATAGACCAGAGCTGGGGAGCACATGAGTTTTGGGGTGTATGAGGAGAGTAGTGCACCAACAACTCTCCCCACTCTAACCATCACACCCTAATTTCCTGTCCTTGATACTCTTTACTCATTTATGTTATGTCTTTGGCTCCTGTAGGAATTAAAGTTTACCAAAGTATACTTTAGCGTAAGTTCACTTCATGCTTCTCACGGAATAAGGGAAGATGTGATAAGGTCTGAACGGTCAGGGGTAGAAGTTGAATCACCATGAATTCTAAAATGGTGTGATTATTTTTGAATAGAGAGGCTACAAAACTGCTATCCTAAAGACCTTCAACACTTATTTTGTACTCAGTGTTAAAAAGCAATGATTAAACTAGAGCAAATGAGTAAAAATAATGTACATAATGTATAGCTACACTAGGCCACATGTCTAACATGGAAGATATAAAACATATCATCAGGTACTTGCTTTTGTTTTATAATAGAAAACACTTTATGATTCGTTGGCCTACAATAATGGCTATTTCATCTTGGAGTGAATCCTTTGGTCTCTTTGGAGTGATCTACTTAAGTCCTCAAGAAAATCATATTTGTTTATTCACAAACCCTGATGAGTTATTATATGCTAACACAGACACAATTCTGTAATGTTCTCAAAGAGACGGTGGGTAAGTATGCAAATATTTATAGATTGTTGTGAGAAGGACTACAATAAAGCCATGCTCTTGATGATTAATAGGAGCACCGAATTTGAGACCAATGGAAATGATGAAGTAAGGGTTATATGAGAAAAGTCACAGGTTGAAAGAGACTTTGAGAACTATGAAAATAAAAAAACAGAGCTGAGATCTGGCCACTGCACTCCAGCCTGGGCGACAGAGCGAGACTCCATCTCAAAAAAAAAAAAAAAAAAAAAAGTTTTTCCAATTTTAAATAAAGTGAAGTGTGAGATGACAGGACATAGGAATTCGGTCCATCATTGAATTAAGGTACAGATATTCATCAAGAGGGAATATAGGACACAAAGTGGGTTTGGAAATAAGACGATGAGACAAGTTTTTGACAGGTTGAGTTTTAGGCACTTATTTTAAAAAAATCTAAGAAGAAAAAAATGGAATAAGTAGTAGAAATATCCATTAAAACAAATTATAGAAAAATATCCATTACAATTAGTAAATTACATAGAATTGATTGTTTTATTAGCAGTAAAGCAGATTATAGTGGATGAGAAGTATATGGGAGGTGAGAAGGTGAGACACTTATGTTAGATTACTTTTTCTAGGTACTTGGCTTTGAAGATAAATTGAGAAACAGTTAATCAATTGGAAAGTTTTTTGGGGATATAAAAATGTATATGTGTACATAGATGGGATAGACTTGAATGTGTTTGCTGAGGAAAAGAGAGGGTGCAGATGTAGTAGAGGCAGAAAGAGGAAATCTAAACCCCAGTTGGATCTACTAATATTAGCTAAAGATAAATATTTTTTCATAAGTATGGGTAAAAAAAGATAAATATGGATATGGTGAAGGTTATATTTGCAGGAAGAAGGGCCTGAAGTCGAGGCAGATATTACAACATTGACTCTCATTCTTCTATGAGAGGAGAAATAAAGCATGCTCTTAGAGTGAAGACAAAATTCATAAATTTTATTTATGTGTCCACTCCTTCATTCATTTGTTCTATAATAGTTTATAACAATATAACAATATTTAATTGTTCATTAAATATTGCCATGGGCCAAGCCGTCAGTGAGAACCAGGAAAAATGATCACAACCAAAATGCACTGTGGCCTCTCTTAAAACACACCCGCTGTAAGTCAATGCAGCAGCCACAAGGAGGCTTTGGTAAAGCAAACATCAATATCTGAGTTCTACACATCAACATCCAAGTCACCATCAACTGAGAAATAAAATTTACTTGACTGGGCCAGTTTTGGGAAAGGGACATTTTAAGTTAGGTTATTTTGGATCAAGTAATCTAAAATAAATTTGTTAAAAATCTCTTTTTACACTTAGTTGTAAAAGCAAAGTATAAATAGGAGCTAAATTTCTTTTTTATTCTGATTATTAATACATTTATTTCCTACTTGTAACTTTTGAAAAATAGTAAACAAAGAACTATTGAAAGACTGAATTTAATTCTTTGGAAGAATGGAGTCCTGCACTTAAAAGACACTATCATGGTACCTTGTTTTGATAGTACTTACTCAGATCTACATATCCAATATCCACATACATTTTAGCAAACAGAGATCCCAGGATAAAGCCAATGACTGGACCAATCATTCCTATTGCATTCAAACTACCTGTAAGTGTTACAAAACAACTTAATCAGATGCCACAAATACTTGGTTTTGATTTAACATATTTTTAAAAGTAATATTACACAATGCACTTCTGCAAATATTTTTCTAATAGGTAAAAGAAAAAACTAGTGACATTATTATTTCAAGGGTAGATCTAGGGAATGTAATCATGAAATTTAATAGTTTCTGCACATTACCTACATACAAGGAAGAATGTCCTTCTTTTGCAAAATCATCAATGTACGAAATCCCCAGTGGTACTACGGGGGATTCCCCTATACCACGAAGCATATTACCCATGAAGACATACATCCACATGTGTGACCCAGATTCCTTCACACAACCTATAGAGATAAGAAAGTGTTTTACTTTAAAAATTAATTTTAACATTCCTATTAGGAACTTAACCACTTTAAACCCTTCATTTTTCCATTTTTTTGGTTTGTTTCTTTCCTAATTATAAATGATTCATATTTACTTTACAAAGTTTGAAAATAAGGAAGGGCACAAAGAAAAAAAGTAAAAATTTCTATAATTAAACGACACACAGAAGATCATTGCAAATGTTATTCTAGATCTTCTACAATTTTAGTGCACAAAATATGCATAATATTCATTATGTACATTACGTACTTAAAAATCCAGGTTATTTTTAAGGTGCATACACAGTTATCACTACATTGTCACAATTTCCCCATGTTAAGAGTTCTTCTATATTAAAATTTTAATTACTGCATAATAGTGTGTTTAATAATAGTTTGCTAATTTGTTTAAACAATCTCTTGTTGTTACAAAATATTTTTATTTTTATTCTCTTGAACACGGATGTCATGGCTGTGATTATGAAATGTCCCTGTGAACATTTCTGATTATTTCCTTAAGATTAATCAAGAAAGAGCTGGGCGCAGTGGCTCAAGCCTGTAATCCCAGCACTTTGGGAGGCCGAGGCAGGCAGATAACGAGGTCAGAAGATCGAGACCATCCTGGCTAACACGGTGAAACCCCGTCTCTACTAAAAAATACAAAAAATTAGCCGGGCATGGTGGCAGGCACCTGTAGTCCCAACTACTCGGGGGGTTGAGGCAGCAGAATGGCTTGAACCCGGGAGGTGGAGCTTGCAGTGAGCT
Organism: Trachypithecus francoisi; assembly: GCF_009764315.1. Taxonomy (NCBI): domain Eukaryota; kingdom Metazoa; phylum Chordata; class Mammalia; order Primates; family Cercopithecidae; genus Trachypithecus; species Trachypithecus francoisi. The sequence continues at coordinate 110,482,195 of NW_022681456.1, forward strand.
GAGATTGTGCCACTGCACTCCAGCCTGGGCAACAGAACAAGACTCTGTCTCAAAAAAAAAAAAAAAAAAAAAAAAAATTAATCAAGGAAGTAGGCAAGTATATTTTTGTTCTTTAATATATATTGAAAATTAATCTCCAGAAAGACTTTCAAATTTATACTCTCTCAGCAATACATAAAACTTGAAATCATTTTTTTCCTCCACTTCATTTATTTTTATTAAATTTTGGGGTTATCATTATAATGATATTATTGTGTTATAACAGTTACAAAGTCTTCAAACTCTATAACATTTTGCATTTCTATAAAGAGAAGTTATATTATTCACATATTTCTGCCACTGTCTGCTTTTTTATTTTAAATGTGTATGTTCTTTGCAAATTTCCTACTAAATTTGTTCTTTATTCTTATCTACTTCTAAATGCCCTTGATATATAATAATCCATTTGGACACTAGGAGAGTTGTTCCAGGACAACTCATAGGTACAGAAATTTATGCAGACGTAAGTCCTCTCATTGGCCCTGTGGAAACGGCCTATTTAAGTCAGACCTCCACATGGGTGGGTTTCTCCTTCTGTTTGGTTGGACAAAAGCTGCATGTAAGTGAACAGGTGCAGTTCAAACCTGTGTTGTTCAAGAATCGACTGCATATATTAACAGTATGATTTTGCCTGTATGTGAGGGATAAACGTTCTTCTTATTTGTTCTTAAATCAGTTCTGCTAAAGAATATCACAAACTTTATAGATGTGATTAAATCTATCAATCTAGAATTTGTTTTACTGTCACTATTAATTCTTACCTTTTCCTACTATCTCAGGTGATGTTCTATTGAATGATAAGGTTTGATTAATCAAACAGGTTGATAAACTTGATGTTGAATTTTCTGATGGATTAATATGGGTTTCTTTAGAATACCTGTAACTATAAGAGCAACATTAGATTGAACATTTTGCTTGTCTACTGAATATTTTCAGTTTTCCCAGAAATACAGAGAAATTTTCCCCTTTATTTGAACCACTGTCTTCTCCAAATTACCAGAATCTTGTTTGTCAACTTCTCAGCATGTATTTCAGAACAGGTGATGAGAAGGGGGTGAAATGTGAGTGTCCACTGAGAAAGATACTTCAATACACTGTAAACAAAGTGGGTTATCACCTTGCTATTATCCTAAGAGTACTTATATTCTGGTCAAGATATGAAATATCCTGGTTTCACCTGTTGGTTTTTTTTCTTATCTGTTAACTCTGTCTATTTATCTCTTCGAGTTATCATCAAAGATGGTCAATCTGTCAGATTTTCTTTCATGTACACACACACACACACATATGCACACACTAGTGCTTGACTTTTCAAAACTCAATAAAAACAAATTTCTAATTCATTTCAACTTTATGAGGAAAAGCTTAGTAAGAACAACAGAGATGGAGCTGGATTAGGGACGGATGCTGATGCTCAAAAATACTAAGTGCTCTGTGAGCTCTAAGGGCACCATATAGTGTGCCGGGCATTTTGCTCAACTTCAAAGAACAAGAAATAAAACACACAGTGTTTGTACTTTGGAAATGTCACACTCTCTAAGATAAATGTATATGATCAAAGATATAGTAAGTTTAATATACAAGGTCCTGAGTTGTCACACACCCACAAAAAAGAAATAATCAGCTTTTCTTGGAGGTGGGGTGTAGGTCAAAGAAAACTTTACAATGTGAAGGATAGATTAAATGAATACTGAAGATGGATAGAATTCTAATTGGTAGGCAAAGGAAGAAAAGTATTCAAGTCTGTAGTAGTAACAGATGCAAAGATATAACATATTATGGCACACTAAGAACTGTAAGCCTAAAATGTGATCCTCAAATGTGGGGAGCAATGGAAGATGAAGCTGGGGTAGCTGCATTTAAGGCATATTCTCCATAAAAATCATGAAGAACAAGATGTTAAGAAGATTAGAGGGAATTATGGGACACTGAAATTATGGTGTCAGAAGCAAAGGAGAAAGATGGTCATGATGAAGAAGCCACAAAAATAGGAAAATGAATCAAGATTGTGGAATATGATGCGCATTAGAGCAGTATCACTAAGAAAAAAGTTCTTATAAAGGCCAAATACAGGGGGAAAAAACAGAATTAATATGGTGACTAAAAGGCACGATTGCTGGATTTGGCATTAAGTAATTGATGTCTCTAACAAACCATTCATTGTCTCTCAGTATCCTTTCTTCTCTCCTTCCATAGTAACAGAAGTTGGGTTTTTTAAGCTGGAAATAGGGAAGCCTGGAATAAAGTATATTTTTTCCAACATCTATATATTAGATCTATGTGTAAAATGTAACTGACTTCTGGTAAACGTGAAATCAGTGAAAGTGTTTTGCTTCTGAAAATGTCCTGGGCCTCAGCCCATGTGCACTCTTTGTTCTTGTTCTTCTCTTCTTCTATCCTGTTGCCTGGAAATACATTGCCACATTTTGTAACATGAGGACAGGGCCATGCAAGGCATAGCACTATGATGAAAAACAGAATCACATCATCCTTGGACTAGCTACATTACAAAATGTAAAAAATAAGCGTCTATCTTATTTAAGTTATTGCTATTTTCAGTTTTCTCATATGAGCTTCTTACTCTAATCATAACTACACAGTTACCTTAGAAAGAGCAGCTTCAGTGAAATGCTGGTGGGAAAACATATACAGCAGCGGGTGAAGTTGTGAAGTCTTACTGAGTATAATCAAAATCTTACAGGCAAAAACATAAAATACATACATTATACTAAAATTGGTAAATAACTTATTTCATATAAAACTGTATATCTTATACAATATTATTCTTATTTAAAAGTTTATAAAAGCCATGATGAATAAAGCAATACATGAACTATTACATAGGAAATATACTCCATTTCTCTATGCATACATGCGGGTAATCCTCTCAAAAAGGTAACTGCCTACTTAAAAGTATAAAAATAAAATTCTACTGCTAAGTTACAAGTAGCTGATAATAAATGGCTCAGAGCTGTTTAGTACTTACTATCCCATGAAGAAATGTGGCAAAGCTGTCAAAATACTTCCAGTTCCCATAAGGAGACAACCAATTCCAATTAACTTTGGTCTGTGTAGTTTAGATCCAAAGTAACTTACAAATACAATCACAAGCAAATTTCCTAGAAAAAGAACAAAATTAAGTTGATATGACTTAGTGTAATTTTGTATCTAGTAGAACCAAAAGCCCCAAAGGAATGCAAATATGCCCAAGACATCATACCTTCCCTCAAAGACCATGAAATTTAATTATTAAGGTGAACTCTCCTACATTAAACCACTCATTGAAAAGTTGTATAGGATTAATAAGTAGAATAGGTTTTACATACAAAGAAAGCACTCAGGTAATTTGGCTATATGAGAGAAGCAAAGTTTTTTTGAAAATGTGGAGTTTACTGGATTGCATTGGAATGACAAACTGTCTTCCTAATCTGAGGGAAAGATCATCATTCATGCATATTTTAAACTTATTCCAGGCATTCTTTAAGTTTACACTAGGTACCTACCACAGTGCTCAGAGTCAGAAATAGAATAAATCATGGTACTTGTTCTCTAGAAACACACCAGTAATAAAACAAAACAGACGGATAGATGTGCTGTTAGATTACGGAAATAGGAAGCTTAAATTAATTAGGGGCTTTGTGAAAGTTTCCTGGAGGAGACATTATTTGAGATTTAATGTCGAGTATAAATTATTTAGATTAAAACATGGAAGAGCCAGCAGAGCAGACCAATTCAGATTTATCTATAGCCTTATACATAACAATGAACAGACAATAATCAAGAACTATTGAACATTGATGGAAAATAGTTTCATGAAAGAAAGCACCAGAATGGACCAGCAGATAAAGCAATACAAGAATAAATACTTAAACAAGATTAAACTGAAAAGAATAGAAGCATTAAAAAAAAAAAAATCCAGTTAGTATATTTAGAGGTACAATGGCATCTTGCAGCCAGAGAATCAGAACTGGCAGACTAAAAATAGTAAGCGCAATAAAGTGTTGTTATAAATTTAAAATACAATTTAAAATTTACAAATTAGAACTTGATATAATAAGATGACATCACGCATCAGAGAAGATTGATGAAACATAAAGAAAAGAGGTAGAAATTTAAAGGAAAAAAATTTTAAAGGAAAAATATCCAGAAAATATATTATTTATCTCATATATGTTTCAGAAGAAAAGAAAGAATAAAAACAGAAAGAAACAAATAGAAAACAGAAAATAAAGTTTTTGTGTTAGAGGAAGACATAAGCTTTCAGATGAAAGTTCCTACATTTGTACAGCAGAAGTAATGTAGAAAGAGAGAGTCTCAGATACATGCTGGTAAATTTTTGGATATTTAAAGATAGAAAGGAGACGCATATCAGTGCATGAAAATTACAGTGGTAATAATTTCTTATATACCACATTGAATGTTATAAAACAGTAGATGAATATTTTTAACGTTTTGAGAAAAAAATCATTTGGAAATTTTAATTACATACCCAAATTATCAATTAAATATGATACTAAAATAAAAGCATATTCCAACAAGCAAGGGCTTAGAAAATATGCCATGCTTTCAATTCTTCCTAAAAAACAATAACTACGGTCATCCCTCAGTGTCAATGGGTTATTCATTCCAGGATGCTCTGTAGACACCAAGATTTGTGGATGCTCAAGTCCTTTAAGTAAAAAGCTATAGTATTGCCTGGACATGGAGGCTCACATCTGCAATCCCAGCACTCTGAAAGGCTGAGGCTGGCAAAACACTTGAGGCTAGGAGTTCGAGATCAGCCTGGCCAAATGATGAAAACCCATCTCCACTTAAAAACACGAAAATTAGCCGGATGTGGTGGCACATGCCTCTAATCCCAGCTACTTGGGAGGCTGAGGCAGGAGAATCGCTTAAACCCGGGAGATGGAGGTTGTTGTGAGCTGACGTCAGGGCACTGCACTCCAGCCTGGATGACAGAGGGAGACTCTGCCTCAAAAAACAAAATCAAACAAACAAAAGATGCACTGTTGCATATCACCTATCAACATCCTCCTGTATGCTTTATATCATCTCTAGATAACTTCTAATACTTATAATACAATGTAAATACTATGTAAATAGTTGCTATTCTATGTTGGTTTTATTTGTATCGGTTTTATTAACATGCGGCCATTTTTTAGTTTTATATTTTTTGAATATGACTTACATCCACAGGTATGGAACCTGTGGATACAGAGGGTCATCTATACATGGAGGTATACTCCAGAAAGAGTAAAGATGAGATTTGAAGTCACAGGATTCAAAAAACAGAGGTAAGCAAAGAAACTAAACTGATAATGATGTTCGAATAATTGCTGTTAAATAGCTGCAAAGTTTAACAAAAATGTTAAGGATTAATTTCATGATAAAAATAGACATACAGTGAACTAAACTTTAAAACTAATAACATTCCAATTCTAAAATTCTAGATGATTTCATTGAGCTTGGGAGGTGGAAAAGTAAAAGACATGTAGAGTGTCATATCTTTGAATGACAAACATTCTGAATTCATATAAAGAGATAAATCTACCTTTGACAATTACATTTTAGTCATTAGTTAAGCATTGTGTAAATACAGTTAAAATAGAAACAGAAATTGTAGGAAATATTTGCAGTCTATATAATAGACAATTTGGTGGTCCCTCCAAATAATTAGAAAGTGAAAAGAAAAAGCGAAAATCAGCAGAGGCTATGAGCTAGCAGTGGGTAAAATAAGAAAAAAACCTATTTTCAATAATTATATAAAACCTCACTATTGCTGGAGAAATCCAAATTGAAATGATGACATCAAAGCAATATCTTCAACATTCAAAAAAATAAAAGACTTTAAACCCCCAATGTTGTACACAGTTAAACACTAGAACCTAGCGTAGGTTGCTCCTATGCAGTCCCTCCACTTAAAACCAGAAGAATTATAGTCCTCCCTCAACCTTTTTTCACACTGGGGCACCTTGAAACAAGGGAGATAAAGCTTCCAAAAAAGTTAATTTGCAAGCCATGAGTTTGTGTAGGATCAGAGTTTTTCAACATCCTCACTACAGACATTTTGAGAAGGATAGTTATTTGTTGGTAAGTCTGTCTTACGCATTGCATAGTGTTTAGCAGCATCCCTGACCTCTACCCCTGGGTACCAGTAGCATCCTCCCTGCCCCAGCCCATTTATGGCAACAAAAATGTCCTAACATATTGCCAAACTGCCCACGAGAGATAAATTTACACCTAGTTCAGACCCAGTGGTATAAAGCATGCATAAACAGTTTGTTTTTTAACTTATGCAAGTATGGTTATCAAAATACCAAAAAAAAGTTACCAATTTCAAAGCTTCCATCAATTAAACCAGCAAGAGAAGAAGATATGTCAAATCTCCTTTCTATTTGAGTGATGGACATTTTCATAATGATTCCACCTAGTGCTCTAGCAATATAGCTGAATGACAGGGCTGCCAAGAACACCTAAAAACAGTAGAAGAAAAAAGGAAAATTGGTTAGTCAAAGAACTATATAATGTTTATAGGTACATGGAATTAAAACAGTTTTTCTTCTTTACTTGAAAACATTATTTTTTATCATAAAAAGCATACCCATTTTTCCCTATACAAGTTGAAACTTCTCAGCCTTATAATATTATCAGTACACTACTAAAGCATGATTTTCTAACTTGGTTACAGCATTTGATTGTTAGAGGTGTGTAGTTAAGGTTGCTATTTTTAAACTAATTTCATTAACTGATTTATAGGAAACTAGACACTGTTCTCAGATGGCCATGATGATGAGCTAATCTTTATTTCCATGTGAATAGCATTGGCTAACTGGGAGGGGAGTGGCAGTACATTCTCAAAGGTAGCACTTCCAGAAGCCAGCTGAAAAATAGAACTTTGTGGAGGCAAAGTGGAATTTTATGACCAACACAAGTGACTGTATCAGTGTGAGATGTAATGGTTGTAGATGTTTTAATTTCTAATATCATTTTAACAAGATGTATTGATTCATCCTTTCTCTTACAGCTCATATCTACATCCATAAGAATTCCTTTGGCTCTACTATTAAAATATTACCCACTTTTGAACCGCATGTTTGTGTTCCCCCCAAATTCATGTGTTAAAGCACAAATTTCCAGTGTGATGATAATTGGAGATGGAACCTTTTAGGGGTACTTGGTATGACAGTAGAGCTCTCATGATGGATTCATACCTTAATAATTAGAGAAATGAGAGATTCTCGCCTTCTCACCCTGCCCAAGAACTGGTATCTGTCTTCCCATATCCAAGTAGCCATAGGAATGGAGAAGCAGGTTGGGCTTATCTCTCAGAACAAAGGCAATTAAATGTACATCAGAATCTGCACTACCACAGAAAGATTAAGTGCAGCTCCACTGCCATAATTTACTGTGGTGCTAGAGAGGTCACAGTATCAGAGACATGAGAGAGGATCTTAAGTAGAAACTAGCAAGCCTTTTCAAATAAAATATTACACACACAAGCCCAAAACACACAAAGAGGAATGCCTACCCAGAAAAGCCTGAGAGGGTAGGCAGGTAGAGTGCGAAAAGTTCTCCCTATAGAAAACTGGAGTGCAAAGTCTGTAAATGTTGGTGGATTCTCCATATGCAGGTATTTTGTCAAGAAAAAAATAACAATGCCTGTAAAGAAAGAGAGATGCCTACAAATTCAAAGGAGCAAATTAAATCTCCAGAAAGCAACCTGAAAGAAATGAAGATACAGATCTTGCCAGATGACAACCTCAAAATTACTGTCAAGTATGCTCAATAAATTGAAAGAGAGCACAGATAAACAACTAAATGAAACATAACCAATGAACAAAATGAGAATATCAATAAAGATGTAGTAACTATGGAGAACCCAACAGAAACCCTGGAATCAAATAATAAAATAACTTAATTGAAAACTTGAGTAGAGACTCAACAGAAGACTTGATGAAAAGGAAGAATTGGTGAAAGCAAAGACAAAACTTTGAAAATTGCAGTAGTAGAGAAGAAAAAGAAAAAACAATATAAGGACTAAAGTAATTATGGAACACCATTGACTAGAACCAGGTATGCATTATGAGAGTACCAGAGGAGAAGAAAAAATGAAAGGTGCAGAGAACTATTTGAATAAATTAGGGCTCCAGATTTTTCCAATCTGAGGAAAGAAATAAACCTAAAAATTTAAGAATCTCAAAAAAACTCCAAATAGGATCAATCTAATGAGATCCCCACCAAGACATATTGTAGTCAAACTGTCAAAAGTCACAGACAAACAGAATCTTAAAAGCAGCAACAGAAAAGCTACCAAAAGTACAAGAAGCATCTCACAGAGTACCAGCATATTTCTTAAAAGAAATCTTTCAAGATAGGAGGGAGTGAGACAACATATTTAATGAACTGTGGAGGGCAGTGAAACCTGCAAGCCAAGAGTACTATCTATCTATCTATCTATCTATCTATCTATCTATCTATCTACACATACACATACATAAGTATGTATGTATTTATTATTTATTGATTGATTGATATGGAGTTTCAATAAAGTTACAATAAAGTTTGTATTTGTCTGAACACCACACAAAATTATATTAACAATGTTGAATTTTTTCTTTTTTTCTTTTTTGAGACGGAGTCTTGCTCTGTCACTCAGGCTGGAGTTCAGTGGCATGAACTCAGTTCACTACAACCTCCGCCTCCCGGGTTCAAACAATTCTGCCTCTGCCTCTCGAGTAGATAGGGATTACAGGTGCATGCCACCACACCTGGCTAATGTTTGCATTTTTAGTAGAGATATGGTTTCATTATGTTGGCCAAGCTGGTCTCGAACTCCTGACCTCATGATCCTCCCACCTCAGCCTCCTAAAGTGCTGAGATTACAAGCATGAGCCACTGTGCCTGGCCTCAATGTTGAATTTTTAAGTCAAATAAATAGTAATGTTCACAATAATATGGGAAAGTTTACCTTTGAATAATACATTTCCAAAGTCTATACTTCATTTCTATATGTTTAGTTAAAAACAAAATCAAATGGTTATTGAATTAATTTGAGACATCTAGTAACACTGAGGCAAACTGTCATCATGTAATTGCAAAGTTATTTTTCTGCTGAGTATGTCAAAACATTAATAGCTATTCACTTAGTATGTTTAGGGATGATAAGAATTCAGGTAAAATTGGAACACAGGATGAATGTATGCACTCATTAAATCTTTGTTGAAATCTATGTAATCCTTGATTGGTTTCACATATTATTTTTACAGTGTTTTGTTTTAAAAATCTCTTTATTCTTTACATCAATTTAATGACATACTACATTATTTAATTTGTTTTATTGAAATGTAAAACTATTTCAGTTGAATCATACAAATAATATGATCTTCTTTTCTTTCAAATATTTACAGAAATGACCATTAACATTTTTACTGCCCTTCAGTGACAAAATATACACTCTTTTAATTAATCATAATTTCTGAATATAATTATTTCTTTTCATATTCAGATGGTACAACTGCTTAGAAGATATTCTGGTTAGAATATTTGTGTGCTTTTTTATAGTTAACTATCAGTTTCCATAGTTTCTATTTTAATTTTGAATTGAATTTAAGTATTATAAATATAATACACAAGATTAGAATATACTTTCCTGGTCCGTTTCAGGAAAACTAATCCCTTTATTATTCAATTTATTTCATATATACCTTTTATGTCTTATGTTTTCTCCTTTTATTTTCTTTTTTTTTTTTTTTTTCAATTCTTTTTTTTTTTTATTATACTTTAAGTTCTAGGGTACATGTGCATAACGTTTATATCATGTATAACTCCCCAATGCAATCCCTCCCTCCTCCCCCTCCCCATGATAGGCCCCAGTGTGTGATGTTCCCCTTCCCGAGTCCAAGTGATCTCATTGTTCAGTTCCCACCTATGAGTGAGAACATGTGGTGTTTGGTTTTCTCTTCTTGTGATAGTTTGCTAAGAATGATGGTTTCCAGCTGCATCCATGTCCCTACAAAGGACGCAAACTCATCCTTTTTGATGGCTGCATAGTATTCCATGGTGTATATGTGCCACATTTTCTTAATCCAGTCTGTCACAGATGGACACTTGGGTTGATTCCAAGTCTTTGCTATTGTGAATAGTGCCGCAATAAACATACGTGTGCATGTGTCTTTGTAGTAGAGTAATTATAATCCTTTGGGTATATACCCAGTAGTGGGATGGCTGGGTCATATGGTACATCTAGTTCTAGATCCTTGAGGAATCGCCATACTGTTTTCCATAATGGTTGAACTAGTTTACAATCCCACCAACAGTGTAAAAGTGTTCCTATTTCTCCACATCCTCTCCAACACCTGTTGTTCCTGACTTCTTAATGATTGCCATTCTAACTGGTGTGAGATGGTATCTCATTGTGGTTTTGATTTGCATTTCTCTGATGGCGAGTGATGATGAGCATTTTTTCATGTGTCTGTTGGCTGTATGGATGTCTTCTTTTGAGAAATGTCTGTTCATATCCTTTCCCCACTTTTTGATGGGGTTGTTTGTTTTTTTCTTGTATATTTGTTTGAGTTCTTTGTAGATTCTGGATATTAGCCCTTTGTCAGATGAGTAGGTTGCAAAAATTTTTTCCCATTCTGTAGGTTGCCTGTTCCCTCTGATGGTAGTTTCTTAGCTGTGCAAAAGCTCTTTAGTTTAATTAGATCCCATGTGTCAATTTTGGCTTTTGCTGCCGTTGCTTTTGGTGTTTTAGACATGAAGTCCTTGCCCATGCCTATGTCCTGAATGGTACTACCTAGATTTTCTTCTAGGGTTTTTATGGTATTAGGTCTAACATTTAAGTCTCTAATCCATCTTGAATTAATTTTCGTATAAGGGGTAAGGAAAGGATCCAGTTTCAGCTTTCTACTTATGGCTAGCCAATTTTCCCAGCACCATTTATTAAATAGGGAATCCTTTCCCCATTTCTTGTTTTTCTCAGGTTTGTCAAAGATCAGATGGCTGTAGATGTGTGGTATTATTTCTGAGGACTCTGTTCTGTTCCATTGGTCTATATCTCTGTTGTGGTACCAGTACCATGCTGTTTTGGTTACTGTAGCCTTGTAGTATAGTTTGAAGTCAGGTAGCGTGACGCCTCCAGCTTTGTCCTTTTGACTTAGGATTGTCTTGGCAATGCGGGCTCTTTTTTGGTTCCATATGAACTTTAAAGCCGTTTTTTCCAATTCTGTGAAGAAAGTCATTGGTAGCTTGATGGGGATGGCATTGAATCTATAAATCACCTTGGGCAGTATGGCCATTTTCACGATATTGATTCTTCCTATCCATGAGCATGGTATGTTCTTCCATTTGTTTGTGTCCTCTTTGATTTCACTGAGCAGTGGTTTGTAGTTCTCCTTGAAGAGGTCCTTTACATCCCTTGTAAGCTGGATTCCTAGGTATTTTATTCTCTTTGAAGCAATTGTGAATGGAAGTTGATTCCTGATTTGGCTCTCTGCTTGTCTGTTACTGGTGTATAAGAATGCTTGTGATTTTTGCACATTAATTTTGTATCCTGAGACTTTGCTGAAGTTGCTTATCAGCTTAAGGAGATTTTGGGCTGAGACAATGGGGTTTTCTAAATATACAATCATGTCATCTGCAAACAGGGACAATTTGACTTCTTCTTTTCCTAACTGGATACCCTTGATTTCTTTCTCTTGCCTGATTGCCCTAGCCAGAACTTCCAACACTATGTTGAATAGGAGTGGTGAGAGAGGGCATCCCTGTCTTGTGCCAGTTTTCAAAGGGAATTTTTCCAGTTTTTGCCCATTCAGTATGATATTAGCTGTGGGTTTGTCATAAATAGCTCTTATTATTTTGAGGTACGTTCCATCAATACCAAATTTATTGAGCGTTTTTAGCATAAAGGGCTGTTGAATTTTGTCAAAAGCCTTTTCTGCATCTATTGAGATAATTATGTGGTTCTTGTCTTTGGTTCTGTTTATATGCTGGATTACGTTTATTGATTTGCGAATGTTGAACCAGCCTTGCATCCCAGGGATGAAGCCCACTTGATCATGGTGGATAAGCTTTTTGATGTGCTGCTGAATCCGGTTTGCCAGTATTTTATTGAGGATTTTTGCATCGATGTTCATCAGAGATATTGGTCTAAAATTCTCTTTTTTGTTGTGTCTCTGCCAGGCTTTGGTATCAGGATGATGTTGGCCTCATAAAAAGAGTTAGGGAGGATTCCCTCTTTTTCTATTGATTGAAATAGTTTCAGAAGGAATGGTACCAGCTCCTCCTTGTACCTCTGGTAGAATTCAGCTGTGAATCCATCTGGTCCTGGACTTTTTTTGGTGGGTAGGCTATTATTGTTGCCTCAATTTCAGAGCCTGCTATTGGTCTATTCAGGGATTCAACTTCTTCCTGGTTTAGTCTTGGGAGAGTGTAAGTGTCCAGGAAATTATCCATTTCTTCTAGATTTTCTAGTTGATTTGCATAGAGGCATTTATAGTATTCTCTGATGGTTGTTTGTATTTCTGTGGGGTCGGTGGTGATATCCCCTTTATCATTTTTTATTGCGTCTATTTGATTCCTCTCTCTTTTCTTCTTTATTAGTCTAGCTAGCGGTCTGTCAATTTTGTTGATCTTTTCAAAAAACCAACTCCTGGATTCATTGATTTTTTGGAGGGTTTTTTGTGTCTCTATCTCCTTCAGTTCTGCTCTGATCTTAGTTATTTCTTGCCTTCTGCTAGCTTTTGAATGTGTTTGCTCTTGCCTCTCTAGTTCTTTTAATTGTGATGTTAGAGTGTCAATTTTAGATCTCTCCTGCTTTCTCTTGTGGGCATTTAGTGCTATAAATTTCCCTCTACACACTGCTTTAAATGTGTCCCAGAGATTCTGGTATGTTGTATCTTTGTTCTCATTGGTTTCAAAGAACATCTTTATTTCTGCTTTCATTTCGTTATGTACCCAGTAGTCATTCAGGAGCAGGTTGTTCAGTTTCCATGTAGTTGAGCGGTTTTGATTGAGTTTCTTAGTCCTGAGTTCTAGTTTGATTGCACTGTGGTCTGAGAGACAGTTTGTTATAATTTCAGTTCTTGTACATTTGCTGAGGAGTGCTTTACTTCCAATTATGTGGTCAATTTTGGAATAAGTGCGATGTGGTGCTGAGAAGAATGTATATTCTGTTGATTTGGGGTGGAGAGTTCTATAGATGTCTATTAGGTCCGCTTGGTGCAGAGATGAGTTCAATTCCTGGATATCCTTGTTAACTTTCTGTCTCGTTGATCTGTCTAATGTTGACAGTGGAGTGTTGAAGTCTCCCATTATTATTGTATGGGAGTCTAAGTCTCTTTGTAGGTCTCTAAGGACTTGCTTTATGAATCTGGGTGCTCCTGTATTGGGTGCATAGATATTTAGGAGAGTTAGCTCTTCCTGTTGAATTGATCCCTTTACCATTATGTAATGGCCTTCTTTGTCTCTTTTGATCTTTGATGGTTTAAAGTCTGTTTTATCAGAGACTAGGATTGCAACCCCTGCTTTTTTTTGTTCTCCATTTGCTTGGTAGATCTTCCTCCATCCCTTTATTTTGAGCCTATGTATGTCTCTGCATGTGAGATGGGTCTCCTGAATACAGCAGACTGATGGGTCTTGACTCTTTATCCAGTTTGCCAGTCTGTGTCTTTTAATTGGAGCATTTAGTCCATTGACATTTAAGGTTAATATTGTTATGTGTGAACTTGATCCTGTCATTATGATATTAACTGGTTATTTTGCTCGTTAGTTGATGCAGTTTCTTCCTAGCCTCGATGGTCTTTACATTTTGGCATGTTTTTGCAATGGCTGGTACCGGTTGTTCCTTTCCATGTTTAGGGCTTCCTTCAGGGTCTCTTGTAAGGCAGGCCTGGTGGTGACAAAATCTGTAAGCATTTGCTTATCTGTAAAGGATTTTATTTCTCCTTCACTGATGAAGCTTAGTTTGGCTGGATATGAAATTCTGGGTTGAAAATTCTTTTCTTTAAGAACGTTGAATATTGGCCCCCACTCTCTTCTGGCTTGTAGAGTTTCTGCCGAGAGGTCTGCTGTTATTCTGATGGGCTTCCCTTTGTGGGTAACCCGACCTTTCTCTCTGGCTGCCCTTAAGATTTTTCCTTCATTTCAACTTTGGTGAATCTGGCAATTATGTGTCTTGGAGTTGCTCTTCTGGAGGAGTATCTTTGTGGCGTTCTCTGTATTTCCTGAATTTGAATGTTGGCCTGCCCTACTAGGTTGGGGAAGTTCTCCTGGATGATATCCTGAAGAGTGTTTTCCAACTTGGTTCCATTTTCCCCCTCACTTTCAGGCACCCCAATCAGACGTAGATTTGGTCTTTTTACATAATCCCATACTTCTTGCAGGCTTTGTTCATTTCTTTTTCTTCTTTTTTCTTTTGGTTTTCTCTTCTCGCTTCATTTCATTCATTTGATCCTCAATCGCTGATACTCTTTCTTCCAGTTGATCGAGTCGGTTACCGAAGCTTGTGCATTTGTCACGTATTTCTCGTGTCATGGTTTTCATCTCTGTCATTTCGTTTATGATCTTCTCTGCATTAATTAGTCTAGCTGTCAATTCTTCCACTTTTTTTCAAGATTTTTAGTTTCTTTGCGCTGGGTACGTAATTCCTCCTTTAGCTCTGAGAGGTTTGATGGACTGAAGCCTTCTTCTCTCATCTCGTCAAAGTCATTCTCTGACCAGCTTTGATCCGTTGCTGGCGATGGGCTGCGCTCCTTTGCAGGGGGAGATGCGCTCTTATTTTTTGAATTTCCAGCTTTTCTGCCCTGCTTCTTCCCCATCTTTGTGGTTTTATCTGTCTCTGGACTTTGATGATGGTGACGTACTGATGGGGTTTTGGTATAGGTGTCCTTCCTGTTTGATAGTTTTCCGTCTGACAGTCAGAAGGACTGTCTGTTGGTCTGTTGGAGATTGCTTGAGGTCCACTCCAGACCCTGTTTGCCTGGGTATCAGCAGCAGAGGTTGCCGAAGATAGAATATTGCTGAACAGCGAGTGTACCTGTCTGATTCTTTCTTTGGAAGTTTCCTCTCAGGGGTGATGCCACCCTGTGAGGTGTGGGGTGTCAGACTGCCCCTAGTGGGGGATGTCTCCCAGCTAGGCTACTCAGGGGTCAGGGACCCACCTGAGCAGGCAGTCTGTCCGTTCTCAGATCTCAACCTCCGCGTTAGGAGATCCACGGCTCTCCCCAAAGCTGTCAGACAGAGTTGTTCGCGTCTGCTCCGCCCCCGCTCTTTCCCCTAATGGACTGCAGCTGTGCGCTGTCCCAGAGGTAGAGTCTACAGAGACAGGCAGGCTTCCTTGAGCTGCTGTGAGCTCCACCCAGTTCGAGCTTCCCAGCGGCTTTGTTTACCTACTTAAGCCTCAGCAATGGCGGGCGCCCCTCCCCCAGCCTCGCTGCTGCCTTGCGGATAGATCGCCGCAGACGGCTGTGTTAGCAGTGAGGGAGGCTCTGTGGGCGTGGGACCCTCCGGCCAGGTGTGGGATATATTCTCCTGGTGTGCCTGTTTCCTTAAAGCGCAGTATTGGGGTGGGAGTTACCCGATTTTCCAGGTGTTGTGTGTCTCAGTTCCCCTGGCTAGGAAAAGGGATTCCCTTCCCCCTTGCGCTTGCAGGTGAGGCGATGCCTCGCCCTGCTTCAGCTCACGCTGGTCAGGCTGCAGCAGCTGACCAGCACCGATTGTCCGGCACTCCCTAGAGAGATGACCCCAGTACCTCAGTTGAAAATGCAGAAATCACCGGTCTTCTGTGTCGCTCGCGCTGGGAGTTGGAGACTGGAGCTGTTCCTATTCGGCCATCTTGCTCCGCCCCCTATTTTCTTATACTTCCTACTCACTAGACTATTTTCTTCTTGACAAAAGTAGAAAACCATCTATGAACTTGATATATACGTTCTGCAAGAAATGAAAGTGTGCTTTGAAATCAAAAGATATGGATCCAGTCATTTTTTGGTTTGTTTGTTTTGCTTTTTGATGTCTGTTTGTTTGTTTGCTTTGCTTAATAACTTAACCAAGATGGACCAGTAACACAATTCACTGAACTGTAATTTCATTATTAATAGGAGGAAAATATAGAATATTTAACTTATTTACTTCAAAGGATCATGGTAAGTGTTCAAAGAAATCATGATTACGTGTTTGTGAATATTTGTCAAAACATTGAAGATTAATGGAATTTGAAACACCGCTATTGATTCATCTTTTTTGTCTCTCTTTGTATAAGAGAAACAAACTAGATTAACTACATTCACACGCTCCATTTACACATTTTTTTGTGTGGGGGTGGTACTAGGGCAAAAGCAGAAACAGAATTAAGGGCCAAGGCCCTTCCCGCTACCTCAGTATGATACATTTAGGCCAAGTTTAAGATATATATTATGGAGTGAATATAAAGCACTTGATTGTGTACCCCAGCCTAAAGATTTAAATCTGTGTTAAATATTAGCCTTATGCCTTTAAAAAGTAAAAGTTCTAGTCTTTGTAAATCTGTGTTGGTTTTATTTAATTTTACTTTATTTTATTACATTATGATATTCTTTTAAAATATTTAATTACATAATGAAATATGTAATAAAATTTTTAATATTTTAAATAAATAATTTAAATAACGAATATTAAAACATTTTAAATAAATTAAAATATTTAAATAAAATATTTAAAATATTATTTTATTACATTATGATAACCACTTTATAAAGTTTTTGATGTTGTATTTTTATTTCTTTCTGTATTGACTAATGACAGGCAATTATATCCCTATCAGTAGTCACTTTGGCAAAACAAACTTCATATGATTAATCTCTCTTTTTTTTTTTCTTTTTTTTTGAGATGGTGTCTTGCTCTGTCACCCAGGCTAGAATGCAGTGGCACGATCTCAGCTCACTGCAACCTCTGCTTCCCAGGTTCAAGTGATTTTCCTGCCTCAGCCTCCTAAGTAGCTGAGATTATAGACACCGGGCACCAGGCCTGGCTAATTTTTGTGTTTTTAGTAGAGATGGGGTTTCATCATGTTGCTCAGGCTCGTCTCAAACTCCTGACCTTGTGATCCACCCTCCTCGGCCTCTCAAAGTGCTGGGATTACAGGTGTGAGCCACTGCGCCCGACCAATTCCTCTTAAATTTTTAAAGTGTTTGTCATTTGTATTTTCTGTGCATTTCTGTGCTTTTAAATTTGATTTATTAGAATCAAATTTACTGTCATAATCACACCCTTTTGTGATATCCTAGCAGTTTGTGTCTTTGAATTTGGTTACTGACAAAGTTTAAGGTGTTTTACTTAAAAAATAAACTTACTCAGTCATAAGTTTTTCCCTTAAATCATCATTATATTACAACATTTTAAAGTACATCAAAGTTTTCAAAATGGTAGACTTTGACATAATTTTTAAGTCATTCACCTGTACTGTGCTTTAAGAAGGGAGGTGTAAGCTCCTGCACTCAAAGGCCTCTAACCTGAAATCATTATAAGCCTGTCTTCAACTTTACTTTTGTCTCTTGGACCCAGTACTTCTGGTATTGAGCACAGTATCCCTCATCAACTATTATATACTCATTTTATAAAATGATAGGTATCTTAAAGAAAAACCAATCAGAACTCCTGAATATGTAGACACAGAGAATTACAAAATGCAGTGAAAGCTTTCAACAATAGACTAGAACAAGTAGAAGAAAAAATTTCAAAGCTCAAAGAGGAGGTCTTTGAATTAACCCAATCTGAAGAAAATAAAGAAAAAAAATCAAAAGAAATGAACAAAGTCTCCAAGATGTATGAGACTATGTAAAAGGACCAAATCTAAGAATAACAGATGTTCCGGAGGGAGAAGAGTAAACTAAATGTCTGGAAAACATATTTTGTTGAATAATTGAGGAAACTTCTCTGACCTTGCTAGAAATTTCAGTATTCAAATACAGGAAGCTCAAAGAATTCCTGGAAGATTTATTACAAAAAGGTCATCACCAAGGCATATAGCCGTCAGGCATCTCAAGTCAAAATGAATGAAAGACTTCTCAGATCACTAAGACAACACTAAGAGCATTAGGTAACCTATAAAGAAAAAGCTGTCAGAGAAACAGTAGACCTCTCAGGAGAAACCTTACTAGCCAGATGTGATTTGGGTCCTGTCTTCAGGCTCCTTAAACAGAACAATTGTCAGACAAGAATTTTGTATTCATTAAAACTAAGTTATATAAATGAAGGAGAAATAAAGTCATTTTCAGACAAAACAATGCTGAGGGAATTGGTTATTACCAGACCAGCTCTACAAAAAGTGCCTAAAATGGCACTAAATCTTGATAAAACAAAGCTTGATATGCACCAAAACTGAACCTCTTGAAACTCACAGGGCCTATAAACACACACACACACACACACACACACAATTAAGAATAAAAGTATCTAGCTAACAATTAACATGATGAATGGATCAGTACCTTACATCTAAATATATATGTTGAATGTAAATGGCCTAAATGTTCCACTTAAAACATTCAGATTAACAGAATGTATAAAGAATCACAAACTAAATAGCTACTGTCTTCACATGACTCATAACACATAAGGATGCATACAAACTCAAGATCAAGAGGTGAAAAAAGATATTCTATGGAAATGGAAATCAAAAAGTGAGAAGGAGCTATTCTTATATCAGATAAAACAGACTTTAAAGTAACAATAGTTAAAAAAAAGACAAAGAAGATCATTATATAATGGTAGAAGAATCAATCCAACAAAAAGATATTAAATGTTTATGCACCTAACAATGGAGCTCCCAGATTCATAAAACAATTAGTACTAGACTTAAGAAATCAGTAGCAGCAACACAATTATAGTGGAGAACTTGAAAACTTCACTGACAGCACTAGACAAATGATCTAGAGAGAAAGTCAACAAAAACAATGCGCTTAAACTACACTCTAGAACAAATGAGCCTAACAGATATTATAGAACATTCTACCCAAGAACTGCAGAATATACATTCTTGTCATCAACACATGGAACATTCTCAAATGTAGATCATATGATACATCACAAAACAAGTCTCAATACTTTTTTTTTTTTTTTTCATATTCAGGCACCTCCAAACATATTTTCTTTATTTCCTCCAGAGAACAGGCTTTAGTTCTGAGGTCCTTGTAAACATTTAACACAAAAGGACAAACTAGAAGCACCTATATCCTTGTCCTGTGTTGCTGGGGTGAGTTTATACAAGGAGAAGTTGGGACAAATGCAGTAGGCACAGGTGAGCTTCTTACTCAGTTCAAAGTGGGTCTTGGGATGAGAGTTCCACATAGCCAGGACAGCTGACTTTCTGTGATTTCCAAGGGGCGCCCAAGACGTTAAGGGCCATTGTTCTTGGGAAAGACTGATGAGGTTTCTGCTCATTGTTGATCAGGATCAAGCCTTTTCACTAACTGGGGCTGCTCTTTCCAAGGGGTCAGAGATCAGAAAGCTGGTAGAATCATACAAGACCATCTTGATGGTACGTGTAGAACTGCTTCTCCCATGTGGCTACCTTGTACATAGGGTCACAGTCAGCCCGGTGAGCTCAATGACATAGTCTAAGTCTTGCTGGACAATAAAACGGCTTCCATCACCTTGGCTAGCAATGAATCCATCTCTGAAACGTAGCAGGATAGAACTGGTGCTTTTTTTTTTCCCCACAGAGTCTTGCTCTGTCACACAGGCTGGAGTGTGACACAATCTCAGCTGACTGCAACTTCTGTCTCTTGGGTTCAAGCAATTCTGTTGCCTCAGCCTCCAGAGTAGCTGGGATTAAGGCATGCACCACCACACCCAGCTAATTTTTGTATTTTTAATAGAGATGTAGTTTCACCGTATTGGCCAGGTTGGTCTCAAACTCCTGACCTCAAGTGATTTGCCTGCCTCGGCCTCCCAAAGTGCTGGGATATAGGTGTGAGCCACCATTCTTAGCCGAATAATTTTTTAAAATTGAAATCATATCAACTATTTTTTCAGACCACAGTGGAATAAAACTAGAAGTCAACTCCAGAAGGAACCCCTAAAACTATACAAATACATGGAAAATGAACAAGCTGCTCCTGAATGATTTGGGGGTTATCAATTAGTGCAAGATGGATTTTGTTTTTCTTTGAGACAGAGGCTTACTCTGTCACCCAGGCTGGAGTGCAACGGTGTGATCTCAGCTCACTGCAACCTCCGCCTCCTTGGTTCAAGTGATCCTTCTGTCTCAGCCTCCCAAGTAACTGGTACTTCAGGGATATATGCCGCCATGCCTGGCTAATTTTTGTATTTTAGTGGAGAGGCGGTTTCACAACCTTGGCCGGGCTGGTCCTGAACTCCCAACCGCAAGTGATCCACCCACCTCACCCTTCCAAAGTGCTGGGATTACAGGTGTCAGCCACTGCTCTTGGCCAGAAATTTTATTTAAAAATTTGGAAATACGTACATATATATATATATGTAAATAAGGTATGTACATATAAATATCTTTAAGTCTAAGGTATATAAAGTTTAAGGGGCATATATATACACACACACCTTATATACCATATATATGTGTTTAAAGCATACAAAGGTTTTAAATAAAATTAACAATAACTTAACAATGAATTCCTTAAAAGGAGTATAATAAGTTGAAGAGGAGAAAATTTTAAAAAAATAATAAATGCAAATTTTCCAATATTTGACAAAAATATGAAAACCTCAGATTGAGAGTGCCCGTTGAACACCTAGCAAAAGACATAAGGACACACATATATGGAGAAAGTTCAGTAAAACATAAGAATATCAATGACGACAAAAAAATGTGAAGTCTTTCAGAAAACAAAGCATATCAATTTTAAACAGCAAGTGTGGATGTACAAAAGATGAATAATACTTTTTTTTTTTTTGAGACGGAGTCTCGCTCTGTTGCCCACACTGGAGTGCAGTGACGCGATCTCGGCCACCACAAGCTCCGCCTCCAGGGTTCATGCCACACTCCTGCCTCAGCCTCCTGAGTAGCTGGGACTACAGGCACCCACCACCACGCCTGGCTAATTTTTTTGTATTTTTGGTAGAGATGGGGTTTCACCGTGGTAGCCAGGATGGTCTCAATCTCCTGATCTCATGATCCACCCACCTCGGCCTCCCAAAGTGCTGGGATTATAGGCATGAGCCCTGTGGATGAATAATACTTTTGAAGTATTGAAGTAAGAGAACACTGAAACTGTAATTTTACATTTAGCCACATAGTCATTCAACTATAAGGAAATATATTCTCAAGCATCTAAGGTCTCAAAAGTGTGCAATGTAAGATTCACACTGAAATCAAATTTGGAAGATATACTTAAATAAAACAAGAATCAAATACTGAAGATATTGTGTGAGATTTATAAAACAAGATGAATAAAATACTTGATAATTTTGTAATTGTCTTTTAAAAAATGAGATCAAAAATAGAAAAGGAGAGAAAATAGATATAATATCTAAAATTTAAAATTTTAGATGGAAAATTGAGGCAGTATCAGAGATTATAAAGGTTAAAGAGGTACATCAAAGAACATGAGAGCATGTATTTTAGTATGTTTTGGGCTTCTATTAAAAATATAGCAAAATATAGCATATAACAAAACTGAGTATGCTATAAACAACAGAAATTTACTTGTCACAGTTCCAAAGGTTGAAAAGTCTGAGATCAGGACACCAGCAGGAAGAGGGTCATCTTCTCACAGTAATCTCATGGTGAGAAGGGCAAAATAGCTCTCTGAGATCTTTTTTATAAAAACACTAAGCCCAGTCATGAGGGATCTGCTTTCATGACCTAATCACTTCTCAAAGTCTCTACCTTTGGATCAGAGATGGTACAAATATTCAGACCATAGCAATATGCTACAGTGTTTGCCTTGTTATAAAAGAGATAAATATATCAATTCAAAAAGTAGAAGAAAACATTAAAAGGCAACAGGGAAGGGAGTAAATTGGCATAATATTCTAAGATGGTAGAAACAAGTCTGACTATCTAAAATACAATAAATGTAAGTGGATAAAATTGCTAGTTTAAAGATAGAGATTTTTCAGTTTGGATATTTTTTGAAAAAACTAAATATGTGCTCTTGATAACAGGTATTCCTAATTCATGAGGAAGTGTTGATGATGGTAAAAGAATAAGAAGCAATTAAAAGAAAATCTTGTAGCTGTATAAATAATAGACCAAAAAGATTTAGACAAACATCATTATGGATAGAGGTCTCTACATATTGATATAAGTGTATCAACCTAAAAGATAAAATGATTATAAAATAATGGATTTAATAGGTATAAAATACATAAACAAAAGTCAATAGAATTATTGTGACTAGAGGAAATTTCAACATTTCTTTGTTTCTCAATTATGATAGGTCAAGTAGTCAAAGTATTAGCAAGGACATAGAAGATCTGAATAACACAATCAACAAGACTGACCTCTTACACACATAAAATTCTACATTTGGCTGGGCACGGTGGCTCACGCCTGTAATCCCAGCAGTTTTTGAGGCCGAGGCAGGTGGATCACGAGGTCAGGAGTTCAAGACCAGCCTTACCAATATGGTGAAACCCTGTCACTACTAAAAATACAAAAATTAGCCAGGCGCAGTGGCATGTACCTGTAGTCCCAGCTATTTGGGAGGCTGAGGCAAGAGAATTGCTTGAACCTGAGTGGCAGAGGTTGCAGTGAGCCGAGACTGCACCGCTGCACTCCAGCCTGGGTGACAGAGTGAGACTCAATCTCAAAAAAAAAAAAAAACTCTACATCCAACAATTCAAAGAATATGCATTTTTCTCAAGTACATGAGGGAGAATTACCAAAATTGAGGATATATTTGGACACAAAAAAGTCCCAATAGTACACATGGACACAAAGAAGTGAACAATAGATGCTGAGGCCTACTTGAAGGTGGAGGGTAGGAGGAGGGTGAAACCTAAAATCAGTCATTCAGCTTACACACACTGAGCACTGATGTTTGCCAGAGAGAACAGTGACTCAAACACCTATGTTTTCATGGAGCTTAATTTGTGGTAAAGAGAGATAGATGATAAATAAATTACATATATATTACATATAAAATACAGTAAATACATATTATATATCAAATATATATTATGATATATAATCATTATGTATAATATATATAACCTATTACTCTACCAAAGGTTATGTTATATATAACATATCTATATATAAGGTTATATATAATATATATATAAAATACATACTCAACCTAAGGTTATATATAACCTATTACTCTACCTAAGGTTATATTATATATAGCATTACATATATATTCTCCATGTATATGAAGAATACATATATAGTTTATATATGTTTACTATATATGCATACATATATAGTTTGATATGTAAATATACATGTGTATATGTAATGTATTTGCATATGCATTTATATATGTGTATATTTTATGTATTTATATATTTTAT
Source organism: Trachypithecus francoisi (assembly GCF_009764315.1). Classification (NCBI taxonomy): domain Eukaryota; kingdom Metazoa; phylum Chordata; class Mammalia; order Primates; family Cercopithecidae; genus Trachypithecus; species Trachypithecus francoisi. The sequence continues at coordinate 110,505,703 of NW_022681456.1, forward strand.
ATATGCACATAGATAATATATAAATGCATATGTAAATATAATGCATATATACATGTGCACACATATACACATATATGTTTACTATGTATGTGTATACATATATAGTTATATATAAGTACATATGTATGTGTACATATGTATATGTGTACACATGTGTGTTTACTTTCTATATGAATATATACATTTATTGAACATATACACTATATATAGTATATAAAATAGAGTATGCAAACTATTACATAAACACAAACCGTGTGTGTGCATATATATAAACACACTTCATGGTATAAATATATATATTTATATATTATAAATTACATATATATTACATACCTATATATTACATATATTTACATATGTAATTTATTTATGTAATATGTATTACATATATGTAATTTATCATTTATCTCTCTATACCATAAAGTGTGTGTATATAAATGCACACACATGGTTTGTGTTTATGTAATAGTTTACATACTCTATTTTATATACTATATATAGTGTATATATTCAATAAATGTATATATTCATATATAGTAAACATACATGTGTACACATATACATATATAAACTATATATGTACACACATACACAGTAAACATATGCATATGTGTGTATATATATTTATATATTAAATTGTGTGTATATATAGTAAACACATATAAACTATACATATGTATTCATCATATTCATGGAGAATATATATATGTCATGTTATATATAATATAACCTTAGGTAGAGTAATGACCCTTACAGACATCCAGGTCCTAATCTCCAGAACTTGTAAATATGTTAAGTAACATGGCAAGGAGATATTAAAATTGCACATGGAATTAAGGTTGCTAAACAGATGACCTTAAAATAAAGAGATTGACTTGACCTGGACTAGTGAATCCAATGTAATCACAAAGCTCCTTTAAATGTGAAAGAAGGGAGCAGAAGAGTCAGTATCCATGTGATGTGGACCTCACTAGCTTTGAACATGGAAAAGGGTCATGAGCCAAGGAATTCAGACAGCCTCTAGAAACTGGAGAAGACAAAAAAGTGTATTGTCTCTAGAATTTCCAGAAAGAAACATGGCCTTGCCAAAACCCTGAGTTTAGTTCACTGACACTTATTTCTGATGTCTGGATTTTAGATCTCTAAGATGATACATTTTTTTGCTTTAAGCCATTAAGCACACATGTGTGCAAACACGCACTTCTGCACAAGTGCTTTTTGGGGTCTTAGTGTCAGCTGGCAATAAATACTATACAAATCAAACTGGCTGAAGAGTTATGGATAGGGAATGCTATTTTATATGGGGTGTTCAGGAGTAAAGAAATCTTTAAACAGAGATCTGAATGAGATGAAAGCACAAGACATCTGGAAGAAGAACGTTTTAGAAGAGGATCAAGGAAGTGCAAAATTCCCCAAGTCAGAAGTGTGCTTGGCATGTTTGAGGAACAGCAAAAAGGCCACTATGGCTACAGAAAAGAGACTCAGAATAAAATCTGTGGGATATGGATCTTGGTGGCAGTTACATATGCGGAGTGATTATTCCAGAAAGGGAGTGAAAATGAAGGCAGAAAGGGGAGACTTTTTCTTTTGCTCTACTTTTTTTATAATAATGCATTACTTTTTGTTGTTAAAGATTTTCATTACAATATAGAGGCACAGGTAATTTGAAGAGCAGAAAAGACAAGTGTAATGAAGAAGCATACAGTCAGATTCTATGTAACTTAGTTGGTTCAATACAAAAAACTGAGGGAAAAGGGTAGAAAATAATCAAAGTATGTTGTTTTATTTAAATAGGTTTGTAATCTACTTGTGCTTTTATACATTTCCATCCACTGAGCCTGTATATGCAAGCCAGTAACAACATGTGTATTGGTGTGAGCACATGCAGGTAAACCAAGTCCCATGGTTGTTTGATAGTGAATAATATGGAATAAGTTATATCATTAAATAACACTGCTTAAGGGTACTAATAGTACAAAGGTCCACAGTTACTTTAGCAAAATGAAACAGAGTTGAGAACATGGAATTTGGAATCAGACTGCCTGAGTTCAGATCTTGGCTCCATCTTTTACAAGCTGTGAGAACTAGTGAAATTCATTTGCCTTTTCTATACCTAGGTTGTGTTTGTCTGCAAAAGGAGATAATAGCATCTGGTTGATGGAACTGTGGTAAGGAAGAAAATCTACTAACACAAACAAAACACTAGAGCAATATCTTATATATAGTAAGTGCCCAACAAATGTTAGCAACTATTATTGTTTCTCTCATCTTCTCTTTTTATGTCGCTGAATTAGATCTATTTTTACCATTGTTTTCATTATCTCTGTCTATATGTGTGGATACTCCTAATTCACAAGATTTCAAAATTCATAAGATTTTTGGTAATTATTTTTAGTGAAAATTAAAATACTGATTATTTAAAAATTTTATCCCATCATGTTGTTGTTCCTCATGAATACAAAGTAGGCATAGAAATGCTACTAAATTCAACTGCAGACACACAAGTCTTTACAAAATTGCTGTAATGTGATTGTTGAGGTTAATATTCTTTCAATGTTAACAATTTAACTTAGTGAAAAGATCCCTTTAAACATCATTTGTAGATATGATTAATCAATTTAGCAATGTTTTTGAAATCATGATGTTAATCTTATTCAAATATTTTTCCCTAGCACTGTTTTTTTTTTTTTTTTAACTGATACAGCATCTCACTCTGTCACGCAGCCTGGAGTACAGTGTTGCAATCTCAGCTCACTGCAACCTCTGCCTTCCGGGTTCAAGTGAATCTTCTGCCTCAGCCTCCTAAGTAGCTGGAACTACAGGTACGTGCCACCACGCCCAGATAATTTTTGTATTTGTAGTAGAGACGGGGTTTCATCATATTGGCCAGGCTGGTCTCGAACAGCTGGTCTCGAACTCCTAACCTCGTGATCTGCCCACCTCGGCCTCCCAAAGTGCTAGGATTACAGGCGTGAGCCACCACACCCAGCCTGGCTTCTTTATTGAACTGAAGGTAATGTGCCTTATATACACTGCTATCTTCCTAACTTCTAGCTTTATTCCATCTATGCTTTAAGGGATTATTCTGGAAATCTTATTTCTTCCACCAGTTTGTTGTCCTTTTGCTATGCACATGAAAGTGAAATCACTGTAACACTCAATATTTAAAGTAAAAATAATTTAGCCCACTATATTACTCTTAGACAACAGAAGGTAATTCACTTGCATTAGCCAATACTTTTTCCTTGTGATTGCCATTCTGCTGAAATATTATTCAAATATTTCATCACAATAGACTTTACCAGATATCTCAGAAAACAGATAAACTCTGTGTTCCCTGGACAAAGTTAAAAGGATCCTTTTTTAACATTATTGCAAGTGAATGCTGTGAAAGGAAATAAATACTTGGAACTCCAACTCCTATGCCAAAACAAACAAAATTAAGCTGAGTCTCCAACAAGCGGTTTTTTCTTTTGTTCCTAAGCAGACAGCTACAGGTAAAAGGTTAAATATCTCCAGGAGTAGGTACTCTATGTTCACTTTATCTTGGTTAAAGTGTCAGTTTACTAAGTGCAAGATGTATACACAGTTGACTATATACCTACCTGCTCCTTTTTCTCTGGCAACCTGTGGATTCAGAATTGTGACCATACCCTCACCTCTCTCTTTCCCCTTCAACCTATTTTTCCCCTTTAAATATTGAAGCCCTCAAAATCATCTTTTGAGAAAGGCACAGACTTGTCTCCTTAGTGCATCCTTAACCTTTGCAAAATAAACTTCTACATTGATTAAGACCTGTCTCTCATACCTTTTGATTTACAAATTTGTAAATTGGTGACCAAGGGAAGGTCTCTTAGTAGAGATGGACCTAACCTTTGACAAGCCTCCTATGGGTGCCAGGTACAAGCTTGAGTTGTCTTCATTGCTCACATTGTCAGAGGCATGTGAACAAGAGCAACTCCATCTTGAATAGGGGCTGGGTAAAATGAGGCTGAAACCTGTTGGGCTGCAGTCCCTGACAATTAAGGCATTCTAAGTCACAGGATGACACAGAAGGTCAGCACAAAATATAGGTCATAAAGACTTTGCTGATAAAACAGGTTTAAGTAAAGGAGCTGGCCAAAACCCACCAAAACCAAAATGGCAACAGAGTGACTTCTGGTTGTCCTCACTGCTACACACCAATGCCATGACAGTTTGTAAATGGCATGGCAGCATCAGCAAGTTACCCTATATGGTCTACAAAGGGGAGGCATGAATAATCCACCCCTTGTTTAGCATATAATCAAGAAGTAACCATAAAAATGGGCAACCAGCAACCCTTGGGGCTGCTCTGTCTATGGAGTAGCCATTCTTTTATTCCTTTACTTTCTTAATAAACTTGCTTTCACTTTTCACTATGGACTTGCCCTGAATTCTTTTCTTGAGCAAGATCCAAGAACCCTCTCATGTGGTCTGGATTGGGACCCCTTTCCTGTAACAAAACCAATTGCACATTTTGCCAATGTCAGGGGGCTCCCACTACAGAGAGAATGCCTGATCTCTCAAAATTTGGTTAAGATCTAAGATTTATTTTGTTGTGCAACACCTTTTCTGGAGTTTCACTTGCTTCAAACAAAGAAGGGGAGTTTTCCTGCTCCATGATGATGAAGCAGACCAGCAACTCCTTTCTGAAGTTTCAGCCCACTTCCCACAGGAAAAGTGAGTTTGAGTGTTTCCCCGCTTCTAGGATGGTAGAGAGCAGTGTTCAGCCTGGGCCCCATTCCTAGGCAGTAGCTGAATTGCAGTTTTTGTCTTGGAAATTCTCCTTAATTACTAAAAGTTAATATTAGCAACTAGCTTGCCTTAATTTCTCCTTACCATTAGAGCACTCAGTGATCCCATAAATTGTACAGTTGTTTGTTTATTTGGCTTAACTGATTTTTATTTGTTTGTTTTTGTTGTTTCAGTCTTTTTTTCCATTACCCGACATGGTCAAAATCAAAGAAAAGTTTCAAATTACGGGGAAAAAAGCTACTGAGTTGATTGAATTCCTGCCTCTGTCAAAGGAAAGAAAAAATTAAAAAACAACCAGCAAACAGAAAAACATATTGATTACCTGAGGGGCTTTTATGTACATAACAAAGCCATTTATTCCTAGCCAAGCCAAGATGAAAGAGCAATGGTGGTTACCCCATGCTGTAGTTCAGTAACTAAGATTCTGCCCATTTTTCACCATGACAGCCTGGGTTTGGTTCCTAAATCCAATCTTTTCAGGGTTGATATTTGTGTTACTTTTGAAATATCAGCAGTTTGTCACAGCTAAAATATGGTAATGAAATTTAAAAGGATGTATTTAGTTTCATAGTTAAAAATCAGCTTAATTAAGAGCTAATATCCAAGATGCGTGTGTGAGTGTGTATGTGTGTGTGTGCCTTTATGCTTTCTTTCTCTCCTAGGATCTTGTTTTTTGAGAAAAAGTTCTTTTTTCTTCTCAGTTGGCTGAATTCTGTTTTCTTCATTTACTTCAATGTGTCTTTCCTTCTTTTTGCCACCCTCCACTGTGTGAGGGACTTAAAATCATTTCTAACAGCCTGGGATTCCTTAAGAAAATACAGGTTTCCTCCCAAACTCCTTTTTGGGGAGAAATCTGTTTTTCCGTATGGAACCCCAAGAGTGTAATCAGACAAGTTTCTCGGTTTTTAATGCTTGTTTTTGTATTGTGTTACCTATTTATTTATTTATTTATTTTTTACTAAAATAGTTATTACAACAGGTGCTGGTCATGGGCGTTTAAGATACAAAAGGGTGTGGTTTAGACATGTAGAAAAATGTCTTTGTAGCCAAGTGCACTGTAAAAGCATTACATGTCCTAGTCTCATGAATCGCTCTCCTTTTGGAGACCTAGGATTCAGCGGGGCTTTGTGCAGAGAGCTCACATATCCAATTAAAAGACAGAGACTAAATTTAAAACTTCCTATCTAATAAAATTGGTCTCCTATACAATCGTAAGGTAGATTTCTACAATTTCATGTTTGACTTGGCATCCATTTTTAATCTCCCTCTAGAACACTAGACTCTCTCTCTCTGTACCTTGAGATGTAAATTTTGCTATCTGATTTTCATCTAAGAGTTGTGCCTTTAGTATGCAAATTTAGGGCTATCTAGTTAAACAGGTTATAAGAAATTGGAGGGTGTGCAAGGTGGCTCACGCCTGTAATTCCAGCACTTCGGGAGGCCAAGGCAGGCAGATCATGAGGTCAGGAGTTTGAGAGCAGCCTGGCCAATATTGTGAAACCCTGTATCTACTAAAAATACAAAAATTAGCTGCACGTGGTAGTGTGTGCCTGCAGTCCTAGCTACTCAGGAGACTGAGGCAGAAGAATCACTTGAACTCAGGAGGTAGAGATTGCAGTGAACTGAGATTGTGCCACTGCACTCCAGTCTGGGCAACAGAGTGAGATTCCATCTCAAAAAGAAAAAAAAAAAAAGGAAAAAGAAATTGGAAGTCTGAAATATCTGAATTGGAAGTCTAAAATATCTAAAATATGAATCTTTAAGATCTACTTTTATCTTCATGACTAAAAAGTCTATGTATTTATGTGTCACATGTGTTTCACTACCAAAAATATATAAAGGAACTCTAATTAATTGGATTTACAAAAGCACTTAAATCAAATACTTTATCAGAAAAACAGAAAATAGAAGAATCCAAGTGCTTTTTCAAGGTCATGTGACTTAAGAAAATCCTTAATAAATAAGTGTGTTTTAATTGTTGGTAAAATAAAATTAGAAATGTCTTTAGAATTGTTGATTCACATTATCATTTACATTTCTTGATCAAGCAGTTTAATATTTATCCCTGCTAAATATTATAATGTGTCCAAATTTGGCATGAGGGTTATAAAGGTTACAGCCCAAAACATGATTATCTTTGTGTAATTTTTGTAAAAATAATGCATTGAAAATTGTTGGTTTAATAAAACAGCTAACTTTTGAGTTATTGGCAAAACAACAATAAGAAAAAAGTTATTTAACCTTAAGGTTCTTAGGTAAACATCTGAAATCACAAGCTGTAAAAATGATTAACAGAGAAATAACTTTAAATAATGATCATTTATAATCTAAAGTCATAAAAGTTATGTTACATTAAATATCTGGGTTATTTCCAATTCAAAAAAATATAGAGAGATATTTTTCTAAAAAATGTGTTCTTATTTAAAGGAAAATAATTTGTGTCTAATTCAAAGCTAAATTTATGAAACAAAGTGAAAGAAACTAGTATATAAGAGAGATATACAGAAAGTTTTAGGTATAAAGAGGTATTTTTGGTAAGAAAAGTTGAAGGGAAAATAATTTTATATGAGAAAGAATCTTGTGTGATTATTTTTTTTTTTCTAAAATGATTGGTTATTTAAGAAAGAGGTACCTTTAGTACAACACAGAAAGTCCAAGCATGTCATAAATGATTTGTATAAATTGTAATAAGGTTTGTAAAAAGAGGATTTATGAGTAAAAAAAAATGCCATCAAGTATGCTATAATTAAAGGGAAATTATTTATAATAGTCATTCCAGAGATTGAGACTTCATACTGAAAAAAACATTAATTCACTAAAGAATTGGTTAGAGCAACATTGTCTTAAGGTATTGATTCACACTTAATAAAATGACGAGATATTTTAATTTTTTAACCCAAAAGTTCAACTTTTACTGTGTCCCACTGTTTTCAGCTTTCTCTTCCCTTTGAGAAGGACTGAGATAATAACTTTCTCCTTCAATTTTGTCAACAGCTTCTGTAATTTTTTTCCCTCGGTTTCTGCTATTGTGAACTGACATTAAAAATGTTTTACCTTAAAGGTCTAAATAAAATGTTTTCTTCTAATATAACGCTCTGTGCTCTTGGCTTTAAATTGTTCTATGAAACCAAGAATTTTCATTTATCACCCGGAATATGCTCTTTCTATATCTACCTAATTCAAGTATGGTTTATATTAGTTTTGATTGCATGTTATCTAAATGTACTCCTTATAGGGAAAGGCAAACATAATGTAGAAGATCTTTTTTATTCATTTTGTTAACTGGTCTAACAGATTTTACATTTTATCAAAATAATTTATATGTTGTTCTTCTTAAGTTTTGATTTGTTCACAAATTTTAAAAATTAAGGTTATTACATCCATTTTACTTTCTGTATTGCTTTTAAAGTCCTAATTCTGTTGAGTGTTCACATTTTTTTCTTTTCTTTCTTTCCAAAATTAAATTGTAAAATTAGTACTTCGACTTCATATATTTATTAATAATAGGTCTCCTGAAGTCCAAAAGAGACATATTTGACTTATTTGGTAAAGTCATGTAGGAAGCACTGTCAAATAAACAATGATATTTAACCTTCTTTGGATTATATTATATTTATGTGAATGTGTTATTAGTATGTGTTCTAAAAATATATGCAATTCCTGTGATTCTAATATGTCTTAGTAGATGTTGTCAATAGTAATTATTATTATTATGTAAAATTGCTGTATGCCACAGAAGAAACCAAATTTACTTGTCAATGGTGTCTTTAACCATGGCTGTTCTGTGATTTTTTGTCATCCACAATTGTTGTTATACTTTAATCCTTTTATAGGACAGTTTGTAATCAGCTATAGAACTCTGAAGAGTACTCCTAAAAAATAAGTTTTTGATAAATTTAGATATAGCATCATTGGAATAGATAGGAAAAATTCCAGGCCTCCCATGGAGAGTTCATGTATTCATAAGTCTTGGTGATCCAATATTGAGCAGAACATGGAGTTAACTGCATGGACCAAACTAATAGAAGATTGAAATAATCTTGTATAAGATTTTGTTTAAAATATTTGCTGATTGTTTTTATTTTTCAGAGTCAAGAAAACTTTCCTTTTAAGCTATTTACAGCTTTAACAATTTAATAAAGTGATTTCAGTAAATTTAGTAAAATTTGTTCTTATGAGCAAAATTTAAAATATAATTCCTTTCTCTCAACCTAATTTCTCCAAAATTTGAAAACTATTTTGAGAATATTCTTAATTTGGGCAATATAATTATTTGCATAAGTTTAATAAGAATACATTTTCTTTTATGACAGGACATAATTGGAGACACTATTTATCTTACCAAGGCCTTGACTGGAATGACATTTTCCAATTGCCTTGAGAAAAGGAGGCTGACCTATAGAGCCGATAAAAGCCCCTTGGAAAAACTAACCCCATATCTTATCCTTTACAGGGTCATGACCTGTGATAAGTAAAGAATGTCACTTTTTGACTGGTGCAGGAACTCCAAGTTTTCTTGAGACCTCAGAAAGAGAAGCATTCACCCAATTCACACATGTATCTGCAGGCACAGATAAATCCTTGTCTAGGCTTCAGGCATTTATAAAGGTCTAATCTTACATTTGTTGTGCAAAAAGTTCCAGCAAAGTCAATTCACAAAAAGAGAGAGAGCCCCTATATGGCAAATGATTATTCTTGTTGCACTTTACACAAATAATTAAACCAAGTATAAAAGTACTAAAATTTATTTTACCAATAAATTGGTCCTACTATGATTTTCTGTTTAATAAAACTGGGGAATTGAGAGAAAAATTATGCTTTTCTAAACTATAGTACCTGTTGTTTGATTCTAGTCTTGCCTAAGGTTTATCAGCTTTTATTATTTTCTACAATTTAGACTAAATTCTAAAATTTTTCCTGGCTACAAGTCTCCAAATAATGTTTTCAATTTTTTCTTTCTTTTCTCCTTTCCTTTCATTTTCCTTTTCCCCCTATTTTCCCATTTGAAACTACTAAATATTAAACTGTGATTTTCTTAAGCCAGGGAAACGCAAACTAGGTAACTTAAACTTCAGAAGAAAATAACAGAAATCTATTTATACACATAAACCATTTTCATACCTGCCTACTGACAATACTTCAGAGTAATATGGCCTACATCAGTTTTCCAGGATTGTTCTTTTTGCTATGTATTTGTCTCTCTTCCTCCTCCTATTTTTTTTCTTTGCAGGACATAAGATTTCACAATGAGCATTCCTAATAATATGGGATCTATTGGTCTAGGAATAAACCATCATAGCCATGAGAGATCAGACAAAATGCAAGACCAGGGAGTAACTTTCTTCTAAAATGCTTTCTTCAAAAGATTTTAAAAGGAAAAAGGCAGGGGTGTGAAAGGAAAATAAAAACTTGAGACCCCAATTCACTACGACAAAAGAAACAAAATTAAGCTAAAAGCTGAGTTCTACAAAAAGATGCCTTTCCTTAAGCAGATAGCTACAGATAAAAGGTTAAATCTTTCCACAAGTAGCTAGTCTATGTTCACCTTATCTTGTGTAAAGTGTCGATTTACTGAGCACAAGACAAATAAATAATTGACCATTCCCTTACCTGCTAGTTTTTCTCTTGCGACACGTGTATTCAGTAATGTGACCATACATTCCCATTTTCTCCTCCAGCCTGCTTTTCCCCTTTAAGTATTTAAGCCCTCAAAATCACCTTTGGAGAAATGCCCAGGCCTGTCTCCTGAGTGCATCCTTCACCTGGATAAGGTAAACTTCCAAATTCATTGAGACCTATATGAAGTATTTTTTGGTTTACAACCCAATCTCTGTGGCCCTATTCAACTGGATAGGACTACAACTGTGAGTAAATTTATATATGTGTGTGTATACATATATATAATATATATTTTATATTTCATGTATATATAATATATATTTTATATTATATATATATATCACTAAAAGGTGACTATGATTAGTTTCTTGATTTCTTCAAAGACTTCTCTGTGGGGATTAACAGGCTTTGACATGGATTCCAGGGTTTTCAATTCAAAACAGAGGTGACTGCAGTCAAATAACTCTACTGAGTCTTGGTTTCTTCATTTAGCACTATGCTACTTTTTCCCTGTTTATGAAAATGCCAATATAATTTAATGCCTCATAATTTTGTGGCAAAAGCAAAAGGCAGAATTATTACCTTTGCCAATTTGCAAATGAAAAATTAAATGGTCTTCCCAAGTCATCAACTAGATTTTTGGACTAGGTCTTTTGACTATTACAGATCTCTTTTCCATCAGCCTCCATTACATAGGTTATCAGAATTCATAACAATGCTATTCTTTAACAAAAGAATATTTAAATAGATCAAGATTGTAAAGTGATTCATAAGACATTAATCTTCTAAAATTATAAGTCAATTCTAAGAAGATTTTTAGATGTTATTTGTTACATATCTTTTTTCATTTTAATTATATTTATAGGTGTCTCTTGATCTATCAAGAACCAAAGGGAAGATATCAAAATATTTCTAAATGTTCCACATTAATAAACTCTTTGCTTTCCTTCTAAGATCTGGAACACAACAATAATGCCCACTGTCACCACTGTTATTTAACATAGTAGTGTTAACTACTAAAATAATATAGTTAACGCTGCTTATTATGTTAAATAACACTATGCTATTTAACATAGTTAACATAGTCCTGGTGTCAGATACAAAAGAATTTCCTCTTCAAAGGTTTGGCTTGTTCAGCTCTTTGTTCTTTGCTCCCTACTTCCAAGGCCAAACTAATTTCCTTATCGTTTGTGCCTCCCTGTCTTGGTTTCAGTAAACAACTTTCCTGCCAGTCCTTATCTACAGAGCACACATCTGTTACCCACTCAGTAAATTACCTCTCCCATCGCCACAACTCTTCTCTCCAAAACTGCCCTTCCCGTCAGTGTAACCACATTCCTATACCTTTCAAGTTAGTCTGTCGGGTTCAACTTAGATTGTGCGGTCCAACTCCAGCCAGTGGAGGCAGGACACAGTAGCAGGGACAAACTACATAAGAAACTAAAACCCCTTCACTCCTTTGTTCAGTGTGCTCTCCTGGTGACCAAACCTGCAAGCAGCACCCTTCTGCAGAAGTAAATTTGCCTTGCTGAGAAATCCTTTAAGTGCTCGTTTTCTTTGTGACTCCGAGCTTTACTTTCAACACCTAGCTAGAGCAATCAGACAAGAGAAAGAAGAAAAGGGCATCCAAATTGGAAAAGAAGAAGTCAAATTACTCTTGTTTATAGATTATATGATCCTATATTTGGAAAATCCTGAAGACTCCACAAAATTATTAGAACTGATAAACAAATTCAGTAAACTTGCAGGACATAAAATCAACATACAAAACTCAGTAGCATTTCTACATGCCAATAGTAAACAACGTGACAAAAAAATAAAAAAGCAATCTCATTTACAATAGCCACACATAAAATTAAATGTCTAGGTATTAATTTAACCAAAGAAGTGAAAAATCTCTATAATGAAAACTATAAAACACTCTTGAAAGAAATTGATGAAGACATCTAAAAATGTAAAAATATTCCATGTTCATGGTTTGGAAGAATGAATATTCTTCAAATGTCCATAATACCCAAAGCCATCTATGAATTCAATGCAATCCCTATCAAAATACCAATGACATTCTTCACAGAAATAGAAAAATCAATCCTAAAATTTATATGGAACCATAAGAGACACAGAATAGTCAGAGGTATCCTAAGCAAAAAGAACAAAACTGGAGGAATCACATTACCTGACTTCAAATTATACTACAGGGTGGCCGGGTACGGTGGCCGGGTGCCGGTAATCCCAGCACTTTGGGAGGCCAAGGCAGGCAGATCATGAGGTCAGGAGATCAGGAGATCTAGACCATCCTGGCTAACACAGTGAAACCCCATCTCTACTAAAACTAAAAATAAAAAAATTAGCTGGGCATGGTGGTAGGCACCTGTAGTCCCAGCTACTTGGGAGGCTGATGCAGGAGGATGGCATGAACCCAGCAGGTGGGGCTTGCAGTGAGCCAAGATTGTGCCACTGCACTCCAGTCTGGGCAACAGAATGAGACTCCATCCCCCCCCGCAAAAAAAAATATATATATATACATACATATATATATACACACTACATAGTTATAGTAACCAAAACAGCATGGTACTGGCATATAAACAGACACATACACCAGTGGATCAGAATAGAGAACCCAGAAACAAATCCACACACCTACAGTGAACTCATTTTTGACAAAGGTGCCAGGAACATTCAGTGGGGAAAAGACAGTCTCTTCAATAAATGGTGCTAGGATGAAACTAGACCCCTATGTCTAGCCATATACAAAACGAATCAAAATGAATTAAAGATTTAAATCTAAAGACCTCAACCCATAAAACTACCTCAAGAAAATACTGTGGAAACTCTCCAGGACATTGGTCTGGGCAAAAATTTCTTTAGCAAATTTCTTACCCCAGAAACACAGGCAACCAAAGAAAAATTGACAAATGGGATCATATCTAGTCAAAAAGTTTCTGCATAGAAAACGATACAATCAACAAAGTGAAGAGACAACCCACAGAGTAGGAGAAAATATTTGTAAACTACCCATTTGTCAAGGAATTAATCACCAGAGTATCTAAGTAGCTCAAACAACTCTACAAGACAAAATCTAATAATCTGATCAAAAGGTAGGCAAAACATTTCAATATACATCTCTCAAAAGAAGACATACAAATAACACACAGGCAAAGGAAGAAGTATTCAACATCACTGATCATCAGATAAATGCAAATAAATACTACAATGAGATACTATCTCACCCCCAGTTAAATGGCTTATATACCAAAGACAGGAAATAACAAATGCTGGTGAGGTTGTGGAGTAAAGGGAATTCCTTGTACACTGTTGGTGGCAATGTAAATTAGTAGGACCACTATGAAGAACAGTTTGGAGGTTCCTCAAGAAACTAAAAATTGAGCTACTATGTGATAAAGCAATCCTACTCCTGGGTATATACCCAAAATAAAGGGAATCAGTTTACCTAAGATTATCTGTACTTCCATGTTTGTTGCAGCACTGTTTACAATAGCCAAGATTTGGAAGCAATGTAAGTGCCCATCGACAGATGAATGCATAAAAAAAGTGTGACATATACACAATGGAGTACTACTCAGCTATAGAAAGAATGAAATCCAGTCATTTGCAACAAAATGAATTGAACTGGAGATTATTATGTTAACTGAAATAAGCCAGGCACAAAAAGACAAACATTGCATATTCTTACTTATTTGTGGGATCTAAACATCAAAACAATTGAATTCATGGATGCAGTGAGTAGAAAGATGGTTACCAGAGGCTGGAAAGGGTGGTGTACGTGTGGGGGTGGGGGGATGGGGATGATTCATGGGTACAAAAAATAACTAAAAAGAATGAATAAGACCTACTATTTGATAGCACAAAGGGTGACTATAGTCAATTACTTAACTGTACCTTTTAAAATAACTTAAAGAGTATAATTGAATGATGTGCAATTCAATGAATAAAGGCTTGAGGGAATGGATGCTGCATTCTTCCTTATTTGCTTATTTCACATTGCATGCCTGTACCAAAGCATCTCATGTACCCCATAAACCTATATACCTACTACATACCCACAGAAATTAAAAATTAAAAAAGTAAATAAACTTTTATACTTCAAAAAACTCTAGCAAAGAAATACCTCAATCAGATTAAAAATTGATTTAAATCAATATAGGGATTATTTTGTTAATATTTTAATGTATGCTTCAGTGGAAAAATTGTAATATGAGATATAATGTTCTTTTTGACAATTAGTGGTCTTTCTATACGTAAACATTTTCCATTAACTTATTTTAGTTTGAAAATATAAAACCCATTCTACCTTGAATCCATTGCAGCGTCTTGTTTTCTTTTTCTCTGAAGATTCTGACTCTGCTGTTTTATTCAAATGTTGATGTGGGTCCATGATTAAACTACAGATACCATGTGAATGTTTTTAATTGTTGCTGATGCTTGGTTTGAAATGATCACCTGTTAAAAAAGAAAAAGTATAATTTATTTTACTTTAACAATATACAATTTAAAAATAGGAAAAGCCACAAGCTCAATATCAATCAACCATTCTCTAATATTCATTCAGGGCCTGCTATTTCCTGACCACAGGATTAGGGCAATGCCGGACACAGAGGAGGAAAGACAGACATAAACTCTGAGCCTAAAGAGATTATAATTTACTTAGAAAAATAATTTTTATAGAGAGAAATTTGATTTGAAACAAGTAAATAATATAAAACCACACACTAGATTGTATGAACAAAAATTTTAAATTATAGAAATTAAAATTTTTATATTTTCTACATATCCAGATTACAAGATTTATGAAAGCACATTTATGTTTATGTTATCCTTATAAGTTTATAAAGTGACAGATGGTGTCTTGCACATAGTGGATACTCAAAATGGGTTGAAAAATAATGTAAATAATAATAATTAGGATAGCCTCAGTTTCATAGAGGGGATACCTATGGAACCAGGTTCAAAAAGCAGAAAAGTTTGGATTTGTTTAAAAGAGCAAAATGTATTCCAAGTATCTCTCAGAGAGACTTTGGCCATGCTTGACCTTACCATCATAATGATCTTACCATATTTGGGGGTTATCCATTTATTTTTCAAGAGAAAATACATGCATGTAGTTGAAAATCCAAAAAAAAAAAAAAAAAAGAAAAGAAAAAGCGAAGAGTCTTCCTATAATCTTTGTCCCCTTATCCAGAAATCTGATACACTTTTTTTTTTTTTTTTTTTGAGACGGAGTCTCACTCTGTCGCCCAGGCTGGAGCACAGTGGCATGATCTCGGCTCACTGCAAGCTCTGTCTCCTGGGTTCATGCCATTCTCCTGCCTCAGCCTTCCAAGCAGCTGGGACCACAGGCGCAGGCGCCTGCCACCACGCCTGGCTAATTTTTTTGTACTCTTAGTAGAGACAGGGTTTCACTATGTTAGCCAGGATGGTCTCGATCTCCTGACCTCGTGAGCCGCCCCTCTTGGCCTCCCAAAGTGCTGGGATTACAGGGGAGAGTCACCGTGCCCGGCCCTGATATGCATTTTTAATTAAATACATAATATTTTCCCTTTTAATATAAATGTAAGCATACCAGTACCATTGCACTCTGCCTTTTTATCTTCTGTATATACTTTATATTAATAAAAGTCCTACTCATTTTGCTTATGGTAGCAGGGTATTCTATTCTTCATAATATATGTAACTAGTTCCATATTGATAACTATTAGGTTATATCTAATTATTTCATATTAGAAAATGTTCTTAATATGTCATATGTCATTTTATTTGTGTGTGGTCATATCTGCAGGATACATTCCTACAAGTGAAGTTTTGAAGTGAAGGCATAAGAGAAATCATAAGTTTGAGAGTTATTAAGCCCCTATTTTAAAAATCAGTAAAATGAGTCAACTTTTTATGTCAGTTGATTCTTTCATATAGAACAGTGGATTATTTATAGAGGTTTAGAGATGTATTGTTGTTCAATATATGTGCATGACACATATTTACATATATAAAGTATATAAGCAGATACATAACATAGATACGGGTATATGTTATGTATATAGCACATATACGTAGATATATGCTATGTAGCTGCTTATATAGATACCTTAGATATGTGAATATCTAAGTATGTAAATATCTAAGATATCTATCTAAGTGTCCGATTTGTAATAGTATACTGATTATACAATACGTATGATATAGGTTATAGGTCATATGTACAATTGATTGTCACTTTCTGCAATAATTTTGTTCCATAAAGTTGCTGGGAACACTGAATTTGCAAATATTAATCTGTCATTCCTAGAAGAGATACAGGTTTAGGTGACTGTGCCTTTGGTCACAACATTTTCATCAACGGATCAATACATAACTTAATACATAATGTCTTATGTATGTTTTTGTTTAAAGACACTTTAGTATATACTGTTGATTCATTACATTGAATTAGTGGCCAATAGCACTGTAGTTCGTGCCTGAAGGAAACTTACATAACATATGTACCTCTTCTGTCAGGCACTCTTGGAGGAAGGAACATGGAACAACACTTCAGGGCTATGCTTGATGCCAACTTAAAACAGTAAACTCAGCATCACAAAGCACAACTATGGAAACAATGTGGCGATAAATACACTGTGAAGTTTATAGTATGGGAGCTGAGACAGGAAGGCAAGAGATTCACTTTGTTCCACCTCAACCAAAACAGAGCAACTCAAATTTTTCGCCACTCTGCTCATGCATGCCAATGATCACAAAAGCCCAGCAGTATTAATTTTGGTGTCACAAATAAATTTTAGGGTTTAGACAAATTTTCTAATATAGAATCTGTGAATAATGAAGATCTACTGCATATTTTATGCATTAATTTACTCAACAAGGGTTTATTAATTCTCTATTATAAATGTATAAAAACCATAATATATATCATGCATATTTAGTGAATAATGCATGAATATGGAAATAATAAATATCTAAAGATAATATCACTTATGTATATGTGACTGTATATAAATATACTCATGAATGCAGAAACCCATACCTATGTATCGCTAAGAGAAGTTCAATTATTCTACTTTTTGTATGTGTTTTGTAGGTGAGGTGAGGAAAAAATCAATAGTTTGGTGGTCTCAAGGTAATAAGCAGCCCCTTAATAAATTTACACCACTTTTTCCACGAATATCTCTTTCTGTTTTCTTTCTTCATAATTTAAAAGTTGGAAGATACTTTTTACCAATTAATTCTATAATTGCAAATCTTTCTGAATGACTTGCAAGACAGATAGTCTTCCTTCAGCTTTAGACTTTTCTTTGTCTTTATACTAAACAAATATTCTTGATGACTTGAAGACTATTATCTCACCACTCAAGCCTTGTTTCTTTCAATTGATTAACTTCTAGTTGTCTTGTCTTCCAGTTTGCGTTCTTTCCTATGCATATCATGTCCATTCTTGGAATCATTCAAAGATCCCTCTTACAACAAAAATAAAACTTACACTTCCTATTTGAGAGTCTTCACAACCTAAATCAATCCTTGTTTTCAGTCCCATTCCCAATACAACCATAAGCACTTGCAGACTTATGGAACCACTGTCCCAAGAAGAAAGCTCTCTATCTTTATGTATATGTCTTCCATTCCTGGAATGTCCTTCCCTATCTCTTGGCTGTAATGCAGCTCCAAATCACACCACTTTAATGTTTCCCTATTTACCTCCAGTTGAAATAACCTCTCTCATCCTTCTGTACCACTGGAGAACATACCTGAATAATCATTACTTTTTTCTGTTATTTCCCCTACTTTCCAAGACAACTATTACACACCTCTCTCTTTTATGTTCAGATAAAATACTTAGCCAGAAAAATAGGAAATGTGGGCACTTGGTTCCTTATCTCTCAGAAAGGTTAAATTGTATCAAGTAGGCCGAGCGCAGTGGCTCACGCCTATAATCCCAGCACTTTGGGAGGCTGAGGCGGGCAGATCACCTGATGTTGGAAGTTCGAGACCAGCCTGACCAACATGGAGAAAACCCCGTTTCTACTAAAAATACAAAGTTAGCTGGGTGTGGTAGAATACACGCACATGCCTGTAATCCCAGCTACTCTGGAGGCTGAGGCAGGAGAATCACTTGAACCCACAAGGACTAGGTTGTGGTGAGCCGAGATTGTGCCATTGCACTCCAGCCTGGGCAACAAGAGCAAAACTCCTTCTCAAAAAAAGGAAAAAAAGTATCAAGTAAGTACAACGTACCTAGGAAACTGGAATATCAATTTAGTCTTGAATAAATACCACACTTTTTACTTCACTGTAGCATTTTAAGCCTTCTTTAGAAGCATTTAATATATTTTGCTCTGAACATATTATTTCTGAATTCCAAATTATTGACATAAATTTTGAGGACCCAATATGTTTATAAGACAGAGCCACAGGCATTTGGATATAGCATTACAGCTCTTCCCTGAACAGAACAGTTCAGTTCTTCACAGCTTGATTGGGCTGAAGTAGACGGCAGAGTCTTACCAGCCTCTGCTTATTTCTGTTAAGCTTTTCATATTTAAGGGATTATAGAAAACCAGTGCAGGTCAAGTGACCCAGTTTCTAGCATGTATCTATGGAACTGAGGTGGATAAAGGGGAAAACAGCATTTCTGAACTTCTTTTTTTTTTTGAGATGGAGTCTCGCTCTGTCACCCAGGCTGGAGTGCTGTGGCCGGATCTCAGCTCACTGCAAGCTCCGCCTCCCGGGTTCACGCCATTCTCCCGCCTCAGCCTCCCGGGTAGCTGGGACTACAGGCGCCCGCCACCACGCCCAGCTAGTTTTTTGTAGTTTTTAGTAGAGACGGGTTTCACCGTGTTAGCCAGGATGGTCTCGATCTCCTGACCTCATGATCTGCCCGTCTCGGCCTCCCAAAGTGCTGGGATTACAGGCTTGAGCCACCGCGCCCGGCCTCTGAACTTCTTATATTGTTCAGAGGAGACACTTTCTGCATCCCCACCTTACTTTCACAATAAAAACAATTGTCTTATCAGGGAAGCCGCCCTCCTAAATGGGTGAAGGGGACCAATACTTACTGAGCTGTTGACTCTTTCCAAGAGCTGTGTTCAGAAGATTTTTTTAATCTTATTTGAACAGAGATAAAAAAGTTATCTAGAATATCTCTTTCCCCTCACCCTAAATCAAACTTGAGTTGAATGGAGGAAAGTGACGTGATTGACTTTGAAACACATTTTCCACCCTCCACCCAACCACTCCGACTTACTCAGTTAAAGTGAAGTCAAAGAAATAGGGAGCCTGGTATAGTAATTCTACACAGTTTATGCAAATAATTGTCTTACAGTGTATTTTAAGAGAGTAACTAGAAGTCCATCCTTTCGGACTTCATGTTTCATTTGTTTAGAAAGCAATAGAAATAGGACTTCAGTCTTTATTTTTCACTCTACAAAGGTACGATTTACTCTAATTTATCTTTGAGTACATAAATCTGAGGCTCTTCTATTTCTAGAAGGGATAATTACTAGGCTTTTAGGGCTCAGAACACTAAGTGTGAAGAAGATGCAGAGCATAAAATTTGTAATATTTATCATAACTACCAAAACATTTTCACTGAAATTTGTTAAAATTTCTTACACAAAAAGAATGTTTTAATTAGGCAACCTCGACAGTACTTACCTGAACTTTGAATGCTACAGCAACTGCTACAAGTCCATCCTTTTTCTGATGTTAAAGTCTCACTTTCAAAGGTTAGTTGGCTTTTTGTTTGTTTGTTTTTATGAGTCCAATGATGATTAACCATCTTATTAGGTCAATGTCCTAGACAAATAGAAAAAAATTACCTAGCTAATTCTAGGAGTTCAACGCAGAAGCCTATCTTTTAAAGATTATATCAATAATTTCTCAGAATGTACACATCATTTTATGTTAACATTAGAAAATAAATTATTTCTGGGAATGACTTATTTCTTATTCAATTAAGTTGGTTGCATAAGATTTTTTCTTTAGAAATACAAACACAACACATTATCCAAAGTATTTAAAGCTGTTCCAAATAGAAAATAAGTCAAGGCGATTTTTAAAAATGTCCCTACAGGTTACATTAGCATTCAGAAAATAAAACATACCCTCTCTGCTTGTTACATGTGTATGGATCTAATATGACATACATGGACACTGGATATCTCACATGGAATACTAAATTGCCAATTAATTACAAGACTATTCTTCTAAATGACAAAAATCAAGACTGGTTTGTATGATATATTCCTTACATCAAAGCTTAAAGGAAGAATGGTCTCCTTCTATTGACTTGGTTTTTAGAGAATGGAAGACCTTGACTCAGTTGAAACTTTTCTTGAGTAAAGATGAAGTCAAATTAATTCAGTAACTCAAACATATTTGACTCCCTACTATATCTCAGGCATATGGCTGTGTTTTAGAAGTGTATTATAATAATATAAATAATAAACAGACTCTTCTCTCACATGAATATATATACACACACATGCATGAGTGTATGTATATATGTATGTATGTGTATGTGTGTATGTATATAGCAAAGAGAGAATGCATGTATGAAAACATTGTTACCCCTTATCACTGACAGGACAGTTGTTGATACAGTTGCAGCAATATGTATTTAATTCTATATTACAGTTATTTGATAGATTAGGTTTTGTTTTTTGGTTTTTTTTTGAGACGGAGTCTCACTCTGTCGCCCAGGCTGGGGTACAGTGGCACAATCTCAGCTCACTGCAAGCTCTGTTTCCCAGCTTCATGCAATTCTCCTGCCTCAGCCTCCTGAGTAGCTAGGACTACAGGCACCCACCAGCAAGCCCGGGTAATTTTTTTGTATTTTTAGTAGAGATGGGGTTTCACCATGTTAGCCAGGATGGTCTCAATCTCCTGACCTCATGATCCACCCGACTCAGCCTCCCAAAGGGCTGGGATTACAGGCATGAGCGCCCCGCACCCAGCCTAGATTAGTTATACACCTAGTTAATTCATGGAAGTATTAGAACAATGAAAGGAACCAGAGTGTGGAGGGAGAGAAGGATTAGAAAATGTGGGGAACACTGAAATGTAGACCTGGGGCAGGGAAAATTAGAAGTAGGCTCCCAAACACCCCTCTGTTGAGTCAGAATCTACTGGGGAGCCTTTGTCAAAAGTGCCGTTCAGCCCCATACCCAAGAGATTCTGACTCAGGAGTTCGGAGATTATGTTTTTAAATAAGCACTTAGAATAATTTTTACATACTGTCAGCTTTTGAGAACCCTTATAACAGAGATACGAAACATTTATTATCAATTTTATGGCTTTTCTTTTATTCAGAGTAGAAAGAGAGTTTGGGTGTTCTCATGCTAATGGTTTTCTCGTCACACATCCATTTCATTCAAGACACATCAATTTCATTTGGGACAAATATGTGCATAGAATGAAGATAAAAGAGTACAAATTAACTGAGAAACTTTCTAACTCCTAAACTAAAGCTATCAGTGGTAACATTCTGGAATGTTTTCAGAAGTCAAAGAGCATTCTCTGTGCCCTTTCTCCTTCCTATATAAGTAATTAGACTTCCCTTTTTGTGGGACTTGTGGAAAAAATAAGAGTGATCAGAGGAAAGACATTGCAACACTTCTCTCAAGATAAATATTATGCTAACAGCCAGGGATCAATAGAACTCCAAATTTGCTTAAAACCTTCTGCTTATGTTTGTTGTTGCAATAATCATCACAGTTCTGATGAAATATTTTGGGCTTTGAAGTTTGATGAACTTTGATACCAATGTCTCTGCTACTTGACAGCAGTATAAACTTCGGTAGGTTGTTTCACCATTCTAAGCATCAATGCTTTCATCCATTAAGTGGGAAGGCTATAGTTGTGATAAGGATTTGCTCTCTGTAAACTGCCTCACCTAGTACCTCGCACATTATAGATTCGATACCTAAATAGAGTCATTGTGTGGAGTTTGCATATTGTCAATTTTTAAAACAGTTAATTCATATTAAAAGAGTAAAAGTCAAGTCTCTGAGACATGTCCCCAGCAATTTTTCCTAATAGTGTTTAGTCTCAGACTCTCAGATGGGTACTGGGTGCATATCCCAAGAAGGAGACTTCAGGCTCAGAGCAGACCTGCCATTGCCTACTCACCTCACTTTCCTTAGCTGGTCAAGAGGTAATTACAGAAAGCTGCACTCCCTGGAAAGAACCCCTATGTCTCCATACCCACTAATGGTCAAAGTTCTGGCATCATTAGCTCTGCCATCTAATCTTATGGCAATTATCTCTCTTACTGGCAGTCACCACCGTAAGAAGGTAGGCGCCAGGTGCGGTGGCTCATGCCTGTAATTCCAGTACTTTAGGAGGCTGAGGCAGATGGATCACGAGGTCACGAGATTGAGACCATCCTGGCCAACACGGTGAAACCCTCTCTCTATTAAAAATACAAAAAATTAGCCAGGTGTGGTGGCACGTACCTGTAATCCCAGCTACTCAGGAAGCTGAGGAGGAGAATCGCTTGAACCTGGGAGGCGGAGGTTGCAGTGAGCCGAGATCACACCACTGCACTCCAGCCTGGGTGACAGAGTGAGCCTCCATCTCAAAAAAAAAAAAAGGTAGGAAATTCCTGATCACTCATCACCTCTTGTCTAATCCCAGTGTGGCTATGCACATTTTTGCTTTTGCTCCCGTCTCCTATCTCTCTCCCAATCCTGAGCCAAAACTCTTTTCTTGAGCTTTCTGGAATGCATAACTAATAACGAATGAAATTCTCCATACTTTCAGCCTCTTGTAAGAGTTATTCTGTTTCTGTTTTTCCCTAACTCTAACTTGGCCCTTCGCTGCCTCTTCTGCAGCCGTGATAAATGTGGGTTGCTTTATGTTCCATATTGCTCCAAACCAGACGACTGGTTTCCAATTTGCCTTACTTTGCTACCTTCTTCTCATTTTCCCACCCTTTAACCTCAGAATTTATAGTTTTGAATCTCATATCAAAAGATTCTACCATTTATTCTTCTTCTTGAGATCACGAACACATCCTCAATCACTCTCACTCACTTCACAACAATTTTAGTGCTTGGTTCAAAGGAAATCTGTCAAAATATTACTTCTGTTTTAATTATTGGTGATTTCAATGATCATGAAAATATTCGTTTTAATTCTCTAACTACTTGGTTTTCTTTTAACCCTCTCTTCTCCAATGATCTTACCTTCCACTTAGTCCTATGGACATATCGTAGACATCACCATATCAATAACAGCAAGCCCTCCTTAATACCAGTTTCAAGGAATGGAGGACTACTGCCTATCTTTCTAGCTCACACATCAATAACAGCAAGCTCTCCTTAATATCAGTTTCAAGGAATGGAGCA
Source organism: Trachypithecus francoisi (assembly GCF_009764315.1). Classification (NCBI taxonomy): domain Eukaryota; kingdom Metazoa; phylum Chordata; class Mammalia; order Primates; family Cercopithecidae; genus Trachypithecus; species Trachypithecus francoisi. Next base: position 110,529,453 of record NW_022681456.1, read on the forward strand.
CTACTGCCTATCTTTCTAGCTCACACTCAGTAGTACCCTGGATAAAACATGCTTTCACTGACTAATATCTATAATCCATAGGTTAATTTTGCCACAGATTTCACTGTTTCTTATCTCTTTCTGCCTGTTCACCCACGGAGTGGATGTAGCTGAAGAAAATCCAGCAACCATGCTGACTTTAAATTTATTATCATGAAGCCAAAATTGACCTTTTATTTTGCCTAGAAGTCACAGTTGTTTTTTGTTTGTTTGTTTGTTTGTTTTTCTAATCCGTGTCATTCGTTTTCTGAGTAACTGTTTTGTACCTTCATCTCACTCCTTAAAATTCTAACATGTGGTTTCCTCTCTCTACCTTCAGCTGATGACCTATTTAACTGCCAAAAATAAAGAAGAAACCTTCCAAAAGCTCCCTGGACCACATCTATATAGGAAAAGCTTTAGTACCACATGTTCCACCTTGACGAATGTCCATGTGTAAGCTAAGGCCAACCTACACTTGTGTATCAGATTGCCTCCTTTCTAAAGAAATATCCCCAGCAACAGGTTAGGACGCTGTCATTTTCCCATCTCTCAACATCTCTCTTTGGCTTCCACTCTTTATATTGATATTGCACAATTTCTGTGCATTTACAGAAAAAAAAGTCTCATTTATAATTCTTGTTTTCAATCTCTCTCCTCACATTCTCTCTTGAACACACACCTATCAGGTTTTTGCCCCCAACTTCCTAATAGAGTTATTCCTCCTAAGTCACAAGTTACCTAAATGCAACGTGTAATGATCCTCATCTGATTTTAACTATTCACAGCATTTTTCAGAGCTGAGGATTCCCTCCCCTGGCAATACTTTCCAGGGAACTATTCTTTGTGGTTTGCCTCGTAACTTTTGCTAACTTCTCCATTTACGTGTCCTTTACTAATTTTTTTTCTTTTTTCATTTCTTAGGCTTCTTAATTGAAGCATTTCAGTATTCAACTTTTGCGTGTATGTGTATGATCTTGTCTAATCTCATGTCTTAAAATATCATCTCTACATTTATAATTTCAAAATTTGTATCTGTGGCCAAAGACTTACTCCTGAACTTTAGATTTATCTCATCTCCTCACCAGTTCCCTGTATATCTGTAATAGGAATCTCATACTTAACATTTGCTGAACAGGTATCCTCATCTTCCTTTCTCAAACCTCTCCTCCTGGAATATCCTTATTTTAGTACAGGCAATTCTATCCTTCCAGTTGTACATACACATGCAAAATATTGAAATAATTCCTATTCCTCTGTTGGTCATGCTCATATCAGGCTCAAATTTCAAATCATACCCACAATCTGACTACTTTTCAACACCTCCACAAGTTTTACCCTGGTCCGAATTATTGCAATACCCTCAAACTTGTACCTGAGCTTGTCTCCTGACCTCTCACAGCCCTGCTTCCCCAACCTCACTCCCCTGTGTAAATCTGAAAACAGCAGGCAGAGTCATCATGTCAAAACAAGTCATATCATGTCACTGCTTTGCTCAGAAACCCATCCCGTCCCCACCAGTGGCTACCCACATCGCTTAGCATAAAATCTAAAGAACAACCTGAAGGCCCTATAAAGTATACCTCCAAAACTGAGCATCTTTGATTCTGTTGTTCTTTCTGTCTGAAATGTTCTTTCCCAATAGCTGCATAGCTCACTCCCTCACCATGTTCTAGTATGCACAAAAAATGACACTTCCTCAGTGAGGACTTCTGTGACCATTTTTTAATAATTACTCCCTCTGACACGCAATATACCTTTTCTGCTACTTAAATTTTCTCATTATTTATCAGACTATGATTTTTGCTCACATATTTTGTTTATTGTCAGCCTTCATTTGCCTCAGCAGCTATATTACTGAGTAAGCTCTAGAAGTTCAAGGATGCGTTTTTCTCTTTTTTTGTTCATTGCTGTATCCTCTGTGTCTAGAATAGTATCTATCCCCTAGCAGATACTCAATAAATATTTTAAAGGAATATATAGATTAAATTTCCATTTTAAACAACTTATAGCAACTAAGTGATATTAAAACCAAGATTTAATCTGGAATAATATTTAAAATGGTAAGGAAGTTGGCTATAATTGTATATGACACAGTTATCCCATTCATCAATGGTCATAATATTAAAAAGTTGAAAACAGTCAACAATTCATTTTTCTAAAGAGTCAGACATGACACTGATGCACACTACGTTAAGAAATTCTCCAAGAAAATCCTATTCAAAATCTTCCAATGGCTTCCTAGCTCACTTAGAATAAATAGCCAAGTCCTTTCTACATCCCATAAGAATCTACAGAATCTTTTCCCTGCTTATCCCTCTGACAATATTTTCTGCAAATATTTCCTACTCAGCCATTACTATCCAGCAACACAGACTTCCTTAATATTCTATAAACATTTTGGCCGGGCGCGGTGGCTCAAGCCTGTAATCCCAGCACTTTGGGAGGCCGAGGCGGGTGGATCATGAGGTCAGGAGATCGAGACCATCCTGGTTAACAAGGTGAAGCCCCGTCTCCACTAAAAATACAAAAAACTAGCCGGGCGCGGTGGCGGGCGCCTGTAGTCCCAGCTACTCGGAGGCTGAGGCGGGAGAATGGCGTGAACCCGGGAGGCGGAGCTTGCAGTGAGCCGAGATCGCGCCACTGCACTCCAGCCTGGGCGACACAGCGAGACTCTGTCTCAAAAAAAAAAAAAAACCATTTCATTCATATACCTGCCTCAAGTCCTTGTCACTTCTTCTTCCTTCTACATGGACTATTTTGCCTCCAGATGTCCATTTTTCACTTCAATTATTTTTCTGCTTAACCATTGCTGCCTTGCAGATGCTTTCCCTGACCGACATAAAAATGTAACATTTGCAATTCTTTAATGTCTTGCCCTACTGCCCCCTCCATATCTCTTAAAATTACATGAGTTTATAAAATATGTTTGTATATTGTCTTTTCCCCAGTAAATATAAGCAACAAAATGGCAGGAACTTCATATTTTTGGTTCCATCATTTTCTAGTATCGTGCTTGTTATATTATTGAAACAACAGACATTTTGAATCAATGAGTCAGTTATGCCAGCTGCATGGATCCTGAACATGTCTGACACACAGAAAGAGATTAGCATCTCTCTTTGCTTCTTATACTTTAATGCTTTAGCCCTGTGGTCTTCAATGTGAGACATGCATTCTCTCAGAGAAATGAGAAGGCTTTCCAAAGGATATGCAAGTACAGATAAAGTTTTAGAAAAAAATTAACAATTTCATGGAAGAACAATTTATATGCAGTAAAATGCACATACATAATGTATACCATTAACTGAGTTTTGACGTATGCATTCAGTCATGAAACAAAGATAATTAAGATAATGGTCACCCCAGAAGTTTTCTTCTGTCCCTTCCTACCACTACCCACCTCAGACTCGATCACTGAACTGCTTTTGTCACTATAGATTAATTTACATTTTAAAGAATTTTATATTAAGGTACGTCAAACAATAGGTACTCCTTTCTGCTTGACTGAACTTAATTACTTCCAGGTTCAACCATATTGTCATAGATACAATACTTCGTTCCCTTCAATGCTGATTAGTATTTTCTTTTTGTTGTTGTTGTTTTGTTTTTTAGATGGAGTCTCCCTCTGTCTCCCAGGTTGGAGTGCAGTGGTGGGATCTCTGCTCACTGCAAGCTCTGCCTCCCAGGTCCACACCATTCTCCTGCCTCAGCCTCCAGAGTAGCTGGGACTACAGGTGCCCACCACCAAGTCCGGCTAATTTTTTGTATTTTTAGTAGAGACGGGGTTTCACCGTGTTAGCCAGGATGGTCTCGATCTCCTGACCTCGTGGTCCGCCCGCCTCAGCCTCCCAAATTGCTGGGATTACAGGCGTGAGCCACCACAACTGGCCAGTTTTGCCCTGTTTTTATTGGTATGTTTGTCTTATTATTGAGCTGTGTTTTTCATATGTCTTCAAACAAGATGTTCGTTGAATGTATGTTTGCAAATATTTTCGAAAGCAAATGTTTAAAATTTAGAGCAAGTCCAACTTATACATTTTATCTGTACAGTTTCCCTTTTGTATTCTATGTAAGAGGGTTTTCACATAAGGTTCGCACTGCCAAAATGAAAGTGAATATGATTTTCCCATGTTGTTCTAGAGGTTTTATATTTTACTTGTTACTTTTATGCTCCATTTTTAGTTAATTTTGGCAGAAGATATAAGGCAAAGGCCAAGGTTTTTATTTTGCCTATTGCCATCCAATTTTTTCAGCATTATTTGTTAAACTTGACTTGGAATTTTTGCAAAATATCCATTAAACATAAATATTTTGATCGCGTCCTAGACTCTCTATTCCGTTCCATTTTCTAATTTGTTCAATTTTGTGTCTATTTTCATTAGTACGGATTGATAATAAGTCTTGGAATCAGATCCTGTATTTCTACTTTTAATCTACTTTTAAGGTAGATAGTCACGTTGTATAAAAAGAGTTGCCCTTCTTTCTTTGTAATTTGGATATGCTTTACTCCTTGACTTCCTGTACTGTCCAGAACCACCAGTGCCATCTCCAGAGTACCATGCCCCAAAATAGAAGTGATGAGAGCAGATGTCCTTGCCTTGTTCCCAAACTTAAGGGAAAATGTTTTCAGTCTTCCATAATGAAGTATGATGCTAGCTACAGGGGTTTGTACATTCAGGTTAAGAAAATACTCTTCTCTTTCAGTTTTATGGTAAGTTTTTGTTCACTTGCTTTTTTAAATCGTCAATGAAATAATTAACATTTTAAAATCAATCCATTGAATTCACTGTATCAGCAGAATAATGGGAAAACCTTATACTTACATTATCTCAAAAGTTGTACAAAGAATATTTGATAAAATTTAACTACTCATGATGAAAACAATTGCAAACTATAAATAGAAATGAACTTCTAGGAAGTGTATGGGGAAGTAGGAGATATAGAGAAGTTGGTTAATGGGTAGAAATATATAGCTTGATAGAAGAAATAAGACCTTGTGTTTGATAGATCTGAGGGTGACTATAATTTACAATAATCTGTTTTATATTTCAAAATAGTTAGAAGAGACTAATTCAAATGTTTCTAGCATAAAGAAAAGGCAAGTATTTAAGGTGACAGATATTCTAATTATACAGATTTTACCTTTATGAATTAAATGAATATATTAAATTATTACGTGTACCCCAAATTAAAAAAAAAAAAACCTTCTTAATGTGATAAAGGGTATCTACCAAAAAATATTACAGAATCATCATACTTCATTATATGTTTATTGAATAGGAATATCTTAATGAATAGAAAGAGAATGAAGGCTCAATAGACTGGAGGTCCCATGAATTAGAAAGAAGAACATACTAAGATTCACTGAAAATAAGATGAAGGAAAGTAAAAATGTATTCTTTTGGAGTAGTTTCGGGTGATGACAAATACCAAAAAGTGTCTACAGGATAGGCTGATTGAAGTAAAATAGAGGAGTAAATTTTTTCCATTGAGCAACAAGGCATAGTAATTCTACTAGAGGCTGTCTCTATTGAATCTTTAGGGCAGTGCTGGGCATAGCACTTTCGGAGATGATGAAAATGTAGTATCAGTGTATTCTTAAATGCAGTAGCAACTAGCTTCATGTAGCTATTGAACACTTCAAATATGTCTAGGGTGACCAAGAAATTCAATTTTTAGTTTCATTTAATTTATTTCGTTTAGATTTAAGTAGCCACTTGTAGCTAGTGACTACCATGTAGCACAGCATAACTTCTGGCTATCAGTTTCACCATGGCTGAGCTGGTAGAGCATTTTCTTTCCCCAGAGTCCCGCAAAATTTCACTTAAACCATTTATAAGTCTTTCACCTTTCACCTATATTTTTTCAAGTTCTGAAATACCAAGTCACTAGGCTGTTAGGAAATAGAGGGATTAGGCCATGCTCTATTACTTATTTCTCTCATATTATTTTTTTCCTCTCTTTTGTTTTCTCTCTCCTTCATGTCCTGCTTTCAGGGTCAATCACCAAGCACAATGTCAAAAACATTATGATCATTCAATACAGTGTAGCTATTATAATAGTCTTTTTCTAATTATATACACTACCATCAGGAGTATCTTTTATGCAATTATTTCAATACATCTGGGATTACTTCTACAGTAAACTATCTTAAAACCAAAATTACTGATTCAGAGAGTATACAATTTTTTTCAATTTGCTTTTCAAATTGCTTTCCAGAAAGATTTTATCAATAACAGTTTTTTATACAAATTGCACCTCTTAATTCCTATCTACTAGTCATATATTTTTCTATCTTGAAAAATTAGTTGCAAAATGGAATCTACTATTGTTTTATTTTGCATTTGTTTGATTATAGACCACATTCATACTAGAACCAGTGACAGAGTCCTTTAGCATATTTCATATGATATAAAGTTTTCATCCCTCATTTCTTTCTACTTCTTCAGGGCACAAACTCAGAATACTTTTTGTTATGCTCAAATGGCAAGAACATGTGTCTCCCTTGAAAAGCACCAGCATGACATTGATTTTCTCTAATAGAAGTCCGAATTAATGCTCAGTTTTAAGATATTTGATCAATAACGCAGCAAACAAAATAGTTTTTTTTTCTGGAAATTTCAACTTTCCTAGAGAATTAGGAAATCATTTGCTTCCACAGGAAATAACCAAGACCAGGCACAATTACCCAGGTTTTCTTTGGACAATAGTACCCTCCTGCTCTCAACTCCTGATAATCAATTGTCTTGTGAAATTCCAGTTGTGACCGTACTTTCTTGGATCACCCTGCCCGTTTTCCTCGGGCCTCTATCCATGTATTCTGTGTGCTATGAACTTCGTTAAGCCTTCTGATGTCCTCTCAGATACCTTGGATATCTGTAGCTTCTTAATATTTTTTAAAACACAGCATTCTGGCTAGTTTTATCACTGATCCCAGAGGCTAGACCTACAGAGATCTGGTAGGTTTTGGAGTAAAGGAGAAGGCTTACATGGAAAAGAGTTGACATTATGCCTACAAATCAGAAACAAATATAAAGATTCAAGTAGAAATTACCTGTAGAGTATTGATAATTGTGAAATTCTCCAACCAGTAGGTGGAAGCAGACTCCTATCTATAGAGATAGATAGTCTAAGCAGTTCGCACATCTGAGTATGCTAAGTCATTTAGCACTTGCAGCAAAGAAAACTTTCACTTTTCAGCAATCAGGAATCAGCTGTTTCTTGGGGAAACATTTATGCAATCACTAATCCCTACTCAAAGGAGATTAGGTGCCTAAACAAATTTAACTCATGCTTGGGCTATTGCAATATTTTCCCAGGCAACTCAGGTTAGGGGATATAAACCTAAAAAAAAAAAAAAAAAAAACTTTAAATCATCATCTTAGTAGGTGTTTAATGCTAACAAATTGTGTTACAAAGGTTCCTTGTTAAAATGAATGCTGTTATTGTCTCATCCTCCCCAAATACTGGTCCTATTTGTCTTAGAGTTAGTAAGAGAGGACTGGAATAGGAAGGATAAATTCTGCATACTAGCAGAAAAGGTAGCAAGCAGGATGACATACTTGATTGAGTAAAAAGGATGATGTAACCTGTGAGCTCCAGGAGGGCAAGAATATATATCTATGAGGTTTGCTTCAAAGGCTAACAAAATTCTGGATACCTGGGGCACAGTTATTAAATATTTGGCAAATAAAATGTTGAATGACAAACTAGAAGTATGCACGGCCTCTGTTCCCAGGATTTGATATATCAAAATATTCCCTTAAAAATTATGCCGTGTGTGGTGGCTCACATTTATAATCACAGCACTTTAGGAGGCTGGAGCTGGCAGATCACTTGAGGTCAGGAGTTTGAGACCAGTCTGGCCAACATGGTGAAACCCCATCTCTACTAAAAATACAAAAATTAGCCAGGTGTGGTGGTGTGTGCCTGTAGTCCCAGCTACTAGAAAGGGAGGCTGAGGCAGGATAATCTCTTGAACTCAGAAGGCAGAAGTTTCAGTGAGCCGAGATGCACCAATGCACTCCAGCCTGGGCGACAGAGTGAGACTCTGTCTAAAAAAATAAATAAAATAAAAAATATGCATTATATAAAAGAAAGGTGAAGAGCAGTGAAGATTGGTGGTATGGTAGGCCCAATCCCTGGAACCTGTGGATATTAATTTATATGGCAAAAGGAACTTTGCAGATATGATGAAGCTAAGAATCTTAACATGGGGAGAGTACCCTGGATTATCTGGTTGGGCAAACTTCTATTTTATCATTCAACATTTTATTAACATCCATGGGTTATAGCTCCAATCTGTGCTATACAGAGGCCACACAAACTTCTATTTTATCATTCAACTTTTTTTTTTAACATCCACAGGTTATGCTCCAATCTGTGCAATGCACTTTCAAAATGGAGAAATGGAACACGTCAAGGAATACAGGAAGCCGCTAGAAGCTGGAAAAAAGCCAGGAGACAGATTTTCCTCCCAGATCATCCAGAAGGAATGAACCGTGCTAAAACCTTGACTTTAGCTCATTACAAAGGATTTCAAATTTATAGCCTCCGTAAGGGTAAGGCAATACATTTATTTGTGTTATTTTAAGCCACCAAGTTTGTGATACTCCTACAGTAGCAGCAATAGGAAAATAATACAGATGGTAACTGGCTTCTTTGCCCCTAATCATCTCTCTTCCTTCACTAGCTCCCACACTCCTATCTCTTTCAGAGACTGTCAATAGTGAAATATTGAATCAAGGCCCCCTGAATAATACATACTCTTAAGAGATTAGAGTGTGTGATTACTGTTGCTATAATACAGGATTCAAGTCTAATAAGGTGGGCTCCAGGGACCTACACACCCAAGAGCTGGTATTTCCACCATTAAAAAGTATTCTAAACTCTTTCCTTTTGTTATGATTATTATTATTCTAAGTTACTATGCTTTCTTTTGGTCTTGGTGTCCTTCAGAATGCACCTCACACAACTCTAACAACATGAGCATAATTGACCAATGGTCTCAAGCACATTTAATCCCATTTTGTTATTTCCTTCTTAGAGGCCTAATATATTTGCTATCTTAAACAAAATCCAGTTTTATTTTTAATAGCGCTTTATTCTGGAACTTTCCCTAGTCATCTAGACCATTGACCATAGTTCTGTTTAGCCCATTTTCTTCCAAGAAATTGAATATGTTTTGTTCACTGTCACTTCAGATTGAGATTCTTCTCTACACTAGGGTATTACTATTACTAATACTATTGTTCACTCAACCATAGATATTCTATTTTCCCACAGACTCTGGTTGCTTTTCTGCCCATCCTTGGTCACGCTGGAGATAAAGTTTGATAAATCTCCTTAGATGAGGAAAAAAATGTGCTGGGGTTCAGATCACAGACTCTGAATACAGATGGTCTGGGCTTAAATCCCAGGTCTTTCACTTATGAACTGTGTGACTTGGTCAAGTTACTAAACCACGTCTCAGTTTTTCTATCTGTTGAATAGTAATAATAAAATATGAAATAAGAGGCTGGCCGCATTGGCTCACACCCAATCCCAGCACTTTGGAAGGCCAAGGTGGGCAGATCACAAGGTCAGGAGATAGAGACCATCCTGGCTAACACAGAGAAACCCTATCTCTACTAAAAATACAAAAAATTAGCCAGCCGTGGTGCACTCGCCTGTAGTCCTACTTACTTGGGAGACTGAGGCAGGAGAATTGCTTGAACCTGGGAGGTGGAGGTTGCAGTGAGCTGAGATCATGCCACTGCACTCCAGCCTGGGTGACAGAGTGAGACTCAGTTTGAAAAAAGAAAAAAGAAATAAGATTATTGTGAAGATTAAATAAGTGAGCTATTTAAAGCATTTAAAACAGTGCTGGTCACAAAAGATCACATACTTGATAATAACTTTTGTATAAAAATCCGGAATACTCAAATTTATAGAGATGAAAAGTAGATTTGTGGTTGCCATGGGCTGGAAGAAGGAGAGAAAGAGAAATGACTGTTAATGGGCGCTGAGTTTCTTTTAGGAGTGATGAAAATACTCTAAAATGAGGTAGTGGTGATGGGTAAACAATTCTGTGAATATATTAAAAACACCACTGAATTGTATACCTTTGAAACGTAAATTTTATCATAGGTAAAAAAGTATATATCAACCAAAAAAATTGCTGGCCCTTTGTACTGTGGTTATTTTAAATTATTATTGAGATCAATGTTTCTGGTCATCCTCTTCCGGAAGGAGGTGCTATGTACTGAATTGCATTTCTCCAAATTCATATATGTTGAAGTCCTCATCCTAAAGGGACTGTAATTAGAGACAGGGTCTTTAGAAAATAATTAAGATTAAGTGAGCTTATGAGTGTGCCCTTACCTGAAAGAACTGGTGGCCTTATAAGTAGAGAAAGGAAGTGCTCTCCCTCTCTTCCTCTGTCTCTCTCTTTCTCTCCACGTGATCACAACGCAAAGGCCATGTAACAACTCAGGGAGAAGGTAGCTGTCTCCAAGCTAAGAAGAGTGCACTTACCAGGAATTGTATCAGCTGGCACCTTCTTCTTGGACTTCTTAGCCTGCAGAATACGAGAAATAAATTTCTTCTTTAAGCCATCCAGTATTCGGTATTTTGTAACAGCAGCCTGAATACTTTAGTACATAGTTTGTTGCCATAGAGTAGGGTGATGCTGCAACAAACACCTAAAAGTGTGGAAGTGGCTTTGGGGACTGGGTGATGAGTAGAGCCTAGAAAATTTTGAAGTGGCACTAGAAAAAGCTGAGATGACCATGAAGTGATTGTTGGTAGTAATTTGGACAGTAACAGCAATTATGGTGAGGGCTCAAAAAGAAAAGAGGAGAGTTGAAGAGAAAGCCTACATATAATCATAAACAAAATTTTGATAGAAGTAGGAACATGAAATGCCATTCTAGTAAGGTCTCATAAAGTAATGAAGATCAGATCATGTGATGGGAAAATGGAGAAAAGGTTTTTTTGTTGTTTGTTTGATGGAGTCTTGCTATGTCACCCAGGCTGGAGTGCAGTGGTGTGATCTCGACTCACTGCAACCTCCCTCTCCCAGGTTCAAGCCATTCTCCTGACTCAACCCCCCAAGTAGCTGGGACTATAGGTGTCTGCTACCACGCCCGGCTAATTTTTTTGTATTTTCAGTAGAGACGGGTTTCACCATGTTGGCCAGGATGGTCTCGATCTCCTGACCTCGTGATCCACCTGCCTCGGCCTCCTGAAGTTCTGGGATTACAGGAGTGAGCCACCGCGCCCAGCCAAAAGGTTCTTATATTGTGTCAGAAACACTGCCAACTGGGGCAAAGGAGAAAAAAAAATGGAACACAATGAAAGAAGTATAGTGAACTTCTTAGATTCCACAGGGTAAGATTATGGAGTTATTTGGTTCAAAAAAGGCAAGAGTGACCCTAAAGGCAATTCAGAGATCATCAAGGATACCACTCCCAAAGCTGGCAGGGCTAGTTTCTCCTTAGTTTCAAAGACTGGGGTTTTCAAATCTCTTCAGTTTTAGAGGGTCAAAATGCCCCCATCCAGCAGCTCAGGGTGGAGATATCCTTCCAGAGAGCCCTAGCAAGGCAGGTAATGCTGTTGTCCAAGCGGGCCTGGAGACTTCAGAACACTGAACCAGAGAAGATTACTTTTAAGCCTTCATATCCAATGAAATTTACCTTGCTAGTTTTGGGGCTTGTTTAGGATTTGTCATCCTTTCTTCCAATTTCTTTCATTTGGAACGGGAATGTCTATCCTATGCCCATTCCACTACTGTATTTTGGAAGCTCATAATTTGTCTGACCTTACAGGCTCAAAGCTGGATGGGAATTTGAGATATCTGTAATTCAGTAGAGATGTGTTCTATCAGCAGCACAGGATCTCAGCCCAGGAGAATATCAATGAAAAGAGTTGAGCTCAGTAAAATATTTGAAGAGATTCATTCTGAGCCAAATACGAGTGATCGATGGCCCGTGACACAACCCTAGGAGATCCTGAGAACATGCATCCAAAGTGGTGGGGTTACAGCTTCATTTTACAAATTTTAGGGGGACATAAGACATCAATTATAACATGTAAGATTGGCCGGACGTGGTGACTCACGCCTGTAATCCCAGCACTTTGGGAGGCCGAGGAGGGCAGATCACAAGGTCAAGAGATCAAGAATATCCCGGATAACACAGTGAAACCCCATCTCTACTAAAAATACAAAAAGTTAGCTGGCCATGGTAGCAGGCGCCTATAGTCCCAGATACTCAGGAGGCTGAGGCAGGAGAATGGCATGAACCCGGGAGGTGGAGCTTGTAGTGAGTTGAGATCATGCCACTGAACTGCAGCCTGAGCAACAGAGTGAGACTCTGTCTCAAAAAGAAAAAAAAAAAAAAAAGCAAGATTTACATTGGTTTGGTCCAGAAAAAAGAGACAATTGGAAGCTGGGGCTTCCAGGTCACAGAAGATTCAAAGATTTTCTGATTGGCAATTGTTTGAAAGAGTTATTATCTAAAAAACCTGTAATCAGTAGAAAACAATGTCTGGGTTAAGATAAGGTGTTGTGGAGACCAAGGTTTATCATGCAGATGAAGCTGTAGCAGGCTTCAGAGAGAATAGACTGAAAAAGAGTTTCTTCTGTCAGTCTCAAGGTTTCTGTATTGATGCTAATGCTGGTCAGCTGTGCTTGAATTCCAACAGAGAGGAGAGTATAATGAGACATGTCTGATCCCCACTTCCCATCATGGTCTGAGTTTTTCAAGTTAACTTTGGGATGTCCTTGGCTGAGAGGACGGGTCCACTCAGTGGTTAGGGGATAGGGAGATTAGAGTTTTACTTTTGGGTTATAAGAAAGTTCTGGGTTAGAGATGTCACTTTTAGCAGTCATCAACATATAAATAGCAAAAGAAATCTTTGAAGATAAAGTAAGTCTCCCAGGTGAGGGTATACATATGTATGTAAACACATGAAAATTCAGCAGATATGATAATGAAAAAAGACAGAGAAGAAACAGAATACAGTCACAGAAGCCAAGAGAGCACGTAATATCAAGTTAAAAAAAGAATGAAAAGGCCAGGTGCGGTGGCTTACGCCTGTAATACCAGCACTTTGGAAGGCCAATGTGGGCAGATCACAAGGTAAGGTGATGGAGACCATCCTGGCTAATACGGTGAAAACCCATCTGTACTAAAAATGCAAAAAAATTAGCCAGGCGTGGTGGCGGGCACCTGTAGTCCCAGCTACTCAGGAGGCTGAGGCAAGAGAATGGCATGAACCCGGGAGGTGGAGCTTGCAGTGAGCTGAGATTGTACCACTGCACTCCAGCCTGGGCAACAGAGCAAGACTCCATCTCAAAAAAAAAAAAAAAAAAAAAGGATGAAAGATAGTTCTGAAGAAAGATTGAAAAAATGAGGCCTAAAATTTATTTATTGAATAGGAAACTTCATTATCTGGAAATCAGATTACAGTGTTTTGTACAATTAATGTGAGTTGAGTTCAGGTAGACAGCATGTCTTGGCTATCTCAGAATATGGCATACTAGAGTGCTGCACCTCTTTTTTGTACATTAGCAGCTCTTGATACTCCTGGGTAGCTGAGAATTTCCAAAGAAGTATAAAATGTTTTGATGAAGTCAAAGAATCAGGAAGCCCTTGTTATGACAGCAATTGGATTCCCTGAGTACAAGGAAAGTGGGCAGGAGGGTCAGTGACATCCAGGTATAGATATGGCACTTTGCCACCTCTCAGACAATTCAGGCCCAGATTTAGAATGCCAACAAATGCATTTGAAAACACACACATTTAAAAATGCACAATAACAAACACTCACCACAAACAGAATTGCAGTAAATTCTATACTTTCAAAATGGCTAGGATTCTGGAAGGATTTGTTCGTGTGTGTGTGTGTGTGTGTATATGTAGTATGTCTTTCTAAATAAGAAAAACAGATGTACTTGTTAGTCTCCTGAATACATTTCTGTCTTTGAATTGGAATCTTCCAATGCTTTGGATTTTGCTTTTGGGGTACATCATATGTTTCAATCACATTGGCCTTAGGCGTCAAATAAATAAATGCTTGAATTTTTAAAATATGTATTTAATCCAAACCAAACCTGGCTTAAAGCACTGTATACCCTAAGGTTGAGTTGAACTTATATTGGAGGCTGAATGTTAGAAAATACAAACTATTAAAGGATCTTATGTATAGATCCACCTGAGTAGCCTCAGTAGTAAATTCAAATTAATTGTAAATAATACCTTAATAAGCCCTTTTTGTAGGAATCCGTCATGTAAAACTTAGGAGTTAAAAGGTTGTTACTGAAGTGGAGCAAGATGGTGGAATAGAAGCCTGCACAGTCCATCCTCCTTGCTGGAACATTGCATTTTAAAAACTATCTGCACACACAAAAGCACCATCACAAGAACCAAAATTCAGGTGAGCAATCACAGTATCTGGTTTTAACTTTGTATCATGGAAAGAGGCATTGAAGAGGGCAGGAGCAACAGTTTCAAATTGCCAATGCTACCCCTTCCACATTTCTGGCAGCAGCCTGAGGGAAGCAGAGAGAACCTGTGCACCATGGGGAGGGAAAGAACAGAAACTGGGGGACTTTACATTAAACTCACTGCTGCTCTGTCACAGTGGAGAATAAAATCATGCTGAAATCAGCCTGCACCAATGCAGAGGGAAAATTTGGACCAGTCCTAGCCAAAGGGGATTCAGCCATCCCAGCCATTGGAAATTGAGTTACTCAGCAAGCCATACTACCACAGGGTGAAGCGTTCTGAGATCCTAAGTAAACTTGAAAGGCAGCGTAAGACACAAGGACTGCAATTTCTAGGCAACTTCTAAGGTTAGGCTGTGCTTAGAGTCAGTGAATTAGGTTGCCACATGACCTAGGTAGATACTAGCTGACACAGCTAAAGAACGGCTTGCTCCATCCCTTCCCCAACTGCAGGCAGTGAAGCTCATAACAATAAAAGTGATTCCTTCCTCTTAAGGAGAAGAGAGTGAAAAGTAAAGAGGACTTTGTCTTGCATTTTGCACACCAGCTCAACCACAGTAGGATACGGCACCAGGCAGAGTCATGAGGCCCCCATTCTATGCCCTGACATTTGTAGAGACATCCTGGGACAAAAGGGAACCAGATAACCTTGATGGGAAGCACCCAGTCCTACCAGGAAAAATCACCTGCTGACTAAAATGCCCTTGGGCCCTGAATAACCAGAAGCGATACTGAGGAAGTACACCATAGGCCTTGGGCTCTGAGATGTGCTGGCTTCAGGGGAGACGCAGCATATTCCCAGCTGTGGTGACCAAGATGAAGGACTCTTGCTGTTGAGGAAAGCAGGGGGAAAAGTAAATAGGCCTTCATCTTGCATTCTAGGATCAGCTCAGCCACAGAGGGATAGACCAACAAGCAGGCTCTTGGGGTCCCCAAGTACAGGCCTAGGCTCTTGGACAGCATTTCTGGACCTGCCTGGGCCAGAGGGGAGCCCATTGCCTTGAAGAATGAGACCTAGGGCTTGGCATTATTCACCACAAGCTGATGGAAGAACTCGTGGGCTTTAAGCAAACATGGGAGGTGGCCTAGGAGAAATCCCTGTAGACTAGCAGTGATGGTGGCCACAGGGAGAGGCAACTCTGCCTGTGGAAAGGAGAGAAGAGTGGAAAGGACTCTGTATTGTGGTTTGAGTGGCAGTTTCGCTGCAGAAGAATAGAACATCAGGTAAATTACTAAGATATTTTACTCCAATTCCTGACTCCCAAACAGCATCTCTAGACATGACCACAGCATGGGGTAACTCACCACCCTAAAGGAAAGGGCCTTGCACAAAGCCCACTGCTGTGCTGTCTTCAGGTCTGAATAGGCACAGTCTCAGTTGTGGCAACAGCATGCTTGCATCACCATAGCTTCAGTTCCAGGTGACTCAGCACAGAAAGAGAGACTCCATATGTTTAGGGGAAAGTAAGGGAAAAGAACAAGAGTCTCTGCCTGGTAATCCAGAGAATTCTTCCGGATCTTATCCAAGGCTACCAAGGTGGTACCTCTATGAGTCTGCAAACACCACAGTGTCATTGGACTGGGGCGCAAATCCCTTTAAACACCTAGAAAGCCTTCCCAAGAAGGACAGGCACAAACAAGCCCAGACTGTGAAGATTACAATAAATACGTAATTCTTCAATGTCCAGACATCAAAGAACACCTACAAGCATCAACACCATCTAGAAAAACACAACCTCACCAAATCAACTAAATAAGACACTAAGAACCAATCTTGAAGAAACATAGATAAATGACCTTTCAGGCAGAGAATTCAAAATAGCTGTTTAGAGGTAACTAAAAGGCATTCAAGATAATACAGAGAATGAATTCAGAATTTTATCAGATACATTTAACAGAGATTGAAATAATTAAGAAGAATTAATTATACCAAAACATATGGGATACAGCAAAAGTAGTAAGAGGGAAATGTATAGCTATAAGTACTTACATCAAAAAAGAAGAAACCAGACAAACAAACAAACATAAAGAGAAAAAAAAGAAAGAAAGAAAGAAAGAAAAAGAAAGAAGGAAGGAAGGAGGAAGGAAGGAAGGAAGGAAGGAAGGAAAGAAAGAAAGAAAGAAAAAGAAGAAGGAAGGAAGGAAGAAAGAAAGAAAAAGAAAGAAAGAAAGAAAGAAAGAGAAAGAAAGAGAGAGAGAGAGAGAGAGAGAAAGAAAGAAAGAAAGAAAGAAAGACTGACTACAGGCCAATATCTCTGATGAATATTGACACAAATGTCATCAACTAAATACTAACAAAACAAATTCAACAATACATCAGAAAGATCATTCATCATGACCAAGTAGGGTTTATCCCTGGAAGGTAAGGATGGTTCAACTTACTCAAATCAATTGATACATTATATCAACAGAAGGAAGCACAGAAAACATATCATTTTAAATGATGCTGAAAAAACATTTGTAAAGTTCAACATCCCTTCATGATAAAAAAAAAAAACTTCAAAAAACTGAGTATAGAAGAAATATACTTCAACACAATAAAAGTCATATATGATAGACCTATACCTAGTATTGCACTATATGGGGAACAACTAAGGCTTTTTCTCTTAGATCTGGAGCATGACAAGTATGCCAATATTCACCACTGTTATTCAACACAGTACAGAAAGTCTTAGCTAGAAAAACCAGAAAAGAGAAATAAACAGAGGGAGAGGGTATCCAAATTGGTAAAGAAGAAATCAAACTTTCTTTGTTTGCAGATGATAATGATCTTATATTTGGAAAATCCTAAAGACTCCACCAAAAAACAACTATTAGAACTAATAAACAAATTCAGTAAAATTGCAGAATACAAAATTACCATACAAAAATCACTACCATTTCTATATGCAAACAATGCACAATCTGAAAAAGAAATTTTTTAAAATTGCATTTAAAAATAGGCACAAATAAAATTAAATACCTAGGAATTGACAAAGTGAAAGATCTCTCTGATGAAAACTGTAAAACACTGATGAAAGAAATTGAAGAGGATATTAAAAAATGGAAAGATATTCCATGTCCATGGATTAAAAGAACCAATATTATTAAAATGTTCCTACTATCCAAAACAATTTACAGATTCAATGTAATCTCTATTAAAATACCAATGACATTCCTCACAGAAATAGAAAAAACATTCCTAAAATATATTTGGATTCACAAAAGACATAGAATAGTCAAAGTATCCTGAGCAAAAAGAACACAAACAGAGGAATCACATTACTGACTTAAAACTATACTACAGAGATATAAGAAGCTAAACACCATGGTACTGGCATAAAAACAGATATAGAGATCAATGGAAAAGAATAGCGACCCCAGAAAAAATCCACACAGCTACAGTTAACTCATTTTTGACAAAGATGCTCTATTAGTTCATTTTCACACTGCTGATAAAGACATACCAGAGACTGGGTAATTTATACAGGAAAAAGGGTTTAACGGACTTACAGTTCCACATGGCAGGGGAGGCCTCATAATCATGGCAGAAGGCAAGGAGAAGCAAGTCACATCTTACATGGATGGTGGCCAGCAAAAAGAGAGAGCTTGTGCAAGGAAACTCCAATTTTTAAAACCATCAGATCTCATGAGATTCATTCACCATCACAAGAAAAGCATGGGAGAGACCCACCCCTATGATTCAATCCAAAATGTCATCTGAGACTAGACAAGTTCCTTCCACCTATAAGCCAGTAAAATCCAAAGCAATTTACTTACTTCCTATATACAATGGAGGTAGAGGCATTGGGTAAGTACAGATGTGCCAAATGGGAGAGACCGACCAAAATCAAAGGGCTACAGGCCCCAGGCAAATCCAAAATCCAGTGGGGCAGTCATATCTTAAAGCCTCAAAATGATATCTTTTGACACCCTGTCTCACATCTAGGTCATGCTGATGCAAGAGGTTGGTTTCCATGGTCTTGGGCAGTTCCGCCCCTATAATTTTGCAGGGTTTTCATGGGTTGGCATTGAGTGTCTGCAGCTTTTCCAGGTGCACAGTGCAGCTGTTGGTGGATCTATCATTATGGGGCCTGGAGAATGGGAACCCTCTTCTCACAGCTCTACTAGGTGGTGTCCCAGTAGGGACTCTGTGTGAGGACTCCAACCCCACGTTTTCCTTTCACACTGACCTAGCAAAGGTTCTCCATGAGGGCCCTACCCCTGCAGCAAACTTCTGCATGGACATCCAGGTGTTTCCATACATCTTCTGAAATCTAGGCAGGTTCCCAAACCCCAATTCTTGACTTCTGTACACCTGCAGACTCAATACCATGTGAAAGCTGCCAATGCTTGGGGATTGCACTCACACCCTCTGAAGCCACGGCCTAAGCTATCCCTTGGCCTCTTTAGTCATGGCTGGAGCATCTGGAGTACAGGGCCCAAAGTCCCTGAACTGCACAGAGCAGGGATGCCCTGGGCCCAACCCATGAAACAATTTTTTCCTCCTAGGCCTCTGGGCCTGTGATGGGAGGAGCTACCTCAAAGGTCTCTGATATGCCCTTGAGACATTTCCCCATTTTTTTTTTTTTTTTGGAGATTAACATTTGGCTCCTCATTACTTATGCAAATTTCTGCAGCTGGCTTGAATTTCTTCTCAGAAAATGGAATTTTCTTTTCTACTGCATTGTCAGACTTCACATTTTCTGAACTTTTATGCTCTGTTTCCCTTTTGAAACTGAATGCCTTTAACAGCACCCAAGTCACCTATTGAATGCTTTGCTGCTTAGAAATTTCTCTGCCAGATACCCTAAATCATCTCTCTCAAGTTCAAAGTTGTACAAATCTCTAGGGCAGGAGCAAAATGCCACCAGTCTCTTTGCTAAAACATAACAAGAGTCACCTTTGCTCCAGTTCCCAAGAAGTTCCTCATCTCCATTTGAGAACACCTCAGCCTGAATTTTACTGTCCATTTCATTATCAGCACTTTGGTCAAAGCCATTCAAGAAGTGTCTAGAGTGTTCCAAACTTTCCCACCTTTTCCTGTCTTCTTCTGAGCCCTCCAAACTGTTCCATCCTCTGCCTGTTATCCAGTTCCAATGTCATTTCCACATATTCTGGTATCTTTTCAGCAGCGCCCCACTCTACTGGTACGTCTTACTGTATTACTCCATTTCATACTGCTGACAAAGACATACCTGAGACTTGGAAATTCATACAGGAAAGGGGGTTTAATGGACTTACAGTTCCACATGCCTGGGGAGGTTTCATAATCATGTTGGAAGGTAAGGAAAAGCAAGTCATATCTTAGATGGATGGTGGCAGACAAAAAGAGAGAGCTTGTGTAGGGAAACTGGGTTTTTAAAACCATCAGATCCCATGAAACTCATTCACCATCACAAGAATAACACGGCACAGACCCTTCACCATGATTCAGTCATTTCCCACTGGGTTCCTTCCACAACATGTAGGAATTATGGGAACTACAAGATGAGATTTGGGTGGAGACACAGAGTCAAAGCACATCAGATGCCATGGAAATACAATGAGGAAAAGACAGTCTTTTCAATAAACTGTGCTGGGAAACCTGGATATCCATATGCAAAAGAATGAAACTGGATCTCTATCTCCCTCCTTATGCAAATATAAAATCAAAATGGATTAAAGATTTAAATCTAAGACCTTATACTACAAAACTAAGAACAGAAAACAGTGGGAAACTCTCTGGGACATTGGTCTGGTCAAAAATTTCTTGAGTAATACCCCTCAAGCACAGAAAACAAAAGCAAAAATGGACAAATGTGAATACATCAAGTTCAAAACTGTCTGCACATCAAAGGACACAATCAATAACGTGAACAGTCAGCCCACAGAATGAGAGAAGCTATTTGTAAGATATTCATCTGACAAGGGATTAATAGAATATATAAGGAGCTCAAATAACTCTATAGGAAAAAATCTAGTAATTTGTTTTACAAATAGGCAGATTTGAATAGACATTCTCAAAAGAAGACATACAAATGGCACACAGGTATATGAAAAGGTGCTCAACATCACTGATCATCAGAGAAATGCAGATCAAAACTACAACGAGATATCTCACCCCCATTAAAACGTTTCATAAAAAGTTTCATAAAACTTTTATTGAAAAGTCAGGCAATAACAAATGCCAGTGAGGATGTGGAGAAAAGGGAACCCTCATGCACTATTGGTGAAACTGTAAATTAGTATAAACACTATGGAGAACAGATTGGCAGTTCCTTGAAACACTAAAAATAGAGCTAACATATGACCCAGCAATCTCACTGGCCTGTTATACTCCCAAAGAAAGTATATAGAAGAGATATCTGTATTCCCACATTTGTTGTAGCACTGTTAACAACACCCACAATTTGGAAGCAACCCAAGTGTCCATCAGCCAATGAATGGATTAAACAAATGTGGTACTTATACACAATGGACTGCTATTGAAAAGAATACAAAAATAATGAGATCCTATCATTTGCAATAACATGGATGAAACTGAAAGTCATTATATTATGTGAAATAAGCTAGGCACAGAAAGACAAATATCACGTGTTCTCATATATCTTTAGGACCTAAAACATCAAAACCATTTGAACTGATGGAGATAGAGAATAGAAGGATGGTTATCAAAAGTTGGTGGGGAAGAGGGAGGGAAGGAATGAGGTGGCAATGTTTAATGGTAGAAAAAAAAAATAAAAGAAGAAGACCTACTGTTTGATAGCACAACAGGGGGCTGTAGTCAATAATAATTTAATTGCACATTTTAAAATAATGAATACATTGTTTGTTAACACACAGGATAAATGTTTGAGAGGACAGCTATTCCATTTTCCACGATGTGATTATCATGCATTGTATGCCTGTACCAAAATACCTCATTTACCCCATAAATATATCTAACTACTATTTACCCACAAAAATTAAAAATACATTTTTTTAAAAAACAATTTTTACCTTCTATTTTGTGACATCTATACACAATTTTAAGGGGTAAGTTGATTCTTTTTGTGTGTGTGCTTGTGTTGTATTTCTATATTTTTTATTGACACATCATAACTGTATATATTTATGGCATATATATGATGCTTTCATACATGCATATCATGTGTAATTATCAAATCAGAGCATTTAGGATATTCATCACCTCAAACATTTATCATTCTTTGTGTTGAGAACATTTCAAATCTTCATACTAGTTATTTTGAAACATAAAATAAATTATTGTCAACCATAGTTGCCCCACTGTGCTATTCAACACATACTATATGGGCATGTTTGCACCATTTACCAACCTTTCTTCAGACCCACCACTGCAAACCCTTCTAACAGCCTCTAGTAACTACTAATATACTCTCTACCTTCATGAGATCAACTTTTCTAGCTCCCACATGAGTGAAAACATGCGATCTTTGTCTTTCTGGCCTGGCTTATTTTACTGACCATAAAGACCTTTAATTCTATTCATGTTGCTGCCAATGGAAGATTTTCATTCTTTTTATGACTGAATGCTACTCTATTGTGTACATACACATTTTCTTCATCTACTCGTTTGTTAATGGCCACTTAGGTTGATTCCATATCTTTCTTATTGTGAATTTAGTGCTGCAATAAAAATGGGGTACAGGTATACCTTTGATATGACTACTTAGTTTCCTTTGAATAAGTAGCCAGTAGTTGAATTGCTGGATCATATGGTAGTTCTAGTTTTAGTTTTCTTGAGGAAACTTCATACTGTTTCCATAACAGCTATACTAATTTATATTCCATTTCTACTAATAGTGTATAAAAGTTCCCTTTTCTTTGTATTCTCATCAGAATCTTTTACTTTGTTTCTTTTTAGTAGTAGCCAGCCCACATGGGGTAAGATGGTGTTTTTGTTGTTGTTCTTTTTATTACTGTTGAGTTGTTTGGATTTCTTGTGTATTCTGGATATTAGTCCCTTGTTGGATCAATAGTTTGCAAATATTTTTTCCATTCTATAGATTTTTTTCTTCACCCTGTTGATTGTTTCTTTTGCTGCAGAGAATCTTTTTAGTTTAATATAGTCTAGTTTGTGCCTCTTGTCTGTCTTTCCTTTTGTTGTTTTGTGTTTTTGAAGTTTTAGCCATAAAATCATTTCCTAGAGCAATGTCCTGAAGCACTTCCTCTACATTTCCTTGAAGATGTTTTATAGCTTTGGGTCTTATATTTAAGTAAAGTCTTTAATACATTTTGTGTTGATTTTTGTATATGGTGAGAAAATTGGGTCTAGTTTTATTCTTCTGTATATGGGAAATCCAGTTTCACCATTACCATTTATTGAAGGGTGCCGTTTCCACAGTGTACGTTCTTGGCACTCAAAAATCAGTTGGCTGTAACGATGTGGGTTTATTTATAGATTCTCTATTCTGTTCCATTGGCTTATGTGTCTGTTTTTTATAATACCATGCTGTTTTGACTACTATAGCTTTGTAGTATAATTTGAAGTCAAGTAGTGTGGTGCCTCAGCTCTGCTCTTTTTGCTCAGGCTTGCTTTGGTTATGTGGTATCTTTAGTGGTGCCACAGGAATTTTAGAATCTTTTTCTATCTCTATGAAGAATGCTATTTAGGGATTACATTGGATCTGTAGATTGAATTGGATAGTAATGTCCAATATTAAGCCTTAGGATGTATTTCCATTTGTATCCTCTTCATTTTTTTTGTGGTTTTCTTTGAAGAGGCCTTTACCTCCATGGTTACATTTATTTCTAGAGTAGTTATCTTTTGTTGTTGTTGTAGCAATTGTAAATGTAGTTGTAGTCTTGATTTATTTTCCAGCTAGTTTGTTCCTGATATATACAAATGCTACTGACTTTTGCATGTTGATTTTATGCCAAGGAACTTTAGTAAATTTGTTATATATATATATATATATATATATATATGTATGTATATATATGTAAATTTTTCTTAAAAAAGTACAAATTTTCAAAGTTAAATTAATAAGCATATACTTTTGAAAAACTACAATGATCAATCAAAAGCTTTTCAAAGTATTATTTTTCAAAAAGACAATGACATTCTTTCCAATGTAAAAGGAACAGATAATTCTTATGCTATACAAATTGTTCCAAGATATTAATTAAGTAGTTTTCTAGTTAATTTTATAAAGCTGTATAATCCTGATATCAGAATTTGACAAAGATGGCAAAATACAAAAAAGGATGAAATTGTATTTTTAAATATATTTTATTGAAAATTATGTTCAAGACTTGTTATAGAAAAATGGATTCAATGCCAAAGAAGTGTGAGATAATCATCCCCTGTAGAAGTTCAACAATGTACACCATCATATTAAAGAATCTATGATTCTGCAGTTACAAGTGTTATTAACTCAACATATTCCAAAATTATTCGGACAGAAAACACATTTTTATATTACACTTACTAATATTTAAATGTTATATGCCTCTAATGCCTGATACGTAGTAGGTTCTCAATAAACTTGAGTTTGTTTGTTTGTTTGTTTGTTTTATCCTCTCTCATTCTGTTTTCAAGTGCTGAGCCTTCATACCATGGAGAGTGGATAGCATTGATCTTCATGGTGACTATTCAGGCCTTTCCTAGATTAGTATGACTACAGAGCTGACTAAAAATGTTATTCTCAACAATGTAAAAGTAAAGGTACAGCTAGCAGAAAGAGGGAAATGGAAGAGAATTTGAAGACCTGGAGAGAAGTTAGGAAGTTCTAAGTTCTTCATTTTGCAAAATGCACATAGTGACCTGTGTACTTAGTGACCTTACTATGTACAGAGAACAGAAGAACAACGGAGGATTTGTGAGTGACATTAGTAACAGTCTATCAGAGTAGACAGTCAACAGACATTGCCCAAAGTTGGTAAATAAAGAGTAGTCATATAGCATACATTTAAAGATATGAAAGTGACCTTCGAAAAACCAACAAACAAGCCAGGCACAGTGACTCACACCTGTCCTCCTAACTATTTAGGGGGCTGAGGCAGATGCACGGCTTGAACCCAGGAGTTCAGAGTCAACATAGTGAGACCCTTGTTTCTAAAAATAATAATTAAAAAAAAAAAAGGCCGGGCATGGTGGCTCACGTCTGTAATCCCAACACTTTGGGAGGCTTAGGCTGGCGGATCACGAGGTCAGGAGATGGAGACCATCCTGGCTAACATGGTGAAAACCCGTCTCTACTAAAAACGCAAAAAATTAGCCGGGCGTGGCGGCGGGCGCTTGTAGTCCCAGCTACTTGGGAGGCTGAGGCAGGAGAATGGCAGGAACCCGGGAGGCGGAGCTTGCAGTGAGCCGAGATTGCACCACTGCACTCCAGACTGGGCGACTGAGCAAGACTCTGTCTCAAAAAAAAAAAAAAAAAAAAATTAAAAAAAAAAAAAAGGAAAAGAAAAGCCCACAACCTAAACTAGTGAGTAATTAGTTGTTGCCTTTGAGGAATAGAAGTCAAGGTGGTGGGATAGAGGGCTATTACTTCTCATTTCAAATTTTTTTCATTTTTTAAACCATGTATATGTTTTAGTGTGTTAAAACTTTTCTAATTGTGATGTCCAAATTTTGATTTTTAGCAGAGTTAGTGAAAGTCAGTGATTTAGGGTATAGATTAATGAAGGCACAACATGGCTTTCTGAACCTGATAACCTTCAGTTTAAATCTTGGCTCTACCAACTGCTAAAACTGATTGGCTTTGGACAAACCACTAACTCTTTAAGCCTCAGTTTGTTTCTCTGAAAATGTCAGTAATAATACCTTACACATAAAGCTATTCTAATCTTTAAAACTGAGAATGTCTAAGGCATTTAGCACACATACAGACGGTACTTAATATAAATGATTTCATTTACTATAATAGTGAATATGTTATTATCAAGTATGTGTCAATTCTCAAGTATATGTCTCAAGTATATGTCAATTTATCTCTTGAATCTCTCTTTATGTACAAGTATAGGTAGAGGTATGTAATATTTAAGTGTAAATTCTATAAATACTATAAATTCTATAAATACTAATGGTCCAGCAGTTTTTAGAGGCTTCAGAATGTTTGTTCTTTGTTTGTAGTAGGAATCATGATGTAATGAAAGAACCCAGTACTGGCTTTCACATACCCACATTGGGAAAGTCATTTAATCCAATTTAAGTCACTCCCCCTATCAAATGACATTGCTGGAGCTTTACCTGTCGGAAGGCTATAGTGAATCAGATGTTCAGTGGGGATGCTGGTCACCTCTAGGGCCCATGGCTGCAGAATAAGAGAATAATGTTGCCCATTAAACTTGGAGCAATTGTGGGATCCTACACATCAATTACAGCTCTACCTTCAAAAGTTTGGTCTTGGAACTGAGGGAATTTCCTTGACTTCTGAAACGGAGCTTGGTTTGTTGAAAAAAAAAAAAAAACTAATCGCGCTTTCTGAGGCATAACAAGTCTGCTTACCTCTGTCAAATGAGTTTACTTATCTAAAATATGAGCGTTCCTCTTAGTAAATTCAATTTCCTGCTAAATGATACCCTCATTTGTTATACAGCTGAGTTTAATATGTGTAATTTCACTGTAAAATTAATAGTTGTGCATAAAAATATGCTTCCTTTAAACTGACCTTCAGTTCTTTCATAAAAAGATCATTGTTTGTTCATCCTTTGTGTTGTTTTTTATTTTTCAAGTTATTCAAGAATAAATTGGAAACTATTCTGTTTGGAAATTTACTTGCAAAGAAGTTATTTTTCAAGGTATTATGACAAAAAGCCTTGAAAAATAACGAGGATGTAGGAGGCAGGATTAAGACTTTGAAGTTTAATTATATCTCTACAAAGAAAACTCTTGGCAAGTGTACTCACCCACCCATTCAGTAAATATTTACATGGGTAAGATTCATACAGGGATGACAAAAAGGATTCTTGCTCATAAGCTAGCAGGGGAGCAGCAGGTCTGAAGTAGGCCCACTGGAAACGAAAGTGTAAATAAAAATTTAAAAGTATTTATTTTCAAAAATAGCAAAATAGGAGATCTTGCGGGGGCGGAGCAAGATGGCCGAATAGGAAGAGCTCCAGTCTCCAACTCCCAGCGCCAGCGACACAGAAGACGGGTGATTTCTGCATTTTCAACTGAGGTACTGGGGTCATCTCTCTAGGGAGTGCCGGACAATCGGTGCTGGTCAGCTGCTGCAGCCTGACCAGCGTGAGCTGAAGCAGGGCGAGGCATCGCCTCACCTGGAAGCGCAAGGGGGAAGGAAATCCGTTTTCCTAGCCAGGGGAACTGAGACACACAACACCTGGAAAATCGGGTAACTCCCACCCCAATACTGCGCTTTAAGGAAACAGGCACACCAGGAGAATATATCCCACACCTGGCCGGGAGGGTCCCACGCCCACGGAGCCTCCCTCACTGCTAACACAGCAGTCTGCGGCGATCGATCCGCAAGGCAGCAGCGAGGCTGGGGGAGGGACGCCCGCCATTGCTGAGGCTTAAGTAGGTAAACAAAGCCGCTGGGAAGCTCGAACTGGGTGGAGCTCACAGCAGCTCAAGGAAGCCTGCCTGTCCCTGTAGACTCTACCTCTGCGGACAGCGCACAGCTGCAGTCCAATAGGGGAAGCAGCGGGGGCCGGTGCAGACGCGAACGACTCTGTCTGACAGCTCTGGGGAGAGCCGTGGATCTCCTAACGCGGAGGTTGAGATCTGAGAACGGACAGACTGCCTGCTCAGGTGGGTCCCTGACCCCTGAGTAGCCTAGCTGGGAGACATCCCCCACTAGGGGCAGTCTGACACCCCACACCTCACAGGGTGGAGTCACCCCTGAGAGGAAACTTCCAAAGGAAGAATCAGACAGGTACACTCGCTGTTCAGCAATATTCTATCTTCGGCAACCTCTGCTGCTGATACCCAGGCAAACAGGGTCTGGAGTGGACCTCAAGCAATCTCCAACAGACCAACAGACAGTCCTTCTGACTGTCAGACGGAAAACTATCAAACAGGAAGGACATCTATACCAAAACCCCATCAGTACGTCACCATCATCAAAGACCAGAGACAGATAAAACCACAAAGATGGGGAAGAAGCAGGGCAGAAAAGCTGGAAATTCAAAAAATAAGAGCGCATCTCCCCCTGCAAAGGAGCGCAGCCCATCGCCAGCAACGGATCAAAGCTGGTCAGAGAATGACTTTGACGAGATGAGAGAAGAAGGCTTCAGTCCATCAAACCTCTCAGAGCTAAAGGAGGAATTACGTACCCAGCGCAAAGAAACTAAAAATCTTGAAAAAAGAGTGGAAGAATTGACAGCTAGACTAATTAATGCAGAGAAGATCATAAACGAAATGACAGAGATGAAAACCATGACACGAGAAATACGTGACAAATGCACAAGCTTCAGTAACCGAATCCATCAACTGGAAGAAAGAGTATCAGCGATTGAGGATCAAATGAATGAAATGAAGCGAGAAGAGAAACCAAAAGAAAAAAGAAGAAAAAGAAATGAACAAAGCCTGCAAGAAGTATGGGATTATGTAAAAAGACCAAATCTACATCTGATTGGGGTACCTGAAAGTGAGGGGGAAAATGGAACCAAGTTGGAAAACACTCTTCAGGATATCATCCAGGAGAACTTCCCCAACCTAGTAGGGCAGGCCAACATTCAAATTCAGGAAATACAGAGAACGCCACAAAGATACTCCTCCAGAAGAGCAACTCCAAGACACATAATTGCCAGATTCACCAAAGTTGAAATGAAGGAAAAAATCTTAAGGGCAGCCAGAGAGAAAGGTCGGGTTACCCACAAAGGGAAGCCCATCAGACTAACAGCAGATCTCTCGGCAGAAACTCTACAAGCCAGAAGAGAGTGGGGGCCAATATTCAACGTTCTTAAAGAAAAGAATTTTCAACCCAGAATTTCATATCCAGCCAAACTAAGTTTCATCAGTGAAGGAGAAATAAAATCCTTTACAGATAAGCAAATGCTTAGAGATTTTGTCACCACCAGGCCTGCCTTACAAGAGACCCTGAAGGAAGCCCTAAACATGGAAAGGAACAACCGGTACCAGCCATTGCAAAAACATGCCAAAATGTAAAGACCATCGAGGCTAGGAAGAAACTGCATCAACTAACGAGCAAAATAACCAGTTAATATCATAATGACAGGATCAAGTTCACACATAACAATATTAACCTTAAATGTCAATGGACTAAATGCTCCAATTAAAAGACACAGACTGGCAAACTGGATAAAGAGTCAAGACCCATCAGTCTGCTGTATTCAGGAGACCCATCTCACATGCAGAGACATACATAGGCTCAAAATAAGGGATGGAGGAAGATCTACCAAGCAAATGGAGAACAAAAAAAAGCAGGGGTTGCAATCCTAGTCTCTGATAAAACAGACTTTAAACCATCAAAGATCAAAAGAGACAAAGAAGGCCATTACATAATGGTAAAGGGATCAATTCAACAGGAAGAGCTAACTCTCCTAAATATCTATGCACCCAATACAGGAGCACCCAGATTCATAAAGCAAGTCCTTAGAGACCTACAAAGAGACTTAGACTCCCATACAATAATAATGGGAGACTTCAACACTCCACTGTCAACATTAGACAGATCAACGAGACAGA
Organism: Trachypithecus francoisi; assembly: GCF_009764315.1. Lineage (NCBI taxonomy): Eukaryota > Metazoa > Chordata > Mammalia > Primates > Cercopithecidae > Trachypithecus > Trachypithecus francoisi. The sequence goes on from NW_022681456.1 coordinate 110,558,561, forward strand.
AAGTTAACAAGGATATCCAGGAATTGAACTCATCTCTGCACCAAGCGGACCTAATAGACATCTATAGAACTCTCCACCCCAAATCAACAGAATATACATTCTTCTCAGCACCACATCGCACTTATTCCAAAATTGACCACATCATTGGAAGTAAAGCACTCCTCAGCAAATGTCAAAGAACAGAAATTATAACAAACTGTCTCTCAGACCACAGTGCAATCAAACTAGAACTCAGGACTAAGAAACTCAATCAAAACTGCTCAACTACATGGAAACTGAACAACCTGCTCCTGAATGACTACTGGGTACATAACGAAATGAAAGCAGAAATAAAGATGTTCTTTGAAACCAATGAGAACAAAGATACAACATACCAGAATCTCTGGGACACATTGAAAGCAGTGTGTAGAGGGAAATTTATAGCACTAAATGCCCACAAGAGAAAGCAGGAAAGATCTAAAATTGACACTCTAACATCACAATTAAAAGAACTAGAGAGGCAAGAGCAAACACATTCAAAAGCTAGCAGAAGGCAAGAAATAACTAAGATCAGAGCAGAACTGAAGGAGATAGAGACACAAAAAACCCTCCAAAAAATCAATGAATCCAGGAGTTGGTTTTTTGAAAAGATCAACAAAATTGACAGACCGCTAGCTAGACTAATAAAGAAGAAAAGAGAGAGGAATCAAATAGACGCAATAAAAAATGATAAAGGGGATATCACCACCGACCCCACAGAAATACAAACAACCATCAGAGAATACTATAAATGCCTCTACGCAAGTCAACTAGAAAATCTAGAAGAAATGGATAATTTCCTGGACACTTACACTCTTCCAAGACTAAACCAGGAAGAAGTTGAATCCCTGAATAGACCAATAGCAGGCTCTGAAATTGAGGCAACAATTAATAGCCTACCCATCAAAAAAAGTCCAGGACCAGATGGATTCACAGCTGAATTCTACCAGAGGTACAAGGAGGAGCTGGTACCATTCCTTCTGAAACTATTCCAATCAATAGAAAAACTGGGAATCCTCCCTAACTCATTTTATGAGGCCAACATCATCCTGATACCAAAGCCTGGCAGAGACACAACAAAAAAAGAGAATTTTAGACCAATATCCCTGATGAACATCGATGCAAAAATTCTCAATAAAATACTGGCAAACCGGATTCAGCAGCACATCAAAAAGCTTATCCACCATGATCAAGTGGGCTTCATCCCTGGGATGCAAGGCTGGTTCAACATTCGCAAATCAATAAACGTAATCCAGCATATAAACAGAACCAAAGACAAGAACCACATGATTATCTCAATAGATGCAGAAAAGGCTTTTGACAAAATTCAACAGCCCTTTATGCTAAAAACGCTCAATAAATTCGGTATTGATGGAACGTACCTCAAAATAATAAGAGCTATTTATGACAAACCCACAGCTAATATCATACTGAATGGGCAAAAACTGGAAAAATTCCCTTTGAAAACTGGCACAAGACAGGGATGCCCTCTCTCACCACTCCTATTCAACATAGTGTTAGAAGTTCTGGCTAGGGCAATCAGGCAAGAGAAAGAAATCAAGGGTATCCAGTTAGGAAAAGAAGAAGTCAAATTGTCCCTGTTTGCAGATGACATGATGGTATATTTAGAAAACCCCATTGTCTCAGCCCAAAATCTCCTTAAGCTGGTAAGCAACTTCAGCAAATCTCAGGATACAAAATTAATGTGCAAAAATCCCAAGCATTCTTATACACCAGTAACAGACAAGCAGAGAGCCAAATCAGGAATGAACTTCCATTCACAATTGCTTCAAAGAGAATAAAATACCTAGGAATCCAGCTTACAAGGGATGTAAAGGACCTCTTCAAGGAGAACTACAAACCACTGCTCAGTGAAATCAAAGAGGACACAAACAAATGGAAGAACATACCATGCTCATGGATAGGAAGAATCAATATCGTGAAAATGGCCATACTGCCCAAGGTGATTTATAGATTCAATGCCATCCCCATCAAGCTACCAATGACTTTCTTCACAGAATTGGAAAAAACTGCTTTAAAGTTCATATGGAACCAAAAAAGAGCCCGCATTGCCAAGACAATCCTAAGTCAAAAGGACAAAGCTGGAGGCGTCACGCTACCTGACTTCAAACTATACTACAAGGCTACAGTAACCAAAACAGCATGGTACTGGTACCACAACAGAGATATAGACCAATGGAACAGAACAGAGTGCTCAGAAATAATACCACACATCTACAGCCATCTGATCTTTGACAAACCTGACAAAAACAAGAAATGGGGAAAGGATTCCCTATTTAATAAATGGTGTTGGGAAAATTGGCTAGCCATAAGTAGAAAGCTGAAACTGGATCCTTTCCTTACCCCTTATACGAAAATTAATTCAAGATGGATTAGAGACTTAAATGTTAGACCTAATACCATAAAAACCCTAGAAGAAAATCTAGGTAGTACCATTCAGGACATAGGCATGGGCAAGGACTTCATGTCTAAAACACCAAAAGCAACGGCAGCAAAAGCCAAAATTGACAAATGGGATCTCATTAAACTAAAGAGCTTTTGCACAGCAAAAGAAACTACCATCAGAGTGAACAGGCAACCTACAGAATGGGAGAAAATTTTTGCAACCTACTCATCTGACAAAGGGCTAATATCCAGAATCTACAAAGAACTCAAACAAATATACAAGAAAAAAACAAACAACCCCATCAAAAAGTGGGGAAAGGATATGAACAGACATTTCTCAAAAGAAGACATCCATACAGCCAACAGACACATGAAAAAATGCTCATCATCACTGGCCATCAGAGAAATGCAAATCAAAACCACAATGAGATACCATCTCACACCAGTTAGAATGGCAATCATTAAGAAGTCAGGAAACAACAGGTGTTGGAGAGGATGTGGAGAAAGAGGAACACTTTTACACTGTTGGTGGGATTGTAAACTAGTTCAACCATTATGGAAATCAGTATGGCAATTCCTCAAGGATCTAGAACTAGATGTACCATATGACCCAGCCATCCCACTACTGGGTATATACCCAAAGGATTATAAATTACTCTACTACAAAGACACATGCACACGTATGTTTATTGAGGCACTATTCACAATAGCAAAGACTTGGAATCAACCCAAATGTCCATCTGTGACAGACTGGATTAAGAAAATGTGGCACATACACACCATGGAATACTATGCAGCCATAAAAAAGGATGAGTTTGCGTCCTTTGTAGGGACATGGATGCAGCTGGAAACCATCATTCTTAGCAAACTATCACAAGAAGAGAAAACCAAACACCGCATGTTCTCATCATAGGTGGGAACTGAACAATGAGATCACTTGGACTCGGGAAGGGGAACATTACACACTGAGGCCTATCATGGGGAGGGGGGAGGAGGGAGGGATTGCATTGGGGAGTTATACATGATATAAACGTTATGCACATGTACCCTAGAACTTAAAGTATAAAAAAAAAACAAAAAAAAAACAAAAATAGCAAAATATAAAACAATTTAGCATCACCAATTCAAATAAATTGACAAAGTTAATATACATTTACAGAACATTTCCTTCTTTCTCCAATTCCAAATTTTCCATCTCCTTTTTTCCCATTAGTATTTGCAAGATTGATATAAAATTAAAAGAATGCAAATGATTTTGGTTGTACTGTATGATCACTTCACCTGAAGGAGAAGTGGCTTGCACCTGTAGTCTTAGTCCTAGCTACTGGGGAGACTGAAGCATGTGCATCGGTTGAGCTCAGGAATTTGAAGGCAACATAATGGGGCAATGTGAATGAGGCCGCCATATTTTTGAGCTGGGCCTTCTCGTTGAATTTGGGCTTCCAGAAATGCCTCAAACAGACTCCTCTGGTTGGAGTGTTCTGTTGACTTGTGCTGATTGTTCTAAAGGCTACTAAAATTGTGTTGCAATTCCAAGTTTCTATAATTCTAAAGGATTATCTTTGATCATCAGACTTAAATGTTTTGGGCTTCTTTGTTAGCACTACAGTATTTCAAAATATAAATCAACATTTGGAGAAAACAATATGCTAAAGAAATTGTGTGGTTTATAGTAGTTGTTGATGACCTGCATGGTACTGAAATACACAGTGAAGACAACTATAGGAGCAAACTGATTCAGTGAAATAAAATAATGCAGAGACATTACAAATGACAGTAGCAGTTTAGTGTAACATTATAGGGTTATGTTGGTATGGTGAAAAGATAACTTCAGATTCAATCTGGTTTTAATCCTCTCTGTGCCCCTCCAAGGTTAAGCAATGTATCTAACCTCTCTTAGCCTGTCTCATTGTAAAACGGGGATTCAGATACTAAGCGTGCTATACAGATTCAGTAACACAATTTTTGGTGTGGCTGGTACTTAGTAGAATTATGGGTTCCCATTGTAACCTTGAAAATCTCCTGAGTAAGTAAGGGTCCTCCTGTGCATTTGAAGGACTCTGTGGCCTCACTTAGGCTGCAGTGACCTTCAGGTTATCTTTTCTAACCCAACTTTTCCTTTCATCTAGTCTTCTCCGGATTGTACTGGACTAACAGAATGGGGACAGAATTGCATGGTGAGCCAGTAGTAGCTGAACAGGATACCTCACTAGGGTGGTCTCTGTCTTAAGTCTGCTTTTCTTGGAAGGATTAAGCCTTTCTTTACAGCTATGGTGGAGGAGGAAACATATAGTACATAATAGAGCTAAAGATTAAAGATTTTTGACTGTTGAACCTACCAACCCCCATCAGAAGAGCACCAGGAAGTCAGGAAAGAAGAACCTCTTGGCCGGGCGCGGTGGCTCACGCCTGTAATTTCAGCACTTTGGGCGGCCGAGGTGGGTGGATCACGAGGTCAGAAAGTCGAAACCATCATGGCTAACACGGTGAAACCCCGTCTCTACTAAAAATACAAAAAAATTAACCGGGCTTGGTGGCGGGCGCCTGTAGTCTCATCTACTCAGGAGGCTGAGGCAGAAGAATGGCGGGATCCCGGGAGGCGGAGCCTGCAGTGAGCCGAGATCGCGCCTCTGCACTCTAGCCTGAGCGACAGAGCAAGACTCTGTCTTAAAAAAAAAGAAAAGAAAAGAAAAAGAAAAAGAAAAAGAAACTCTTGGCTTGACTTTTTCAGTTGCAGAGAAACAGAGCTATCTGGCAAGCTGTCCCAGTGGCAACTCCCTGCGCAGGAGTCCCTAGGCCCTGTGATGTGGGCAGGTGGAGCACCAAAAGTACCACACTCAGACTTCCCATCACTCATCCATCACTCTCTATCCCTGTTGTAACACCTACATTTATTGTAGACGTCCAGAAATTCACCTTTCAAACATGTTTTAGGAACACGTCATGTATATAAGTAGGAAGTTGCTTACATATATTAAAGTAGGGGCAGCATTATATTTAACAATAGTTTTAAATTCACTGAATTCATAAAAGAACAATAAGGCATGTTAACATCAATTTTATTACTTTACAACCGTAGTCACTTATAGCGCCACACAAAAAGCACATGTAAATGAATAGTAGGAGAGCTATTAATTCAAAATTCTAATCCCCAATATAATTTGCTGCTATACATTTCTATATAAATTATTGTATTTCAAAGAAAAGGAGACGCTTAAAATGAAATCTTCCTCTCCATGTTCTGCTCCATCCTAAGTTCGTTATTAAAATACACAGATGAAGACAGCTATGGGAGAAAATACTATAGAAGTAATACTTGAAGGAGCCCAAGGTATGAGTTAATTTTTAGCAGTATTTTCTTACTCTAGATATATGACATAGTTCAGAAATTACTTTAAATATAACCATGTGTGACAATAGAGACAATTGTTCTTCTAAAAGTACAGCTAATATATATCAATAAGCACAAGGCAAAATAAAGTGAAATAAGTAAATGATATAAAAATTCATATAAATTAAAAAGTTCAAAATTAGTTTTATCATCTGCATCTTCCATTATATGTTTCAGTATATTTGTTATCAGTTATATTATCTAATGCCTAGGGTCAAAAACAAAGTAGACATTTTTTGAAAGGAGAAAGAAATTACAAATTTAGAGCTCTTTTGATTACAATTTATTTGTTTGCAAAATGTCCACCAATTAGAACACATGACTTCCGGTTATCTTGTTTCTAAAGTTGAGTTTCCTTGCCTGGCCAGTATTTGGGTTGTAGCAGATGATCACTTGTAGTGCAATTTTCCTTTTGGAATCTTGTAGACACCATTGTTCTTTCTCTCTTCGTTATAAAACTTCTGTGTTTTGAAACATAATTTTTCTTTAAAATGAAAAGTACTGCAATGCTTAGGAAAATTGACACTGTGCCCAGTATCACAGTTAGTCCCAGATATATATGTCTAGAAGAAGAGAGAATCTCTGTTAGAATTATTGCAACTACCCAACTTCAGAGAAATTTTAAAAGGTAGGTAATAATATCATTCTGATGGTTTTCTTTAAGAATGTAGATTTGGGCCAGGCGCGGTGGCTCAAGCCTGTAATCCCAGCACTTTGGGAGGCCGAGACGGGTGGATCACGAAGTCAGGAGATCGAGACCATCCTGGTCTACACGGTGAAACCCCGTCTCTACTAAAAAATACAAAAAACTAGCCGGGCGAGATGGCGGGCGCCTGTAGTCCCAGCTACTCGGGAGGCTGAGGCAGGAGAATGGCGGGAACCCGGGAGGTGGAGCTTGCAGTGAGCCGAGATCACGCCACTGCACTGCAGCCTGGGCTACAGAGCGAGACTCTGTCTCAAAAAAAAAAAAAAAAAAAAAAAGAATGTAGATTTGGTGGTTTATATAAAAGACTATTTTATGAATACTGACAGACCGTTGAAGGCAGTTTATAAAATAAAGCAATGTCTTAGTAGCACCATCATTTTCAGTTACTACTAATTACTTAATCAGTTTTCTCCTTTCTGTAAATTATTTCGTTAGACCAGGTAACCATATCCCTGTTTGCCTAGAACAGCCCCAGTTTATGCTGGTATTGGCCCAGTGTAATTTTAATAGTGCTCCTTTTCACATTCAAAAGTACCCAGTTTTGAATGATAAATTATGTGGCTACCCTATCCTCAGACCTTTCCCAACTTCATTTCTTTGGAAAACTTGCATGAAGCAATGCTGAGAGAATTGGAGCTCTGAGTAAAGCAGAGTGATTTCAGAATAAAGCAGTTATTTAAATCGGTTTATTTCATGAGAAACCTATAGTTCTATGCTTTGTCAGAAGATGCTAAGGTATGGAAGGGCAGGTTGCCTGTCTCATTCTGGTTACCTTGAAAACATACTCTCAATCTCTGATTGAGTTGCATTGTCTCTACATTACAGTTAATACAGCCTTAGCAAAAATGTGAGGAAATCCTAAATTATACTCACAGATTGGGTCCCTTTCAAAAACCAAAATAAATTTCACGCATACCATCAAAACCTATTAACTCAAACAAATTTATTTGAAATGGTGTACCCAATTCACATCCAACTAAGATGGTTCAGTACCAAGTTTATTTCTCTAGAAAATGCTCAGCTTGTAAGTCTTTTAAACAATCTTTCTTGCTTTTAAGCCATTGAAGCATTGCTTTAAGCAATAAGGGACTAAATGTTTGATGAGCTGAACTGAATGATACCATAGTGAAAAAGCCATGCCACCCAACCCCCATATACACTCACCCACACAGAGAAAACCTTTTACTTTTGTGCATTTCAAGTACGAGAATAATTGAACATCAGTTTGGCAATAAAAGCCGGACAGTTTTAGAGCCAAATCCAACTCTTGCCCAGGGGGATTATATCTGACGTAAGTGGTACAGTTTGGCTCAGTTTGAAAAAGAATAAAATCAAACCCAAAATGTGACCTAAATTTAAATGCCTCTGAATTTCAGGGAAATACTTGTCCACTTGTGTGCATAAACTTTCAAAATTCTACTCTATTCTGGACACTTTTGTCATATTTTAAAAATGATTACTCATTTAAAATGGGAGTCAAGGTAATGAATAGGGACAAAAATCAAAGATCTAATCAAATAATAATATAATTATTCTATGATTACAGATCACACTTTTTGATTAGACTATTCTTTACCTTACAAGCAGTGAAATGACATGAAAACTTGTTAGTGTCAGTGGCATTGTGTAAATCTGGGATGCTGTAGCAGTGAGATGCGGGAATGCTTTTGATTTGGTACCTGAAGACATTTGAATCATATAATCTGCATGATCCTCTACTTCCACATCTTTTAAATCCCCATTTGAGGCATGAAGTATCAATCAAAACTCCAAAATATACTGGAGCTGGGATTCCTGCTGTGAGAAAAACAACTGCTGTTAAAAAACATATGCACATCTTTTTGTCTATGAATGATTATCTGAAACCATTTACTTTAATTTAATTACTGTTTTGGAGATGAAAGGCCATCAATTACATGCTGAAATCTCCAAAACCTCTCTCTCTAATCCAGTCTTTTCTCATAAGCTCCAGAATCATGCAGTAACTGCCATTTATTTGTCTCCAGAAGCATGTCACTCAGGCACTTCAAACTCAACATGAGCTCAACTTCTTCCCCTACAGACCTGTCCCTCAATCAGTGGAAACCCAGTCATTAAAGCAGACTTGGGAGTCATCATTGAGCCTTCTTTCTCTCCTCTGTCTGGCTATCACTATATTTAATTTATCCCTCAAGCATACCAATTCTACCTACTAGGTATATCTTAAACACTTTCTCTTCTTTCCATTCCCACTGTCACTCCTTCTACCCTAACATAAAGCAACAGCCAATTCATGATTTCTTGGCTTCCTTCATTAACCTTCTCGAATCTATCCATCATACAGAGGTTGCATCACTGAATTAAGTAGGTGACTTCCCAAGACATCGCTTCCAAAAGAAGAGTAGTTAACTGAACATTGGGTTATTCTACTTTTGTGGCCTCGCTTTGGGCAGGATTATTGTCTTATATTTCAGAATGCAATTTTCTTGGATTTCTTTCAGTGACTAAAATGTTCTCTCCTCTTGTCTCAATGCCTTGAGTAGTTTCCTTTATCCCAAGCAATACTTTTCTCTTCTTTACCTTCTTAATACACATTCACTTTTAAAATCTCAGTTTGAACGTCTTCCTTCATGGTAGGCTATTTTGATGAACTAAACTTGTTTTACATCTCATAAAACTTTTAATACTCCTGTAATAGCTTGTCGAATTGCCTTCTCTGCTAGACTGTAAGTTCACCGTGGTAGGAAACCTGTCCTTCTTTTTCAAGCTATAAACCCTCAGAAAATGTTCAGAATTTAATCCTCCTTAGGAGAAAAGGTATCTCTTGTGTACAAATATTAATGAAAGTATCTTAAGCAGTTGTTCATAGCTCAGGGTATATTTTACGTGTTCTAAATTGGTGATTCATTAACATCTGTTATTTAGTTCTCTTAAGAACTATATTGTCTGGCAGTTCATGGTCATAGTTGGCTGGAGTTGAGCAGGAGCTGCCTCCATGCCTCACTCCTCACCCGCTGCCTACACTTGGATTCTACCGCAAGTCCATACAGCTTTCTCTCTGCCTACATCACTCATTTCCATCAACAGCCTGCTTGTTTCTGGCATTTGAGTTTTAATCTTTTTATATGTTTTCTTCGGTTATAAAGTTGCTTTGTAGGCTTATATTGAACAAAATAATCTCACTAAATTTTTAAAATCATCTAATAATATTGATGACACTTCTAAATTTCAGAGATTATCCATTTGTTATTTGAAAACAAATGAAAATATTTAAAAATATTTTCTGGCTGGGCGCGGTAGCTCACGCCTATAATCCCAGCACTTTGGGAGGCCAAGGAGGGTAGATCACAAGGTCAGGATAGAAACCATCCTGGCTAACATGGTGACACCCCATCTCTACCAAAAATACAAAAAAAAAATTAGCCTGGTGTGGTGGCAGGTGGGTGTACTCCCAGCTACTCAGGAGGCTGAGGCTGGAGAATGGCGTGAACCTGGGAGGCCAAGCTTGCAATGAGCAGAGAGCGCACCACTGCGCTCCAGCCGGGGCAACTGAGCAACACTCCATGTCAAAAAAAAAAAAAAAAAAAAAATATATATATATATATATATACACACACACACATATATTTATGTAAAGGTTTACCTAAACTTTGCAAATACTCATGTAAAAATTTATTCAATCCAGACTCATCGGTGGCTGCCAAAGTTTTGAGTGAAAGATTTTTGGGAAACAGAATGGTGACATAATCTCGAAGCGTCAAATTATAGATAACTTATTAACTGCAAAAGGATTTTTACGATGGAGAAAACTGGTGGACACCACCTTCACCAAGGGACCAAAATTAAAATTCCAATGATGGTATAAACTGAATTGATGTGCTTCCTGATGTGATTTATTAAGCATCATGCAAATAATCTGTGTAGTATTGCCACCAACAATATTTTACCTGGACATACTCAAAAGCAAACACATCCAATAGGTGAGATATTTTACAAAACAACTGGCTTTTGCCTCTTGAAAAAAAATGTAAATGTTGCAAAAGAACAAAAAAATAAGAATGAGGAATTTTTGGAGACAAAAAAGATAACTAAACACAATATGTGGTCTTTGACTTTGGATCAAAAGAGAAAATAAAACACTATAGAAGACACTGTTGTCATAATGAAAGAAATTTGAATGAGGAATTATATTAGACAGAGTAGTATATCAATGTTGAACTTCTGAAGTGTGAGAATGGTATTGTGGTTATACAGGACGACAGACTTGCTCTTGTAGAAGAATACAAGTCGAGGACTTTAGGACTGAAGTGTCAGCATGTTCACTACTTATTTTCAAATGATTCAGCAAAATATTTGTATGCTCAGAGAAACAGAGGAGAGAGATCTCTGGTTTTTGGACACAGTTGATAAATCCCAGTAAAAGTTTTACAATTATTCATTGTCATTTAAATTTTTGTTTTGTAGATTTGAAATTTTCACAACAAATGGGAGAGAAAGATAGAGGGAAGTGAAACCTATGGATTAAAAAAGATTTTAGCAATATATCACCTAAATGCAATTGTGGACCTTGTTTGGTTCTTGATTGAAACGTACATGTGTAAGGAAACATCAGATAATTTAAAGAATTTGAGCAGTAATTGGGTATTTGCTAATATTAAGAAGTTATTTTTTAAGATGCAAGAATCACCAGATTAAAACAAGTCATTATGGTTTTGATTAGAAGAGCACACCAAACATGTTATAGACGAAATGCAGTAGTCTGAGACTTACTTCAAAATAAGCTAGTTGGGTTAAGTAGTTAGGCACACAGATGTCCCAAGATGAGCTGTGTGTTGATAACTACTGAAATTGAGTAATGGATAAATGGGAGTTCATTGCTATCTTTGCTGTATACAAAGAAAGTTCTTGCTATCTTTGTATATGTTTACATTTTAAATAACAAATGATTGTAGGAATATCTAATTTAATCTATTTTGCATGAAACCCCATGAACAAGAAGAGCAGAAAATTTATCTAGCATTGAATTTGAATTATTTGGTGCCTCAAAAACCAACCAAATAGATGATTTACCACTTAAAAACTTCAGGTGATAACCACTTTTACATTACCTTTAATGATGTGAAGACAAGCCAAAAGATTCAAATGTTCGCAATTTTCTGTACATGGTTTAAGATTATTGTAATAGAACATTTTCAAAGATTCACAAAAGCAGAGAGAATGATATAATTAATCCTCATGTACCATCATATCTTTGACAATTATTAATGTTTTGCCATTGCTGTTTCCTCTCTCTCCACTCTGAACTCTTTTTGTTTGTTTGTTTGTTTGTTTTTTGAGACAAAGAGTCTGCCTCTGTCACCCAAGCTGGAGTACAGTGGCACAGTCTCAGCTCACTGCAACCTCTGCCTCCTGGGTTCAAGCAATTCTTGTGACTCACACTCCTTAAGTATCTGGGACCACAAGCGTGCGCCACCATGCCAGGCTAATTTTTGTACTTTTAGTAGAGATTGGGGTTTAGCTATGTTGAAACCAGGCTGGTCTCAAACTCCTGGCTTCAAGAGATCCACCCGCTTCAGCCTCCCAAAGTGCTGGGATTGTAGGCATGAACAATTGTGCCCAGCCTGAACTCTTATTTTAATATTTTAAAGGCAATCTGAGACATCATGTCATTTCAATTATGTATATTTCAGCATGCATCTCTACTGATGACATTTTTTAAAAATATGACTGTTATGTCATTCTCACACCTAACATGTTTTATAATAATTTCATAGTTTTATCTAAAATGTAGTACATATTCAAGTTTTTGGATTGTCTCCAAGGATTTTTTTTTAATTCATTTGTTTTTATAAGGATCCAAACCAAATAAATACATTGTATTTAGTTGATGGCTCTTTATAGCAATATACACTCTTCACTTTTTTTTTCTTACTAATGGTTTTTGAAAAAAAGACACCACCAAGTCCTATGGATACGCCACAGTCTGGATTTAATTGCTTCTTTATAACATTATTTAATTTATTCCCCTATCATCCATCTTTCCTAGAATCTGGTAGTTAGATCTTGTTAGATTCAGGTTCAATTTACTTCAGGCAAACGTGCTGTGTATTTTTTTATTCTGTCCCAGTTAGAAGGCACATGCAACTTAGTTGCCACTCTAAGATGGGCATGAAGTTCAGACTAGGCCAGTATGATCCCTCCATTATGAAGTTGTTCATCAACAAGCTTTTAACTATTTTTAAGGCCACAAGACAGGATTTTTTTTTTTTTTTTTAAATCTATGCTTCTTACAGAAAGTATTTTTGGGATTTTCTCTAAAAAGGAATTTTCCTTAATTGACTAATTTGGATACTTTGACATATAGTTAATAGAAGAAAGGCAAGATAAATCATTTTTTTCCTTCTTTATTTCTCAATTTTCAGAATAATGACTTGATGTCCTGATATTCTCCAAATTTTTAAAGTATCATTATAAACTCATGTGTTTTAATATATTCTATGTATTTCAATAAACTGCAGCCATTATTGTTACTACTGCTACAACTATTTTGAGTTTCAATTTATCTCACCTTGAGGCCAATCTCCTCAAATTGGTTCTGTTCCCTTGTGATATATCCTTCTTAGGCTTTGGTAGCGCATTCATTTTCTAGTATAAAAAGATGTCCCATAATCATCTTATGCGTTTTCTACCCTAGGCCTTGAACCAGTCATTTCTCCAAGGTGCCATATCTTTTACTGCGAGATTATATTTAGAAATCACAGATTAAGTGTTGTAGTGTTCATTTCTTCTGGGTTTCAAAGTTTCTAGAATTTTCAGGAGATGGAGCTATAAAATACACATTATTTTAAAATAAAAATATGTGAGTTCATATTGATGTTTTAAGTTCAAATTTAAGAATGAGATTTATTTATTTATTTATTTTTTAGATGGAGTCTTGCTCTGTCACCCAGGCTGGAGTGCAGTGGCACGATCTTGGCTCACTGCAATTTCTGCCTCCTGGGTTCAAGCGATTCTCCTGCCTCAGCCTCCCTAGTAGCTGGGATTGCAGGCACGTGCCACCACGCCCAGCTAATTTTTGTGTTTTTAGTAGAGACGGGGTTTCACCATGTTGGCCAGCTGATCCGAACTCCTGACCTCAGTTGATCTGCCTGCCTCAGCCTCCCAAAGTGCTGGGATTACAGGCGTGAGCCACCACACCCAGCCTTTAAATTTTTAAATTTTATTCTTGTATCACTTTTCTATTTTACTAAAAATATTGATTCCAAGTAATCTTAACATGTTTCAATTGCTTTATCTTAAAAATATAATAGTTTCAACATAAAAATATTGATATTAGTACTAATAATAACTACAAATCCAGTTAATCTATGAGGATTTGGTAAAAACTTTTATTTTTTAAGGTATTTAAAGTTTTTCATGTATGCTTATTTAACCAACATATGCTTACATTAAACAGTTTCAGTTTAATATTTGGTTATTTTAAATATTATTTTCAGTTATATTAAAACTTTATATCATTTTGATTAAACAACCACATAAAAAGTTACATTTACAAAGTCTTACCTCCATCCTGAACTTTATCCCTCTTCCCTTTCTTCTCCTACAGGTATAACCATTTTTTAAAATTCGTTTTTAGTTTATGCTTCCATTGTTTCTTTTACAAAAAAGAGCAAAATGCCTTTGCACATGCATATAATGTTTACACGGTTCCACACGTAACACCAAAAACATGGTACAATAAAAATTGTTCTCCATTTTGCTTCTTTTTACTTAATACTATATAGTGGAGATCGGTTGGTAACATTAGATAGATTTTCCCCATTCATCCTTACAGCTCTGTTATGTGTGTGTACTACAGTTTATTCAACCAATCTCCTACCGATGGACATTTAGGTCACTTCCAGTTTTTTGTTATTATAAAAAGTCACAATTATTGCACCTATTCATAATGATTAAATTTATTTTATAATTTTTGCTAGCAAATTTTTGGTATAATTCTTAGAAGTAAAGATATTAGGTTAAAAGGTAAATATATATATATATATATGTAATTTTACCTGTTATTGCCCAATAAAGATCATTTTCCCAACAGCAATGTGTAAGCATCATCTATTTTCTCACACATTGTAAACAAAATTTGGCAATTTGTCAACCTGATAAGAAAGGTGGTTCTAACTTGGCTCTTTTTCTGAATGGATTTGAGCATCTTTCTATATATTAAATGGCAATTACATTTATTTTTCCATGAAAAATTCACATCTTTGGCTCGTTTTTCTACTTTGTTGCTTGTTTTTTTCTTCTCAAAACTTAGGAGTTTTCTTTATAATAGGAATATTGGGCAATTGTCTGTTACATAAATTGCAAGTTCGTCCTTTGCCATTTGACTTTGCTTATGATACTTTTGCCAATTTCAAATATTATTTTTGTCAAATCAATTTTGTAAACCATTTGTTTATGTTGGAACAATTTTTGCTCTGTAGGCTCCATCTATATTCCCAAAGACAGGTAGATATGGGGGACAATTCTTCCCAGGCATATACTACAGGCTCAGTATATGACACTTTTCTAGCTAATACCTATTTTCATATTGTAGAATTAGACCCAGTCATGATGCCATATAACTTTATTTTTGTTTCTTTTTCAGTGTTGTCAGGATTCTATTATCTTGCTATGCAACCATTTTACAACAAGATCTATGTAAACCAAATTTAATTTCAGATTTTTTAAGCTTTGAGTTTGTTCTTTTTTCTGGGTTGTTCCTTTCTGAACAATGGCAGTGAAATATTCAAAATTATTTTATTTTATTCTTTAATATAGAAACTCTTTACGGATAAAACTTTAAGGATAAAAACCTTACTTGTCTCATTCACTGTTTAAGGACAAAACTCTTTAACAATAAAACTGTTTAAGGATAAAACTCTTTAAGGATAAAAACTTTGTCTCATTCACTGTTTCCTATGGGTTTTAACCAATATATATTTAAAAATTTGGTAGTCACAAAAAACATTTTAATTGCAATTTAAAGTATGACCTACTCAAATTTATTTGCTTGGTTTAAATAATACCTTATCTTTCTCCCTAATGACATAAGGGATAAGCATTGAGAGTAACTCAAAATAATTATTTCCATTTTAATAACTGAAAAAATTATATTTAGGCTTCAGCCTTTCTTACTTATTAATTTCTGAGAGCTCTCTTGTAAAAGCCATGGGTTTTCTGAGAACACACAAGTGCTAGAAAAGGTAAGATTGTTAAACAAAAATTGTGATTAATTATTATTAATCTCACAAAATCTCTGTTATATCTGGAGCACAAAATAGGCAATACATTTCTGTAAAAAAAGAAGAAAGGAGTCAAGAAAAGGAGGAAGGGAATAAATAAATGAAGAAAGGAATAAAAAAGACTATGAACTTTGCTACCTACAACATATATTTATGCATGGCAATTCTGTAAAAATATTTAGAAAAGTCTTCAAAATACACTTATGGTGGCTACTATAAATTAAAACATAGGTTAAACTTACCAAGAACTCTTATTGATAATGTGTAGATACCCAAGGCAAAAGACTTAAGCTGTGGCTTAATACACCTAAAATCAACAAAAGCACCATTACAAGAAATATATAATCCATTAAAGCAAATAGAAATATGAATGTTAATCTGCCTAACATGCATGAAATCATGTTAGAATTCAAGTGTCATTTATGTTGAACCCATTGGTGTGCTAACATAGGGAGGGCAAAATATGTAAAAGCCATATTCCATTTCATGCAATGCTATACGAAGTTTATAATTAATATTTTTAGAAACTAAATCACCCATACATGCCATATTCATATGGTGCTGATAAAGTCAAATTTAAATTTAATCACCAAAATGGCAAAGATTCAGAATAAAACTCAAATTTCTAAGAAATTGTTAGAATTTGAAGCAACAATAAATAATTAATAGCCTAAAATTTTTATGGCTTTTTGTCTAAAAGCATAGGGCCAAATCGATCAGAGTTGATATAATCACTATGGCATGCTAAAAAGTTGTTGCTAAATAAAGGGAATTTTAAAAAATCAGAACAGTGCAAAAACACCTAAATAATAAGAGTGTCATTAATATGACTGTAAAGCTTAAACTGGCCTATGAAATTTAATAGTAATAATCATGGTGATATATAAAATAACTGCTGAGTGTTAACCACAGTATTAACTACTTCTTACATTTCTTACATATTATATCATTTAGTTTCTGTTTAAAAGAGGCAAAAAAAAAAAAAAAAAAGACACAACTTTCCTTCTTCTGACATCAAAATCCACAATAGTTAATATGACGGACTAGTGGTTAGAAAGATGCTTTCTGTGGTAAGTAACCTGATTCTACACTTGGCACAATATAAGAAGATGGTGAAGAAGTAGCCACAATGTTCTGGAAAGTCTAGGACAATGTTTTGCCAATTTGTCAAACTCAGGCTGCCATTTGTAAATGTAACTATTTCATGTTCTCCATGTTGTATTTCTCATGATTTGATGAAAGTTGTTTTGAGAATAGCAGGTTTGTGGATAATAAGTTCTGTTTTCTGTTTGTCATTCCTAAACAATTTCCATGATAAAAACTGTGGGAAATTAAAAATGTATACAATACTTTGCTTAGTCTTACTTTAGAAAAAAATTAGTATTCATCCTTAAATATATGAATTAATTTGAAAATCACCCAGTCCACCTCATAAATGTATAGAAATATTTGCAAAGCTAAAGCTAACTCAATTAGGATGAAAATATTATAACTGAGGCTTCTGTTTTCAAAACTATTTTACAATTTGGATTCATATAATTTTTACAGATGTATGATAGCATAATCAGTAAAAAAAATATTCGAGCACAAATTCTGCTTTAATAGGAGAAAAACGTTATAGGGAATTTGAATGGAGATATAAATACAGGAACAAGGAAATATGTAATGCTTGTCACTGTTAAAGTAGTTATACAATTCTCACTCAGGTGATGCTGGTTATCAAATCACTATTTTTTAGATCCCATTAATTACATTAGAAAGTGACTTACATTTAAAACCGTTATTTTTAAAATAGAAATATTTATAATATACCAGAAATCAATATTTAGTTACTATTTAAACTTATGATAAAGATTTTATGTGTCAAATTATAAATATGCAAGAAGCTACATACTTTTACCATTTTTTTTTAGGGTTTTATAAGCAAAAATGGTTGAAGTCATTAATACGGTCTGGCTCTGTGTTCCCACCCAAATCTCACCTTGAATTGCAATCCAAATTTTAATCCCTGCATGCTGGGAGAGGGACCTCTTTGGAGGTGATTGGCTCATGGGTGTGGCTCCCCCATGATGTTCTTGTGATAGTGAGTTCTCACAAGGTCTGATGGTGTTGTAAGAGACTCTTCCCTCTTCACTCTGTACTTCTATCTCCTGCGCCTTTTGAGGAAGGACTTGTTTCCCCTCCCCTGACTATTGTAAGTTCCCTAAGGCCTCTCCAGCCATGCGGAACTGTGAGACAATTAAACCTCTTTCCTTTATAAATTACCCCATCTCAAGTATTTCTTTATATCAGTGTGAAAATGTAATAATACAGTCATTAACATCATGGATTAGGAGCCTCAATTTACCCAAAGCCATGAAATCCCCCACAGATAATTCCAGTCATGGCAAAAATATACAGATAAAGCAATATATATATATAATAAATTCTAATATTATTTTATTAGATGAGCCTTAAAATATTTTATAAATTGTATTTCCCATGATTTGGTGGAACTATATTTAATCTAAAATGCATGTTACCTATGCTAATTAATATTATCACCAGCATTAGAAGTTGGATACTACATTTATTAAGCAACTCTAGTGATGTAGGCACTAACATTGCCTCCTAGACCAATAGTTTGCAAACATTTTTAACTAAGAAAACCTCTATTCAGCCACATTTTTGTATAAATACCCAAAGTGCAATAACATATAAAAGTGAAACAAGGATGTGGGACAAGTTCCTTGAAAAAAAACTAAGAGGAATCATAACGATTCCACAGAAAAATAATTTAAATCATTGCTTGAGATGATTGTGTCTTATATTAAAGTTAGAATAGGGAGAATCAGTACTCACCTCAGAAGTAATATGTATCCAGGTATGCCACCTAGGGATAAAGTATAGGATGTGATGACTGAAATTACAAGGAAATACAGAAACATTTGGGGACATCCATTGTCTTTCTGACATCTTCCCACTATGCCTGAGGAATTTCCAGATTTAGAAGCTGCAATTCCCACACATGTGCAGTTGTAAAATATCTGTAACACAATAGGGAAAAGTCCAATTATTTCAGTAACATTTAAATAAAATTAAAGATAGTTACTTTAAAAATTTTTACAGCACCATAGCCATGCATTACATAAACAATGAGGAAATATTCTTTTATTTTTCTGTATTAGAGTATATTGAGCAAAGAAAAATCTATACAGATCAACATTTCATTATCTAAATAGCAGATGGTTGATCTACAAACTACTGATCCTATACAACAATCTCAAAGCAAATCCTGCCTAGTCTAACTATACCTTACCTCCTTCACTACCACTTCCATTTCTAAGTAACCATTATTTCCTGCCTAGATTGTTACAATGCTCCCTTTATGCTCAACTTGTTTCCACTCTTACCTAGCTAGAATCTGTTTTCCACCCAGTAAGCGAAGTGAACCTTTAAACATGACAGTCAGTCATGTCATGCATCAATACCCTCAACCTGCCAGTGGTTTCTCATTATACTTGCATGAAACCCCACATCCTTATAACAGTTTACACTTTCTCCATCATGTAGCACCTGCATGCCACTCTAATCTCTCCATTCAGTGATCTTCCTTCTCCTCTTTTGTGTCAGCCACACACATGACCCTTGCAAAGACCCCATTTTGCCCTTTTCAAACTTCCCCTCAAACCTGGCAAGTTTATCCATGCCTCATGGCCCTGCTATTTTCTCTGCCCAGGCAGCTCTTCTCCTCGGTGATCACACAGCTGGCATCCATACTTTAGTTCTCTTTTCAGAGGTTTTAATAAAGACCTTCCACGACTACCCATTAAAAAAAAAAAAATTCCATCTCTCCATTTTCTTATTCCAATTTACATCTTTTTTTACAGGGCTTCTTGCTACCTATAAAATCAGGATATCCTATACTTACTTATTTTTAAAATACACTTTCCCAACAGAATGTAACCTCTATGAAAGCAGAAACTGCTGCTTTGTTATTATGCAACCGGAGAATGGAATAGGCTCTCATCTTAGGCATTTGATAAAACTTGGTTAAGTAAATGGGCACAATTTGAGGATATGACATAATTTACAGTGGCTATGAGAAAAAAATACTTCTGGTGCATAAAACTAAACTAAATTTTGACTGAAGAGAGACAATTTGTATAACCCAATAGTTTACTATTGAGTAAACTCAATAGTTTATTTCTATAAATTTTATTTATGAATGTATATATATAATGTTATCATTTTAATCACAAAAGAGTTTGTGAGTTTTTAGACAATAAATAAAGCTGTCATTTCCTTTTCTAAAATAGTAGTAATATAGATTTTTTGTAATGTCAAGTTGAAACCTTTGAATCTTAATTCTGGTTGCCCACTAGGTAAATGAGTTAAGCAAGTCCTTTGTATCTCAGTGCCTCAGTTCTCATATGAAGAAAATACTGAAAACAATGCAAATTATTTTAGGACCATGAGATTTGAATGTAATTTTGTTCTTAGAACACCAATCTTTAGCCCTTCCTTATAATGTCTGTTATAAATGGTAGCTCTGATTACGAAAAACCTTCATGTAGCTGTGAGCAAAAATAACAGTAGCTGAAAGAAAAATAACAAGAAAGAAAGCAAAGACAGGAAGAAAAGAGAAGTATGAAAACGTATTTCAGATGAGTAGGTAGTCTTATTCATTGTTGCTAGAAACCAATCCTTTCTGCTCTAAATTAGTCAAAATAACAATACAATGAACAGAGTCAATCAACAAACATAACTCTGTATCTGTGGATATACAGCCTAAGCATTCATATCTAATATATAAATAAATGAAATATATGTGTAGTCTAATTTTCTGCCCTCTAAGATTGTCAAATAAAGGCATATGTAAATAAGTGAAATAGGATATGTAAATAAATGAAATATATGTATGGTCTAATTTTCTGCCCTCTAGGATTGTCAAATAAAGGCAAATTTAATCAGTCACCAATAGGAAGCAGTCTCAAAGAGCAAGGATAAGCAAGAGTCTGGGACAGGAATGGAAAGGTGTGCTTAGAAGAATGAATCTGTTAACGATTTAAGTACTTTATATCCTTCACAATTGCTGTCTGCTAAGGATTGAATATTTGTCCAAAGTTCATATGTTGAAATCCTAACCTTCAATGTGATAGTATTTGGAGTACAGCATTTAGGAGGTAATTAGTTCATGAAGGTGGAGTCCTCATGAATGTGATTTTAGTGCCCTTATAGGAAGAGACAGGAGACCTGTCTCTCCCTGCCTGCTCTCTGCCATGTCAGGATAGAAGGTGAAGATGGCCATCTGCAAACCAGAAAGCAGGTCCTCACCAGGCACCATATCTGCTGGCACTTCGATCTTGGGCTTCCCATCATCCAGAACTATGAGAAATAAATGTTTGAAGCCACCCATTCTATGGTATATTTGTTATAGCAGCCTGGACGGACTAAAACTGATTCCTACCTATATTTCCTACCTCTTCTCCCTCTTCTGCCCCATGGAAACCCTCCATTCCAGCCCACCTGCCCTTTCATTATTATACAAATTGGCTTGATTTTCCAAACAAAGTTGTGCTAGAACCATCAATTTCCTCATAATCAGATCCCTGACCCCAAGGTCTAGAATCTCTAGACCTAAGCCTCCTAATACTGGCATCTATTTGTCCATCCCCTAAAACCTCCAAGGACCACTGGTCTTGGGGTCAGAAGACAGGGATCTGAAAGTGTATCTTATTATATGATCATATGACAGACATTCTCATTCAGGGCTAACACTTCTTAAAAGCAAAATGAGAGAAATAGACTACATAATTACAAAACTCTTCCACCCTATTTCATGACTGTAATTCTCACCCCAATTTTTTCAACAACTCCAGTACTACTAGGAATAGTTATAACATTTTCTTTTTCTACATAAAAGGACCAGGCAGCAGAGGGGTAAGCCTCCCACTGGTAGTGGTCTGCTGTGAGCCGCCATAGAGTTTTGTTGTTTATATTGTAACAGGACCATCACCGTATACTTGAGAGGTGATTTCTTACAATATTTTTTCCACTCCTGTTGGAGGTTTGACAACCAGCAAGACAAGCTGATACATATGTGATTCCATTTTCACCACACATGGGTTCCCATTTTGTCTCTGAACATTTGCATCTTGAGTTGCAATCTGAAAAGAGAGCTCGTTCATGATAAGAGACAGGTTTGGTTCTGAAAAGAAATATAACAATATAAAATATTACCTCTTGGCAGGTAGCACCCGAATATTTAAAAAAAAAAATCAATGTTCTTGAGTGATATAAATGACACTACCAACAAAATTTGCCTTTTAGAAACACAGTTGTCATCAGAAATGCCAGCTTCTGGTCATGAAATGTAAGTTTACTAATAAAAAACTTTTTTTGAAAGTTGTCTTTAGAGGTTTACAAATTCACATGATGTCCAATTCTTAGCTTATAGGTTTCAGTCTACTGTCCCTAGGATCATCTAATATATTTCTGTGCAAAGGTGTACAACAATAGCTAACAAGGTAGAAAAGTAAACTTTTAGAGCAATTTATGACATTACTTAAATGCATCACAGGTGGTGTGTGTGTGTGTGTGTGCAAATTTCATTCAGAATTGTTGTCTAAATGTGAGTAGAATGGCTGTTGCTAATGGTCCATTAAAAGCAAAAATAGCCAATCAGTTATCAGTTAATTCTCTTTCGGTGTTTGCAGGAGTTACATGTCCTCTTGCATATGTGTTACCAATAAGTGCATTCTGAGTTCATTCAACCTTTCTCCTGTGTATCCTACCAGTGTGTAGTGCTCTTTCTTAGCTGATAGCATCCTTTCTTGCTCAAATTCGCAAGTAAGTTCAATGACTTATCCATTTATTTGTTCATAAAATTTTACTGGAAGCCTACTAACTGCTAGCTCTGGGAGAATAGGAGATAGTTACAAATATTAACGAGACAAAATTTGTCCCCCTCCAATGGACTTTTTTGAGTTATTACACAAAATTTTGATTGCATTCTTTCTTTTCTCCTTCATTTTTTTTTGTTCTCTGCAATTTGCTCTTATATTTACCCTTCATCTCTCCCAGTATTCTCTCTCCCTCACTTTGTTTTTCTGTCACATGAATGGTCTAATCCTCCTGCTTTTATCCTTTTTATGATTCATATCCCTCTATTCTTCTCAAAGGGAACTTTTGCAATGGTAAGTCATTTCTATCTGCGCCATATATGCCATTCACTGGCCCTCCATACTTCATTTTTTCTGCTCCTTATTTTCAAATGTGCTTATTTATTTGCTTATTCCTCCTCTTCCCCCCCCCCTTTTTTAAAAAAATATTTGAGGAGCTTAAACAAACAAGAAATACACTGAAACATACAATCAACAGAGGTAGGAACTATTTTTTTATTCACTCCCATATCTCCAGAACCAAGAATAATTCCTGTCACACAGCTAGCTAAGAAACAAAACTTCTAGTAAGTCAGTTAATTTTAAAAAAGATACTTTATTTTGGAGAGAGAAATTAATCACTTGGGATTCTGCCTCTGAGAAGTATTGTCATTAATGATGGCAACCATAATTTCTTAATCAATGTAATACTCCGTCTAGTAGAGCTGGTATGATGACTTCTGTCACCTCAAAAGTACAAACCAAAGACCTCTGAGATGTCTCCAAACAGTGTGAAAGGGTACTGAACTAGGCCTTCCGAGATGTGCTATAGGAATGTTTAATCCTATTCCCTTCCATAAAATTTTAATTGTTAACTGAGACTGTAATATCTGAAAGTATAAAACTTGCTCAAATTCACACTGCTTGCTAGTGACAAACCTGGAAACAGAACCCTGCAAGCCCTCTTGATTATAAATTCTTATGTCACATCAGAGTTATCCTTGATATTGCAGAAGAGAGATTTCCTCCATTATCATATCTAAGGCTTGTCTTCAGTTTTCCTATTGAATATCCAGGTCAAGACAGCGTTTGGAATAAAGCAACATGGAAAACTCCATGGGAACCATTTTATATTTTATAAAGAAAAATATTTTATGTTATTGAGAGTAAGTTTAATTTATCACCAGGAGCAGGACTCAATGACATACATGTTTTCTGAAGGGTGTGCTGACAGTAGATTTGTAATTTAGAATTTTAATTATAAGAAGAGTTTTGACAAATATGCCAGAATGTTTATACCCAAATGAGATTTTCTTTCAAAATAGTTATTTTGAAAGATGAGAGCTTTTCCTTAAAGGTCAAATCTTTGCCCTTGTTAAGAATTTTCTCAAAAATATACAAAGAAATTTCAAAAGAAGAGCCTTAGAATATTTTAAACAACAATAGCACTACTGCAATAGTTATAGCCTTTCAAGGTGACTGCTTTGAAGAGGCTAGTACTCACTCAATGAAAATGTTACCTTTTATTTCTTTAAAATATTTAATCTTTGATTATGTAGGAATACTTTTAATGGGAATCTCAAAGTTTACTTTTGTTGTCTGCTTTGTGTTTACTTTTGGCTTAGAAATTATAATGTAGAAAGAATGTTCTACTTTGAGTTATGCCTATGTTCAAGTCCCAGATCCATGCAGTTACCTTTAAACAAGGATAACAAAACTAACCTCATCAAGGTGTTCTGAGGATATAAATGAGATCGTGAAAGTTAAGGTGTTTTGGAAATCACAAACTATAAAGTCCTCAACAACTGTCCCTCTACCGTGAGGATTTCTGGGACAGTTAAAGATGGCACTGAGCTTCTGCTCTCTCCAAATGGAAGAATCTTCTTCCATTTCATAGTTACAAATAACATTCTTAATCCACATCGCTGACTTTCACTAAGGCAGCACTACACTCAGCTGAGTCTAACAATGTGGCTTTGATAACTCCCAGAAGCCATAATTTATGAACTTTGCATTAACCAATTTTCCTGAACATTGTAAACGGCCAAAACTATAACAGGTGCTCATTTAGCAGCAGGTGAAACCAGGTTAATAAAGGTGATGGAAGTTGGAACATAGAGACAAGACAGATAAGCAGTGGAGCAAGAGTAGGAAAGGAGATGGACAGCAGGCTGTAAGCAAGAAGCCACAGAATAGGCAGGAAACAGAATATAGTGTCAGGAGTGTTTGCCTTTGAGCCACAGGCAGAGTTTCAGGTGGCTAGGCAGATACAGTTGGAGAGGCCTTCCTGGCACATGATGGAGGCTTGATATTTTTTTTAGAAAACAAATAATGCATAGATAGGTGAAATGATGAAGAAAGTTACCTCTGAAAACTCATGTTAAGTGGTAGAGTGATGGGAAAGACTCTCAATGGGCAAGAGCAATATAGTTTCTACAAGATCCAACCTTGTATTGAGAGAGACTCTGGAAACCAAGCAATGTAATCACCCACCTCATACAAGATGACAGGCCTGAGGGCATCACTAAATATTCTCCTGACCAATTGCAAGACACTCAGCTAAAGAGAACTTTTATGGAGAGCACTGGGTTGAAGGACAGACACTCTTTCCTGAAACTTTACATGATTCAAGCACAACAGCAACTATGGAGGATTGCAAAGAGGTAACTCCAATTCCTCAGATGTCCAAAGGAGAAAAAAACTATTGTTTCCATGAATGGCACATTTATTTTGTGTCAGGCAAGTAGTATTCACTTTCATGTATGTTAGCTTGCTTAAACCCTACAAAGGTTTAAAAGGTAGTTATTCTGTTTTTAAGATGGGAAAATTGAAATTGGATTAGTTTAAACCACATGTACATGATTTCATTAAGAATAGACAGAGGCATGATTCAAGGTTTGTATTTCCACTATCATGTTGTTTTTCTAAATTAATCAGGTTGGTTCTCTAGTGTAAAATACGGGTTTAGCAATTTTTATATTTCTCTAAAATCAAAGGAGATGACAAATTCTGGTGATAATAACAGATTCTAAATATTGTCAGTTATTCCATAGTTGTGTTGTTTAAAAATCAAATTCCTTTTTGCAGCTCCACCAATAATTGATTTAGTTAAACAAACCAATATCCTCAAACTATTTAATGAGGGAACATACCCTTGGTAGGAGACAGTTAGTCCTGCCACATCAGAATTTTCACAGCCCAGTGCAAACAGGGAAAGGAATAGGAGGTAACCAAAGACAGATGATCCCAAGTAGAGTTTTGCAGCTCCACACACACTGATTCTGAATTTTTTCATAACTATCCCCCCAGAGAATATTCCAAGTGCCACTGCTGGAATGTTGATGAGCCCTGAGAAATGAGAAAAATATATCATTTGTGAATCTCTGAAAAAGATCTGAGTGCAATAACACAAACTTTCTAAAGATTATTTTGTCACTTTAAATTATAGAAATAGTCACTATCATCTACTGACGTATACAAAGAGTGTATGATGAATGTCTAGGCTATAGATTAATGGTGGTACAACTGTATGGTCTCAGGTTCTGTCTAGCACAATGTCTAGCACAGAGTATTAAATTAATAAATACCAAATGAATCAAAAAATCTTTCTGGTCTTTCTGGTCCAATTCCAGCATTAACAAGTACAATTAGGTGCCCATTAATGTTCTTTAATGTTGTGTATAAAAAATAATAGGCACATAGAATACAGAAAACTTTTTTTTTTAAGTCTTGGTTTCTGTTTTCTGCCTCCCACCCTGGCAAAATTTGTTTTTGTTGAGTCAGCTCCTTAGCTTTGAGTGCGGTATCCTTCCTAATAACAACAACCACCACCTATATTTATTTGCTTATAATGTACCAGCCACTGAACTGAGAATTTGATATGTTAATATTATCACATTGAATTTTCACCACAACCTTAAGAGTAGGCATATTATTAGCTTCACTTCAGAGAGCTATTTGTTCACAGTCACAGTTAGTAAGTGGGCAAAGCAGATTTGAATGCAGACAGACTGACGTCAAGTCCTATGCTTTCTTTTTTTTTTTTTTTTTTTTTTTGGAGGCGGAGTCTCGCTCTGTCGCCCAGGCTGGAGTGCAGTGGCCGGATCTCAGCTCACTGCAAGCTCCACCTCCCGGGTTTACGCCATTCTCCTGCCTCAGCCTCCCGAGTAGCTGGGACTACAGGCGCCCGCCACCTCGCCCAGCTAGTTTTTGTATTTTTAGTAGAGACGGGGTTTCACCGTGTTAGCCAGGATGGTCTTGATCTCCTGACCTCGCGATCCGCCCGTCTCGGCCTCCCAAAGTGCTGGGATTACAGGCTTGAGCCACCGCGCCCGGCCTAAGTCCTATGCTTTCAATCACTGCTATGTTGCCTCTCCTTCAGGGGTTTGGGAAATAGAATCCTTGATAAATAGATGCACATTATCTTTTCTGATAGATGTGCAACCTCACTAGTAATCTAATAACTGTGAGCTGTAAACAATACTAGGAAGAGGTTCAACTTAGTAGTTAAGAGCTTAGACTCTGGAATCCCAGCTGCCTGGGTTTAGATCTCAGTTCCACGCTGAATAGCTGTGCAACTGTAGGTAATTCTTTGAATGTCTCTAAACCTGTCTCCTCATCTATAATATGGAGCTAATAATGCATTGTAGAGGTCACTAAATTCCATTATTTATGAAGAGTTATCAGCACAGCGTTTAGCACAAAAATATCATGCAATTAATTTCTATCCATCCGATTTACGAAGATGAAAATATTGGAGGTGGGGTGGGGAATGGAACACTTGTATTGCAAAAGACTTGGGAAAAGAGGCACTTTGGTGCCATATGTTGGATTGTAAATGGTGTAACTCTAAAGAAGAACAATCTGGCACTTAACAATAAATAAATTCTCTGCTAATTAGAATTTATTTATCATATTGTCTACCTATCAGTCATTGATGTCCATGTTTTCTTGAGGTTTTGAGATAATCCATCTCCTTCAAATAATGAAAGGGCTAAAGTTTGCATGTACTCTAGTCAACAGATAAGGTTCAAAGACAAAATCAGCATTTGCTGTAGTAAAAAATAATCTCAAGTACACAAGTCTGACTTACAACCCAATGTGAAATTGTAAAATAAAAATGAAAACACTGACATCTAGTGATAATGACATGCAAATTTTCTTCTTTCTTTCCCTTTTTTTGTTCTTTTTCAGTTTATATATTTAGTTTCTTAACAAAGCATCATAGAACCCCAAATATCAACATACAATGGTCTCTGGCTTGCTATTACATTATTTAAAAAAATATATTGTGGGAGATCAGTCAGAGTGGCAGAAGAAATTATAGGAATAGAAAGAAGCAGACCCTCTTGGAAGACCGAGCGTGGTTTGCATAACTTCAGATAGTTTGGCTGAAGGCAGCCAGATTCTCTTTTCAGGAACCAGATAACTTAGGGCGCAGATACAAAGGAATATAGGGGAGTTTATCTAAATAGCTTATTTACTCATGCGGTCCTAAAAATCAACCTTTGATCACAGGCAGGATGGTCATCTCCTGGGGGGGTGGGCAACCAGGTTAATTACCCACAGGTGTGTTGACTCAAAGCCTTTGCCAATTAAATCTGTACTAAACAAATGCAAGCGTTACCAGCTTGGAGGGGCAGCCAACTCTCTTGGGCCCCTAGTGCCGGCAGCCCCCTGGCCCACTGTCATAGTGATTATCTGTGTCTGAGTACGTGTCTCAGCTGTCATGCAGCTGGGGACTGCAGGCCAGACCCCCGCAAAATATTTCTAACATGTACAGATGATAACAAAGGGACATTTTGATTCATCTGTTTTTATTTGACCATAGGTTGTATAAGTTAACATTTAAATTATCATATTAGAAATCATCCCACCTTAAAGGGGGCATGATCATGAAGTTAGCGAAATGAAAAAGAGAAGAAATGCTAACTTTTGCTTTTCCATTTGAACTGAGGTTCCTGGGTATGGTAAGCAGCAGAGATGAAAATCTGGAAACCTGAATAGCCAAAAGGCAACTTAGAGGCACCTGATTACTATTTTAAAAAACAATGAATAGATAATAGAAAATATATCAACAAACCCAGTTATTTAGGGCCCAATTAATTAATGTTAATGGTTTCTCCTAAATTTTCTGATTTTTTTAAATGTGGAAGTAGATAAAATTAGTTTTCCCTTTGTTTCAGGTTTCATCTTCCTTCTCCCGAAGCAAGTGCTGCTATGAATTTGAGATATATCCTTGAAGTGCCTACTTTTACACACACACATACGTGCAATGAATATATAAAACATAGTACCTGACTATCAATGCCTTCCACAAAGCCAAAGCTGACACAAACAACAGAGTCCTACATTTTCACTCTCAATTCCATCTCCAAATTGGTTTATGAAAAAAGTATCTTCTGAAAACCAAACTCCAAACTGAAATCTTCAGAGCATGTTTCTAACATTTTATTTTATTTTGTAAAGTACCAATTGAACTCGGTACTTAAGGAGTAATAACACAAGGTGTAGCCTTGTCTGTAGCTATGTGCCGTGTTGGATTCCATTGACATCCCCCACCCCCAACAGCCTAGAATAGCCTGAGAACTGAAATGAGATAATCCTAGGGACATCTGCACCCTCAGTATAAATTATTAAAAATCAGGAACATCCTTGCTTGATTTACCTCTTTTTGGTGGACAGTGTTTCCTTGAAACTTCCAGAATATTTCTTGACTCCAGATCCTTCCGCACAAGGTATTTGCTTTGTCTGATAAAAACCTCTACCCTCTTTCATATGTTTTCATCTTTTAATACTTTCTTATCCTTTTCTCTTGATTTAGGTATGATCATCTTCTGCTTGAGAATTCTTCCTGGCTCCAAGATTAGGTTTGTTCTCCCAGAGTACTCTGAGCTTCCCCCAAGTAGAGTTCCTTCTCACAGGTTCCACCAGTCATATGGGGCTTCCAGGGGACACATTTGGCACCAGGGCTCACAACTTGGTCATCAGAACCTCATTTTCTCGCTCATCAGGTGTTCCTTGTGCAGGGGCCCATAGGCAGCAGACTTGATGCTTTAACAATTACCTGCTAGTGTTTTCAATTCATGTATCCCAACCTCCAACCAAACCCTCAGAGGAAGAATGGTGAATTGAATTGAATCCCATGTTCCTTCAATGGTTTCCAATAAAATGTGCTAAATGAATAAACTTTAGTGTATTAATTTATAGCACTTCTCCTGATATCTTACTCTCCTATTTCAAGATAACTAAATTATAACACAATTTCAAAAAATATTAGTACATTTCAGATATAATGTTGGTTTGATTCTCCCTTTCAAATTTCACAGGATGTATTAAGTTGTCCATGGTGGGTCAAGTTGATAACAAATTTCCTTTACATCATATAAGACGTGTTTCTTCCCTCCTCAGGCTTCTCTTTCATTTTCGGTATTTTTAAATCATTTAGTGAGATCGAAATTAAACTTTGATTTATTCTCCACCCATATCATAAAATGTGTTGATCTAAAAATTTTTACCATCTACCATCAATGAAGTATTCCAAATGGAAATATTAATTTACACTAGTGTCTAAAATTTGTTTCAATTTATTTTCTGTGTTTTCTTTTGAATTCAACATGCATATTTACCCAAATATCAGAAAAACTTAGAGAAATTTAAAAGCAAATTTATTATTATATTGTTATATTTTATTACATAATTATTATTGTTTTAGCACACTCATCAGGTTAAAGATCTTATTCCTTGAGACTGATGTAAAAAGGAGTTATAAGGGATGTGTAAAATGTTTGACTAGATTACAGTAGACTAGAAACTAGAAACTTTGATTTCCATACCGATGCCTTGGATTGAAATAGTTATGAGTTATAATAATAGTACTTGGAGATGTTTTAGAATTTCTCTCCTAGTAAACTTCATGTTATATCCTGGACTTTCACAAGAATAATAATAATGTCTTTTATAAGCTACTGTCCTTCAAATAATTCTCTTAATTTTTTCTTACTTGTCTGTGTAACACCTCCAAAAATTGAGAGTGATAATCATTGTCATAAATGATAGCTGATATATCTTGTCTACTAGAGGTCTACAAAAGGCATTCTAAGAAATTAAGCAAAAATGACTAAATTATTACAGTCTCTGTATTGAGAAGGAAAAGATAAGATCATTTGTATGTAACTTAATATTTATAGGAGAAGCTTAAATTGAAATAAAGCCACACATCTACAACCATTTCATCTTCAACAAAGCTGACAAAAACAAGAAACGGAAAAAGGACTCCATGTTCAATAAATGGTACTGTGATAACTGGCTAGTCATATGCAAAAGAATGAAACTGAACCCCTTTTTATCATCATATATAAAAATTAACTCAACATGGATTAAAGACTTATGGGTAAGAATCTAAACTATAAAAATCCTGAAGAAAGCCTAGTAAATACCCTTCTCAGTATCACACTTGGCAAACAATTTATGTCTTTGTCCTCAAAAGCAACTGCAACAAAACCAAAAATTGGTAAGTTAATTAAACTAAAGAGCTCTGCACAGCAAGAGACACCATCAAGGAAGTAAACAGATATTCTACAGAATGGGAGAAAATATTCATGAACTATGCATTTGATGAAGATCTAATATCCAGACTTAAAACAACAAGAAAATAGCATATAACTCCATTAAAAAGTAGACAATGGACAAGTACAGACACTTCACAAAAGAAAATATGTGGCCGGGTGCGGTGGCTCATGCCTGTAATCCCAGCACTTTGGGAGGCTGAGGTGGGCGGATCATGAGGTCAGGAGATCGACACCATCCTGGCTAACACAGTGAAATCCCGTCTCTACTAAAAACACAAAAAATTAGCCAGGCGTGGTGGCGGGCACCTGTAGTCCCAGCTACTCGGGAGGCTGAGGCAGGCAAATGGCGTGAGTGCGGGAGTCGGAGCTTGCAGTGAGCTGAGATCGCGCCACTGCACTCCAGCGTGGGCGGCACAGAGAAAGAGACTCTGTCTCAAAACAAACAAACAAACAAAAAACCCCCCAAAACAAACAAACAAACAAAAAAATGTAAGCAGCCAACAGAGATATGAAGAAATGCTCTTCAGAAATAATCATCACAGAAATGCAAATAAAAACCACAATGAGAAACCATCTCACACCAGTCAAAATGGCTTTTGTTAAAAAGTCAAAAAATAACAGATGTTGGTGAGGCTGAGGAGAAAAGGGGATACTTGCACATTTTTTGGTGGGAATGTAAATCAGTCCAGCTATTATGGAGAGCAGTTTGGATACTTCTCAAATAACTAAGAGTTGAACTAACATTTGACCTTGTCCAGAGCCACGAGGTCCGGAATTAGCCGACCTCTGTTGCTTGATCTCCACAAAGCGGAGACAAGATGGCACATTTCCGGGTTCTTCATTACAAACCTTTCCTAAGCGCCCTAACCTTTCCCGCGTGCGCGTAAACATTTTTCCCGCCCAGGAAGATATGCAGCCTACAGCTCAGGCGCAATCCCGCGCCTGGGAAAATTACAGACCCACAGCGCATGCGCAATTGTAATTTGAGTAAGCCCAGCCTCCTGTCACCGCCCTGGCCCAACCTCTTCCTCTGCCAGCCTATATAAGGCATTGCACCGCCACCATTAAACGAGACTTGATCAGGCTATTTGTCTTGTCTCCATTTCTCGTGTTTTCTTGTCTCCTCCATTCCCACTCCCCCTTCCAGGGCCCGTTTGACTGTCCTGCAGGTCGGGACACCTGGCGCCCGAACAGGGACCTGGACACGGGTGAAAGAGTGAGGAAGAACGCACTAAGGTCGGCCGAAAGTGAAAGTAGAAGAAATTCCTCCGGACATCGTGGGAACCTGCCGCATTGGAACCAGAGGTGAGTAATAGTGTCTGATTATGGGACAAGAATTAAGCCAGCATCAGATTTATGTAGGGCAGTTAAAAGAGGCCCTAAAAACACGAGGAGTAAAGGTTAAAAGTAATGATTTGTTTAAATTTTTTGATTTTGTAAAAGAAACCTGCCCTTGGTTTCCACAAGAGGGGACCATTGACATAAAGAGGTGGCGTAGAGTGGGAGATTGTTTTCAAGATTATTATAGTACTTTTGGACCAGAAAAGGTTCTGATAACAGCCTTTTCTTATTGGAATCTGATCAAAGATATAATAGATAAAAAGGAAAAAGAAAAAGATCCTGAGGTAATGGCAGTGGTTACTCAGACTGAGGAAATATTAAGAGGCAGCTCCCAAACCGACCTTGAAAAATCCACACCTAACAAAGAAATAGACCTTATATCGCTACAAAGTGACGAGGAAGAGGCTGGGGTCCCCTCAATAACAAATATAGAAACATCAAATAAGGAAAAGGCCAAAAAAATACCCAGTTTTACCTACAACTAATGAAAACAAAAGTAAAAATAACCTTAACCCTTCAGAAGTAAACTGGGATAATTTAGAGGAAGAGGCAGCAAAATATCATAATTCTGACTGGCCACAAACTCTTACTTATCCCCCTCCCTATAATAAGGCTTCTGCCCCCACAGTTATGGCAGTAATAGACCCAAAAGAGGAGCTTAGATAAAAGATTGCACAACTTGAAGAGCAAATAAAGCTCGAAGAACTACATCAGTCTTTAATCACTAGGTTGCAGAAATTAAGGACAGGAAGTGAGAGCGTTCAATACCCTAAAGGAATAGAGAAACACTCTCACCCTCAGAGACCCGGACAGCATGTCCCAAAAGGAAGGTCGCTTGGTAGTAGGGATAGGGAGGATTCCTCTCCTCGAGACGTTTTTCCAGTAACGGAAACTACAGATGCGCAGGGCCGAGCCTGGAGACACTACAATGGGTTTGAATTTACTGTAATAAAAGAACTAAAAACCGCTGTCTCGCAATACGGAGCTACTGCCCTGTACACCCTGGCCATAGTCGAATCTGTGGCCAAAAATTGGCTCACTCCCATAGATTGGAATACCTTAGTTAGAGCAGTTCTTTCCGGAGGCGACCATCTGATTTGGAAGTCAGAATTTTATGAAAATTGTAGAGATACGGCCAAGAGAAACCAACAAGCCGGAAATGGTTGGGATTTTGATATGCTAACTGGCTCGGGTAACTACACAGAAACCGATGCTCAGATGCAGTACGATCATGGACTGTTTTCTCAAATCCAAGCAGCGGCTACCAAAGCCTGGAGAAAACTCCCTGTTAAGGGGGATCCAGGAGCCTTGCTCACGGGGGTCAAACAGGGACCTGATGAGCCTTTTGCAGACTTTGTACATAGACTTTTAACCACGGCCAGCAGAATATTTGGAAATGCCGAGGCAGGGGTGGATTATGTAAAACAGCTAGCTTACGAAAACGCTAACCCGGCTTGTCAGGCAGCAATCAGACCTTATAGATAGAAAACAGACTTAACAGGCTACATCCACCTCTGTTCAGACATAGGGCCCTCATATCAACAGGGTTTGGCTATGGCTGCTGCCTTTACTGGACAAACCGTAAAAGACTTCCTCGCTAGTAAAAATAAGAATAGCAAGGGGTGCTTCAAGTGCGGAAAAATGGGACACTTTGCTAGGGATTGTAAGGGAGAGCTAGCTAAGACCTTAGAGGCCAAAGCCCCAGGCCTCTGCCCTAGGTGTAAAAGAGGAAAACATTGGGGCAACGAATGTAAATCTAAAATTGACAATCAAGGAAATCCCCTAACACCTCAACAGGGAAACGGATTGAGGGGCCGGCCCCAGGCCCCGAAACAAGCTTATGGGGTGGTCAGTTTTGTACCAACCAACCACAATCCGTTTCACAACTTAGTAGAGCAACCCCAGGAAGTGCAAGATTGGACCTCTGTTCCACCTCCCACACAGTATTAACCCCTGAAATGGGACCTCAAGCCTTAGGTACTGGGGTATATGGACCCCTACCCTCAAACATGTTTGGATTAATCCTAGGGAGAAGCAGTGTCACCATGAAAGGCCTACAGGTCTTTCCGGGAATAGTTGATAGTGATTATATAGGAGAAATCAAAATCATGGCCAAGGCTATTGACAACATCATTATCATTCCTCAAGGGGATAGAATAGCACAGTTACTCCTGTTGCCATTGCTAAAAACAGCTAGTAAAGTCCAATCGCCCCTAAGGGGAAAGGGAGGATTCGGATCCTCAGACATCCACTGGGTACAGCCCATTACTAATCAAAAACCCTCTCTCACCTTGTGGCTAGACGGAAAGTTACTTACAGGACTGATAGACACAGGGGCTGATGTAACAATTATTAAATAACAAGATTGGCCCGCCAGTTGGCCCACTTCAGAGACCTTAACAAATTTATGAGGAACCGGGCAAAGTAATAACCCTAGACAAAGTTCCAAATATCTCACCTGGAGAGATCAAGAAAGTAATTCCGGTCTCATTAAGCCACTTGTTATCCCTGATTTGCCTGTTAACCTTTGGGGTAGAGATCTTCTCTCCCAAATGAGGGTCATGATGTGTAGCCCAAATAATATAGTCACTGCACAAATGTTGGCTCAGGGCTACCACCCTGGGAAAGGGTTAGGAAAAAGAGAAGATGGCATTTTGCAGCCAATCCCAGCCATAGGAAAATTGGATAAAAGGGGGCTTGGAAATTTTTAACCGTGGCATTGACATGTCTGCACCCCAAAAAAGTGCTGACCCAATCACTTGGAAGTCAGATGAACCCGTTTGGGTTGATCAATGGCCACTAACCAATGAGAAGCTTGCCGCTGCCCAACAGTTAGTGCAGGAACAATTAGAGGCAGGACACATTACCGAAAGCAACTCTCCTTGGAACATCTCCATATTTGTCATAAAAAAGAAATCCAGAAAGTGGAGACTCTTACAACATTTAAGAGCAGTAAATGCTACTATGGTCCTTATGGGCACCTTACAGCCAGGGCTACCTTCTCCAGTTGCAATCCCTCAAGGATATTTTAAAATTATTATAGACCTTAAAGATTGCTTTTTTACAATTCCCCTTCATCCTACTGACCAAAAACGATTTGCCTTTAGCTTACCATCTATAAATTTTAAAGAACCCATGAAGCGATACCAGTGGAAAGTGTTACCTCAAGGTATGGCCAACAGTCCCACCTTGTGTCAAGAATATGTGGCTACAGCCATACACTCAGTTAGAGAGACATGGAAACAAATATACATTATACATTACATGGATGATATCTTCATGGCAGGAAAAATGGGAGAACAAGTTTTACAGTGTTTTGCTCAACTCAAGCAAGAACTAACCACAGCGGGGTTACAAATAGCTCCAGAAAAAATACAACTACAAGACCCTTATACATATTTAGGTTTTCAAATAAATGGACCTAAAATTACTAATCAAAAGGCAGTTATCCGTAAAGATAAGTTACAAACCCTCAATGATTTCCAAAAGCTCCTTGGAGACACAAATTGGCTTCGACCATACTTAAAACTCACCACGGGAGACTTAAAACCTTTATTCAACACCCTGAGAGGTGACCCCAACCCTAAGTCCCTTAGGTCGTTATCAAAAGAAGCTCTTTTATCACTTAATAAAGTAGAGGTGGCCATTGCTGAACAATTTGTTACCAACATAGACTATTCACAGCCATTAACCTTTTTAATCTTTAACACAACACTGACACCTACTGGTTTATTCTGGCAAAATAACCCTATTATGTGGGTCCACTTGCCTTCATCATCCTAAAAGGTATTACTCCCCTATTATGATGCCTTAGCCGATTTAATCATCTTAGGTAGAGACAATAGCAAAAAATTTTTTGGAATTGAACCTTTTACAATCATACAACCTTATTCTAAGCCACAAAACCATTGGTTGATGCAAAATACTGAAACGTGGCCAATTGCTTGCGCCTCTTATGCCGGTAACTTAGATAACCATTACCTGCCAAACAAGCTTATCCAATTTTGTAAGCTACATGCTTTTGTCTTCCCTCATGTCATCAGTAAAACACCTTTAGACAATGCCTTATTAGTATTCACTGATGGGTCCATCCACAGGAACTGCTGCATATACCTTTGCTGACACCACTGTTAAATTCAAAACCAGTCATACTTCAGCTCAGCTAGTAGAATTGCAAGCCCTAATCGCGGTGCTGTTAGCCTTCCCTGATCAGGCTCTTAATATTTATACTGATAGTGCATACTTAGCTCACTCAATACCTTTACTTGAGACTGTAGCACAAATCAAACATGTGTCAGACACAGCCAAGTTATTTTTACAATGCCAGCAATTAATACGTGACAGATCAACTCCTTTCTTTCTTGGACATATTAGAGCTCACTCTGGATTACCAGGACCTCTATCCCAGGGCAACCAACTGGCTGATATGGCAACCAAGACGGTAGCCATAGCTACAAATACAAATCTAGCCCAAGCACAGGCTACTCATGCCTTACACCATCTTAATGCTCAAACTTTGAGACTGATGTTTAAAATAACTAGAGAACAAGCAAGACAAATAGTTAAACAATGCCAGACCTGTATAACATACCTGCCAGTCCCTCATTTAGGAATTAACCCAAGAAGACAAGTTCCTAACATGATCTGGCAAATGGATGTCACTCATTATTCAGAATTCGGTAACTTAAAATACGTCCATGTATGTATAAATACATTTAGTGGATTTATACTAGCCACCTTACAAACAGGAGAAGCTACCAAACATGTCATAGCTCATTTACTACACTGTTTTTCCATAGTTAGAAAGCCTAAACAACTAAAAACAGACAATGGTCCTGGCTATACATCCAAAGCCTTTCAAGACTTCTGTCTTAAATTACAAATAAAACACATTACTGGAATTCCATATAACCCTCAAGGACAAGGAATAGTTGAAAGAGCACACCTATCCTTAAAAACCACTATTGACAAAATAAAAAAGGGAGAATGGTACCCTACTAAGGGCACCCCTAGAAATATCCTTAATCACACACTTTTTATTTTAAATTTTTTAAATTTGGATAACCTGAACAGATCAGCAGCCGATCAATTTTGGCATTCCGAATCCAAAAAACAATTTGCCATGGTTAAGTGGAAAGACCCCTTAGACAACACATGACATGGTCCAGACCCAGTGTTAATCTGGGGAAGAGGCTCAGTTTGTGTTTTTTCTCAAACTCATGATGCAGCCAGATGGCTACCAGAGTGACTGGTAAGACAGGTACCTAACAATAGCCAATCCAGGGAATAATTTTCTCCCTGAGAGTACTCTTTTCCTCTATTGCAGAGATGAACTCCAACTACAAGCCCCTCTGGACCATGGTGCTGATCTGCCAAGCGTTCCAGGTTTATGTCGGCTTCGGTAATCCCCATGAGGCCCTTACATATATACAACAATGACACGGTAAGCTCTGTGATTGTTTGGGGGGATATGTGACCTCCCCTCCAAATACATACATCTCAACCGTGTCCTGCTCCGCTTACACAGCATACCTGCCTAGTAACTCCCTTAAGTGGAGGTGTGTGTCAACCCCAAGATTATCTAGCGGAGGGGATACCACAACCTGCCCTTGTGACACATTTAAGACTGCTATGCATAGTTCCTGCTACACTACTTATCAAGAATGTACCTCTGGCAATAAAACATACTATACTGCTATCTTAACAAGATCTAGAACCCCTACTATAGGGGCCAGTAATATCCCTACAGTTTTAGGAAATACCAATAACCTTGTATTAGCTGGCTGTACTGGAATTGTAGGACAGCCTGTCTGCTGGAATATTCACCCCCCTCTTCATATCTCTGACGGAGGAGGACCACAAGACAAGGTCCGAGAAATTAGGGTATACAAAAACTTGAAGAGTTACAAAGGTCCCTATACCCGGAAATTCACTACCACCCCTTGGCCTTGCCCAAAGCCCGAGGGAAAGAGAAAATTGATGCCCAGACCTTTGACCTCCTCACTGCTACTCATAACCTGCTTAACAATTCCAACTCTAGTCTAGCTAATGACTGCTGGCTGTGTCTGCAATCAGGAGATCCCGTTCCTCTTGCCATACCCAGCAATGACTTAAATTATACATCCAATACCCCTTGCACCATAATTCCTCCCCTTAAAGTATAGCCTTTAGAATTCCTAGTTCCTCTTGCATCTACTCCCCTCCCCTTAATAACATTTACGACCTCGATGTAGGATTCAATGAATTCAATAATTGTTCCACCATAGCAAATATTTTCCAATCGTTGTGTGCCCCAAACAGCTCAGTTTTTTTTTTTTTTTTTTGAGACGGAGTCTCGCTCTGCCGCCCAGGCTGGAGTGCAGTGGCCGGATCTCAGCTCACTGCAAGCTCCGCCTCCCGGGTTCACGCCATTCTCCTGCTTCAGCCTCCCGAGTAGCTGGGACTACAGGCGCCCGCCACGTCGCCCGGCTAGTTTATTTGTATTTTTAGTAGAGACGGGGTTTCACCATGTTAGCCAGGATGGTCTTGATCTTCTGACCTCGTGATCCGCCCGTCTCGGCCTCCCAAAGTGCTGGGATTACAGGCTTGAGCCACCGCGCCCGGCCAACAGCTCAGTTTTTATATGTGGCAATAATAGGGCTTATACCTATTTACCTACTAACTGGACAGGATGCTGTGTCTTAGCCACACTTTTGCCAGACATAGACATTATCCCTGGAGATGAACCTGTACCTATCCCAGCTATAGATCACTTTTTAGGAAGAAACAAAAGGGCAATACAATTTATCCCCTTACTTGCAGGATTAGGCATAACTACTGCCATAGCAACTGGGGCTACAGGCCTAGGGGTTTCTGTTACTCAATACACCAAATTGTCTCGCCAATTGATCTCAGATATGCAGGCCATTTCAAGTACTATACAAGATTTACAAGATCAGGTAGATTCCCTGGCAGAAGTAGTGCTCCAAAATAGAAGAGGCCTAGATTTACTAACTGCAGAACAGGGAGGCATCTGCTTGGCTTTACAGGAGAAGTGCTGTTTCTATGCCAACAAATCCGGGATCATCAGAGATAAAATCAAGCATCTACAAGAAGAACTAGAAAAACGACAAAAAGAAATAACCGATAACCCGTTTTGGACTGGGTTCCATGGACTCCTTCCCTATCTTATGCCATTCCTGGGCCCCCTGCTTTGCCTGTTGCTCTTACTCTCTGTAGGACCTTTGGTCTTCAATAAGCTCATGGCCTTCATTAAGCAACAGGTCGAGGCTATCCAAGCAAAACCTATACAGGTCCATTATCATCACCTAGAACAAGAAGATCGCGGTGGTTCATACTCACACCCACTATGACCACCTTCCCTATGCGCTGAACTGGACAGCCAATGATGGGTAAGAGAGTATCATCTCTCACTAACCTAAGACAGGAGGGCCGTCATAAGCTACTGCCTAATCCCATGACGGGTACCAGTGATGAGATGCATTACTCCAACCTAAGACAGGCGCAGTTCCTGCGGGACAATCTTCTAGCCACAATTATATATAAAAAAGGGGGGATCTGTCTGGAGCCATGAGGCCCGGAATTAGCCGACCTCTGTTGCTTGATCTCCGCAAAGCAGAGACAAGATGGCACATTTCCGGGTTCTTCATTACAAACCTTTCCCGCGCACGCTAACCTTTCCCGCGGGTGCTAACCTTTCCTGCGCTCGCGCTAACCTTTCCCGTGCGTGCAAACATTTTTCCCGCCCAGGAAGATATGCAGCCTACAGCTCAGGCGCAATCCCACGCCCAGGAAAATTATCAACCAATGGCACACGTGCAATTGTAATTTGAGTAAACCCAGCCTCCTGTCACCACCCTGGCCCAACCTCTTCCTCTGCAGCCTATATAAGGCTTTGCACCGCCACCATTAAACGAGACTTGATCAGGCTATTTGTCTTGTCTCCATTTCTCGTGTTTTCTTGTCTCCTCCATTCCCATTTCCCCTTCCAGGGCCCGTTCGACTGTCTTGCAGGTCGGGACATGACCTAGCAATCCATCAGTGGGTATAAATTGAAAAGAAAATAAAGTATCCTATCAAAAGGACACATGCACCCATATGTTCATCACAGCTCTATTCACAATAGCAAAAACATGGAATCAGTCACCCATCAACAACGGATTGAATAAAGAAAATGTGGTACATATACACCACGGAATATTATGCAATCATAGAAAGAATGAAATCATGCCCTTTGCAGCAACACAGATGGAGCTGGAGGCCATTATCCTAAGTGAACTAACTCAGAAACAGAAAACCAAATACTACATGTTCTCACATATCAGTGGGAGCTAAATATTGGACACACATGGACATAAAGTTGGGAACAATAGACACTGGGAACTACTAGAGAGGGAAAGGAAGGAGAAAAGAAAGATTGAAAAGTACCCATGCTCACTACCTGGGCGACAGGTTCAGTCATACCCTAAACCTCAGCATTATGCAATATAGCTTTGTAACAAACCTGCACTGTACATGTACTCCCTATTCCAAAATGAAAGTTGAAAAATAAAAATAAATAAATAAATGACAAAAGAAAAAATGCAAATCTAGCTGTCTATCCAAATTTCTTTCATTAAAAATCTTTTCAAAATTCCACAAACTTTAAAAAGCCAACCATCCTGGCTAACATGGTGAAACCCCATCTCTACTAAAAAATACAAAAAAAAAAAAAAGCTAGCCAGGCGAGGTGGCTGGCGCCTGTAGTCCCAGCTACTCGGGAGGCTGAGGCAGGAGAATGGCATAAACCTGGGAGGCAGAGCTTGCAGTGAGCTGAGATCCGGCCACTGCACTCCAGCCCGGGTGACAGAGCGAGACTCCGTCTCAAAAATAAATAAATAAATTAATTAAATTAAATAAAAAGCCAAATCATTTCACAATATGCTTCCCAGCCTTTGAATTTAAATTTTATTGTCATTTATTTTCCTTTAATATTTTTTCTACAAAGTTAAAGTAATTAGCATGAGAAAAAATGCTCTCTCTAAACTTTAGAAAGAATGTGGCTAACATTTAAAAACATGTACAGCAAGGCTAAGTTGTCACTGTAACAGTTGGCCCTTGAACATGTCAGGAAATTTCTGTTTATTCTCCCCTCCATGGTATGTCAAATGTCTTCTCTCAAATAAGTAAAAGAAGTGTGCTTCTTTGTGTCTATCTCACATTTTATTGCAGGAAGATCATTATTCCATAGCTCAAGTTAAAAAAAAATTAAGAAAAAAAGAGAAAGGTTGAAGAAGAAAGACAGAAATATTTATTGAATGAGAGATATATGCATTTACCATGCATTTTATCTGTATACTTTCATCTTTATTTCAACCTAGTGATATATTTATTTTCACCATTGTACAAATAATCAAAGTAAGGGTGGGAGGATATTGAATAATTGGCCCGCTTACCCTTAGTCGGCTGCACCCTATACTTACTAATGTGAAACCAAGATGATCTCAGGAACAATCCTAGCTATAATGATGTGAAATTGTTAGATACTATTACTTATCTCTCACAAAAGTATTTGAATTATCTGTAGACATGACATGTCAGAAACTTTGAAGAATAGAGTTTTAGGTAAATGCAAATTAAACCACCATGAAATACCACAACTCACCCATAAGAATGGTAACAATGAAAAGAATTAACAATTCCAAGTGTTGATAAGGATGTGGGGCAACTGGGATGCTCTTACATTTCTAATAGGAGTATAAATTTGCACAATTCCTTGTGTTTTGGCAATATCTACTCTATTTAAACACATATTCTCCCTCTGACTTAGCAACTGCACTTAGCAATATAATATATATAATATACATTATATTATCTATTATAGTACTATAAATAACTCTTAGCTAAAAGCAGAAAACAACACAAATGTCCATTGCACTCCAGGGTATAGCCATGAAAAATGAGCATAGTGGCCCACCAATAAACATGTGGAACATTGTTTTCTGCTTTTATTATAAATATATTATTTATAATAGCATTATTATTATACATTATAATATATGTAATATACTATATGTAATATCATATGTTATTACTATGTTACTATAATATTACCATATATTATATTATACATATTATATATCATATACCATAAATTATAATATAATATATAATACTATCTTATTATATAGTGTAATATGCTATAATAAATTATAAATAATATATATTATATTAACACATATTAAAACACATTTTTATTTGTATTTTTTCTGCCTTTATATTTAAAATACTATTATAAATAATAATTATAATATGATTTATAATACTATTATAAATAATTGTTATAAAAATAGTTATAATAATTATAAAAATAATTATAATAATTATTTTATATATTATATATGATAGTTATAGATCATGTTGTATATATTATATTTATTTTATATAATTTATTATTATATATTATAACATATAATATATAATATGTAATTAATAAATATTACATACATAATATATATTACATGGTTTAAATATATGTTTTATAATGTAATCATTTATAATACTATCATAAATTTATAATATAATATACACATATACATATAAAATCATAATTTCTAATGCCATTATAAATAATTGTATGTATAATTATTTTCATAATATATAAAATTGTATATTATTTATAATACATATTATTATATTATCTATTATAGCATTATAAATAACTATTAATTAAAAGCAGAAAACAACAGAAATGTCCATCAACTATAAAATGAATAAACAAACTGTGGTTTATTTATGTAATAGGATATGACACAGCATGAAAAAGAATATAACACTGCTATACACAATAGAAAATAATCTCATAGATTTCACTTCAGTTGAAAAAAGCTAGACACAAAAGAGTATATAATATACCATTTAATTTATATGAATTTCAAAAACAGGCAAGGATGGTCTATGATAATATAGTTTAGGATAGTTAATGC
This sequence comes from Trachypithecus francoisi, assembly GCF_009764315.1. Taxonomy (NCBI): domain Eukaryota; kingdom Metazoa; phylum Chordata; class Mammalia; order Primates; family Cercopithecidae; genus Trachypithecus; species Trachypithecus francoisi. The sequence continues at coordinate 110,602,080 of NW_022681456.1, forward strand.
TTTGGGGAAAAGTATTGACTGATAGGAGATTTAAGCTTTCTGGGGAGCTAAAATATTCTGTATATTCTGAATGCTGGATGTGACACACACACACATATATATACACACACACATATATGTATGTATCCATCTGAACTGTTTAAGGTCTGTAGACTTAACTCTTGATAAGTTATATCTCAGTATACACATAAAAATGAAATAAAGTCTCTCTTAAACTTTAAATCCTCATCTATTCATGTTAAAATCAATATAAAGCAATGATTAGCATGCATGGGGTATTGGAGAAAAAAGCCACAAAATATTTCTTTAGTAATACGATTAGTAATAAATAAGTCAATAAGTAATAAAATTAATTTGAACCAATTGATGTTAAAAGTAAAAATGTTCAGTGATATAACCTTAACATCAAGAATTTTGGAGAAAAATCTTTTAAACTAAGAGTCAATTATATTAGCATGTGCTATGTGCCCATTACCAAGATTATCATAGAAAAATTGTATCTCCTAAAATACATTTGGCTGTTTTTTTTAATCCTTCCAGGTCTCTTTCAGAGGTAGAAATATAGAGTGATTTTTTACAATACTAAGAGAAAATTATTTTATACCACTGGAGTCTCTTATCATAAAGGAGTATGTCCCAAGAAACAAAATATTTTATGCCTTGAAACAGTAACATTAAATGATATCTTCATGGATTAAAGAAATGAATCTAGTTTTTTTTTATATCTAATTACTTCCACAGTGGTGGTCATCATGTATTTGTAGGTTCTGGTTTCTCTTCTTTCATTTCTTCATACTTTTCTATCTTACTATTGACCGTGTTGCTAGAAACACAACCCTTTGAACTAACCCAGTTGCCAGGAGTCAGAAAAGTTTTTTGACTGTGAAAATACAAGCTTTGTTTTGGAATGAACATCTTTTAACCTATCTCATTGTCCATTTTATATAATCCTGGAAACTGTTCATGTAAAATGGTCACTGTTTTGAGGCTTTCACTACACTTAAAAGACAAATATCCAGTATTATTAACAAACTCCTCATAAAATGCATGTTTCGTCTCAAAGATATCACTTCAAGAACTGCGTGCTCTCTGGGTTACTTACCCACAGATGCGAATAATTCTTGCTACAAAATTCTTGCTACTTTTTGAGCTCATCTAAAATGTCATAAATTACCTAAATCTTGGAACGATCTTCTCCAAGATTCCCGAGTTAATCAGGTACATCTAAGAGAGTCCCTCTGAGGAAGCATGAAAGGCAGATGAGCCTACCGATCACAAAGTTGGCCCTGGAGGATGACTGTCCATACTGCTGCTCAATGTACTTTGGTTTGTATGTCACCATGCCGAACAGAGAATTGAACTGAACAGTGCTTGTACATAAATAGAGGAAGTATACTGGATTTCCAAAAAGATTCTTCAGTGATGGAAGAAAATCTATAAAACAAAAATAACATAGACTAATTAAAGTTGCTGTCATGCATGGAAGAGGTAGCCGTGGTGACGGGACTTTCCATTGTCACAGAGTTTGGGAGTAGTCATAGTTTGGCGCACACATACACTACGTATAGTAAGCCACTGGCATGCATCAACCTGCGATCTGGCTAGGTTCAAATACAGACATAGGCACTCATTTCTACAGACATGCAGTATAGGTTATATTAAAGGTAAGAGTCAGAAAAGAACAGATTCCTCTAACTGATGTGGGCAAAAGATGAAAAGGATGAGAATACTCCCTATCATCCAGCTGGGAGTCACAAGCAGGACATAAAGACCTTCACTTTTCTTGTCTCTATTCCTCAAACTTATCTTGTGGTCAAAGAGAAAGAAATACGAGAGTTATCTCCATTTAATATGTGAATTTTAGTGTGAGAAATGAGCATTGATCTTTTCCCTTTTTCCTATTATGTAGACTACCAATTAGACATGTGAAGAGTTTCTGCAAATGTAACTATTGCTCGAAGGGACACGAAGAGGAGCTCCTCATTTCCATGAAGGGGGTTCATTAGAACACTAGGTTTTTGCCTACAGAACACTCACCCTTGGTGAGAGACATGCATTGATCATTGGTGAGAGACACGCATTGATACACATCTCTCAAATGAATAGATCTTATCTGTAGAAACACTGCCAACCCTGAAGATTAAGCCTTTTATTTTCTGTATATACAGAGTTACAGGAAGCAGCAATCCTGGGTAGAGACAACTGTAGGATCTAAACTGAGGAGGTGTGAGAAGGTGGGGACATCAGCAGGAAAGGCTGTCAAGCCTTTGGTCTTTGGTCGTGTACTGCAATCAGTTGTTCAGTAATAAAGCTGACATCAGTTTCCAGTTTTGCTTCTGATATGATTTCTCAATTTTTTTAATACATGAAGGGAAGTGAAGGATATAATTTATAAATCTCCTTAAGTCCCAACATCAAAATGAAAATGCTTCAAAATGGAGAATTTTACTTACCTCTTGCCATTTCCATTATTTTTGCATTTTCTCCCTGGGGTGTTTGGTAGTCTGTGTGATCATCTCTAATAAACTTGGATTTCTCAGAGGAAGAATTAGAATCCTCTCTACTTTGGGATCTTGGTAAACTCTTTGGTAAATACCAGAAAGGCACAGCTGCAAGAAGACTTATGATTCCTGCTATTAGATAGCCAAGCCACCAGGCTCCTACCCACTGGGGATCTTTTGGGGTAATGGTTATGTGATCTGAAAGACAGAGGGGATGGCTAAGTAATACAAACAGCAAAGCTAATATGTTAAAATAATCTCCTTAAAAATAAATTATTGCAAAACTCTATAACATCATAAAAATACCTAGTAATTCATCTATGCTATTTTTTTTTTAATCTGGATATTATCACAGGCATACCTTGGAGATTTTGCAGGTTCAACTCCAGACCACCACAATGAAGTGAATCTCACAATAGAGTCACATGAATTTTTTTGTTTCCCAGGGCATACAAAAGTTATGTTTAACTATACTGTAGTCTATTAAGTATGCAATAGCATTATGTCTGAAAAATGTACATACCTTCATTTAAAAAACTGCTATTGCTAAAAAATGCTAATGATGATTTGAGCCTTCAGTGAATAGCCATCTCAATGTTGATGGCTGCTGACTGAAGAGGGCAGTGGTTGTTGGAGGTTGAGATGACTGTGGCAATGTATAAACATAAGAAAATGATGAAGTTTGCCACATAGATCAACTCTTTCCTTCATGAAAGTTTTCTCTGTAGTATGCAATGCTATTTGATAGCATTTTACCCACAGTCAAACGTCTTTCAAAATTGGAGTCAGTCCTCTCAAACCCTGCCACTGCTTTATCAACTAAGTTTCTGTAATTTACTAAATCTTTTGTTGTCATTTCAGTAATGTTCACAGCATCTTCATCAGGAGTAGATTCCCCCTCAAGAAGCCATTCACTTTGCTCATCCACAAGAAGCAACCCCTCATCTGTTCAAGCTTTATCACGAGATTGCAGCAATTCAGTCACATCTTCAAGCTTCATTTCTGATTATAGTTGTCTTGCTATTTCTACCACATAGGCACTTACTTTCTCCACTAAAGTGTTAAACACCTCAAAGTCATCCAGGAGGGCTGAAATCAATTTCTCTCACACTCTTGCTAATGTGGATATTTTGACCTCCTCCTATGAATTACAAATGCTTTTAATGGCATCTAAAATGGTGAATCCTTTCCAGAAGGTTTTAAATTTACTTCGTCTAGATTCATTAGAAATCACTATTGATTGTAGCTATAGCTTTGTGAACTATGTTTCTTAAATAATAAGACTTGAAAGTCAAAATTATTCCTTGATCCTTGGGGTAGAAAATGGATGGTATGTTAGCAGCCATGAAAACATTTATCTATTTGTACAACTCTGTCAGAGCTCTTGGGTGACTAGGTACATTGCCAATGAGCAGCAATATTTTGAAAGGAATCTTTTTTTTAATTCTGAGCAGTAGATCTCAACAGTGGGCTTTAAATAGTAAACTATGCTACAAAAAGATGTGCTGTTATTCAGCACATCTTTATTGATCTAGTTGTAGAGCACAGGAAGAGTCTATGTGTAGGAATTTCAGAATGTTAAATGAGCATTGACTTCAACTTAAAGTCACCAGTGGCCTTAGCTCTCCAACAAGAGAGTCACCCTGTCCTTTGAAACTTTAAAGTCAGGATTGACTTCTCCCCTATGGCTGTGAAAGTCCTAGATGGCATCTTCTTCCAGTAGAAGCCTATTTCATCTAGGATGAAAATCTGTTATTTAGCATAGCCACTTTCATCAATAATCCTAGTTAAATATTCTGGGTAACTTTCTGCAGCTTCTCCACCAGCACTTGCTGCTTCACCTTGCACTTTTGTGTTACGGAGACAGCTTCTTTCCTAAAACCTCATGAACCTATCTCCGCCAGCTTCAAACTTTTCTTCTGCAGCTTTCTCATCTCTCTCAGCCTTCATAGAATTAAAGAGGGTTAGGCCTTGTTCTGAATTAGGTTTTGGCTTAAGGGAATGTTGTGGCTGGTTTAATCTCCTCTCCAGACTACTAAAACTTTATCTCAATAAGGCTGTTTCACTTTCTTATCCTTCATGTGTTTGCTAGAGTATCACTTTTGTAATTTCCTGCCAGAATTTACATTCACAACTTGGGTAACTGTTTGGTGCAAGAGGCCTAGAGTTTCGCCTGTCTTGGCATTCAACATGCCTTCCTCATTAAGCCTAATCTTTTCTAGCTTTTGTTTTAAAGTTAGAGACATGCAACTCTTCCTTTCACTTGAACACCTACAATGACCTAGAGGTCATTGTAGGGTTACTAATTGGCCTAATTTCAATATTATTGTGTCTCAGGGTATAGGGAAGTCCAAAAAGAGAGACAGGCGAATGGCCAATGGAGCAGTCAGAACAAATGCAACATTTATCAATTAAATTTGCTGTCTTATATGGGCACAATTGTGGTGCCCCAAAACAATTACAATGGTAACATCAAATATCACAATCACAGATCTCCATAATGGGTATGACAATAATAATAATAATAAATAACAATAAAAGCTTGCGATATTAGGACAATTACCAAAATGTGACATGGAGACACAAAGTTACCACACGCTGTTGGAAAAATGGTGCCTATAGACTTGCTCAACACAGGGTTGCCACAAACCTTAAATTTACTTTATTTTATTTGCAAAATACAATAAAGTAAAGCACAGTAAAACAAGCTATGTCTGTATTATCTCTGTTATTGAAGGAAAGAGAGTGCTTTTTGGAGCGAGATACTTTCTTTTGTTCATTAGATTAAAAATAAAGAGTCTAAATTCTGGAAGAGGCCTCATGATTTTCTTTTTTTCTTTTTTGAGATGGAGTCTCGCTCTGCCGCCCAGGCTGGAGTGCAGTGGCGCCATCTCGGCTCACTGTAAGCTCCGCCTCCCGGGTTCACGCCATTCTCCTGCCTCAGCCTCCTGAGTAGCTGGGACTACAGGCGCCCGCCACCAGGCCGGGCTAATTTTTTTGTATTTTTAGTAGAGATGGGGTTTCACCGTGTTAGCCAGGATGTTCTCGATCTCCTGACCTTGTGATCCGCCCGCCTCGGCCTCCCAAAGTGCTGGGATTAGAGGCGTGAGCGACTGCGCCCGGCCGCCTCATGATTTTCAAACCCTGCTCTCAGGTTCTGCACAGAGACCCCTGGTAAAAGGAAGGCAACCCATGGGGAGAACTTTGAAGGCTCAAAACCTCATGTGGTGGCTCCTCTATATCAGCATCACTTTCATTTGATTTACATATTGAATATCTGTGTGAGATTTTACTTGAAGAGTTATGCCCTGCACCCTCCAGTCCAAACCCCGTGGAAACTTCTCACTATGATACTAAATTTGAGATTCATTAAAATCAGTGGAATATTTTTTAATAAATGGTGGTTAATACTACTTCAGAGCTATTCTGGATACGAAGCGGTATTTGTATGTGTAAGCAAAACTTTAGTATTTTATTCATCGTAAAAACTTTGTTTTTGAAATCATTTCTGATTTGCCTAAAAATAAGTATTGATAGGTTTTTGAATCAAACCATGTGGGTGTTGTTTTCTTCCTAGGCAAGAACCTAGAAAACATTTCATTATATTCTATCATAACATTCTGTGAGAACAAAATAAACACAGGTCCCTTGAGAAGCAGGCTCAACTGCCACTGAATTATACTGGATAATATGCTTAGACTGGTTATTACTGCATGTGAATCGCTTCCCCTTAACAATTTTCCTCTGTACTGCTCATCACATCTATACTTTCTTGTCTTTAAAATCCATCAGTGGATTTTAAACTTTGTGAAGTCAGGGGACTCAACTGATTTGTTCAGAGCTGTAGAATAGCACGTGGCATAAAGTAAATGCAAAATAATTGGACGGGAACTAATGAATGAGTAAATAACATTTTTGAAGGTTGCCTTGTAGTTTGTTTGATTTAAATGCAAGAATTTTGCTCTTGTTTTAACATGCGAACGTCAAAATGCATTTCCACGTTTTTTTTTTTTAAGTGAAACTTGTTTAGTTTGTAACGGATCTCTTGGAATTCTTTAAAAAAAACTGACAAATGCCATCTATTTCTAGAGGGTGTATCTCACAGAGATAGAAACAAATTATTAGCTATGGAAAGATCAGTGTCCCCTCTGCCATTTATTTCCTACACAAGCAATATCCCAGAAGAAAAGCCAGTCTTGCTCGATAATATGCTATAATATGCTTCTACCTAAAAAGGACTTGTAGAGTAAAAATAAAAAGAAGGGCTGTTTGGTTGCCAGTAGACTTTAAATCCTTAGTCTTTCTGTCAAGTCCCCAAATACATTATTAATTGACATAACTGTAATAAATGTTGACACACCTGAAGCCAACAAGAACGAACAAGTAGCTACAGTTTTCAGTCTTAACTATGCTGGAATGCATTTAAACTGACAAACCAGATGTGAAAAAGGATACATCTTAATAACAAATCATTGGTCATCCAGTTCTAATCATCACCTATTTTTCATATTCTATTTATTAATCTGTATAACTATATTAATAATAAAATTTTTAGTTTATGAAAGATTACGACTGCCATTTTATAAAAAGGCAATTTGATAATTTCCACACTGTTCCCATTAAAAATGTTACAGTAACTAAAATAAATGAATAAATAAAAAATAAACTCCCTTACCTAGGTTTACAAAGCCAATGTCAACATATAGTTTGGCACATAATGAACCTAGCAGGAAACCAAAAATTGGTCCTATAATTGCAACCGTCTGCACACACCCTGCACCAATAAAAGAAAAGGAAGAAAAAAGCTGTCATTTATTTACTTTGATAAATTAATACAATTTTAAACAAGAAATGTGAGATCCAGTAAGTAGCTCAAAATGTTTTAGCTCATTTGCATGTGTTTAGTCAACTTTAAAACCACATTGAATCAGAAAATAAGTCCTTCACTGCTTTGGGAGAAGAATGAACAATTTTAAGGCATTAAGTATGTCTTAGTAAGAAAATAACATTAATACTCTGAGGAACTTAATTTTCCAAAATGGAACAAACTGTATTTCCTAGGATTAGATTGCCCATTGATAAAAATTGGAATTGCATTAATTTTGATAGTTTGTCAAAAACATTTTACATTCAGTTAAGCATAAGACTTGTCTTGACATTCACATGGATTTCTTCCACCTTAGTAAAAAATTGCATCCATTCACTCCGAGGTTCTGTGGGATCATTAGTGAGAGCAGAACCTATGCAGATCCCCAGATACAGCTAACAAAGGTACTAGGATTTGGAGCAGGAAAAGTGCTCTCTGGAACCCTCTTGACCATTCAGGTCAACCTTCATAGATAGGTGGAACAGATGGCCTAAAGGACACCATTTCTAATAACCAGAAAGGTACTTCTTCCCTTCCAAACATCTCCAATCTGTCTTTCATTTCACCACAAGGCTTAAAACACACATATTCATGGGAGATTAAGTTAACTGGAAGAGTAAACAGCAGTTACCAGATACTTTTTACCAGAGGCAAAAGAGAACAAGCCCTGAGTTCCTAGAGAAGAAGGGGACACCTACGCACCTGTATGCTTCTTCTGGCTGTGACCTTTCCTCCAGTCTCCAGAGTAATTGCCTAGTGCAGGTGATGAAGTGTTTGTTGCAGTTCCAGTTCCTGATTTTACTGGAGTTTTCTGTTAGAATAAGAGCTGTGATCTTAACTATAGCCTATCCGGGTGTAACCAGCACCCCCTGGAGTCCTGCAGAGCATAGCCCAGGCAAGAGTATACAGTGGACCTAGCTGTAGCGTCCCTTCAATGAATTTAAATCTTGCCTTTCTGTCCCTGAACGTGAGACCTCTAAAAGATCAGAATTTCAAGAAATCAAGACTGATGTGTGTCAACACCATAGGAAAGGGTACAATAAAAATTTAAAAAGGAGAGACTGACGTGTGTTTCTAGCTTAATATTAAGACATCAGAGAAAACCAAAAAAATGCTGTGTAGATGCATCTTACCTTAGAAGTTTGCCTCTGCTATATTATTTTGGTTTTTGTGATTTTTAGTTGCTGGTCTAGTTACTGGAATGTGTTCCAGAGATGAGGTAGCTTCATGCCTTGCTTCTATTTTTTTTTTTTTAATAATTATCTTTATCCATTTCTACCTGCTTTTGAGATCTCAAGATTTCTCGTTGCCTGTCCCTCATAGCTTAAAATAATTAGGGCTCATCAAATGGAAAGCAGTTTCTAGGGCTCAAGAAACAAACTTTTAAGTAAACTAAAATACCTAAATGCTTTAGCTGTATAGTTAACCCACTAAAAATCACCTATGAAACCTGAAGCCCACGAAGATACCTTCACAAGGTGATACATCATTGCAGTTGAGCTCACAGTTATTTTCTTTTAATCTGATGCTCCCTTTCTAATGCAATAGATCCCTCTAACTGTGGTGTCTTCACCATCCAAATCTTAAGTGTGCACTTCAGAAATGTGTGAGCTAAACAAAGGAGTTGGATATCAAGTATACAAAGCTTCCACATTTAATCTAGCATAGAGTGGAATTCAGAAAACTAGACACCCTTCTTCCCAAGAAGCTGAGTGAAGCAATATGTCAGTATTACCAATATAGAAAGCTGCATTGTCTTCACTGGCAAAATCATCCAAGTAGGCAATGCCCAGAGGCTGAATGGGAGTTTCTCCTATTCCACGAAGAAGATTGCCCAGGAAAACATAAATCCACATGGAAGAGCTAGTGTCCACTTCACATTCTTGAAAGAAAAACAAACCAGAAGATTGAAAATAGATCACTATAAAAGTTAGGTATTTATTCTGCATTTCTACAATATATCTTAAACTGAACTAGAACGCAGGACTTTTTGTGCAATAGTCATAATTTGATGGGAGTCTGGTCAAGTTCTAAAAATGTTTTATATCTTCAACCTTTTAGGCAGAGTAAATCCTCGAGAGACTTCACCGAGCAACTCTATTGCTTCTTGCTCCTGATCCCTTTACTTTTTATTCTCTCCTTTCCATTTCATTCCTGCCCTGAGCTATTTGAGTTACCACACTACAGTGACATTCAATATCTATCTGGGGCAAAACAGAAAATTTGGAACAAAGTCTTTCTCACCTTAATTTTTAGTTCTTTTGAACAAAGTCTTTCTCACCTTAATTTTTAGTTCTATTTTTCAGCAGAAATCACAAGTAATCTTATTGTTCACTCCGTTTTATCTGAAATTTGAATTTTTATATGATTGATATTCCAACATTTGGGCAGTATTGCCTACATTTATATTTGTTTGCTAGTGAATGACCATTTTTAGGACTTTGGAAACAAATTTACATAAAAATGATAAATCCCTATACTTTAGCAGTATGGTTATTCCAACAAAATAAACATTTTGACAGCATTTTTAGAGTAAAATTCAATGTTAACCATTTTTAAATGCTTTTGTAAAACTCATGTCTTAATATGATCATGTGCACTAGGATAATTACCCTCATATCATAAATGAAGCATAGCTTTGAAGGTTTAGGTGTTTTAATAAAATTGATAATGTTAACAACCTCCAACAATCATCACTGCTGAATGTTCTTTCTCTGCCACGTGCTGAACTAACTGGTTTGCAGGCATTTTTTAATTGAATCTTCCTAACAATCCTATGAAGTAGGAGTTATCTTTACCTGTTAATAACTCTTAAAGTAATTTTTGGCTTTGAAGAATAGATTACGCAAAGATCCAAGGTGAACACCTTTGGGCAAGTGAATCAGACTGCATAACTAACAGAAAAGACTCCTTTGCACTCATGTGGATTCTATCTGACTCTGCTTCTTCTAGAAAAGTTCAAATGACCATGGAATTTTCACTTGTCTTGTCTGGATTTCTATTCTGCTTCCAAAAATACTATATGAATTCCTTTTCTAAAATTAACTCTACTGTACATTCTAGCCCTAGCAATTGTATAATTCTAAGAGGCTTTTTGGTAGGAGAGTCTTGTAGTAGAGAAGTGTAGACATCTTAGGTGTGTGCTTTTTAATACAGTAACCATAAGCCACATGTGGCTATTAAAATTGAAATTAAATAAAATTAAAATTCAATTTTTCTGTCACACTAGCTGTATTTCAAATACCCAATAGTCACCTGTAGCTAGAGGTTACTATATTGGACAGCAAAGATATAAGACATTCCCATTATCACAGATAGTTCTGTGGACAGCTCTGCTGTAGAGTGTTGTAGGGGAGATAAGGATTGTATGTGGAGCACTTTTGAGAAGATCCTTACTATCAGCTTTAGGGTGAGCCTTGTGTCCACTATGTTTAAGGAAACAGATGTTAAGGGAACAAGACCTCACCTGAAGGAAAGAAAATAATTGTCTGTCTTTCTCTGTATCTGCCCGCTAACTTGTCCTTTTATTAAAAGCATTTTAGTTACTGAGTCTATGTTTAACCTTTCACCTTTCACCTTTTTACATTACAGGTTTAAATATTTCCTAACTAGCTGTGCTGTCATTATATCATGTCTCTTTCAAAACAAAACACCTTCCCTGACTGTACATTGTATACAGATGAAACTGCAAGCCCTTAAGTCAGCTCCCTGCCTTCTTATTTGAACCTAAACCATATTTATTATCCGTTATATTTTTACATAAACAAGGATGCTGTTCTTGTCCATTGATTTGAATGCATCCTCCTGAACATATCTATTACCCCCTTTCCTATTCTCCTCTTTGTCTAGAATGCATTCTTTCTTTTGATACAGCAGGAGAGGGTAAACTTTTTACATTTCTGTGCTCTCCTCTTCCTTCTCCTTCCACACTTCCATATGTTTTTAGTCCTTTGTCCCCTCCCTTCATTCAAACAGACAGGGTTCATTGCCCAGAAAAAAAAGACATCTCAACAGAAAGTACTAATGAGAATATTAGGGGAGTGAAAAGGTCTTGTGGAATAGATAAGAGATTTGGCTGGATCGCAGGTATATATTAATTTTAAAAAGGCTTCCATTCTGCCTGTATCCAATGTGGTTCCTCCGGTTAGGAGTAGGGGGTGAAATTGGGAGGTGGCAGGGAAGGAGTGTGGAGCATATTGATGCTGAAGGGAAGCTGAAGGGAAAAGAGGGGATTTGCTCTCCCTCCCTGTACTGAGTCCTAGAGACACAGTAAACACCTGTGGATAAATTCATGGCTACTCTGAGTAAGGAAAACCTGTGTTACCTCGGCCAGGTGAAGCCCAGGCAGGAGGCAAGACTATTTCAGTCTAGTTGAGATTCCTGCCTTTGACTCGCGGGACTTCCAGTGTCTACAGTGATATAGAAGAGAGTATTCCTGTATTCCCAAGGGTGTCTCAGACAAAGCATTGCTGTGCCGTATGCATCAGCCATCTAGAACACTAGACGCTTTGATGAAATTCCTGCATCCTAGCTCAGGTGAAAAATGTAATTATTTCCATGTATCTAAGATGGCCACTTCCATGCTAGAGAGAGCTGCTGTGAGAAAAAAAAGTATGAACATGGACATAAGATAGCCCGCGGTGACAAGTATGACCAAACATTGTGACCACAGGGGTTTTAGATATCTAAGCTGGCAGGGAACTAATAACACCAAGAGCTCCCACCACAGGTGTCCATTTTACTCTTATGTAAGCTCCCTAGATTGTAAATAACCCCTGGGTCCAATTGAGATTACATTTTTGCCATTCTGACAAAAAGTGGCTGAACACAGAAATTAAATTGACTTATGGGGAAAATTTTATTTCTTTCACAGCTGAGCAATGGATTGAGAGTTGTATGTGCTAAACTAGTTTCACCCTGCTTTCAAGACCCACTTATTCAGAAGCATTGAAAGATTTTCCCAGGCACTATCAATTAATGCTCCTTTTTTTTTCCAAAAGATTTGATCATCTGGTATATTTTCTTAGGATCTAATCAAACACTGCTTTATATTCTAGGAATTTTTATGGCATTGTGATATCTCAATTTAAGTAGTAAAGCTTTCGGAAGCAAAAATCATAGATACTTTTGTCCATCCTAAAGCACATATAAAGTCTTTTTTTTTAAAGCTTGCTTAGTCAAGTCAAAAAAATGATCTTACCGTTACTTATTTTGGATTTTGATTTTTCCATAACTGAAACTGGTAATTGACTGCTTGACTCTAGGAGACACGGAGAGATGCTGAGAGTAGAATTGGAGGAAGGAGAATATCTTTCATATTTGTACCTGTATAAGAAGAATGTTTTCTCCATGATAGACTCATTAACATCATACCAAGAATATTATATGTGTACTCTACGAATCTTTAGGGTGCCAGGTTGAGCTTTCAGCTGTCTCTGAATCTAATTCACCAAACCAAGGCAGCATTTAACAGCAGATTTTGCTGAAGAGGTAGCCAGAAGATCTAGCTCACAGACTCGACACCAAGTTTGTCCTACCCGCGGTCTGTGGGCCGCATGTGGCCCAAGATGGCCTTGAATGCAGCCCAACACAAATTCATAAACTTTCTAAAAACATTATGAAATATTTTTTTGTAATCTTTTTAGCTCATCAACTATTGTTAGTGTATTTGAAGTATGGCTCAAGACAATTCTTCTTCCTATGTGGCCCAGGGAAGCCAAAATTTGGACACCCGTGCTTTACACCATACCTGGGCCAGTCAATTAATGACAGAAAATAAAAGTAAAAAGTACTCATAGAGGCTCATCTTAAAGCAAACTAATGACTATAAATCACCTCCCCCCTCGGTGAAAAAGTATTCAACTCGATAAAAGCATGATTTTTTCTGAGTCAGAGAAAGAGCCATAATTAAACAATGTATTGCCATCAGCATACTTTATTTAGAGTTGTAAATATAGTTGAATTTCAAGGCTGATTCTGGAGGGTGGAAAATGACACACTTTGTACCATTTATCCTGATGATATTTTGCTTTTTCTCTGCTGGTTACTAGTATAGCAACAAGTTCCTTTTTTAAGAGATGGAGTCTCGCTCTGTCACCCAGGCTGGAGTGCAGTGGAAGGATCACTGCTCACTGCAAGCTCTGCCTCCTGGGTTCACGCCATTCTCCTGCCTCAGCCTCCCAAGTAGCTGGGACTATAGGCACCCACCACCATGCCTGGCTAACTTTTTGTATTTTTAGTACAGACAAGGTTTCACCATGTTGGTCAGGATGGTCTTGATCTCCTGACCTCGGTCTCCCAAAGTGCTGGAATTACAGGCGTGAGCCACCGTACCCGGCCACAAGTTACTTCTAATTCCCCCCGTTCCCCTATTTATAAGGTTATGATAGCAGCTGGGATAAAGGGCCATTGCTTGGTGGGCAGCCTGTGATAATGCTAATCTACAGTCTCCCAATTCTACTCTTGCACTCAAATTACCCTTCATATGCCACATTCTCCACACTCTTTGTACCCCTTGGGGGAGAGGTATCTGGTAAGAAAACATCCCAATATCATCTTGATTCTCATTTTATTCAGGTACTATTTGGCCAAAGGCTAGTATTCATAGGAATATGCATTGGCATGTTAATAGTAAAGAACAGTTTATTCAGCATGGTAAAGAAAAGATGTATTGCATTATTAAAATACTCAAGTTGATAAATAGGTTAACTTAAATCTGTTTTGTGCAGTCTACACCTCAATGGGTTGATGAACCCCACTGAAAATGTAAGAACATTTTTGTATGTATGTTTTTATGTGAATGCTTAAGAGAAGAGGGTAACAGGTTTTATAATTTTATCAAAGGTTCCCTGACCATAGTAGGTTAAGAATCACTCAATGAGGTTGACTGTTTTCAATTCTTAAGTACACATGAAACATTTAGCATTGAAATCATGGTAAATATAATTTTATTTTGTTAATAATTACAGATAAACCATTGACTGTTATGATGCTTCAAGACTATTGAAGTACGCATGGTAATCGTGGAGTATTTTGAAAATTTTTCGTTATTTTAACTCAGTTCCTGCTGACAACAGGTTACTGTTGCAAGTATCATAATTATTTTGATTTCAAATAACTGGTACCTTATTTAAGTGCCACTTTTGTTACTAATTGCTATCTGTGATACTCTAAAAAAATTAAGTTTTAGGTTTTAATTGACAGTTGTAAAATGAGAGTTATGGATGTGGTCTGTACCTAAACTCTGTCGAGGAAGAGACAAAGGTGTACTTATGTAAATCTGGGACTAATATTATAAATGCTTTCATATTAGGGGCTTTAGCTTTAGTTCTGACCTGCATTCAAATCCTGACTGATGCACTCTTGATTTTGATGTAGGAAATTTTACAGTAGCCTCCTAAATAGTCTGCCTGCTTCCAAGCTTGCCCACCAGAGTCAATTCTCCAAGCAGCAGTCAGTGTGATCCTTTAAAAATATAAGTAAGATCATGTCACTCTGCTTAAAGCCTTCTAACAACTTCGCATCTCATTCAGAGGACAAACTAAATACTTGTACTTGTCCTAACCTTACGACTCAAAGGATGGTCTGCAGACCAGCAACATCAGCTGAATCTCAGCACCAACCCCAGGGCCACTGAATCACAATCTGCAGTTTACCAAGAGCCTCAGGGGATTCAAATGCCCATCAAAGTGAGAAACAACGTTGACATAGTCTCTCATTCCCTTTTACTTCTCAGCATTCATCTTCTGTGCTTTCCCCGTGGTCATTGCCTTTTAGCCACACAGGCCTCCTTGCAGGTCATCCATGCACCACACTTCCTCCTACTGAAGAAACTTTGCCTTCACTGTTCACTTAGGCTAGCAGTCTCCTTCCCCAGATATCCACGTGACTGTCCTCTTTACTATTATCAGGTATTCTTCAAATGTCATGAACTCTGTGAGCCATACGTTGACTACCCTACTTGATACTGCAACCACCCCCAACCCACCACACGTACTCCTTATGTGTCTTTACTGGGTTATTTTTCTCTGTAGTTCTTACCATTCTCTGACATACTGTATTTGTCTGTTTATTTTCTGTCTCCTCTTCAGAAGATCTATGAGGGCAGGGATTATTTTGTCACTACTCTTTCTTGACTGCCTAGAAAAATTATATATATATATATATATGTGTGTGAGTATATATATATTTCACAAATATATATATATATATATACTTGCTAAATTAATAAGTTAAATGAGCTAACACATAAAACTAAACAGCCTATTAGGAATAGGCCCTCAATAGTTGCTATCCATGATTAACAGCTTTTGTTGGACATCAAGGATATTTCTGTAAAGGAGACAGAGCACAGTTATCTCTTAGAGAATGAAAATCACATTTTGGATAAGTACCCAGTTAGTGACTAATGTTGTGTAAAGATGGAAAGAAATTAGAGTGATAATCCTCAGTAGAGAGCAAGCCTCATGAAGGAAGAATTGTGTGTGTGTTTGTTCTATTTTGTTTTCTCACAGAAATAGCTCCATTACCTGGCATTGTACTTGGCAAGTATATTAAATAATAAGTAAACAAATATATCCTCTAGCATATCAAAAATGTTGGATAAGAATCTGTCTCTGTCCCTTTGATATCCTTTGTCAACACTAGCCTGTCTGGTTGTCCGACCTTCTTTTTAATACATTTTTTCCTCTGATTTTCTTATATAGGTATTGGATATTTGTCACTAACTTAAAGTAATAAAATTATTCATCTGTATACAGCAGCTTTAAGACAAAACCATTGCTGGTTAAAACCAGGTGGCTTAATTAGCTAGAAGGATTGATAACACACAACAATGATGACACAGCTACTAGTTAGGCTGGTAACCTTTATAAGCATTTTACCTTTGTCATCTCACTTAATATTTGCAATGGCATTATGAGCTAGGAATTATTTTTAATACCAGTTTTAAGATGCAGAAAGTGAGACCTAGAAAAATTAAGTAATGTAGCCATTGTCACATGGAAGAGCTACTGATCCACTGCAGAGTGATTTAAGTCTAGAGTATTGGATTTATCTATCCTATGTGACTACTTTCACGTTTTTAATTTTTTCAGTAGTGGAACTGCTTTTCCCCTTGAGTCAACTGTCACATGGAGGCTCAATGAATCGGCAGATAACAGCAACACAACTAAGATCAAGTAGGAATTAGGCAGGTTGGAGACCCATTTTCTCATTCTTCTTTTCCATTCTTTCTACAGGCTGAACACATATAACATTTCTGTGGAATCTCAATGATCAAGGAAACTTCTGGCCTAGGGAAGGAGTTTGTTCAAAGAGCAGGCAGAAGCCCCAAACCACAGAATCCCCCAACTAAAAATTTAGGGTCCCAGGAATTCACCCAAATGGGTAGAAAATTCTCGAAGAATTCTGGGCCCTACCTTGATAGATTGGCCAGGGAGGTCAAAATCTGACTGTACTTATGTAAGTGGTCTAGAAATTCAAAAAAAAGTTCAGACTAGATCGTTTTTAAGTCTCTCCAGCTTTAAACTGTCCTGATACAATGATCTAGAGTGGACAATAAAGTATCACTTGAAATATAATTTTCTAAAATATTCTCTTACTTTGAAACCTTTTGATAGTCATTTCCTTTTTCAGCAGTAGATAAACACAGAGAAAGGCAGTGACATGGGTATGTATGAAGACTGCTCTTGAGAAGTCAAGTGACCTGTTTTAGGGTTCTGGTTCCATAATTACAAGACACCTAAATTTACAAAAGTCATAAAACTCTTCAAGTCATGGTGTCTGGTCCTTAGCTCTAAAGTAAAAAAGATAAACTATGTTCTCTTACCTCACAGGTTACTATAAGGGTAAAAATGATATAGGTAAAAATCTTTGGAACTACTAAAGTCATGTGCATATATTAACAAAAGTACCAAAAGTAGGCTTTAGGGTTAGAGGATACAGACACCCCGCTTCCATTGACAAAGGTCTAAGAGATACTGTTGAGACATTGAATAGTTGTTTGAGTTGATAATATATCCCTGAGTTAATTATCTACCAGCCAGTGTTCCATAATCCAGAATTTATTATCTGTAGTGTTCATTAATTACCTATTTGACATTTACCACATGTTAATTTATTTTCAGTTACATATTTTGCCTCCACAGCTAAATTAAAGCATTTGACTCAAAGTGTAGTTGGTAAAATCTTTCTTTAATCTTGTTGATATCAATATACAGTAATCTATCAGTTTTTTTACAGTTTATTGTCAGAAGAAAAATTATAAAATTGTTCTGAAATTTTATCCAAAGAGAATGTAACAAAAGTAAGACAAAGTTATCATGGATTAAGCTTAAATTTACATAATTAATTGTCATCATAAAAGGGAGAAATGCAGTTGTTTGGAAAGGCAAGGAAAAGATGATTGCTTTAGACTTACTGCTCCATGAAGAACTGAGGCATTGCAATGAGTAATGTTCCAACTCCCATTATTAGACACCCTGCTCCGATTATTTTTGGCCTGTGAAGTTTGGCTCCAAAGTAGCTAACAAATGTTATAACTAAGAGATTCCCTTTGAGGAAAAGAATAAAACATCATAAATTAGAGAACTTAGAAAGAAGTCAACAGCATAACTGAATGAATGTATATAGCAGACCAAGCAATGTTTTCTTTTGACTAAGCCATCTCTGCATCATTTAATTTTTTCCCTTTAATCTGTGATTACTCTTGAAATTCTCATGTTCATTACTTCAATCACCTCATCCCTTTATGAAAATATTTTAATTCAATCCTTCTACCTCACTTCATCCAACCTAATTATTTGTCCTTGTAAAATATTTTATCAGTAAGTCAAATTCTAGAAGGCTTCCTTTAGTTTCTCTCTTAAATATTTTTCAGTAATTTTGAAGTAAACTTCTTATTTTTTCTTTATTCATTAAAATTTCTGTGAAAACTTCTATTAGTGTCTAACTGCTCGTGAACTACATTACAAATTATTTAGCTGATATCATTTATAGAAAAATTAAACACAACTGTACTTCACTTTAAATGAAATAAAATGATGAAACACATTTACACAGATGATACTTTATGATTTGTTAATAAACTTTGTACAAAAAGATTAAGACTCAAAATAGAAATAAAAATTATTCCACATAGGCAACTTCAGGTATACATCAATTATATAACCTCAACATATGCCTATAACACAAATTTTACGAAATACAAAATCTCTATAAAATATGCCCATCTATCTCTTTTGTGAAAAATGGTTTAAAACTATTGGGGTTTTTTTGAAAGTAGAAATTATGGTTTTCCAAAATGTCTCTACTGAAGCATGTGATACATTACTTTTAGTTGATGATGGTGATAAGTGATTAAACATGCTTCAAGTAATATTTCTCAGGCTTTGCTGTGCATAAAAATACTGAAAGGAAATGGTGAAGCAAATGGAAACTTGTTAAAAATGCAGATTCTTGGCAAATACCAAATGTTTCTGAGTCCATGGGTCTGGGGTCAGGTCAGGAAATCTGCATTTCAAATACTAACTCCAGTGTGTTGATGGAGATGATTCCTAGAACATGCTTTGATAAACATTGTTAAGGTTTTAGACTTCAAGGGACTTTAAAGCTTTAGCTATATTTATTTGAGATATTTAGTTTTTAAGATGTACAGTGCTAGATAGAGTAAGATCTCAACAATTTCCCAGCAATTGATTGTGATGGCTAATGGGTGGCCTTGCTTTGAAGTTCTCCTCATTTCCAATTTTGGGGCAAAAGCATGTTTCCCTATATCTGTAAGCAATCATCTAATTTACTAGTGTTCACTCACATTGCCAGCTTTAGTAAATTGGAAATAAAGCAGTAATTTTTGTGGGCTTGAGGATAATAAGAATGGTAGTGAGAAACATGACTTGAACAGTGGTCCTAGTCTTTATGGCTCCAAGAAGAATTAAGCTCTTCTTAATTTCATATTAAAAAACTAATTGTGTTTGGATGAGCGGAGGCAAGATGGTGCACTTCCGGGTTCTTCATCCCCCCCCCAACTTTTCCCGCGCGTGCGAAAATGCAGCCGGCGACCCGGGAAGGTGCAGACCAACTAGGCATGCACCAGGTGATGTCAATCCGAAGAGACCAAGATTTACCTGGTCGCACCTGTGGAACGCCCCCCGACACGCCCGTGCCCCGCCTATTGCCCTCCCACTCCTAGAAAAGCCGCTCCGGAGGGACGCCACGCGCGGCCTTCCTCAATCCTTCACTCCTGTGGGGATGTCAGGACTCCAGGAACGCCCTCCGAGAGCCCCACGGGGGGACTCTGTCGGCCTTCTTTGCCGGAGGCCGACAGACCTCTTCCCCACACCTTAGGTGACCAAAATAAACTTGCAGTTTTGCTCCTACACTTGCCTAGTCGCTGGTTCTTTTGTGCCCGCTCTGGTGGTCTTAGAAAAACAAGTCAGTTGGTGCCGAACCCGGGAGGAGACCCCTCCTCAGGGCCCCCAGGGTCTGGGGAGCCTCCTTCTCCTCCTCCTCGTTCCACACCGCAGACGGACCAGGACCTGAGACCCGCTTCCCTCACTCTCACGGCCTCTCTGGGGTAAGTGCCCTTGTCTCCTCTTTACCTCCCTCGGCCAAAATCCTGTGCAGGTCTGAGGTCCATTTGGAGCCACCAAGTGGCTCGGGAGACCCGTTCAGGACGAAGACGTCCGCCTAAAGGTAATCTCCACTTTGGCTCCATGAGCATCCAGTCTGTCTCTGCTGGTTCCAAAGGACGCTTTGAAGCCAGGCAGGGATCCATTTCCATTTCCATTGTGTCCATTGTGTTGGTAAAGAAGAAACAAACGGGAAACCCCCCAGTCCAAATTTCCAAAGAGCACCCCCTTAGGGTGCCTCCTAGCCAATTTAAAAACCTTACAGCTTGAACAAGACCTCAGGAGGAAGGGGTTAATTTTCCTTTCCACTGTGGCGTGATCGACCTCAGCAATTTCTGCCAGTGGCTAGGCAAGTGGTCTGAAATTAATTACATACAAGGCTTTTGGGCCTTACGCTCTCGTCCCGACCTGCCCTATACTCCTCCTTCTCTCCCCGCTCTCTCCACCCCCTCCCTTCCCATCCAGACTCCTCCTTCCTCCTCCTTATCTACTAGTAATCCACTCGGTCCCGTGCCTCCTTTGGGGCCCCCAACTGGCTGTCTTGAGTCCCCTATCTCTGCCCACACCCTCCTACAGTGTTAGCACCTTTGCGAGAGGTGGCTGGGGCGGAGGGGGTAGTCAGAGTACATGTCCCTTTTTCATTGGCCGATCTTTCCAAAATTGAGAAGCGTTTAGGTGATTTCTCAGCTAATCCTACCATATACATAAAGGAATTTAGATACTTTTGTCAGGCCTATGACTTAACTTGGCATAACCTCCAGGTTATCCTAACCTCTACCCTAAACTGACTGAGGTTCTAACCCAGTATACCCAGTTAGATCCGGCCTCCCCCACAGGGGCCACCATTTTGGCGTCTTATTTCATTTCTCAATCAGCTCCTGACATTCGTAAGAAACTTCAAAAGGTAGAGGATGGTCCACAGGCACCAATACAAGACCTGGTTAAATTAGCCTTTAAGGTCTATAACTCCAGAGAGCAGACGGCAGGCTCGCCTTGAACAGAAGTTACAGCTCCTAGCAGCGGCTTTACAGCCCAGTCGTAACCCTAGGCCAGAGAGTACACACTCCGCAGACTCCAAGGCTACGAAAGGAGCCTGCTATAAGGGAGGCAAGGCAGGACACTATGCCAACAGGTGTCCGCAAGGTCCCCGAGCCCCAACGCAGCCTTGCTATAAGTGCAAGGCATCAGGACATTGGGCCAGTGAATGTCCTAACCCTCGTCCACCAGCAGCCCCCTGCCCTGCTTGCCAGCAGGGAGGACACTGGAAGTCTGATTGCCCCACCCTGAGAACAGGTGCTGCATCTCCACGTGACCCCCTTTCCCAGGATCCTGGGAGCTCCTTCCAGCTCCTACATCTGGACGACAACAACTGAAGGTGCCGAGACTCGGGGACCCCCATCACCCTCGCCGAGCCGCGGGTAACTCTCCTGGTAGCGGGTAAGACAATCAATTTTTAATCAATAGCGAGGCTACCTATTCTGTTTTGCCGTCCTTCTCTGGACCTAGCCTTCCATCCGATATCTCTGTAGTAGGAGTAAGCGGAAAGCCATCCACTCCACAAAAACTCCACTCCTTAATTGCTGCCTGGCCAACAACTACTCTGCGCACTCATTCCTCATTCCCAGCTAAAAAGGGTCCCTACCGAAAGCAATCAGTGGAAATCAGTTTGGCTTTCCCCCACTCGCCTCAAACTTACTAAATTTTCTTAACTATCTCTTACTCCTCAACCTTGCTGGGACCTTCCTTCTGGGTTTTTCCCCTATTCCAACAAATGCTTCCATTCCTCGTTCCTATACTAATACTGTGCCTTATTTTATTTTTCATCCGTGCGTCCAAATGCCAACCATGGGCCCCGACCTTAACGACGCCCCTTAACAGCAGGAAGTAGCCAGACAGACCACGGCGCCCCTTATCACTATTACCAATAAAAGGTTGGAATGTTTGGATGAGCGGAGGCAAGATGGTGCACTCCCGGGTTCTTCATCTCCCCCCCCAACTTTTCCCGCGCGCGCGAAAATGCAGCCCACGACCCAGGAAGGTGCAGACCAACTAGGCATGCGCCAGGTGATGTCAATCTGAAGAGACCAAGATTTACCTGGTCGCACCTGTGGAACGCCCCCCCGACACGCCCGTGCCCCGCCTATTGCCCTCCCACTCCTAGAAAAGCCGCTCTGGAGGGACGCCACGCGCGGCCTTCCTCAGTCCTTCACTCCTGTCGGGATGTCAGGACTCCAGGAACGCCCTCCGAGAGCCCCACGGGGGGACTCTGTCGGCCTTCTTTGCCAGAGGCTGACAGACCTCTTCCCCACACCTTAGGTGACCAAAATAAACTTGCAGTTTTGCTCCTACACTTGCCTAGTCGCTGGTTCTTTTGTGCCCGCTCTGGTGGTCTTAGAAAAACAAGTCAAATTGAGCATAAGATTTCTCATTTGAAATTTAAGAATTTAGTAGAAGACATTGTACATCATATTATTTTGATAATCTTTCTATATGTTTGTTAATTTACCACAATAAACAAACCAATAGAAAATGAAAGTTGACTGTCACTTTATAGGCAATTCTCTCCTGTTCTCGCCTACACTTCACCAACACCACACAATAAAGGACTCCTGTTTACACTCTATATCTGTGTTATGCTAATGGGCATATCATATACAAGACAATATACGTTCAGCATCTGTAATATATATATATATATACCGTATCTATCAAAGTTTTTGCTTCCTTAATATCTTTTCTGAGATCTCAGGAGATACACTTGGAATATAAATTATGATACAAAATCTTTAAAAAATGAAATTGGATATAAAAATTTTTCCGTATTTACTATCATTAGCCTCTCACAAAAAAACAGGTACAGAAAGTTTTAGAAATATGTCTTACCAAACTTTAAAGTAACATATTCTTGCTCTCTTTTCTCTTTTTCTCTCTATGCACACACACACTTCAGATAACAGAAAAGAAAGAAAGTCATTGAATTCATCTTGTAAGGCTACTATTTTCTTAAAACCAAAACTAGTCAAGGATAATATAAGAAAAGACAATTAGAGCCTAAACTTGGTTATGATAGATGTAAAAATCCTAAACAAAATATTAGCAAACTGAATAGTATATAAAAATAAAAATATCCTAACCAAGCGCAATTTATTATACTAGTACAAGAGTACCACCAAGTAAAAATAAATTATTAATTAAATCACTATATAACAAATGGAAGGGGAATAATTCCATAGTTAATAGACATCGTAAAAGTACTAAATAGAATTAATCATTCATTTATGGTAGGAAAAAACAAATCTGAGCACACCAGCTTTTAAAGTGTATCTATCAAAACCACAAAGCAAGCATATTGCTTAATACTAAAATTTTGAAAGTATTTGCATCAAGGTCAAACAGAAGAGAAAGATGTCCATTGTAAATGCTTCTCTTCAACATAGTACTGAGGCTAATGTAATAAGGTAACAACAACAACAATAAAAAAAAACAGATCTAAGAGTTGCAAAGAAAGATATGACATTATATTTTGTTTCAGACAATTTGTCCAGAAAACTCTACAGTTTCCATGGAAAATTAATTAAAACTAACAGAATTTCAACAAAGTTGCCACATACAAATAACATAAAGATGGAGGATGATGTTGGTTCCAGAACCTTGGAAGGAAGGAATGCAAAAAGAGGCAAAAGAAGTAAATTAAGATTATGTGCAGGAAAGTCATTTGTCTGGAAATTTATGTAATTCAAATAATTATGGCAAACTTGTAATGTTTGGGATAAAGGTTTTCAATGGAAGTAAGATAACTTTTAAGCCATTTTAAGGCAACTAATCCAATAAATTATATACCTAGAATGGTCTGGAAAAATTAATGTGAATTTGGAGTCAGGGGTTTCTGCTACTTCCTGTGAAAACTTAGTACTCTCTATGAACTTTTCTCTCAAGTTGCATCAGGACCTGGGACCCCAAACAAAGCTTTGGACCAAATCATTTATATGCCTCTTCGGCTCTGAAATATTTTTATGTAATAATCTAGAGTGAGAAAAACATCAAAACATCATGATATGTAATGTTTTGCCTGCTCATATCTGCTCTATTCTTTTATCTGCACCAGTTACCTCTTTCTCCTTGTTTCCTCTAATGATATAATGTGTCAACATTTACCTTGATTCTCTTTGGCCCTTCATTCAGTGCAGGGCCATCAGTAGAACAGGGCTCAAGGAATAAATCAACCATCTGGGCCAATCTAAGCAAATTACATAAAAGATTGATGTGATCAGATGTTTCGGAAACCTGCTACACAAAGTGTGATCAACTGACTAGAAGCATCAACATCATTTAGGAGCTTATTAGAAATTCAGAATTTTATTCTGTTCCTACCGAATCAGGTTTTAAAAAAGATTTTTAAAAGATTGCCCAGTAATTTGTGTGGACATTAAAGTTTGGCACTAAGAAATGTCATTCTGGAAGGATGACAAAAGATGAATTTGGGAAGTAAATGCCTGAAGGCAAAAGGTTACTTATTCATTTTATTTTTTCTGTGCTATTCAGAGTGAGAACCAAAACACATAGTATATACAAAAAGAAATAAATTGTTAAAGGGTTGAAAAATATATATTCACTATTCTGAAAGTTCATCAGGTAAAGTTAAAATTGGAGCAGTTAGAGGTTTTACTATAGCATATATCTGAATCTAAACAAGCCTCAAGGACCAGAGAGGGTACTGTTTTGTTTACTTCAACAAAAAATTAAGGCCTTTTAGTTAATCAATTCAGGAAGCAGACTAACTAGGATTATACTCTTTAAATTACTTCTAACACAGTGACTCAAATTACTCGGTCTTTTTAATTTCTAAGGAGTCTATAGTCAATTGCTAACCAAAGACACCTGAGATTTGAATTTTTATTGCCTGCTCGAATCTTGTGTTCTTGGTAATAGAATTCCTTTATTCTTTCTAGGCCACTGGGTGGAAAAATCCCTTTTATGATGTAACTTCTTTCATCATTGCAGTAAATTCTTGTAGAGCGCATTTGGATTATTCCACATCTCTAAAATTGAATCATAGGGCTCCCAGGTGTATTGTTCTTCTGTAAAGACACTTCTACATATTTATAACTCAAAATACCAATTAGCATCTCACCCTCTTCTCCAAGAAAATCACTTACTCTGATGTGGAACTCTGAATTGTGTGAACCGTACAATACCGAACACCTTGGGAGAAAAATTTACTGTTGATTGCTCTGAGAAAATTGCCTCTCCTGTAGAATAAGATCATGGCAAATTCTGTCCCCCCAAAAAAGATTTTATGAATAGAATCAGATCCCAGCAGACAACAGAATGCAGAAGATGTCCTTTAGCGACGCCTATAAGATCTTGGGCTTAAAATTAAAGTCATCTGTAATACCTACCAATTTCAAAACTACCATCAATAACTCCCACCAGTGAAGAAGGGATATCAAACCTTCTCTCTATCTGAGTGATGGTGCTCTTCAGATAGCCTTCTGCCAATGCTTTGGCAAAGTAAACAAAAGACAAGGCACCAAGAACACCTGGAAAATATGACAGGTCACACTTAGTCTGACTCCGGCTTGACACACAGTTGGAAACTAAGTAAATAGACAAACAAATACAAAACAAACAACAAAGAACAATGTATGATATCAACTTTATTATTGCTGAAATTCAAACACTGTTCAAGGTTTCCACCAGCCTTAAGCACATGTACATTTTCAAAAGTTCAAATTCTCTTGGAATTTAAAATATATATTTGATTTTTATGCGAAATGTATATTGAATTCTCTTTGTCTTCTTCCACTCTGGTCCAGAGGGTCACTCAAAGGAGTCTTACATCAAAGAGTCAGTGTATGGTGAGATATTCATTGGTAAGAAAGTAAATGAAACCATAAGCCACACACCTGACATCCTATAACACATCCAGCATTTGAGAGTATGTATTTCACAGGGTGGTGCGTGCACCACCAGGGAACATAATGTACAGACTGAAAAAGTGCAACTATTATTCCTTGTGTTTATGTTTATGCTTATTAAATTCATAGTCAAATGTTTTTCTCAATGGAAAACATGTCTTTGATATCCAGCTTATATATTTTGCTAGACATGGATCTGTGACAGAACATTCACAGGGAAGGTTAGCATTTATATGAAAAAAGCAGAGATTTGTTGAGCGAATATTTGTATAAAGAAAGAATAGGAGCACACAAAGCATTACTTAAAAAGCAGCTCTTCTCCTTACTCTGTAACATTATTCCCATTTTTATTTGCAAAATGGGAGTAATATGATGTTTCACAGATTAAATGTTATATCTGTGCTTGGCATAATATCTTGCACATGGCAGAAGTTCGATAAATAGTAGTTTCTACTATTTCTGTCTTTTCTCTTTAGGAGGGGCATTTAAAAGAGCCCTGGAAAGTAATTTAACCGACATGGTCAGGTAGAGATTGCTGGCACCGCCTGGCAAGGTGTGGTTTTAGTAAATTGCATCTAAGATCGTTCTTTAAAAAGGAGAAAACAATGCTCATTCTAACTTCATATAGAAGATATCTGGACAGAAAATTAAGAGCATCAACACTATTTACTTCTTGGTTGCTCTACCTTTAGTTCACCACAGCATGGTTGCTTTTCCTCTGAGGAGGGATATTCTGTTTTAAAAGAAGGCCTTCCAACAGGTTGCACTGAAGTTTTGCAGAATAACTGGATATTTTCTTTGGATGAAGTGTCCATTATAAACACATTCCTTGACTCTGATCTGTCAAAGTTAGTTTTTAAAGTAAAAATAAATAAATAAATAAATACTACACAATTTATTAAAGTTTTTTATTCAACAATATACCACAATTCTATGGACCCAATTTAAAGTGAATCTACCTTTTGTTGTCACAGTAAGTTGGCAAATGTTTTCAATTAAAATCAACCAGGATATCTGATTAACTAATCCTGCTATTGGAACTCTGTAGCTAGCATTCTTTCTCAATCCCTCCAGTTTAAGCCTCATTATGGCAAAGAATAAATTTAAGTGTTGCCTTTGGAATAAATAATGAGACAGAATTTTGCTAACTTTGTGGTCTTGCCAGTTTAAACTAGGAGCAAGCAGGAAAGGAAGAAGAGGAATTCAACTATTTGAATATTGATTCATTAGAATAAAGTCTTTAAAGCCTTTATATCTGTCTTCTTAGCAAAACAAATAGAAAAGTTTTACATTCATTGTAGATCCTTATACCACCTTATGATTCCTGTAGCACCCAAAGTAAGCCTTAAAATATGACAAAAGAGAAGAGGTCCAATTTGTGTATTGTTTTTGTTTGACAAATAAGGGAGCAACATGATTTGTGCCTCAGGCTTAGATTGAATTCAGGTGAAAGAACAGTCTTTGATCAGTCTTTAAAAAGACAGCCTTGCTTCCCATGCTCAATTTCCCACCACCCCTCACAGGACAGGATCACACACTGAACCTATTTTCTCCCTGTTCACATCAATATTTACATATCCTGTGCCCCTACTTCTTTTATTTATTTATTTATTTTTTTTTGAGACGGAGTCTCGCTCTGTCGCCCGGGCTGGAGTGCAGTGGCCGGATCTCAGCTCACTGCAAGCTCCCCCTCCTGGGTTTACGCTATTCTCCTGCCTCAGCCTCCGGAGTAGCTGGGACTACAGGCGCCCGCCACCTCGCCCGGCTAGTTTTTTGTATTTTTTAGTAGAGACGGGGTTTCACCGTGTTAGCCAGGATGGTCTCGATCTCCTGACCTCGTGATTCGCCCGTCTCGGCCTCCCAAAGTGCTGGGATTACAGGCTTGAGCCTGTGCCCCTACTTCTTTAGGATTCCACATGGCTCAGTGCCTGCCTGATAATCTAACCTAAATCAAAGAATTCAACAAAGTAATTTCTCAGTCTCCTTAATATTGTCACATGACACAATTGTACATTAATAGAGAACTTCTATATCCACATCATAGAAGTGGAATAATATTATTCCTAAAGGAATAATGTTATGAGTCAAATTTCATTTATTGTGGCAGAAATTTATTCTGACTATGTGTATATCACCTTGACTTTATGCAATGCTTGTTTTGTGTTTACTAAACCTCATCCAACATCATTTCAATTCATACTTTCTCAAACTGAAAAATCAAGTAATAGTAGTATAAACGGTTTGCTTTGCATTAATAATATGAAGGTAAAACAGCAGAGGACTTCAACAGTTTAAAAGTTAAGTGGATTCCTCCAGGGAGTGGGAAATGAGTAAAGAAAGGATGAAGCAAGGGTCTGGTTTCAAAAAAATTATTATTAGGCTTTTAGATTCATTTTATAAGCATGTGTAACTTTAAAAGAAGAGTGAGTGAAACAGAAAAATTTAAAAACAAAAAATAAGCAAAACAAAGAGCTAATAATGCCAATCAAGACCAAAAAAAAAAAGATACAAATACATATTAATGAGATAAAACACAGATATTTAGGAGTATAAAACATAAGAAGATGCATCGAATGTAGAAGTAAGTTTAATATCTTGACTTAATGGATAAGTTTCTAGCAAATATTCATTACCTTTATTGATAAAAACCAGAAGAGAAAATAGCCAAGAAAGACATTATCAAAAATACTCTGAAACTATTCCCTAAACAAAGATACTAAGAATAGATGATGTACCAGAAGTGCTTTATCAAGGGATATTCTTTGAGGAAAGATAGCAGATAATGGAAACAGATAATCTTTGTCTCCATTAGTTTGACAAAACTAAAATTATCTTGGTAACAAAACAGCACAAAGATAGCACAGAAAGGAAAATTTCAGATCAAGCCCATAGATTACAAAAATTCTAAGTAAAATGCTAGCAAATCCAAATTAACTCTTGTTCTATGATTAGAATTATTCTAAAAGATGAAACAATTGGTTAATTACGGGAAATTTATTCACCTAAATTACCACATGAATAATTCAAAATAAAAAACAGAATTTCAGTACATGAAAAACATGTTGATAAAATTCAACATCTATTACTGATTTAAAAAACAAAGTTTAAGAAACGAAGAATATAGAGATTCTTCCTTACCAGTATCTGATACCAACAGCCAACTTCCTATATCTACTGAGTCACTAGGACTACTTTTCTAGACCAATATTTTGCCAGGACAAGGAAAACAGGGTTTGGGAAACACAGAGTTATACAATGGTAAATAGATATCTTCACTACAAAACTCTGAGTAAAAAACATTGCCAAGCAAGAGATATACAAACCAGAAAGCTTTTAAAATAAGAAATGGATAATTATTAAATTTATGGCTTAAATTGCAATCTTCTTCAAACGATTAAATTATATAATTCAAATTGGCCTTCTGTTTTGGGGATTCAGATATCATATTATTTCTCATCAGTCATAATATTAAAGCCAGTGGCCAGAAAATACAAATAAATTGTTTAATAATAAAATATGCTATCACTTATCCTAAATTTGTCTTTAAAAGATCCAAAGTGTTACATCTAGAATGCTAATGCCAAAGAGAAAAAATAATTATGTTAAAAACACTACTGAAAAACTTGAGACACTACAGGACATTTTAAGTTATCTAATATATGGAGATATTGACAGAAAAATCACTGTAACTGAAATTCAAAAGTGATAATGAAAGATAAATATAGTTATCTCAGTTCACTTTGTGTTAGGGCAAAATAGTATCCAGCTTAAACTATTGGCACTACATAGCTTTACTGAAGTGTCTTGATGGCTAATGCGCAAATTATTGCAAGTGTAGTGTGTTCCAAGGAGGCTACAGTTCATCCCCTGTAAAAAGAGAGGGAAGGAAGCTCAATGACGTGAATGGAAAGATCCTTGGGGCCTGAAGGCTCTCTCTCTTCATTTGCAACTGCAGAAGTAGAGCAAGAGTACACAGTTATTCAGAATGATTTGCATTTGGCAAATCCTTAATTGATCTCTGGCCACTTGAATAGAGTCTTCCAGGAAAAGACATATGACAGTTTTCATCCAATACCCTGGGTTTCGAGCATAACTTATTCTGGAGGCCAAAGAAAAACAAGCCAAGCAGTTTCTCTTCCTTTAGCTCAAAAACATTGAATAATCTATCCTCATGGGTTTCAAAATCAACCCTTCAGATTTTAAATATAGAGAGCAAGTGGCTTATGAAGGTTGTAGTTAGATCCCACAGATGTACTCAACCCCTCCGCTCTGCAACTGATTCGGACTCTGTCCAGCAATCAGTCCCCAAGGACTGCCACAGAGAAAGTCCTAAAGGCAACCACGCTCCTCCCTGTCTTCTCTTGGCCATCTCCAATGAGGAAAACCTCTGTCCCGGCTTGACTTCTGGACACCAGGATGCCTCCCTTCAGACGAGCTAAAAAATAGCCTCATGGCACTTGCTGGAGAGGAGTGTGTGTTGTTTAGAAACTAATTTCCCAACCAATACAAATTATTTGTGTCAGATTCAGATTTAATAAGTACTATTTTTGTGTTGGGTGATGTATGTACTTTTTCTAATCCTTAAAACAACCCAACAAGCATAGTATTAGAATTCCATTGTTTAAATTAGATGGCCCAAAGCAATTAAGTGACTGGTCAAAAACTAAACAACTTACAAGCATGAGATTCAAAATTTGAACTCAAATTTGAGTTTATCTGATTTCCTTAACCAATCTTCTGTCTTATTTTCATCAAACTAACAAGGGGATCATCATCTTTCATTGATAATTTTTATGGATAAAACATAAATAGCACAGAAATTAAGGGTTAATCTCCCATAAGAATCTGATGTATTAGTCACAAAATATAAAATGAGAGAACGAAGTCTTACCTGGAGGTAGAGATCAAAGATAGCCAGTTCCTTTCAATGTGCTCAGCAAGAGGATGGACCACACACCACAGGCTGAAAGAGGAAACTGAGGTAAACTCCACAGCAATTTTGAACAATTTTGCCAGGTGGGGAGAGTGTGGGTGAACACAGGCAGAGCAGATTAGGGGAAAGAAAAGATGAAGGGCATGGTCTCACCCCTGAGCAATCTCTTCTCTTTCCTCTTTCCTCCTGGCCTCTTTTTTCTGGCAGTCAGCAGAGAATTGGCCACGCTGGCAAGGCCACTGACGTGCATCTCAGCTCCCAGGGCACAGAAAGAGCTGAAGCTTTTGAGCCATTTCTTTGCAATTTGCTGCAAGTTTAAGGCCACACGTGATAAAGCTTTCTTTATGGGAGAGAGTGAATAAAAGAAAAGACCACTTGTGATCTTACTTGCTGATTCCCAGAAAACACAACTCCGCAGGGGGCAGAGGGTAAGGGAACAGAAGCCAGAGGAGGGCGGAAGTTTATACCAGAGACCTCGCCTCCTTCCAAAAAGTTTTTAAGCCAAGTATTCCTTAGGGACATCACTGGGACCCTTGTGTTTTCTTTGTTTGTTTGTTTTTGTTTTGTTTTGTCTTTAATGGTTCTTGGGCTAATTTGCTACATGGTTTTCTTTTCCATTGGTATTCTAGACTCTTTAGGGACGAAGTATCAGGTCACATCAAAGCTCTGCAGCGCTCTGTACAGAAAGAGTTAATTCTCAGAGACATGATCAATTGCTCATATTTACAATTTCTATGAGTTTGAAAACAGAAAAAAAAAAAAAACACACATTGAATTTTTGGCATTGTTTATTCTGCCTAATTCCAAGGATAAAGAAAGCCTTGCACTGAGAAAGTCTACAATTCTAATAAATTCTTTTTCCAAGAGAAAAACTTTAGAGGATCTTAAGCAGTATTAGTTTGCATTTGTTTTCTACCAACAAATAAATTTGCTACAAGAATTATCCAAGATTCACCCTACTCTTAAGTAGCTGAGACTCTGGGATGGTCACTTAATTTTACTGAGTCTCAACTTCTTCCTTTGTAAAGCAGAATTTTTTTTGTTAAAAAAAACCAGATTTATAGGGCTGTTTTAAGGATTAAATTATATAACGTATTCAAAAGGACGTTGCAAGAAAATGACTGGAAGGTATCATCATTTTTTATATGTATATAGATATATATTTAGTTCACATAATGGTCAGGATAGTTAATCAATATTATTCAAGCACATTTTACTACAAAAGAAAGAAAAGAAAAATGGGTTTATCTTAAACCTTGAAATGAAGCAATGGTGTTTTCAGACTCTGAAAGGTCATATATTTCACTTTAACAATCAAACCAGACTTTTCCATCGGAAATAGCGAGCAAACATCCGAATACATTGAGTATTAGTCTAGACTTCTCAGTGTCTAACAGGTGGCCAGGCCACTGTTTTATTAAAGAGGAGATAATATTTACCAACCCAAAGGGCATAATTTTCCTCACCAAGAAATGAAATTCTCCCCTGAGAATGTAATTTGGTCTATTCCCAACTAACTCAATTTCACTCTCCAACATGATTCCTTTTCTTATTACCAAAGTCCACAGTTAATGTTGCTGTTTTGAATGCACATAATTTTTACACTTATTCAGACCTTCTTATATGCAACCTTGCACTGGGTTGTGGCCTACTTCAGCCTTTCATTCCCATTTCCAAACTCTAGACCGGGGGTTAACAAACTTCTATAAAGGGACAAATAATAAACATTTTAGGCTTTGTAGGACCATGCGATCTCTATCACAACCACCCACCTCTGCCACTGTGGTGTTAAATTAACCACAGACAACATAAAAATGAAAGCATTTCCTAAGACTGCAGTAACAAAGTACCACAAGCTGTGTGACCTTAAATGGGACTTTATTGTCTCGCACTTTTGAAGGCCAGAAATAAAAAATCAAGGTGTCAGCAGAGCCATGCTCCCTCTGAGACCTGTAGGGAAGCATCCTCCTTACCTCTTCCGCCTCCTGGTGTTTGCTGACAGCCTGAATTCCTTGTTTTATAGATGTATCACTCCAACAGCTGCTTCCGTTACCACATGGCCATCTTCTCCCTTTATGTCTCTGTCTTCTGTTCTTAAAAAGACACTAGTCATCTTTGACTAAGGCCCACCCTAATGACCTCATCTTAACTTGATAAGGTCTGCAAAGAATCTCTTTTCAGAAAAGGTCACATTCACAGGTACAAGGGGGTCAGGACTTGCTCATATCTTTTTGGGAGATACAATTCAAGCCAGGACACTCATATTCTCATTTTCCTCCTACTTGAATTTTTTCCTGCAATTATTTTACTCACTTCCTTCTGTATAACCTCAATTCTCCTGTTTCTTTTTCAATTTATTGATCTTCCCAGGCAAACCTCACCTCAGTTGAATCCACTTTCTTTCTCCTTAGTATTTCCATCCGCACTGTTTTAAATGAATGATTGAAGAACAACTCAGTAACATGACCTTAGGGCTTATTTGATATTTATAACCACTAAACTCACTGAGTCATAGAAGCATTGCTAGACATAATACCTTTTAATGACCCAATCACTTTACCTCTCTCAAATCTTCATTTCTGGTTGCACCCTGATTATTAGCTGATGATCTTGTCTAGAAAATTCACTAAAAAAAAAAAAAAAAAAAAAAAACAGAAGTATTGGGAGAAATATTACACTCTGTCCTCATGACATCTACTCTCTACCCAAATGTACATTGCTATTAGCTGTCTTCCTTCTTGCTCCTACAGTCCATGTTTCTAAGCCCAAATTTTAGTCGTATTCCTTGTATATATTTCCTCTCCTCCAGTTCATTTTTCACCAACTCTAATCAGTTTTTTCCTTTACCACTCTAATGCAAATATTTTCATCAATAACATTAAAGGCATTCACAGTAATAAATCCAGTGATCAATATCCATACCTCCTTTTAATTGATGTATTAGCAGAATTATATGTCATTAATGTGCCCTTCCCTTGGATACATTTTATTCACTTGGTTTCACCACACTCCCCTGGTTTTCCTCCTACTTCAGTGCTCATGTGCTCTTAGTCTTCATTGCTGGAGTGTTCCAAAATTCAATCTGTGGAATATCTTCTTTTGCTGTCTATATTTACTTCCTTAATGACCTTATCTGGTGTCATGGCTTTAAATGTAATCTATGGCCGGGCGCGGTGGCTCAAGCCTGTAATCCCAGCACTTTGGGAGGCCAAGACGGGCGGATCACGAGGTCAGGAGATCGAGACCATCCTGGCTAACACGGTGAAACCCTGTCTCTACTAAAAAATACAAAAAAAAAACTAGCCGGGCGAGGTGGCAGGCCTCTGTAGTTCCAGCTGCTCGGGAGGCTGAGGCAGGAGAATGGCGTAAACCTGGGAGGCGGAGCTTGCAGTGAGCTGAGATCCGGCCACTGCACTCCAGCCTGGGCGACAGAGCGAGACTCCGTCTCAAAAAAAAAAAAAATAAAATAAATGTAATCTATAATATTAGATCCAATGAGGTTAGGCAATATGTTGTATACCCAAATTTGAGTTAAGAGTTTTTCAGTCTAGAAACATGTATACATACATACAGGAGATATATATACATATACACACACACATATATATATATATGGAGAGAGAGAGAGAGAGATAGATATAGATAGATATCTACGTGTGTGTGTGCATTAGCACTCTCCACTGAAAAGGTCTAGAAACAATGATCAACTAAGTAGCAATCAGTGCAGCTAGCACCATAAATAAAGGCACCATGGATCCTTGATAAGTGACTAATACCAGGTGTAAAGATATAAGATGGGCCTGGAATATCTTGTCATAAAAAGGAGCTAGGATGCCTTGAAGAATACATTGTGCCAATAGGAGTCAGAAGCCAGCCTGAACAGGCTCTTGCTAATCAAATATAGGAAAGTTTGAGCATCAGTAAGAATGACTGTAATGGTTGAAACATATAAAATAGTAATGGTTGAAACATTATTTTAATAAAATTTATGTTAAAAAACACTATAAAAACATCACATGGTCACTTTGCAATAATTCTAGACACAACTTAAATGTTAATATATTTAAATATATTAATATTTATATATTTATATTATATACAATATATGTCATATTATATATAAATATTAATATATTTAAAATTAGCGGTATTTAGGGAGAAATTGTGTGTTTATCCTAGCTTTCCTATTCCATTCTTTCCTTAGAGTTATTGCAGAGTAAAGACAAATTTCTCTTCATAGAATTCCAACTAATAAAAAAAGGATGAGAGAATATTATAATTTTCTTTTCTTTCTTAGGGTAATTAATATTTATTGAAATGTAATTTAGTCTTAAAGTATCCTGAAAGGATTTTGGTAAGGTTTTGAAATTTTACTGAAATAATACCAGTGCAACCTTGGTTCAGTCCAACAAATAGTCTGAAAATAAAGACTATTCTCTAGAGATGACAAATTTATTTGTAGAACAGTTTTAATAAAAACAAGATTAAAAATACAAAATCCTTAAACTCATTGGAGTCAAATGCAACAGTTAAAGGAAAAAATGTAGAAAATATACTATAATTTTCAATCGCTTTTAGATTGGTAGAACTCTAATGGGTTTTATTTGCATAGCTTGGTTTTTGTGTCACAGTAGAGAAATTGAGAAAGTAGTTATTGTATGGGGATAATTCTTAATGGTTTTGAAAAATTTCTGTTAATATGATCAGTTCAGACCCTCTCTATAAAGTTTTTATAATTCTATATTATATGTAAACATAATAATTTCTAGTAAGAATTAAGCTATTACATATTTAATTTTATAATTTTAATTTTTATTTAAGATTCAGAGAATATATATGCAGATTTTTTACATGGGTATATTGTGAGACACTGAGTTTTGGGGTAAAAATGATTCCATCAACTAGACAGTGAACATGGTACCCAGTAGGTAGTTTTGCAGCCCTTGCTTTTCTCCTCCATCTGCCCCTCAAGTAATGTGTCATGTCTATTGTTCCCATTTTTATGTCCATGTGCACTTAATGTTTAGCCCCACTTATCAGTGAGAATATTGTAATTTTCAAACCCCTAATGAATTAATAAATTTAGCAAAAGGTAATCAATGACCAATAATATCACCAAAAATCTCAAGCCATTTTGAACATACTGGTGGAAGTTAAAAGCTTGAAACACCACCTTTGAAATAGTCCTCCTTTTTACTTCCAAAGAAAACTAACTTATCAAATCTCAGATTAGATTTAAATACCAGTACATAAGAAATATAGGGAAGAGAAGAACACGCTAAATGACACTGCAAAAGATACAATCAGCAACATTGAAAGTAAAGAATCTCTTTAGGACAAATAACTCAATATTTTTTCCAACCAAAAAATGCAAGGAGAAAAGGAGATGAGGGAGCAATTGTATATTTTAACTTAAGAAATGAACTGACCAATTACAATGTACGGACTTTGTACACCTATTCAAAAAGAGACAAACTATAACAAGACTTCTCTGTAATCTTCTCAGAAGTTTTATAACCTCAGAAATGAGAACACTGTGGATATTTGTTGTACTGAGTAATTTGTGTTAGTTTTTTTTAGACATGATAATGGTAGTGTCATTGTTTTAGAGGTAAATATAGCATTGCTTTTTGTTTTTTTAACAAATCATTTACTAATGAAAGGATACATTTATATTTTCAAGATAATTTAGAGGAGATGCACTAAATATTGGGAGGTATATATGGAACAGATTGGCTGTATACTAATTGTTTGAGCTAGGTGATAGCTCAAACCTGGTGTTCACTCTACTATTCTCTCTGGTTTGAATACATTTGAAAATTTTCATATTGAGTTTTAAATAAATGATACAGAGACAGATATATATATGTGTGTGTGTGTGTGTGTGTGTGTGTGTGTATGTAAATAGATTAAAAAGTGTTACTGGATAAATTCCAAATTTCTTTCTATATTTGGCTATGAAGCCATTGTTGATATAAAACTTCTGTTTTCTACTATCCATTCCATGTTTTCATTGCCATCTGCTAGGACTTCTCTTGGTGGAACATTTTTACTGACAGGATGACCTGCAAGTTAATTCTTGCCAGGTCAATTTTCTTAGTAGTTCTGTTTTTATTTGGTGACTCCAGTGTCCCACTACACTTACTATGTAACATGGAAGCATTAAGGGCTCCATGGAGAATTCTTTGTGTTCCAAACACAATCTTTCTTGCCACTATTTTGTATCAGAAACCATACTTCAGCTTAGCAAATTGGGATCAATCACTTCCTCCTCTGATGGTTCAGTAATATGAGACAACAAAATATCCAAATAGTAGCCTTGGTTCCAGGGTACCATTACCATTACCATTGTGTATTCTGGTGAAAGTATCCCTTACTTGGAAATTATTTCATCTGGACAAGCCGAATCAAAAATTTTAGAGATAGAAACCACCCTCAAGCCTGCTGAATCACATGGGGTAGAATTTACAGGCTTGGGGGTGACCTGTAAAGCTGGACTAAGTGTGAATTGGTGTGAACAAGGACACACTAATCTGATGTCTGAGGCTTCCTATTTAGGTAATGATCATAGTAATCCCTCTCCTCTGACCTGGATGTTAGTCTCCATTAGAACTTACCCATTATGACCCCTCACACCATGTAATTTAAATTTTCCTTCCTTAAGACTTGTTTTGAGAACATTTAATTGAAGGATGACATTAAAGGTTCAGACTAGATTGCCAAGCAATCATCTCCCTTCCACTCAGAGCCATGGCATGACTGTAAGAGGAAAACCCTGAGAGAGGAGTAAAATACACATCTGAAGAAGAGATAGTCAATCTCGTCTTCTTGTGCTGTGTATAGTTGGAAGTGTGTGTGTGTGTGCGTGTGTGTGAGAGAGAGAAAGTATATGTATATAGAAAGTGTGCATTAACTCAACTGATGTATTTGCCCGAGATAAATAAATATAAATGATAAGTGGAAGGTTTCTTTTGGAGCAGGAAGCTGGAGAGGGTAGTTTCAGGCCAGAGCAAAGGAGGATTTGAAAACACCAGGCTAAGGAGTTGGGATTTGATATCACAGGTAATGGGGAAATAATAGGTGTAGAATGAAGAATCAATTCCTTAGGAAACCTAGCTAGAAATACAACTGTCTATTTTATAGGACTCTAAAGCCGAATGCCAGAAATGTGGGTATTTTGGCTTCGGTGCTATTTGATTAAAGAAAGGACACAACTTAGTTGCAGAAAGTTAGATGATGACTAAATGTGGCTATGAATTCATTGGTGATAGTGAGAAAGATGTGACCGTGAGAATATAAGCCCCATAAGGTTCTTTGGAGACTGTAGGAAGGTCAGTAGATGTCTGTCTCATGACAGAGTAAGTTAGGTACCACACCACCGTATTTGCATATAAGAGGAAAGGATGCCTTCAGAGGACTGGAGGAAGTGGATTGTACAAATACTACATAAATCATCATACCACAGAATTATTTGTATATTATACATTATCTTCACTCATAACATTGACATAGATAATCTATGACATAATTTTAATAATTTCGAGTATATATTTACTATAATATTTATATATTATATATATAAAACCAAGAGGCACTTCCAGTAATTTTGGCAAAAAGGGAGCATCAACATAGTATCTAAGCTAAAAAATAATAAAAATAAACACAATTGATCTAGTTTTTTCTGTACAGATTCTACTTTTTACAAACATTTCTCAGCTACTAAGTCAGTCGCTTAACAATACTTGTGATGGGATGATACTAAGTATTGCTATGTATATTAAATGGAAGATACAGGCGAAAGGATAAGATTTATTTCAATTGCAAAATGATTACTTAAGTTCAAAAGCCTCACTCTTGTTTTTTTAGAAGTTGAAAAATTTGGTAACGTTATTAGTTAGTAAACATATTCCGGTTCCGGTCTGTTGAGAATGGTAAGAATTACATTGTTAAAAATTGTCATGTACAAATGACATCCCTACAGTGTCACTTTGGTTGGCAGTTATTTGAAAATATTGCTTTTCAGAAACAGTAAATTCAGCTAATTAAATACTCTCTGGTTTACAAACATCCTTCAAGGTCAATTTTTGGGTCATATTTATTAAAACTTGCCAATGTCATTTTTTTTTTTTTTTCCTGTCAGGAAGAGGTAATGACTGGTCAGAACAAATGCCTGCAGAAATCAGAGCACATTTTAATACCAAAATGCAAATCAAATTATTCAAACCAACCAAAACCCAAAACACTCTAA
This sequence comes from Trachypithecus francoisi, assembly GCF_009764315.1. Lineage (NCBI taxonomy): Eukaryota > Metazoa > Chordata > Mammalia > Primates > Cercopithecidae > Trachypithecus > Trachypithecus francoisi. The sequence goes on from NW_022681456.1 coordinate 110,641,176, forward strand.
ATTTAGATTAAAGTTCCTTCAGTCACATATCCTAATATATTATAGACAGCCCGGGAGAATCTCATTTTTATTATTTTGCATTGAGAGCTTCCGAATATTTATAAAAGCACCAATTTTCATTTTGTGACTTGCATGATAGAAATCTTGAGGAAGAAATATCAGGGGTTGGGTGGGTTCAGTGATATTTATTACCAATGCTTATCAACTAACAGATTGTTCTTGTTGGAACAAAAATGGTACGCATTTTTCTGTGAGAATATATTAAGACATAAACTGACAGTCATAAGTGAAAAAAACACCAGTTAAGCAAACATAATATGCTAAAATTCCCATGCAAATATTTTACAGAGTATAAAAAATTTAGTGATTTTTTTAAGCTGATGATGTATTAAGTAAAGACATTAAAACCTCACTAACAGGTAATATATAGATATGTTAGAATTATTAAAGTTAGCAATACTACAATACTAAATTATACTTACAAATAGTTAAAATGAAATCACTGATATAAGATGGAGTTTTGGACCCGTAATCAGTTGGGAATTTTAAAAAGAAAAGGGACAGGGAAACTGCTATCAACCTACACTTTATATGCACAAATAACTATTTATTGAAGTATATATACTTCAAACAACTATTTTTAATTGCACATTTAACATCTGAGTATTTTGCCTTTTTAGGGAGTAAAATTACTGGAAAGAAAATCTTTCTCTTCAAAAGTTATTCAAGTAGCAGTTTTCAAACTAATTCAAGGGCTAATTCACATTGGGAAGCATGTATAAGTGCTCCTTGTCATAAAGGAAGTAATGGTTGAACCGTGTATCTACAAGTCATTTCACTCCAGAGTAACTAAATTGGTCTATATCAAAGATGGAGGGGTGTCCTGTATACCCTGCAAATTTTATGTAGTGTTCATTTCCAATCCACAGCTCTGCTTTTTTTGCTTCTTAGTACCATCGGTTTTACAAGGAAAGCAGGCTTGAGGAACTAGAACTTAAGTCGAAGGCCGTTCTTTCTTTTTATTATGGCAGAGGAGAATTTCTGCTTATTTTTTTGGTTACTAATATTGAGTAAGAGGAGTATAATTGAAGTGAAACCACGCTTTCCTCCTATGAGTTTGTCTCTGTTTTTTCTTCATCTGGTTTTTGTTTTGAAACAGGAAAGGAAAATTATCCTGCTGTACTTTAATTTGAAATAGGAACTTTCAATGACATTGAAATATTAAACCATTAAGGCTTACAAAGTTTTGTTATTAGTTTTTTATTAATGAATTTCAAATTCTAACCTACTATCTGATCATGCTGGGCAGATTAATGCAGTGGCTGTTGTTTGTTGACTGGTCAGTGTTTCATCTGTGAAAGTCACGATGAATAAGGTTTAATTTTTCATAGTAGGAAAGATAAATATTTGGCCTTTTGTTAGAACTTAGTAAAATAAAATATACATTAATAGAACATTTATAACAACACAAAACATAATAAATTGCTGGATAATACACTCCTTTGTCTTATGAAAACTCAGAAGATCTCAGACTACAATTTGTACAAAGTTAAATTACTGACACTAATTTTTATCTAATGCATTTGAATAATTCATAAAACATTTCCCCCATGAGGCTTGTAGAATATTAGAAAAAAAGAATTAAATATTCTTTCTAGTTTTCTGTTATATGATACTAGTTCTTATTATATCAAAGTATTCGGCCTCTGATTATATGAAAATAATCAGTAGTTTACAGTTCTGATTATATGAAAATAGTACCACGGAATGTCGTTTTGTGGGTTTCATTTTAATGGAAAAATTTTAAAATTAAATAACTGTTTCAAGAAAATAAATCAAATTTAAACATTCTTGAGAGTACTTACCTATGGTGATTTATTATTACTCTTTGAAGCATTTTTGGTTACACTGAATTATTTGCATAATTAAAGAACCACTTCTTAATGCGAAGCAATGAGGAAATCATTGCTTCATTGTCAGAACATGAACATGTTCAACATTTTTATCTGTTAGGAGAAGGCTTTTCTTCTGTGCTCCACAACTTTTCAAGGAAGCAGAAACCCAAGGATACCAATGTGTGTCACGTCAATCAACTTTTTAAACATGTGGAGAAAAACTAGGTGTCTCTGGAAAGAAAATGCGGATTCCTTTTAGAGTCTTAAACATATGTCAAAAGCCAATTTTGGTTTCCATTTATACATAATTCCATATACTGTATTTTATGGTCTTACCTACACTAGTTGATACTAGGTCAGTATTTTTGAATCAGCAGGTGAACATTGAGTTCCACTATGGAAATGAAGCCTTAATCTTCAGCAGTTTTGTGTCTTCAAACATATTTTGCTGAATTTTTTTTTTTTTTTTGAGGCAAAGTTTAACTCTTGTTTCACAGGCTGGAGTGCAATGGTACGATCTCAGCTCACCATAACCTCTGAATCCCAGATTCAAGCGATTATCCTGCCTCAGCCTCCCAGGTAGTCGGGATTACACGCATGCACCACCATGCCCGGATAATTTTGTATTTTTAGTAAAGACAGGGTTTCTCCATGTTGGTCAGGCTGGTGTCGAACTCCCGACCTCAGGTGATCCACCTACCTTGGCCTCCCAAAGTGCTGGGATTACAGGCGTGAGCCACCGCGCCCGGACCAAAAGTGTTCATTTTATTTCACCATTGTTAGCCTGCTGTTAGAATGCTTTGCTAGTGGGAACACAAAGAGCAATTCAAGTTAGGTAAAAGCACCATTAGGTAAAGTAAAAGCAAAATTTATTTTAACAAATACAATGTGTAGACAATAGCACACATTGCCTAACATCCATGGTGCATAACATAGACTGGGAAATATGTTACTGTTCTCTGAGCATGGTTCATTGGTGTGAAACATACAAATACGTATAGAAATCTCAATTTAAGTTATATGTAGTTTTAGCTTAACTCATTGTTTGTAGTGTAATTCATTCCCAATAAGAATTTGAATATCTTCCAGATGAACAAATTGATGTGTGAAAAAAGGACCTAAAACTGATATATTTCTTAAAAAGAACAATTTAATTTTGTAATATTCTTTACCTAAAATTTCTGATTTCTTAATCTTAAAATTGAATTTTGTTGAAGATTTAAAAAATGGATTGACAATATCAGCAAATTCATAAAGACACAAATGACCTAGGACAATGGTCATAAAATGTGTTGCTGCTTGTTCGATCAATGAAATAAACACAGTTTGGTTTCAAAGTACATAAATATTTTAGCTTTCAATTATCTGGAATTGAGCTATTAGCATTTGAACTTTTATTGATATTTCTTCCACACATTGGCTAATAATCGCGAAATAAGAGGGATCTTGTTGGTTTTTCTAGACTATGAAAGTTCATAGAACTTTGTTTTATTGGCGTGTTCTAACAGTTTGAAAGGCAGTTTATTTGCAAATGGCATATAAGTCAGGAAAGGCATTAAACTAGAATCAGGGTTAGGATGACAGAAAAGGGCAAGACCCTTATTGAGGTTTCCATTATTATTTTAGAAGTACTATAAATGACGAGGACAATGGAGAGCCCCTTACTGACATGGAAGCACCAAGAATACCTCCCACAGTAGAATATAAATGATTTTTAGATTATTCACTTTTCATTAATCAAGATTTGATAATCACACAATTAGTTCACTTTTATAAATTAATAATTTCAAACTTTAGACTTTATTTATAATGATAATTTTTATATTTTTATTACTTAGAAAATAATTTATATTTTTCCATCATTTAAACAAAGAGTAGGCCTGAGTCTCATGCCTTTTGCACAGCTTTTACCTTCAAAGAAAGTTCTCTGGGTAAGATAGGCAGGGAATATGGGGAAACTGCAAATTAACAGTCTACATACATCTAATATGAACAGTCTGTAAGATATTCTTTTTCTTTAGTTTAACTGGGATTGCAACGGTAAGATTTGTTCTGGTATTCAACCAAAATAGACAGAATTGGGTATTCTGTATTTAGGAAGTAAATACTTTCTTGAACATAATATGAGAAAATTTCTTCATTCATCAGATGAAGACTAATATAGACATATCCCTGTACAGAGCTACTGTCTTCATCTTTTATTGAGAGCCAAACCAGGTCTTATATAAATGCCAAAAAATATTACAGCTAACAAAAGCAAAAGTGGTGCTTTTATCAAGGAAACCAATATTTTAAAGGTTAATCTAGATATATAACTGGAAAGACGTTTATTAGCATGCTGAAAATAACACTGATGGCACTCAGAATATACCTGGTCTTTTACTTAACAGAGAACCATGGCATCCAGGTAACCAGTTCCAACTTTTCCTACCATTGATTTTATGGTTTTCTAAACAATTATCTTTTTCCCTAGGTGGGCTAGAAACTCTTTCATTTGAAAGACCTGAGTTTATTTAATGGCACCTATAAATAGGCTCATATAAAAATGTAGTAAATTGCAACAAATACATTGGCACCACAGGAAGTAAGCTCTGGAGTTGGACGTGAACATAATAATATTGCTGTCACCTAAAAGGGGGAGAACTCTACTGGCAGAAAATGTCCCTTAGCATCCTTTGAGATGTACTGGGTGTGTACAAAAGTCACATACTTGGTGGATCTTCATCCCTTTATTTATCCCAATTGACTTCTAGCTGTAATACTAATTTATTTTTAAAGAAAAATGGATCAATCTTCCTGGATTGATGAACACAGTTCTGGAATGAAGATGTTCTAATCGCTTTGGCCACTATTATTCCTCTTATTTCCTGTACCTTAAAACAAAACAAACAAACAAAACCAGGCAGTTTGCTGAGACTTCCACTGTAGTAGCCAAGATGCCCCGCTAGTTGGACTACACAGCTTTGATGAAACTGCCAACAGACTGCGATGGGTTTCCAACTGTCCTGCCAGTCCACTCCCTCCAAACGTAGCTTTATGTTCAATTAATATTTATGTTAGAGATGGACAGGATTTGGAAGATGGGAAAATATTGGCTTTGTTAAGTAATTAGATGCAAAGGGTATGAGAAGATAAATGCTTTTTTTCCCCTTTCTCTTAATTGCAGTGAAAGGAAAATAGTTAAATTCACTGGCAAAATTTGACTCATAGTAATTTTTGCAAACATAGAGACACACAGGCAAAACTAAGAAAATGAAAACAATTAGGTAAGTTCTAAAAAATGAAGACCTGGTGTTAATTCAGAAATCTATTGAAATATATTTTACTTATTTAGGTAGAGGCTGCATCCACTTGATCCTTTTTACATTTTCCTACTTATTGGAGAATTTGCCTTGAAACCATGTATATTTTTTTGTTGTATTATCTTTGCCTTATTTTTTAAAATGCCATGAATTACTGTAAAATAATGCTTTGAAAGGGGAGAGTACAATATCCATTTATGAGAAACAAAAGTATTTTTAATGTAAACATTCCTTTCTACTACGTCAGAGAAAATAAAAACTGGAAATCACAATCAAGATTTACTTAGAAGCTAAGATTGTTTAGATAATGAGTAGGTCTATATATAGTACTGAAGGAAGAATCATAACCAAACATTGTTGGAAAGAAATGGACACCAACTATAAAAATATGGTATTGGCTAACAGTCTTTCATCTGGGAGATATGGACCCAGAATTCATTCAGTTAGCAAAAGTTACTAGTGAAAAAAACATTCTTTGCAGCATCCTCATTTAATTGGCAAAAAAAAAAAACTATATCAGATTATCATTTAAATTATAATAGGTAGATGATTGACTGTCCATCGACATCCATGCAAATGAATCATCATTCTCTTACTGGGCTTGGAGAGAACTACAATGTATAAAAATGGTGATTAAAGTATAACTTTATAAAAATGTTTCCCTTTTCCTTTTTTTAAAAAAAGAGTTTACTATCTACAGAAACAAAAAAATCTTCATATTTACATCAAGATAACTATCATGACATATATAATAATATGAAATAAAATATTGAAAGTGAGTATCAACTTTTTAAATAGAGGTTTGGCTCACAGCATAAACAAGTGTAGATAACAAACAAACCAAAACAAAACAAACAAAAAGACTTTCAATAATAACCCGATCCTCAAACAATCTCTCTATAATCTCCCCTGCCAGAAGAAGCATGACTGACAATGGGCCAGATTGCCGATGGAGGCTACCCCGACAGCGTGTGGATACCACAACAGGGGTTGTCAGTGGGACCTTTGCCCCTGAAAGACAAACTACAACAGTTGCCAAGAAGCAGGCTCTTCCTACATCAACACAAAAACCCTGGGTTGAAATAATCTCCTTCCTCTCTTGCTATATAACCCGAGTGATTTTTCTGTTTCCTTTTCTTCCTCTACCACACATTTTGCAGCAAATTAAGAAGACACAGGCGATCACGCTGAAGTACAATTTCCCAAGCCTTCTCTGGCATCATTTAGAATTCTAACCTGACTGAAAGACCTGACTCCAGCTCTTCCCTAGGTGTTTATGTATAAAGAATGCCATCCCCTTAAATGGTGATTTGATCTTAGTTGAGTGACATCCATAATCATAGACAGCTCCTATACATTCATTAGGCAAGTAGACTGGAAAATGCCTCAGTCTTCCAGGTTTGAGGCTGGTGATAGAGCTCCTTCAAGTGGTGCATAATAGTAATGTAATACCAAACACGTGGCCCTCTCACTCAGCCCTTCAGTGCCCTCCATCTGCAAAAGGCCCTTTATTTGAAGCTAAATGGAGGAGGGCATTTGGAATGGCTGCTTCCCAAAGACACTCCACAGTGAATTTCCTTCTGTTTGTTCACATATACTCAGTCATTTGCTACAGCTATTCTATGAGTTACTCAAACCACAAAAATCTCTTTACATATGCACACACATGCACACAAGCACCCTTTCAAACCGTTCCCTTCTGTCTCTCTTTCACACGCACACACACACACACACACACACACAGTGTTGGCAGGATGTATCAGAATTCAAATAATGCTCTGGAACTTTCATCCCTCAGTACTAAGAGCAAAAGCTGCTTAGTGGGTAACCTACATTTCCTGCACTGTTTCCTTGCTAAGCCACACCATCTCCTTTGTGATTTGGCTTCCTTTATGATTTATTATATCACAGTGACCACTATATATCTTAATATAAATGTTACTAAATTGTGGAGCCAGCAATCCTGGCCTTCAGTGTGTATGTGTGTGCGTGCATGGGTGTGAATATGTTTTACATATATCTATGTGGGAGCTTATATACACACACACATATATATTCCCTCCTTAAAAAATCCTTAGAAGCTGGTGTTGCAATGTGAAAGCTTCTTTGAGCAAAAAGTTTTTAACAATGTACCTCACTGTAAAAATATACACACAAAATGCGAAGAATCTCAAAATGCGATAGCCATTTGCCCATCTTCTCAAACTTCTACAGTGTTGTGTCTAAATGTTGTGCTGGCTTGAAGAGAGTCTTTGACAAGTCAGTCTGTTTGGAAACACAGCCCATTCTAGCCATGGTCACTGGTCTGGCTTTGGGGTTGGTATGTCCTCCCTTCTTGGTTTCCCTTTCTCTTCTTCTTCTTCCTTGATAGCCTGTATCTGTTCTGAAGAGTGCGATTGAGGGGTCGGGTCCAGGGACTGATTTTCTACACCTGCCAACCGTTGCTCCTCTTCAATGACTTTCTTCCACATCTTGTGGTTCTGTAAGAGGTGCTGAGTTATTTGGCAGTAGATTTTTCTCCTTTTGAAAGTCTTCTTTTCTAAAATAAATAAAATAAAATGCACCAAATTAGACTATTTAGTTGTGTGCTGAGCACACAAATGTTATCTCTTTTAAGATAATTAAGAGGAGTTAATCCGTAACCTTGGTTTGTATATTATAATAATGCAGTTTTGGAGAATGGGGAAGAAAGAGGAAAATGGCAATAATCATTAAAATATCACTCACAAATAACTAGGGATGGTATTTAATATTTGGCAATGTCCAGAGCAAGATTCTGCTTATATCTTGGTATTATTCTCATTACATTCAGGCTCTCAAGGCTTTTTACATAGATCATTGAAATAACTTCTTGTTATGTCTGTCTCTGTCAGTCAATTTAATTCACAAACATCTACAAGACTGATATATTTAAAGATGGTTCTGATGTTCCTCATCTGCTTCATGTGGACTAAAATATTAATTTCAGGCTGGGCACGGTGGCTCAGGCCTGTAATCCCAGCACTTTGGGAGGCTGAGGCGGGCGGATCACAAGGTCAGGAGATTAAGACCATACTGGCTAACACGGTGAAATCCCGTCTCTACTCAAAATACAAAAAATTAGCTGGGTGTGGTGGCGGGCGCCTGTAGTCCCAGGTACTCAGGAGGCTGAGGCAGGAGAATGGTGTGAACCCAGGAGGCGGAGCTTGCAGTAAGCGAAGATCGTGCCACTGCACTCCAGCCTGGGCAGAGAGCAAGACTCTGTCTCAAAAACATAAAATAAAATAAAATAAAATAAAAATCAATTTCAAAATGTAGTTAACTATACTTTACCCTGCTTTTTAAATTTTTAAAACATCTACACTGAACTCATATTTTCAAGCTGGTACTGCCTATCCTTCTGAAATGTTCTTTGCAACCACTGAGAGTATATATCCATTCATTTTTTAAAGACTCCATCAGATTTCACTGAATTCTTCTAAGAAATAACCTCTTTCTTCTAAATTTCTATGTTACTCCATGTATGCCTCCTAGAGTATATACTGTTTCTGTTTTTATTTTTTCCCTTTTGTTCTCCTTATCATTATCTCTTCTTCTGATAACTGTGCATCCAAAATCATTTAGAGAGAACTTTTCCCCCTCCCTTCAATTATGTGGTTCTAGAAAAGGTTATTAAATTCTACTTCCTCACTCACAACCGGTCTACAAAATTGTATCACACTGACTGGCCAATAGTTGCATGGGTGACCCAAGTTGGGCCTGAGTCCTTCCCTGAGATATTTCCCATTTGCACATAATGAATGTGGGTTTGAGAGGTATAATTGGAGATCCTTTCTCCTTTGCTTATGCATCTGGAATGAAGTGAACTTAGAGCTGGCTATAGTTCCAGCCTCATGAAGAAAGCAAGGCTGAAAGAACAAGCTGTTAGGCAGGTGAGGCAGAGACAAAAGCAGGAACAAATAAGCACTGATAATAGCCAACATAGATCATGTGTACATGAATCAATAATGTTCACTTTTTGTATATCCTCATTCCACTGGAATTTTATCACTTGTAACAACAAAAAAAGTTCTACCTTAGTATATCTCCTTTAAGAAACTAATCTTGGGCCAGGCGTGGTGGCTCACGGCTGTAATCCCAGCACTTTGGGAGGTCGAGGCGGGTGGATCATGAGGTCATGAGATCGAGACCATCCTGGCTAAGATAGTAAAACTCCGTCTCTACCAAAAATACAAAAAATTAGCTGGGCGTGGTGGCGGGCACCTGTAGTCCCAGCTACTCGGGAGGCTGAGGCAGGAGAATGGCGTGAACCTGGGAGGTGGAGCTTGCAGTGAGCCAAGATCAGCCACTGCACTCCAGTCTGGGAGACACAGTGAGAGTCCATCTCAAAAAAAAAAAAAAAAAAAAGACACTTATCTTGGCATCTTCAAGATGGTAGGCTAGAGACATCTGGTACTTGCCTCCTCCACAGAGAAGAACCAATGGACTGAGTAGGTAATCAGACTTATCATCTAAAATATAATTTTGAATTCAACAGAGAAATGACAGGAAATACCTAAGATAAGGAAGAAGAAAAACAATTTGTAATATGAATGACAAATTTACTAAAGAGACAGGTATCAAGAAAAGAAAAAAGAGGAACCAAAGAGAAACTCTGGAATGAAGAATTCATTGAAAGAAATACATATACATTCAAAAGTTTTCACAATAGACTAGATCAAGTTGAAGAAAGAATCAGAATTTGAAGATGGGTCTTTTGTCATAACCCAGTCAGATGAACCTTAAAAACATAAAAAATAATAATAATAATGAACAAAGCTTGCATGACATATTTTAATTTTCAGTGTCCCAGAAGGTGAAAAGAAAATGAAAAGGACAGAAAACCTGTTTAACAAAATTATAGGTGAAAACTTCCCAAGTCTAACAGATAGAGATTTAGACATCTAGATGCAGGAAGCTCAGAGAAACTCACAAAAATACAATTCAAGGTCTTCTCCATGGCGCGTTGTAGTCAAACTGTCAAAAGTCAAAGACATAGAGAGTTCTAAAAACAGCAAAAGAAAAGTATCTGGTAACTTACAAGGAAACTTCCATCAAACTAACAGATTTCTCAGCAGAAATCTTTCAGGCCAGAAGATAATGGGATAATATATTCAAACTGCTGAAAGAAAAAACCATATACCCAGCCAAGTTATCCTTCACAAATGAAGGAAAAATAAAGTCTTTTTTCACAGAAGCAAAACTCAGAGAATTAATCACCACTAGACCAGCACTACAAGAAATACCTAAGGGAGGCCTACATGTGAAAGCAAAAGGATGATATCTATCATTATGAAAGCACTTGAAAGTGTAAAACCCACTGGTGGAACAAACACGAATAAGGAAATGAAAGGAATCAAATGTTACCACTACAGAAAACCACCCAAATGCAATGATAATCAGTGAGAGAGAGAGAAAGAAAAAAAGATATACATAACAATTATAAATCAATTCACAAAGTGACGGGAATAAGGACTCAGATATCGATAATCACCTTGAGTGTAAACAGACTAAGATTTCCACTTACAAGACACAGAATGGGTGAACTGATTAAAAAACATGACTTAATTATGTGCTAAGAAACTCATCTCTCCTGTAGAAAGATACAGACTAGAAGTAAAAGAAAAGACAAATATAGACTAGAAGTAAAAGAAAAATATACTTCATGCAAACAAAAACAAATAACAATCAAGAGTAGCTATACTTATGTTAGATGAAACAGAAATTAAGTCAAAACAGTAAAAAGTGGACATAGTCATTATATAATGACAAAGAGATCAATTCAGTAAGAAGATGAGGTAGTTCTAAACATACATGCACTAACACCAGAGCACCCAGATACTAAACCTGATCTTAGCCGAGAGGCTGAGAAGCAATATCGCACCCAGATATATGCAAAGCAAATCTTAATAGATCTAGAGAGAGAGAGAGACACTTCAACATAAAAATAGTTGAGGACTTCAACATCCCACTCTCAGAACTAGACAGCTCATCTAGACAGAAAATTAATAAATAAACATTGGATTTAAACTGCATTTTAGACCAATGGACCTAACAGATATTTACAGAACATTTTGTTGAACAGCTACAGAATACTCATTGTTAGCACATGGAATTATTCTCCAGGATAGGCCAGATGTTAGGACACAAAACAAGTCTCAACACATTTTTTAAAAATCTAAATCATATCAAGTTTCTTGTTAGACCACAATGAATAAAACTAGAAATCAATAACAAGACAAACTTTGGAAACTGTATAAATACAAGAAAATTAGAAAATTTGTTCCTGAAAGACCTTTGGGTTAAAGAGATAATTAAGAAATAAATCAATAAATTTCTTGAAACAAATGAAAATGGAAACAACACAAAGTAGTAGTCAAAGGGAGGTTTAACACAATAAATACCAACAACAAAAAACTAAAAATATTTCAAATAAGCAACCCAATAATGCACCTCAAGGAACTTGAAAAGCAAGAACTAATTAGGCCATGAATTAGTAGAATAAAAGAAAACATAAAGATAAGAAGAGAACTGAATACAATAGAAAATTAAAGACACAATGTATCTAGGAAACAAAAAGTTTGTTTTTTGAAAAGATAAACAAAATGAATAAGTCACTAGGTAGACTAACCAAGAAAAAAGAGAAGGCCTCCAAAAATAAAATCAGAAATGAAAAAGGAGACATTATAATGGATACCATAGAAATACAAAAGATTATCAGAGGTTATGATGAACAAGTATGTGTTAGCAAACTAGAAAACCTAGATGAAATGGATAAATTCCTGGAAACATATACCAAAATTGAATCAGGAAGAAATAGAAAACCTGAACAGACCCATAATAAGTAATCACATTAAATCAACAATAAAGACTCCCAACAACAAAAAGTCCACTACTGGATGACTTTGCATAAAAATGCTTTTTCTTCGTCTATCCTCTCAAGAGATGCGGAAAAAGCATTTGATAAAATTCAACACCACTTCATGATAAAAACTAAAAATACTAGGAAGGAACATGCCTCAACATAATAAACACCACACATAATAAAACTACAGCTAATATCTGAATGTGCAAAGTTGAAAGCCTTTCCTCTAAGAACTGGAAAAGGACAAGATTGCTCACTATCACTGCTGCTATTCAAAATTGTACTAGAAGTCCTACTCAGAGCAATCAGGCATCCAAATTGGAAAAGGGGAAGTTAAATGGTCCCTTTTTGTAGATGATATAGTCCTATATCTAGAAAAACCTACACTCCACCAAAAAACACTTAGATCTGATAAATACACTGAGTAAAGTTGCAGGATACAAAAATTAATATACAAAAAATCAGTAGTATTTCTATACACCAATGATGAATTAGCTGACAAAGAAATTAAGAAGGCAATCCCTTTTACAATAGCTAAAAAAGTAGTAATGAGAAATAACTGTAACCAAGGTAGATAAAGACCTCTACATGGAAAACTACAAAAATCTGATGAAACATGTTGAAGACAACACAAACAAATACAAAGACATTCCATGATCATGGATCTGAAGTACTAACATTTTTAAAATGATTGTTCTACCCAAGCAATGTATAGATTAAATGCAATCTTTATTTAAAAAAAAAGACCAACACATTATTCAAAAAAACAGGAAAAACAATTATAAAATTTCTGTGGAACCAAAAAAGAGCTTGAATAGCCAAAGCAATCCTGAACAAAAAGAACAAAGATGCAGGCATCACACTACCTGACTTCAAAATATACCACAAAGGTATAGTAAACAAAACAGCATGGTATTGGTATAAAAATGGACACATAGACCAAGAAAACAGAGACTCCAGAAATAAATGCATGTACTTATAGTCAACTGATTTATGACAAAGGTGCCAAGAATATATATTGAAAAAAGGACATATTTTTTATTAAGAGGTGCTGGGAAAATTGGATATTCACATGCAGAAGAATGAAACTAGACTCCATTTCTCACCATATACAAAAATGAGCTGAAGACAGATTAAAGACTTAAGTAAGGCCAAAACTATAAAATAGTTAGAAGACAACATAAGGGAAATTCTATAGGACACTGACCTAAGCAAAGATTTTATGATTAAGACCTCGAAAACCCAGGCAACAAAAACAAATATAGACAAACGGGACTAAACTAAAAACTAAAACCCTCTGTACAGCAAAGGAATCAACACAGTGAAGAGAAAATCTATAGAATGGAAGAAAATATATGCAAATTGTTCATATAACAAGAGACTAATATCCAGAATATACAAGAAAATCAAACAACAGTTAAAAAACAAAAACAAAAAATTCTATTAAAAAGTAGGCAAAGACACGAATAGACATTTCTCAAAAGAAGACATAAAAATGGTCAACAGGTATATGAAAAAATGCTCAATATCACTAATCACCAGGAAAATGCAAATCAAAACCACAATGAGATATCACCTTACCCCAGTTAGAATGGCTATTAGTAAAAACAGAAAAACAACAGTTGCTGGCAAGAATGTGGCAAAAAGGGAACTCATAACACTGTAGGAATATAAGTTAGTATAGCCACTATGGAAAACAGTACACAGATTTCTCAAAACCTCAAAAGAGAACAACCATATGATCTAGCAATCTCACCACTGGGCATTTATCAAAAGGAAAAGAAATTAGTATATTAAAAAGACAATTGTACCCCCATATTTATTGCAGCAGTCTTCACAATAGCAAAGGTATGGAATCAACCTAAGTGTCTATCAGCTGATGAATGGATAAAGAAAATGTGATATACATACACAATGGAATAATATTCAGACATAAAAGGAATAAAATCATGTCATTTACAGCATCATTAATGGAACTGGAGATCATTATGTTAAATGAAATAAACCTAGAAAAGAAAGACAAATATCGCATGTTCTCACTCTTATGTGGAAGCTAGAAAAGTTGATCTCATGGAAGTGAGAGTAGAATGACAGACACCAGAGGCTGAGAAGGGTATATGGTTGGGGGTTAGGAGGAATGAAGAGATACTGATTAATTAGTACAGACATACTAGTTAGAATAAATAAGTTCTTATCTTTAATAGCAGAGTAAGGTGACTACTGTTAACAATAATGTATTGCATACTTCCAAATAGTGGGAAGACGGGACTTCCCAACACATAGAAATGATATGGTTGGGTGCAGTGGCTCCTGGCTCATGCCTGTAATCCCAGCACTTTGGGAGGCTGGGGTGGGGGGATCACCTGAGGTTGGAAGTTCAAGACCAGCCTGACCAACACGGAGAAACTCTATTTCTACTAAAAATACAAAAATTGGCTAGGCATGGTGGCATATGCCTGTCCTAGTTACTTGGGGGGCTGACGCAGGAGAATCACTTCAATCCAGGAGGCAGAGCATGCGGTGAGCCGAGAATGCGCCGCTGCACTCCAGCCTGGGCAACAGAGTGAGGGATACTCTAAATATCCTGATTTAATCATTACACATTCGATGTATGTGACAAAATATCAAATGTGCCCCACATAAATATGTACAAATATGTATTGATTAAAAATACAAAAAGTTGCTTATAAGACAGGGAAATGCAAATGAAAACTATGCCTACTTAGAATAGCTAAAATGAAAATGACTCTAAAACATCAAGTGTAGACAAGGAATTTAACAATTAGAAATAATATAGTGCTTATAGGAATATACATTTTTACATCTACTTTGGAAAATTATTCAGTTCTGTCTATTAATCTGAATAAATGAGTACCCTACTTAAAAAATAGAAACTCAAATCTTATTCTCATATATTCCAAACAGTTTCTCCTCTAGACTATAGGGTCTTTGAGGGAGCCTTGGACACACCTGTACAGATCTTACACATCAGCAAATATGCATTTAAAAAAGAAATACATTTTCTTTGACCAAATGATTCAGAGTTTTCAACATGGAAATATTAACAATAATTTTCACAGGATTATATCCTTTGACTGAGGAAAAATAATAAACCCAATTTAAACAGAAAAATATATAAGATATTTTAAAGAAGACTAATGTCAGCATTCACTATTTAGGCTTATAATTCCTTATTTACTTATGAATCACCTGGTGTGTACCAAATGTTGTCCTCAGTTCTAGTGACCCTCTGACAGACAAGATGAATATGATGCTTGCCAGCAGCAGGCTTTTACTCTCGAGGAAAGATAGTGAACAAGCAGGTACAATTACACTGAGTCTTACGGAGTCTTTGAAAGTCAGCAGAAAGGGAGGGAAATGGCTCAGTTGGTACAATATTGTATGAAGGTGGTGGCTGGATTAGGACAGGGGTAATGAAAATGAAGAAAAGTCAATAAATATGAGATATATTTGTATGGTAGAATCAACAGGACTTGGCAACTGATTAGAGGTAGGCAATTAAGAGGGAGGAATCAGAGACAACCCTGTTTTCTGACCTGAGCAGTTGAGCCTGTTGGTAAGATGCACTGAGAAAGGGAAGGTTGAATGAGGAGTAGATTTGAGGGTGTATTAGTCCATTTCACACTGCTGATAAAGACATACCTGAGACTGGGTAATTTTTGAAGAAAAAAAGAGTTTTAATGGACTAAGAGTTCCACATGGCTGGGGAGGTCTCACAAACACGGCAGAAGGCAAAAGGCATGTCTTACATGGCATCAGGCAAAAAGAGAATGAGAGAGCCAAGCAAAAGAGGAAACCTCTTATAAAATCATCAGATCCATGACTTATTCACTACCAGGAGAACAATATGGGGGAAACTGCCTTCATGATTCAAGTGTCTCCCACTGGGTCCTTTCCACAACACATGAGAGTTATTGGAGCTACAATTCAAAATTAGATTTGGGTGAGGACACAGCCAAACCATATCAGAAGAAAATGAATAGAAGTATTCTGAACATGAGGTGTCTGGAAGACCTCTAAGTAGAGAGGTAAAGTAGGCAGCTGGTAGAGAGCTTAGAAGAGAGGTCTGTTCTCTTCCAAGAAACCAGAAGATCATGTAACTCTCAGTACCGTCATCTAAGTGACAATTTTAGACTTGAGCCAAGAGTTCAGAAGTTCAGCTAAGATCCTCCCATTAGACTGAATTTCCCTAGTGTATTAGTTCATTCTCATGCTGCTATAAAAAACTGCCCAAGACTGGGTAATTTATAAAGGAAAGACTCACAGTTCCACAGGGCTGGAGAGGCCTCAGGAAACTTACAATCATGGTGGAAGGGGAAGCAAACATGTCCTTCTTCACATGGTGGCAGGAAAAGAGAAGTGCCAAGCAAAGGGGGAAAAGCCCCTTTTAACCTTTAGATCTCATAAGAACTCATTGTCACAAGAACAGCATGACAATAACCACCCCCATGATTCAATTCTCTCCCATTGGGTCCCTCCCACAACATATGGGGATTATGGAAACTACAATTCAAGATGAGATTTGGGTGGCGACATAGCCAAATCATATTATTCTGCCCCTTACCCCTCCCAAAACTAATATCCTCACATTTTAAAACACAAGCTTGCCTTTCCAAAAGTCCCCCAAAGTCTTAACTCATTCCAGCATTAACCCAAAGTCCAAGTCCAAGGTCTCATCTGAGACAAGGCCAGTCATTTCTGCCTATAAACCTGCAAAATCAAAGGCAAATTAGTTACTTCCCAGATACAAGGGTGGTACAGGCATTGGATAAATACAGTAATTACAAATGGGAGAAATCTGCCAAAACAAAGGGGCTACAGACCCCATGTAAGTCTAAAATTCAATAGGGCAGTCATTATACCTTAAAGTTCAAAAATGATCTCTTTTGACTCCATGTCTCACATCCAGGCCAAACTGATGCAAGCGGTATGCTCCCGCAGCCTTGGGCAGCTTTGCCCCTGTGGCTTTGCAGGGTACAGCACCTCCCCTCCAGCTGCTTTCACAGGCTGGCATTGATGACCTGTGGCTTTTCCAGGTGCACAGTGCAAGCTGCTGGTGGATCTACCATTCTGGGATCTGGAGGACAATGGCTCTCTTCTTACAGCTCCACTAGGCAGTGCACCAGTGGGAACTGTGTGTGGCGGCTCCAACCCCACATTTCCCTTCCATACTGCCCTAGCAGAGGTTGTCCATGAGGGCTCTGCCCCTGTAGCAAACTTCTGCTGGAACATCCAGGCATTTCCATACATCCTCTGTAATCTAAGTAGAGGTTCCTAGACCTCAATACCTATCTTTTGAACACCACAGACCTAACATGATGTGGAAGTTGCCAATGCTTGGGGATTGCACCCTCTGAAGCCATGAACTGAGTTGTACATTGGTCCCTTTCTGCCACGGCTGAAGCAGCTGGGACTCATGGCACCAAGTCCCTAGGCTGCACACAGCAGAGGGTCTGGGACCTGGCCTGTGAAGTCATTTTTTCCTCCTAGGCCTCTGGGTCTATGATAGGAGGGGCTGCTGCTAAGGTCTCTGACATGCCCTGGAGACATTTTCTCCATTGTCTTGGAGATGAACATTTTGCTCCTTGTTACTTATGCAAATTTTCTACAGCCAAGTTGAGTTTCTCCTAAAAAAAAAGGGTTTTTCTTTCCTATCATATCCTCAGCCTGCAAGTTTTCTGAATTTTTATGCTCAGCTTCCCTCTTAAACCTAAGTTCCAATTCCAAACCATGTCTTTCTGAATACATAAAACTGAATGCTTTTAATAGCAACAAAGTCACCTCTTGAGTGCTTTGCTGCTTAGAGATGTCTTTGGCCAGATACCCTAAATCATCTCTCTCAAGTTCAAAGTTTCACAGATCTCTAGGGCTAGGGCAAGATGCCACCAGTCTCTTTGCTAAAACAAAGGGACTACAGGCCCCATGTAAGTCTAAAATTCAATAGGGCAGTCATTACACCTTAAAGTTCAAAACTGATCTCCTTTGACTCCATGAATCAAAGGATTCAGGTCAGGTCAAAATGATGCAAGAGGTGGGCTCCCACAGTCTTGGGCAGCTTTGCCCCTGTGGCTTTGCAGGGTAAGCAAAGCAGGAGTGACTTTTACTCCAGTTCTCAACAAGTTCCTCATCTTCATCTGAGACCACCTCAGCCTGGACTTTATTGTCCATATCACTATCAGCATTTTGGTCAGTGCCGTTCAATAAGTCTCTAGAAGTTTCAAACTTTCCCACATCTTCCTGTCTTCTGAGTCCTCTGTATTAGTCCATTTTCATGCTGCTGATAAAGACATACCCAAGATTGGACAATTTACAAAAGAAATAATTTTATTGGACTTACAGTTTCACATGGCTGGAGAGACCTGACAATCATGGTGGAAGGCAAGGAGGAGCATCCTATAGTCTTGGGCAGCTCTGCCCCTGTGGCTTCACAGGGTACAGCCTCCCTCCTGGCTGCTTTCATGGACTGACATTGAGTGTCTGTGGCTTTTTCAGGCACACGGTACAAGCTGTTGGTGGATCTACCATTCTGGGGTCTGGAGGATAGTGGCTGTCTTCGCACAGTTCCACTAGGCATTGCCCCAGTAGCAACTCTGTGTGGTAGCTCTGACCCTATACTTCCCTTCCGCACTGCCCTAGCAGACGTTCTCCATGAGAGCCCCACCCCTGCAGCAAACTTCTGCCTGAACATCCAAGAATTTCCATACATCCTCTGAAATCTAGGTGGAGGTTCCCAAACCTCAATTCTTGACTTCTGTGTACTCACAGGCTCAACACCATGTGGAAGGTGCCAAGGCTTGAGGCTTCCATCCTCTCAAGAAACATCCCAAGTTGTACCTTGGCCTCTTTCAGTGACAACTGGAGTGGCTGGGATGCAGGTCCCTAGGTCTGCACACTGCTCGGGGACCTTGAACCCAGTCTATGAAATCACTTTTTCCTGCTAGGACCCCAGGCCTGTGATAGGAGGGGCTGCCATGAAGACTTCTGACATATACTGGAGACATTTTCCCCATTGTCTCGGGGATTAACATTTGGCTCCTCATTACTTATGTAAATTTCTGCAGCTGGCTTGCATTTATCCTCAGAAAATGGGATTTTCTTTTCTATTGCATTGCCAGATGGTAAATTTTCTAAATTTTTATGTTCTGCTTCCCTTATAAAACGGAATGCCTTTAAGAGAAGCACCCAAGTCGCCTTTGAATGTTTTGCTGCTTAGAAATTTCTTTCACCAGATACCCTAACTCATCTCTCTCAAGTTCAAAGTTCCACCAATCTCTAGAGCACGGGGATAATGCTGCCAGTCTCTTTGCTAAAATAGAACAAGTGTCACATTTGCTCCAGTTCTCAACAAATTCCTCATCTCCATCTGAGACCACCTCAGCCTGGACTTTATTGTTCATATCACTATCAGCATTTTTTGTCAAAGCCATTCAACAAGTCTCTAGAAAATTCCAAACTTTCCCACATTTTCTTGTTTTCTTCTGAGCCCTCCAAACTGTTACAACCTCTTCCTGTTACCCAGTTCCAAAGTCGTTTCCACATTTGTGATTATCTTTTCAGCAGCATCCCACTCTACCAGTACCAATTTACTGTATTCGTCCATTTTCACGCATCTGACAAAGACATACCTGAGACTGGGCAATTTACAAAGGAAAGAGATTTAATGGAGAACTCACAGTTCCATGCTGCTGGGGAAGCCTCACAATCAAGGGGAAAGGAAAGGAGAAGCAAGTTGTATCTTACATGGATGGCAACATCCAAAAAGAACTTGTGCAAGGGAACTCCTCTTTTTAAAACCATTAGATCTTGTGGGACTTATTCACTATTACAAGAACAGCACAGAAAAGACTTGCCACCATGATGCAATTACCTCCCACCAGGTCCCTTCACAACACATGGGAATTCAAGATTAGATTTAGGTGGAGACACAGCCAAACCATATTACCCTCCAATCTCTAGGAAGTTCCAAACTTTCCTTCATTTTTCTGTCTTCTTCTGAGCCCTCCAAACTGTTCCAACCTCTGCCTGTTACTCTGTTCCAAAGTTGCTTCCACATTTTTGGATATCTTTATAGCAGCACCCCACTTCTGGTACCAACTTACTGTATTAGTCCATTTCACACTGCTATAAAGAACGCCCGAGACTGGGTAGTTCAGAAAGAAAAGAAATTTAATTGACTCAGGGCTATGGAGGCCTCAGGAAATTACAATCATCGTGGAAGGGGAAGTAAGCATCCTTCTTCACTTGGTGGCACAGAGAAGTGCCAAGGAAAGGGGGAAAAGCCCCTTATAAAACCAGCAGATCTTGTGAGAACTCACTCACTAGCATGAGAACAGTAGTATGGGGGTAACTGCCCCTATGGTTTGATTAGTTCCCACCAGGTCCCTCCCATGACACATGGGGATTATGGGAACTACAATTCAAGATGAGAGTTGGGTGGGGACACAGCCAAACCATATCATCTGGTATATAGGCTTTTCTCTTTTCTTTTGTGTATACATAATATCTGTGGAGACCTAGACTTTAGTAAAGCATTTGGTAAAAGTTTACTAAATGAGTAATTTTCTCTCTAGTTTTTGTTTCACATTTCCAGGTAAATGATGAAGTATTGATAAGTGGTAAAATAAAACCAATATGAAAAAGTGGTCTACAGGGAATCCTGATCTAATTGAGACTGCATTAAAGAGTTAATAGTTCAAGCTGGCTATGGTGGATCATGCTGCCTGTAATCTTAGCTACTTGGGAGGCTGAAGCAGGAAGATCACTTGAGGTCAGGGGTTCAAAACCAGCCTGGGAAACATAGTGAGGCCCTGTCTCTACAGAAATAAATGAAGTGAGACTGCTGTCTCTACAAAAGTAAATAAACAATTTAAAAAAAAGTACAAGTTAGCAGGAAGATCAAAAGGGATATTTAGGTCTACTTAATGAGGTAGATATGACTTACTCTGGGAGCAAGAAAAAAAAGAAGAAAAAAAGTATTAATAGCACAATAATGAAACAAAAAAACAAAGCCAATTTCTATAGGTGACAAAGAAACCTGGAGGTCATCTACCAACATCTTTGTGGAAGTGCTAGTCATTCTTTTAACGGTTTTATTACAGTGCACTGCAGACATTTCTTGTACTCTACAGAACAAGAAAATTAATTTTTAAAACACAGTGCAGAAAAAGGACATTAAATTATCTTGAATTAGTTTTGAACCATACAGACACAGAATGACAATTATTAAATTGAATGAGTGCTGAGGGAAATGAACACAGGCAGAGTCAAAAGGAAAAAAAATATATGTATGATAGTCATCATTTCTGCATGAGATAGACTCAAACTAACTGGCAAATACTTTCCAGGACACTTTGGAAACAAAGATCAATTAAGCTCAGAGCTTGCCTTAAAGAGCTTATACTCTCTGTAAGAGAGCACGCCAAGAAGACAAAAACTGAAATACAAGTGCTATGTTTTATGACAGATATATTCTTGTGACCAAGATGGGCTTGCCATTTCTCTCAGTTTGACTCAATGTTAGACTTCTAGACTATAGGACCCTGACCTCCCTCTTGTCAGAGCATTTACTTTAGAAAACCTGAAACAGCAAATTATTTCTCTGTCCCTCTGGAATATAGGTAAATCTTCTCCCAGCCTCTAACTAGCTTTACGATCTTACAAAATAAAATGTAAATTTTAAAATTTAAAAAAGATTTAAATGAAGGAAGGAAGGATGGAAGGAAAGAAGAAAGGTAGGCAAGCAGGCAGGCCTATCTCCTAGTCTCTGTGGGGAGGGAGGAGCCTAACTTTAGTAAGTACCAATTAACAGGTGACTTAATCATACTAGCCAATGCTCCCATAACGTCCTCCAGCACTTTTTCACTAGCTTACAGCAGCATGTAACAATTCTGCCTTTTGCTTCAACAGAGTTCAATCTGTCTCCCCTATTACAGTAGTCTTGAATAAAGCCTTCATTGCCATTTTTAACAAATGTCTGGCGCAATTTATCTTTGATACATCAAACCACGGCAACACAAAAGACTCAAACTGTGGAAAATTAGGTATAATTTTTTTAAAGGACCTGGTACCTGGGCTGGATGTAAGTAATGAGAATTAAATACACTAGTTGAAAAGGGGCTAGCAGTATTCCAAGCAAAGTTTGAAGAACTGGGACACAGGCAAAAGTGTATGGGCCACAGGCTATGACCCCTTATATCAATTCTTCCATTTGAAAGCTTCCTAACAAGGGCAGTAGATATAATTGCAATTTAAATAAATTTGAATTCTTTCTATGAAAGTCAATAAAATACATTAATACATCAGATTTTTAAAAAGCAAATTAAAAATTACCCTTCTACCTCTACTTGTCTATTTCTACTCTGTTTTTGTTATAAATCAAATTCCGTTGAGAAATTCTTAAATGTTAATATACTTTTTAACCTAATCGTTTGAATCAAGAGAGTTGCAGAGGACCCCTGCGTGATGGACAGGTTTGAATCATGGTTACAGCAAACACTCTTCAGTTCAAGGTGATTATTTCATCTTAAAGTTATACACATTGATTGAAGTGCATTCATAGTGAAGAAGCTAACAAAAGCTCAATTTTCCTCTTTTTCCCTTCCAGGGCAGTCCCCCTGAGAGTAGCCGTCCTCTTATTAATACTGTTAAATGTTAGCAATAAACCTCTCTGGAATTATACTGAATAAGAAGGTGACGTAGAAGAAAGTTTGTACCAAATAAATTTGCGTAGATTAGAGTCCGCAGGTGGTCTAAAACATGCCTGTATTGGGAGCCAAATTGTTCAGTACTGGAACCTTTTGAAAGGAGAACAAAGAGCCTTTCATTGCTCAAATTCTAAATGCAGCTTAGTACTTCATTAGAAACCTCTTAGTTCGCTGTAGGAATCTTTCAGATTTAATTATAAGGTGGGATAAAAACCTTCTTTTCCTAGGATACCATATTGAATCATTTTATTCTGTGTTTCCTGGGACATCTCCAAGTTTTACAAACTACAGAACTCATCTGTGCATATTTATTTTTTTCTGAAACCTAAGTATTAGGCAAAGTCAAGGTAACCATTTTAGCCAGTATGAATTCTGAAATCAAAATTACTAAGAACCAAAAGCACTGAAGTTAAAAATTAAGAAACCTAGGTTCCCTTTCTGGTTCTACAACCTTGCAATGTTATTTAAATTTCTGAGCCTTAGTTTAATCTTTTGTAAAGTGAGGCAGCTAAACTGATAAGCATCGATTCCCCCTTCATTTCTAAAGTTCCGTTACTCTATGTGGCCAATATTTAGTAAATACTAACGTTGCTCCATATTTACCATTTTCTTGGTTGTAAAGAAATACTTTAAAGATATTATTTCCAAAGCTACATATCAAATCATTGTGGATGGGATATTTTTAAATTGTAATATAATGTGGTCAGTTAACTTTTGGAAGGCATGAGCAAACAGAACCCCAAAAACTCTCATTCCTGCTTTAGTGAACTTGATAAAAACGGGAAGGTATGACAACCCAATCTTTCAGAACAGAAAGAAATGCAATATGTGGTTGTAGCATTTGCTGCTAAAGGCTAGGTTGACAAGTTGAGCCTGTTAAATCTTCCGGCCTGGGTCCTTCAATTCCCAATGCCTGGATCTATGTGTCCGTATTTTCCATGTGTTTGAGTTCAAATAGCAGTAAGTCAGGGCCCCTGGGAACAAAGCTTTTCCAGAGGCTAAGCCGACAATACCTTCATTCAGTGGAAAAACTGTCTTATTCTTAGTAAGACAGCAAACTACCTGGCTCTTTGAAATGAAAACAAATAAAAAGAGAAAACTAATACATGTTTATTGAGTGAAAAAAATGAATGAATAACCCATGAAATCCAAGTCTTGGTTTCTAGCTCTGAATCCCAAGATCAGTACAAACTTTCTAATGGAAGTCTTTTTATTTGCATCAGATAAATAAAATATAATTACTTTGACAGTAGCATATTGAAGAAAAACAACTTTTATTTTCCCCCATTCTACAAAAAATAATTAACAGGCCAGATCTGACCTAAAGCTCAATTTGCAAAATTCTACCTCATAAGTTCATAATTGATAATGACTTCTTTATGTTTGCTTATGTGTGCCTACAACAAGGTGCTTATATGAGAGTAAAATGGATCAGTATAAGGTTAATCTGCTTACAAGATGGTTGGAATGAACCAAGTTGTGCATTATCCTGACTGTGATAAAAATAGGCACAAAATGATCGGAATGTCTTTCATTGGTTGTATTTTTGGTAAGAACTTTAAGAATATTAAGATGGTACGTTATCTGTAAAGGTAAACAGAAATCACATACTATGTTCTTACAAACACAGGAACAGTATTTGTGTAATGTCATTGTAAGGGTCATGGATTTTTACTAATTATGCTATTAGTCACTGTTTGTTTCATGACAGGATAAATAGGAGAGTAGCTTTAGAGGCATGAATAAAAATGATTTTATTGTTGATTAAGCTAAATAGGTTAGATTGGCCACATGATGCACTCCAGGCAATTACTAGATGTGGTAAGTTGTCGTTGTCACTGTTGCTACTGCCCTGGTCCAAAGACACAGTCATCTCTCACTTGGATAATTTCAACGGTCTCCTAACTGATCCCCCTATGTCTATCCTTGCTCCCTTCCCAACCCCAAGCATATTCTAAATAGAGCAGCTGAAGCAGTCCGGTTAAAATGTAAGTTGAGTCTACTAATGCTTCTGTTCAATACCACTGACGATTTCCCATCTTACTCAAGAGTAAACGCCACAACTCTTACCATGACCTATAGAGTCCTATCTTCCAAGCTCGTCTAGGCTGACTTATTTGTTGTTGCTGTTCTTCTGTGTTGTTTTGTTTTAGGCTTTCAGCACCTGAAACCATGGTTGTTAGTTTCTGTCTCTAGTGATAAGCAGAACAGAGGGATGAGGAAGGGGCTTTACTGGCCCAACCAGAAACAGAAACTAAGAACCCATGACTGTATTCTCTCCCTTGGACAGCTTGGTTCCCGACTGCCTCTGTCCTGCTGCTCCGGCTATCCCAGTTCTCCTGCTGTTCCCTGAACACCCCACCCAATGTACACCTCTGGATGTTTGCATAGGTTGCTTTCTCCTCTCTTTAGAATCCTCTTTCCACATACAGCCCCAGGGAGCACTCCCTTACTTCTTGCAGGTCTTTTCTTTTTCTTTTTACAATCTTTCCCTTGTTTACATCTTTCCTATCACTGGTTATCTTACCTAAAATTTTAACCTATCTCTATAATATTTTATATCTCCTCCTTTTATTTTTACTCTCATATTTCTCAGTATTTATCACTACAGTAAATAATACTGTATCTAACACACTATAGATATACTCACTTGTTCTGTTTATTGTCTACTGATCCCACTAGAATATACTTCTATAAGGGCAAGGATTTTTTTTTTTTTTGTCTTTTTTCCCCACAGCTCTATCTCTAGTACCTAGGATGCCTGACACAGAGCAGGTGCTCAATAAATGTCTGTTGAATGAACAAATGAATACTACCACCTATCTCTTCACATGGAGTTCCTCTAACCAAGCCAATAAAAACCTATGATTGGTCTTCACGGTAACTGAAACTCTTTCACTTTTAAATCACTAAGACAACCTGAAGCGGCCGGGCGTGGAGGCTCACGCTTGTAATCCCTATACTTTGGGAGGTCAAGGCTGGTGGATCACAAGGTCAGGAGATCGAGACTATTGGGCTAACATAGTGAAACCTTGTCTCTACTAAGAATACAAAAAAAAAAACAAAAAAATAGCCGGGTGTAGTGTCGGACACCTGTAGTCGCAGCTACTTGGGAGGCTGAGGCAGGAGAATGGCATGAACCCGGGAGGTGGAGCTTGCAGTGAGCTGAGATGGCGCCACTGCACTCCAGCCTGGGCAACAGAGCGAGACTCCATCTCAAAAAAAAAAAAACCGGAAAAAAAACCCAAAAAGCAGATACCCTGAAGAATAGGCTTCAAATCCTTTTTTTTTTTTTTTTAAACTTCATGATGAAGATATCTTTGTATCATCTTTGTATCATATGTATTATTATTATAGATTCCGTAGTCTGGAATTTCTATTGTTATGATATTAGGGAAGGGAGCTACCCGTAATCAAACTCGGCAAATGATGTGTAGACCTGGAGTATTGTATTTCATGAGAAGCATAACATTCATCTAAAGTAAGAAAGCAATCCCAAGGAAAACACATTAGAACTAGGTTTTAGAACTTACTTGGAGATTCATTATTTTCACAGGTTTCCTCTTCATTTGGTGCTGCTGCTTCTTCCTCCTCTTCTTCTGGGTCATCGGTATCTCCTGACTCATCACTGTCTTCCACCCATTTTCCTGGCATTAGTCCGGCTGAATCATAGGAGTTGCACAGAGGCCCCACAATGTGAGAGATGAAGGATTCCTGAAGGTTGGCCAGCTGAGGAGCAGAACGATCCATGAAGGGGCTTATGGGTAACCCAAGGCTGGCCTCTTCATCGCCCTGGAAATAAAATACAAGCGAAGTCAACATTCACCTGGTGTCTGAAATTTGTAAATATGCAAAACCCCAGACATTAATGCACAAATTTCTTTACTTGACTGCTAAAGGATCCTACCTCAATTGCTAAGATTCCTATAGAAACACTGTTGCTAATTAGTACTTTTGTGATCTTGAGGTTTTTGATTTTTATCAAGGAGAAATACAGAAAGTCTAAATTCTAATGTATAAGTAGATGATATTTTTATCACACAAGTCAGTGTTTCATATAATGCATTTATATGAAATGCAATGGTGAGGTTGGGCGTGGTGGCTCATGCCTGTAATCCCAGCACTTTGGGATTATACAAGGTCAGGAGTTCGAGACCAGCCTGGCCAACATGGTGAAACCCCATCTCTATTAAAAATACAAAAAATTAGCGGGGCATAGTGGCAGGCACCTGTAATCCCAGCTACTCGGGCGGGTGAGGCAGGAGAATCACTTGAATCCAGGAGGTGGAGGTTGCAGTGAACTGAGATCGTGCCATTGCACTCCAGAGTGACAGAGTGAGACTCTGTCTCAAAAAAAAAAAAAAAAAATGCAATAGTGAGAACAATTATTTAAAAAAATATATAAATGTGGACTATTTTCCTTTTTTGCTCTGACTTCCAGAAAGCTTTAAAGAATTTATTGCCCAATTCAAGGGGTTACCTTATCCCAGATTTTGTTTGAATTTTTAATGTACCTCCTGTGATTGCGTGGTTTCTGATATTCTTATTTATCTATATGTTTAATAATATTACTGTACAAATGTTTTATTTTGAAGTGCTTCAAATGTTTCTGAGGAAAACAGGGAGATTTTTAGCCAGCAGTTATCTAGTAAAATTAAAAATATCTCAAAATATCAGCAACAATTACGCCTAAGAAGTGGTATTATTATACATGAATTTTCCCTTTAATTTACATTTTTCTGCATTTCCATATTTCAGGAATGATTATGAATTAATCCCATTCTTAGGAAGGGCAATACATTATTTTTAAAAAACACAAACCTTTCATTCTATATATGAATCCTACCTATAGTAACCATAAAATTTCATTCTAATCTCTGTTTAAATATGTCCAATGACAGTCAATTTATTACCATTAGTAAGGTGTCTCAGCCTATTTTTGGACAGCTTTAGCAATATAAATTTCTTTCTGACATTGACCTGAACTCTACCTCCCAATAACTTCTATAGACTGGCATATTCATACCTTTTTTAGGGCAGTAGAGAGGGATCTAACTTTTTTTATGAATCAGA
Source organism: Trachypithecus francoisi (assembly GCF_009764315.1). Classification (NCBI taxonomy): domain Eukaryota; kingdom Metazoa; phylum Chordata; class Mammalia; order Primates; family Cercopithecidae; genus Trachypithecus; species Trachypithecus francoisi. The sequence continues at coordinate 110,669,053 of NW_022681456.1, forward strand.
TCCTGTGCTAAGTATGTTACATAATTTATCTTCTTTAATCTCCACAGCAATGTTATGATTAACCTATTTCTAAATTAGCATGTCACTCCTTTAAATATCTGAAGACAGTTATATTTCCCCAAGAGTAAATATCTTCATTTTTTTCACGTGCTTTTCTGTCACTTATTCCTGTCCTTTATGCATGCTCCTTCACCTCCACATTATTTTTAAGAGTGGTTCACAGGACCAAACAGGAAGGTTCAAGTGCATTCTGATTGGTGTAGGCTAATGTCAGAAGGATCAATCCCGGCTTATGTAATTGTGGTAGCTTTTTGAGTAGTCTGTTAACTCTCACATTATCATGTCAAATGAAATGCCTATTTCTTTTTAGCTTTTTCATATAATGCTGTTAATAATTTTTTTACAAAAGTGAAGTTAATCTAATATGCAGATACATTTGAACTACCATATACATATACATATAAACTATTCCATATATGTTTAAACTACCTTCTATGATAACAAATAATTTCTTTAGGAAAGTAAGTGAAATTAATGTGACATGCATATACATTTAAACTACCATATACATATAAGCTACTCCATATACATTTAAACTACCTTCTATGATAATAAATACATCTATAAAAGAGCAGTATTTCAAGGATCTTCTTAACGTCTGACTTCCACTATCTCAGTATCTTCTTCCCCCCAAATGCTTGCAAATAACTTTATCATAGAGTTCTACGATTATATTTGAGTCCAATTTTTACACATGTCACTTTTTATCTCTTGATCAAAATTGACCAGTGCATTTTCTGATAAAAATATGAATATTAAATAGAGTGATCATACTTTCATAGCTGTTAGAAGCTTTCAGCAATTCATGAGCAACCTGTAAGTATAGATTAAGCTATATCAAACAGTTGTCAGTTACCTGTTCATAAAATTCATTGACAATACCATCTGTCCACTGAAGATGGAGTTCTTTACATTTAGCTGGACCATTGATATCAGCCAACTTTATACACATTTGACAAACCAGTAGACGATCATTTTCATTGGTCCAATCTATTCCAACATCATCATTTACCTATTTGAGAGACAAAGTTAAACTATGTTTTGCTTTGATAAAAACAAAAGTTGAACAGAAAACAATAGAACATTTATTGTCTTCATATTATACAGGGATCATAATACCAAATAATTGGGAACCTCTAGCTACTTAAAAATGTTATTGGCCTGTGTAAATTAATGGTAAAAAAAAGTTCATGAAAAAGCAAAATAATGAATTATGGATAAAATAATAATAATGGGCGACAGGGTGAGTGTAGTCAAAAAAATTTAATTATACATTTTAAAATAACTAAAAGAATATAACTGGATTGCTTGTAACACAATGGATAAATATTTGAGGTGACAGATACCCCATTTACTCTGTTGTGATTATTATACATTATATGAATTTATTAATGTAACCCATAAATATATACACCTACTATGTACCTACAAAAATGAAAATTTTAAAAATCATTAATTATTGAATTAGCAACAAATGCTTTTTAAAACTGGCATATATAATAAAAAAAATTTCTTTTTTTGAGACAGAGTCTTGCTCTGTCTTTCAGGCTGGAGTGTCGTGGTGCAGTCTTGGCTCACTGCAACCTCCACCTCCCAGGTTCAAGCAATCTTCCTGCCTCAGCCCCCCAAGTAGGTAGGACTACAGGTGTGCACCACCATCCCTGGCCAATTTTTGTACTTTCAGTAGGGATGGTGTTTCGCCATATTAGCCAGACTGGTCTCGAACTCCTGGCCTCAAGTGATCCACCCACCTTGGCCTCCCAAAGTGTTGAGATGACAGGCGTGAGCCATTGCGCTTGGCCTTATTATCAATGACTACTAAAATCATATAGTTACAGTTCATAAAAAATTGTCATAACTTAATATTTGGGCATTTACTTTTGAGGTATAAAATTGTGCTTCAAGATTTTGATCTGTACTGTTGCCAGATAGTTTATATAAATATACCATAGAGATGAGAACAAATTAAATCAATCAAAAACCACAATGACAGAATGTGTTATTTCTCTGTGGTACAAAGCATAATCCATAGAGACAGCATCTCAGCTTCTTGGGCATCTAGATTCAGATCAACACCTATATGTCTGCTTCTGGTTAAACATTTTATTGTATTCCATTTTCACATTTGACATATGAGAGTTGATAGTAACATGTTTTGTTCAACAGTTTACTTCCACGATATCTTTCAATGTGTCTATAAAATGAAGACTGGTGTGGCCAGGCATAGTGCCTCACGCCTGTAATCCCAGCACTTTGGGAGGCCAAGGCAGGCAGATCACGAGGTCAGGAGTTTGAGACCAGCCTGGCCAACATGGTGGAATTCCATCTCCACTGAAAAAAAAAAAAAAAAAAAAAAATACAAAAATTAGCCAGGTGTGGTGGCATGAGCCTGTAATCCCAGCAACTTGGCAGGCTGAGGCAGGAGAATCGCTTGAACCCAGGAGGCAGAGGTTGCAGCGAGCCAAGTTTGTGCCACTGCACTCCAGCCCGGGCAACAGAGCAAGACTCTGTCTCAAAAAAAAAAAAAAAAAAAAAAAAAAAGAAGACTGGTACAGCTCTATTTACCTTGCCATTAAATTTGGCTACGAAGTCAAAGTGTTTCTTCAGGTCAGTGGCCAAAATTGCTTCAATGACAAGGAAACGGAAATGCTTAAATTCCACATGGTCAAGGTTAACTAAGAAGTTATACTCTGGCCGGGACATGAAAAGATTCCATGCAGCAGCTGCGTGATGATTCTCCAAAACGGAACGATCGTTATATAGCACCGCCTAGGAAAATAAGAGAGTTAAGAATTTAACTTTTTAAGAAAAAAAAATCACAACAATCCTGAGAATATGCAATGCTTTTGAAATTGCTTTTTATTCATACAACAAAGAAATGTAATCACATGACTCCTGCTTATTAAGAATCACTTATTACTGTACAATGACTCTATTATTTTTCTTGATTAAATGTACCTTTTTAGTAAGATAAATTCCTTTCCTTGAAAACTTAGTCCAAACTCTTGTGAGGAGGCACTAGCGTATTTTAATAGATATTTTTTTAAAGATTTTTTTTCTTTAGATTTCTTTGTAGGGTACAGGAATTTAAACATAAAAAATATATACAAATAGAAAAGAAAGAGGAGGGAGGAAGAAAATAATTATATTTACATATGCATGTAAATATATATATATATGATATATAATTATACCAATGCTACAATACCTCAAGAGGTAACTAGGCTACTTTCTATATCTGGCATAAGCATTACCTCCTCTTAAATACATATAGCTATTAAAGATGAATGGAATCCCCAAAATGCTTATGATTTAAAACATTCTCACTCCACTCCACAGGAAATATCACCTTTTATCAAGTATTTGAAGACATAAAATGGCATTTACTTGTTTGAAATTCTCTAATAATGCAGAGAGAAGTTTTATTAGATAATTTTTTTTTAAAGGAAAGCTGCCTACAAAATGCCTGAACACTAGGGTGCAAGATGGCCTATGGAGAAATAAAAAGACATAGGATACAAAGAAGACACTAAGCACTGAATATCAACATAGAGGTACATAAAAATGTAGATGTGTAAAAAAATCTGAACGGCAAATTATCCTGGCCAGTGGATTTTTGTCTATATTTAGAAAAAATAATTTTGGTGTATGAAAGACAAGTGGAAAGAAGGTAGACAGTCAAGAAAAAAATTACCAGATAAGTTTTATTGTATATAGATTCAAGAAAAACTATGGAACAGTCCATAAGCTCAGCTATGGAAATGGATAGCAGTGGAATAGAACATAAGAGGCAAAGAAGAAAACAGAAAAGTCAATATCGAATGAAACTGGTCTCTAGATCTTGTGGAAGAAGAGAGGATCTCAGAATGTTTAGTAACTTGGGTTCAGCTAATTAAATAAATTAGGGGCTAAATTTGATTGTATAAATGGGTATGTCTAGATACTTAGTGATAATTTTTTTTACTTAGATGGAACTATACACCAAGATGAACTTTAAATTTATTCACTGTTTTTGGAATCTATGTTTAGGCAAAAAAAAAAAAAAAAAAAAAATTCCTCCAATGAAATAAATTGATGTTAAAATCCTACCAACCTATAGATACGTCATAAGAATCATAATCATTATAATGAATATATTTCAAAGGAATGGTATTTATATACGAAGAAACCTTACATTCTTAAAAGTCCAAGAAATACTTGGTTCTCTAATCTTTTCAGAAAGGGGATTTTGTATAGGTTGCCTTTTGTTTGTTGAAGAGGTCCGTTAACATGAATTCAAGTAGGTTTTCTTCCTAGGAAGAAAACTGAGAAATGATTCCCACAGATAATAAAGTTGTATACCTGCTATTAGAATCTTGGAAGAATCCATGGTTTCTTTTCAGAATTAGCATGGTCTCTGAGAATTTTAACATGAGACTATATATAGTTCAGCTTATATTAACTTGGGGCCAATTGTAAATCATACTCAACTTCACTTTCTTGAGAAATCTTTAAATTAGTTCTCCCAACCAAAATCTAAAGATTTACCTGAGGAGCACTAGTTGCAACCAGGAAAGCATTAGTCCTTCCTGGGTGATCATAATCATGCATGGCTGCAGCCACATACAGCGCCATCAACTCTAAGGCAGGGATATTCCCAGACAGACATCCGTATTTATCATCTGTCACATTATACGTTTTTGAGAATACATATCCCATATGTCCATGTGTAAATCCACTGTCAGAATCTGAGAAGAGAAAATGAGAGTCAAGGTCAGGAGATCAAGACCATCCTGGCTAACACGGTGAAACCCCGTCTCTACTAAAAATACAAAAACTAGCCGGGCGAGGTGGCGGGCGCCTGTAGTCCCAGCTACTCGGGAGGCTGAGGCAGGAGAATGGCGTAAACCCGGGAGGCGGAGCTTGCAGTGAGCTGAGATCTGGCCACTGCACTCCAGTCCGGGCGACAGAGCGAGACTCCGCCTCAAAAAAAAAAAAAAAAAAAAAAAAAAAATTTTTTTAAAAAGTATTAAACTGACATCATTTGTCTTGACTTCCTTTTTTTTGGAAAAAAACACCCTTGTTCCCATTTCTCATAAGTCAGTGCAGATTCACTTCATACATACCTGAATCACTGGTTGAACCATGGTCACTAATCACAGTTGAGAGGCCTGGAATAGGCTGTGTAGTAAGATACCAAACAGCATGTAAAACATCAGTGGCATGGATTCTGTTATGATCTGTAACCAGTGAATAGGAACAGTCATCAATTTACGAACTTTGGGGTCCAAGAACTAAGAGTGCCATCTACTGGATAAACAGTTTAGTTCTAACATTTTACTATTTCCATGAAAGTCGGCCAAACTTTCTAGGACAAATATTCTTTGATTACTCTTCCGTAACTTTATAACATCCATAGTAACAAGAAAAAAAACAACAACCCTACTTGTAACATTTATTATGCGTGCAGGTATCTGAAGTAGAAAACTCTGTGTCAATAGTTGACTAGAAACTAAGTATACAGGAAACACACTGTGTGAAACAGTGCAATGTTTACTCTGGTACTTATTTTCATGCTCCTGCATAAAACTATGCAGAGAACAAGAATAAATGTAATAGCTATGACATACTTCAACTAAATCAGACAGAATAGTTCATCTCTGATCAACGGTACTCAAAAATAATCTGGGAATAGAACATAATACCATTTCTCTGTATCGATCTTAAAGCACTGCAGTAAAATATCTTTTATATGTAGATTTCATCCACAAGCAAAATTCAAAGCCACAATCAATTATATTCTCTGATCTAGACATTCTAATTTCAGAATAAAGTTCTAAGAAATATCTAAAAAGAAAAAGAAAAGCCTCTTTGTATAGTAATGTAGGAAGCTAAGCCATTTAGAAGAGTTAAAACCTACAGGAAAACCAGATTCACTAGTCATAATGTCATAAGGGAAGGGGGTCGTACTCCACATGTGCAGTTCAACTTCTTTCAAACCATAACCACATGCCCAGTGTGCTCTTGGCTCACCTCCCTTTTCTGTGCAATTCTTCCAAGTTTTCTGTTTGTTTATCAGACCCCTTATAATACTTCACTGATTAGTATGCTTTATTCTAAATATACTAACTTCACTTATTGTATTTCTGCAAAACAACCATGATACTGTTTCCTTCTCTAGTATAAGAGATTACATTTCTGCATAATACTTAACATAAGGAGAAGAGAGAAACAGGAGAGAACTAGAATGACAAGGAGAATATGAGAGAAACACCTATTCCCTAGTCAGAGAAGAAAGAGGAAACCTATGGTCAATGTGGCAATTGTAGCACCCGGGTAGGTATTAAATTTCTGGCAGCCATTAGGAATCAGTCTTTAAGTGACAATATGCAGCTAAATGTTAGGTAAACACCCTAGAAATTCAGTGGAGAGGCCTGGATGTGGGTTTGAAAAGATCTCATCAGAAGAGCTTAAAGAAACTCAACTCCAGCCGGGTACAGTGGCTCATGCCTGTAATTCCAGTACTTTGGGAGGCCGAGGTAGGTGAATCATTTGAAGTCAGGAATTCAAGTTCAGCTTGGCCAACATGGTGAAACCCCGTCTCTACTAAAAATACAAAAATTAGCCGAGCATGGTGGCAGGCACCTGTAATCCCAGCTACTTAGGAGGCTAAGGCAGGAGAATTGCTTGAACCTGGGAGGTGGAGGTTGCAGTGAGCTGAGACTGCACCACTGCACTCCAGCCTGGGTGAAAGAGTAAAACTGTCTCAAAAAAATAAAAGAAGAAGAAGAAGGAGAAGGAGAAGGAGAAGAAGAAAGAAACTCAAATCCTAGTCTTCTGAGGAGAAAATAGCAAAACTTGTATATCTGTGTCAATCATAAATATGAATATCAATATTATATGATAATTGAAAAAACAATTTTATTAAGATTGGCATCTATATCCCTGAGTATAGACCATCTCAAGTGATACAAGCCCATTACATTTACAAATAATTCACAGGCAACACAATTACAATCATATTTTATGTCTGTACTTGGGCTATTTATGAATTGATCATACTAGAATTTTCTGGATTTGGGACAGGTATGGTTTTACCTCTGCTATAATATTTATTATTCATGCTAACTTGGGTGAGTTACTTAAAATCCACTTCCTTATCTTAAAAATAAGATATAGTAAAAAGTCTCATTTCTTTATCTTAAAAATATGAGAATAATATTGCCAGATTCATAGTACAATTGTGACAATTACAGAAGGAAATAGATTTTAAAGGGCCTGATACATGGTGAGTTTGTAATTTGTGTAAACATTATTCATGTAAAATAAATTGCTGCTGCAGAACAAGATAAAACTAGTATAGATCACCAGCTTTCTCCCAGAGTCAATGCTGGATTTGTAAGAATAAAATAAAGTATCTTCTACCTCCAGCGGTAGAAGATAGTAATGACCTGGTATGGTTGGAAAATGGCAGTCTGGGAGTAGGGTTCCACTTTTGGGATATATGTTGGAAGCTGGCTTCTTAGTTAAATTATCTTCTCCTGTTGCAAGTTGGGAAGATTACTATATGCCAGTAGTTAATATTATTATTGCAAGTCAGAGAAACCTGTGCATGAACATAGCGGTACAGAGGTGGATGGGGGGCAGTTTCATAGTGTTGGCAGAGCCTGTTTGGGGTAAGGAATCAATAATATCTATTCCAGGTGAACTCGCAGCTTTTGAGCTCTAATCCTCCCTGCCCTGTCCCCCACCCCAAGGTCCAGGCCCAGAAAACTTTATAGGTAGTGCTTTTTTTTAAAAAAAAAAAAACAAACTTTCAACAAGCAATCAATCCTAAGTAAATAATCTAGTGCTGAAAATATAAGCAGAAAAGCTGCCAAACTCATTTTATGAGACTGGTACAATCTCGATTTAAAAACTAGGTAAAGACAGTATATATATTTAAAAAGGTTCCTTTTGCTTTCGAGTACAGGTTTAAAAGTACTAAATAAAAAAAATTCGCTAACCAAATCTACCTGCTTATTTAAATATACACATCTAGTTATATGTGTGTATGTGTAGGAGAATAACACCATCATCAATCACTTAGATTGAAGAATAGAAAACCATCTGTCCTGTTAGCAGTCAATAACATATTTATTAATCAAATATTCACTTAGCATGTACTCGGTATTACGCCAAGTGCTGGCATCTCCATTGTTCTTGTCATTAATTCTCTGGTAACCCAACCCAGGAGCAAAGACACCCAGGAAAGAAGCTAGCAAGATCAATGTAAGTTACTGACAGGTTTCTATGTGATACATAAAAATGCTAAAAGATGACTCTTCTTGTTCTGGCCAGGGTAGGCAACTGAGAAGGATAAGAAATGTTATCAGAGCTATCCTGTTATCAGAGTTATCAGAGCTATTTTATCCTTAATATCATCATACCTCTTCCTTCATCTCTGCATTTTGGGCAAGCCTTCTCGATGATGCCTTCACTCACGTGGCAACCCCCTCGCCCTCTTTAATAACATATACACGTACACGCATACACTAGCACATGGTACACCCTACCTCTTTCCCAGAGTCCGCCCATCTCCCTCTTCCGTCTTGATACACTTGGTTTCTCAACTTTCTCCTTTTCCCTCAAGCACAGAGTTGAAGTGAGCTGGTGTGGAGGGTTGGAGTTGTATGTAAATTCACAGATTTTAAGATCCAAATTTATATATTTTTTATTTAAAATTTCGTCTATGCTCCTATGCACCATAGGGTAAGCGGAAGTAGTAAAGAATAGAGGTAACACTTCAAATATTTTGTTTTCTCTTGGAATATAGTTAATACTCTGGTAGTTCTGCCCCTCTAGCATGTACCATATCACTTCAATATCTAGCTTTAAAATCAGTGGGCACATCATGTACAGCTTAATTGAACTGAACTAAATATGGGTTGAGCAGGACTATTCTCATTGCTGCCATGAAATAGCTACATGATCACAGGTACTTCTGAGGCATTCTCCCCATTGCTCAAACTTAAATCAGAATGAGAGGTGTTAGGGAGAATATACTTTAGAGAAGAAACTCTTTGAAAATAAAAAAACTACCATCAAAAATAACTGGATTGATGAGTGAATACGAATGGATTTTTGTTTAATAAGCAAAACGCCCAATTGAAAGGGACTATGAATGACACCAAACATTATTTATCTCCTTATGCAATTGGGTATTGATCACACATTAATTTATCCTAAGTTTGATTGAACAAATATATTTTGATCACATTTATATTATTGAGTTGACCGTATTTCTTGTCTTTCTGTTGCTACTAACAAGAAATTTCTTTATTTAACTCTCTGTTTAAATCTAGATTCTTCAATTTTTGTCAGGATTCTAATTACAAATTTAAAAGCTTTCCTACTTACCCTCTTCTCTTGAAAACTGTTAAAGGTACACTTAGAACTATAATAAGAAATTTAGTTTCTAATATTAGCACACATTATCATATTAAAGTTAATCCAATCCCATTTTAACTTTGGTTCCTCTTATGCTTCTTTTCAACTAAGGATTTATTTAGATAGAACCATTAGAAATATAGTCCAAAGTAAATATTAAAATAAGTAGGTACACAGCAAATTTTTGTACGTGCTAATTATAACTAATAAGTGAAGCTTTTAATAAATATTCATATTAATTTACAGTCTCAGCCCATATTAAACATTATTAGTTAAAAGTGATCACAAATGAAGCTAGAGCTTTCCTATGAAAAGATGTAAATAAATTCCCTTTATGGAGAGTATCCGGGACTTCTAATAGAACAAGCAGGTTTATTATAACAAGTTCTTTTCACCTGGAATAAAGAACCCACTCTTTCAGGGAAAAAAATATCTATTTACTTGTAACATATAAAAATGTAATAAGAAAATATAAAAGTGAATAATAAATCTTAGAATCTGAAAACTTATTTTTGTACTTAAACACTTGCCATCTTTCAATTATGATTTAATGACATACTACCTGTGAAAAAGTTGGTAGTTTTTATGTCTATGAAGTTTAGTATTAATTTGAACTCAGTGGAACTTTGCTATGGCTAATCATATCATTAAAATACATTTGAAAATATAACATGAATTTGGAAATTCAATCTAGTGATTAGCTGTTTAGTGTTTTTAGTGGCTTCCTTTCTAGAAAAGTTTATTTATATAACTCCTTAACCTTTGAGGAATTGTGAACACTTAGGTCAATCACTGGCATCCAACCAGGGTGGGCCCTGGGAAAATTGTATTGCGAAAGCAAGGCTTATCTTGAGATCCTTTCCAGCTACCTCTTTTGTCATATTTCTCTTCCAACTTCCATGGATTTGACAGCCAGATGTTCCCAGGGGCCCTGGTACTGTTCGGCTTCTCTTTGCCTTACTCCAACTGCCTTACTCTGACTGTATTTTGGTCCCATATTCTTCAGAAAATCTCATTGGTAGATTCAGTTCTTCATTCTTTTTTTCTATGATACACTATCTGCTGTGCATATTCATTCCAATGTAGCATGTGGATGGGATTTTGAAAACAATATACTCATAGTAAATCCCTAGGTTAATGTGATACCCCTTCCTGGAAATACTTGTGCTTTATCAGTATTAATTATGTTTTTAATGTAACTTCAGCTCTTCACAATTATGAAAAAGTTACAGAACTCTGAAGTCGGAGGTGCATAAAAGCAAATATAAAAGCTTTTAAAACTTTTAAGCTTAAAAGTTTTAAACTTTAAAAGTTTTAAAAGCTTAAAAACTAAAATATAATTTAAATAACATATTTCCAAGACATGCTCCAATCAACATATTATGTTTGATTACTTTCCTTTCTATATATTTATTTCCTTAATGTGTTACATGGTTTTTGAACATCTCCACAGTTTCCCTGTTTGGACCTTTAGATATTGTCTCCCAAACCATATATTTTGTAGCACTGTAGGACCATTTTACTTATGTGTTGTGATTGATGATTCCTGAAATGCTACATAATGAAAATTTAACATCTACTCTGTGTTCCAATTTCTTATTATTATAAATGGGAAACTTATTCCTGCAAGACTCAAAGCTTGAATTCTTGATTGTGTGTTTCCCTTGGGTCTTCTCATTTACCTGATTTTTAAAAATGTTTCTCATCATTTTTCCATAACCACTTCCAGATGTCTTTTCTATTTTATTCATCAGACCATCATCCTCCTGTCCCTCTAAACACCAGCCAACTTTATCTTATGTGGAGAAAACATATATAGTGACTTAACTCTTCAGATGCCACAACAAAAGTTGAATTCACCCAATAAAAGGGATGGGTTAGTAAATGAGCAATACATTTAGTATTTATTTATTTCCAAAAAATAACCACATTAAAGTGGACTTATGTTGGACTTCCTGTGTGCCAGGCACTAAAATAGCCTCTTTAAAATGATAATCTTATTTGATCCTAACAATCATATGAAGCAGGTGTTATAATCCTCATTTTATGGACTAAGAAATTTGGCACATAGAGCTTAAGTAAACCCTAGGGTCTCATACAGCTGAAAAATAAAGGAGCCAGGATTATAACACAGGTGATATCCCGTAATCACCATATGATGTCTCCATATTGAGTATCTACCATATGTAATTCTGTGCTACCTGCTAATGATTCACTATCCCATTTACCCACAGCAAATCTGACATATTTTAAAAGTATTATTTCACAAATCACGCATACTTACAAGGAATATCCCTGTATCCAATCTCCAAAGCATGAAAATAATTCATAAATTCCCTAATTGGAATTTTAAAAGCTTCAAAGAGGCCCATGTCTTCAAAAAGTCTGTAAGATACCTATAAAAAAAAAAAAAAGACAAAGCCTTATGAAACATGAAACATCTCTATGTGTATGTCAGACATAAAGAGAACGATGGTGAAACTAGGTAAATATTGGTAACTGAAAACACTATATGCCTTTCCAAAATCTGAAGGATGTCCTTTTAAATTGGTTAAAATGATAATTATCAAAAGGCACTGAATATTGTATATTGTATATTGAAACTAAGGACTTATTTCCATTGTACATGTCTCTTTAAAAATCTTTTGAAATTAGACTTTTTCCATTTAGTCTCAGCCAAAAGGTGATGTATTGGAATTTTCACATTAAATCATTTCAATTGTCCTAAAGTTTTACTATGGCAAAAATATATGCATATTTTCCATAACCAAAATTTCATAATTTTTGTTCTTGTAAACTCAAAAGAAAACATCTCAAAAAGTTCTACTGAGCAAGTCATCTGAAGCTGCATTAGTTCAAAGTTTAATGTCTGGGAAATTGGGAAAGTAAACAGTGACTAATAAGGATCATATATCAATATATTACTCTGTTTTTGGAACACGATTGGAACAAAAGATACATTATTGAATTTTGCATGAATCTAATTGTTAATTATCCTTAATCTTTTTATTGTCTACTGGTATCCAGGACTCTTAGAAAACACTGTGTGGCAATTTTGGTCAAGTTGTTTTCTCCCATTCCCAGCTCACAGAACTTCAAGGGAGTGGCTGGTACCTGTAATGAAATTCTGTACGCTGTCATTTGTGCTGTAAAACCGACTGTTATCATAACCACTTTTCTACTAGGTCCGAATTCTCATTTGGAGAACTTGAAGATACAGTAAGTCAAGGTGTTTTATGAAGATATGAGAAGCAATTGAAGGAATGTAAAAACCCTGGGCTTCTGATATGGATAAATCTACTTTGGAATCCTAGGTTGAATATTTACTAGATGACTTTAGAAGAGTAGCATATCCTCTTTTAAGCTTAGTTTCTTCTTCTATAAAATACATATTAAAAAAAAAAACCTGCACTACAGTTACTGTGAAGATTAAGTTTTTGAGAGTCTGTGAGATATACATCAAATATAAAATGAGATGAGATGTGTGTCTCTATACCAGGGAACATACTTCCTAGTACAAAATAAAATAAAATAAAATAAAATAAAATAAAATAAAATAAAATAGAGAAAATGCTTCTTGGCTCATTGCCACATCCTGTGGCCCTGTTACAGGCTTATTCGCAGGAAAGATCACTCCCTCAAAGTTGCAGTTTGCCATGGGTTTCAGAAAGAAGATACACGATCTTCCAGGGGGATCCCTAAGGTATGAGGCTAAGGTGAATTGGACAGAGCAACTACCCTTAAATCTGTCCTTAAGATCAGCTAGTGTGAGACATTGCTTAGCACCAAGAAGAAAGGAAGGGAAGAAGAACAGGACTCTCAACTCCTAGTAAAGTGCAAGGGCTGCCATTATATTCCTCAACATGGTGATGGAAGAATAGAGTCTAGCAGAGGCGAAATATTTTACAGACTTTGTAAGAATTTTTTGTCTCATATTCCATCAATAATGTTAGTGTACCCCTAGACTAGACAGCCATATGTACTTGTAGAATCAAACACTAGAAGAAACGCCTGCTATCTTTTCCCTTCAATCTTCACAGATTAGGATCCTCACCCCAAACGAAGTTCCGCATTGAGATATGTGTTGAGTGGTCCAAAGACAGCTCATCTCTGATGCACTGCGTAGAAATCAGCATTTCAGTGATTTCTCTTCTATTGTTTTGCAGAGAAGTGTTAGTGGCCCCAATAAATCTGGGTTGGGTCCTGAATTCTTACCTAAGTCTGATATTCACAAGTTTGATGGTCCTTACTATCTCTGCTGTGATACTTACTCAAATTTATAAGAACACACCTAAAACATGTGAAGATAAGCTGATACATATTATCGCACCATCCTCTTTATATAATTAAGGGTGTGTATTTCAATGGGTATTCCGTAGTACAGCAAATCCATCATTTTGTTTTGTGGTTTGAAACATTTTCAAATTCTTAATTTCTACTTGTTTTCTTTCTTCTTCAGCAAAACAAATAATTATTTACGTGAAAAGCCTTGAAAGTAGTCTAGCCTAAAGAAAACAATACTCAGAGGCTGGTTATGCAGCAACAGTATTATTCTATAACTCTATGTGATGTGTTTCTCAGAGCACTAAGAGGAAACACATTTTGGCACAATGTATTACCTTTGATAAGGTCTAAGTGCTGTAATATTCAAAAGTTTTTAAAAAGTCATTGAAAATAATTATAGACAATAAATTAGTATCTCTAAATAGGCAGTTTTCTTCTTTTAGGGGCTTGTGTCAGATTTTCTTTTGCTTAATTCTATGAATTCTAGATCATTTGTCCCTTGTCTATGTATCTCTATCCCCTCCTACTTTGTCTTTAAAAATATATCGTATTTTAATCGTAGAATATAACATCCGACTCACGTGAAGTTCCAGTTTCTTTTGTTAACCCACGACCAAGGAGTCTACAGAATGTTGTGTTCTAAAACTTCCGTTCTCCACACAACACCTATCCACAAGTGTCAAGAATTTACAGAGCTTTAAGCAACCAAGGAACTGTTTTTCCTATATTTAAATTAGTGTGAATGAATGCATTTCTTACCTGACTAAGAATACGGCCACATTTTCTTCCTATATTTTCCACTAAATCGAAAATCGGAAAATTCCAAGTATTTAGCTGCTCCATAATTGAGTCCAGGTTATCCATGACAAGAGGTTCGGGAGCAAGAATTGGTTTGTCCTGTAATGTTTAACGTTAAAATACTTAAACAGCATGCAGTTTTTCTACAGGGCAATCTGTGCTTTGCTAAATTCAGTAACAACGGTGGCTATCGGAAATAAATGACTCAAAACTCCAAGGTGAATAAGTGATTTTGCTTAAAAAAAGTCAAGATGAACGAGACAATGACCCCAAAGTAAGAAGGAAAGGAACTAAAGCTGTTTCAGATATAAATTTTGCACTATTAGGTGCTTGCCGATCACTGGTCCATATACCCTGCAGCAAAAACATGGATATTTCTTCTATAAGTTAGTATAACTACTTTGAGTCTACTGTAAGGTTCTTAAATAAAGTTTTAAAGACTTCAGAATATACTGTAATTGCATGTAAATTTATGTCTCTTCATAGTTATGTAAATTTTTTGGAGATGAGGGTTCCCTCCTTAAATTAAGCTCTCAAAAGAAATCCATGAGTAGGAGGACTTGATCATTCCTACTATTATTATTAAGTTTATATTAATGCTTTAAAATGGACATAGGATTAATGTTGCCACATTTTTTTAGGGATTTTAATTTATTTCATGTGATCTACTGTTTCTTGAGAAACATGCACTACGTAAAAGTAAAGGTTTTTTATAATTGGTCCCAAATGAGGATGTTCTTAAAAGTACATTTGCCAAAAAAAAAAAAAAAAAAAAAGATAGATAATGAGGATAAGGAAACATATAAATTATTTTACCTCATGATCTATCCGACTTAGAAATACAAACAGTAAATACAGTAAAAGAAAAATGATAATAGCAGCCATTGATGATCACTTGAGAGTCAACAGTTTTCTACCCTTTGCCACCTCCCCACAATGAAGCTGACTCAGATGTATGCTTCCATCCTCCTTAAATGGATCTCTTCAAATACACAAAGTAAGTAATCATTAAAGGATATTTTAATAGGTGACTAGTGCCAATATATGCCTGACAATATTACAAGAAAAACAAATATTGGTTCATGTTCTAAGTCAAGGAGGTACTAGAGAAAACCAGCAGATGTCCTAAGTCAATGAATATCTACTTCCCTCCCTTCCTTCATCTTTCTTTTCTTTGTTTATAAAATATTGTTTTAAGGAATGAAATAATACATTTTCCTGTATATACTTTCTGATTGGGTTAAGAAATATCTGTAATCATTGTGTAACTGTAAATGCTTATGCTTTTAATCACCAGATAAGAGAACCATTAAGAGACCAATAATGCTTGGAAAGAGAAAAAATATACTGATAAATCAGGGAAGGGCTGTAATACATGTGTAATCCGGATGAAATACATCTGTAAATCTCATGTTTCAGAGATTAATTTTTTTTTTTTTTTTTTGAGATAGAGTGTCACTCTGTTGCTCCGGCTGGAGTACAGCGGCATGATTTCAGCTCCCTGCAACCTCCACCTCCTGGGTTCAAGTGATTCTCCTGCCTCAGCCTCCCATGCAGCTGGGATTACAGGCACCTGCCCCCATGCCTGGGTAATTTATTTATTTATTTACTTACTTTTTTTTATTTTTTTATTTTTTGAGACAGAGTCTCCTTCTATTGTTCAGGCTGGAGTGCAATGGCGTAATCTTGGTTCACTGCAACCTCCACCTCCCAGGTTCAAGTGATTCTACTGCCTCAGCCTCCTGAGTAGCTAGGATTACAGGCATGCGCCACCACGCCCAGCTAATTTCGGCATTTTTAGTAGAGACAGGATTTCACCATGTTGGTCAGGCTGGTCTTGAACTCCTGACCTTGTGATATGCCCACCTCGGCCTCCCAAAGTGCTGGGATTACAGGCACGAGCCACTGAGCCCGGCCATGCCTGGTTAATTTTTTTGTATTTTTATTACAGATGGGGATTCACCATGTTGGTCAGGCTGGTCTCGAACTCCTGACCCCGTGATGTGCCTGCCTCGTTCCCCCAAAGTGTTGGGATTACAGGTGTTAGCCACCATGCCTGGCCTCAGAGATTCATTTCTAAGCCAATATCTGTAACAGAAGCTGATCTCTCAAGTAAATGAGTGAGTTAAGTGATGATATGGGACTACCAGAAACATCATGGTCTCAGGAGCATAGGTGCTGCAAGCCGATGCTTTCCTCAGAGGCTCTCTCAGGCACTCTGTTTCATCTTCATTCTGTACAATGTCACTGCTGTCACTGTTGTTATTGGTTTCATAATCAGAGGTAACTTGAGCAGTGTCATCTACAATTAAAAGAGAACAACTTATTACGAGATCCACAATGGGGAAAGGGAGCTCATCTAAGCAAATTTTGCTAAGATGCATATGGTAAATATACTGTTTAGGGAAATAGGGCTTTCATGAGCTTACACTCCAAGAATATAGGATCATAGGGTAGAGAACATCACACATCTGTTAACAAAGTAAAACAGACGGAAATTATAATCTGTAATCTGCATGACATTCAATAATCCCTCAATAATATTTTTTAGATCAATAGTTCACAGGACTTTATGTTTCTTTTTTCTCTCTGTCTCTCCCTATACATTAAACCACTGAGTGACTATAACACTCTAGAATGGGCATGTGAGGTGGGAGAAATTGAGTTGACATACCCAGGAGTAAAGTGCTCTGTGGAGCACAGAGTGATGGCATATGCTTGGGAGCATGGGAAATCCTATGTATCCAATCTCATTTCTTAGAATCCTGCGGCTTCCTTCCTTATCTGTCCTTTTTCACTGTCGCCATTTCAGTCAGCAGTAAACTGTGCTAACTAAAAGACCAATCGGTAAATACCCAGAGTCTGAAGTCTATGCTCTCTGAGCTCCTATCACGTTTCTCATAGCTGAGTAAGGTGCCTGAGGGAAGTTGATTGAGTATTTGCTATGTTTTGCGAACCACTTAAAGTACTTCCAATGTCAGAAGTAGCAAGATAAAATAACATTTCTATACAGTTCTATATATTATATAAAATGACCTCTTGTGTTTTAGAAATATACACATGTATAAATGTATAAAAACATTTTGGAAAGCTTTGCACCCAAACTTTACCAATGATTAACTCCAGTGAGTAGGAGTACAGATGATTTTAATTTTCTCCCTTGTCCTTTTAAATCTGCAATTTAAAAAATCAGGCCAGGCACAGTGGCTCATGCCTGCAATCCTCGCACTTCAAGAGGCTGAGGCGAGAGGATCACTTGAGGCCAGGAGTTTGAGACCAATCTGGCCAGCATCATGAGACCATGTCTCCCGGCACCCCTCAAAAAATCAGAAATGTAGGTCACTGTTTTGATCAGGAAAACAAAAATAAGGCAGTTTCCATTTTGGGAAACAGAATCCAAAACAATTACCTGTTCTACTTGGTGTCCGAGTGGCTACCCCACTTCTCTCCAGGGGCTCATCAGCAGGATTCCCTTGGGAATATGGTCTGCCACAGCTAAAAAACATTGGAAAAGTCATAGGCACATACCATCTACGTCTACATTAAGATAAACAACAATAATCAAATATTTCTACCTTCTGCTTATTTGTTTTGTGAAAATAATCATTTTGTTTGATACATAAGTGTTGATATGCAGTGTACTACTTTCTTTTTTTGTGAGAGAGCAGTCACTACAAAGGATTAGAAAGTTCATTTGACTCTCAGTCTCCTCCTCCTTTATCTAGATCATATTTGAGGTGAAAGTGATAGTAAAAGTTTGTTAGATTATTTAGAGAATACTGGTATAGGCTGCGACCCACTTATAGTGGCCATTTTGCAGGTGTTGATCTATATTTGGACAAGGGTTATCTGTCACAATAAATACCTCTGTGCCTGCTTAAAAGCCTCATTATGGGCCAGGCTGCTTAAAGGTTCATTATGGGCTCACGCTTGTAATCCCAGCACTTTGGGAGGCCAAGGCAGTTGGACCACCTGAGGTCAGGAGTTCAAGACCAGCCTGGCCAACATGGTGAAATCCCGTCTCTATTAAAAATACAAAAATTGCCAGGTGGGGTGGTGGACTCGGTAATCCCAGTTACTCAGGGAGGTTGAGGCAGGAGAATCACTTGAACCTGGGAGATGGAGGCTGCAGTGAGTGGAGATTGCAGTACTGCACTCCAGCCTGGGTGACAGAGTGAGACTCCATCTCAAAAAAAAAAAAAAAAAAAAGAGCCTCATTGTTAGATTTATTTATTTGGGTTATGATATTTTCATGTCTAAACAGACCTTTAAGACAGGATAGGTTGAAATAAAATGATAGTATATGAATTTTATGTTTTGCTACAAAATAAAACATTGACTTCTTTTTTTCAGATTGATCAGTTACTTGTTAAGGCCCTACGGAAATGAACAAAAGAGGGGTGCATTTTGATGAAGAGTGAATGTATGACTGACTACAGAGGATGCTGGTTGAGAGAAACAGGCCCCAGAGGTACGCTAAACCACCAAGAAAACCGAAGTTAAGAGAGGTAAGCAATGCCCTCTACCAGAAGGTGTTGGAGGAATGAAGTTTGACTGTTTCAAAAATTAAACAGTAACCCCACAAATGGCCTGACTCAGGCCATAAACTGGCTCTTCCCTCTTCTATCTTGTTTAGAGACTTCATGATTAGATTTTGATTCTGCAGTTCGCTGCTGGGTTCTTTCTTTCTGACTAATATTACAAAGGGTCTCAGAGGATTTTCTTGTTTGTTATTTAACCACAGACTTCCCACTCTAAAATGAAAAAAGTAGTGATAGCTTATTGTTTAATATCTTAAAAAACTCATCATTTTTTTTTTCCTGAATTGCGCTTGTGTGTGCACTAAGAGAAGAGCATTTTCCAGGAAGACTGCATCTGCATACTAAGTAACTTTACTTTTCAACCCTTGAGTGTAAATAGAAAAACATTACCTGTAAAATATTTCTAATTATTAAATGTGTCAGTTTGGGTTAGAGAATAAAAATAAAATGATAGGACAAAAAGGAAAAAGAAAGGAGATGGAATTGGTAGGCTTACATTCTTAGACGAAGCTCAGAAGAAGTTGAGTTTATTAGCCTTAAAATTTTTCATTGCAAAGTAATACCTAAAAGGACCATTTAAATTAGTACTTCAAATATGCCAGCTCTCATGCCAGAAAAATAGCTTGTTGCATAGACATTACAGCAGCCAAGAGACTGGGATTCAATGCCAAACTCTTCAAGTTCAGCAGGGGAAACCACAACAATTAGTCGTGTGTTTCTGGAGCTCTCTGTGCCTACATGGGTGGCTGCCTTTAAGGCAATAATAAAACCTGGTTTGAATTACAGATTTATAAAGCCTAAACAAATAAAACACACACTACTGGATTTATAAACATTACTGAACAAGTAGACAGTGAAATCCTCTTGTTTTTCTCTGAAACCTTATATAAAAATCCCATTGCATTCTTCCTAAGAACACAAAAACAAACAAACAAACAACAACAACAACAAACACAAAAAACTACACTATGATGAAAAAAGCTATGTGAGTGGTAGAGCTTTTCTGAACATCTCTCTCCTTTCTTTAGGGGACTTATTTCCCCAAAGTCCGGAACCCACAGTGGGAGACTCTCCCTAAAAAGGCTGAACCCAGATGTCCTTGATGAAGATTACTCCACTAGGCTTCATCTTGGCTCAGGGTGCATACAATAAAACAACGTTTCCTAATTGTGTTCTGCCAAACGTTAGATCCGTGAGCAATTCTTGGGTGTTAACCCAAATAAATTGGTTCTGTGGTCAAATAAATTCAAAAAACACTAAATGAAACAACAAAAATAAATAAAGAGGGATTCTTTTAACAGAGCTTCTCAGAGCTTTTAATAAAGCCATGTGTGTTGTGAATTTCTAACAGGGAAGTATGATATATCTTCTGAATATTTTACTACAGAACTTGCTTTTCTGTGGAAAAGAGATGAGACTAATATCCCGCAGAAATTATTTTATTAAAGAAACTCATAGAAGGCAGCAGAATAACTTTTGAATAGTAGAATAACTTTGGCTCTGGGCGAACAAATGAAAATAATTTCTCATTTAAAAATGTCAGTAAAGAGAAAGGAGGTAAAAATAAAAATTATAAAGAACATTCATTTAATTTATAGAGCTTATGAGTAAAAATATGAAAATGAAAATTATAAGGCTTAATATAAGTTGCTATATCTTAAAGCTGAATATATTGAAAAAATCCGAGTCTGTGAAGTAATATTTGATACTAGAAAACCAACATGTTACTCATTTATTCAAATAGTTACCCTCATCAACCTCAGAAATGAAATACTATTTTATTCAAGGTACTCTCATAGTTAAAAACACTCAACTGTTTTTCTACTTAAAAAATACCATAATGCTTTAAGATCAATTATTCAAGGTATTAGTGAAGAACAATAAAAATACATTAACCAGTAAGAAGAGATAATTATTTCTTGTGACAACCTTGGCAAAATAATTACTCTAGCCATGCTAGGTCATTTTTTTCTTAACCTCTGTGATAGATAACACTTTGTAATTTTGTTTCAACATGATAGAATAGCACATACAATTGCTTAAATTGCATTCAGAAAACTATTTGAGTCCAGCCATGCTGTGCGATGTATTATTCACACATTTTTAAACTGTAAAAATGGGAAATGCAAACTGATGATTAAACATGGCTAATATCAATGTAACAAGTTCCCTGGAGAACAAGTACAAACATTCCAACAAAATGAAGCATTACAACGGACTATTTGATATCATTTTTTAGTTACAAATTTTCTATATTCACCATCAGGAAACAGGCAACATATACAGCTAACGATTTTGTATCCTCTCTAAAGATGAGCTGTATGAACTGCATGGATTCTAAAGTTTGTTAATAGAAAACTACTAAAACGTAAGTTTTTATTGTAGCCTACTCAACACAAATCACATTATCCTATACTTGGTTGTCAACTACTTTGGCAAACCTACCCCAAGCTGCGTGGGGTAGGTATTTCTAGGGAAAAACCATCATCAGTTTTATTATTAAACTTCAGTTCATAAAAAATCCTTACCTGCTACATATAACAGGTGGAGTCAGGATTTGAGGGGATAGGTCAGGGGCACTCTGAGTGTAAGTTAAGGCCCTGTGAGAACCTAGACTTTGTTTGCCAGTTGTGTCAGCAGATTCTGGAAACTGCACTGCAGAAATTTTGCTGACCAGGCTGCTGGCAGGAGTCCCTTGGAGAGGTGAGGAGCAGGGCGATGAAAGAGGTGAAATTTTAGCGAGGGCACCTGAGAAAGAATGAGAGTTAAGTAACTAAACAAATGTCTTTAAAATGCAAAATTGCAACTGTTGAACTTCACCTGGACTCTTACAAACTCAGTAACAACCACGTGCCTGCTCAGGTCACTGGGCTGGCCTCCTCCACATACCAACATCTGAAGCCAGTGCGGTTGGGGTGTCTCCACAGCATTAAATGGGAGGAATGAATCATCATAAAAAAATAGTGGCAATGTTGACACATACAGTCAAAGCCTTGGTGTCCTGGAGTAACTTCAGGACAGAAGGATATTATTTTCTCCTCCCATTTTTGTTTCTTCTTGTCATTCTGACATGGAAATAATAGTTAAAATTTTCTCATGTGTTGATTTTCTCTTAGGTTGTGAAGGTTTTAGCAGGAACAGGATCTGCTATTGTTTTAAACATTAACCAGTATCTGGGGCAGAGTTCAGCAGGCATCAGATGCTTAAAATATGTAAATAAAGAAGATGCATTACTGAGAGGAAATTAACCTTCTTAACTCACAGTTTCAGTGAAATAAGACCTTTCAGTGTGAAAGACTGCTTTGATCAAAATAAATTTTGAAGAAAACATTTTAAAATGTAATATAATCCATTTCAGATCAAACAATAGACCTAAAGCTTCCATTTCAAGTGTGGATATTTGTGCCAAACTGTCTGTATTTACTCTAGATTGTAAGAGTTTTACAGGACACTGGCTTAGATTTCAAAGTGTGGCTGTTGGAAGACAAGGAAGATGTCTTTTGAAGTTACTGTCTCCCAAACACAGAGAAGGCAGCCTGCACTTAAAATGGAAAAAAGGAGAGAAATAACTTCTGGCCAAAAACCGGCTTACTGGTTTTCATGATTTTATGGCTGAACAATGTACTGTAGGGCAAATGAAATGACATTATTAAAAGTCGTTCTCTATTTCTCACCACTTAGGAAAATTTACAGCCATCCACCTTCACATCATCAAATTATGTGTGTGGTTAGCTGGCAGCTGGCTTATAGCAAAGTTTGCTTCCAGGATCTAGCTTCCTCAAAAGTTTGATTTGTCACACCAAAGGTTTTCTGGTCCACTGAAAAGAATATTAAGTTTGTTGAGGGAGTTTGTGTGTATGTGTGTGTGTGTGTGTGTGTGTATAATTTTCTTTTTAATTTCTTGTTGGCACTGTTATTTCTTTTTGTTGTTGTTGTTGTTAAAGATGAGAAATCTCACTCTCCCCTTGCTTCAGTGTGAAAAGCAGCACTCCCTTCTAGTTCTTTCTCAGCATATCTATTGCTAATTCCTAACCAGCAGCTCAACCCCCTCCCAGCCTTTATACTAAGCAAACGAAACCACTTAGACCCAGAGAGGGTAAAAAACCCTCCCAAGGTCACAGTACTAGTACATGGAAGAATATAGACGAAACCCAGCTATTCTTAGTAAAATGAGGCTTATAAACCAGTACCTCTATCAGAGATTATCCAAGGGGGAAGTAAAATCAATGGCCTATTAGGCAGCATTTGCATTGCTCCTTATGTCATGCCTAATGGTTTTTATTTGGGTTTCTACTTCTATTAAAAAGACTCAGTTATTTTTTCCAAAGATAACGACAAACCTTCACATTACATAGTATCCTGAGCCAAAAACAAATCAAAACAAAAAATTAAGTTCACAAAGGTTTTAACTCAGAATTTCCCAGCCAATGTATGATTGTGTGCAGCAAGTGGGTTCCAAGTTTGCTGTGCATTATTTAATGGTTGAAAATATTTTTTTAAAAAGAAATATTTTATTTGGAAACTCTAGAATAAACAATTTTTAATATTATCTCCAATAGCTTATAACTAGTTTTTCTCTTAATTTTATAAAATAAAGGAAATCTAGTTTTAAAACTTAAAATCCCTTCTCATTTCTCTAATGCTATGGTATTCACAAATACTATTACACATATATGGGTGCTGTGATGTAAAGGTTAAAAAGGGTTGGTCTAATTTTGACCACTTTTTGGATTTAGACTGGGACTCCAGATAATCTTAGAAAGGTACTGTGGCCGTTAAGGAGCTGAATCCTAGCATGATGTGGTAGAAACTTTACCAAGGAATCCGTACTGAGTATCTCAAGGATTTATTCATCCAACAAGTATTTATCGTGAGTCTTGCTCCATGGATGGAGTAGGGTACAAAATAAAATCCCTGCTCTTAATGGAGCTCCCACCTTTTTAGGGGAGACAGAAACTAAAAAAATAAAGTCAATAAAAAAGAAAAGTTAACTTAAATTCAAGTAATAGGAAGAAAACAATGCACAGGGCAGAAGGCAGGGAAGAACATACATGCTCTTTAGATAGGATGGACTGGGAAGGCCTTCCTGGCTGGGAAGGGATAGGGGTGGGTAAAATTTGAATAGAGGCCTCATGAAATACAGAAGACATTTAGAGAGAAGTAGCTGGGGAAAGCACGTTCAGGAAAGAGGGACATACCTGGGGCATGTCAGAGGAGCAGTCAGGAGGTCAGTGGTTGGCAGCTTAGCAGAAAGGAAAAAGAGGGGCAGGGAACGTGGTCAGAGAGGTTGCTGGGCAAGTCTGGATAGGGTTGGGTAGGGCCAGGGCAAAGTTTTATTAGGTTGGTGCAAAAGTAATTGTGGTTTTTGCAATGAAACGTAATTGCAAAAACAGCAATTAAAAGTAATTGCTGTGTCATAAGAAAAAGAGATTCCTGATAGACACTGTGTTAGGCAATTCCTTAGTTGTTCTCATAGTAAACTGTGAGTTTTGGGACAGTTTTCTACACAATTTTTTTTTAACAGAACAATAGCTCAAAGCCCACGAGAACATTGTCCATTTCTGTCTTGACATCCTCTTTTTTCTGAAGGCAATTTATGAGAAGAGTGATTTTTTTCATTGCTAAGTTTTAGTAGCTGCCAGCTGATTGCTTCAGATACATGCAATTCACTCTCAAACACAAATTTTAAGAATCACACAAACATTAGAGTTCTTGGAACTCACGGATTAACTAAATTTAAACAAACAAGCAGATTTTAAGACATCAAATTTACTGCCTGGGATGAAATTTAAAATAAACCTGTAATAGAGAAGCTCTGCTTCTGTAGTATTAGTCTACATATTTTGAACACTTTTAAAAGCATAACTCGGCTAGGCGCAGTGGCTCATGCCTGTAATCCCAGCACTTTGGGAGGCCGAGGAGTGGGGATCACCTGGGATCAGGAGTTCGAGAACAGCCTGGTCAACATGATGATACCCCATCTCTACTAAAAATACAAAAATTAGCCTGATACGGTGGTGCATGCCTGTAATCTCAGCTACTCTGGAGGCTGAGGCAGGAGAATCGTTTGGACCCGGGAGGCGGAGGTTGCAGTGAACTGAGATCACGGCACAGCTGCACTTCAGCCTGGGCGACAGAGCAAGAATCCGTCTCACACACACACATGCACAAAAAGTGTAACTCTTGGCAACACTCATGAGAAGCAGGGATATTTCTATTCTGCAGGTGAGAAGCTAAAGTTATAAAAGTATAAGTTCTCTTTTTTTCCCAAAGCCAAACTACTATTTTTCCCAGTGTGCATTATCATAGTTTACTTGAAGTTTAAAAACAGAAAGAATTAGGATGTACATGCATATTTTGAAGACCGTATCGGTCTTCAAAAAGATAGGGAGATAAATGCAGATAATAACCAAATTTTCTTTATAGAAAGGATAAACTATAAATAAATGATTTCAGATACAGGAAGAGGACAGTCTAAGGAACTGGGAGGAATAACCTTTGGAAGTCTTCAAAAACAAATTTTCTAAAATGCTTTGAATGTAATCATGTCTAAAGTTAGAGGGATGACTGTTAGAACCTTTGAAAATCTCATCTAATTTTACATCGCACACTCACACATTTACACACTCACACATGACTGAAGAGATTCAGATAAACATGCATTCTCTTAAATATATTATTTATCTTCACTTTATGTTTGAGTAATTTTAGCAGATTCCAGGAAGAAGACATAGCTCATGAAACATACATTTTTGAATGATTCAAACTGTCCTAATATGAAATACTTAAAATCAAAACACTTAAAAACAAAAAATTAAAAATATAATTTTAAAAATAAAGTCTAAAATGCCAACTCCTTTGAGTAATTTGGCCTTTAATTCCTTGTTCCTGAGAGCATGAGAAAATGTGTGTCAGGACACAAGGAATTTTGGGCAATCAAAGAGAGAAAATAAACAATACTGCAGGGGAATTATTTAAGTGAATCCATCTGTTTTGTGCTATAAAACTCTCTCAGTTTAATTTTAATGGAACAAAAAAGGAACCAGCTTGTCTGATAAAGACATCTCTTTTTTCCATGCCCAGATGAAAACGGACAGCCTGAATATTTTTTCCAAAGCAGAAATTGCATCTAAAGAGAATGCCAAAGAAAAAGAATCACAATACCATAATTAAAGTTCTCTATATTTTCAAATTTTGTGTAAGAGAAACAGTCTAGATTATAGGTGTAGAGATATCTGTTATCACTGCAATCCGCAGCCAAACTTACAAGAATCCGGGAAAGGACTACTGCAAATACAGTAACTATAAATTCAAGGAATTTTAAAAGCAGAATAGTATCATGGTAGCTCCACAATGTCAGTGACTCATACTAGAAGAGCAAAATTGAAAATACAAATTATATTTGAATCTCCTGCTTTTAAGCTTCAATTAAAGGAGTCCTATGTGATTTCATTCATTTATTTTATATTAGTAACTGCATAATAACTTGTGTTTCAGTTATTTAAAATTAACATTGACTGACTGAACTAAAGGACACTCTGTTTACTTGATTTGCGCAAAGAACAGATTTCATTAGTCCTCTCTGGAAACAGGGTATTTATCTTTCTGTGTGTCTCTTCTTACTTCATACTTGCTTTCTCTCTACCTCATTGCCTATTGCTCTTACATGTTTCCTCAGACTCTCTTCACATTTCATTTGATTCCATTTGCTTACACTCTTTGCCACGAGGGGGCTCTTCCCAGCTTCTTTCCATGGAGTTTATGGAAAACCAGGATGCATCACAGTCAACTGCATCAAACATGTCACAACTACTTAGCTCCATCAACAACCCAAACAGGGAAGCAAGGATTTTAAAGCAGAAGGGTCCATCTGATTAGGATAGAGTTGTAATCTCTTTTCGGCTCTCTCATTCTTGATAGACGTTTTTGTCTCTTTTGGCAGACCTTTAGGAATTTAATTAGTTAGATTCAGCATGCCTGGGATATAGGTTATTTTATAAACTTTTAGCTGTGCTGTGACAGCTGTCTAAAGATGCCACAATGCAAAATCCACTCCAAAATGATCATGATAGAAATGTCTTATGCACTTGATGGCAAGAATGGAAGGGCACTCTTACTGTGCCTGTGGCTCTCATTCCTACCACCTGCCCATGTGGTATCTTATGTGAACATTCCTTTCCTTTTACACTTTGCTCTTTCTTCTAGAGTGCAGTCATACAAACTGGGGATCAGGACACAGGAATATGAGGCTGTTGCATCATTTGCTCTGTTATTTCCAGTGTCTACCTAATCATAATTTTCAGCTTCTTGATCTTATCATGCTGGTTATTCAATAATTTTTATGTTATTACTTAACCAAAGAAACAAGGAGAGAAAACCAAATCCTTCTATTATCTTGCATCTACCCAAGGTCAGAGCCAAAAAAAATCCTAACCTTAAATTATGACAATTTGTCATCCTCATTTTTTTCTAGCATGAAGTCATTAGGACAAAAGAAAGTATTTGGGATTCATTGTATGACCTAGAGAAAGCAAATTACTTAACCTTCTTGTTCCTCAGTTTCCTCATCTGAACCCCCTTTCTGAGCTACTCACAGATTTAGAACACTTAAATTTATATTTCAGCTCTTGAATTACGTATTATTACTGTCTGAAATTTTAGTTCTGTCCTTAAAAAATCTTATAAAAACTATTCACAAATCTGGAAATACTATTATTTATGAATTTAATGTTTGTTTGGATTGATTCATGGTTTTCAGATTTGTTTAACATTTTTATTAGATCTCAAACTTTCTCTTCTTCCACTTCTTTCTAGAATATATCCATCATAAATTCCTTTAGTAAAGATTTGGCAGATGGTAAAGTTTTGACTTCCTTCAAATTGTCTTTAGTTCGCTCCTATTCTTGTAAGAGGAATCTGCCAGGCACAAAACTTTAGGTTATCATATTGTTTCAGAACTTTGAAGAAAATATTCTACTGTGTTCTGACTCCTAGTATTTCTGACTGTTCTGCTCTCAGCCTGACTGCCTTTCCTGAAAAGGAAATTTGTCTTTTTTCTGGTAGACTTTAGGATTTTTTTGTGTGTGTATCTTTGGTGTTGTGTAGTTTCACTATTTTGTATTTACGTGTGAGTTTCTTTCCATTTACTAGGCTTCTCCTAAGTATTTTTTGTCTTCTATCTGCTACTAAAACTCTGATTACACATATCATGTATATTAGACTCTCTAATTTTTCTATATACCCTAAAATCTATTATATTTTCCAATTTTTCATTTGTATTGCTCTCTGGATAATTTCTTCAGATCATTCTCTACCCAGTTTACTAACTCAGTAGTCTACTATGCTATTTAATATTTCCTTGACTACATTTCCAAAAGTTATATTTAGCTGCTCTGCAGTTACATCTTTTCTCATTGCTATTATTTTTCCTTAAATATGTAAATTTTTGAATTAAATTTTAATTTAAATATTTTCATCCTTTTATAGATCTAGAAACTTGTATTTTTATTTCTGTTAACTCAAACTCATGGTGTTTCTTTGTGCAATTAGCGATCCTGGTTGTAAGCTCTATGTTTGAATCTGATCTGATAAAATCTCATGGCCCTTAACTGGTGATGCTTCCCTTCCAAAAGTATCTGTATATATTTTTGTAGGGAGCCAAGGGGCCCTGTATACCTAAAACCACTTTAGTGCTCCTTTAAGACTGTTGGGTTTAATGTGGAATTCTCAAATGCAGTTTCTCCACCTTGCTGGAGTCTCAGATGATTCTTCTTAGTACTGAGTTAATCCGCATTTGCCTTCAGGAATATCTCAATTTAAGTATTTGCCTACATTATCCTACATTGCCTGGCCCTGATGAAAGCTCAATT
Source organism: Trachypithecus francoisi (assembly GCF_009764315.1). Classification (NCBI taxonomy): domain Eukaryota; kingdom Metazoa; phylum Chordata; class Mammalia; order Primates; family Cercopithecidae; genus Trachypithecus; species Trachypithecus francoisi. The sequence goes on from NW_022681456.1 coordinate 110,698,013, forward strand.
TTATTAGCAGGTCATTAATAACTTCTAAGTGGCAAAATTTAATGAACATTTCTAAAGAGCAGAGAGGACCAGATTAGTTGTTGGAAAAGTAGATTAGCTTAATGGTCTCTTTTACTGATGTAATTTCAATAAAATGATACAAAAAAGCTATCAAGGCAAAGCACACAATTCTGAGGGACTAGATTCCCATAAAGAGGAGAACCTCAGAAAGGTGAGCCCAAATCTTGTAAATTGTTCTTCCCTTCATAGCACGATTTACTGACTATTGGCATGGAGTAAGAAGTGAAGGATTCAGACAGAGGGGTGCAGCTATTCGGGAGGCAAGCCAGCAGAGCTTTTAGCAATGTCATGAAGCTGATGACATAAAAATTGGAGTTTGGGGTTGCCATGGCAGCCAGAACTTGAATGTTTCATATCTCAGTGGGAAGTGGGCAGTTTTACTTTTAACCATTTGATGAACTCTTAAACTGCTAAAGGCAGTAGATTAAGAAACTAAGGAAGTTACTGAAAATCTCATTGATATTTTCTGTAATACTGAGAAGTGAAACCGTGATTCCAAAAAGGAAAGGTCAGAGGAAACATCCCAGATTCTTAATTGGGCTTCTAGGGGAAAGGCAATTCAGAGACAGAATCTTACAAAAAACTCCTATTACAGGTTTAGGTGAGCAAGAACCCTGAACAAATGAGGTAGTTTTCCCCAATATCATTTCATGTTCCTATCTAAAGCTTTATTATTCTTATTTTCGATATCTCAATTCCTTATCATAGTTCATGTGTAGTAAATGAAACACTTCCTTTAAGTATATATCATACTCCTGAAAAACACTTTTAATAGAGACTAAAACATTGGAATTTCTATTATGAGACAATGCTACCAGAGATGATTCTTGATGGTAAGAGTGATTTCCTGTGCATCTAATTAGTTCAAGATAGGAACTCTGATACAACAACTTTGAAGGAATCTATATCATCACATAAGGTGGAAATTTAAATAACTAATTGGTTATTGAGGCTTTAAAAAATAACTAATTGGTTATTAGAACAGACAAACCAAACATATCTGAATACAGGGCACCCTCAGAATATTTCAACGCTTAAGGTCTGGTTCGTTCTATGACTCCACACTCACAGTATGAACCCTTCTCCAGTTAAGTTACTTACCTGGTCGACTTTGCTTTTTAGCCTTTACATGGTTAGCTGCAGAAATAGCATAGGATGAAGTAAAGGATCTGCTTTTGGTGAGGGTCATCATCACTGGATTATTCCAAGAATCAGGACTAACAGCACCGACAAGACAGAATTAAAAGAAAATAAAAGAAATTATTCATCAGTTATTGGGCCAGTCTTGCCAGAACCCAACCATCATTTCTGTAATAGATTTGCCAATCTGAGTATTGGTTCAGGTTCAGTGACAGAACCACTGTACTTCCCAGTGATGAAACAGATTATGTAAAAACAATCTCTGTTGCAGGGATAAAGCAGTTACTCATCAACCATACTGGGTTAACAAAGAGGAAAGATAACTTTCTTATTATCCAATTAATAAAAATTAAACACCTTCTCACTGTACTCTAAAATTGCGTTCCTCACAGATTTTCTAAAAGAGGCTTGCAGATTAACTGGTTAAGATGTGGGTGAATTTACATAAGCTGTAAGTGTCATGATGCTTACTTCAGTACTCTATTATTTTTGGTGGATTTGTATTCAAAAACTGAATGACCATGAAATCATTCAAAAATAATTTTTTTTTATTATTTCCTTGTGATGGAAATGATTAGCAGCAGGCCTTTAGCTTATGATTTCTCTTTACTGGTGATAACCGAGAAAAAAAGTGATTATCTAGTCAAATTCCCTTTTTACAAGGGAATCTGTAAAAAGGGACATGCCAACAATGGAGCTGATGCTAACCATACTGATGATATGTACTAGGTGAAAGGTAATGCAGAATCTTCATCTAGCAAATGCTTTTACCAGGATGTACTTGGTCTGTCTAGGTTGCTTATTGTAAATAAATGTGGAATTAATAGATTCATGGAAAACTGAGCTAGAGAATGTTATGTAAGTCATGCAATTAATGAGATATAAATTTTGGAGGTATTCCAAGACAAAATTTCTCTGTATGTGTTGCTCAAAATTTATACATGTTGAATCTGAAATAGACTCCATCCTAATTTGGGAGAGAAGGGAATTTCGAAAGTTGTGTTGGCAATCTTGGACTGCTCCAAGGGAAAAGTGCTTGGTCTGTGTTTGCTAACACCTGTGTCCTTTCAAGCATTAGTAAATTGGGTACTGGGTACAATCTATAATTTACATAAATATAATTTGACAATTTGATCTTTTGCCAATCTTAGATTGGCAATGTGACCAGGATGTGCCTGGTCTGTCTGGGTGGCTTATCGTGAAACACCTAAAATCGATAGAATTATGGGCTCACGGATGCATGGAGATTGCCATATAAGTTTATAATTAATAACGATAGAATTTGGAGAGGTTCCAGAGCTGAAATGGTTCCCTCTGTGCAAGTAATATTATGCATGCATTGCTTAGAACCCTGATTGCTAAATCCAAACCAGAACATGTGGTAATGTGGAATAAAGGGACTTTCAGAAAATTGCACTAATAGACCTCTCAAAGGAAAGCATGCTAAGCATGAGTCTTACTATTGTCTGTATCCTTTGATTACTAGTAAATTCAGCAATGGGTAAGATCTGTAATTTGTGTTGAGGTCAATTTGACACTCTGACACTTCTTATCTCAATTTTTTTTTTTTCCATTTCAGAGAGATTTTTTTTCAACTATTGACCCAGGTATTTTAAAACTTCATCTTTTCTCCCCACTTCTAATAGCAGTTTTCCATATATGAGGACATTTGAAATGTGGTATGACCTTCAGCAATTATAAAATGCAATTAAGTAAGGCATAAAAATATTTGTTTGACATCCTTCTCAGAAAGCACATCCTAGGTATTTCACAAGTTCTTGGTATTTAGGAAATAATGAGATGAAAGAAACTTTGGATCTGAAACAGATAACAACACTGACTATTTTCTGGTGGTGCTGGTGCTTTTTAATTTATTTTGCTGGATTGACTAACTGATTACTGTGAACAACTATTATATAATGTATATGTGGCCAAATGTTTGCAGTTCTCATTACATAATACAGTGAATAGGTTATTACTTTTACTTTTCTAAGTAGACTTTTTAAAGATAATGTCTTACAGTAACTGAATGTTTTAATATATCAGAAAGATATATTATGAAGGTTATCTCAACAATTTACTATTTTTTCAAATAAAAATGTATTCAAATAAAATATATTCATTTTAAAGTTTGCAAAATACATTAGAGTATCCTTAATAAATGCAGATTTAATGAACTCAAGATAAATAACATCCTAGTCATATCACATTCTTAATACAATTATTGTATTTTACTATTAATACAATAAATCAATGTATTATATTATACATAAATGCATTATAGTTTACAGGTGCTTTCATATATTGCTTTCTGAGACCCTCACAGTTATCAGCTTTCCATCGTTGTTCTTTATTTCCGGATTCCTCTTTAAATTTCATGAATATGAAATATTTGGATTCCGTAAAGGAGAACAGCTTAGGAAAGGCTTTACATGGTTTCCGCATGCTGGCACAGCAGAAGAAAATTATCTATGTGCCTGTGATGGAAGATCTCAATCTTCTTCCCAAAGGTAGTCTTGTGCTCTTATTATCCCCATAATGACTCTATTCTAAGTCCTTAAAGTCTGATCAGGTAACTCTCTTTTGCCAAGTTGACTGCTTTCTTTTTGCCTGAATACACAGGCAGGGGTCAATTCCAAGGTCAACTTGGAATGATTTAGGGTCTGATTTATTTCAGCTTTTTCTATTTCTCTAAAGCCTACTTTTTAAAGCACCTACTTGTATTCTTCCATCTAATTTACTCCTCCAATTATGTCCAAGCTCCCCCTTTTCCTAATGACTCCTTGTAATTGGGTACAGAGACTCTGGCAGGCTAATGACTTGCCTCTAAGAACACAGTAGATTTCTAAGTAGTAGGGCCAAGACCCTTCAGATTCTCAGTCCAGTGTGCTTTCTACCAGACTGTATTTAAAATTACCCAGAGCAAATTATCCAGCTGTATATATAAAGGGATATAAGTTGTGTTCCTAATTTTTATTTCTCGCTCTTATTCTTCTTTTGATCAATGTAGTCCTTAAAGAGACCCAATAAATGAACAGATATGGGAAGGAATAAATAAAAGGGCTAAAAGGGGAGCAATTTCAGGGCTAAAACTCAAAAGAAGGTTTTAACTTTGATTTATGATCAAGCCAAAACTAGCTGTATTTAGTGGTGGTACTACTGCCACTTACTTATAAATGGGTTTTCCTTAAAGGGATCAAATTCTATTCAGAATGAATTTCCTTTCTTCACAATGATGAAGAAATTATATTGCTTTCAGATTTTACATCAGTACTTTTCACAGGACAGTGAGATTATGAGATAGTACATTAGGCAGTGAGGAAAACGTATACCCAGGCAAGACATCTATGAGTATCTTTAGGAATGAGAGAATGAGAATGAATGGAATCATATGCTATTCCTTATCTCTATTGTAAATATTTGGATGTATCCATTTTACAAAGAAGAATGACAAGATCCTCAGGCGTTAAGTTCTTAAAAGTTCTTGGAACTTTTTTCCTTGTCATGATTTCAATTTAAACCCTCAGTTTATCTAATTGACTAAGAGAAGAGAAAAGCCGGGGAAATAGGATTTGACTAGAAGTGACAAAGAATAACAGAAAGAAAGACATTTGACAAGGCATGAGTGGATTTTTGATAGTCATTCTATGGGAAGGAAATCATGAAGCATTACCTATGCTATGACAGTAAACTTAGCAAGGTGCATTGGCAAAATAGGCAGACTCTAATGATACACACTGAAAATGTAATTCATTTTATCAAGCAATAGTTAACAGTAATACTATTAACATTTATCAGTATTTGCTGCTGTAGCAATTGTCAATGATCAATATTTTTAGAGAAAAATATTACCATTGACTTCTAATTTCAAATTTCAAGAAATTTTCATGAAACACTGCATAATCTCTTCTTGTGTTGTTTACAAGTTTTACAAAAGTCCAGGTAATAGGATGGAGTGGAATTTTACTGACATATAAAATACATAATGACATTTGAGTTTGCTTCCTTTTTTTTTTTTTTGAGATGGAGTCTCGCTGTGTTGCCCAGGCTGGAGTACAGTGGTGTGATCTGGGCTCACTGCAAGCTCCACCTCCCAGGTTCGTGCCATTCTCCTGCCTCAGTCTCCCAAGTAGCTGGGACTACAGGTGCCCGCCACCATGCCTGGCTAATTTTTGTATTTTTAGTAGAGACGGAGTTTCACCGTGTTGGCCAGGATGGTCTTGATCTCCTGACCTCATGATCCGCCCACCTCGGCCTCCCAAAGTGCTGGGATTACAGGCGTGAACCACCAAGCCCGGCCGAGTTTGCTTCCAATTTTACAGATTTTTTAGAATACAAATAATATGGAAGAAACCAATTAAAAATTTTTAATCAAAAAAGAGAAGTCAGTAGTCATTAAATTCTTATAATCTGAAATATTTATATTAGTTTCAGTATGGTGGTTTATTTATATCCCAGACTAAAGATCAGGAGAAAATTACTTCTGATATTGCTATCATGTAATACGACATAAATGTGGATATTTTTCATTCATTAGGTTATTGATAAAACTGATATATGTGTTTCAAAAACCTGAAATCATATGGTAAATGGTCTCACAATTAATGGATTTGAATAAAGTATGATAAGTACAATATTTTTATTCTAAATAGAAAAGGACACAGTATCTCCTTCTAAATGCACTTTCCTTAGCTATTTTCTTCAAAATTCTTTTTAGATGTTAATATAACCTTTTCTTTAGTTCTGGTGATTCTGGCTTTTAAGTTGCTTTGAAAAATTGGAATTAATATCCTCAGAAAAGTTTAAATTACCAAATGTTTGAACTTATCTAGGTGTTCTTAGGATGATTTGCTTTTGATTTGTTCTTTTGTCTTTTGTACAAAGCTAAGACAGCTGGTCTTGGCGGAGGCTAGTGACTGGGCTAGGGGCATCTCATATCAATTGCAAATGTCAAGTTAGATGCTTTTGATTTAAGGATCCCAGTATGAATCTCAACGTAGATAAAATTACCCACCTTCGCCCTGGAGCTTAACCCTTCCCCTCTAAGGTCACAATGGCAGAGATCACATCAGGTCATGCTTTCCACTTATATTTACTGTCACACAACAGATGCTAAACCTAATTATCTGATGTTAACCCCTATACCCCTATACTGCTCTGCATTTAAACCATGTACCCTTTCCATGTTCAAAGCTGACCTCCAACCAAATGTAATGGGTTAGCCTTCCTTCTCCTGTAATTTACAACTCATTTTTGGCAAGTAACTTCTCTAAGAGACATTAAACCAGCAGGAGCCGTATGCCACCTGGATGAAGGTGCTTCCTGCAGTTTGATGCTGGTGCTGCGGTCTCTCCGTACTGGTGCAGGCTCCAAGGTAGGTAGACCTGTGGCCGAGGTGGTGGTGGTCCAAGTGGAAGAAACTCGTCTCAACAAGCCAGGGGGCAAACTCCTTCTCAGGCGCTAGGAAAGAGACTCGACTTCATTACCAAGCATATTTTATATCTCTTAAATTTTATGTACTATAATAGAAGGAAATGAGCTTTTCATTAGAAATGAATGGACTAAATTATATTGGTTGAATATCACCTATCTAAAATTTGAGTGCTCAGAAATTTAATAAAAGATTCTCTGGCCAAAATGAACGCATATCATAAAAATCAGCAGCCAGGCGCAGTGGCTCACGCCTGTAATCACAACTCTTTGGGAGGCCAAGGTGGGTGGATCATCTGAGGTCAGGAGTTTGAGACCAGCCTGAACAACATGGCGAAACCCCGTCTACCAAAAATATAAAAAATAGTTCGGTGTGGTAGTGGGTGCCTGTAATCTCAGTTGCTCAGGAGGCTGAGGCAGGAGAATCGCTTGAGCCTGGGAGGCGGAGGTTGCAGTGAGCCGAGATCATACCACTGCACTCCAGCCTGGGTGACAAGAGCAAAACTCTGTCTAAAACAAAAATAATAAATAAATAACCTTTTAGGATCTTTATTTCAATGCTTATACAAATACGTGATTATAGGAGTGAGTCAATTACCTCTGGGATAATTTTATAGTTATATTTATTCAACAGGATTTACAAACCTATACACACATATTAGTTATTATCAGAAGTTTTTCCTCAAAGGTCACTGGTTTAGGAGCATGAATTAATTTATATCACCTTGCACCACAGTCTATACCCCTAAGTATTATTGACTTTATTATCTTCATTTACAAACGAAAGGAGCTCAGTGTAATAATGTAAGTCTTTCACAAAATGCACCACTTCTCTTATGATTAATGTAACTTAGACATCAGAGATATGGGTAATGTCATCAGTGTCAACTCCTCTTAATAGGAGACCCTGCTGGCCAACCTGCTGTTCCCCTTCTTATTTCTTCTCCCACCATATCCTAAACAGGACATGTAGCGTCATCTGCACTGAGATAAGAGTCTGGGATCACTAGGATGAGCACCAACCCTCTAAAGTGAGTCTTGACCTTAAAAGTTAAACTAGGGGGTGCGGTGGCTCATGCCTGTAATCCCATGTAAATCTCAGCTACTTTGGGAGGCCGAGGCGGGTGGGTCACTTGAGGTCAGGAGTTTGAGACCAGCCTGGCCAACTTGCAGTGAGCCAAAATCATGCCACTGCACTCCAGTCTGAGCAACAGAGTGAGACTCCATCTAAAAATAAAAATAAATTAAAAAAAAAAGTTAAACTGAAGGTCTTTTTTCTACAACTTCAGCAACAGTCATAATAGACAGAACCACAACCCACTTTTGTTTGTGGCTAATTACTCCTAATAAACCAACCACACAGGCATAGTTCACAAAGACATTCTGATCTTCCGAAGAAGGTAAAAAATTTTGAGAAATGAATTATATGTCAACTTGGGATTTAAGAATAGCTCTGACAGGCCGGGCGCGGTGGCTCAAGCCTGTAATCCCAGCACTTTGGGAGGCCGAGATGGGCGGATCATGAGGTCAGGAGATCGAGACCATCCTGGCTAACCCGGTGAAACCCCATCTCTATTAAAAAATACAAAAAAAAAAACCTAGCCGGGCGAGGTGACGGACGCCTGTAGTCCCAGCTACTCGGGAGGCTGAGGCAGGAGAATGGCGTAAACCCGGGAGGCGGAGCTTGCAGTGAGCTGAGATCCGGCCACTGCACTCCAGCCTGGGCGACAGAGCTAGACTCCGTCTCAAAAAAAAAAAAAAAAAAGAATGGATTGAAGAATAGCTCTGACATTAAATAGTTTCCAGTGTCTCTTAAACATCTGAATGTGCATCTTAGAAGGTAATTCAGTTGGAAGAGAAAAAGTCAAACACTCTTAAATACCAGGTTTCTTGCCTTAAATCTGTCTTTGACCTCAGGTCTATTTTGAGATCTGAAGGAACCAGTTAATCTCTCTCTCCATTTCCTTGGTCGTATTATACTTAGGTATATCTTTATTAGGGAATTGCATATTGGAAGGAAACTATGTAAATATGTTATTGACAAAGTTATGAAGATCACATTCCTGAGAGAAGAGACGCACAACAGCAGAAGCAAAGGTGTTACTGACTGACCATCAGCTCAAAGGGATAGCTGACTGTCTACTAAATAAGTAACTGTGCTGAATATACCAGAGACCACGGACACTGATTCTCTTGTCTTTAATATGCCTTATTTTTAATTAATACTGAGATCTAAACTGGGTGAGGATCCTCTTATAATTTGCTTTTGTAAAACTCATACCATATATGTAAAAAGAATAAATTTGTGTAATTTCTTCCTTTTACATATAAAATATATGTTTATAGAAATCACTAAGGACATATTTCACTTTAAATAATCTATAATTGACTAAAACTGTTCGGGGTTCAAAACTGATTGTGTATTGGAAAGTCATGAGGGTATTTTGAAGTATATCATTCAAGAAAATCGAAGAGTAAAGAACCTTCAGTTTTAGGAGTCAACAAATTCTAAACAGAATCTACACTAGAAAGGAGCAAGGATTTCTGTCTTTTTTGTTTTGTTGTTGTTGCTGCAATATCCTTATCACCTTAGAAAAGCATCTGGCATATAGAAGAAAAAACTTTTTGTATATAACATGAAAGATAAAATAAAAGAGATAACATAAAAAGATAAATTTTCTATGTATAGAAAACTATCAAGTATAAGGACAGAAGTCTTTATGTTTAAATATTTATTACTTTTGTCACCATGATCAACACATTTTGCCTGAGTCATTGATATTAATCTGCAGATGGAGTTGAGGTGACAGGAAGGAGACCTAGAAGACAATTAAAAAAAAAAAAAATGGGCCGGGCGCGGTGGCTCAAGCCTGTAATCCCAGCACTTTGGGAGGCCGAGACGGGCGGATCACGAGGTCAGGAGATCGAGACCATCCTGGCTAACATGGTGAAACCCCGTCTCTACTAAAAAATACAAAAAACTAGCCGGGCGACATGGCGGGCGCCTGTAGTCCCAGCTGCTTGGGAGGCTGAGGCAGGAGAATGGCGTAAACCCAGGAGGCGGAGCTTGCAGTGAGCTGAGACCTGGCCACTGCACTCCAGCCTGGGCGGCAGAGCGAGACTCCGTCTCAAAAAAAAAAAAAAAAAAATGGTCTAACCTTTTAGGGAGTATGTCATTACTACCTACCTTTGGAATAGCAAGCTTGTCTTTTTCAGAGCTCTCTTCAGAGTCAGAACAGATATAGTTTTCACTGAGCGAAGTGACGGGATTCACTCTGGGCTTGTGAATGGCCTGGAAGGTGAGCTGTGTGCTGAGCAAGTTGCTCACGGCTCTCAAGGATGTGCACACGTTTGGTGGAAGAGAAGGGTCTGCCAGGAGGTCGGTAATGAGGCCGTGGGCCTCGCCCATGACAGCGATGTCCACGGTAATACTGGTTCCTGAAGACTGAGACACAAACCAAGACAAGATCAGGTAAGAAAAGGTCTGAATCTGAAGGCACAAAGCATTAATTTGAACTTCTTCACTAAGAAATGAATGGGCTGATTCTTTAGGATTTCAGTACAGTAAAATTCACATGACCTATTTCAAATTCTGCTAAAATGTGCCCTAGCTGTCACCCTTTTTTGCATTTGTGGCACATTTTTTTAATGTTAGAACTTGGGGAGGGGTCAAGCATATTTGCAGAAATTAAAAAGATGAACACTATTTTTAAAAGGCAAAAAGTTTCAGAGATCTAGGGAAAAAACTTCATATCACTCCTTATGAAGAGTTCAACATTTTACATCTATGTTCTTTGGGAATTTCACTCCAAAAGCAACATTAATATACCATAAAATGTTATTTTTTATAATATTTTAATGTGACACTTGAACCTGGTGTTTATTCCATGAATATTTTTGCTAATGGTAGTTATTCAACGACTGTTATTAGAGATAGACACACAAAAAAACTCCATTTGTGTGCTAGTTCACAATCTGTCTCTCTTCTTGTTGCTGGTAAGAATAGAAATTTCAGTTCTGGGATTCTGTGGCACATCTGTCATATTCTGCCAAACTGCCTATCAGAGCAGAGTCATTACTCTGTCCTCACAGCAGAAACGAAGAGCACAAAACACAGAGGCTAGGAAAATACATTTAAATACATAAAATAAACTCCAAAGAGAGAAAAAACAGAAGTATAAAGTTGTACGATTAAAAGAAAATATGAGGGACTATTTTATAATCTTGAAATTACAACATTTAAAAATAATATGAATTCATAAACTGCCAAGGATATTCCTAATGTATCTGACTAAATGAAGATATAAAGTTCTACATAAGAAAATATACCATAAGCAAAGGACAAAATGATCTGTGAGAAAATGTTTGCCACACAGAGAAGATAAAACATATCCAAATATAGAGCTTCTAAAATCAATAAAGGATAAAATTGAAAAAGGAAGTGAATAGACAATTCAAACTGAATGTAAATAACCAATATATATAAAAAGTCACTTATGTCCCCTATAATTAAACTGCAAATCAATATAATAAAAACAACTTTCACTTACAGAATTGGCAAAACAGTAAAAGATTTATAACACCAAGCATTAGTAATGGTTTGCATAAATGAGTAGTGAGGAGAAACAATCCAAAATGTTTAGCAGGAAACTTTGCTAAGCCTATCAATTTGTAGCTTAAATGTATGTATCCTATGATCCAGCAAAACAACATACATATCTGGTCAAAAGAAATACTTCTACAAATATCTAAACATATAAAAACAATAACAAAACGGGTATAGCAGTGCTCTGGCAACGACAACCAAAGAATGTAACCCCAAGATGCATATAAGTAGATAAATTGATATTTTAAAAATTTCATTATATCTGTAATATAAAGTTGTATATCTTTGTTTAAAAGATGTGGGTAGATTCATAAATTATTGCCTAGAAAATATTGTTCAGTGGGTGGAAAAGTATGTTGTAGAAAAAGTGAATATATATTATTCTTATAATTAGAAAAGTATCATAATTATAACATCTAACATCCATAAAGATATCTACTCCTGCAATACCTATAAGTAATGAATAAATGACTCTGTAAAATTACCATACAGAAAAGTTATGTCTTTTACTGCTAAAATTACAGTAACTGTAATAATAATGGTAAAGTTGATATTTATTACCCACAAGTCTACAAAGTATTAATAGGTACTATAATTACTTTCACTTTCATTAGACACAAATAACTTGCCAAAATCAGACAGGTTGAAAGTGGAAATATCAGGCTGCAATAAAAAATAGCTTGATTCCACAGCTCAAGAGTTGAACCAGCATGGTGGAAAAAAAAAAAAACAAAACAGAAAATCTTAATTTTATGTGCTTAAATATATCTGTAATTACTTAATGCATAATTTAATAATAGTGCCCATGTTCTCTGATCACAGGCATAAATATCTCTTATGAACCAATATGAAAATTTAAGTGAAATATTAATAATTTTAGGATATATAGTCATGCATATGTCATATTTGTACCTGTAGGGTTAATTTTATTTTTCTGAGCTAAAAGGAGAATTTTACTTTACTTATCTTAAAAATAATTTGGATTGTGTATACTTGAGGCTTACAACATGATGGTATGTGATGTGTACAGATAGTCAAATGGTTACTATAGTGAGACCGATTAACATATCCAGCATCTCACATAGTATTTTTGTGACAAGAGCAGCTGAAATCTCCTTATTAAAAAAAATCTGTAATACAATATAATTTTGTTAACTGTAGTCCTCTTGTACATTAGATTCCCTAGACTTACTCATCCTATACATCTGCTGCTTCGTATCCTTTGTCCTACATCTCCCCATTTCCTGCCCCTTCCCCTGACTCTGCCCAGGGTAACCACTGTTTTATTCTTTCTCTCTCTGAATATTTGGCCTTTCTTAAAAAATTAAGATTCTACATGTAAGTGAGATCATGTAATATTTTTCTGTGTCTGGTTCATTTTACTTAGCATAATGTCCTTTTGGTCCATCTATGTTATGGCAAATGGCAGGATCTCCTTCCTTTTTAAAGGGTGAATGGTATCCCATTGTATGTCTACACATGTGTGTGCCTATATATATACCACGTTTTCTTCATCCATTCATTCATGGACGGATGCTTATGGTATTTCCATATCTTGGCTATTGTGAATAACACAATGGACATGACAGTGCAGGTATCTTTATGAGGTGGTGATTTTATCTTATTTGGATCATATAGTTCTATTTTCAATTTTCTTAAGAACCGTTATACTATTTTCCATAACGGCTATACCCATCTACATTTCTAACAGCAGTGTTCTAGGGTTCCCTTTTCTCCACACTCTTGCCAGTGTTTGTTATATCTTATCTTTTTGATAATAGCCATCCTAAGAGGAGTGAAGTGACATCTTATAGTGGTTTTAATTTCCATTTCCTGATGCTTAGTGATGTTAAACACTTTTCCATACATATATGTCGGCCACTTTCATGTCTTCTTTGGAGAAATGTCTGTTCGTGTCCTTTGCCACTTTTTAATCAGGTTGTTTTCCCCCTATTGTGTTGTAAGAGTTATTTATAAAGTTTGGATATTAATTCCTTATCAGATACATGCTTTGCACATATTTTTTCCCAGTCTATCAGTTGCCTTTTCATTTTGTTGATTGTTTCCCTTCCTGTGCAGAAGCTTTTTAGTTTGATGTGGTCCCATGTACTTATTTTATCTCTTTTGGCCTGGGATTTTGCTGTGTTATCCAAAAAATCATTGCCAAGGTCAAGGTTCGAGAGCTTTCCCCCTATGTTCTCTTCTAGAAGTTTCATGGTTTCAGGTGTTACATTTCGGTCTTTACCTATTTTGAGTTGATTTTTGTGTGTGGTGTAAGATAAACATACAATTTCATTCTTTTGTATGTAGAAATCCAACTGTCTCAGCACTTTTTTTCAAAGAGATTACCCTTTCCACCTGTCTCCTCCTAGCACCCTTGTGTAAAATTATTTGAGCATGTATGTTTGAATTTACTTCTGGGCTCTCTATTCTGTTCTATTGGTGTAGGTTTCTGTTGTTATGCCAGTAGCATACTATTTCGATTACTATAGATTTGTAATATAGTTTTAAATCAAAAAGTGTAATGCCTTCAACCTGTTTCCCCTCAGTACTGCTTTGGCTATTTGGGTTTTTTTTGTCATTTCATACAAATTTTAGGATTGTATTTTTCTATTTCTGTGAAGATGCCACTGGGATGTTGATACTTATTGCATTAAATTTCTATATTTCTTTGGGTAGTATAAATATTTTAACAATACTTCTGATGGAGTAATGGAATATTTTTCTATATATTTGTGTCTTCAATTTTTTTCACCAATGTTTTATAATTTTCAGTGTGCAAATCTTTCACCTCCTTGGTTAAATTTATCCCTAAGTATTTTTTATGCTATTGTAAATGGGAGTGTTTTTAATTCTTTTTCAGCTAGGTACTTATTTGTATATAAAAAAGTTACTGATTTTTATCTGTTGATTTTTAATCCTGTAACTTTACTGAATTCATTTGTTAGCTTTAACAAATTTGTGTGTGTGTGGAATTGTTGTGGTTTTCTACATATAAAGATCATGTCATCTGCAAATAGAAATAATATCATTATTCAATTTTTTAATGTTTGTAAAAATGCCACTGACCTAACGTCCCTTTTAGAAATAAGTATTTTAAAGTGCATCTCTAATCATCATGCTTCTGAAAATCTCATCCAGTGTGGTCCTCTGAAATAGAAATGTTTATTTTTAGCCATGTTGTTCTAATAAATAATTCACTGCACTGTTTCCATACAAATTTGAAATTTTAAGTCAAACTTTGTTTTCAAGACATAAATGTTTTTGACAATGAAATTAAGTTATTCTCTAGTAATAACTAAAAAGTTCTCTTAAAATGTTCTCAGTACATAAAATCTGTAAATCTGAAGAAAAAGTAGAACATGTTCATGAGAATTACATGTTTTAAATAAATTATTGGGAAGAACACAAGTCTTTTTATAACTATCAAATTGTGTGCCCTTTATATTACATTTTATTTTTTCTTCAAAGTAATAGATGTATGTCTTGTATATACAGAAAAAAATAGGAAAAACTTAAAAAGTAACTTTAAAATAGAAACTGAAAACTCATTTTTATAAGTCAATGTCACAGTTATATAAGAATTTAGAAAATAAGCACATTATGTATTTTGATGCTACTATGCTATAGCTTTTGCAAAAGCAAAGGTCTTTAAGGGAAAACAAAAGCAACATTCAAGCCAAGAGACAAATTATCCATATTGAAATTGGCTAAGAAACTGAAGTGAACACTTCTACTATTGGGAAAAAAAAAATCTCCTTAGTATGATTAAGTCAGGTCCTCGCTTTACTGTTTTCATGATTCTAGAATAAAATTATGTTACAGTCAACAGATACATCACACATAAGAAGTTATTACCACTTTTTTGCTCAAATAACTAAAGGCTTCAATGAGGCATGCAATTTAAAACCAACAATCAGATGTGTTTGCAGCAAACCTGCCAAGGCTAACCACATATGAAACGGTGAAAGATAGAAAGATGGACTGGCTGCTGTTTCAATAAATAGCAGGTAAGCTATAAAGGATGGGTATGTCTAAGATGTCCCTATTAAGGAATTTTAAGGGAGAGGGGTTTTGGGTTTTGGTAGTGTTTTTTAAATCATGTACAAAGTAAGAAAAAATTGCGTGATTCACACAGAGGGTATTTCCGTGCCTATTAACTTTGAAAAAATAATATAATTAAATATTGAGGTATACCAATGGTACTCAGAAATATTTTATTTAACTGGTGAAATTTTAGATACCGATAATAAATACTAAATGTTACGTTTATATAAAAGTCAGTTTAAAGAAAAGTCTTAAAACTAACAATCTGAAACCATCTTTCAGTGCAGTACGAGCCACACTAAGCACAAAACCGCAGTTGAATCTTGTTATGGTGCAGATGATCAAACAAATCTTTTCCTTTTAAAAAAAAAAGTTACTAAGCAATATAAAATATTCTACTTCACAGACTCTCCTTGTAATAGAAATATTTATATTTAACATTTAAGAAAATGCAAGTGTACTTCCCTAGACACTATTGAAATGGCAACCAAATTTGGATTGCCACCTTTAAATAGAAAATGTGGAATTTCAGTGTCATAAACAGTGGAGGAAAGTGCGGTTTTACATATTAAGCCAAAAATAACTGATACTTTTGGTAAATTCAAGGTAGGTTTTTTTTTCTTTTTTTTTTTTTTTTGAGATGGAGTCTCACTCTGTCACCTAGTTTGAAGTACACTGGCACGATCTCGGCTCACTGCAGCCTCAGCCTCCTGGGCTCAAGTAATCCTCCCACCTCAGCCTCCCTAGAAGCTACAACTAGAGGCTCAAACCACCATGCCTAATTTTTTGTGTTTTTGGTACAGATGGAGTTTCGCTATTTTGTCTAGGCTGGTCTTGAACTCCTGGGTTCAAGCAATCCTCCCACCTTGGCCTCCGAAAGTGCTGAAATTAAAGGTGTTAGCCACTGCGCCTGGCTGACTACTCAGTTTTTAAACAACTTCCTTTTCCTCTTTTATCTTCATCCAGTCTACCTTCCTATTTCCAGGATGTCCTACTTCATCCTGGCTTTAGACTATCACAGTTGTTAATGGTCTTGGTATATCACAATCTAGATGGGTTCCAAGTTATTTCACTCATCATAAACTAAAGGCCCAGAAAGTTTGATGCTATAGATAGGAAGTTTAAAATACAACAAGTATAATCAATATTATACATACTTTTAGACATGTGCCTATCAATTACAGAAAATTTGTTTTAATTTTTTTTTTTTTTTTTTTTGAGATGGAGCTTCGCTCGTTTCCCAGGCTGGATCGTGCAATGGCATGATCTCAGCTCACTGCAACCTCTGCCTCCCGGGTTCAAGCTATTCTCTTGTCTCAGCCTCCCAAGTAGCTGGGATTACAGGCATATGCCACCATGCCCGGCTAATTTTGTATTTTTAGTAGAGACAGGGCTTCTCCATGTTGGTCAGGCTGGTCTTGAACTCCCAACCTCAAGTGATCCGCCCACCTGGGCCTCCCAAAGTCCTGGGATTACAGGTGTGAGACACCGCACCAATTTGTTTTAATTTTTATTACTAGTGGGTAAAACCTTTGACATTGCAGTTCTGATATTATAAAAGGAAAATCTTCGAGTATGCATGGAGGTCAAAGGCATCTTTTTTCGCATGCTATAAAAGGCATCTAAGTTTCTAAAATGTTGTAAATTGCAAACTATAAAAAATTCTAACAAGTCTATGTAACCAAGTTACTAACAATGTAAAATAAAATTATATATCATCAAGTACCATATCAGATTATTTGCTGTGGTGCTGTGTTTGAGTTTATGTCAAAATATTGAGAACTGGAAAATTTCTAAAAGATAAAATCTAAGAATGCTTAGGAAATAATTGTGTGAAAAGGGTAAATGAAAACAAACGAAAAAAAGCAGATACACATCGTTTTATTTAAAGAAAGTAAAGGTGCCCAAGGGAAAAATCAGAAAAAAACTGGAGAAATTGTAGGGTCAACAGAAATTAATTCTTTAAAATGATCAGGGAGATTATCTAGCCTGGAGTGTAGATGAAGATAATGCATCCAATTCTTGATAAATTTGCTCTGTCAAAAATATAGTCAAATTATGACTCTGCTTCCTATGTATTTTAAATCCCAGATTAAATTGATAACTTAATTAAATAGGCTGAATATGTCCCTGCCCACAGGCAAAAAAACGCAATAATTCTCCAGTCTTCTGATTCAGTGAACAATTTGGCATGTCACTCACTTTGGAAATTAATTTATTGTAACTGGAGGAAAAGAATTAGAAGCAGCACCAAAAGCCTCTCTTGGTAAGTCTACATGAAACTTAAAGATAGGTTACAAATGTTGAAACATTAGAATTGAGAAATTATCTAGATAACCTAGTAGAAATGCTATATACTTCATATTAGGCTACTTAAAACTATTTTAAGTTTTACGATGATTTCTAAAACCAAACCTACAGGTTTCCTAGAGGCAATACTGTATCCAATAGAGCACTCAGGCTCTTTTCCTCTGAAATCAGACGACTGGGCTGGATCTCTTGAAGGTCCCTTCCAGTTGTGCAAGTAATTCATTTCTCTACATAGTGTATATACACACACACATACACACACACCCATCAAATAAGAAAAAGATTTTAAAATTACATCTTGGCATCTTCAAGCATTTTACATTTTAAAAAAAGATTTTTAAATTATTATGTAGACTTAAAAAAGTCCTTATTGTATCAATTGCTAATCTTTCACAAGCTCTATCTTATAAATTGTTATTGAGTCACTGATGCTATTTTCTTCTTATGGTAAACTGCTTAGCATACACTGAGTGCTCACAAGGAATAGGCTATTTGGTAGAATTTCCATATGCTTCTCCCAACAGGTAAGTTACGCATTTGCCTAGTGTCAGTTTCCTTTCTTCCCAAATCTCTTTAGGCCTGTTGTATTTGTCACTGTAAATTACATAGGCTAACAAAATATCTACAAAGAAATGACACCTGCCTAAAAATTGAGTTGTTTCCTTGAAAATGAAGTTAGGTAGCTTCACACAGACTTCATAAATAGACTTCATAAGGGTGAGAGCCTAAGAATGGATTTCCCTTGATTTAAGTAGGGGAGATACAACTATAAAGATTCAAAAAGAAAATCACGACACACCTAAAGGCTTTTCAACTCAGAATGCTTCCAGGTTCCTAAATTGTTTCCACTATAAAGAAACTGAAACTGGCAAGCACGTACAAGGAAATACGGGTATGGTGTAAGTAAGAACGGCAACCTGAAACTCCAGTCACTTCAGTGGACACATACTTGAGAGAAACATTTTTGGCTCTTCATCAAAGATGTGCAAAAACCTGCATATTCTAGGTATTAAGTTAAAATATATTACTAGAATTATGAAAATTTATGTCATATTTTTATGATTCTCTGCTTTAAAAACTTTTAAAAAGCCCCAGACCAGCTATTGATCCTAATTATGTCTGTTAAGAGAGCTCCACGGTATTTTAAACTCAATATTTTCTTTCACTTAAAATGAGACATAATGTAATTGCTATGTTAAAGTTATTCATTAACATTCCTGGAACAAGAGATAGAAACTAAGCTTGGTTTATGAATTGGCATTTGGGAAGATACATACATATGCAGAAGCACATATTTTCATCATATATATAATTTGTAAGGTGTGTATGTGGGAAGTTGGAAAACAGAGTTTTAAAACGTTGGGAAATAAAAGGAAGATTTTTTCATTCACCAATATCAAATATTTATTATATGAGGTAATACATGGGGTCTTTAAAGATGTAAGACCTGAAGTTAGACTGCTTGTGTTCAAATTTCAGATCTGCATAGATTTTTTTTATTTAAAAAATAAATTCATTCTTTCTCCTCTCCTCTCCTTTTCTTTTCGCTTTTCTTTTCTTTTTTCTTCTTTCTTGAGATGGAGTCTTGCTCTGTGGCCCAGGCTGGAGTGCAGTGGTGCAATCTTGGCTCACAGCAACCTCCGCCTCCTAGGTGAAAGCAATTATCCTGCCTCAGCCTCCCGAGAAGCTAGGATTACAGCCATGCACCACCATGCCCAGCTAATTTTTGTATTTTTGGTAGAGACAGGGTTTTACCATGTTGGCCTGGCTGGCCTTAAACTCCTGACTTCGTGATCCACCTGCCTCGGCCTCCCAAAGTGTTGGGATTACAGGCGTGAGCCACCAGGCCTGGCCCATTTTATTTTAGCTCTTGTTGTCTCATCTCTAAAAAGGGATTAATAGTAATATCGACTGGATAGTATAACTGATGATTAAATAAGATCATAACCATAAAAAGCCTTGGTAGAGTGCTTGGCCCAAAATATATGTTTCATGAGTATTATATATCACCAACATTATCATTATTGTTGGTGTAACATTGTTATTGAGAAAGATTGTGTGTGCAAAGGAATGTAAGTTGTACACGTGGGTGTCTGTCCCCTACATGAACCGGGCTAGTAGTTCCTTTATAAATGAAGATAGCCCAGAGATATGATTTCTCTACCAAAAAAACCAAAAATAAAACAATAAAAACAAAAACCTAACTATTTCACTATTTCCAGTTCTTATTCTAGGTAAATGCAGTCAGATATAGTGTACTCCCTACTCCAAAATACTCATAATAGTCCTGATATTAATTTTAAGTTCTTAAAAAGTTGATTGTACAAAAGTCCTGGTTTCAGTTAATATGGTTGATTGCATTGGAATGATTTATAACACAGGATGTGAAAAGAATTCTAAAAGCAGGCATCATAGCTCCATTGTTGGAAGTATTTTTTTCTTTCTATTTAGTCATCCTGGGAGGCACCCTGGGAGGCAAACCCAGCATGCGAGGAATATTCTCAGGGTGGAAAGGGAGTTGGGATAAGAGATGAATAAACAGTATAAGAGATGACACATAAAAAAGAAATAGTCACTGGGGCTTTTCTCATCCAACTTTGGTCCTCAATGCTGGGAAAAGATGTGTGATGAGTTTTTGGAAGCTGTCTCCTCCTACATCTCTGTAGCACAATGTGCCACTCCATCCCTCCAACTCTTTCTCTGGGAGGCTGTCTGTGACATCAGGAAATGGTATCTTGGTCTTTAATGTACTACATTAATTTAGAAGATGAGCTGGATTTGATACAATGATCTTTAGTGCATTACTGGTTCTGACCTCAGAGACAGCAAAATTGCATATGTGTTTATACTTTCATAGGACCCACTTATAATTTTAGACTTGAAGTTGGTTGGGAAATTTTTAAAAAATGAAATCATGTGAAAATTTTGCAGTAACTCATTGTAGGCTGAACCTTGGCTAAATGCCATCTGAAGGAAGCAGATGTTTGCATATTTTAATTTTCTGGCAGGGAATATGAGTTTACATTTGGATTTTTTCCTTAAGATAATATATATGTACAGTAGAAGGAAAACATATAGGGCCCTTCATCAAACTGCTTCCCAACATGTCTATGGGCAGGTCCCATGTGAGATGTGAAACACAACAAACTTCATTAGTTACCAGAATTCTTAACTTCCTTCTCTTTTGATGTTCAATGAGCATTGCAAGTCACCAAATGAGATGGAGTACATGGCCTCTGTTCTTATACATGTCCCTACAAGTTATCTGCAAACAAGTCAAAAATTGTTGACAAACTCTGTCTTGTTTATATTTTCTAACTACTTTCCAGACACTAGTGAATTCACTTAACAACTCAAACTTAACAATTTTACAATAGTGTTTTATTATTTAGGAAATAGAACATACTCTACTAAGAACCTGTATCTTTCAGAAGATAACCTTAGCTGCCTTTAAGTTGCATGCTGGTTTTCTCTCTTTGTCTTAATTAGAAAAGATGATGTAGCTGGCAAAGATATAATAAATTCAGGCAATGAGCTACTCATGTGACTGCTCACACAAATGTGGGAAGGCTTGGTTAAGTACAAATTGCTATGTAAATAAAAAGCATTATTATTGCTGTTGTAAGAAACAGGAAGCGAAGAGAACTGGATGTGAGCACTTCTCTGATATGAGCAAGAATTTTTAAATATGATAGGAATAACTAAGAATCTCTGAAATATGAACTCAGAAAGCTGATAAATGTGGGGTGGTCTTTTGTTAAATATCAAGAATTGCTATTAAACTTGAACTTGAGGTTTCTGTTTGCTTAGGCTAAAAACTTCAGTGAACAACAGATGGCAGTATTCTGCCTTTTTAAAGAATTATCTGACCATCTCTTAAAACAAGTGCTACTGCCTCATTAACAGGCAGAATTTAGTTTTATTTTATTTTTTTAACAGAAAACAAAAATAAGCTAAAAAAGAATAACTTATATAAATCTATTGGTAGAAATAAAAAATTTAAAATGTGTCTTATCCTTTAGGATCATTGTTAAAGTGAAATTATAATTACATAATTAAAATTCGTCTAAGTTGCAAACATTTTAGTTGTTACTTTTCTCAATTTTTATAAGACATATTAGAAACGGGACTTCTTCCCATACACAATTTGATTAACATTTTTCCCACATGTAATTTTCTACTGTAATTAAAATATTAACACAAAAAACATCAAATGCATTTGAACACAATTGTTTTGTGAAACTTTATTGCCATTTGTTTTATCCACATCAACACTATACTTTTTCCTGCGTCATATGCAACCGGTGCTTATCTAGGCTACTGACTTGCCTCTTCTACACTTAATCCAGGACATCTTCCCTGACTGCTTCAGGACCATACAAACATCTCCATGTTAATACCTATTGGGATATTCCTTTCATACACTGAAAATAGCAGAAACAAAAACAATGCAAAAAAAAAAAACCTTGGAGTTATACCTTCTGAGAAACCTGGCATCTCTGACCACATCTTACATATATACATAGACCCTTGTTGCAATAGCACCTGCCACAATTTTCTTTTTTTTTTTTTTTTTTTTTTTTTTTTGAGACGGAGTCTCACTCTGTCGCCCAGGCTGGAGTGCAGTGGCCGGATCTCAGCTCACTGCAAGCTCCGCCTCCCGGGTTCACGCCATTCTCCTGCCTCAGCCTCCCGAGTAGCTGGGACTACAGGCGCCCGCCACCTCGCCCGGCTAGTTTTTTGTATTTTTTAGTAGAGACGGGGTTTCACAGTGTTAGCCAGGATGGTCTCGATCTCCTGACCTCGTGATCCACCCGTCTCGGCCTCCCAAAGTGCTGGGATTACAGGCTGGAGCCACCGCGCCCGGCCCACAATTTTCAATTCAACTTTTGGTATGTCTATATGTGATTTTCTGTCTTCCTCCTTTAGGCTCAAAGTTGTTCAAGGACAAGAGCAATGCTAGGTTTCATTCACTTAGTGTGGTATCTGGTACTTTGTAGGCACTCAATAATATGAGAAATAATGACTGCGTAAGTAACATACTCCAAACCTTCAAAGATAAGTAAATGCCCTCTCTCCAATTCTGTACCTTAAAAGACAAGTAAATTAAAGTGTTTGAGACAGTTCTTTGAAACAAATCACTGCTTTTCCGGAAGCCATCTTAAAACATTCAACCTCCTAGCATAATTGCATGTTCTAATCTCACACTTAAAGCATATAGAGAATTGTTACACTGAAATACTGGAGTCATGATTAAAAACTACATTTAACAACCTGATTCTGGAATAAGCACTATCCAGAAAGCAGTGAAACTGCCAAGAAGTAATAGTACTGACACAAAAAGCAATCCTACAAATTTTTCCGCAATTGAGGACATACATGAAAAGAGTAAGCAAAGGATTAGGGTGTACTTTCTGGAAAAGGAGAAGATCTTAACAGGCCTGGAGGTAAATGAAGAATGGCCTCTTGAAGACAAAGTTCAGGTGAAGTACATAGTGCTTCAGGTTGAAAGGATGATGCTGGAGAGGTTTGAGGAAGCAGCTCATGGCAGGAATATGAACTATATTCAAGAGCTTTGATTAACTAGTAAGGGTAATAAGAAAGTCCTGTAGAGTACTGGCATCATCAGTATGTGTGGAGAGAGGAGTCAGGCTAACTTTCAGGATGAAGGTTTAGGAAGATGCATAGCTTAGAGTCTTTCATAGAATGAGGAATCAAAAGAAAAAGAATCAGTTTGGATGAGGATACTCAGATATTGGATGATTCAAGTGGCATATTAGGAGAGACTTCTGAACTGGAAATATACATTTGGGCATTGATGACATATATTTGGTCATTTCAACAGCATGTTGCCATGAAAGTGTGTGAAGAGAAAGGAGTATACTGAGGGTAGAGCCATAATCAATACCAACTTCTAAAAGCCAGGCAGAAGAGAAATCCACAAAAGGAAATAAGAAGATACAAGTGAGAACTAAGAGTGTAGTGTCCATGGGGCCAAGGAAACGTTAAGAAGCAAGGAGTGGTCAGCAGTGGATCAGTGCTTGAGAGATTAGTAAATCTTGAAAACTGTTTATGAGTTTAGTATCTGGAAGGTCACTGGTAACTCCAGAGACAACAGTTTCAGTGAAGCACTGAGGTAGCCAGCCACATTGCAATAAATTGAGCAATGAGAGGAAGATAGAAAAATGAAGACCAAAGAGACAAGTCTCACGAAAACCGGCTGTAAAATGGAAGACAGATATATGTCAGTATCCGGAGGGAAAACAGGGTCTACAGTGTTACTGAGCATGTGAACAGCATAAATGCTGAAGGGTAAAGACAATGGAATGATAAATAGATAAAAATCCAAGAGAAGGAAGTAAGGGGTACAGGAGTAACCTTTCACAATGGGAGATACCTTTTCCATGATAACAGTAAGGAAGAAGAATATAGATTTATAGGTGAGAAGTTAAATGAGTTTTTATACTTTGACTTTTATTTACACTGTGAATTACACTGTGATTTAGGCACCGAGTCCCTTGCTGAGAATGTGATGTGGGCAATGTTGAGGTTAGAGGTACAAACGAGAGTGGAGAAGTTTTGAAAGAGGGATATAAAAGAGCTGGCTAGATTCTCAAGCAATACAACGGTCCAGTTGAGTACTTTCCAGTGTTACTTAGCATAAAATTTTACTTGAAAAGGCAACAAAGAGAAAACAGGAGAAGTATGACAGACAGGAAAGAAAAATTGGCCGACTGGATGGGAGATCCTGGTGAGGTGAAAGAACAGATCTAGAGAGAGTAAGTGAGGGGCAGGACAGAAAAGCTGGAAGAAGCATGAAGGCAGCACATGGGGACTGCACAAGAAGGATGAATGGGTAAAGGAGTCCATTAGCAGATTAGACTCTAAGGCAGGAGAAGTCACTGCTTTTTATTAGCAGAAATGAAAGTTGAAAGGGAAATATGAAGCTAGATTTCAGATGCCCGAGAATGAAAGACAAAGATTTCTAATTCTATCAGTTGGTAACTGAATGATGAAAGATGGCTGAGAAGGAAAATGATATAATCAAACAGTACACAGTGCTTGAGGAAGATTAAGGTGTGGCATAGAAGAAGGCTGATCTGACCAAGGCTGCCACAACAATATACATAGAAAACAAGGCCATTCACAGCATGAATGTCCAGGAAGAAAAGAGTGAAAGTTACATTAAGGAGAACCATTTGCACTTGGAAATAGACGAGATATGGGGACATAAGAAATGAAATAGATTTACTCCTGTAATAGTCTTCTTTACTCTGTCTACAATATTCTTTCAATTTCTTCTTTCAGAAATCTCTTTAAGTGCCTCAGGCTTCACAAAATAGTATGTGAATAATTCACTTGTGAGTTTATAAAATCTATATTGTGTCTGACCAACTAAGAAAATGTTCCCCTTTGATATCTCTATTGCCTTCCACAGTGTGAACATTTGAGGAGATGGTTGATTTCAAAAGCCCCCAATTTTTTAACACAACATTAAACACCTCATACATGTATTTTAAAAGTCAGTAGGTCCCGGTGTGGTGGCTCATGCCTGTAATCCCAGCACTTTGGGAGGCTGAGGCAGGCAAATCACTTGAGGTCAGGAGTTCAAGACTAGCCTGGTGAACATGGTGAAACCCCGTCTCTACTAAAAATACAAAAAATTAGCCGGGCGTGGTGGCAGGAGCCTGTAATCCGAGCTACTCAGGAGGCTGAGGCAGGGGAATTGCTTGAACCCAGGAGGCGGAGGTTGCAGTGAGCTCAGATCGCATCATTGCACTCCAGCCTGGGAGAGGGAGACTCCATCTCAAAAAAAAAAAAAAATGATAATAAAAATAAAAATAAAAAAGTAAATTTCATTTTCTACAACTAATCAAGGATTTCTTCAATTGAATAATAAAGTTTCCAAACTTAAAAATAGATCAAATTTCAAAACACTTGTAAAGAAAATATTTTTGGAAAATAGAGTGCATTTTCTCTAAAGAAACACTATTAGAAGTGATTTTGAAGTTTATGAGCTAGCTCACAAAAAACACATAATAATAAGTATGATAGAATTTTGCTTGTTTTCCACTGCAAATTCACCCTATTTCAATAATGTCACAAAGGGAATACAGAGGTACTGAAAAAACATCCATTTTTACCTCATTTGACAAATATTAACTGAAATCTATTGGGTACCTGGTACTATCTACATCTTAGGATAAGAGATAAATAAATCAGGACTGCTGCCTTTAAGCAGCTTGCAGTTTAGTGGAAGGCATTCAGGGAACTGAAAGGGGTCACAGGATAAAGGAGAAAACCCTGTGGTATATAGCCACTATCCCTGGTCATAAGAAGAGTGAAAGAAGTTGGTTGAAAGTGAAAACAGTTGTTTCTCAAAGTGCAGATCCCAAAACACCTGAATCTGTCCATGTGGTTCTTTGCCAAACTTTAAAAATGGTCACTCTAAACAGAGTCACCATTATCATTCATACCTCTCTTCAAAGCAGGATCAAAAAAGAACAAAACAAACAAAAAGTCTATTATCCAGAAAAGAGAATTGTGAGAAGGGTGAAGGACAGAGAGCAAACATACTTATCACTATCATATAGCATTTCCCTCAAAATTTTGAGCTCCTATAAGTCTCATAGAACCAACATCTAAGTCTTACCTTTGAAACATGGACTTCAAGGCTTTCTAGCTTCTGATCTCCCCAGCAATGAGTTGGGAACTTGAAATTCCCTTCCCTCCCAGAATACCTGAAGGTTCCTTCTTGCTTACTGGTTTTAAAGAATGGAGTAAGCTTATCTGTAAGTCATTTTACATATAGGGCAGGTAGGTGTAATACATCTACAGTTTGTAATATAATTTCTTGATTTTCCAAGATGCAACTCAGAGATCTAAAAAATGACACTGTAAAGGGAGTGACTTTCAACATTCGAAAGCAGTACACACAAAAGGTGATGTAATTTGCCCAAAGACCTTAAGCTGCGGAGATGACATTCCAACACAGGTAGTCTGGATCCGAAGCCCTACGCTACTCACAATGCTAAATACTGGGTACTGTTCCTATGTACAGTCATTTACCTTCAATGATATGAAAATATCCTTGACAATTTGTTATACAGTATTTTCTTTAAATAAACACTTCCTCCAACTAATAGGAGCCTAAGTAGATAAAGATTATTAAGGGGAACTTGTTAACATCATTAGTACACTCCAAGATTTCATGGTACAATCCCTTCTTTCACATCTTCTTTGAAAATGTCAAATTAGACTTTTCCCAGAACTAAATATTAGGAAAGGTCCTACTATTAGTATTTTTCCATCAAGAAAAATGCCACCTATTCTCTCTCTCTATTTCTGATACTTAAGCCAGATCGTTCATATGGTTTGCCCAGGAAGGAAAAACTTGTGGGCCCTTGTGGAGACTTCTATTGCTAATAGGAAGGCATCTGTCTTCATTTTCCTCTTAGGTGGTAACGAAAATAAAATTGTATGATGTATCTGTCTACAAGTCTGGGTTAATTACTTCAGTTTAAGAAACTGGTTTCAGTTGTAATCTTATTATATTCAGAATGTTATGAGACAATTAAAAAATATGATTATCCTAGGATCAGCAGACATGGTGGCTCACCAAGACATTTAACAGGCAGATGTCAGGCAGGATCATCAAGGTTTTGTATGGGAAGTATTTCAAAATGATACCCTACTCCACGTTTAGCAGTAATGAGTTGCTGAATAAAGGAGGAAATTAAGTAGGTAAATAAGTTATTTGGTCATAATTGTGAGTCACTCAGGATTTCTGTCATAGATTTGTTTTCTTCTTGTGGACATAATGGCTAGTTCAGTCAATGCTTCCACACACCGTTTGTATGGTAATACCAGCAGATTTATGAAATATGAAGAGCCAATTTCTACAGAAATATAGCACATGTTCAAGACAAAGATCTATGCAAAAAAGGACAAAATAAATTCAAAAATAATCTTTTAAAAATTATAATGTTATAAGACTAATACAGTCACTGATAAAAATGTTTTTTTCTGAAAATAAGGAGGAGGATGTAGGAAACACATTGATATTAAATTTGTCTTTATCATTTCAGTCAATTTTAATTTTATTTCATCTTAAAATAGGGAGATGAGGACTGACGTAGGGTGCCAATGCTTTAATTGAAATACGCCATAAAAACAAATAAGGAAAGCTTTATTTTAAAAATGGCCATAGAGCAGATGCAAAGGCCCCTTTCAAGTGCTGGCCCTGATGGCAAATTCAAGAATATAAAATTAAGACAGAATAAGGTCTAACTAAAAAGAGCTTCAAAATGTCTCCCTACTAGTTTCAATACTTAAAACAAATACTTTAAATTTGCTATATTATCTCTGTCATCAGCTACATTCTACTCTGGCTCAAAAGATTATAACAGCTTCTCAAATATCCATCAAGCGTGTCTTGTGGCTGCTGGAGCAATTGACAGCCTCATTAAGTTTCCTATGGACTATGATAAGTTTCTGATATCAAGACATATAGGTCCAATGACATTTGGAAATGTCTAATTCTAAACTGTCTTCAAAGCATATGCAGTGGGTGTCATGATGGACTTTCTGTGCCAATCATGATCATTTCAACTCCAAAGCCAGGTGTTTGGTCAAGAATGGGTAGGCCAAGTCAATATGAGTCAATGAGATATGAGGGGAACGTAGCTTTATGCTTTTAGAAAAGGAAATCCTTTTTCTTCAGAAGAAAGCTTGTTGCTGCCAGCAGTCATTTTTGGATCACAAGTAGAATCGGCATTAGGATGATACCAATACTATAGACAGTAGCAGAGTAGAGAGAATAAAATACCTAGGTGCATTATAACATTGTTGAATTCACTAAATGCACTAATCCTGAAGGCTTCCTTCCTTTGGCCTTCTATTCATGAGAAATAATAATATCTCTTTATCACTACAACTAGTTGAAGTAAAGTTTTCTTTTACTTACAGTTGAAAATATTTTAACTAATGCAGCATAATTTTTTTTACCAACTGTATATGTGATAAGCAGATAAACAGGTGGTAATAATAAAATTTTATAATGTATCGATCTATAAGTCTGGGTTAATAACTTCAGTTTAGGAGAACAGTTTTAGTTATAATCTCATTATATCCAGAATGTTATACGGCAATAAAAAAATATGATTACCCGAGGGTCAGGAGAACATGGTAACCTACCGAGGGTTGAGTGATGGGCACCAACTAGTTCTCTCAGCCAAGAGACTCACTTCTACCAGCAACCCCCCAACAGACTATCCATATCTGAATCCTAGATGCAAATTAATAATCAAAATTCTACTCATTTAATATTCTTATAGAAAGGCACTTTAGACATGTTTGGATTCTGTAAGCTTCTTAAAGATGAGCATCATTTCATATTTATTTTCTAAACCCACAGCATTTTGCTCAGGTACCAGGCACACACACACACAGACAGACAGACAGACACACACACACACACACACACACACACACACAAAGGCCCCTAATTAGTTTAAATGAATTCTCTTTTCTCCAGTTCTTCTTGACAGAAAATATACAAAAATAAGCTATCCAATCTTTATTGAGGGCTTTAATTCGGCTTCACACGAATTTCTAAATATAGATAGGACTTCATAATTCTTGACTTCCCTCCTATTGCTTCAATGAGCAAATAACATTTTTTCTTTTGGTTAATATCAGTCTTCTACCACTGTACTTTTAATTTCATCCTTCGAGTAGACAGCATATTTGTTTTAATTAGTGCATTTCTTATTCATTCTCTTTTTCCTCCTCGCTTTCTCCTCGCAACTTAAAAACATTGTTAGCATTTTCACTACCAACAAAATTAGGGTCCTTGACCCCATCTCTAAGGAGCTAACCATTTTTTAAAAATTATAATCTGTTAACATTTTGAAAGCCTTTAAAGAGAGCTCTCCTTTCACTAATTCTCTATCAATATTAATCAATATCTTAATCAAAATATCTAATGACAATATTCCTGGCTTTTTCTTGCTTCACCACCAGACACTACTGAAGCCTAGCACCTCCGGCACAGCCACCTCCTCTTCTTCTGGCCTGGCTTTTTTCCAGCCTCTCTGAGGACAAACTCTCTGTCTGCTTTCCTTTTTATTACTTTTATCCACAGTAATCTGTGCCCTTCCCTCCCAGACCTCACCCTATGTTATAATGAATACATTACCTGCTAATCTGTTGTTCCAACACTGACCACTCCTTCGAGCTTCTGGACAGCTCCACTCGGATATTCCAAAGCAGTTTCCCACTCAACTTTCCGAAAGAAAATATTTTATCTTTGGAAATCTTTTCCTCATGTATTTCCTACTTGGCTAAAACTAAAATCACTAACCAAAACTGGACACGTTGACTCTTGGGTTTTATTTGTATGTATTCCTTGCTTTCTTACCTTCAACATAAAATTGGTCAGTGGATCTGGAAATTTACATGCAAGACTGCCATTTTTTTTTCCTTAAAAAGCCTCTCATCCCTGCTTTAATCCGTCTCTCATTACATCACATGAGGATGGCTACAATATTTTTTTTCTTCTAGTTTCTTCCTGCCACAAACTTGGCTTTTCCCAATACGGAGATATTATTACGCTCCCATTTGAGGGCTCCCCAAAGTTAGAGAACAACATTCAACTTCTTGGTTGTCTTTAAGTGTGTTAACATTTAACCTTTCACCCACCCCTCTTTTGCAGTTACATCTCCTCATACTCTACGAATGCCTCATCCCTCCAGCTAACCTGGATTCTCTTTACAGATACGATGCCATTACCCTACGTTTTGGTTTATGGTGTTACTTCTGCCTACCACTTCTTTTATATTAGTGTTGATTATCAAGATCCAACTTTAATATATAAAAACATTCTAACTTCATTCTCAAATGGACACCAAATTAATCGCTTCAGCCTTGAAGTCTCCATAGTACTTTGTCTAAACATCTATTATGATATTGTTCTGTTGCTAATTATGACTAAATTCCTTGCCAGATTATGAATTTGAGAATAAGTTTTGTTCATTTTTATAATCTTAGTACTCAGCATACTGTAAGAACTCAAAAACCTAATTATTAAAAGAATGAGCTCTAATTGCCTTCTAACACAATGTGCTATTCTTACAAATGGTTCTCAAATGTTTAGAGAACGTCATTATTCTAACTGGTCTGAAAAGTGTGACTTCTCCACCCCTTGTATTCAAACAAGATCTCCTTCTAGTCCTCACCACATCCTACTGAGTATCATGTCACTTAAGGCAACTGTCTGCAATAAACACACTCAATTAACAGGCAAACACAGATTCCCATGAGCAATGAACAAAAAGGAGTATTGAAGAAAGAAGGGGCAGAGTGCACTAATGTCACTGATGCTCTCCCGAATTTTCAGCAGTCCCTGACTACATGCCCACTGCTTATTTTCAGAGCTCCTTTCTATGATTAGTACTCAAGCATAGGTGAACACGTCACAGAAAGTGGCTTTCTTTGTAATAACAGCACACATACATCATTGGAAAACACTAGAACACTGAAGGAAAAAAACAGAGTGAACAAATTTTTACTTATTGCTAGCATGGTCATTTGATATTATAGTTTTTAAAATCAGAATGATTGGATATGGTGTTCGAATTCCTTTTATTTACTGCAGGATGACAATTTATACCTTTAAAGGATGGTAATTCTGAAAACTAGAGTCAGTCTCTGTGTTCCCTCAAAACAAATATAACCTTTTGAGCTTTCCACTGTAATTAGTCCACTGGCATTCCCTATGCTTTTAAGACACAATATTCTTTTTTCCTTATGTTCGAAGAGTTAAAAAAAATTCCTCTTAAATCAAAACTAACATCTTTAAACAGATGCAATTTATCAGCTTTCAGTAATGTAACCTACCTAAGATTATGAATCATTGACTTTCTGCTTTGAAGACATACTGGTATCTGTGCCATATTGAAAATTATGTTAATAGTTGCACTTGAATTATTTGTTTGCATATCTTTCTTTAAAATTAGACTACGTATTTTACTTAATCCTTTATTATATCCCCAGCGCTTATCATAATGAAGTGTATAAAAATGTTTGCAAATTACAAATACATTTACTTATTCACTGATTTGTTTGCCCAGGTAGACTTTCTTACTTTGAAAACAAAATACTGGACAGCCACTACGAGTATTACAATCTGTTTGGCTAGGACAGTTCTCAAGAAAAATGAGTACACTGACATTCTGGTTTAGTAATCAGCCTCTCATGAGATAAGTTAAAATGCTTAAGTTCTGTGAAACCTGAATTCTCTGGGTAAGCTTACAGTTTTTGAGTCTGAGAAAAAAGAATAACACCTCTCTACCAGCCCCTAGACTGGACTTATGGGACTCAGCATGAGAGAACAGAACAGGGTATCATTCTTTCTTCCTCTGATCCCTAACAATGCACATATTTTGGCAATTTGCCCTTGGCATTAGAAGGCTGTATCTGTGTGTCAGCATGAAGCCACTTCTATGGCTACTTTCTTATACAATGTAATTGTATTTTGGATCATGCCATCAGCATTGAGACACCAGGTCCTAAAATAATGTATACTAATTTCTTCTAGTTAAAAAACAGTATTACTAAAGTCAGATCAGATGATGGTTTGACCCTAAGGTAGCTTGACAATTGATTATTCACTTCTTTGTCATTTCACTTCATTCAAAACAGCGTTAAGTAAGTACATTGGCTTTATACTGTCCTTGAACTGTAGCACTGCCCAACATATGAAATATACTATATTACTGTACAATCAAAAACTTATTTTGTGGCTAAAGGAGATGAATTAACAAAATATTATTTTTCTGTAGCTGAGACATAAAAGAGACCTAGGTTTACTGTTTTAGGACTTTAGGGGGAAAGGCATAATATGCCAGAAAGGTCTATCACCTGTAGTTACACTCAGAAACACATTGTTTTAATTCATGTTCAGGCAAACTTTAACATATCAGAGTAGTGATGATAGTAACAACCATTATACTATCAACAATGGCAATACTTATGCCTGGTACAAGTGCTCTGCACTTTCAAAGTGGACAGGGAGCTAGGACATGCAAAGTAGGACAATGCTATTATCACTACAGCTTTCCTAAGGTTTATTCTTGGAGAAACATGAAACACACGTCACAGACCCACCACCACCTACATGCTCTTGGGATTTAGGTCCAAGTATGGACCTAAATGTTTCACCTGAGGTGAAACATTTACTCATGAATTCATTTCTAATTTCCATTTTGTATGCATATCTTCATACCGTCTGGGGTGGGAGGGTATAATTTAAATATGTGCCTGCTGCCTTTTAAAATTCCCACCACTCTAACCATTTAGATTGTTTCCTTTCTTTCCTTTTCCTTTTCCTCTCCATTCCTTTCCTCTTTCCTTTCTTCCGGTTAAGATGAGGGCTCCTTATGTTGACTAGGCTGGTCTCAAACTCCTGGGCTCAAGTGATCCTCCCAACTTAGCCTCCCAAAGTGCAGGGATTAGAAGCCTGAGCCACCACACCCAGCTTGAATTGTGTTTCTTTTGTTTTGTTTTGTTTTTTTTTTTTTGAGTCTCGCCCTGTCGCCCAGACTGGAGTGCAGTGGCGCGATCTCGGGAATTGCGTTTCTTGATATGTCCTTTCTCCTCCAGACTATTCTTAGATGTTGGAACTGACCACATGCCACCTCTCACTCAGGTCTGGACCTTGCTCATAAATACGAGACACTCATTGTGCCCCTTTCCCCTGCAGTTGAGAGAAGAAAAAGGGGTCAGAGGCAGTTGGAATGTGCTTATTGAAATTTTATAATCTTCACCATCACCTCCTAAATCTCCCCAGACCCTGATATAGAATCAGAAAGAGAAATCAGAATGACATGAATACACTCACCAGCAGTTCCACTATTTACATTTGGAAAATATTCCACGGCTGAGCTTATGTATGCATTTGGAGAACGGAATAGTTGCACTGTAGGTAACCTATTATGACAGTCAGTGCAGGCATAAGATTGAAACTAGGTAATGTTTCATGTGAAGTCATTTTTTTTTTTTTTTTAAGACAGAGTCTTGCTGTGTCGCCCAGGCTGGAGTGCAGTGGGCGATCTTGGCTCACTGCAAGCTCCGCCTCCCAGGTTCAAGCCATCCCCCCTGCCTCAGCCTCCTGAGTAGCTGGGACCACAGGTGCCTGCCAGCACCCCTGGCTAATTTTTTTGTGTTTTTAGTAGAGATGGGGTTTCACTGTGTTAGCCAGGATGGTCTCAATCTCCTGACCTCGTGATCCATCCGCCTCAGCCTCCCAAAGTGCTGGGATTACAGGTATGAGCCACCGCGCCTGGCAATGTGAACTAATTTTTAAGTTTCCCTGGTCTCCAGGCTCCAAAGCTCTTGGTATACTTGATGCTTGTTATCTCAGCACAATGCACAGACCTATTGCCAGCAAACCTTCTAATTCTGTTAGTCATCATGTCATTGATTTCAGATGAAGGTTAGGAAGAAAACAACCTGGGTAACACAGCTCAGGTCACGCTTAATATGTCAAATTACTTACCATGAACAATATAATTTACAGCAACCATGGCAAAAACATTGTTTCTGGTGTAAATACTTTATACCTTTTTTTCAATTTCCAATTTGCGCTACAAATCAATTTATTCAATTAACTGTCCCAGAAATAAGTACATTATGAAAAGAACATACTTGAGGCCAGGCGTGGTGGCTCATGCCCATAATCCCAGCACTTTGGGAGGCCGAGGCGGGTGGATCACGAGGTCAGGAGATCCAGACCATCCTGGTTAACACGGTGAAAACTCATTTCCTCTAAAAAATATTAAAAAATTAGCCGGGCGTGGTGGCGGGCGCCTACAGTCCCAGCTACTAGGGAGGCTGAGGCAGGAGAATGGAGTGAACACAGGAGGCAGGCGGAGCTTGCAGTGAGCCGAGATGGCGCCACTGCACTCCAGCCTGGGCGACAGAGCGAGACTCTGTCTCAAAAAAATAAATAAAATAAAATAAAATATTGATAACCCCATGAATTAAAAGCTTGACAAATTCCAGGCAAAAAATAAGTAAAACGTGAAAATTTCTGACAATGGGAAGGGTTGCGGTATACACAGGACAGGTCATCCTGGCCTGAGAGTGTGGCCCTGGGGTCAGCTTCTAAGAGCAGCTCTTGGCATCTCAACTTCATTTTCTCCCACATATAGGACCCCAGATTTTCGAAAAGGTCCATTTTTCCCCAAAGTGAGGAGGGGCTGACAAGGCAGCATGGGGTAAAATGGTGAGAGCAAAGCTGTTTGTAGTATGCTCAGGTCTGCGGTGCACTGGTTATTTTTCAGTCTTGGGGTCAATTCATGGAACCTGTCTTTTTGTTCTGTAGCCCACCGCTGCCATGCTAGACCCTTCAGGTCCCCCTGAGTGTATTTCCGCCACGGTCAGGATCCATGAAAGTCCTTCTGGAGAGAATATTTTTTGAATGATCACATTTTAGTCCTAATTGAAGCTGAGTAGTTTATGGTCCTCTGAAGCTGACAGTGAAACATGGCATTCTCTGAGCCTGTGTCCCTTATCAGAGCCACTTAAAGTCACAACATCCTACAAAAGGCCCTCTGGGTCTCTGAAGGTACAGAGCCCTCATTACTCCTACATTAGGGAAAGCTTTAGACCACTTCTGGGAATGCAAATGAATGAAACCCCATGTGACAGCTGTAATAAAAGGCTCCTGTCTTTTTGCAAAGCATTCAAATGCCATCTGGCAATTTCGTTGACGTCAGCAGGCACAGAAAAACAACTGCCCCTACCGCCTTCTTCATGGTTCTCTTCCACCTCCAATTTTGCTCTCCCCTCCCCAGCAGAAAGCTCCAACATTTAGTTATGGAGAAGGAGAGGAGCAAAGCAGCCTTTAAAAAATATTTTCTCTATTTTTTTGTCTGTTTCATTTTAAGAAACAGCTTTAGCATCAGAGCTGCAGTGGTATTTGGCCCCAGCTTTCAAATTCCAGTTAGAGGTTGTATAGATCATCACATTAAAAAGCAACTTGAAAGCCTTTCTCTATCTGTATGTCAGGACTTGAAGCACATTTATTGTGAAAGTAGAGGTGTTAAAGAAAACTATTAATCTAACTTCTGATGTAACACATTCTCACTTTGATGACTGTAAATAAACACCCAGTGTTAAAATGCTGGGAACAGGTCTGCTGCCCTAGGCTGAATCCATTGGCTTAGGAACTTACATACCATATGTACTTCTTTCAACCATTCACTAGAAGCTTAGATGTACATTTATATATTTTCCAAAGTTGAAATCAGATGATAGAGTTATTAAGCTATTTTGCTTTAGATATATTCCATAAAAATATAGTTTTCTGTATTACTGAACAAAAGACAAACAGGTCAACTGAATGTTGGTACTCTCTGTGAAAGAAACAGTAAAATTCTAGAAGAAACACTATGAAACACAAATCTTTTCCAGAAGTCCTAATTTAAAAAACATTTCATCCCAATATTTGTGCATAGTATAGAGGAGTCTAGTAATTTTAATTATTTATTTATTTATTTTAATTTTTGAGGCGGAGTCTTGCTGTGTCGCCCAGGCTGGAGTGCAGTGGCATGATGTCGGCTCACTGCAACCTCTGCCTCCCATGTTCAAGTGATTCTCCTGCCTCAGCCTCCTGAGTAGCTGGGATTACAGGCATGCAACCACGACACCTGGCTAATTTTTGTATTTTTAGTAGAGACGGGGTTTCACCATGTTGATCAGGCTGGTCTTGAACTCCTGACTTCCTGTTATGCTCGCCTCGGCCTCCCAAAGTGCTGGGATTACAGGAATGAGCCACTGCGACCAGCAGGGCCTAACAATTTTAAGTTATTTATTGCCTACTGTCACTTTTTTCTTTATAAGGGAAAAGATAAATACAACACCTAGCCTGTTCCTTCAAATGAGCAAATACAATTAACGGCAAAGAGTAAAATGGCCTTATTAAAAGCCAACCAAATGGACTACCCCTGAAGGTAAAAAAAATACGTATCTGAATGAGATTCTATATATTACTGATCCTTCCTATTTAGATCACTATAAGTGCAAAAGATTTTTGAGAAACAATATTATGTATCAAACTAAAGATAAGGCTAAGTAGTGAGTATTAAGCAATCTTGGAATTGCTTAGTTACATTGTTGTAGACCTAAGGCTTCATCTTTCCTAAGTTTTGCTTTTTCACTTTTTTTTTTAAGTTAAACATTCTAATATTAACAATAACCTTTAAAACCATTATTTTCCAATTATAATTCCTCATAAATTTCACATAGCTCTCAGTTCCTCAAGTTAAACAAAGTTTTAGCAGAGACATCTTCACACAGAATCTAAATTTTTCATGAAAGTTCCTTCATCCTATAAGTTAGAGAAGTGATTTTAAAGTACATATATGACTATGTCACTTTAATACTAAAACTTTTTTAGGAGCTCCCTTTTATCTAATAAACTTTTAATCCTACTCCAACTTACATGAGGAACATGACACAGTCCCACTAGGAGAAACAGCTAAGGCAGTAAAAGACACGTGAGAGGTTTGGTGGAGGTGAGAAGAAATAATAAGAGTGCTGTATAATTTGAAAGTTTGCTCAGACTAACTTTAAAGGAGAGGGTTTCATATCTAAACCCAGACCCTCTATGACTTAACTCTCCTTTCCCAGTCATTTCCATCTTAACTCATGCCATTCTCTCTTCTTAGGAAATCTTTGTGGTTTCTTCTTAACAGATTGTTTCTTGCCTTTTTGCTTTTGGAACATGTTCCTTTTATACAGAAGACATACTCCCTTGTGCACTGGTTTAGTCTCACCCTTAAAGGTTTACTCCAGCTATTACCCTCCTCCAGGAGGCCTTTGATAACCTGTTTTGCTTTGCAAATGCCCAGTACACTTGTCCTCATTTTAAACTCTACATTTAGTTGTGCGTGTCCATTCTCCCATAACACCATGAACTCCATCAATAGTATCATTCATCTTTGTACCTGCAGTGTCTAGCATAGTATTGAGTGTTCAGTATATGCCTGTGGAAGAAAGGAAAGAGGAAAAGGCAAGGCAAGCACAGTGAAGACATAGAAAGGAAAAGGTATGAGCCAAAGTCAAAACTGAAATATCATTACTAGAGAAAGAAAAAAAAAATAGTACTTAAAAGATACTTAAGGCTGAAGGAGAACAAAGAGGATTTATTGAACATATGCTATTTGTCTAGAAGCGTGCTAGACATTTTCACACATTATCTCATTTAATAATGAACAAAAGCTTGATAAGTGGGATTGTTATTACCATCTACATATGGAGATTCAGATTCACAGAGGTTTTGTTAGTTACTAAATGTCACTCCGTTGGCAAATGGTGAGGACAGAATGAAATGCAGGCCTGTTGACACTGTAGCATTATATGATATTCAATAACTTATGTTGTTTTGGTTAAAGCAGAACATGAGAATGGGAAGAGAAGGCAAGAAAATGAATAACCTATTGTTGAAACTGGGTGAATCTTGAAAATTCCAAGAATAAATGCTTAGGGCAGAGACAAAAACTCAACAAAGTATGTTTGGAAAATACCAACTCTGGGCTAAGCTATGTTTCAATTACAGGACTTCATCTGGATCTCTAACAACTCCCTGGAACAAAAGGTCATTAGTAGCTGCTGATTTAGAGGCAATGTCTTCTCTGATCGTATAAACTAAGCAAGTTTTCCAAAAACACCTGTCACTTGGTAACTACTGTTTTTTATGAGCTGTGTGTGGCTTAGGGATACAGAATGAGAAATCCTCTGACATAATTGGGCAGAGGAAAATGTCAAAATGTCAAATTAGCAACTAGAGAAAGAACAAGATTGAGGTACTATTAGATTTGTACTTTTAAGCTTTTATTAATGAGCAAAAAGGTCTAACATATTTTCTACAGTGTATCAAATGAAACAAAGAAGTGAAAAATGTTCTGAGTGCCTTGCCTAATCATAACTACCTTTAAGTGAAACTTATTTTTCTTATAATAACAGCAAAATCAAGGGAACAGAGAGTAAACCTGCCCAGAAAACAGGTAGCATGCTTTTAGGGCAAGGAAAGCAAGGACATAAAAAAATGAAATTTGCCAGAAAAGGAAGACATTCTGAATATTAATGGCACACTTGAGATGGATACTTTTTACAGAACAGGCCTTATCTTGCCCAGGAACGAACCTGAGTTTGGGTCAAAATAAAACATCTCAAATTCATAGCCATAGTCTTCTGAGTTATTCCTAAGGATTGTAATGTAATAAAGGGACAATAGAAGTTATTCAGCAGTCTTATAGTCAATTTCTTTACAAATAAAATATTTTAATCAATACTCTGGCACTCTGCATTACATTAAAAATACAGGTTGCCAACCCCCAAGGAAAAATCAATGTGTATAAATCCTGTCCTGGTAAAAAGGAGGTTCTGATATTGGGGGAAAATGCTACTAAACTTTATAAATAGAAACATTCTAGAGATATGAGACTTACAGAGCATAACATTCATTTAACATTCTACATCTCTCTGATCAACAGTTTGAGATTCTGAGTGGTGTCATGTACTGCTTGTTGGAATGCCCTGGGCAATTGATTACAATCTGTAATTTTCTGACAAACCTATCATGTTTTTTTGAGTTGACAAAGTTTCATCTCACTCCTTTGTAACTCTCTAATGAGCTAATATTTCAGACTTTAATTTTCTAGGTTACCTCACAAGATGAATTTCCGGACCTCCAAAATCAAGGATTATGTCTTTGACAAGAGACACTTCCTAGGTGTCCCACATTGCTGAAGAGCACGACCAGTCTTTCTCTGCATTCTCCTTTATTGAAAGCAACAAGGAATTCACCTTTCACACAGTAGATGCATCTACAACTTGAAGGTGGTGGTCATTAGATGGCTCTCTCTAAACCTGAGCCAAGACCTACTTTCACCAATCAGCATTAGTTCTGTCCTCATCAGTCAAACTCTTTGTACT
The DNA here is from genome assembly GCF_009764315.1 of Trachypithecus francoisi. Classification (NCBI taxonomy): domain Eukaryota; kingdom Metazoa; phylum Chordata; class Mammalia; order Primates; family Cercopithecidae; genus Trachypithecus; species Trachypithecus francoisi. Next base: position 110,737,608 of record NW_022681456.1, read on the forward strand.
TCCCAGTTTTCATAGAAATGGAACAGTTTTCCTGTTCTATGATAGAATTAATACACATTTCCCATCATTTGTGATTTTTTTCCTACTATTTCTAGACTATAAAAATGAAAGTAGGTACATTAGTTACTTAAAATAATTTTCATTGATCTATGAAAAAAGCCAATTAGTAACAGTAAATTAAATAAAAATGAATATTTGTTGAGGGTTTATCTAATGCCAAGGACCAGTCTATGCCCTTTATATAGATTATTTCATTAGTCCTCTTATGATCCAGAAAAGTGGGACTAATATTATAGGTATTTTACAGATTAGCTCACAGAGTTTAAGTAACTTGCCCATGGTCTCCCATCTAGTTAAGTGATGGGGCTTGGATGTAATCCCAGGCAGTCTGCAACTCTACAGACTGTTGTGCTCTTAACCATTAGCTTCTACAAAGTACCATCTCATAATTGAAATCCAGTTTGAAGCTATTCTTATCAAAATCCTCTCATTCCTAATGAAATCACCAGTAGGAAATAAGATAGGGCAAATAAAACAACTCCTTGAGGGCAGTCTAGAAATCACTGGGAAAATTATGTAGTTAAACTTCATGACCCCCTAATTCCAAACTCTTTATTCACTGAAACTACAGAAATTGTGAGAGATTTAAAATGATTTTAAAAATAAAGTTTTTAAACCAAAACTGATTTTTTTATTAGATTTTGGTGCACCCATCACCAGAGAAGTGCATACTGTACCCAATGTGTAGTTTTTTATTTATATTCAAAAACTTACTCTATGAACAAGGCAAGGTAGAGGGGAGTATTTCAGAACCTGAGTTCTGAGAGAAAAGAAAGCAGCTAACCAGGTTTCTGGGCAGGGGCTTGACTGAACTGAGTAGAATTTGTACAAGTTATAAGTGAAAGCCAGATATCTGACAAGTGGGGGAAGGGAAAAAGTGAAGGGTAAGGGGATCAGTCTGTAATTTTTAAATTGTTCCTTGGAATTCAAGAGTTCGTTTAAGGGGTAGTTTTTTAAGAACAGTTAAGTTTCAGTGATTTCTAAAATTAGCTTTTTTACCTTCTACGTATTAAGATTGTGGGATTGTGGGAGAATGCTGTTTCTAAATGCATTGTCCTTTATTCTGTCACCTCTGTACTCCATCATGAATTCACACCACCAGTGCACTTGTTTTTGAGTGCAATCAAGAATCACATTAAAAATAAATGTTTCCATTTACAAATAGATAAAACCAAACACAAACATAAAAAGTCTATGATCTCAAAACATATTCCTATGAATATCAATATCTGTAGTTGCAATAAATATTGTTTCAGAGTCTAGGTTGTAACATGGATCCATGATGACAAACCATTCTAAGTTTAATTATCTACTATATAAGCAAATATATTTTATCACTATGATTTTATTATAATATCCGGTAATATTTTAAACTATAATTATTAATAACTCAGCATGTGTTATTTCCATCAAAATAATTTTGTAGCCTCCCAGAAACTTGGAAGGCTGAGGCGGGTGGACTACTTGAGCTCAGGAGTTCGAGACCAGCCTGACCAAGGTGAAACTCCATCTCTACAAAAAAATTTAAAAAGTAAAAAAAATAGCCAGGCATCACAAGACAGGGATGCCCTCTCTCACTGCTCCTATTCAACATGGTGTTGGAAGTTCTGGCCAGGACAATCAGGCAGGAGAAAGAAATAAAGGGTATTCAATTAGGAAAAGAGGAAGTCAAACTGTTTGCAGATGACATGATTGTACATTTAGAAAACCCCATTGTCTCAGCCCAAAATCCCCTTAAGCTGATAAGAAACTTTAGCAAAGTCTCAGGATACAAAATCAATGTGCAAAAATCACAAGCATTCCTATTCAATAACAGACAAACAGAGAGCCAAATCATGAGTGAGCTCCCATTCACAGTTGCTTCAAAGAGAATAAAATACCTAGGAATTCAACTTACAAGGGATATGAAGGACCTCTTCAAGGAGAATTACAAACCACTGCTCAATGAAATAAAAGAGGACACAAACAAATGGAAGAACATTTCATGCTCACGGATAGGAAGAATCAATATCGTGAAAATGGCCGTACTGCCCAAGGTAATTTATAGAGTCAATGCTATCCCCATCAAGCTACCAATGACTTTCTTCATAGAATTGGAAAAAACTACTTTAAAGTTCATGTGGAACCAAAAAAGAGCCTGCATTGCCAAGACAATCCTAAGTAAAGAACAAAGCTGGAGGCATCACACTACCTGAATTCAAACTATACTACAAGGCTACAGTAACCAAAACAGCATGGTACTGCTACCAAAACAGATATATAGACCAATGGAACAGAAGAGAGGCCACAGAAATAACACCACATATCTACAACCATCTGATCTTTGACAAACGTGGCAAAAACAAGCAATGGGGAAAGGATTCCCTATTTAATAAATGGTGCTGGGAAAACTGGCTAGCCATATGTAGAAAGCTGAAACTGGATCCCTTCCTTACACCTTATACACAAATTAATTCAAGATGGATTAAAAACTTAAATGTCAGACCTAAAACCATAAAAACCCTAGAAGAAAACCTAGGCAGTACCATTCAGGACATAGGCATGGGCAAAGACTTCATGTCCAATACACCAAAAGCAACAGCAACAAAAGCCAAAATTGAGAAATGGGATCTAAACTAAAGAGCTTCTGCACAGCAAAAGAAACTACCATCAGAATGAAGAGGCAACCTACAGAATGCGAGAAAAGTTTTGCAATCTACGTATCTGACAAAGGGCTAATATCCAGAATCTACAAAGAACTTAAACAAATTTACAAGAAAAAAATCAAACAACCCCATCAAAAAGTGGGCAAAGGATATGAACAGACACTTCTCAAAAGAAGACATTTATGCAGCCAATAGACAGATGAAAAAATGTTCATCATCACTGGCCATCAGAGAAATGCAAATCAAAACCACAATGAGATACCATCTCACACCAGTTAGAATGGTGATCATTAAAAAGTCAGGAAACAACAGGTGCTGGAGAGCATGAGGAGAAACAGGAACACTTTTACACTGTTGGTGGGACTGTAAACTAGTTCAACCATTGTGGAAGACAGTGTGGCGATTCCTCAAGGATCTAGAACTAGAAACACCATTTGACCCAGCCATCCCATTACTGGGTATATACCCAAAGGATTATAAATCATGCTGCTATAAACATACATGCACAAGTATGTTTACTGTGGCACTATTCACAATAGCAAAGACTTGGAACCAACCCAAATGTCCATCAATGATAGACTGGATTCAGAAAATGTGGCACATATACACCATGGAATACTATGCAGGCATAAAAAAGGATGAGTTCATGTCCTTTGCAGGGACATGGATGAAGCTGGAAACCATCATTCTGAGCAAACTATCGTGAGGACAGAAAACCAAACACCGCATGTTCCCACTCATAGGTGGGAATTGAACAATGAGAGCACTTGGACACAGGGTGTGGAACACCACACACCGGGGCCTGTCATGCGGTGGGGGAAGGGGGGAGGGATAGCATTAGGAGATATACCTAATGTAAATGACGAGTTAATGGTGCAGCACACCAACATGGCACATGTGTACATATGTAAGAAACCTGCATGCTGTTCACATGTACCCTAGAACTTAAAGTATAACAAAAAAAATTTTTGTTTTTTAAATAGCCAGGCATGGTGGTGCATGTCTGTATTCCCAGCTACTCGGGAGATTGAAGTGGGAGAATCACTTGAACCCTGGAGGGAGAGGTTGCAGTGAGCCAAGATCTTGCCATTGCACTCCAGCCAGCGTGACAGAGTGAGACCCTGTCTCAATAATAATAATAATAATTTCATATTCATTTTTAAAGTGACTAACCACAAAAGGATATTTCCTTAGATCTTAATTTGGAGGCAAATGTCTTTTTCTTTTAAGTGTTTTTTAGAAGAATCTGAATCAGAATGCAGAAACTTGCTAGGAGTTTGGAAAATTAAAAAAAAAAAAAACTAAATAACACAATACGTATTTTAGAATGTAGAATTAAATCTTTGAAAGTAGTTTCTTTTCATTATCTTGGTAGTCAACGAAGTTGTGCCCAATTTTATAATTCTGGTGTTCCACAGTTTATATAGTTTACATTTAGAAATCTATGTACATGTACATACCACATGCTCAATTTCAAACAAAGAAAAAATTGCAAAGTCTATAATGTTGCAAATACATCTATTGGATGTATTCAACTGGCTTTACAATGAATTCTAACATAAGAAAAAAAAGTAATTGGTGAGGTAGTAGCAGACATTTGGTTCTAAACCATGAAGCATGTTCTGTCTTAGTTCCTTACAACTTTCTCATACAACAACCTGTATCAATATCACTTAGTTATGTGCTGCTTCATGACCCTTTAGCAAAACAAAACAAAACCAAAACCAAAATCCATTATTTTACCTCAAAGCCATGAAAGTCTGAGAATTTGGGGTAAAAAGCATTCTGTTTGGCATTAAGTTTTTACTCGCTATTCTAGTTAAATTTAATACATTTCTCCTATTAAACTATATAAACCATTTCTAGTTTGCCTTTATTCTGTTAATGATTAAGTCCAATGTTCTGAGTGCTTTTCATAATTTTAAAACAAAATTTAGAAAGAACTGTCTTCTGCTATTTTTTCCCTCAAATCCAAATTAGTTCATTGTAAGAAAGGTTGTTTGAAAATCTCAGTAATTAAACAAAGCTAGAGCCTATAATTTTCTTGATAGTGAAACCCTCCATTCGCTTCTGAAAGCAGGCAGAGGACATGTCATTCTTCCATTTACTGTTCATATTTCACCACTATCTTTTATGCGCTACAGTAGTTTTGAAAATGCCAGATTCAAGAGGTTAATTTATACCATTAGCTGTCACTTTTAGGAAACGTTTGCATATTTGCGTGTTAGGAAAGCAACATGCGAGCGTGCAGAGGGGGCGAAGGAGCATTACTTTAATACTAGGCTGCACATTTATTCCTCTGACTTAGCACACATTATTGCTCTTGATGTCACAAAAAATAAATAGCAAAATATAATTTGTAGCAATTTTCCTAGCCCCATGATCAATAGAAGGAGAAACAGAAAAGAATCAGAAAGCCTTTGCTTGTCAAAATGCACACTAGTTCATTGATTGCTATGATCACAGTCCTAATTTGACTAAATGCTTTTGGACCCGAGAATATTTTTAATATTACCAGTGTGGTTATGACTTGAATTTTGAAGTAGCCTTTTCTTCTCTTCCACCCCAAACAAGTTTTATGTATCCTTTAAAGCCACCAGTTTATATGAAATCATCCCTGAAGGCTTCAGTCTATACAGATTTTTCTCCTCTTCAACTTCCATCTACTGTAGTCAATAGTAGACCATTAAAATGTCTTCCTAACTTTTGTGTGCCTTATTATTTTTTAATCCAAGTTGTAAGTTTTGCGGTAAGGAGCCATGTCTTTTGAACCCTACAGGAATTACCGAGCGAATCTTTCTTCCCTCCTCACAATTCTCTACCTCCAAGGCATGAGACTATTTTAACTGCCACCGAATCTCCTAAGAGGTGGCTTGTTACATGGTTAATCTATCATGGGCAAAGGTGAATTTAATTTAATTAAATAGATACTTCTCTGATGCTAACTATACAATTTTAATTGATTATAGTTTATGTTTATATTTGTTTTTATATTTATCAGATTTTGATCTAACGTGTACGGTCTCATTTGTACATCCCAAATACCAGGCTGTTTTCCTAAAGTGTTTGTAATTTTCTTTGTGAATTAATCAAATCTGGACCAGCCTTTCAGTTGGTACTTTTCTTTCTGTGAGAGTTCATTCCCACTCCAATTTCTGTAACACATGGCTCTTCAATTGTTTTCTCTGCAGTCTCTTAGACTTTTCTCAATCCCTTTGATTGAGCCTAAGAACTTTTCATTTTTACCAAAGCATTACCTAAGGTGCACCTCTGAATCATTGCATATACTGCTGATTGTGGAGTAGAAAGATATTCAGAATTGGTACCCAGAGTGGGCTGTTGCTGTAAAGTATCCCAACTACATGAGGTAATGGGGGAGGGGCCTGAGAGCTAGTACTGAGGAACCTGGCATTAGTGGCTGGAAAGAGGTGGTTTATGTGACACAGAGAAGGAGCATATGGTAACACCGCTGTCTGCAATACTTCGAAGGTAGATGAAGGACCTAATGGACTTGTAGCTCTACCAGAGAGAATGGACAACAGGATGTAAGTATCACTTGTTGGTTACTGTGAGCTGTATTTGACAAGGTATAAGAGACAAATGAGCTCAAAAAAGACTAGATTGGTTTGCAAGGATGAATAAAAGGGAATAGAAAGGTCCAAGAACAGGGAAAAGGCAACTGCTTTCCCTTCTTAAATAGAAGAAGAACTAACTGAGAAGGGCACTGAGCTAAAAATGCATATTTTAACTCAGCCTCAGTAAGGGTTAAACAAGAGGTGGTCACCATACCTCTGAATGGATTAAAGTGTTTAAGAGCAAAATCAAATTAAGGTTATAGTACTCAATGTATCTTTTCAGTTGGATAAAATAACTCAAGGAAAACAGACTAAAAATTCTTTTCTCATGGAAAATCTTCTAGGTTTTCCCAGCAAAGCCTGACAGCCTGAAATTATCATCACCTAAATTGGGAGTGAGAAGCACAATGCTTAAGGACATAGAAATACAGCAAATCTTAAAAGTACATCCAGGGGAAAAAAAAAAAAAAAAAAAAACTGATGGTGCAGTTATTAGCACACAAAACTGCACTGAATTAATTTTAAAAGGAGCTATGTTTTTGAGAGTATTATACTATGAAAAGAACACCATACAGTACCTAACACCACTATTAAACTCCTAAAGACTTACATATAGGAAGTGATTAAATGAAACTGTAAAGCCCCCAGGGCGGCATCCTTTCCAATACTCACTTTATAGGTGATCATAGAAGATAATCAGATCAGGGAGACCAGGGAGAGTGGGACCAGGGGATCAGAGAATGATAGACAGAGGCCTTCTCCCAGGAAGCAGAACCAGATCTAATAATAATAATTTAAAAATATATCTAGCCCTAGGATAAGGGACATTAAAATAGCATCCCAGTAAGATTTTGGTATTGCTTCAGGTTAGTGATGGTGTGAGTTCTTTTCTTCTCTTTCAAATGACAGTGCTTACTGTGATGATCCTATTTTCCACCTGTGCGTTAGTGAGTACTACACGTGTGTGTATGTGTGTGTATGTACATGTATTAGTTGTATTACTCCAGAATGTGACACTTAACTGCCAAAGCCATACCCAAGAGAATTCTCCTTTCTTCTGCCACTGTGATTAATAATGTCTTAGGCGGCGGCTGCTCTATCATCTCTGTCTCAGAGTAAGGGCGATACAGAACAGAGCCCTACCCAGCATGGAGCAACAAATCAACCTCACTGTTTTGGGAACCGGGGTCTGTTTAATAATGCAGTACCACCTTGTCTATCCTGACACGGTCCTTGAATTGAAAATAAAGATCATAAAGAATATAGCTTATTTATGAAGTTTTCTCTGGGGAGCATATTAGACTAACTCCTGCCTTGTACTCTCTTGGAATAGTGTGAAACTCCTAGAGAAAAAGTGAAACCTAATGCACAAGGAATCTTTAAGAATTTCTTCTGACTCCATTGACCCTAACCTATCCAGTTTCTCCCTGGAACATGTAACAAAATGAGTGGAATTCTCACAGGACTGCCCCTCTCCCACTCTGGTAAATTTCTCAAAACCTATATTTGTTACTAGTTTGTTTCTGAATTCACACCTCTACTTTCTTCCCATCTTTTGAAAACTACTACTTCAATTGTCTTTATATTTTCAACAGTTTTCTCTGAATTATACATGAAAACAAATGCTTCTCCCCCTGGCCCGCCCCGTGTTTGGTAAATAAAATGACTGTACATTTCCTGAATGTGTTAAATTCCATTTGTGTGTCACAGAACACAACCACAAAATAAAGGAAGAAGAGATAGTAGAGGTAATCCAAGCTGGATTCATTATTTTTAAAAATTTTACAAAACTGGAACATAAAGATGTTATTTGACTAGTTCAACATAATGAACACAAAGAGATTATTTGACTGCTCCAAGATTACCCAGCTCATTTGGGGCTACACCAGCTGGAATCTGAGTTCAGGTCTCCTGGTTTCCAGTCTTGTTCAAATTATACAAAAACACACATTAAACTGAATATGCAGTTCAGTTTAATGTGTGTTGACATTACTTGACAGTTCAATAACACTGTGAGGACAGGGGCATTAAATGTAGCAAACCTTCTTTACTTAAAGTCCTTTGATTGTTCTTTATTATCTACCAGGTGAATTCCCAGGTCCTTAGCAGGGCAAACGAGGTGTGTATCAGTGATTCCTACCTAACCCACCATTTCATCATATTTCAGCACTCTTGACCCACATGGACTGCGTGCTCTAGAATGCTGCTCTTGGCCATGCTGACCTAGTCACTGGGCGCCCAAAGCACCACAGTTTCACACCTACTTATGTAACTTGGCTGTAGCCAGCTCTTTAAAATTAGAAAACTGTGCTGTAATTCCTTGCCTGGGGGGGGGGGGGGGGTCATACATAATCTGAGTAGTCTTTATTCCAGTTCCTACTTGTTAGCATGGGAAGATTTGGTATTTTCCCCCTCTAATGTACTTCTAATACAGTGGTATTGCATTTGCTACACCTGTGATGTATTGGAGGGTGCTAACTCCTCAATCTCCTCATTGTATTTGGGGGACCTCATCTGGTTTAGTTAAAAAAAAAAAAACCTTCATGTTTCCAACTTATCCTTTTATTTCTTTGTATAATGCTGTGTTCCTCTCTAGGTTGCTGAATCTTGTATTCTGACAACTGGACACATTCCATTTAAAACATGAGAAAACCAATCTGAGCCCGTAATAGCACGTGGCTAAGAGAAGATAAATAACATTCTCATTATCAATATCTTTTCCATAACTGACAAGAAAATTGTTCTACCTGACAAATTATATTTCTGTGAACATCCATAAATTGAGCACACTTAAAATGAAAACTGTCTAACTTCATTTCCACTGGCGAATGCTTAATGCTGAAAGTCAGTTTCTGTTTTCTGTTTATTGCTAGTAGTGGATATAGTCCTTACAGTCGTGTAAGACCAAGGCAATTCTTATTTCGTGTTTTCCAGTTATCTTAATTCTTCTGCCAAACTACTCATCCCTCTGTTTTTAATTAGTTGTATATAGTACTCTTTATTTCAGGAGTTCACATCTCTATTTTAGTCAGTTTTGCTATTTCCTGACAATCTAATATTCAATAGATAACATAAAAATTCTAACATATGAAATAGTACTCACATTTCAATCAATACTTGAGACTAATCTTGTTTTCAAATTCCTTGTTTTGGAAAGGTAAGATAATATTTTACTCCAAAACCATATTTAGAAAACTTAAAGACTGGTAATGCTAAAATTTAAGCAATTCTCTCAATAATATTCATTTCATAGATTAGTATAATAAAAGTGCAAATTAATAATTGTACATTTAAAAATAACTAAAAGAGTATAACTGAATTTTTTCAACACAAAGGATAAATGCTTGAGGGGATGGATACCCCCTTTTTCCATGATGTGACTGTTACGTATTACATACCTACATCAAAATATTTCATGTACCCCATAAATACATATGTTTATTATGCGCCCACAAAAATTAATCAATTTTTTTAAAAGTTCAAATTAAGATATAGAAATAGGTTTTAGGTATAAGTTCTTTGTGTATATATACAAATATTCACCATATTTCTTAGTTGTTTTGCATTGGGTTTTGTGGTACTTTTTTTTAAAAAAAGACCCTTTTTCAATCAGGTGTATAAGAAACTAAATATTACCAGATTATAATCTGTAACTTGAGCTCATTTGTCAGATTAAATCAAGTACTTTGATCTTAAAAAAAAGATAGGACGATGAAAGAACAGTCTCTCAATGAAACTTTACAGCTAAAATGAACGGGACCTTGTGACCTAACTCAGAATGAAGTAGAACTGTTTTTCACTTGGATGAAAGTCTGTAGATGATGCCAAACAATCTTAGAGAGTAATACGTGTCACCTATTAAATTATGTGTTAATAGGTCAGATTCCCAAATATTCCCTGTATTGTAACCAGTAGATAGCTGATGATTTTTTTAAGTTATCTAATCAGCTAATACACAAATTGTACATCCAAAACAAATTGCAAGGCAAATTTATCTTAGAGTTAAAATTTATTTCTCTGCAATTGTTTATTTAATCAGAGCTTTAATTTTCCCTCCTAATTTTAGTCAGAACTTTTTCTTACAGCTTAATCTTAATTAATTTTATAACTTAAATACTATATTAGCCATAATGAAAGGCTTAGATAAATAAGACAGATAAATTAGGTAAGCTGAAGTTTACTTAACATTTTGCTTGATGCCAACTAATAAGGATGTTGATTAAAAAGTTAAATCCAATTTTAGTAAGAACGACTTTGTCTTAATTTGTTTCATAAAATATAGGATATAGGACGTCAAAATGAGTATTGCCACTGAAAATTCCTGAGGAATACTTTGTGGATAATATTATGTTCTTCCTCATAAATTACTTGAAAAAAAGGCATTCCAACTTAGACAAATAATTTGTTTTACCCATGTAATCAAAGATAACTCAATATATAGTATGTCCAGTGGCATTTATAGAAACTTGGAAGGAAGATATTTCCATTTGGGGCTTGGTTTTGATGCCATCTCTTGAGTGTGAATGAAATCTGTGTAATGGTGGGATACTGCTAACAACCATTTTGGTAGAAGAGATTATGAGGCAGTATCATCTCCCTTTACTGTAGGATGATATTGAGATATCTTGCTGTTTGTGGGAGAAAAAGATTAGAAAATGCTGCATAATGCTATATTAGGGACAGTGAGACAAATGTGACCGTGTAAATTGATCCTCTACGGCCCAAAGGCATCATGTAGTCATTTTCTGAAGGATCAGAGAAGAGAAGGCCTGGGCTCATCATGCTGAGCATACTTGTATAGCATGATATACAAGTGGAGCTGGTGGTGGTGGGAGCAAGATGATGGTGTTGATGGTGATGGTGATGATAATGATAATGATGAAAGCTATCGTCTAAATGAGAGTGTTTATTCCACATACTTTTTAATTTAATGTCTCCCAATGTATTGCATCCACAGAACAAACTTTCAAAATAGATACTGATTAACTTTCTAGAGGAAAAAGCATTACTTCCAAAGGTTAAATATCTCATTAAGGTCACATGTACATTCAATGGTGGACTTGGAATTTTTATTACTTCAAAGATCATTCCCTTCACCACTATACCAGGCTGTCTTTGATTTCAGTTAGTGTGGAATCCTGCAGGACCATACTTTAAAATGTGTAATTTCATGAAATTCCAGAAAAATTTAATTATAATCTTTCGCTTTCACAGATGTGTAGCTTTAAGAAGACAAGGTATAGTAAATTTTACCCCCATGGACTGCTGCTGGTTAAATGAGAAGTTATATCACTTTTAGAAGTCTTCCAAAGTTCATATTCAGAGGTAATTTCTACTCCAAATAAACTAACTTACTTAACAGTCCTGCTGCAAATGTGGTAAAGTAGACAGCTTAAAGAGCTATATAGGTTTGGCATGGAACTTCTTCATGTACTGGACATAATAAATCTAATTTACAAAAGGCAGGCTTGGAAGCAGAAAATGCGGTGCTATATTTCTGTGGGCTAAAATCTCCTTCTTTTTTTGTCAGAAAAGCAATTCTGAAACATGTCTTTTTTTTTTCCTTCCTGCACATTTACAAGACTGTTTAGAAAACCCACACTCGAAGACTGACCTTGTAGCTATTTAAATTTCTGAGACTCAATTTATAATCTCTATCACAATATAGGGATTATGTTTCTAATGAAAATTCAGGTTTAACAAATAATTAAATTAAAATGAATTTATTTTAAATGATTGTAATTAGCATCGGTATAAAAAACTGAATTTTGACCTTATATAGTAAAGTGTTTGGATAGCTGCATGATAAATCACATCTTAAATATACCTTGGGGAAGGGAATATAGCACAGAAGAGACAAAAGTGGTTTTTTCAAATTAGAACAGTCTTACCTCTTGCATTTGGCCTGCATTTGAACACAGTCTTGCATCTTAGTCTTGCATTTGAACACAGTCTTACCTCTTTCTAGCTCAGTGACTTTGGCAAGTCAAAACAACTGTTCAAGTCTGTCTCTTCATAGGTAAAGGTATAATAATAGTATCTAGAATTCTAGAATGCGAGTTGCATGAGAAACAAAAGTTCATTTGTCCTGTTTCCCATGGAACTGCTTCACCACCAGCACTGTGCCTACACACAGGACATGTCCCAAGACCTTAACCGAATAAATAAATTATCTATTCTCAGGAATTATTTTTGTAGATTAAAATAAATTATATGAAAAAAGTACGTAGTGCAACATATGGCAAAAATACATATTCAATTGATGTTGCTTTCTTTTTCTTTTAATTAATTCAAGGTATGTTTTAAGTATTTTATTTTAAATCTTTTATGTTTTGTTACAGGAAGCAATGAAAAATTATTTATAAGATACGAAAAACTTACCATCAAAGTCAGTTTTAAAAAAGACACAAGTATCATCAGTTAAGCACTTTACTCTCAGATGAACCAACTCCCAAGTTTGGAAATTTCAGTGTGTTTACAAATGTTGACTAGTCATTTGACTGGTAGTTACTGATGAATACCAACCAGTACAGCATGGAGGGAAGATACTATATATTGACATTTCTGATTTGCCATTTCATACATTTACAAAAATAACTTATTCTAGGTAAAACATAAAATATATGGGCGAACTTAAGAATCGGAGGGACCGTGGCAGTGAATAATCTTGTTCAAAGCACTAAAATCACTTGTATAATTTGCATATTTTATATTTAAATGACTTGTCTGCTCAAAGTTATTCTTTCAACAGATGTTTAGTATTCCCTGCTACTGTGACAGGGTATTATATATTTTATGTTCCTTCATAAATTTTAGCATGAAACCTCAAAAATTCTAACTATGCTACTAATCCACGAGGAAAATAGGAAAAAAATGCAGAAGGATCGACATTGTCAATCTTTAGATAAATGTAGATTTGGTACTAGATAAGGATTATAAAGTTTAATGACACTTTAGTTACTGAGGTGGAAAGATCTGGTTTTTATTTGGGAGTTTAGTGAAGAGTTGTAAGTTAATAAAATATCCTGTTTAACATTCTAAGATGTTTTGTAACATCTTAAAAAATCATTCTAGAATTTTTACTGGGAAGTTTTTTGGGCCCAGGTCATATTTTTGTACCTCATTAAAAATTAACTAAAAATACATTTAATAAATACACTGAACCAGTTTATTATAAACTTGATTTGGATTACTTTCTGAATTTATTTTTAAAAGGCTTTCAACTGTCCTTCTCTAATATAATTTCTGTTGAAAATCATTATAGAACAAAAAGGTTATTCATACCTTTTCTTAGTAGAAGCTCCATGAGTTGGAAAATATTATCACCATGTATAATCAGTAATAGGATGTTTTTAAAAGTTCAGATTCTGTTAGACTGATTCTCATTTTTTAAAAAAACATGCTGTCATGAACACTGATTGCAACTCCAGCTATTCTCTAATTAAAAGCAAGGCCACACCATAGTCAAATAGAGAAGCAGGTTAAATGAAAGTTCTGTGTGCCCAAATTCCCCATTTTATGCCCCATTCTCTCATTCATCGATTCAACATTTCCTGAACAACTTACAGGTGGCAATCACTATTGGAGAGTCAAATGAAGTATTTCTTGGATACCAGAAGCTTTAGTCTAGTGGGAAATTTTGCATAGTGTTCTAAGTTCTATGATAAACACATTATGGATGTAAAATGTGTTACAAAAACACAGTTAGCGCTTAGAGTTGGGACTCAAATAATGTTTCAGTTGTATTTAAGAGGGATTTAAGAAGATTTATTAAAGGCTGAAAAACTGTAAAGGCAAAGAGGAGTGAAATAACATGATGCCACCCAGAGTACAGGATATTTGATCTACTTCAGATAGAGAGGTAAGATACTGGTAGAAAAGCTAGGAGTCAGAAAATAACAGGCCTTGTTTTGTTTTTCTGAGAGTTAATCAGGATGATAGGATTCAAGTCTAGGCTTTGGAAGTAATTCTGTTATAACTATAGAAGTAGATGTAAAGGGTTTAAAAGGATCAAGTATGCAATTGTGAGTGTTGTGCACTGCACAACTCCAGGGGGTCATCATTCGTGTAGACTACAGTGTGAATGGCTCTCCTTGGAGTTTACAATATTATTGCTGTGGTGCCAGAGGCTATGAGAAGAGAGACCTGTATCAATCCTCAATGCTGCTTCCCTGTCTTTCAACACAGTACTTAGTACCCACATTTATTTTCCGTCATTTCCTCATCAAACATTATTCTCATTATCCTTCATCCATACTAATGAATAAATGACTGAGATCAGTCTACAATATAAGCTCCCACAATTCATAGATGAACAAACATAAAGTAGTAAAGAAATGTAGCTCTAACTCTAGAATTTCAGGTAGAAGTAATACAAAGATTACTTTAAGTACCAAACTCCAATCATGATCCATAGTGACACATTTAAGTTGATACTATCACAACATGAACACTTGTCGCATCACCTGGGAAACTTCTTAAAAGGAAGACTTTTCTAGTTTCATCTAAAACATTGTCCATCAGAATGTCTAATAAGTTCACTAGCTGATACTGAATGGCTACTGCTAGTCCACAGGAATGACTGCTTTAAAAACAGCTCCTCAAGGGGAACTGATCATTCTACTCTGTACAGAAGTCAGCCTAGATCTGAGCTTAAAAGTCATGGTTTGCTTAGATTTGGAAATCTCCACTAAATGAAGAGCATAGTTACAGGACTCTTCTCTGAAGTACACTGAGACACACAATAATCTAGGAGATTAAGATTTTCATATCTTGGTCTGTTCTTCACTGTTCAGAAACAATAAAATGAACGCTTATGAAGCTGGGTGATCTACTCTAACAGAAACTTCTCTGTGTACAATCATTTAACCTACTTCATATTTAGAAAAACCACTACCTTATTTTATTTTTAAATCAATTTGAATGGCTAGAAATGTCTTCCTTATATTTAAGCAAAATCTGACTGCTCTATGTTCTATTCATTTGTCCAAATATCACCTTACAGAACTACAAAGAGAAAAATTTCACTCCCTTGATACTTTTTTTTTTTTCTTTGAGACAGAGTCACATTCTGTTGCCCAGGCTGGAATGCAGTGGCATGATCTTGGTTCACCGCAACTTCCACCTCCTGGGTTCAAGAGATTCTCCTGCCTCAGCCTTCCGAGTAGCTGGGATTACAGGTGCGCACCACCATGTCCAGTTAATTTTTTGTATTTTTAGTAGAGATGGCGTTTCACCATATTGGCCAGGCTGGTCTCAAACCACTGGCCTTAAGTGATCCACCCACCTCGGACTCCCAAAATTCTGGGATTACAGGCATGAGCCACCGCGTTGAAAACTTAAGAGAGCACAGTTTTTCTCCCTCTGTTTTTCATCATAAGTTCTCTTTCATAAGCTAAACTTCCACCTCATCTGGGACACTGTTTCTAGATATATTGATTGTTTAGCGCACCACCATGTCCAGTTAATTTTTTGTATTTTTAGTAGAGATGGCGTTTCACCATATTGGCCAGGCTGGTCTCAAACCACTGGCCTTAAGTGATCCATCCACCTCGGACTCCCAAAATTCTGGGATTACAGGCATGAGCCACCGCGTTGAAAACTTAAGAGAGCACAGTTTTTCTCCCTCTGTTTTTCATCATAAGTTCTCTTTCATAAGCTAAACTTCCACCTCATCTGGGACACTGTTTCTAGATATATTGATTGTTTATGTGAGTGTATCAGCTTTTGAATATCTTTCTTGAAATTATATACTCACGCCTGTAATCCCAGCACTTTGGGAGGCCGAGACGGGCGGATCACGAGGTCAGGAGATCGAGACCATCCTGGCTAACACGGTGAAACCCCGTCTCTACTAAAAATACAAAAACTAGCCGGGCGAGGTGGCGGGCGCCTGTAGTCCCAGCTACTGGGGAGGCTGAGGCAGGAGAATGGCGTAAACCCGGGAGGCGGAGCTTGCAGTGAGCTGAGATCCGGCCACTGCACTCCAGTCCGGGCGACAGAGCGAGACTCCGCCTCAAAAAAAAAAAAAAAAAAAAAAAGAAATTATATACTCACAACTGAATTCAACACTGCAGAGGTGCAGTGCAGAATTTATTGAATTTATTATTCTGTTCTGTATGCCATAAATACTAGTGTTAGTTAGTGAAGCCCAAAGTGCCACTTGCTGTTAGAAAAGCCACATGATTTTGGGCTTGAAGTCAATCCAAATTATTATTGTTTTTTTTGAGATGGAGTCTAGCTCTGTCGCCCAAGTTGGAGTGCAGTGACTCAATCTCAGCTCACTGCAACTTCTGCCTCTTGGGTTCACGGCATTCTTCTGCCTCAGCCTCCCAAGTAGCTGGTACTACAGGCGCCCGCCACCACGCCCTGCTAATTTTTTGGTATTTTTAGTAGAGATGGGGTTTCACCGTGTTAGCCAGGAAGGTCTCAATCTCCTGACCTCGTGATCCGCCTGCCTCGGCCTCCCAAAGTGCTGGGACGACAGGCATGAGACACCGCGCCTGGCCAGTCAATCCAAATTTTTTAAACCTTACTTTTTGTTTCTTCATTTGCTTATGAAAAAACATGCAGGTACTTTCCATACTGAACTTTTATTAAAAACTTAAGTGCAAAATTTTATTTCCTCCTCTGGAATTTTCCTAGTTTACTATTTTGACTGAAGGTTAATGAGAAACCTTTCTAAATCCTTATTCTATCATTCATACATTAGATACATATTCTTTTTGATGTCAAAATGTAAACGTGCATTATTTTGAGCATATTAATTAATGATAAAAATATTAAACGGGGTAATGCCTTAATGAATTTTACAATTCTTCTCTTATCCCATGATTTTGTTCTGCAAAAACTATTCTGCTGCAAATAGAACAATCCTTACAAGGTTATGAAAGAAGAGAGAGATATACTATTGTAACCCTAATTCCCTCATAAATAATTAAATGAATTTTTAAAATAAAAATACATAGAATATCTTTATCTTTTAACCTCTTAAAGATATTATTTATATACAATGTACAGAAAGTATCTGTAGAAAACAGAGCAAGCAATACAGAATATCAGTTTTTCAGTTTCATAGTTTCTCTAAATGAAGCTGATATTAAGAAGTTAATCTGGTGACCATTATAGGGATGATTTTTTAAAACATGATTTAAAAAAAAAACTTTCAATGTGATTACCAAGGTTAGTATATTTGGGAAAGAATAATGTTAATAAAATATCTTGCATTTTTTTCGTATCTCCATAAAGATAATGATTTTATTTTTAATGTAAGGCATGCTTATGACAACACATGCATTTAGAATAACCCATTTATACATACATGTCCATTAATGTGGTGACTATGTGTCAGCTTTTTCCAAGTGGTATTAAAATAGATATTACTTGTATCCACATTTATCAATGTACCCAGCCGTTAAAAATTAACATCAACCAATTTTGCTTATCTCTTTGAAAATTAATCTTTTCCATTTTCTCTAATTCTTTTCCATACTCTCTAAACTACTTCTTTACCCATATTCTCTAAATTCCCATAAGGTCAAACATCGTAAAATAAATTTAACAAAGTATATATCTATTAATGGGAATAATGTATACATTATGAAAAATGAGATTTTTCTACGCAATTTTCTAGCTATCAACAAAAATACCACATCAAATACAGAACATTTTAATATTCATTAAATCTACCTAGCTTTTGTATATTCTTCACTGTACTGTGCTGTATGTTTGAAATGTGTCACACGAAAAGAGACAGCTTCAACCATTTGATATCTAGTATAACAAATGAGAGCCTATCCTATGCTTCTAGTTATGCATATAATATATATAACACTGTTCATTCCTCAACAAATTATTTACTTTCTATGCTGTATCCACTGATTAAAAGTTCCACAACCACCAGTGCTTAAAATAATGAACATAGAATGTCTTTTAAACATTTGGAAGCCATAGATGCTATTTATATCCCTATTTTTTCCGAATTAATATTGGCAGAAATTCACTCCAGATAAGAATAGTTGACGTTTTAAATTAGTTAATAATGTCCATAAAGCACTTATAAAGGAACTTAATGTTAAATGTTATTACTTTTATTAAAAGTAAATATTAATGCTTTTCTTTTATGCTAATAGAATTTGTCAAGAAGAAATAACATCCACAATACATAAGCATCTCTTATTCATAAATAAGTACAGAAACTAGATGAATTCTCCTGGAATACCTCTATAAAGTTATGATGTTAGTGATGCACTTAAACCTATAATGCGTATTACCATTATATCCTTTTAAACTTGCACTGAATTACTAGCAATACTCATTGTAATAAGAAAAACAAACAAATACTTTTTAAGGAAATCTCAGTTTGGTATGATTATTTATCATGTGAAGTTAAAATAATGCTTTTTTCCTCTCCTGTCTTTTTCCATAAACAAAAGCCACAGTGCCAAGACCAAAACATAAAAAACAGTTAAATTATATATTTTTCTTCTTTTTGAACAGAAATAGTAATGCCAAGTTCAGTTTGTTCCATTGATTTTAAGCCAAATAAATGGCAAAAAATAGTGAAAAGCCTGGTCATATCATGTGTCATAAGCTACTATTAAAGTCCTTATGTAAATTTCAGATCCCTAAGCTGCATGAGACAGAATCACTCCCGAGCTCAAAAGTTCCATGTGATATAGAAAAAAAAAAAAAAAAAAAAAGGGAGGAAGAAAGGGGGAGTAGTAGTCATATGCCTAGAGAATGAGAACACATGTTAATGTATGAAAAAGTCAATATTTAAATACTATCTACTCCTTAAGTAATGACAACATGACAAACTATTCCTCATCCAGCAATTTCAGTTTACAGTCAAAGTAATAATATGCTGTCCTACAATAAGGTATCATGGATATTAAAATGAGGGGATCTCAACTTACCTGTATGCTTTAGAAACAGAAAAGCCTGAAAGCAGGGGAATAGCATAAATAAAACAAAAGGCTTTTTGGTTTTATTATTTATGCTTTAGATATAATTTCACTAATTCCTCAAGGACTGCTATATTTTATTATGGATTAACAGAGTTCCTCAAGACACACGGGTTCAGCAAAGTTTACTTGAATAAATGAAACTCTAAGTTCATAAATTATGTTTTCCTTTATTTTAGAAATATTAATTAAAAATTCACTATACACAGGGTTGCCATAATCAGTATAAAATAAAACTGGCTGCTGCAATTTTACTATTTAGCAAAACTTATTTAAAGTCATGCTGTATTTCTCCATGAAAAAGAAAACTAAATTGTCCTAGGATTACATATCATAAACATATAGTTAATTGGAATACTCTTTAAAAACTCATGCAAAGGCCTAAAAATGCAATAATCGTGCATATACTACCATATTTTTGAGGTACCAGAAGAGAAATGTCACCACAGTTATGGCACTAAGTCACCGTAAAACTGAATAGGGACAATAAGCAGTAAAGGTGGAGTTAAGACCTGTCAATCCCCCAAATCATCATTCATTGCCAGTATCAAAAAAGAAAAAAAAAAAAAAATTCACTGCGTGTTTCTAACTTCAATATGGGTTCAATGGCCATGTTCTTTTTGCTTCATGAGATGGTCTTTTCTATATTTCCCAATCATCATCCTTGATAGACAACTTCTTTCCATTCCTCTGCTCCCAGTCTTTTGAGAACTAGAGCTTTTACATCTGTTTGCACTTCATCATGATGTAGTTTATTTTTGCGATTTCTACTCCATCTATTTGTCTCACCCACAATTTTCTGACAGGTTTTTTTCTCCCAAACTTAAAAAAATATATACTATTTTAAGTGTGTATCGCTGATACTATGTAAACAACTTTCTCTAAAATCAGGGTTAAAACGATTTGAAAACAAAGACTATGATTACAAAATTCTCAAATTGAAATAGTTGTAGAGATCCAAGTGGAAACTGTCACCCAGAAGTATTTAAACACAACACCATAGAACTCAGCAAGTAAACTGTTTTGATGCAAGTTTGATAACCTGCAGATTTCCAATAAGAATAAGCTTTAACTTGTAACACTTAAGAGTTTTCCAAGAATTGCTTATTACACAATGCATCACCATCAAACAAGGGGAAAAAAAACAAAAACAAAAATTCTATGATCTAGAAAATCAAATCTAACAAGAAGCTTCATTTGTGTGACTTTTAAGATCATTTTAGTTCATTAATATCGCTAATATTATTCCAGGCTTTTTCTTTGTAGTTATCAGCCCTGGTAACTTTGGGTTTACTTATGTTTACATGATGGCTGAATTTTACATAAAATGGGACAATCGCTTAAGGTTGACAATATAACTGCTAGGCCATCTTTGTTCTCCCAAGGTAAAACTTTTTAAGAAAATCAGTACCTTTGATGAGAATATAAAATCTTATGGGGAATGCTATTAAACAATATTTTAGTTTGTTCTCTAGAATGGTTATAAAGAAAAATTCCTGTACCATAAATGTTAATGCTATTAGAAATACATATTTATACATATAGCTTGGATATGTATTAATAAGAAATGAAAACATTCAATTTCTCCAAATTAAAAAAAAAAAAATGTCCCAAGCATGTACTAAAAGCCTATATCCTGTGTTTTTTTGTTAGTATATGAAAATGGATGTTAATATTCATCTTAAAAGATCAACCATTTTCCAGTTTCTTTGCCTCAATTCACCCTCTCTAGTTAACTGTCCTTACTACCATATAACCTCCTCCACTCTATATCACCTTTACTTACCTCTGTATCTAATTACTTGTTCTAGTTAATACATCCTAGTCTTAGATTTCAATCTTCTATGAGAACCTCATTATTTTTGGCACAACCTTTTTTTATCAGTTTTATCTATAAGTGGAGTAAAAATAAAAAGTCCACCCACAAAACTTCCCTTTTAGAGTATGTTGTCAGGATGAATAACAAACAAGATCTTACTAAATGCTACAGATGGTATAAAATCACCCAGCGTGAGATAAAAATGATTTCCCTTTGTCAGAACTGCAATTCAAAGATAAAGTTAACTGTTACCAAGTTAGTATATATTTCTTCTGTTATTCTCTCAAGTGGAAGGCAAAACTTGAGAGTTGGAAAATGTTCAGAATGTGTATGTTTAGAGGAAAGTACACGCAAAATATTTGCATTAATTTTCTTAATGTTTACAACAAGATTCTGGGGGAAAGAATATAATAAAAGTCACAACTGCAGTGTTGGTCAGAAACTATTTGTGGTTTAAAGTGATAGATATTATTTTTGTTTTTATTTCTCTCAAAATATGCTTTTGTACACTTAGTAAAATTGACTATTGTGTAAACTATTTGCAGTCCCTGCAGATAAACATTATCAGTGGTCGTTTATTTGATTTCTTTGTTTCGTTTCAAATGAAGTACCACAGGTTGTGATTTGGCTAAACAAACACAAGGTAGTGCCCATCTCATGGGAATGATGTCCACAGGCCCCAACATAAGAGGGTCATTCAATAAGTATTAAACAACATGTCTACTAATCTATAAACATGGGGAAAACAATAAAAGCATAAATGCCAGTGGCAATTTTCCCTTTTATTTCTGTGGATTTGATTCCTGTTCATCAATGTTCTTTTAAGAGACCAGGGCCTGTAATAAAGAGTGACTTACTCAAGGTCATCCATCAATTTCCCTGAAACACGTGTTCCATGAAAGCACGGTGAGGACAGAGCCAAACTCTCCTTCCTCCTGCGAATCACTCAAACACATAAGTGTGGGAAGAGTACATTTCCCCCCACACCCAGCCATTAGATTTCTTGGACATAATTCCACTATGAGAAAACTACTTCAGAGTGAAATGAATATGTTCTTTAAAATTTCTATTTGATAGACTTAAAGATGACACCTGAAAACCTGCAAGCATAAATGCTTGAAAAAGCATATTCTCATTTTCCTATATAAAGTGTTAAGATTAATCACTAAATATTTATTTACTATGTTCCATACACCTGGCAATGAAATTATGCGGTAATTTCAGTGGTTTTCAACTAGAAGCAAAGTTGCCTCCCAGGGGACATTTGACAATGTCTGGAGACATTTTTCTTATCACAACTTGGGGCCTGGGGGTGTTGTTTCTGGCCTCCACTAGGGGGAGACCAGGGATGCTAGACAAGTAATATACTAGTGGGTTCAGTTGTTAAAGAGAAATACTGTTTTCCCTTCTCTGAGGACAAAGAGAAATGTCTCCCCATCCTCTTGACACTGTGTGCGCTGTGAACATCATCAACAATATCCCTACTATGATAGATTTGCTAAAAACTGTGTCCTGTAGTTTGTCAGTGCAAACTAAAGACATAATACTCAACAGTAACTAAATAAAAGCAATTTCAAAGAGTGGGGAAGAGTATAAAACAACTGTCCAACAGTGCAGAACTGACTAAAGGATAAAATTTTAAATATCTAGAGGAAGACCTAATGGAGAAGATAGATATGGTATTTAGGTCCCTTCCTGTCACTATTACATGCAATGACAAAGCCATCCTTACAGTAACTGAGACCCTAGGCAAATATGTTTTGTGTGGTCCCTGTTGGTATAAGCAAAATTTAAACAAATTTCTCAAAACAACAAGCAAACGAAAAACCCCAAAACCAAACTGTCTTTGGAGAGCTGCCATAAATTAAACAATTATAGGAACAATTTCTGAACAAATATTAAGTGTTGTTAGGTTGATATACGGAAAAATGAAAAAGGAGGAAGAAATGCAAGTGAAAGACACTATGTTTGTAGAAAAAGTGGCACTGGCAGCTAGCTCCAGGGCATAAATTATTCCCTGGTAACATGTCAGACATTTGGGAGATGTAATAATGAGCTCCCAATCTGCTCACATTAATCCCTTGCAACAAATTCCTGGGAAATATGGCTGGTCATCTTTCTAAAATGTATTAAAAGGAATTAACTTCAATAAATATATATGGCATTACTCCAGACAAATCTGAAAAGGCATTTAATTTACTCTCCACATTCTCTTATCTAAAACAAATGATTTAACCTAGAAAAGAAGTGACCTGTCACTGAATCAGGCCATTAGTAGGCAAATGATTAGGTTAATCAACTTCAGTAGCTATCACTATCAGATCCATTCCCTTGAAATTACGGACAAAAAAGTAAAGCACACTGACTCCTCATCAAAATTCATCATTGAGACTTAACATTATGATATAAAGACTAACTGATCTAGGCAACTGCTTTTAGTCTAGAATTTTTACAATTTGTTGCCTCCAGGACTTGTTAAACCACTAAAGACATGCTCCAAAATAGGTCATGGGTCATTTTAAAGCATACTGATAGTCTAATGCATTTAATAACTTTTTTTCCATCGGAATACTCAGCTATCTTCCTGTATTTTACACTTAATACTTGAATTATTTAGAATCATACAAACCAGAATTTTATTACCTAAAGAAAGACTTCAATCATTTGAAAACCAGACGGACAACACAAAAATTTGTTTCTTGTAAGTACTTTTAAGTCCAGCTAATAAAGTCTGGCTGGTAGTCAAAATATCAATAATGTACTAAATAACTAAAAACTTGCTAGTTTTTCACTCTTGGTAAATAAAGGCCTGAGGGTTCCAAGTATATTAAAATGTTAGGAAGTTTACAAATTCACAAATTGAACTAATCTTTTCCACAAGGAACCTCCACTAGGTGAGAAGTAAATTATTGGCCCCTTGGAATCCCCTCCTACCATTTTTAAGCTTTTCAAAAAAAAAAGGCGGCCAGGCGCAGTGGCTCACGCCTGTAATCCCAGCACTTAAGAAGGCCGAGGTGGGTGGATCACGAGGTCAAGAGATTGAAACCATGCTGGCCAAAATGGTGAAACCCCGTCTCTACTGAAAATACAAAAATTAGCTGGGCGTGGTGGCGGGCGCCTGTAGTCCCAGCTCCTTAGGAGGCGGAGGTAGGAGAATCGCTTGAACCAGGGAGGCGGAGGTTGCGGTGAGCAGAAATCGCCCCACTGCACTCCAGCCTGGGCAGGGGGCCAGACTCTGTCTCCAAAAAAAAAAAAAAAAAAAAAAAAAAGGCATATTTTCTGTTGTCTCTTTTTAATTCCCACTGGAAAACTTTCCTTCAAGAATAAAAAATAAAAATGAAGAAAAAACAAGAAGTAATTGCCTTCTGAGAATTTCATCCCAACTTCATTTGGTATTACTGGGAACACTGCCAGACAAAGGAGTTCTGCATGCTGCTGGAAGTTTATTTATCATTTAGCATATTTCCTACATTTGGATGATCTACTATTTGACAGTTATATACTTT
The DNA here is from genome assembly GCF_009764315.1 of Trachypithecus francoisi. Lineage (NCBI taxonomy): Eukaryota > Metazoa > Chordata > Mammalia > Primates > Cercopithecidae > Trachypithecus > Trachypithecus francoisi. The sequence continues at coordinate 110,762,178 of NW_022681456.1, forward strand.
TAAAAAAAAGAAAGAAGAAAAATCAGCCAGAAAGCCATGAGTGAGCTGACAAATTATGAAAGAAAATTACTGAGGATAAAGTAATATAAATAAGCCTGAATAACATTCTTGCTGCGTCTAAAAAGTCATATGCAATTAAGGGTTGGAATTTACTAGAAGAAAGATATTTTTCTATAGGACAAGTATTCGATATGAATGGTGCATCTTAAATTCTGTGATAATGCATATATGATACAATTTTGAAGCACAAAGGGAAATTTAAGAAAATCCCTTATTTATTAACTATCCAGGGAGAAGCCAGGGGAAGCTTAACTCTATCCTAGCAATTAAGGCTGACTTAAAAAAAAAAAAAGAAAAAAAAATTAGATGCTGCTAGACATCAACGTTTTGTCTATTTCTGATTCCTCAAAGGCTAAAAAAAAGTACCTGATCCATGTTTTGCAAATCAAAGTAAAATATGTTAAAATTCATCTTGCAGGCTAGCACAATCATGTCACACAGCTCTCTGCTTTTTACTGGGCAGGAATCAAGCAAGTTCCCTTTTTTATCTATCTAAAACAATATTTTTCTAGCATTCAAGATTTTTCACTATTATATCCTCAATCCTACCAAGAAAATTGAAGTCAATAGGTTCATAATATCTTTTTAATGTTACAGTATCTGTCATTTTTTTTCTCTCTCTCTTTCATTCTGCTAGAAATATTTCTATTTTTTTTTTTTTTTTTTTTTTGAGACAGAGTCTGGCTCTTTCTTGCAGGCTGGAGTGCAGTGGTGCAATCTTGGCTCACTGCAACCTCTGCCTCTCTGCCTCCCAGGTTCAAGCTATTCTCCTGTCTCAGTCTCCTGAGTAGCTGAGACTACAGTCACATGCCATCACGCCTGGCTAATTTTTGTATCTTTAGCAGAGGTGGGGTTTCACCATGTTGGTCAGGCTGGTCTCAAACTCCTGACCTCAGGTGCCACCTGCTTTGGCCTCCCAAAGTGCTGGGATTACAAGCATGAGCCACTGCCCCTGGCCTCTACTTGCTTTTCAAAGCTTCCCCATCTGTACTTTTTGGTGAATTTATCCAGTATTTCATTTGCAAACAGCGCTAGTTTCTGTGATGTAGTGTAAATGGCTGATATGGGGTGGGGGTGGGGGTGGGTTTCCTGTGAGAAAAATACATAAAGAGGTGCCATAAGGACCACTCTGGAAGCAAGCACATTCCCTTCCCTGAACCTTCACCAATAATTAGTCCTAAATCAGCTCACTATTGAGAATTTTCAGTGTTTTCTTTTCCACACTAATTCTTTTCATCTGCCGGTAATTAAGACACACACCTCACCTTAGCATTAAAAATAACTAACTAACTAAATAAATAAATCACTCTTGCTGCAATCCCAACTTTCTTTTAAAACAAAGCTCTTCCAAGAGACTCTTCTGGTATCTTACACTATTCTCTTCTGTATTTTTCTTTCCACCACTTATTTCTGAAAACGGTTTTTTGAAAGTTCACTAATGTCCTCCTAATCACTAAACTCAAAGACATCTGCTACATTTTAATTTTCTTGAACCTTGGTCTGTGATCTTATTCCTCTCCTTGGTGTAACTACTTTTGGTTCTGAATCATCTCTCCTCCCCCTGGTCTCTAGTAAGACCATGCATACTCATATTAACTCCCTCCTCAGCTTGTTTCTAGTCTTTACTAGAATCAGACTTTTTTTCTGTTTTTTTCTTTTAATATTCTTCTCGGAGTCTATCTACTGGTGGAGCTCAATTATCTCCTGTATGATTAGCATTCTCAAACTGACACCTTTTGTTCTAATCAGCCTCTAGTATGTGTCTGTAACTTCGTTTTGGAATTGTCATCTTCACTTGTCACTTAATATTGCTAACCCTGAATCATCATCTTCCATCTAAACTGTTCTGTGTTAATGGTCCTAATTCTTACAGTACTCAAACTATTGACCCTCTTATCTTCCTCTGCCTATCTAGTCAATAAAGTATAGCATTATCCAGATTATTCCTTCACAGTAATTGCTGTAAGAGTTGCCATCCACAAGTATTTATACAGAAGTTAAAAAAATTCACATATATTCAAATGTGTCCCACACTCTTCTCAGTTCAGACTTTTACTAAAGCTTTTTCATCCACCTTTTCCTCTGTACTTTTGAAAGTTTACCCATCCTTAAAGCCACACCTCAGATACCATCACTTCTCAGAGGTATTTCCTAGTCTACTAGGGAGTTAGAAATACTCCTCCACCTAAATCCTATCTCACTTTGTATATATACAGTCTTTTTTTATTTTATTTTTTTGATATGGAGTCTCATTCTGTTGCCCAGGCTGGATGCAATGGCACAATCTTGGCTCACTGCAACCTCCACCTCCGGGATTCAAGAGATTCTACTGCCTCAACCTCCCGAGTATCTGGGATTACAGGCACCCACCATCATGCCTGGCTAATTATTATTATTATTTTTTATTATTTTTAGTAGAGACGGGGTTTCACCATGTTGGAAAGGCTGGTCCCGAACTTCTGACTTCTGGTGATCTGCCTGCCTCGGCCTCCCAATGTATATATATAGTCTTATCACACTTTGTATATATGTCATTTAATGATGGGGATTTTGTTGTGGGAACATCATAGAGTATACTTACACAAACCAGATTGTATAGCCTATTACACACCTAGGCTATATGCTATAGCCTATTGCTCCTGGATTACAAATCTGTGCAGCATGTTACTGTGCTGAAAAGTGTAGGCAATTGTACCAAATGGTATTTGATCTAAACATAGAAAAGGCATAGTAAAAAAACATGGTATTATAATTTTATCTGACCACCATCATACATACTGTCATTCACAGATATGTCATCATGTACCACATACTGTATGTAATGTTGCATCTACCAGATTGCCTTATATGTGAATTATATATACAAATATTGCTCTATTTCCAACCATAATTTGTGAGCTCTTGGAAAGCAGTAACCTTGTCTTTCAAGTTTTCTTCAGCTAGACCCACCACAGTGCTGTAAACACAGCAAGTGCTTAGAAACCAGTTCTAAATTAACTAAGATGGAACTTGAGCAATGCTTTGGAGTAAACTATTAAGAGGTCTGTGTTCAAGTGCAATTTGTCTGAAGTTCCCCTTGAAAAGCTGGAAGGCTTTAGACATATTGACCAAGGAGATAATACAATTAAAGAAGAGATCAATTATTCAAAACATGAACAATAATAATAATTATTATTATTATTTTGTCACTAGGGAATTGAAATCAGATAAGAGGTTATTACTCAAGACTTAATTTATCTACCGGCAATTTCCAAATTCTTTGGAAATTCTCTTTCTTTTTAACGTTTTTTGCTATGGTTCTTATTGTTTTTATCTTTTGGTGTGTTGTGTTTATTTTTTAGTTTGACAGTTTGCATCTGAGTTGAGGAATCAAAATGGGACAAAGGTATACTATATTTAGAATAGCTATTTTGCTGGTTAAGAGATCCAAAAAAGACTTGATGTTTATAATGGTAATTCATGCAAGCCTGTTTTAATGCTTTTGGTTTTTAGAACCACCTCAGGCTTTCAAATATAATCAAACTTCATTTATAAAAATAGTTTATGTTTATATGTGGAATTCTCACATATTCTAGCTATATGCAATATTTGGAATTTTAAAAATTTTGTTCTTTTTATGCTGAAAGTTAACAAAAACAATACTGTACAATTGTGAGGTTTTTTTTTTTGACAATTTATATTGACATAGTGACCAATCTAAACCTGAAGATAAATTATACCAAAGCAAAACAGAGAGTTAATAATGTATATCTTAAACAATAATTTTCTATATATAACACTACATGCTTTGAAGAGACATGTCCTCAACAACTTGCTTGGCATGTTTTGAATATCAAAATGTTTTGGTGGCAACCATCAGAAACCATGGACCTTCTTACTTGCAGTTATCTTTACTTTTTACTGGTTTAGAATCACAAAGAATTTACTCTATGTTAATTTAATCCCTTCATTACTGACCTTGCAGCAAATTCTGACTTAAAATTTTATAGATGTATACAGAGGGAGAGTTTTCAGAGAAACTGAAGGGGAGGTAAGAGTGAGGGAAAGGAAGTAAGGCATAAATTCTTTTAGATGATCCTAATTTAATTGGTTTATATTATTTACTAATCAAATTGATGATGGACAGAAATAAAATCAGTCATTAAAATGTGAACTAAAACAATTGATTGACTTGGTTTTATTTTCCTAGTGACCTAAATTAAATAGTTATTCATACAAATTTAATGACAACACAAGAACACATCGGCTTTGGAAAACACTTGAGAGAAGTCCCCACTTTCCAATGAACTTTCATTTAAAGTATTGCACATTCAACTGCCTTTTGTAAATTATATATTTTTTAGTAGCAAATACAAAATGTGTGCAACAGAAGCAAAAATTTCCACCTACTTAATTTTTATTTTGCATGTTTACAGTCAGGTAACCATAGGCTGCCATGAGAGAAATTATTTTTATATTTCTTCACAAAGTGCTCTAGGAGGAGAAATAATATTCTTAGTGTAAAGCTCAGTCTTTATTCTGTCAGGGAAAGTAATTATGGAAGCAAAACAAATCCACATTGTCTAATTAGGTCATTAAAAAGCATAAATGCGTCATGGAAGCTTTTCTCCTTGCCTAAGACACAAAGTAAGACAATGAAAACAGTCTAGTAATATAGAAAGATTTAGAATTTGTTTCTTTTCAAAAATAATAGGTCCTTTCATCTTTCTGTTTCCCTCAGATGAAGAGAGTTAATTTAGAGACAAAATCTTGTAATTAGTTCAGAGTTTAGTCTGATTATATTTCAAAATATTTAACCAAAAACAGGAAGCTGAAGAAAAAAATAAAATACACAGAAAAATTGTCAAAGGAAATGAATAAAGAGAGTGGGTTTGCTGATCAAAATGTATTCTGCAGAGACAAGATGAATATAAAATCTATAAACCAATCTGGGATACCAGAAAGCTCTTAGGAGGAATATCCTGGCATCTGCCTTTGGGATTTGAAATCCAGACTTTAATTATAGTTAACTTAAATAAAAACAAATGGCATGGTTATTTCACCTCTTACTCTCTCTACTTTTTATTATATCTTGAGTTTTAGGAAACCCATGGCTGAAAATGTTAAGGAACAAAATATGAAAAAGAAAAGGAAAAGAAACTTACCTGAGATCCTCTTGACCCTCGTTTGTGGTCCCATTCTGAATGTCCCATGAGCTGTAAAGATGATAATTACAATAAGTTAAATGATTATTTTACCTGACAAACACTTTTCTTCTTTATTTTAAAGAATAATCAGGTTGTTCCAATCTTTATTAGTAATATATTAAATAGTTATCATGAATAAATTAACATGCTGAAATTAGTAGCAAACTCCTGGTTTGACAGCTAATATTTCAACTTCTAATCATTTTGAGAGTATTTTAATATCACTGTGTGATAAAATAAGCTACTGTATAGCTCTGTCAGGAACATCCTAGATAGATGTTAAACCATGTATAGCTTTATTTGCATGTTATTAAGCCTTTCGCTTCTTAAGAAAATATTCTGGGTAAATTACTACTATCGTTAAACCTGGTGCCACAAATTATAAGAACCAGAAGGCCAAATTAGTTCAATAATTTTTAATCCTCCTTCAAAACTGTAAAAATCTTGAAAGTTCTAAAGAGTAAAATTATTAAATATTTAATGTGAAATATGCCCACATAGTCACAAAATGTAGATTTTCAATAATAACCTATAAAATATTATCACGTTCCTATGGTGGTAATAGCCCTGAGCTACCTTGCTTACAAAGAATAATATTTACTTATTGAAAATAACATTTAATGTTAAGAATATTAAGGAAATACAAGATATTGACTGAGAGAAATGAAACTCCATTCATCTGTCAGTAATCTCATTACTCATCAGTACCAACTGAAGAAGTATCTACAGCTAATAAGCTAGCACAACAAGATGGACTATAAATGAATTTATGTACATTATTAGCTTTTCTGTATAACAGCAATGACTCCTAAGTAGACTTAACAACAAACAACTGTTCACAATAGCAACAAAAATAATATGCCTTTGAACATTAAAGAAATGTTTGATAAACATATACAGAAAATGGCAAAAATTTACTGACGGACATACAGTGCTACTGGTAAAGAAGACTTAATTCTATAAACTATTGAGTGCTCAGTTCTACTCAAACAAATTTAACTAGATTTCAGGTTTAACTAGATTTCAATCAAAAGCTAATAGTATTTTTAATTTTTAAAAAACATAAATTTCATCGGAGAGTATACACATATATAATCAGTTATGTCAGATGAATAAGTGTAGCGATACAATGGAGAACATGAGAACTATAGCTCATGATGTTATACGGTGTGCTGAAGTTTGCTAAGAGGGTAGATTTTAGGTGATTTCACCAGACACAATGAAAGTTAAATCTATGGGAGATGTTAATTCACTTGCCCTCAGTAATTATTTTACATTGTAAATATACATCAAAACATCATGTTGTACACCTCAAGTATATACAATAAAAAAGAACTCATTAGAGGTCTGGGCACAGTGGCTCATGCCTGTAATCCTAGCACTTTGGGAAGCCAAGGCGGGCAGATTACCTGTGGTGAGGAGTTCGAGACCAGACGCTGTCTCTACTAAAAATACAAAAATTAGCCAGGCGTGGTGATGTGCACCTGTAGCCCCAGCTACTTGGGAGGTTGAGGTGGGGGAACTGCTTGAACCTGGGAGGCAGAGGTTGCAGTGAGCCAAGATTGTGCCACTGCACTCCAGCCTGGGAGACAAAGTGAGACTCCATCTCAAAAAAAAAAAGAGTCCATTAGAAAATGTTACAAGTGATGAAAATACCTTTCTGGTTGTTAAAATATATTATAAAATTTAACCAAATTTTGGGATAATTGTTTAGCATTAAAATGCAAATGAATGAAATAATTTGGAATAAATATACATATGTGTACCAACAAAATATAAAAAAGAAAATATCAAAAATATTTTGTATTCGATGAATTATTCAACTAATGAAAAAAAGGAGTTCGGAGTTCATGACCAGCCTGGACAACATGGTGAAACCCCTTCTCTACTAAAAATACAAAAATTAGGTGGGCGTGGTGCGGCATGCCTATAATCCCACCTTCTGGGGAGGTTGAGGCAGGAGAATTGCTTGAACCTCAAAGGCCAAGATTGCAGTGAGCTGAGATCGCACTGCTGCACTCCAGCCTGGGCGACAGAGTGAGACCCTGTCTCACAAAAAAAAAAAAAAAAAAAAAAAAAGAAAAAGAAAAAGAAAAATGGACTTTGAGGGGAAAAAAATAATTACAGCCTAACCTTATATTAAATGTTAATGTTAATTATAAATTTAAAAGACAAACCTGTAAATATAAAATAGAATAAAATCCAGGTAAATATTCAACCTATCTTGGGAAATAAAAACATTTAAAGAAATCTAAATCTTTTTTTAAAGATTTTTTTTTATTACACAAGAGGACAATTGATCTGGCTATATAAAACTTCAGAGTATTTGCATAAATGTCACATTGGTAAAGTATCTGTAGTAAACCGTAGGTAAAGAATAATATCTTCAGGACAGTAAGGGTTCTTACAAATTTGATAGAATCCCAACTCTAGTAAAAAATTGAGGGAAGACTAAGAACAACTTACAAAATAAATAGATCTATGGAAAGAAATTTAACTTCATTGGAAGTAAAAGAAATTCAGTATAAACTATGACAAGATACTACTATTGCCTATTATATTTACAAATTAATAATGTTGAATATTCAGAAAAGAGGGAGTAAACTAAGCATATATACTGCTACTATATAACAAATACACATATATATATTGTGTAGATATATTTATACATATATAAAAAATATATAATACATATATTCTTAAAAATTCATACCCTTTGAACCAGTAAACTAAGATGCAAAAATTCAGTAACTATAATATGCTACTAATTGTATATCCAACAAAAGGGAAATTACTCAATAGATTACAGTATACAAAATGATACCATATAGCAATTAAAATTTGGCTTCCAAGGCCTTTATAAAAAAGAACATGTGAACTGTTCATGGTATAATAAGTAAAAAACATAACAAAGTAATTTAATGAATTTTAAGCTACTCATTTTTAACAGACATAGTCAATCATTTTAAGCCTTGGAATTACCATGATGATTTAATTGTAGTTTGGCTAGCACACAATTTTGGGTACACTGACCTAGATAATCATTATATAAAATTGAATGCTTACACAGTAGATATTTATTTAATGCTTTAATTTTTTAATTTATGGATTTATTGGTACTACATCATCTCAAAAATACTTATTGATACTAATTTAAAGTTGACTATAATATGGTTCACAAACAATAATTAACTAATGAAATAAATAGTATGATTTAGAAACATAAATTAAAATCAGTCAATTAATTGTTCACGAGAACTATCAAAAACAATTCCTGACACATTTCAAACATTGACGATACCTTACATTAAAATAGGAGGACGAGACGATTATTTTTGGCAACTTTAAAGTGGCAATAAATTGAGCAATAGGCCTCTAGTGAAATGATTTATCCACATCTTCTGGAAGATTTATAAAATGCCGACTATTAAACCTGTTATCCCCCTTACTAATGAGTGTAAACTAACAGGATCAAAATAAGGTGGTAAATTCTCCTATCACAGCTAAAAAAGGCAAATAAAACTTACAAACACAAGTTGTAATCCATAATATATTGATTTAAGAGAGAGTGTTTGATGATGACAGTAAGTTGAAAAGGAAACATTTTTGTAGGACCAGAATTAAAATAAGAAAAGCCTTTAATCACGGCCTTCTGCCATTAATTATCTCAACGATGATGATTTTAGTCAAAGAACAAAACACTCAAAGTGTAGACTAATTTAGGTCATCATTTAGTACAGAAGATAAGATCAATTTGGTAATTTGCAAATCAGAGCTTGTATGATGCATTTCAAAAAATTCACTAAATTTGACTTTTTCTTTTAAAGCATAAAACAGTACAATTTGCCAAGGGTGTTATATATCAGAGAGTTATTTCCTAGCATTATATAATAAACTGAGAAGTATGTAGGGCAAAGAAATTCTTTTCTATTCTTATTTATATATTAATATCATCTTTATATTATATTTGAAAGGTATGAGCTGACCAAGAATGTGGTAGTATTTTTAAATGTACACTATGGCCACTTTTTTCAAAGTAATAGGAAATGTTATAGAAATCCACATCCTATGTTAAATATATTCAAAAAGAATGAACTCTGTATATGACAAATGAGATACTGTAACGTTCTACAGTCAATAAGAGCACCAAAGGAAATGAACAGGATATTTTTCCTTTTGGATTTGAAGAATACAAAGTATTTATCATTAAACTTCTATTTCTAATTAAAATAATCTGAGCCAAAATTTAGCATTTATTATTTCACTGTATTTCCTCCCTCCCTCCCTCCCTCCCTCCCTCCCTCCCTTCCTTCCTTCTTTTTTAATGCAAAGAAAGAGGCAATGGTGGGAGTAAGGACTGCATAGTGTCAGCGCTTTATTCCTTCCCATGATTACAGCATTCTGGCCACTAGATGGTGCATGGGGTGGAGAGTGGGAGATGTAAGGATAGACTTCATATTAGCACGTGACAGCATATGAATTTTTATCCTACTTGTACAAAAAAAATTTTACTGTCATAAAAACATTGTTCTCAGATAAATGGCTGAATGACTACAATAAGAAGCATATTGTCGGAATCCTTTTAAAAAAACTACCCACAGTGTGATAAACTGACTTAGTATTACAGATTATTTAAAATAAAATGAGGCATTTAGCTACTGGTAAGTATTCCTGTTAAAGCAGAACCATAGGGATAAATGTTTCACAAACACATCTCCCTATCCCCACTTTCTTGATGTGTGATTACAACAAATAAAAAAAAAAATGGTTATTTACAATAAATAGTAAAGAAGACAGTTTGCACATTGAGGTCAATGAATTTCAGAATTAAGTGCAAAATGATGCTGATATTGTTTCAAAGAGAAAGTCAAACCATCCTTTCAATCAAACGGATAAGATTGGTGTTAAATTGCAGATGACCAAAGTAATCATTTGACATTATCCTAGTAGCAGATAAAAGACATTAATGGCTCACAGACAATGAGGAAAAGAAAGAAACTGTGGAATTTTCCTTTTTGCAAAATAATCAATTTTGACTAAACTTCCCAGAGAAATGAATAGCCGCATGTTACTTAAGCAATTCTGGGGAAAGAGAAACTTTATTAAGATGATATAATACTCTTTTTGGAGACGGAATGCTTATGATTTTAAGATTAGTTATATAAAGTTGCTGGAAATATAAAACAGAGAGGGAGAGACTGAGACTGGAAAAATAAATAAAAGTAAGTTTAAATATATTCTAGTTGATAAGAGTACATGACTACTTAATTCAGGGAGAAAAAAATGTTTGTCTCTCACCATCTATAAAAAATACCCTCTGGCTATTTTATGATTACTCCTCTGGGTAATGACATTTTAATAAGCATCTTACCAGAAGGTCTGGGGATATATAGGTCACCAAGGTTATGCCTGCAAATGGCAAACAAAATCTTTCCATCTGATGAAGAAATTCTCTAAAACACTTTTTTTTAAAAGACTATCTTTCTTCTCTTCTCAGTTCTCATTAACCAAGATAGGCACAGTGAAGACCCTTAAACTTATTCCTGGCAAACTAAGTAAACTTCTTTGAAAAGAAACACAATCTGTTATAGAAAGCATTTTGAAAATCCTAACTGCTTTGACACTAAGTCATTTTGATCCTTATGGAATAAATTCTCTCTCTCTTTTATTTTTAATAATAAATTTCTACATCACAGCCTTCAACTAACAGTATGTTACACAGTACTTAGCTCCAAGGAAAACAAAACTGCTGCCAAACACAGAATTTAAAAAGTTCACAGGAGAAGCAAAGAAGTCAGTATGGAAACAAAAAGGTTCTATCCAAGCAGAGATATTTTTAACAATAGCATGAGAAATAAAGGTTGCTGAAAATATATTTCTGTAGGTAAAATGTTTAATGTTTATATGTTTATATGTTTTATATGTTTGCTTTAATGTTTATATGTTTTTCTCCTGTTGTTTGTTTACATAAAAATTAACGCCTTTTTAGGGGTTTCTTGGGAGAAAAAATTCACCACAACTATTACTAAAGAGATGAAAGCTGAGGAAGGACTGTAACTTGATGGGAAATAAAAAAAAAATTCTTTGAGTGTACCTTAAAGAGGTGAGAAGTTTTAGATACGAAAAAAAAGAGGGTAACGATGGAAAGTAATAGTCACCATAGCTAACTTTGCACTACTCTCAAGAAAACTATTCTTTTACAGCAGCTGAAGATGGCTAAAACATATTTCTGAAGACATATAAAACTAATATACATACAAGGATGTAAAGGTTACCACACAGTCCACTTTTTATTTCATCATTTACTCATCAGGTAAATATGTATTGTATGCCTATTATCTGCAAAGCACTGTTCTAGGCACAAACTGTATGTCATTGAACAAAACAAGACTTATCTCTGACTCCTAGCTATTACATTTTAGTGAAGGAAGAAGATAAACACATAAACATAACATACTAGGTGATGATAAAGCTATAAAGAAGCTTAGAATAAAATAAACGAAGGGAGAAGGAGTGGGGGTAATGGATGGTAGGGGCTGGAAGCAGAGGCAAGTTTATATAAGTACAGTAGATCAAAAAAGTCCTTTCTGAAAAAAGTGACATTTTATCAGATAATTGTATGAAGAGCCAGACACATGGAGGAAATGCATGCCAGATAGAGGAAATAGAAGATGAAAAGGCTCTGAGGCAGGAGCAGGAATGGTACCTTAGGAGCAGCAAAGTATCTCTATGCTGAAATCTAAAAAGGGTTTGGTTCTTTGTGATCATAGCCATATATTTGGTATTTACTATCTTCCTTTAGTACAAACTTGGTCTATAAGTTAATCATTAGCTTCATTAATTCAAAATTACAAGAAAAAATTCCCTAGGGAAATACTAATACACCAGGGATTCTTCTGTCCCCAAACTCTTACTTAATTCCATCCAATACAACAAGAATTTACAGCATATGCACCACATGCCACAAACGCATCCTTATATTAGTCATACTACATAACACAGTATTATTGTCCCTTTACATATGGGTTCTGTTTTTCAAGAGTCATCAAATGCATGAGAGCAGGGGTTGCCTTTTAGAACCACCTTTACTCTGATGTGCACAGTTTTCAATTTGATAAGAAACTAAAAGCTCTTCTTTAACCATGACATGTTTGATTGGATTCTTTCCTTGGCATACTCTTTTCTTTAATTTCTATGCTACCTATATTTGCTCTCTGCAGCATTCCATGGGAGAAGATGAGCCTGAACTGTGTGTTTCCCCTGCCTGTAGGCTCTGGCAGAAGTCAGTGCTCTGGACTGGCAAGATCTCTGATAGTTTAGGCCACTCTCAGCCATTGTCTAATCATTTTGGGAAATTGTTCTTATTTTTTGGTGTTCCTTTCCTGGGTCTCTTCTTATCAATGGAGTAAGAATGTCAAAATTACCTTGCACTTATCAGAAAAGGAAGAGTGGAAATCTGCATTTGGTCTGGGGCTTAGGCCAAAGAAGCTAACAGAATTCCTGGGATTCCCATATACTGTTTCTCAGCCCTCCAGGTGTCAATATTGGGATCTGGGATCTAGAAAGACCTAAAACAGGTGGTACTGAAAAAGATTTACCCACTTGCATAATTTTTTTTAAACCTCTGCTGGCAGGAACCACCTGCATAACTTAATTTACAAACTAGAAGACCACATCAGCCTCATGTGGGTAAAACAGATGTGACTAGCAGCCATACTCTCACAAGCAGAACACCTTGATTACAGCTACTTCATCACATCGCCACGTCTCCCCGCTCCTCAAATCAATCCCACTCTACAATGTATTATCAAGTGATGTTGATTTCATTGAAGATTTCATGGGGAGACGAAAGGACATCATTACATTATACAAAAAACAGCAAAAAGCCATATAAATACCCATTCGATATCTCTCCACAAAACTTTTCCTTTTCATCTTTTTTTTTTTTAGTTTTTGTTTGTTTGTTTGTTTGTTTTGTTTTTGGCAGACACTACCTCTTGCCCTTTACTCTTGGGATAGGGCAAGAGGATTGTGTCTTTTTCAGCATACTGGTCCCAGCCTTTCCTCCAGGATCTTTCTCAGGATCTAAATCTCTTACTGTTCTCCAAACAATTTAGCTTTCTCCTGTATTCCTCTTAAACCTTCAGACAAATTAGCAGGAACAAAGAGATTCCTTAGAATTCTTAAACTTGACCCTCCTTTAAAAAAGCACCCAGAGCCTGATACATAGCATTGTGACTGAAATTAACAGATACTTTTTCCTTTCACAGTTGGTGATAACTAGCTAAATTCTATCCACTTGGTTGATACTAAATCCCTGACTCCGACTCGTAGCATTTCAATACAGCAGCCAGTGTAAATTTGGTAAGCTCTGGGAATGAGAAGGCTTCAGATAGAGACAAATTCAGATATTCTGGAGTGTGAAATTCTAACCTCTCTATTACAATTACTGTATCTATTTCTGATAACAATGTTCCCATATACTGCTTTAGAATGTTTCCATAATTCTATTTCTGTCCTTGTTATCACAATGATAATAATTACTCTAAACCTATATGCTGCCACTAATCTTACAAAGTTTCCATTATTTTCATTTAATACATCTGCTTTATCTTGATTACTTGAAATTTTTACAACTTTTATTGCTAATTTGCATTTTGGGGACTATTAATAATAATGGAATCATATCAGTCTCATGCTTAAGTTTTCCTATGAGGTATTTTATGAAAAATGGTAATAAAGCAAAATAAGCTTGTGAAATTCTGCAAAATATCATCCCTCCTTGGATAGTCCAGGTACCTGTTAGCATGTTACAGCTTGAGGAAGTTTTAAAGGAACTCAGCTGAAATATTTCTAGAAGTATGTGATTATAGAACCTTTTTTGTTTCAAGAGAGATTTACAGGTTTCCATGGAACACAAACACATTTTAAGAAATATTTCTTACAGTTTTATAATTTTTAATACATAATTTCATCACTAAGAAACCATAGAGGCATATGCTCCATATTTTATGGATATGGAAATGAATTAAGAGAGGAGAATTGTAACATAACCCAGCCAGTGGTTAAATACGGATTAAAATACAGGTTGGTTGGTTGCAAATCATAAACTTTTTTATTGCTGCTGTGCTACTTACAACAATAAATAATTACTGAGTCCAAAGTAAGTATCAGGTCCTTGGTACTGAAGTATATTCGTAAGGAAAAAGAAAAAGACTTCAGATTTGATTTGTCTTCAAGGAACTCATGAACTCATGGTTATAGTTAATATGATGGGTTTATTTCTCCAAAATCCATTTTCCACCCTCTAATCTCCATCTTGTTTAAAACAGTGAAATAAGAGAAAAATGTAATGTCTCTGAAAATCTTCGTAAGTACTATAAATTAATCATATTTTTAAATTTTGGCTAAATAATTACCTCAAAATATAAATTATATATTAGATGTTTAGTTACACCAAATTCTCTATTAGCAAATCTCAATACAAATTTTTCATTTATGTACTCACCCACCCACTCATTCATGTGTGCATTCTTTCAATATGTATTAGGGAAATATGTAGATGCACATTAAAATATATATTTAAATATATATTATGTATAATATTTTATATTTATATATCTTATGCTCAGCATAAAAAATACTGAAATTGCCAACCCAAAGGCACCACAGGAGTCTTGAAGTACCTTATGAATAATTAAAAAGTGTAGGCTACATGTTATGCATGTTAGCTCTGGAGTCGACTGGTTCAAATCCCACTTCTGACTTTATATTCAGTCTTACTAGATACTTGATCTTGACAAGTTATTTAATGTCTTTGTGCCTCAATTTCAAGTCTCCATAACTTAGCTAATAATAGCATCTAGTTTGTATGGTTTTGTAAGCATTAAATGAATCATTAGATTTAAAAAGCCTTAGTACAGTAACTGGTACATAGTAAGGGCTTATTAAATGTGAGCTATTATTGTTATCACTATTAATAATTATATAATCAAACTTAGGCATTGTTGCAATCTAATTCATTGAGAAAAGTAAAATTCACATGACATACATTATTACTTTCTATTAAACAACAATAGGAAAAACCTATTCCTTGGCCATGCCAAAACACAATTTACAGAATTTGATCAATCTGTAATTAAGACTTCATGCAACATTACTCAGAGTAACATGTAACGCATGTGAATGACCATGGAATCTACTGAATTCATGGTTTTCTGCATAACAGTTGAAAAATCTAAATTTTAATATTAATGGGTCCCCTTGGCTATGAGAGGCCTGGGATAGCGTCATCTTCCTCAAGTATAAAGAGTAGCAAAAGGCTACAAAAGGCCTTTATTTTATTTTTTTTGGGCCAGACAGGCCCAAATAGCAAACGTTTGAAAAGAGCAGCTAGGGAAAAGCTGTGAGAGAGTCTGTTCAATATGGAAAGGACTTGCACTTTCAGGTGTATTATTATTTGTTAGTTGGAAACACAATCACATTGCCAAAGCGATTGATAGTTAGGCCTGTTAAAAAAAAATAAGCAAATCAAACCAAATAAACGTACTCCAAAAATTCCATGCAAATATTTCTAAAATAACCACAAAAAAACAGATTTTAGGTTCTGAGTAGACAAAACATTTCAAATTTTCTCATGAAATATTTAAACAAGGCACTATGACTTTATTTACTATATGAACGTAACTTCAGGTGAAACCCAAACCCCTAAGCACCAATGAATGTGACTATAAATCTGTATTGTACAGTTTGTCAAACTACCTCTTGCATTATTTATGTCAATTTGAGTAAATGAGTAGGAAATAAAAACATAAAATAAAGGCCTCATTTATTATTTCTAGCTCTTCACCTGTTGTTTTATGACTGGATCATGCTAATATCTCTGTTTCTCTATATATTTAGGTTTCATTTATACCATGACTCATGAAAAGACAAATTCAAGGCTGTTTTCTACAGAAAATTACTAAAACTCAACAAACCCACTGGCACAACTTCAGGAGACTAATCTATAAAATTGATCTCTTTTCTTAGAAAAAATTGGAAATCCTAGGGAAAATAATAAAATCCAGACATAGCCTCAGCTGTGGCAAAAGCTTTAACTCGACAATATTTATGAGTTCTTGCATTTGGATAGATTTAAGAGTTTTTATTTTTATTTATCAAACATTGTGATGTATTGCATTTAAACAACATACAATTTCTTAGACTGCAGCGTTAAAATTACATGCTGAAAAACATAAAGATTGCTTTGATATCCAAATGGTTTATATTTATGGGCCCAAAATATATAAGTCCAAGAAAATTAAAAGTGTATGTATGTGTGTGTATGTGTGTGTGTATGCTGTTATGTATATCAAAAAACTAACTCAGAGGAAAATTCTCTACTTAAGCTATCTTTTTAGAAATGGTCTTTAAAATTTATAAATAGGTAATTTTAAAAAAATATATCTCACTAATTGGTGTGACTTAAAACATTGAATTCATTTTAAGTCTTATGAATGAGAAAAATACTGAATTGGTTTTTATACAATTTTAATGTGAAAGTTACCTTTTTCCAAAAAGCCTTTTGCAAAATTTTTAAAGTCTTATTTCATTCAATGCATTTTTCATAAGTGCCAAAAAATCTTCAGCAAAAAGACAAAATTCCAAACATTTTCCCTGCTACTTACTTCTTACTCCCCAATCAGCTTGACTTTGGGAGATTGTTGAGAAAAGCACAGATGGACTACAATATATACTAGTCCCATTACATGACCCTTGGGTTTCTTATTTGTCCTCTAAAGCTGATTTGTGTTAAAAATTACTTTAGTTCCACTTTCAATTAGATTTTAACAAGACATGTGCATTTTGTGTTCAAGTTCTTAAATGCTGAAGAAAGTAATTTATTATAAGACTTGAAGATACTCTTTTGACCAAGTTTACAGTACATTTCTGCCCCTAAATTTGACCTTCCTCCTCAATTCTTCATCGGTCCATGACCCATCTGATACATTGAAAGTAATTTCAGAAGTTTGTTTACAATAAAACCAATGCTTTTTTTTTTTTTTGTAGAAAAAAGTTTTATTGCAAATGTATTCCTCGTAGTGATATATTATGCAGACCTCTACTTAGGGATAAAAGAAAATAAAGTGGAATAGATGATGTAGCAAGGAAAAAGGAAGAAGTAGAAAAAAAGAAGAGTAAAGTATGACCTAAAACTGTTATTAACTGAGGTGGTTAGAATTGCAGGTGCAGAAAGAATTAACCAGGTACTTCTCTATTTCTCTTCCTACCGCTAGTATAAGAACTGAGAGACTTGCTCAATACTTTTTTCCATTTCAAGCAAATACAATGTACCATACCCTTGATTAAAGTCAAAAAATAAATAAATAGAGGGGTAAGTACGGTGGCTCATGCCTGTAATCCCAGCACTTTGAAAGACTGAGGTGAGAGGATCAGTTGAGGAGGCCAGGAGTTGGAGACAAGCCTGGGCAACATAGTGAGACCTCAGTCTCTACAAAAACATACTTTAAAAATTAGCCAGGTGTGGTGGTGTGCACCTGGCAGTCCTAGCTATTCTGGATGCTGAGGCAAGAGGATTGCTTGAGCCCAGGAGTTCGAGGCTACACTGCACTACTGCACTCCAGCCTGGACAATAGAGGGAGACCCCCCTGTCCCTTAAAAAGAAAAAAAGTTACCAATGTCCTTTTCAATTTGAATCAATAATATACAGTTAATAGGATACCTGGTTTTTTGATTATATATTGAAATGGAAAACTCTAGCTTATTTTAGGAGTGAGAGGGTCTTAAAGAAAGTATATGATTTAAAAAATATATTAAACACATTCTCTTTGTTTTATTCATAATTTGGAGTATTAAATGTTTTACTGTAAAACATGTTTCACCATTGATTGCATCCCTGAAGAATGGGACATGGCAAACAAAATATCTGCACATTGTCACCATGTCCTAGCCAAAGTTTTTCTAATGAAATTACCATAGAAAAATTCTTTAGTTGCATATTATTTATGAAGACATTTAAGAATTAGAATTAAGAATCACAATTAGAATTGTGATTCTTAATTCTAATTCTTAAATTTCTCCACAAATATGAACAGAAACACATTCAAACATGATCAGAAAGTCACATTTGAAAACTGAAAGCTATCGTCACTTTACAGGAGTAATAGGGTGATTTTCCTGTTAACCTCACTTTACACTTTCGTAGAAGTTGTCATGAAGGAATGACTATTCCAGTACTGTTTCTGGTTGCAGGGTATACCCCATATGCCTAAGATAATATCCTCAGAAGACAGCAAATCCAACTTTTCAGAATCAATAAATTACGCAAAGTATAATCACAACTTCAAGAGCATAGCTAACTGACTTCCCAGCTTGAATTTGCAACGAGTTTCCTCTATCAAGCTATTGTTATTCTAACTAAAATTTTTTTAGCAATTCCATATTTCAGCATTTATTAGAACCAGAAACTAGATCCTTTATAATAATCCAGTTCATAATGTAATGTACAAAGACAATTTTTACTTTGAAAGAGAAAGATGGGCCGGGCGCGGTGGCTCAAGCCTGTAATCCCAGCACTTTGGGAGGCCGAGACGGGCGGATCACGAGGTCAGGAGATCGAGACCATCCTGGCTAACATGGTGAAACCCCGTCTCTACTAAAAAATACAAAAAACTAGCCGGGCGACATGGCGGGCGCCTGTAGTCCCAGCTGCTTGGGAGGCTGAGGCAGGAGAATGGCGTAAACCCAGGAGGCGGAGCTTGCAGTGAGCTGAGACCCGGCCACTGCACTCCAGCCTGGGCGGCAGAGCGAGACTCCGTCTCAAAAAAAAAAAAAAAAAAAAAAAAAAGAGAAAGATGGTCAGCGGAGGTTCTGAGAAATTGTGCTCCGTATTCAATTCATAAGAGTCACTAATAGTGTTGTTAAAAATTGAATCCATAAAATTGGCAGATGTCTTCTTTCCAGGCTTTTACTTGCTGTTTAAACAATCTAGTCCTGTTATACAATTTACTTCTATAGTTTACAACATTGCACAGTGGTTAAGGGTGGACTCTGGAGCTGAATTTCTTATAATCAAATCCCAATTTCATTCTTACCAGCTCTGTGAATCTGGATAAATTATTTTATAATTTCTAGGTTAAGTTTCCTCATTTGCAAAATGGAAGTAATAAGACTACCTACTTCTAGTAATTTTTGTGAAGCCCAGATGAGATAATCAATGTAACACCTTGCAATGGCTTCTCATTTGTTTTAGAATTAAATTTGATTTCACCAATATAGCCTAAAGGTTTGGATGTTATTCATCTTGCCTAGAATACATTTTCCCATTTTCTTAGCATTGTCGGCTCATTTTCATTCTTTGGGAGTCACTTCAAATAACACTTCCTCAAGGACACTTTCTGTGACTGATCATCCATCCATCCATCTATCCATTCATCCAACACAAACAAATATTTACTGAGCACCTGCTCTGCACCAGGCATGGTATTATGTGCTGGGTTTTTATTAAGTGAACAAAAGTGGCCAGTCTTACCCTCATCTTCTCTTGTCACTCTTCAGCATATGGCCATGTGTGTTTCCTGCATTTATTGCAATCTGAAATAATCTTGTGTAATTATTTCATTGCAGTTCGAGCATCCTTCGTACAAAAATCCAAAATGCTCCAAAATCTGAAACTTTTTTATTGCCACAGAATGCCCATATGGGTGGCTAAGAGAGTGGCATCTTTGCTTTCTGATGATTCAACGTACACAAACTTTGTTTTATAAAGAAAATCAAAATAATGTATAAAATTACCTTTAGGCTATGTGTATAAGGTAGACATAAAACAAATAAATTTTGTGTTTTAGATGCACATCCCATCCCCAAGATATCTCATTATGTATATGTAAATATTTGAAAATCTGAAAAATTCCAAACTCCAAACACATTTGGTCTCAAGCATTTTAGATAAGGGATACTCAACTGGTACTTGCTTTTGTCTACCTTCCATTTTAGAAAGTACGTTTCAGGATAGCAGAAACCTTATGGATCTTATTTGCTATGTGGAATATAATTGGCACGTGTTAAGGGATTCAATACATGCTTTTAAAAAATAATAACTGATTGGTTTTGTCCAGGAAAAAAATTAATAAGGCTAGGTGCGGTGGTTCACACTTGTAATCTCAACATTTTGGGAAGCCAAATCCAGAGGATCACTTGAGCCCAGGAGTTCAAGACCAGCCTGGACAATGTAGTGAGATTTCACATTTACAAAATTTTTTAAAAATTAGCCAGGCAGGGTGGCACATACTTATAGTCCCAGGTACTTGGGAGGCTGAGGCAGGAGGATTGCTTGAACCCAGAGGGTTTATGCTACAATAAGGAGTTGATTTTAAAAATTCTACTGTTGAATGCACAAGTAGTAAAGAATTTTTAGCTCTTCATTCTAACTCAGAATCTTCTGTCATCCCATGCCTTGTGTGATAAAAATGTTAGTTGTCCATCCTATATACATTGTATTCTTCCTTATTCACAGAACCCCAGTTCTCATAGAGACGGCAATGGGTCCAGCTAGGAAACTATTTCCCCCAACCTTAACTCCCTTACAGATCAGGAGATCATGGAACACAGTCCTGGTTAATGAGATACGGGCAGAAGTCACTGTGTGAAGCTTCTAAGGAAAGTCTTTAAAAAGGCAAAAACTTGGCTGGCTTGTCTCTTTTGCCTTTCTGCTTTCCTATTTTCCCTGTCCAGAAGCAGTATAGGATTCTGGGGATGAAGCAATGATCATCTGACACATGGATGAAGCGACCATGAGGAAAAGATAATTCCCTCTGCCTCAACATCCTGAAGCCATAAAAATGTCATCATTAAGCTCTATTTGAGCAGACATATACAAATCTAAACACACATACACACACACACACACGAGTGTGAATTTTTATGGAATAGTAGCAATAATGGTAGGTAGCAAATACACACTGGAAAAGGCCTTGGAAATTGAAAAGAAACAGACCTACACATTTTAGTTGACTTTGAATTTTCTCTGAAGTAAAGGCATATATTTCTAACTATCTGATTGGTAGAGAAGACAAATTTCTATTATGAGTTTGATTCTTACCATGTATATAACACATCAAATTCAATCTCCTGAGTTAAACAAACATGGTAGAAATAACTTGTGGATGTCTCAGTCTCTTTTGTTGCCATATATCTGACTATAGAATTTTAAAAACACTCTCCCAACTTTTTTTTTTTAAATAAAGAACAAAGGCACATAGTTCTACAAGCCAGGTAAAACTAGTTTAGAGAATAGATTAAAACAATATTTCTGAAGTATATATTATAGAACTGGGGTTTAACAGCTGTTTCAGGGAAAAAGATTAAAACAGCTTTTGGAAATGTTGGGCTAGACATGTTATTTTTAATATAGAATTTCATATGACTTTTAATATTGTGTGCTCAGAGTAAGAAATAAAGCAAACAACATCTCTCAATCTACCTTAGTCATGGAGCATTTTGTATACCACAGAGCACGGTTTGGAAAACACTAAAATGAAGAATTTTATTGTTCAAAATTTTATAGCTATAATTAAAAAACTAATAACTTCAGAAAATGATACAAAAATAAATAATAGATGCATTATGAAAATAAATATCAATCTTAAAATCCAGCCTTTAGAATAATTTGTCATCGGATTTTGTTTTAAAAATAAGCACACACAACAATGGCATTAAGAAAGTGAAAAGACAATACAGGGACTGAGAGAAAATATTTTCAAACCATAAATCTGATATGAGACTTATACCAGAATACTTGTATATAAAATACAGAACTCTTAAACTTCAATAATGAAAAGAAAATAATCTAATTGAAAAATGGGCACAGGATTAAATAGACATTTCTCCAAAGAAGATATACAAATGGCCATCAAGTACATGAGAAGATGCTCAACATTAGCTATTGTGGACATGCAAATCAAGACCACAGTGAGATATCACCTTATACCTATGAGTATGGCTATAATAACATTTTTTAAAACACACACATAGAAAATAACAAGTGTTGTTGAGGATGTGGAGAAATGAAGACCTTTATAATTTGCTAGTGGAAATGCAAAGTGATGCAGTCACTTTGGAAAACCATTTGACAGTTTCTCAAACTTTTAAACATGGATTTACTACATGATCCAGCAATTTCACTTCTAGATGTATGCTCAAGAGAAATGAAAACAAATATCCACACAAAAATTTGAAGACAAATGTTCATAGCAGCATTATTGATAATAGCCAAAAAGCAAAAACAACTAAAATGTCTACTGACTAATCAATGGATAAACAAAAATGGTATATCCATACAATGGAATATTATTTGGCAACAAAAAAGAATTAAGTAGTACTGATATACGCTACACCATGGATAAACCTTAAAAACATTATGCTAAGTGAAAGACAGCAATTACAAAAGACTGCAAACATTTTGATTACTTTTATAAGAAAAGTCTAGAATAGGCAAATCTATAAAGATAGAAAATAGATTAGTCATTGATTAAGCCTGGAAGCAGTAGAGAGGCAGGTGAGAATGAGAAGTGGCTGTTAACAGGCATAGATTTTTTAGGGGGAATGATGAAAATGTTCTGGATTAGTGGTGATAGCTCCATAACTTTGTGAATATACTAAAAAACAATGACTTGTATACTTTAAGTGGATAAATCACATGGTATGTGAATCATATTTCAATAATACCTCTACGCACATACACGCACACACACACACACCTCACAGTAAAGGATCTCCTTGAGGAAAACCTGATAAACATCAGTCTTTTCATCCCTATTTAAATTTGAGAAGCACTGTTAAAAATATTGAGGAACAGAGTAGAGAATTATAACTAACTTCTTTATGTGTAAGATATTTGGGCTTTATTAAACAATACATATAAGCATGGCTTCTTTCTAATAGAAGTGGTAAGTATATGTATGATGATCATTATTCCTATTCGTAATGACTTTGGAATCATTTAGGAATCTTTCCACTTACATTAGTTCCACCTGCAGAGTCTGAACCAAATGGAGATTTTGTAAGTACTTACACTGTTTTTATTTCAAAATTGGCTCCAGGCATAATACTCCACTGAAGAGATGCAATATCTAACATTTTTGGATTTGTTATTTTAAACTATAGTTCACCTAGTAGCTTTCATTTTCCTTTTTTTTCTGCGAGTAAATCCCCTCTTAAAATACTTGAGCAGAGATTTCAGCATTAATATGTATAAAACATATTTTATTAATTGAATAATTCTCCAAATAATTAATGTTTTGACCAATATGTGACCCTTCACATATATTAATAATCACATAATCCAATATTATATGCTGAGAGCTGTTGGATGCTGCCTGTACAACAAAGACAGAATTCTGGCCATCTCATTTTAATAGAGAAGAAAAATACATAAGCATATTAAAACAAAATGTAAGCACACAAAACATTTGTTTTTTTTATTAGTGGTTGAGTCCTAACTGTGTACCAGGCATGTACTAAGTATTATTTATGCATTATTTTAAAAATCCGCAAAATAACCTTCTAGAGCAGTGTTATTTCCCTTCTCTCATAAATGATAGAACTGGGATACACACAGAGCTTTTACTCCGTGGAATCCTCTGAAGGTCCCACAGACAGAATGCAAACAGCACAGAAGGTCTGCCTTTGAAACACTAGCTCTTACTCTCTACATTTTATTCCTCCACATACGAATGGGTAGGTGCTATAATTCACATATATGGAAACAATGAATTCTTGCCTAAAAGGCTGGGGCATCAGTGAAAACTGAGCTAAGGAAAGCATGTAATGTTTGAGTTAGGTTTTAAGGTATGTAGAGGAGACTACCAGGGATGAGGAGAAATCCTAGGTAGCTTGGGGGGTCAAGACATATGGAACCTTATACATGGAGTTTAAGAGTTCAGGGTATACTTTAAAGGCAAGAGGAGACATCAGACACTTCAAAGTATGAATTCTATGAACAATATATAAGAAATATTGTCTGTATTTCAAAAAGACAAGTCTATCAACATAATAGCAGATTATTTATGTAATGGGAGAACTTGTGGGAAGAAAACTGATGGCAAAATTACTTAGAAGACCTCTGCTAAATGTAGAGTTAAATACCATTTTTTATTAAAGTTCATACCTATTCTCTTTTTATTCCCACAGAGAAAGACCTGGTCAATTCATGATGCATTTCAATTGCAATACAAACATTTCACCCTTTCACATTTAATTATTAAGCCATAAAATATTCATGATATCATCTTTGTTTTTGCATGAGGATGCAACCGTGTCAACAGGTATAATTAACCTCCCAAAAAAGCAAAGCCTAATAAATTAGAAAATCCATCAAAAGGAGATAGAGGACAGATATTTCAAAGGGGGAAAAATATGATTCCTTTAAATAGGTAATTTACATCCCAATTGCAGGCTGAGCTCCCCTTAACAGTGCCAGAAAATGTGTCCAAAGGTCTAGAGTGGTTGCCAAGCACTGAGATTTCAATATTTTGAATTACACAGATTAGTGTAAAGGTTTGTCACACTCAGGACATTGCACTTAAAGTATAAATGTGAATATGGATGAGAAGATAAAAACACTTATTTCATGACATACATCCTTTTAAGGGAGATCAATATATTGCTTTGCCTTTGGGGTCATTGTGACCCATTAGAAGTAGATCATAATCACCTCGCCTATTGGAGTGGATCAAAATAGAGGAAGTAGAAAAAGCAAAGGTTGAAGGCCTTCAGAAAGTCACGGATACTCATGCTCTGACAAGCAAATTCATATTGCGCATATTAACTAATTCAATAATCAAATTGGGTACCTACAACCTGCCAGGCACAGGTTATGTAAGAGAGGTTAAAAGCTGAATGAGTCTCCACTTTGGAGGAACTCTCATTCTCTAGAGTAAAACAAAACATGTAAATAATTAAATATCATATCATAACCCTTAAAGTTTCTGTTTCTCAGTGCCAGGAAAGGATGCATAATGTGTGTCTTGAAGGTTGAAGAGGGTTTTGTCAGGAAGAAATAAAGTAGGTTGGGTGGTGGGGGCTGGAGGATCATGCCAGGTATATGGAACACCCCTGGCAAATGCTAAGAATGTGAAGGTACACAGATGATTTGCTCAAAAATAAGACGGGTGCACGGATGACCTTTACTTAAGATGCACTAAAAAAAATAAAATAAATAAATAAATAAATAAATAAAAACGGTGGCAAAATCTGAGTATAATTTTGAAAAGCAGGCTAAGAATTTATTAAATGCAGACTATTGGTTTAAAATAGTCACTACTTTGTTCAGATTTATTCTTTAGAAAGATACAGTGTAAGAAAGTGGGTATCACAGATTGCAGTCAAGTGAAGGGAGGTGACTCCAAGTAGAAAGACCTGTTATGAAACAGTTCTATAATCCAGGCAAGAGATAAGGAGGTCTTGAGTCAAGGCAGAGACAACAGGAATGGAGGAGATGGGAAAGATGGACAGCCATTTCTGAGGTGGAATTTTATTTACTTAAAGAAGTTGAATAAGGGAAGCCATAAAAAAAGGAAAATACTACTCACAATTTGTGTACTTTTCTATAAATAACTATCTTGAAAAAAAAAAATGCAGACTCCTTGATGGAAGGCCTAGCTCCCAATCACTTAGCCTAGCACTGTGCCTGGCACCTGCAAGTTAGTTAACTAATTAATTACATAAATGCTAAAATGTCAAGTAGTATAGTTGAAGTTCCAAATTAGTGTTACTACCATAATTGTATTATGTTTGAAAGTTATCTCAAGATAGCATGGGACACTTAATATATTCTTGTTGACTGAGTTGACTAACTTTCAATAAAGAGAAACTAATACACAAAAACCTGACATAAATGTATCTATTCAACCCAAATGTTATTTCTCATGTCAGTATTGCTAATATTCACATTGAACAGTAGTTATTTGCCTGTCATGTTTAACCACATCAGTGTTGCCAATCTGTATTTATAAGAAACCAGAGAATCTCTCAGACTGATTGGTAAATGGATAGATTTAGACCTTTAAGTTCCATATGCCATAATCATAAGCTTAATAAATTTAAAATCATTACATAAATAAGTTAACATAAATATAAAATAATTACATAAATAAATTACATGATTTAAAATAACTAATAAATTTCAAATACCCTGACACTATACATACCCATAAATTACCCCATGTTAAATAAGACAAATGCCTAGAATCTAAATCATTATATTTCTTATCACAGATTTTGTCAGCATGCCTTTTTTGTCTTATGTATCTATCACTACTTTTATTTATAGCTCTTTATATAGCTTTCTACAAGGATGACTCTACATGTATACTTACTTTGTATTCACAGAATATATTAGTAAATAAGCACAAAATAAATAAAAATTAAGTTTCTTAAAGTTTTCAAAGTATCTGCTCCGTATTTTGCTGTTTGTCACTTTCATCTCTGAGGGCAGTAGTTGGAACTTCAAGGTATACATCTATCCATTAGACTTGCACACAGGACATAATATATATATATTTTTTAAAAACCCTTTGAGGGGGCGGAGCAAGATGGCCAAATAGGAACAGCTCCAGTCTCCACCTCCCAGTGCGAGCAACACAGAAGACAGGTGATTTCTGCATTTTCAACTGAGGTATTGGGGTCATCTCACTAGGGAGTGCCGGACAATCGGTGCTGGTCAGCTGTTGCAGCTCGAACACCTACAGCTGAAGCAGGGCAAGGCATCGCCTCCCCTGGAAAGCGCAAGGGGGAAGGGAATCCCTTTTCCTAGCCAGGGGAACTGAGACACACAACACCTGGAAAATCGGGTAACTCCCACCCCAATACTGCGCTTTAAGCAAACAGGCACACCAGGAGATTATAACCCACACCTGGCCAGGAGGGTCCCACACCCACAGAGCCTCCCTCATTGCTAGCACAGCAGTCTGCGATCTAACTGCAAGGCAGCAGTGAGGCTGGGGGAGGGGCGCCCACCATTGCTGAGGCTTAAGTAGGTAAACAAAGCCACTGGGAAGCTCGAACTGGGTGGAGCTCACAGCAGCTCAAGGAAACCTGCCTCTCTCTGTAGACTCCACCTCTGGGGACAGGGCACAGCTAAACAACAACAACAAAAAAAGCAGCAGAAACCTCTGCAGATGCAAACGACTCTGTCTGACAGCTTTGAAGAGAGCAGTGGATCTCCCAACACGGAGGCTGAGATCTGAGAAGGGACAGACGGCCTGCTCAAGTGGGTCCCTGACCCCTGAGTAGCCTAACTGGGAGACATCCCCCACTAGGGGCAGTCTGACACCCCACACCTCACAGGGTGGAGTACACCCCTGAGAGGAAGCTTCCAAAGGAAGAATCAGACAGGTACACTCGCTGTTCAGCAATATTCTATCTTCTGCAACCTCTGCTGCTGATACCCAGGCAAACAGGGTCTGGAGTGGACCTCAAGCAATCTCCAACAGACCTACAGCTGAGGGTCCTGACTGTTAGAAGGAAAACTATCAAACAGGAAGGACACCTACACCAAAACCCCATCAGTACGTCACCATCATCAAAGACCAGAGGCAGATAAAACCACAAAGATGGGGAAAAAGCAGGGCAGAAAAGCTGGAAATTCAAAAAATAAGAGTGCATCTCCCCCTGCAAAGGAGCGCAGCTCATCGCCGGCAACGGATCAAAGCTGGTCAGAGAATGACTTTGATGAGATGAGAGAAGAAGGCTTCAGTCCATCAAACTTCTCAGAGCTAAAGGAAGAATTACGTACCCAGCGCAAAGAAACTAAAAATCTTGAAAAAAGAGTGGAAGAATTGATAGCTAGAATAATTAATGCAGAGAAGGTCATAAACGAAATGACAGAGATGAAAACCATGACATGAGAAATAGGTGACAAAACCACAAGCCTCAGTAACCGACTCGATCAACTGGAAGAAAGAGTATCAGCGATTGAGGATCAAATGAATGAAATGAAGCGAGAAGAGAAATCAAAAGAAAAAAGAAGAAAAAGAAATGAACAAAGCCTGCAAGAAGTATGGGATTATGTAATAAGACCAAATCTACGTCTGATTGGGGTGCTTGAAAGTGAGGGGGAAAATGGAACCAACTTGGAAAACACTCTTCAGGATATCATCCAGGAGAACTTCCCCAACCTAGTAGGGCAGGCCAACATTCAAATTCAGGAAATACAGAGAACGCCACAAAGATACTCCTCGAGAAGAACAACTCCACGACAGAGAATTGCCAGATTCACCAAAGTTGAAATGAAGGAAAAAATCTTAAGGGCAGCCAGAGAGAAAGGTCGAGTTACCCACAAAGGGAAGCCCATCAGACTAACAGCAGATCTCTCGGCAGAAACTCTACAAGCCAGAAGAGAGTGGGGGCCAATAATCAACATTCTTAAAGAAAATAATTTTAAACCCAGAATTTCATATCCAGCCAAACTAAGTTTCATCAGTGAAGGAGAAATAAAATCCTTTACAGATAAGCAAATGCTTAGAGATTTTGTCACCACCAGGCCAGCCTTACAAGAGAACTTGAAGGAAGCCCTAAACATGGAAAGGAACAACCGGTACCAGCCATTGCAAAAACATGCCAAAATGTAAAGACCATCGAGGCTAGGAAGAAACTGCATCAACTAACGAGCAAAATAACCAGTTAATATCATAATGGCAGGATCAAGTTCACACATAACAATATTAACCTTAAATGTAAATGGACTAAATGGTCCAATTAAAAGACACAGACTGGCAAACTGGATAGAGTCAAGATATTCATCAGTCTTCTCTATTCAGGAGACCCATCTCACATGCAGAGACATACATAGGCTCAAAATAAAGGGATGGAGGAAGATCTACCAAGCAAATGGAGAACACAAAAAAGCAGGGGTTGCAATACTAGTCTCTGATAAAACAGACTTTAAACCATCAAAGATCAGAAGAGACAAAGAAGGCCATTACATAATGGTAAAGGGATCAATTCAACAAGAAGAGCTAACTATCCTAAATATATATGCACCCAATACAGGAGCACCCAGATTCATGAAGCAAGTCCTTAGAGACTTACAAAGAGACTTAGACACCCATACAATAATAATGGGAGACTTCAAAACTCCACTGTCAACATTAGACAGATCAACGAGACAGAAAATTAACAAGGATATACAGGAATTGAACTCATCTCTGCACCAAGTGGACCTTATAGACATCTATAGAACTCTCCGCCCCAAATCAACAGAATATACATTCTTCTCAGCACCACATTGCACTTATTCCAAAATTGACCACATAATTGGAAGTAAAGCACTCCTCAGCAAATGTACAAGAACTGAAATTATAACAAACTGTCTCTCAGACCACAGTGCAATCAAACTAGAACTCAGGACTAAGAAACTCAGTCAAAACCACTCAACTACAAGGAAACTGAACAACCTGCTCCTGAATGACTACTGGGTACATAACGAAATGAAGGCAGAAATAAAGATGTTCTTTGAAACCAATGAGAACAAAGATACAACATACCAGAATCTCTGGGACACATTTAAAGCAGTGTGCAGAGGGAAATTTATAGCACTAAATGCCCACAAGAGAAAGCAGGAGAGATTTAAAATTGACACTCTAACATCACAATTAAAAGAACTAGAGAGGCAAGAGCAAACACATTCAAAAGCTAGCAGAAGGCAAGAAATAACTAAGATCAGAGCAGAACTGAAGGAGATAGAGACACAAAAAACCCTCCAAAAAATCAATGAATCCAGGAGTTGGTTTTTTGAAAAGATCAACAAAATTGACAGACCGCTAGCAAGACTAATAAAGAAGAAAAGAGAGAAGAATCAAATAGACGCAATAAAAAATGATAAAGGGGATATCACCACCGACCCCACAGAAATACAAACAACCATCAGAGAATACTATAAATGCCTCTACGCAAGTCAACTAGAAAATCTAGAAGAAATGGATAATTTCCTGGACACTTACACTCTCCCAAGACTAAACCAGGAAGAAGTTGAATCCCTGAACAGACCAATAGCAGGCTCTGAAATTGAGGCAATAATTAATAGCCTACCAACCAAAAAAAGGCCAGGACCAGATGGATTCACAGCTGCATTCTACCAGAGGTACAAGGAGGAGCTGGTACCATTCTTTCTGAAACTATTCCAATCAATAGAAAAAGAGAGAATCCTCCCTAACTCATTTTATGAGGCCAACATCATCCTGATACCAAAGCCTGGCAGAGGCACAACAAAAAAAGAGAATTTTAGACCAATATCCCTGATGAACATCGATGCAAAAATCCTCAATAAAATACTGGGAAACCGGATTCAGCAGCACATCAAAAAGCTTATCCACCATGATCAAGTGGGTTTCATCCCTGGGATGCAAGGCTGGTTCAACATTTGCAAATCAATAAACGTAATCCAGCATACAAACAGAACCCAACACAAGAACCACATGATTATCTCAATAGATGCAGAAAAGGCTTTTGACAAAATTCAACAGCCTTTCATGCTAAAAACGCTCACGTACCTCAAAATAATAAGAGCTATTTATGACAAATCCACAGCCAATATCATACTGAATGGGCAAAAACTGGAAAAATTCCCTTTGAAAACGGGCACAAGACAGGGATGCCCTCTCTCACCACTCCTATTCAACATAGTGTTGGAAGTTCTGGCTAGGGCAATCAGGCAAGAGAAAGAAATCAAGAGGATTCAGTTAGGAAAAGAAGAAGTCAAATTGTCCCTGTTTGCAGCTGACATGATTGTATATTTAGAAAACCCCATTGTCTCAGCCGAAAATCTCCTTAAGCTGATAAGCAACTTCAGCAAAGTCTCAGGATGCAAAATTAATGTGCAAAAATCACAAACATTCTTATACACCAGTAACAGACAAACAGAGAGCCAAATCATGAATGAACTTCCATTCACAATTGCTTCAAAGAGAATAAAATACCTAGGAATCCAACTTACAAGGGATGTCAAGGACCTCTTCAAGGAGAACTACAAACCACTGCTCAGTGAAATCAAAGAGGACACAAACAAATGGAAGAACATACCATGCTCATGGATAGGAAGAATCAATATCATGAAAATGGCCATACTGCCCAAGGTTATTTATAGATTCAATGCCATCCCCATCAAGCTACCAATGACTTTCTTCACAGAATTGGAAAAAACTGCCTTAAAGTTCATATGGAACCAAAAAAGAGCCCGCATTGCCAAGACAATCCTAAGTGAAAAGAACAAAGCTGGAGGCATCATGCTACCTGACTTCAAACTATACTACAAGGCTACAGTAACCAAAACAGCATGGTACTGGTATCAAAACAGAGATATAGACCAATGGAACAGAACAGAGTCCTCAGAAATAATACCACACATCTATAGCCATCTGATCTTTGACAAACCTGACAAAAACAAGAAATGGGAAAAGGATTCCCTATTTAATAAATGGTGCTGGGAAAATTGGCTAGCCATAAGTAGAAAGCTGAAACTGGATCCTTTCCTTACTCCTTATACGAAAATTAATTCAAGATAGATTAGAGACTTAAATGTTAGACCTAATACCATAAAAACCCTAGAACAAAACCTAGGTAGTACCATTCAGGACATAGGCATGGGCAAGGACTTCATGTCTAAAACACCAAAAGCAACGGCAGCAAAAGCCAAAATTGACAAATGGGATCTCATTAAACTAAAGAGCTTCTGCACAGCAAAAGAAACTACATCAGAGTGAACAGGCAACCTACAGAATGGGAGAAAATTTTTGCAATCTACTTATCTGACAAAGGGCTAATATCCAGAATCTACAAAGAACTCAAACAAATTTACAAGAAAAAAACAAACAACCCCATCAAAAAGTGGGCAAAGGATATGAACAGACATTTCTCAAAAGAAGACATTCATACAGCCAACAGACACATGAAAAAATGCTCATCATCACTCGCCATCAGAGAAATGCAAATCAAAACCACAATGAGATACCATCTCACACCAGTTAGAATGGCAATCATTAAAAAGTCAGGAAACAACAGGTGCTGGAGAGGATGTGGAGAGATAGGAACACTTTTACACTGTTGGTGGGATTGTAAACTAGTTCAACCATTATGGAAAACAGTATGGTAATTCCTCAAGGATCTAGAACTAGATGTGAACTAGATGTACCATATGACCCAGCCATCCCACTACTGGGTGTATACCCAAAGGATTATAAATCATGCTGCTATAAAGACACATGCACACGTTTGTTTATTGTGGCACTATTCACAATAGCAAAGACTTGGAATCAACCCAAATGTCCATCTGTGACAGACTGGATTAAGATAATGTGGCACATATACACCATGGAATACTATGCAGCCATAAAAAAGGATGAGTTTGAGTCCTTTGTAGGGACATGGATGCAGCTGGAAACCATCATTGTTAGCAAACTATCACAAGAACAGAAAACCAAACACCACATGTTCTCACTCATAGGTGGGAACTGAACAATGAGATCACTTGGACTCGGGAAAGGGAATATCACACACCGGGGCCTATCATGGGGAGGGGGTAGGGGAGAGGGATTGCATTGGGAGTTATACCTGATATAAATGACGAATTGATGGGTGCTGATGAGTTGATCGGTGCAGCACACCAACATGGCACAAGTATACATATGTAACAAACCTGCACGTTATGCACATGTACCCTAGAACTTAAAGTATAATAATTTAAAAAAATAAAAAAGACCCTTTGATTTCAAAGTTCCTAAAATTAAATAACAAATAGAAGTTTATGAGATGGAATAAACAATTTAAAAGTCAGTCAGAATTTTCAATATAAAATAAATCCTCTAATAATTCCACATCTTCAATTAACTTCTTAGGTATTTTGAAAAGTATTACTCTTGTCAAAATAACGGTATCATTTGTTTAATAATAGCCCAATGTCTTAATTGACACTGTAATTGTCTAATAAGGATATAGTTCCCAAAGTTCAAAGAAATTGTTATAGTGCAATTTTTTTTTCCAACAGAATAAATTTCACACTAAGTTTTAAGTCTCAGTCCTGTGACCTTCAGAAATTCATGTCACCTCTCTGGGCTTCACAGAAATGTATGAGACAGGATAGGCTACTACTGTCTTATCACAACTACCGTCTTTACGCATCTAGTAAGGATTTTATGACGGAGCAAACGAGAGATCCAAAGGAGTACTTTCTTATCTAACATGATTGTGAATAGAAGACATCTACTTATATTGTGATTTTAAAACTCAACTATACATTCTGTAAATTTAATATGGTCAAGTATCCAAAGTATAGAATTATCTTTAATTTTATTTTTTCCCCTTCACATCAAATGAACATGATTTTTCCCTGTCATGATGGAATAAAGGGATCACTGCTTATAATGCATTATCAGCCATCCTGCAAGAACCAGTATGGGAAAATGTTTACCTAGATGCAGTTAGGTTTTTTTGTTGGTTTGTTTTTAACATAACCGGCTTTCGCTGAGGTTAGTAGAATAAATGGAACAATTTTGTCTCAGAATATGAAGATAAATAGAAACTCTTCTAAGAGGGATGAAGCTAAGAGGGGAGCTGTGTAGGTATCATAACTATGTCCTGATGGGGGAACCCTTTAGCCTCTGGGAACTTCAAGCAGCCTACTTTGGCGTGACATTTCATAGGAGCAGACCTCTGGATTATCATAAGGAAGAGTGCTTATCCTGACAAAAACCCAAACCAGATAACAAAAAATATCTTTTCATTTTCAGGATCCCCATTTGAGCTTACTATAAAGTTTCAATTAAACAGTCAGAACCTACATTGCATGGAGGTGTTTAAAAGCATGATTGATTTCTACAAAAAGAACACAGCATTATTCCAATTAATGGACAAATCAAGAGGCCTAGAGGAGGACTCGAATGATCCTTCTTCCATTTTTTAATTTGTTGATGCACGTGTCTCTTTTTAATTCACTAATTAATTTTAGCTTGAAATTGTTTAAGCAATCCTTTTCCATAGCACCAATTCTGAATAAAATATATTTTAAGCTAGGTGCAATGGCATACACCTATAGTTCCAGCTACGCGGAGTGTGGCAGAGGTAAGAGTCGGAAAATCCTTTGAGCTCAGGAGCTAGAGTCCAGCCTGAGCTACACAGTGAGACCCCATCATTTAAAAAAAAAAAAAGGATCACATAGTCATTAATATATATTCATAGACTTATAGCCAATTCTTGAAAAATATTTGAATCTATTATTGGGTACTCACATTAGATTTATCTCATGAAATGTATACTCTGAGTCCTATTTCTACTATCTGGAGTTGGGAATGCCCATAAGATGTACTAATATGTTCAAGGTTAGCTGACTAATTCATTGACGATTATGAATTATGGTACAGTTTATAAGTTATAATTTGAGTGTTATAAACTATAACCTACAGTTTGAGGGTTCATACTAAGCAAAGAAAAAGATATAACAATATTATTCTCCAGATTTCATTAACCAACTGTGGGAAGTGAAAGAAATGACCGAAGAACTTTTATCTCCTCAAGTTTGAGTTTTTATTTTAATAAATGAAGTCTGTGCCTGAAATTGTCAGACTTCAGGAATATGTTATAAATGAAATAATACAAAGATAACAAAAAATGCGCAATAATAGAAAAACAGTCCTCATAACAGTTTGTGAATTATGGTACATTTATCTTTGCAGCAAAAGAAATTAAAAAGTTTTATTTCTACAGACAGGCATTGAGCACTGAACCTGGGAATTAAATGGGGTACCAGACTTTACTACTTTGCTAATTACCTCTCCAGGAGATCATGACTAGTAATAACTATGATGTATTAGTTTGCTAGAGCTGCCATAACTAAGCAAACAAATGCAGTGGTTTAGAACAACAACAATTTATTATCTCACAGTTCTAGAGGCTGGAAGTCTGAACTCTAGATGTCAACAGGACTATGCTTTCTCACATCTGTAAGAGAAGAATCCTTGCCTCTTCCTGGCTTCTGGTGGTTTGCTGGCAATTCTTGGGGTTCCTTGGTTTGTAGATGCATCATTAGAATTCTCTGTCTTCAGATGGCCATCTGCCCTCAAGGGGTGTCTGTGTCCAAATTTCCCTTTTTTATAATGATATCAGTCATGTTGAATTAGGGCCCACCATAATGACCTCATTGTAGCTTGGTTACCCTGCAAAGACCCTATTTCCAAATCTTGAGGTGTTAGGGGCTAGGATATCAACATATCTTTGGGGGAAAACACAATTCAACTCTTAGTATATGGGTCTCAGTTTTCTCAACTATATAATAGGGAAGATTATTATTGTACCTAAAGGGGCTATCAACCAATTATGGATGGAGCAATTTTCATTTTCTCCAAGTAAAATACACGCTTGATAAGTCGCATTGATAGCACTTGCTAAATGAAAGAACTTGGTAAGAACTGTGCTGCCTTCTGCGTTTCTGGAAAAATCTCCTTGGAACAATTATACATGTAGTAAGTGACCATATGATTCTTCTGGTAGATTTTATTTAGCGATTTGGGACTCCTAAATTAGATAATCTCCAAGACCTTTCTAGCCATGATTTTCATGATTCTAGAACATATTTAAGATTTGAATTCCTATTATAAAGACAAAATCAACAAGACAAACACATTCCTGTCCTGCTCATGAATTTTTCCTAAAAACCAGGAAAAAAGTTCCTCATAGTACTTAAAATATTATTCTTATTAACACTTTTACTAATGCTCTATTATTATTGCTCTATTATTAATTGTAAACTAGTCTATTCTCTGTAAATACTTTGTTTCATCTATAAATATATACTTCTCAGTATATACTCATTTTGATAAATCATAGTATTCATAAAAATGTCATCAAGTTCCTATTTGCTAGATGTTATACTCCTAGCGTCTGTCATAATGTGGGTTCTGGAAAGGTCATGTACCTCTCCCTCCCCTCAGTTATTTCAGTTGTCAAAGGCAGATGTTAATTAAAATCCCATCAGGCATGTCCAACGGACATACCTTATTTATCAATATCTTATTACTAAATTATTGTAGATGCAATAAGGACTAGGAAGATAATGGCCTCATCAAAGATTTTGAACATTATAAACATAATCAAGGTTGCAAAGAACCATGCTAAAAGGACTTAGATATTCCCTGTGGAGGAAGAAGCTTTCATTCATTTACCTTGGCTCTCCACTAGGTTTAACTTATCTGTTTCTGTGCCTCTGATTCAAAGTGTCATCATTCCTCCTGGGGCAACTACCAAACTGCCACCATCAGAATACTTCACAATATATTATTCAACACCAGCGTACTAGCACAGATCACAAAACACAACCATGTACATAATGCCAGTAGCTGGGGTTTGAGAAAGGGAGTAAGATGAAAGCAGGGCTGCACTGAAAAGACTAAGAAATAAATCAAATGCAAATCAGTGTGACAACCTGCTAGGTTGGAAATTACTCCCAGCCTAAATTTTTAGCAACTGAGAACGACTACTTGCAATAAAAAGGACAACCAAAAGAAACAATTAAAGTTGTCAGGGCATTACAAAGCCTATGTACCCTTTAATCATCCTTTTAAAACCTGCTCAAAAGGACTGGACCCACTCTCACCAACTCCCTCACTTTCAATCTGAGTCTGAGCCTCAGAAAATCGAACGCTTACAGCTGGGTACACAGAGCCTGAGAAAGTTTTGTGAGTTTTTCTTCTTTTTTTTTTCCCCTTTTAAAGTTACACACATAAAATGTCTGCTTCTACATTTTAGCCTCCGCAATATATAAAATGATGGGGTTTAAACAGTAAAATAACAATACAATGGGGGAAAAAAGTTTTGCCACTGGCATCGGGTATTATAAACATCAAAGAGTGCCAGTGTAAACCTTTATTCAAGAGACTGGGTTCTCTGTTAAGCAATGCCTTTCTTCCAACACATCCTTGCTGCCATATGTCTGTACTCAGCCAGCTGCAGATCTAATAAGAAAGTTCTTATTCATGTTGTATAATGTTTTACAGGTTTGCCACGGGGGTCATTCACTGAGTCCTTTACGTCAGAGTCAGAACTCTAACAAACAGACAGCGGAAAGATGCCAAGAAATGCAGGTTGGGAGGAGAGAGGACTGAGGAAAAAGAAAAGAAACTGTGCATCAAGCTCACAGCCTTTCTATTTATCTGGCACTCACTGAATGCCGGAAGCAATATTTTTGTTATTATTATTAGTAAAAAAAAAGAAAGGAAAGGGGGCAACTATTAGGTTGTACAAACATTATCATCCACTATAAGATCAGAAATAACCAATTCTCCTGGCTATCTGTTTAGAAAGGAGTGGTGCATTCATCTTCTCAAATGTTTGGTAGCTACTTAATTATGTTTCTGCTGCAGTATTCGTTATATTTTAAAAAACATGGCTGGGCGCGGTGGCTTATGCCTGTAATCCCAGCATTTTGGGAGGCCGAGGTGGACAGATCACCTGAGGTCATGAGTTTGAGACCAGCCTGGCCAACATGGTAAAACCCTGTCTCTACTAAAAATACAAAAATTAGCCAGACATGGTGGCGTATGCCTGTAATCTCAGCTACTCGGGAGGTTGAGGCAGGAGAATCGCTTGAACCCGGGAAGCGGAGGTTGCAGTGAGCCAAGATCACACCATTGCACTCCAGACTGGATGACAAGAGTGAGACAGCACTCCAGACTGAGGGTCAAGAGCGAGACTTCGTCTCAAAAAAAAAACAAACAAACAACAACAACAACAAAAAACACTAGGAAAACAATGTCTCCTAATGGACTTAAAACATGAAGATGTTTTATTAGCTTCATAGTTTACTTTAATAAAGGAGTTGGCTACATCATCAATTACAAACAGTATATTACCAATACAAACTCATGTTGACATGAAATGAGATTCAGCAAGTAAAAAAAAAAAAAAAATTAGTTTAGATAGGCACTATAGGAAATAGCATAAACTGGCATCCATTCACTTTTCAAAAACTGAATGGAAGACAGCTTTTACTGAGTCTTTCCTATCCCAACTAGCATATGCCTTGCTATGAACTCATTAAGTTGATTTGTAGGTCATTCACAGAACATGGATCTCTGCTTCCAGATGCTTAGAGGTTTAGAAGTTATATTACACATACCCATATTACTTTATTTTTCCATGATGACTTGCTATCATTGTAACACTTTTTAAAAACAATTTGATTTAAAAAATGAATTTTCAAGTGAGTTTTTAGATCCCAGACATTGTTAAAAAATTTAATCACAGGCAAGTAAGTTTCCAAAATGATATAATGCAATTTCAATGAAATTGAAATATTGCTGGACCTTTTAAAATACAGAATCTAAAAGCCAATAAAAAGGTGCTTACAGAGTTGCTGACTAGAAGTCAACTTGAAAATAATATTAATAGAGAGAAAAATAATTTTATTGAGGAACAATAGTATCAACTAAATAGAAGGTAAGCCAATGTGTAAAGAAGGTGAAGATACGTATCACCCCTTAAGTGTGATGTCACCACAGAGGTCTCAAACAATAATGTTCATATGAATTCAGAAGCACAAGTGGCATTAAGAGTTTCAAAATACCTTACTGGTGAATCTTATATTAGTATCCAAAGCCTTACCAACTTTGAAACAAAGTCCTCAAGTATAAGGTTGTTTTCTTTGACTGAGAAAAGTGATTACTGTTTTTCACTCTTGTTTATGAGTACTCAAAGAAAAACACAAATCTCCAAGTAAGAAATTTTTCTGCAGTTCTCAGTACTGATAAGATAGCAAGTTTTGGTTACTCATTATCTCATTTCACAGTTTTCTGATTTTGTCAACCTTCCTCTTGTATCTCAATCCCTTATCCTCTCATGCTTTTAGAAGTACTCGTTAGTAACTTAGCAAACAGACTAAATCCCCCAAAAACGAAGTAATATTTTGTAGTCGGTCAAATTTTGCTGTCTTCAAAGACATTCAGTCAGCAGCAGTGTTACACAGTAGAATATCAAAATACTATTGAGAGTAAATCACGCCAGGCGTGGTGGCTCACGCCTGTAATCCCAGCACTTTGGGAGGCCAAGACGGGCGGATCATGAGGTCAGGAGATCCAGATCATCCTTGCTAACATGGTGAAACTCCGTCTCTACTAAAACTACAAAAATTAGCCGGGCGTGGTGGCGGGCACCTGTAGTCCCAGCTAGTCAGGAGGCTGAGGCAGGAGAATGGTGTGAACCTGGGAGGCGGAGCTTGCAGTGACCTGAGATCGCACCGCTGCACTCCAGACTGGGCGACAGAGTGAGCGCCGTCTCCAAAAAAAAAAAAAAACACTGGTGTTATATTTTGAAATAGTGACTGACACTAAAGGGTCTTTGTTCAAAACAATTTTCATGTTACTTCAATGAAAGCATCTTGAAGATATTTGGAAAGGACACAGTGATAAAGTGAAACAGCTGATGTCAAAACCTCCCACCCAAATCAGAATGTTTCCATGTTAAAAGATTTGAAAAAGGAACAATAACATTATTATTCTTAAAATCAATTTTAGTCCCTCAAACTCCATCTTGTTGGCAACATTAGAAGTCCTGAACGTGATGATAGTAACAAGAATAGTAAACAATGATGACTACACAACATATTTCTCTAAGCATGCTTCCTGGGTGACCTCATTCAGTCCTCACAACACATATATTACTATTCCTTTTATACAGATAAGACAACTGAAGCACAGGGAGAATACTAACTTGCCCAAGACTCCAGAGCAGTAACATAGCTCCTTCTTTTTTGTTTGAGACGGAGTTTCACTCTTGTTGCCCAGGTTGGTGTGCAATGGTGGATCTCGGCTCACCACAACCTGCGCCTCCTAGGTTCAAGTGATTCTCCTGCCTCAGCCTCCCGAGTAGCTGAGATTACAGGCATGCACCACCATATCCGGCTAACTTTTTGTATTTTTAGCAGAGATGGGGTTTCTCCATGTTGGTCAGGCTGGTCTCGAACTACCAACCTCAGGTGATCCGCCTGCTTCAGCCTCCCAAAGCGCTGGGATTACAGGTGTGAACAACTGCGCCCATCCTAGGTCCATCTTCTAACCAAAAGAGTGTCGTGCACAGAGGTTACCTCTGAGGGCAAGGAATGGGGTGAGACAGATTAGGGACCCATAGGGGCTTTCCAAGATTGTAGAATGGTTACTTCTTAGACTCAATAGTTGATGCCTGTGTGTTCATTTTATAATTTAATATTATTCCTATTATTTGGTCTGCAGAGCTATTATAGTAAAAATAACATACATAAGATATATAGCTATATATAAAATATTTTAAAATGATATATACATATAATACTATATATGTTATATACACTCTTTAATGTGTGAGCTATTTCACAATTTAAAAATTTAAATAAAAAAACTAGCTATTATACAAATTTTAAAAGTTGGCCTAAGTAGCATCTTGACTGAATTTGAGATTTAGGCAATAAACTTCATGATCTTTTAGTGAGCACACACCATAGTCTTGGCAAAATTTTGTCCCATTCTAGAAGGTAACTGAAGATTCCCCCTCTCTCCTAAGAAAAAAGCTTT
The DNA here is from genome assembly GCF_009764315.1 of Trachypithecus francoisi. NCBI lineage: Eukaryota > Metazoa > Chordata > Mammalia > Primates > Cercopithecidae > Trachypithecus > Trachypithecus francoisi. The sequence goes on from NW_022681456.1 coordinate 110,803,009, forward strand.
GGCAAGTAATGGCTACTCTAGGCTGTGGTTTTCTCATTCAAAAACGAGGAAATGGGACAGATTATCGTGACAATACCTTGCAGTTTTCGTATTCAAAGGATGTGAAGAGCTAAATGAAGCCTCAGCTGCTAAGAAAACCTGTCACTGAAACCTAAACACAGTGGGTAATACCAGAATTTGTTAAATCAGGAGTACAGATGAAGACTTATTCTATAGAGTGCTTCTATTTTGTTCCTCCTACCCCTTTCTTAAGCTGCTCCCCTGGGGCCGGGATGGTAGTTCCATAAGTAAAGGTGACAACTGATAACTAGGGTTCAAGACTTGGTTGCCCATTAAAGAGGTATGAGTCCTTAGACAGTCATTTAATCACTCCTCTCTTCATAAATTTTTATCAAATATATGAAAGTACCTTGTATCAGTGACACACACGTAAAGTAATAAACTTGTGTCTTCTTAAACAGGTATGTGCAATTGAAATAACATTTTAAATGTTCCCAGTAGCACTTGATGAGTCATTTTAAAGCAAAGAACTTTTCTATGAAGTGAATCATCCACTGATTATTCTCTTCTATAATTCAAATTTTAAAAACATTTTTGATTTTAAGTGATACATTCCTAAGTCAGGGAAGTATTGTTTTCTGAAAGAAATCCCAAGAATCACACGCCTGGTTAGAAATTATAAATTTCATTGTTGCTTTGGTCAATAGCTCAGGGTATTCAAATCAGAAAATATCGAGGTCTAGGACACTAAAAATCAACATTTGAATTCAACATTAAGAAATACCTCTGTATAAGTGGTAATAAATAAGCCAACCGTCAAAATGATCTAAGTACTACTAACTTAAAAAGAAAGATAATTATTCTTTTAGCTCTGCAGACCAAAGAATTTTCCTGTTGAAAGTACAATAGAGGAAAAGGAAATTAGAGAAAGAAGACAAGGTAGCAACTGAGACAAGAGGAAAAGGAGAGCGCTCCTCCTCAAAGCAGAATTGTGTATGTTCTCTGCATTTTCACCAAGTTTCAAGGAGAACCCACAGCAGGCAGCTGAGGAGTCTAGATCCCATAAACTGGGAAGGTAGAACACTTACCTGTATGGCAAGAAGCCCTGGCTTGTGAAAGTCAAGAGGGATCTGTGGCACCAAGGACTCCGAAACAGAAACATGGCAACTTCAAGGAAGGCATTAAACTTGGGACTGGGCTAGGATGCTGCCACTTCATCATATCAATCTCAAGATCAACGTAGCAAAATATTTATCATTGATTAAAATTTTCACTATCTTTAGTCTAATGCCACCCACCCCACCCCCCAGGGACACCACAGGACTTGGTATTTAGACCTCCTCCATGTACATTCATTCCCTTGGTGATCTCAGGCTAACTCATTTTTTAAAATACCACTTATATGACCATGACTCCCCAGTTAATATTCCCAGTTCCAACCTTCCACATGAATGGCACACTCACAAATACAGCTTCATACATGGCTAATGAGCTTTTAAAACAACTTTTCCAAAATCATATGTGTTATTCTTCCCCCAAAGTCTGCTTTTCCCTGCCCCTCCCCATTTCATTGTTTCCCAGCTTACTATGAGGTAACATTAGAGATCAGCAGGTACCATCAACAACCTTAGGATTATCCTGCCCTCTCACATCACATTTCTGATTTCTTCAACGGCAAATTCTGGAGGTTCAGCTCTTCTAAAGACATCACAATTCCAACCATGCCTCAATTCACTAAAATCTCTAACCTAGATTACCGCAAAGCCTTCTTCCCAGATATCCTCACATCATTCAAGTGCTCAAACAAAAATAACACCCCAAAGAGGCCAAAATCACACCCTTTTACACGTCTATCTTCTTTCCCTGCTTTATTTTCTTTATAAAACTCAGCCTTTCCTGGCATACTAATAATCATCAGTTAATAATTATCTGTCTTTGGCAGTAGTTCTCAAACTCTCACAATCACATGAAGGGACTGTTAAAAGATAAATTGCTGAACCCCACTCTCAGAGTTTCCAGATTCCATAGGTCTAGGCTGGGGCCTTGAGAATTTGCATTTCTAACAATCCCCAGCACACTGATACTAACAATCTGGGAACCACACTTTGAAAAACACTGCTCTACAGAGCATAAGTTCCTGGACAGCAGGGCCCTTGTGTTGATGGTCACTGTATCACAAGCACATGAGAGAGCAGACGTGAATGATGCTGTAGTGTAAACTTAAGCAAACCCTTAGAATGATCCTGTACAGTAGACACACCTCAAAGTGTGTCCCCAGCTAGGGGATCTGGGAGTGGCCAACCCAAAGATTTGTTCTTTGTCTATGAGGAACATCTGAAACCCCATCCCATCCCATGGAACATGGGCCATACAGAGGAATGAGGCCCTAAGTTTTGGGTTAATAAGCGTTGCCAGGTGGAGGTCATAAAGGAGAGTGTTAAGTGAAAATGCTACATAAACTGCATGCTGTTTGCAAGTGGTTGCACTTTTCCTGCCCAGCCTGCCACCACTGGACCATTTCTGTAGGTAAGTTGGTTCTCCTGTCCTGTCCAGCCCACTTCCACTGACTCTCTCCTCTGTATGTAAGCTCCTAATGAAACTCCACGTCTCCTTTGTTGGCTCTGGGTCTATTCTTCAGCCTCTTGAACCTAGTGCCTTCACTATTGAGGTTAATGAGGGTTTGGAACAACAGACACTCAATAACATTCATTGAACAAATGAATGAATAATCTTGAAATAAACCTATTTTAATATAACAGATATTTCCATGAGCATTTGATTCTAAATAATTTATCTCAAAACTTCAAAACGACAAAGCATAGTATAAATACACACATATATCTTTTTTAAATGGACTATGTATCAAATTGGAAATCTGGGTATTACCAATCAATACAAAACACATTGATAAAATAGTGTACATGTTCAGTATCACTCATTCACAACTGAATATTCGATCCATTTAAACTCCCTTACCTTTCAAAATGACTGGCTAAAATGCTTGATTACACTCCCAACATCTAAGGCTTTCCAGACTTAAAAAAAAATCTCTATTATTCATGTTACCACTCCTCTTTCCTACCACAAATTTTATCTTATAGAAGCTAGATTGTGTAGAAGTTCCTGGCTCCAAAAGATGTATATAATTTAAAACTATGTCCACCTATTTCCTTCCTGTCCAGCCAGCCTGTTTCTAGATACCGGCATGTGAACCTGATTCTTACAACCCCAAGAATATAAAACAGCCCCAGGACAGACAGCCAGGAGTTTGGCCAGGAATATATTTGAAGCAGAAGGAAAAGGTATACAAAAAATAAAAGGAATGACACTTGGAACAAAATACGTTTTCATTAACAGGAGAAGCCGAGGCCATTCTTTAGTTCAAACTGTAGGACATGAAGAACAGCCCATCACAGAGGTGAAGAGGATGTTTCATGAACCAAGGTCTCCCCTCTGGATCTCCTCCCTCAATTTTAAATCATCAGCCCCCTTTGCAGCATGAGTCCCACGTGGGTTGTCAAGTACAAAGCAGATAACTCACTGCACAAAACAGATGCTAGTATTTCTCAGAAAAACACTTGGCTCTGGCTTCTGCTTGTCTGACTCTGACCCCATTCCTCCTTTTGCCACAGGGCTGACAGCTGATGGTGGGTGCTTCTGAGCGTACAAAGCCAAGAAGCAGCAGAGGGATCATCAAACCTTGGGCCAAATCCTAGAAATTATCTGGCAATGTGATCTATTGTCCTGCTATTTTATGTTTTCATAAGCATACAGTAAAACAAGCCAACAATCAAAAAAATATATAGCAAAATCTTCTCATTCTATTGGCAGACATAGGAAAAGAAATTATAAATATTTCTTAAGCATCTGCATGTGTCTTTTGGCTGACTACTTGCAGTGAATTTTTACTCCTATGTTGGTTGATAGCCAACACACACCAAGACGGAACTCAACCACTTCTAAGCAACTGTGTATTCAGGAAAAAATAAAGCCAATTAGAATGGAAATTCAAGTCAAATAATTGGCTAAGTATGTTGTTGATTTTAGCTCCTGAATTTCTTTAGGAATCATGATGTCATTGCCAGCCTAAAACTAACCCACTCAGAGCTCCACATTACTTACAGAAAAATGTCCAGTGTATCTGCCATGGCACTGATGATTTTTTATTACCACATACCTCCATTCCAGCTCTTCCGCTGCTTCTCTTTGTGTCCTGTGCTTTGGTGATACTGCACTACTTGAATTTCACCAAACATGTTGGATTTTTCATTACTGATACCAATGACTATGGTACAATTCACGGGCTTTAGCGTTAAACATACCTAGGTTCAAAGCTTAGTACCCTCAATGAATAGCGATGTCACCTTGGGCAAGCTTCTTTAAATCTGAATCAGCTTCATCATCATTGTAATGAGGATTAAAGACATCTACGTTGGAGGAGTATGGAGAAAAATGATGTGAGATGATGTCCCTTAGCAAAGTAGCTGGAGCAGCACAGGCCTTACCTTCCTTACCACCCCTCTGCCATCTCCTGCTCATCATTCAAAACCTGCCTCAAAAGTCACTTCCCTGATGCCGCCGTCCTTCTCTGATGTGCCTTTTTGGTTCTGCTACAGGACTGAGAAAATCAATCAACCAAACAAAAATCACTTTCTCTTTCTTTGCTATTGGGAACTACATCTTGCACATATGTTCATTAGTGCAGTTACTTTACGATGCAGCACATATTTTTACATGCCCTTCTCCATTAATCAGCAGTAGACATACTATGTCTAAATTATCTTTGTATTAAATACCTAAATGAATACTTGCCACAAAGCAGGTACTTCATAAATGTAGAAATTAATGAATATAGAGATCAAAGGGAAAATTCATACAATGTGTTCTATGAGCACATAGTAAAATATTTTTTTAAATCACTGTCCTTTATTACTGCAGATATCAAAATTGAGATATACATTCTTTACTTAACAAAGATTTGTCACTAATCAATTCCATACCAAGCATTGTGGACATAAAAATGAATACGACATTGCCTTGAGAAGTAACTTAGCTTATGAGGTAGCCACAGATGCTGTGTGCACAACTCCAGGGGGCACCAGTCGTAATTTGGCCATTCCTGGTGTTGTGTAACAGGAGTTTTCAGACTCACTCCATGATATCTACTTGCTCTAAGAGAGGGACTTTCAAAATAAAAGTAGAGAGAATAAATAATAACTATCTTTATAAGTATGGCAAAGTTAAAGAACTACTCCATAAGAAGCCACCTTTGGTCACAAAAACTACAACACTAAATAATCATACACTTTCTAGTCTCATAAAAATGCCAATTGCTACCCTTTAAGTTATGAAAAACATTTTACACATTCTTCTTTAGCAACACAGATCAATACAATGACTACGTGCCACATGTAGCAATTTCAATTAAATTAAATGAAATTAAATTTAAAAAATTCAATTCCTCAGTTGCACTAGCTACACTTCATGTATGCAATAACCACATGTGACTGTGGCTACCAGATTCAATAACATAGATATAAAAAAAATCCATCAGTACAGAAAGTTCTATCTAACAGTGTTACATCTAGAGAATTAAATAAAATTCTGTTTTTTTTAAAAAAATCTGATTTTGCCTGTGTTCATTTAAATCCATTAAGTGATTTATTAATTCTTTTACCAAAAAAAATTGGTCACCATTCTCTTTTACATGCAAAAGGGAAAAAAAGATGGAAGGAAAAATACTTCAGATGTGAAACATCTATTAATCTTGGTTTCCAAATATGGAAATACTCCAATCCAACATTAGGAAGCCTTTTTTTAATGACAGAGCATTTTACTTATTTTTAAAAAGCAGTCTTCTATTCAAAATATCTATTGCTTTTGCTTTCTTTTTGAATTCAGTTATTTTCTTAGCTACAGCTAAAGGGATAAATTTGGTTATACTTGGAGATCTTCTCCCAAATGAATCTGATTTTTTCTCCAGTATTAAATATCTTTGAAGCTCTAACTCTGAGCCCTCTAAAAGTTCATTGTCATAGCAAGGATTAGAAAGCTTTCATAACATGTCCTCTCAAGCTGTAAAAAAGAACTGATTCTTAGTCTTTATGTATTCATGCAAAAAATTTTCTATGCCTGTAATACATTTGAATATTGAGAAGATCTCTCTGTATAAAGCAGTCTCAGCAATGAATAACCAGTCGTTTCCGAAGCACTGGAGCAATTTGTTTGCAATTTACCCTTGTGGGGCAAATTGCTGTGTCTCCTCATTCTTAGGAAGACATAAATATTTTGATATTCAAATAGTATATAGGAATTACCCATGACAGAATAGCTGCTGCCAAGGAGGGAGACATGAGTCCCTGTCTGTCTTCAGAGAAGAACATAGCATAGTTAGTGTTTCTCAAAATGTGCCTTGGACCGCTCAGATTGGGAGTCTCTTTGTAAACGGGTGTTACTAAATGGATTTCTGTGGGCCATATTTGGGATCCCAGGTTTATGAAGTCATAATCCTAAGGTTAGGACCTAGGAATGTGCATTTGTCAAGTTAGCAAGAGATTGGTGTACACATTCTAATTTGACAACCATTGTCAAAGTGGCAGGGATAAGAGAAAATGGTCCCACATGACATTTCCCTGACCTACTGACTGAGCCTGAAGAGACAAAAACCTGATATTTAAGATAATTGCTAAGTTTTATAACAACAAACCCAGGGATCCCCTTTCAGTGATTTTTACTTATTTGTAAATAAATATAATCTTAAGGATATCCAGTAGAATTAAATCATAAATACTCAGTTTGTTATAGGAGGGAGCTGTAGGAAACACAGCAGAAATTTTATGAAGAAGCTTATTTATGTCATCACGGTGCCCATTATACAACTGAGAAAAACATTCTGAATAGGAGTTTACAATAATCACACAACACTTGTATATCCAAGCAATCCAAATATACTCAGAGGGAAAGTATCCTCTTTCCTCCCTATTGTTCAAAGTGTCACATAATCCCCATAATCCAACTCCTTCCTTTATACTATAAACTGGTCAAGAACCAGGGCCATGTCTTGTTTTCTTAGTCATGTTTTATTCCTGGTACCTAGATCAACTTAGTTGTTAAATCAACCCTTTTTGAATCGATGGGTGTATGCACTAATGATAACAAGTACAACAAATGGCACTAGCTACTCCGAAAGAAATAGACCAACTTTCAAACTTATTTACCATTTCCTAGGACTGCATTGGAAATTATGAAATAGAAGAACACATTTCTGTTGTTGACAGAGTCAAACTACATGGTTTTACAGGCAACTTTGTCATTCAGTAAATGCCTGTGAGACACAAGTAAATCAAGTGCTCTCCTGGGGCTCTTTTTCCCATCTGTACAAAGAGGGGTAAAACAAGATGCTCTTCCTGCTTTGAAATTCTATAATTTGTATTGGGAGAAAAGAGTTCTTCACTCTTGCTATAGTTTTTAGCCTCATTGAATAAAATATTTTAGCTCAGTCTTTTGAATAAAACTTATCTCAATGTAAATGACATTGGTGACATTAAAATTCCTACTGGTCTCTCTAATTAGTTAAGCTTCACTACAGAAAAATATTTAACTTAACAAATTGGAAAATAAAAACGTTTGACTTTTGTAGACAAAGAGGCCGTAGCACAATGGTTCAGAGCCTGTCTCTAGAATCAGACTTTAATAAACATATTCATTATTAAATTAATCGCAGTGAAGGCAACTTGAAAAATTAAAAGAAACCTCATTAGAAAATAACTGTAGAATCCCGTACTCTGAAAGAAATGATCCAGCGCAAACCAAAGACATGTAGGTTTCATTTTTTTACATGTGTAAATGTATAGGTATTCTACACGCCAGGTAATGACTATGTTGATCATAGTACATTTAAAACATATGTGAAGTAGAACTGGCTGTGTAAATTACAGGATTGTTTTACTAATATTTTGAAATATACAAATCAAGCAAATCATAGTTTTCTTCTACATTTCCACTTATTTTAAGTGCCACTCTATTAAACAAGGAATAAATGAAATTCATCAACACCTCAGTAATTGACCTCACGTAAAGCAACCTCTAGGTATCACTATCTAGTAAGGTCAGAGACTTCACCAAAATGAATACCCCAAATCCATCCCTTTTTGAAAGAGTCTGAATAAGAATCTATGAAAAAAAAGTATGCCTGTCTTCATATTTCCATAATAATTGTTATCACTTCTCCCATTACCTTTGGGAAGTTTTGAAACGTCAAAAACTTTCCTTGGCATGGCCTCTTGCCCAGAGAATACTAAGCAAACATGTGCTGGAAAAAAAAAAAAAGGGTGAGATTCCACATCACTAAGGAGATCAGGGATACTCTAGTCTGCTTTGGATTTCTGCATTAGTCAGAATACTCCATGTGTCCAGTGGAAGGTCAGTTTATAGTATATTATTTCCAGTGTAACCCAGTTTCCAGGGTTAAAGTTTGAGCGTCCAGAGGGCTAGCATTTCCAATCTGTGGTTATCTAATACAACATATCAATTGTCCTCTAGGAACTTCTCAAATCACTACCTATAGACGTGTAAAACGGAATTTTTAAGCTAAGGAGTTTTACACCAATTTATCAACACTTGCTTTTGTAAAAAAGGTATCAGTGAGGCCGGGCGCGGTGGCTCAAGCCTGTAATCCCAGCACTTTGGGAGGCCGAGACGGGCGGATCACAGGGTCAGGAGATCGAGACCATCCTGGCTAACACGGTGAAACCCCGTCTCTACTAAAAAATACAAAAAACTAGCTGGGCGAGGTGGCAGGCGCCTGTAGTCTCAGCTACTCGGGAGGCTGAGGCAGGAGAATGGCGCAAACCCAAAAGGCGGAGCTTGCAGTGAGCCGAGATCCGGCCACTGCACTCCAGTTTGGGCAACAAAGTGAGACTCCGTCTCTTAAAAAAAAAAAAAAAAAAAAAGTATCAGTGTATTACATATTTGACATATATTCTGAGGTCATGCATTCAGAAACACATTTAATATGTTAGTGGTATATTACATTGTCATCATTATCAACAACCATTTCTTCAGTATCTACTATATGCCAGGCAGTATAATAAGCCCTTAATATATATTGTCTCATTAAATTCTTAAAACAACTTGTAATAAAGTGTTATGGTTTGAATATCTGTCGCCTTGAAACTTATGTTGAAATTTAAACGCCATTGTTTTTTTTTTTTTTTTTTTTTTTTTTTTTGAGACGGAGTCTTGCTCTGTCGCCGGGGGCTGGAGTGCAGTGGCCGGATCTCAGCTCACTGCAAGCTCCGCCTCCCGGGTTCACGCCATTCTCCTGCCTCAGCCTCCCGAGTAGCTGGGACTACAGACGCCCGCCACCTCGCCCGGCTAGTTTTTGTATTTTTTAGTAGAGACGGGGTTCACAGTGTTCGCCAGGATGGTCTCGATCTCCTGACCTCGTGATCCGCCCGTCTCGGCCTCCCAAAGTGCTGGGATTACAGGCTTGAGCCACCGCGCCCGGCCTGAAATTTAAACGCCATTGTAACAGTATTAAGATGTAGTAACTTGAAGAGTTAAACAGACCCTGAGGGCTCTACCCTCATGGCTGGGATTAATACCATGACGAAGGGGTGAGTTCAGCCCCCTGTTGCCCTCTCTTTGCCCTTCTACCATGTGATGATGCAGCTAGACGGTCCTTGTCAGATATTAATATCATAATCTTGAACTTTCTAGCTTTTAGAACTGTTCTAGAAACAAACTTCTGTTCTTTATACAATTCTTTATATAATTATATAATACCAGTGTCAGGTATTCTGTTAGGGCAGCACAAAATGGGCTAAGACAGGTACATGTTATTGAAACCATTTTACATAAACTTGGATTATGTCACATGCCAAAGTCACACAGCTAGTAAGACACAACTAATGTGTGAAGCCAAGTTCAATTCCAAAAACTATATGCTTTCTATTATGCTTCACTGTCTCTCAACCTTTTCCAGGATGTTTAACTAACAATAAGTTTATAATTCAGACAAGTGATGTTAACACTAAACAAATCTATAACTTAAAAGCTAAAGTATAACAATTATAGACCTGGGAATTAAGAATCAGAAAGATTATATGACTTTCTCAAGGTCGCATAGCTCAAAAGTTGTAGAAACAGGACTGACATTACTTCTACCTTTTGTTTTCAAGGCTTCTGTTCTTTTAGAAATGATAACGTTACTGCCATTGCATATATTTTCACATCAAATGGTATCAATCATGCTTTACTTTAAACACAACACAAAGAATATAATTCACACATGTGATGCATGGATTTGAGATCAATGACATTTAGAGAATTTAATAGAAGGTTCCTGCATAGTTTATAAAAAGAGGACTATTCCTTTCAAAATACCATATTTCCCAAACTATGTCAATCAGTTGAATAATCTATGATAATATCCTAGGATGATTTGAAAATAAAAACAAGCAAAACAGTAGGTATAGGCTAAAGTATGCTATTGACTTATTTGATTATGCCTCGCAAATTGTGATATCTTCTTTGAAAATGTCAAACAAAAATAAAACGCCTATGTCTCACCACCAGAGATGTGGATTTGTTTTAGGGTGAAACCTGGGATTTGGGATTTTTACATATTCCCATGTTATTGTAATGTGCAGCCAAGGTTGGAGGCCACTGCAAGTGTAAAAGACTTACAGATGGTTAGTGGAGGAGGTGGGACTTACAAATGAGTTTTCTTAGTCCCAGGTGTGTGTTATATTCACTGCCTCCTCTTTTCTTCCAATTGAAACAAGCCAAAAAAGGTAACAGTACTTTAAGTTGGCAGTATTAAATTCAGAAATATTTTAATCTCGATTATTGGAGAAGCAAGATGGCCGATTAGGAACAGCTCCAGTCTCTACCTCCCAGCGCGGGCGACACAGAAGACAGGTGATTTCTACATTTTCAACTGAGGTACCAGGTTCATCTCACTAGGGAGTGCCAGACAATCAGTGCTGGTCAGCTGCTGCAGCCCGACCAGCAAGAGCTGAAGCAGGGCGAGGCATCACCTCCCCTGGGAAGCACAAGGGGGAAGGGAATCCCTTTTCCTAGCCAAGGGAACTGAGACACGCAACACCTGGAAAATCGGGTAACTCCCACCCCAATACTGCACTTTACCAAGGGTCTTAGCAAACGGGCACACCAGGAGATTATAACCCACACCTGGCCGGAAGGGTCCCACGCCAGCGGAGCCTCCCTCACTGCTAGCACAGCAGTCTGCGATCTAAGGGCAAGGGCAGCAGCGAGGCTGGGGGAGGGGCGCCTGCCATTGCTGAGACTTAAGTAGGTAAACAAAGCCTCTGGGAAGCTCGAACTGGGTGGAGCCCACAGCGGCTCAAGGAGGCCTGCCTGTCTCTATAGACTACACCTCTGGGGACAGGGCACAGCTAAACAAACAAACAAAAAAAGCAGCAGAAACCTCTGCAGATGCAAACAACCCTGTCTGACAGCTTTGAAGAGAGCAGTGGATCTCCCAACACGGAGGCTGAGATCTGACAACAGACAGACTGCGTGCTCAAGTGGGTCCCTGACCCCTGAATAGCCTAACTGGGAGACAATCCCCACTAGGGGCAGAATGACACCCCACACTTCACAGGGTGGGGTACACCCCTGAGGCGAAGCTTCCAAAGCAAGAATCAGACAGGTACACTCGCTGTTCAGCAATATTCTATCTTCTGCAACCTCTGCTGCTGATACCCAGGCAAACAGGGTCTGGAGTGGACCTCAAGCAATCTCCAACAGACCTATAGCTGAGGGTCCTGACTGTTAGAAGGAAAACTAACAAACAGGAAGGACACCCACACCAAAATCCCATCAGTACGTCACCATCATCAAAGACCAAAGGCAGATAAAACCACACAGATGGGGGAAAAGCAGGGCAGAAAAGCTGGAAATTCAAAAAATAAGAGCACATCTCCCCCTCCAAAGGAACGCAGCTCATCGCCAGCAATGGATCAAAGCTGGATGGAGAATGACTTTGACGAGTTGAGAGAAGAAGGCTTCAGTCCATCAAACTTCTCAGAGCTAAAGGAGGAATTATGTAACCAGTGCAAAGAAACTAAAAATCTTGAGAAAAGAATGGAAGAATGAATAACTAGAATAATCAATGCAGAGAAGGCCATAAACGAACTGACAGAGATAAAAACCATGACACGAGAAATACGTGACAAATGCACAAGCTTCAATAAACGACTCGATCAAATGGAAGAAAGAGTATCAGCGATTGAGGATCAAATGAATGAAACAAAGCAAGAAGAGAAGTCTAAAGAAAAAAAGAGGAAAAAGAAATAAACAAAGCCTTCAAGAAGTATGGGATTATGTAAAAAGACCAAATCTACATCTGATTGGGGTGCCTGAAAGTGAGGGGGAAAATGGAACCAAGTTGGAAAACACTCTTCAGGATATCATCCAGGAGAACTTCCCCAACCTAGTAGGGCAGGCCAACATTCAAATTCAGGAAATACAGAGAACGCCACAAAGATACTCCTCGAGAAGAGCAGCTCCAAGGCACATAATTGTCAGATTCACCAAAGTTGAAATGAAGGAAAAACTGTTAAGGGCAGCCAGAGAGAAAGGTCGGGTTACCCACAAAGGGAAGCCCATCAGACTAACAGCAGATCTCTTGGCAGAAACTCTCCAAGCCAGAAGAGTGTTGGGGCCAATATTCAAAATTCTTAAAGAAAATAATTTTCAACCCTGAATTTCATATCCAGCCAAACTAAGTTTCATCAGTGAAGGAGAAATAAAATCCTTTACAGATAAGCAAATGCTTAGAGATTTTGTCACCACCAGGCCTACCTTACAAGAGACCCTGAAGAAAGCACTAAACATGGAAAGGAACAACCGGTACCAGCCATTGCAAAAACATGCCAAAACCTAAAGACCATCGATGCTAGGAAGAAACTGCATCAACTAATGAGCAAAATAACCAGTTAATATCATAATGACAGGATCAAGTTCACACATAACAATATTAACCTTAAATGTAAATGGACTAAATGCTCCAATTAAAAGACACAGACTGGCAAACTGGGTAAAGAGTCAAGACCCATCAGTTTGCTGTATTCAGGAGACCCATCTCACATGCAGAGACACACATAGGCTCAAAATAAAGGGATGCAGGAAGATCTACCAAGCAAATGGAGAACAAAAAAAAAGCAGGGGGTGCAATCCTAGTCTCTGATAAAACAGACTTTAAACCATCAAAGATCAAAAGAGACAAAGAAGGCCATTACATAATGGTAAAAGGATCAATTCAACAGGAAGAGCTAACTATCCTAAATATATATGCACCCAATACAAGAGCACCCAGATTCATAAAGCAAGTCCTTAGAGACTTACAAAGAGACTTAGACTCCCATACAATAATAATGGGAGACTTCCAACACTCCACTGTCAACATTAGACAGATCAACGAGACAGAAAGTTAACAAGGATATCCAGGAATTGAACTCATCTCTGCAGCAAGTGGACCTTATAGACATCTATAGAACTCTCCACCCCAAATCAACAGAATATACATTCTTCTCAGCACCTCATCGCACTTATTCCAAAATTGACCACATAATTGGAAGTAAAGCACTCCTCAGCAAATGTACAAGAACAGAAATTATAACAAACTGTCTCTCAGACCACAGTGCAATCAAACTAGAACTCAGGGGTATTAGTATAGTACACTTGTTATAACTAATGGACCAACAGCAATGTATTATTACACACAACCAATATTTTACTCAGGTATGGTATTTCTCTATTTTTTTTTTTTTGTTGTTCCAGGGTCCTATCTAGGATGTTATAATACATTTGGTCTTTCTATCTTGTCAGGTTCCTCCTAACTGACGATTTTTTCTGATTTTGTTTTTGATGACTTTTACACTTTTAATGCTGGTCGTGTATATTGTAGAATATCCCTCAGATGGGTTTGTCTGAATTTTTTTCATAAGATGGAGTTATGGATTTTTGAAAAGACAACCACAAGGGGAAACTGGTATCCTAATTACATCGTATTATGGGTCTAAACTATCCACACGACTTATTGTGATGGTCCCCTTGATCATCTGGCTGAGGCAGTGTTTGTAAGGTTTCTCCAATGCAGAGTCTTTCTCTTTGCCCATTTCTCTCCTGTACTCTTTGGAAGGAACCACTGTGAGTAGCCCACACTTAAGGAATGGCGAGTTATACTATACATCTTTAAGGGTGGCAATATCCACATAAGCTATTTGGAATTCTATTACATAAGAGACAGCTATTTAGCCCATCTATTTAATCATTTCTATTAGTACGGGATCATGAATATTTATTTTGTACTTTGGGTTATAATCTAATACATTATTCATTTTGTTTCTTAGGTTGTTTAGACATTGGCAACTCTTTCAGTTGACTCCTGTGTCCAACTGACATATCATCAGCGTGTGTGTGTGTGTGTGTGTGTGTGTGTTTGAGCACTTCCTAATTTATGCCACACTAAAAGATACTCCAAGCTTTTCCTGTATATTCCTGAACCAGTCCTAGAATAAGCCACTTTTTAACAGATCCTCTGGTTCCTTCAATTTGTGAAGGTATTAGAAATCACAGTCTCAGTGCTGGGTATGATCACTGCTGCTAGAGTGTAGCAATGAACACTCCAGTATGCGGAGCAAGGAACTATATGTGTATATATTAACCCCTGGTTTCATATCTATCCATTTGTATCAACATGAAGCCTTTTCTAAAATTTTGATGCCATCAACTAAACTGAAAATATTTTCCCCAAACTGGCAACACCTAGTCAAGTAGATCCTCTTTTTGACTCAGCGGTGACTTAGTTGTTGCAGTGGAGAAGTAAGAGTCCTTTTCATCATGTGGCTGCCTTGTTGACTGATGACTGAAGTGGTTTGATAGACTCCACTGTACACTTCATTTTTGGTTGCTTTTTCTAGTGTTAACACAGAAAATGGCACATGGCAACATCCAATAAGTGTTTTTTGAGCAAATGTATGAAGGGGAAGACATATAAATAACATGTATGACCTTTTTTCCTCTTCACTCTCAAGAGAATGCTCCTCTTCTTAATTTATAGAAGAAACAGAGGATATGTTATGGAATCTCCCTCAACTTCAGGCCCTGCTTCCTACAAATGTGCCTGTACCATAACTCTCTGTATCTTCTATTTCTGTAATGGAAACAGTATTCATCTTTACCCCATGTTGACAGATCCATCTGGGGGTTACACTCCCTTTTCCTGCCTTCTCCAGTATGTAGTTTCATCAAGCCTTTGCCTAATCCATCCTGTGTCTTCAACTTCTCCATCTCAGCCCTCATTTTGCCCACAGCACACACACTCAAGTTCCTCCCTTTATTCAAATATAGATTTTTATGTCCAAAACCACTTTCTGCTATTTCTCTCTTTTCCTATTTTCCTTCATATTCCAGAATTTTGAAATGCCATCCCTTTCTCTACTGTACTAGCTGGCTTCTACCTCTAATTAAACATAGTCAAATTCTACCTAATTTGCTAATTCTAGTGGATTCTTTATTTTAATTGATCTAACATATTACATACCAACAGAAAAGAACATGTGTTATTCAATTAAACTCGCTGACAAATTTGTATAGCAATTTACAAAAATACCCACAATTTGCTTATTATATGCAACTACCATTTGTATCACTGAATTCCAAAAGTATTAAAGAACTGTGTTAAAAATCAGCTAAATACAAAAAATTAGAAAAAAAATACTGATAAAATGTGTTGCTATCTAAATAAAGTAAGCCCATTTTAGAATTTTTTATTTATTTTATTTATTTATTTTTTTTTTTTTTGGGGGGGACGGAGTCTCACTCTGTCACCCAAGCTGGAGTGCAGTGGCCAGATCTCAGCTCACTGCAAGCTCCGCCTCCCGGGTTCACGCCATTCTCCTGCCTCAGCCTCCCGAGTAGCTGGGACTACAGGCGCCTGCCACCTTGCCCGGCTAGTTTTTTGTATTTTTTAGTAGAGACGGGGTTTCACCGTGTTAGCCAGGATGGTCTCGATCTCCTGACCTTGTGATCCACCCGCCTCGGCCTCCCAAAGTGCTGGGATTACAGGCTTGAGCCACCGCGCCCGGCTAGAATTTTTTAAATGAAATAATGTCTACCACAAAATGATTAAAAATTTCAATTTCAAAGCTATAATAAATGTATGTGAGTCAAGCACATTGAAGTGTTTTATCATACAAATATTGTTAATATTAAAATGAGCAGACAATTCATGAGAAAAAATACAAATGGCTAAAAATCATTAAATGTTCAGCTTCATAATAAATAAGCTACTTTTTCTACCTATCAAATTTATGAGTAAGTCAAATATATCTCCCAATTTTAGTAAGTATGAATTAAGACCAGCATTATAGTAATGGTTTCTAGAGAGTGGTAAAAATATATATGATTTTCATTTTTTGTTTATTTCTAAATTTTCTAAGTGGCACTAAAGAGAAGAAAAGACATTTACCAACGAGAAGGAAAATATCACATGTATCCTAGAACATAAAGTATAATAAAATATATATAAAATATCTGGTAACAAACAAAAAAAAAAACAGAGGCTACAATAATTTCAGAGCTAGACATTATAAAACAAAAAAAATAGGCAGAGATACCTGCTGGGATTTTTATAGGGCCAAAAATACCCTTTTAAAATAGTTTTCCTACCGACTTATTCGTATCTGTTTTTTATTGAAAAAAAAACTTTAAAAACTAAGGTATAAGAACAAACACTTCTTGGGTAAATAGTTCTCACTGGACAAAAATAATAGATTGCTTCTGGAAAACAGGTCTTAATTACGGCAACAGAAACTAATGTAGGGGTACCCAAAAGACAGAAAGTGAACATTCTGTAAGGGGAAAAATGGGTGGTGATCTAGAAGCCCAGAACACTAAAGGAAAGTCTTTGCACAACACCTAAAACTAGACACTTTGAAAGGCCCTTGTCCAGAATATCATGCTATGGGTCCTGTTTAAAAGGCAGCAGCTGTGGACACAGATGTGCTGCTTCCTTCTGTGATCCAAGCCAAGGCCCCACTGGATAGAAGCAGATTAATATAGCTCTAATGGTGGCAGATTAGATATTTGGCCTGTTTGTTAGACGTAATTGAATCTGCGTTTCTGAGAACAGCTCTTGATGACGCACAATGTCACAAATCCAGCATAAGAAGGGCAGTTTGAGATATGGTAACAGAATACACATGTTGGTGAGGGAAAAATGCTGGCTATATATGAAAAATACATACATCAACAAATTATAAAAATTTTCTTCATTTAAAGATATAATTCCTTATCCTGTAAGAATGGTCTCTCGAAGAATAAAACTAATAATCATATGTATGGATTTTTAATGCTTAAAAAAAATAAGTACTGGAGAAAAAAATTCAAAAACCCATAAACCCAGATTTGTTGTTGTTGTTGTTTGGTATCAACTACTTGGTTAATTATTTCAAGTATTTGAGCTCACAAAAAGAATCAGAAAATTGATCATCACAATGAGCTTTCTATGTGGCAGAACTAGGAACTGATCCTCAGTAGTACAATTGCAAAGCTACCACCATATTCTAACTGCTTCATCTAGGTTACTTTCAAGTTGTTTGCCAAATTTCAAACTGCCTGCTCTGAAGGGTGTGACATCTAAATGGATTCTTTTTAAGTAAGCAATACTGCATGAAATGAAAGAACTCCAAGAATGCATTTTTTTCTAATCAAATTGCTGTATACTCAAATCATTCCACAAATATTCATTGAGCAACTATTATGTACTAGACACTGTTCTAAATGATTGGGAAATATCAGGGGACAAACTGGAAAACAACAACAACAACAAAACCAGCTAACATTGTAGAGCTCAAATTCAAGTGAAAAAAAAATTAAAAATACATGTGAGTAAATTTTCGCATGTGTTAGAAGATAAGTGCTTTAGAGTGTCATAAAGAGGGCTGGTATTTCGGTGGGTGGGGTTTCCATTTGAAATGGGAGTCCTGCGGGAGGGATCAGGTATACAGAAGTTGCATTTAATAAAAAACTTGAAGACACAGGCAGAGAGGAAGTGAGTCATGGGGATAACTGGGGAGAAAGTGGTCCAGGCAAAGAAAACAGCCAGTGCAATGAGAATGTGCCTGGC
The DNA here is from genome assembly GCF_009764315.1 of Trachypithecus francoisi. Classification (NCBI taxonomy): domain Eukaryota; kingdom Metazoa; phylum Chordata; class Mammalia; order Primates; family Cercopithecidae; genus Trachypithecus; species Trachypithecus francoisi. Next base: position 110,821,169 of record NW_022681456.1, read on the forward strand.
ATGCACAAAGAATGGTCAAGGATAAGGATAGCTGCACTGGAGTGAGTGAGGAGAAAGGTAATGAGAGATGAGGTAATGAGAAAGACAAAAGAGCCCAATTGCACAGGCCATGTAGGCAATTGTAAGATCTAACACGAGAGCCATTGGAGGGTTTTGAGCAGAAGAGTGACATTAACTGACTCAGGTTCTGAAAGGATCACTCGGGCTAATTTGTTGTGAATAGACAGTGAGGAAGGAAAGGTAGAAGCGGAGAGAACTGCTGCGAGGTTTCTGTAGTAATCAGGGCTAGGCATGATGCTAGCCTGGCTAGAGGTTGTAGCAGCAGAGATGGCGAGACGTTGTCAGATTGTGGATTATTTAGCAAGTTGAACTAATGGTAGATTGGATGTGAGGTGTAAGAGAGAAAGGGGAGTCAGAGATGCCTTCAGGATTTCTGACAGAGTAAGTGAAAGGCTGGAGTTGCCATCAGCTGTTAGAAAGGATGGAACAGATTTGGAGGCAATAATTGGAAGTTCCATTTGGCACATGTGGAGTATGAGATGTCTGTTCGATATCTAAGTCAAGAAGCCAATTATTGCAATTGGATATATGAGTGTGGAATTCAGAAGAGGAGAAGCTGTCGGTATGAACTTAAGAGTTATCAGTCTGCCACTTAATTTCTAGTTAAGAGATCAAGGGATATAAAGCATTCACTGGTCAATTAACATATGCCATGCACAGTGTCATGCACTTTCAAATACCTTGTCAATTACTTCTTATAACTTCCTTATAAAAACTTCTAGTTTTTACAGACTTGAACTTTCTAGGGACTAATAAATCAAACTGAGAAAGCCTAAGAAACTCCCTGTGGCTAACCAACTTCCTTTATGGTAATGAATTTTAGAAGAGGCAGAACTTGGACTCATATGCAGGTTTTTCCATTAGCTATATAGTATAGTCTCTCAAAGGCTCAATACAAACAGAAATGTAGCCTACATTCTGGCTTCTGGGGTGAGGGGAAAAAAAGAAATCCAAAGAGTGAATGCGGAACTGTGCACAATTACCCCCTAGTATCATAATAAATGCCCTTTATGTGAATTAAGTTTAAAACTAAATTTAATAACCTTTTATAAAGAATAAAAAGATTCTTTTTATTCGGGGTCTTCTAAAATTCCAACCAAAATGTTTAAAATATTTTATGGTTTCATTTGCTAAATAAATAGTCTTCTTGAAAAATCACCTGTTTCTCACAAGATACTTTATTTTGATGACAAATGTGAGCTAAATTGTGTACACATATGAAACATTAAGTAATCAATTTCTCTAAAACATAACATAAAAATAATGAATTGGCCTGGCGCAGTGGCTCACGCTTGTAATCCCAGCACTTTGGGAGGCCGAGGCGGGCGGATCACAAGGTCAGGAGATCGAGACCATGGTGAAACCCCGTCTCTACTAAAAATACGAAAAATTAGCCGGGCGCGGTGGCGGGCGCCTGTGGTCCCAGCTACTCAGGAGGCTGAGGCAGGAGAATGGCATGAGCCCGGGAGGCAGAGCTTGCAGTGAGCCGAGATCGCGCCACTGCACTCCAGCCTGGGCGACAGAGCGAGACTCCAACTCAAAAAAAAAATAATGAATTAACTTGATGCCATATTTTTCAAAAACAAATAGAATTATCTCTCTTACCAAATACTTTCCTTAAAAGTTTTGTATGTTACTTCTCTTATCCATTTTAGGTATATCCATAGTTACACAAGATGCACATCTGAGACAATTAACCAGGTAAACATATCAAATATCATTTCTGAAGATATGTATGAGCCAAATTATAAATTAATCTAGAAAATCATAAATGACTACAAAATATGCCAAGTTTGAGGAAAAATACAATTATAAGATTCTTAGTACAAACTAATCTACGTTATGACAAAAAACTTGCAAAATAAGCCTTTCATAGGATGATTAATAAAAATGTTTCATGTACTCATTCATACATTAAATGCCCAACACTACAGCTTCTATTCTCTGTTTGTGGGGGACAGATGCAGAAAAAAAATTCAAAATTATACAGAATGTTATATTGGAATGAAATACTGTGTGTGTAGTGCATATTATTATAGAAACAACATATAAAATACCTGCTTTTTAAATTTATAGTATAACTTTCAAGGAAACAAGGTGAAGTGTTAATTTTCACATGGCTTACAGTTTTATAGGTGAGGTTAACTCAGAGAATAAACACTGACTTAGCATTAACATTTACAAAATAAATTTTTGGAGAACTCATTTGTTTAACCTGCTACACACACACATACACACACACACACACATACACCCCTTCCTCCCTTTGGAGTTCCTGTAGCTCCTTGATCCTAATATATATTATTTGGCATATTTCAATATTTATTAAACATTTTCCAAATAACCCTATCCACTGAAACCCACTATGTTCCCTAGAAGCCAGTGAAGTTAGCAGACACTGGAATATGTGTTTTGGGGGCACTAACCAATGGCCTTGGTGCCTTATCATCTTATACAACCAGAGTAGCTCCACATATATTTGTTTTGTACATGGCAGCTCCATGCTGCCATATACAAAAATATTTTCTTGCAGAAAGCCTTGTGTTACAAAATAACTTGAAAACCACTGTCCTGAAGACTTCCTCCTTGAAAATATATTTAGAATTTTTTTTTTTTTTTTTTTTTTTGAGACGGAGTCTCGCTCTGTCGCCCAGTCTGGAGTGCAGTGGCGCAATCTCGGCTAACTGCAAGCTCCGCCTCCCGGGTTTACGCCATTCTCCTGCCTCAGCCTCCCGAGTAGCTGGGACTACAGGCGCCCGCCATCTCGCCCGGCTAGTTTTTTGTATTTTTTAGTAGAGACGGGGTTTCACCGTGTTAGCCAGGATGGTCTCGATCTCCTGACCTCGTGATCCACCCGTCTCGGCCTCCCAAAGTGCTGGGATTACAGGCTTGAGCCACCACGCCCGGCCCTGAAAATATATTTAGAATTATTTAGGTATTAAAGTTTCACATTTATGTAACAGAACTATGGAAAGAATAGTGAGACCATCAACAGGAACTTGGACTAACATTACCATTCAAAAAAGAAACAGGGCATAATAAATCTGCTTTGTCTAATTTACCAGAAAGTTTAACATTTGAGGCAGTAGGAGGTATGATTTTATTAAACACTGAGTTCTTTTCAGTAATGTGCAAGGATTCACCATGGTACACGTTTACATTAAAGTAAATAAAACACTTCGGTACAAAAGGGCCCCCTTGAGAAGACCTAAAAAGATACCATATATAGAAAGAGAGCTCTACACTTTATAGAACATTTTTCATTGTGATCTTGTTAATCTAGCAGTTGAATTAGACTGAGTGATCATATGCAATCTGTAGATGAGCAAATGAGGTACAGTGACAAAAAAAAAATGATTCATAAGAGATTGCAACGTTAGCAGTGGGAGAAAAGGAGACTCCTAGGTCAAGTTCCAAAAACTTGGCCATGTACCACACAGAACCCTGTCATTGTCTAATGACCTAACGCATTATGAATTTACTGTATCAGGATCTCAAGTAATAGGCCATAAATATAGGACGATAGAAAGTAATTGCTGGTTACACACTTGGAATGAAATCTAAACTTAAAGAATGGAGCACTTCTCTTTGAGCTAAAACCTCAGACAGGTTTAGCCTAAGCACTTGCATTTGCTAAGCGAAAAAGCAACTTCCCTGTATAATTACAAGGAAAAGATCTCTGGTGCTTTCAGCTACTGACATACACTCAAGAGTGCTTGGCAGAAAAAGAGCCCCCAAAGATGTCCATGTTCTAATCCCTAGAATTTGTGAATACATTATCGTTCATGGCAAAAGTGACTCTGCAGATGTGATTAAGGACATTGAGTTAGAGTGATGATCCTGACTCTCTGGGTGGACCCAATGTTATCATAATGTACTTATAAGAAGAGGCAGGAAGGCCAGAGTTAATACTGAGAGATGTGAAGATGGTAGAAATTATAATGATGTGATGTGAGAAGGAATCAACTCACCTTTGCCAGCTTTGAAAGTGGAGAAAGAGGGTCGCAAGCCAAGGAACTTGGGCAGCCTCTAGAAGCTGGAAAAGGCAAGGAAACAGACCCCTCTCAAATACTTGAGAAAGGAATGAGACCTTGCCGACACCTTGATTTTAGCCCCATGTGGTCCATGTCAGACTTCTGACCTACAGTTCTGTATAGTTATATAGAATTATAGAATTAATAAATTTGTGGTTTCAAATGCCATTAAAGTTTACAATAATTTGTAATAGCAACAATAGAGAACTAACACAGTAGTCTTAGAAGAATATGATCTCTTTAATAGATGAAGAGATATTTTTAAATTTATTCAAAAAATATTTGCTGAAAGTCTAAAATATATCAGACTCCAGCAACTAGGATTAAAGAAAACTAAGACATGCTCTCTGTGGTCAGGAGTGAACAGTATTTTCACTTATACGAATTGCCTTGCATGTACATGTTACATGTAGATACACATGTTTTTCTGCATGCAGAATACCAACAGAGTAACAGAAGAAGAAAAAGGAAAATAAAGGAAAGAGATTTTAGGAATCATTAAGCTAACTGTACAAATGAGGAAACTATAATCCAGTCTGGCATTCACAAAGTTTAACATCCTACTTTCCCATATCTAACTAGCACTACTTTTGCTGAATTAACAAAATGAAAGCAACGTGAAGTCCTTCTTCGATTCTAATATGAACAATCCCTAAATTTAGATTATGAATCAATCGGCCCTAGATGATTCTGAAGACAATCAGTTGTCATGGTGTTTTCTTCTTCAACAAGAAATTGGAAGCTAAGGAATTGATTCCTATCTTCTAATTGTAACAGTAAATTACAGATTCCATTCCATTTGAAAGCTACAATTTAATGACGACATTATTAAAGGTGGTTTATAAATTCTAGGGTGGTTTATACATTCTAAAGAATATGAAAAATGATGTATATTTTAAAATTAGAACCTAAAATAAGCAAAACTATCAAATACCGAAATGTATTGAAATAAGGTAGTTATGACATCATAATATCCATCTGGAAAACTTTTAAAATAATATTATTACATCTGACCCTAGTTTCAAAACACAGAAATTCAAACTAGATCACTCTCTATCATAGAGAATGATCAATATGCATCTATATAATTTATATGTCTAGGACATTACCCATGTCTTCTCCTGAATGGTTTCTGACTGATGGAATTTTTCTATTGTGGATAGAAAATCGATGAGGAGGAGAAAAAAGCATTCTATCTTGAATTATTTTTTTCCACAGAGCTTCAACCTCTGTAGCTGAATTTGCATCCTTCTTATATTGAAAATCTATTACAGATAAAAGTATAGTCTTTCTGTGGAATACCTGTTAAAGTCCAGGCATCAGAAACACTAGATTGATGAGAATTTAATAGTCACTGGTATTATAAACTAGTACAGAAACCAAATTTCATATTAGTATTATCTAGTATTCTAAACTAGCATATCAACCTCATAAACTTCATATATATCATCTGTGGTGAACTAAGGAGTTCTAAATACATTAAGTTTGGGAAAAAATACTATGGTGGTATTATAGAAAATAATGGATTAAATGCCTATATAATTTATATGATAAGGACTAAAGGGTCATGATGATAATGACAATGACAGCTATAACAGTTTTCCTTGTGCCAGACTCTGTGATACATGATCTCATTTAGGCTTCACAATAATCCAATGAGATATGCATCATCTCCATTTATAGTTGAAGAAAATGACTTAGAAAGATTAAATATCTTTCACAAAGGGACACAGCTAGTAAGTGGTACAGCCAGGATTCAAACTCTGGCCAAAGTTATGTCTGTCCGGCTCCCAAATACCACTTCTTAACCATCTTGTATTGGCAGGAGTGAATGTCCCAAAGTGTCCTGAAGCACTGAACTGTGATTCTGGTATTTATTTCCTCAATCCATGGTACAGAATATTTTTGGAAATCAGTTAACCATTAATTTCCTTTATACATAATCTTAGTTTCCTTGATATAAACTGGAAAGGTTAGACTGGATGATACTAAAAGTTCTTTTTACCTCTACAGTCATTCATTTTTTCAGTCATGTATTCCATAGACAAATACACATGCCTTCTATTTGCTAGACCTCCTTTAGGTGAACCAAGTAGGGAAAGTCCCTGACCTGATCTCACTCTGGTAAGGAAGACAGACTACAGACAAATATTTTTGGGGGGAACGACTTCAGGAAAGGTGTTTCTGGCAAGGGACATTTGAGTTATGACTAAATGAAATGACAGATTAAGTCATAGGCATATATCCTAGTAGAAGAGTTTTCTAGGTAGGGGGGATTCATTCTAATGGTTCCTTTAAAGTCTAACCATCCTGGCCATCCTTTTGACTAAATGTATTTTTCTGTATGATTGTGAGAGTCATACCTTAAATGATACATTTTAGATAATAAAAAGAAGTTGGAAGTGATCAGTAGCATTGAGCTGAACCTTACTCTTTCCTAGACCTGCTAATCTATAAACTGAAAATCTACCATTTGGGAATGCAGTTAGTCATGTGATTCAATAGGAAGTACCTAGCTGATAACAGTAATTCATACAAAATACATCTAAGGAGGTTGTAGCTGAGACCGCTTAATAAAGCATTACATATCTCAAAAAAAAAAAAATACATCTAAGGTATCAGCCTCATCTATAGCCTCACAAAATATATGTGATGATTATCTTTTGGATTAATGTTACTCTGTGTACTGTCATTTGTAAATTAATGAACAATTATTTATATTCCCCAGTGCTTCAAAGTTCATTCATACAAATTGGAAAGCTTAACAAATACACAGTTTATAAAAATCAGAATGAGTCTATATATATTTAATATCATATCAGTATGCACTGCATAAAATAAGGTGTTATTTAGCATAAGACTGGAATGATGACAGCTTAATGTGCTAAACTGATACATCAAAAGCATAATGCAATCATTTCTATTATCATTATGTCTCAAAATCTAGCATCCTTTGTCAATTTTATTACTACAGCATCAAACTAACTTAAATTTTGCAAAATAGTCTGGAATGATCACTTAAATATTTACAATCACTACAAAATACCTTCATTTTTTATAAGTACTCATTAAATGAACAAAAAGCAACTCTTTTGGTAGGATTTGGCAGGCAAATAAGCAAACAAAATTTAACTACTTCGCTCTGTGAATAATTTCACATCACGTCTATCAAAGTAAACAGAAAGTTTTACTCCTTTTAAATAACCAAAAAGTTGACACAAACAAGGTTGTCGGAATAATTTTATTTCTATTTAGAGTAGTAATATTGCATATAACTACTTTAAATGCTCAATCATGTATGCTTCCACTATTTTAATTTCACATATAATGTGTTCACTTAGCACTTTACAGGCAATAAAAAAAATCTGACTTGATGCTAAGGTTATATGGATAATGGTGCTGTAGAGACTTATGTTTAAATAGATGAAGAAGATACTTCCTTTGACTTAACAAATACTTTCCCTTTTCTGATTTAATTATTCTAGATGTTTTATAAGCCCAAAGAGAAAAGTAGTATAACTCCTTGTTCACAGAATTGAGAGAATCTAGTATTAAGAGAAAAAAATTGTATGCTTGAACCATGAATCCATGTGAATATGTTATTTTCTTGTTTACCTGTAATACTTATAAATTCTCCACAGTGAAAGAATAAAACCTTGGCCAGCTGCAGGGGCTCATGCCTATAATTCTAGCACTTTGGGAGGCCGAGGCAGGCAGATTGCTTGAGCTCAGGAGTTCAGGGCCAGCCTGGCCAACATGGTGACACCCCATCTCTACTAAAAATACAAAAATTAGCTGGGCACAGTAGTGCACACCTGTAGTTCCAGCTACTTGAGGGGCTGAGTCAGGAGGATTGCTTGAACCTGGGAGGTCGAGGCTGCAGTGAGCTGAGATGGTGCCACTGCACTCTAGCCTGGGCAACAGAGCAAGACCTTTTCTCAAAAAAAAAAAAAAAAAGAAAGAAAGAAAGAAGGAATGAAAGCCTCTTAAATATCAATCAAAATTTTTAAAAATTAGAGAAGTCCTGCAGCAAGATACAATATACATATTTTTAAAACAACTTGAGGAACATGTTTAATTAAACTACTACTGTATAGATTTCTGCTTAGCAACTTGGCTGAAGAATGACCCAAATAACAAACAGAAAAAAAATCCTGAAGAACGAAAATAAAAAATTTTAAAAGATATCACATGGAAGAAAATACCTTAAGTCTAAATAAAAAATGATTCGAGAACTAAGTTTAGATTTATGAACTGTTTTTCAGTAATATAGGTAAGTATTCTCTTCAGAGTATAAAGATAATCATCTTTTTCTTTTTAACAATGTAAACAAAATGCTATTTGAGCATCAAAATGTATTGCCATCAGTTAAAACTAATAGACAATAATATTCCAAGCAAGATAAAATGCACTAAATTCGAATTAGGAGATTTTGCTCGTGTTCTACTTTATCATATCTAATATGGTATCTGAGTTCTCTTTTCAAGAACACCCTTGACTTACAGGAAAACTCTTAAATGTCTCCCTATACATTGACTTGGATCCCATTTTGATTTAAATATTCTCATCAAACATAATAACTAAGAAGTTCGAGTAAAAGAATTTTTGTGAATTTCATCAGAGTGAAAAGAAACTCCGGAAACCTAGACAGGTGACAGAGACTCTTGCTTCTTCCGCAATGAAGGAGAAACAGTTTAGTATGGTGGTGAAGGACCCAAGCTTATGTTTTAAGGTAGGCTTTGCTGGTGCCCTCAGCAAGTCATTTAATCTTGTTAAACTCAACTCTTATCAGTAAAATCAGAATAACAGTAGGAAACAGATGGAGTTGTGAGGATTAACACGTGTATAGGTAAAATGCTCCATATATATTTGACCTTCCTTGCCACTCAGAACGTGTTACATGCTGTTAATTATAACGGAATTTGTAATACGAGCTGAGAAATTATATGTAGTTTATATACATTTGCCACACTAATTGAACTGTACACTTAAGATCTGTGTATCAGTGCATACAAATTGTACTTCAATAAAATGACAAGAAAATTGAATATACGTAAAGGTAGCAGAATGGGGTGGAGAGAAAGAAGAAATGTACACTACTTGGATCACATTTATTACTGGATCTTATTAACTTGAACAAGGTTAATAAAGAATGATCTGCTTGAAAATGTTTGTCTTTGCATTATCAGTCTAATTATAGGAATACTAACAGTTGACCCTTACATATATTTCATATCATAAAAATCAATTTGTTAATCTCATTTTTGTTACTATAAAGTCTAAAACAGATACAAGTATTGCGGGAAGTCAGGGACCCCAAACGGAGGGACCGACTGAAGCCGTGGCAGAAGAACATAAATTGTGAAGATTTCATGGGCATTTATTAGTTCCCCAAATTAATACTTCTAAAATTTCTTACGCCTTCTTTACTGTATTCTCTGAACATAAATTGTGAAGATTTCATGGACACTTATCACTTCCCCAATGAATATCTTTGTGATTTCCTATGGCTGTCTTTACTTTAATCTCTTAATCCCGTCATCTTCTTTGTAAACTGAGGAGGATGAATGTCACCTCAGGACCCTGTGATTGTATCAACTGCACAAATTGCTTGTAGAGCATGTGTGTTTGAATATGAAATCTGGGCATCTTTAAAAAAAGAACAGGATAACAGCGATGTTCAGGGAACAAGAGAGGTAACTTTGAACTGGCCACAGGTGAGCTGGACGGATCACTCCTCCTCTTTCATAAGCAAATAGGAGAAATATCGCTGAATTCTTTTTCTCAGCAAGGAACATCCCTGAGAAAGAGAATGCGCCCTGAAGGTAGGCCTATAGACGACCCCTTTTTAAAAGGTCCAGTCTTTTATAGTCGAAGCTGAAGGGATGAAATAAGTCCCGCTCTCTTATAGTGCTCCCAGGTTTATCAGGTGGACAAAAATTCCCACCTAATAAATTTTGGTCAGACAGGTTATCTGCTCTCAAACCCTGTTTCCTGATAAGATGTTATCAATGACAATGCGTGCCCGAAACTTCATTAGCAATTTTAATTTCACCTCATCCTGTGGTCCTGTGATCTCACCCTGCCTCCTTTGCTTTGTGATATTTTATTACCTTGTGAAGCATGTGATCTCTGTGACCCACACCCTATTCGTGCACTCCCTCCCCTTTTGAAAATCGCTAATAAAAACTTGCTGATTTTACCGCTCGGGGAACATCACGGATCCTGCCGACATGTGATGTCTCCCCAGGACACCCAGCTGTAAATTTCTCTCTCTTGTGCTCTTTCCCTTTATTTCTCAACCCAGCCGAGACACTTAGGAAATAGAAAAGAACCCATGTTAAACATCGGGAGCGGGTTCTCCCGATATACAAGGAACAACCTCAGGCACAATCCACAGTCAAATTGTAATCGGCGTCCTTGTGAAAGTCTCTCTATTCACTGCACATCTCTAACCATTTTGTAAGGATCCATGGAAATGATATACAAAGACGACTAAAGATTAATAATTTCAAACAAGTCCACAGTAGCCAATGAGATGCTACTGCACATTAGGCACAACCGTAAGCATTTCACAAGTATTTCCTCTTATAATCTTCCCAACAATTCTACAGGAGTATGGTCTTCAATCTACCATATAAATGTGGAACGTTAGAACCGTTAGACTAAGTAAATTGTCCAAGGCCACAGGGTTTCTGATGTCAGAGCACACAACAGGACCCATCTCAGACTCCACAGGCTATAATATTTAATCCTTACTTTCCACGGGCCCAAATATGCAAAAACACATGCATGTGCCAATTTTCTACTGAAAAGTATAACATACATGTGATCATTGGTCCTTCTCTTTCATGACAATGTGGGGCATCAATCACTTTACATTGTTGCCTTTACTGCTGTTCCTTTTTGCATCCATACTGAGGCAGAGGGGCAGAGGAAGAAGGAAGGAAAGAAAGCAAGGAAAGAGAAAAGAAAAATAGGAAAAGAAACATTTCCATCATCATACTCTTTATCTGTGAAAAAATATTCAATTTTATAGGTTCTACCAGTAAGGGATAGGTTCTACCCATAAGACAAAGCTTGAAGAAGTCAAGTAAACGCCGTTTCAAAAAACGTATGTTGAAATAATCTGAGATACAGAAAAGAGTTACAGAATACAGTTATCTCTTGATATTCACGGCAGATTGGTTTCAGGACCTTGTAGATACCAAAATCCAGGGATGCTCAAGTACCTGATATAAAATGGTATAGTATTTGCATATAACCTATGCACATTTTCCTGTTAACTTTAAATCATCTCTAGATTACTTATAATACCTAATCCAATGTAAATGCTATGTAAATAGTTGGTATAGTCCGCTGTCAAGGGAATAATGATTTTTTAAAAGTCTGTACATGTTCATTTCAGACAGACTCATTATTTTTCTTGAATATTTTCCATCTGAGGTTGGTTGAATCCATGGATGTAGAACCCAGGTATACAAAAGGCTGACTATACAGAGTTCCTACATTTCCTTCAGTCACGGGGGGGGCTTATATTTTAATCTGCAAGCTCCACAATGCCCACCAATCTATGAGACCAATCTATGGGATTCTATATTATTTAACATTAGGGTAAATTTTCCTTTTGAGATAGAAAGCCCCTAAGGGAAAAATTCTAAACATACATGCATGTGACCACCTCCCCCCCGCCCCCCGGCTTACACAAACAACTTATCTAGAAAACCCCGAGCCGTTTGAGGTTGCAACATACATGCATGTGACCAACCTCCCCGGGCTTACACAAACAACTTATCTGGAAAACCCCCAGTCGTTTGAGGTTGCGAAAAAGGCGGGAACCAACCAGAAACTGCCGAATGTTCAACTTTAAATGTTAACCAATAGTAAGCTTGTAACTACTGTTTCTCTGTGACTTGTTTGTACCTCGCTATAAAAGAAACCCTAAAACAGCAGCCGGGGCCTCTCTCTTTACCTGCCATTGTATAAAGCGGAGAGGTCCAGGTTCGAACTCGTAATAAAGCGACCCCGGCTATTTGGCTTTGACTCTGGACTCTGGTGCTCACTTACTGGGGTCTCGCGACTTCGGGCACAACACTTTAACAACATAGGTATAGTTACCAGTCTATTAACAGAGATTATAGTAGAAAACGCTTGATTTGGATAAATGGAAAAACGGTGGGATATAGTTTGATAATTTTTCTAACCAGTGCTCCTTTTAGCTTACTGTATAACACTACTAAATCTTTTCTGCTATAGCACGTTTCTGCATAGTTAATTAGCTCATATGCAATTGGTAAACAGTGGGATAGCAAAAGATATACTGACTTACACGATTTCCTCCCCACTCCCTGCCAGCTGGTTAGTGTTTAATCACCAAGTCACAGCAGCAGAACATAAAGTATACTAATACAATTGACCAGAACAGGGCGAAGAGTAATACACAGAGTAATCCATAAACCCCACTTACCTGCACAGTATTCTTCTTTGTTCTGTTTGATCAATGAGTCTCTAATTAGAAATACCCAATGTTTGTTTTTCTGATTTTGATGCATTTTGCATTTGCCACCCTCTCAACTCTTCTTTCCATCTCTTTTGAATAATCCACCTTCATCTTTTCTTTGTCTATGATTAGGTTTATATTGACTATATCACTTATTTATTTATTTGTACTAACATATCTTTCTAATGCCACTAGTATTTTGATTAGAATTATTACTTTTTCTCATGATCCTGTTTTTTTTAGGGCACAATTTGCAGAACCTATGTTTTAAAAAACTTTAATATCATGTTATAGCAGAAACAGCTGCCCAAGACTTTATCTTGTTAACATTAAAATAGAGAAGACTCTCAGAATATAGCCCTCCATTCAGTTAAGAGATTATAACTCACTACATTTCAAATAATCAGTTTACATATAATTTATTATAACTTAAATGAGTTCATATAACAATTATAATAATTTATAAAAATTACTATCTGTTATATACGTTTTTCAATTGAGGTAAGTTATGTTTCTGGGATTGAAAACTATAAAGTACTTAATCAGTTGTATCAGAATCACTTTGAGTTGTTTTTGGTTTAAATCTTATGAGAATGTTTCCTAAATAATTGCATCCTCTTTAGGGCACAACTACTTGCAGTTTTCATTGAAGTGACTTGATTGGCTTCTTGAGAAGAAGGATCTAATAATATAGCTTCCATTATAGAATAAGTGCCCACCTCAACATGTAACATAAACACCCATGATAACACTGAAACTTTCAGATAATACAGCAAGTGGAATTCAAGTACAACGCTTCCTCATGGGACTTCTCTTATGTTTCTTGAGTTCATCTCCCTACTGAGAGCATCACTAGTAAGATAAATGACTGTCTTCTGGAACTTGTTCAACTTTCTCTGTCACTTTCATATAGTATATATTTATTGGTCCTATATTTTAAAAAATCCTGCAGCCATGATTGAAGACTTTTCTCTTTGAGCACAAAGCCCATGTTCATGAGAGACAGAAGCTAAAGTTCAGTACCAATACCTTTTCTATCCAACATAGCAAAGCAAAATCTAAAACAGTGTACTTCTTAAACTCTGAAGTCAGGGACTTAATTTTGGATGAATTCCAACTGAACATGGACAGCTCATTGATAAAAGCCAAAATAAATTCTTAGTATGGATCCCAAAAGAATTTGGCCCATGAGGGAGTAAAGCGAGAATCCGGGGTGTTGTGGGATGGGGGGGCAGGGGCATGTGGAGTACCAGGTCCACGAGAACATCAGGAATCAGAGCTGTCATGTCAGATCTCTGAGAACTGTGCTGGTTTGCTTGCGGAGGTGGTTCTATTACAGTGACCTGAAGGCCTCTTAAACAAGTTCTGAGGAGCATAACGGTAACTAGCCAACCATGTTTTCATCTGTGTAAGGGGGCTTGTTCACTTATACTACAATGCCAAAGGATGGCTCTGGCCTTTCAGTTACAGCAGGTTTGTGAGCTTATCACTTCTTTTTTTTTTGAGACGGAGTTTCGCTCTGTGGCCCAGGCTGGAGTGCAGTGGCCAGATCTCAGCTCACTGCAAGCTCCACCTCCCAGGTTTACGCCATTCTCCTGCCTCAGCCTCCCGAGTAGCTGGGACTACAGGCGCCCGCCACCTCGCCCGGCTAGTTTTTTTTTTTTTTTTGTATTTTTTAGTAGAGACGGGGTTTCACCGTGTTAGCCAGGATGGTCTCGATCTCCTGACCTCGTGATCCGCCCGTCTCGGCCTCCCAAAGTGCTGGGATTACAGGCTTGAGCCACCGCGCCCGGCCATCACTTCTTTTATGCATCCACACATCAAACATATGGAGTACTTAATTAGTATCAGGCACTCATCTATCTCTTTCCTCCTTACTGATAAGACAGACAGTGTGGCCAGAACATGACTTCCTGAGTAACTAGCACAGAATCAGTTCCCATTTCTCACCATTTCTCACAGTATTCTGTAACCTCCGCTTATTTGTACTGACATTACGAGTACCGGGGCCGGGCGCGGTGGCTCACGCCTGTAATCCCAACACTTTGGGAGGCCGAGACGGGCGGATTCGCGAGGTCAGGAGATCGCGACCATCCTGGCTAACACGGTGAAACCTCGTCTCTACTAAAAATACAAAAACTTAGCCAGGCGTGGTGGCGGGCGCCTGTAGTCCCAGCTAATTGGAAGGCTGAGGCGGGAGAATGGGGTGAACCCGGGAGGCGGAGCGTGCGGTGAGCGGAGATGGCGCCACAGCACTCCAGCCTGGGCGACAGAGCGAGACTCTGTCAAAAAGAAAAAAAAAAAAAAAGTACCAAAGAGGGGGAAATGTGAATCAAATTCAGTATTATTATAGTCTGATGAAAATGAGAATAAAAATTACATGATTTATTTTAACATGTAGAATTCCTTTAGTGCAGTAACAGAAATTTAACAAACCCCTCTCTCTTTTTAGTGAACAGTTAAATGTTGTCCATTTGGCTTCTTATCAAAGAAATCCAATTTAAAAGTTACCAGGCACTCTTCTACATTTCTAGTGGGAGTGTAAATTGGTACAACCTTCTTAAAAAGCAATCTGGCAACATATACAGAAAGCTTAAAAGTATTCCTACCATTTGGCCTAATAATTCCATTTCTAGGAATATTCTGAAAAGAGATGTTCTGTAACTTTGTTTTATACAAAACCTTTTATGTCATTATTAATTGTAGTAGGGAAAAGTCGAAAACAACACAAATGTCTAACAAGAGAGAATGTTATGTAACAGCCATAGGAAAAATTGGCACATTACCATTAAAAATGTTTTTGAAAACTTAATACAGAAAAAAAAAGCCTGTGAAACAGACAAATTTAAAAGGAATATTCAAAATTAAGCATATTATTCTATGTAAAACATATAAAACGATGAAGACATATACAATATTACTTATCTTAATTAGATTATAGTTGTTTCTTTGTATGACTCTACCTTTCAAAACACTGAGCTTGTGATCACAAATTAAAGAAACCTAAAATCTGGTATAATGAAAGCATTTAAAGTATTTAGCTGTTATGCTAAGTGCCAGGAATAAAGGTTCAAGCCAGAGCCTAGACAACTAGATTAACAGAACACGTATTAGTGACCACAAGAAGAATGGTCAAGAAAACAGGAGAGTAAAGAAGAGGATAGCAGAATTCCAAGCAGGCATTGATTGAACACATTTCAAACAGGCAGACTTAGGGCAAAGGAGAGTAAATAAAAATTCATGCAACATTCTCTTGTCCACTGTCCATATGGAGGAATTCTCAAATTGAATGATTTTAGACAGACACTATGTTTAAATAAATAAATAATGATGTAGAATAGGTTTCTTTATATGAATCACATTGGTACTAAGTAACTTATCTGATGAAACACAGTTGTACTGAATTTAGGACAGATTGCCATCAATGCCATCAGAACATAGGGCTTCCATTTATGTACTGTTTTCTTTTTTTGCAGAATTGTTTAAAATGTTATTTTCTCCAATTCTCTTCAATTACCTTTAGCAAACAGTGGATGGAAACCTTTTGCTTAAGCCTAAATTCTCTACTACAGGGCAAAATAGTCCTAAATAATTCAGTGAAGAATGACATGTATTACTTTCCACTCCAATTCTGCCCGGAAGTAGGAAAGTAGTAAATAAATGTCACTTTTTTTTCACACTTGGTCAACTTGAACTGATAACATTTATTCTACAGGAAAGGGAGGTCATAGTTTGTCATGTAAGGAGAAAGAAGTCTGAGGACAAAACTATACACACACACAAACACACACACACAGACACATACAGAGAGACACACACATACACAACAGTCACAAGACACATTATTCCATTAAGAAATGTACATACGGCCGGGCGCGGTGGCTCAAGCCTGTAATCCCAGCACTTTGGGAGGCCGAGATGGGCGGATCACGAGGTCAGGAGATCGAGACCATCCTGGCTAACACGGTGAAACCCCGTCTCTACTAAAAAAAAAATACAAAAAACTAGCCGGGCGAGGTGGCGGGCGCCTGTAGTCCCAGCTACTCAGGAGGCTGAGGCAGGAGAATGGCGGGAACCTGGGAGGCGGAGCTTGCAGTGAGCTGAGATCCGGCCACTGCACTCCAGCCTGGGCGACAGAGCGAGACTCCGTCTCAAAAAAAAAAAAAAAAAAAAGAACTGTACATACACACAGCATGAGCTTCGAGTCACTCACCTACAATTATGCTTCTCCGACCACACTACAATAAAATCAAATATTGAAAATATTTGGCCCTGAATTTGATTACACAGTTATCAATATTTTCATAAACAATATGAAACCTAAGTACAGGGCATATGGTGGTGTCAAGAAAATATTTTAAAAGTTGTTCTTCAACAAAGTTAAAGGTCATGCAAACACTATACACTTTTTATTTCTCTATAAAATTGAATTGGGTTTGGACCAAGAAAATAAAAGGCTTCAGCCACTTGAATATTTGTACTAATGTCACTCATTTACATTCCTTCTCATCAGAGAGCAGCCTGAAGACAACTTAATCTAGATGACTCAAAATATGCAAAACTCACTTACTTCATTTGAATCCAAAATTAGAGGTTAGAAGGGCAAATGTTACTACAACATTGTGCATAATGGTAAAATACTGAAAATAGTCTGAATCCCCTTGTAAACTGAAAGGTTTAAATGTATTCTAGTATACCCATACATCAGAATACTCTGATGCCATTGAAAAGTAGTTTGTGGCCAGGTGCGGTGGCTCACACCTGTAATCCCAACATTTTGGGAGGCCGAGGCAGGCGAATCACCTGAGGTCAGGAGTTCAAGATCAGCCTGACCAACACGGAGAAACCCTATCTCTACTAAAAATACAAAATTAGCTGGGCATGGCAGCACATGCCTGTAGTCCCAGCTACTTGGGAGGCTGAAGCAGGAGAATCGCTTGAACCCAGGAGTCGGAGGATGCGGTGAGCTGAGATCACGCCATTGCACTGTAGCCTAGGCAACAAGAGCAAACTCCACCTCAAAAGAAAAAAAAGAAAAATAGTTTGTGAATGCGTGTGAGTGTGAATGTGTGGAGAGAGAGGGAGAAGTGAGGCACATCTGTGTGTGTTTGTGCCTCTGTATGCGCACATATAGTCAACCCTTGGTATCTGAGGGGAATTAGCTCTAGGGACCTCATAGATAAATAGCATAGTATGTGTACATAACCTATACACATCCTTTCATATACTTTAAATCATCTCCTGATTACTTAAAATACATAATATAATGTAAATGCTATGTAAGTTGTATTTTTATTTATATTATTTCATTGTTGTATTGTTATTTTTTCTAATATTTTCTATTCGTAGTTAGTTGAATCCACAAAGGCAGAACAGACAGATACAGAGGGTTGACTGTCCATATATGGATATGTACATATACAGACAGAGAAGGAGGTGGTCAAGATACATTGCCAAGTAAAAATCAGAATAGCTAAAAGGTGCATGTAAGATTAATTTGTAAATGAATTAATCTATAAAGTGTTAATGATATGATTAACAATATGTGCTGACCAATTTCTATACAGGTGGTACTCACCTACACATTTCATACATATTAACTTATTTAATTCTCATACTAATCCTGTATTACTGGTTTTATTATTCTCCTCTTTAAATCAATAAGGAAAATAAAGCACAGAGTTACTAGGAAACAAAGTGCCTTACTAGCAAACAAAGCTAAGTAAGTGTTTTTGCTTTTTCCTCATAAGTCTTCATTCCCGCCACCACCACCCCACCCTTACTCATCTCCTCCCTCTTCCTCTGCCCTAAAGAGGCTGACTTTACAAATTACCACACCTGGATTCTGGAGTCCATGGATCTTGTTAGGATTCAGTCCATGAGGGTAACCATCAGTGAGTGTGGAATAAAAGAAAAGAGGTTGAAGTGAATATGTATAACCACCCCTCGCTGTCCTGTCCCCACCTGCTCAATGCAGCGAGGTAATAGTGGCTGCATTTCTCTACCCATAGCCACAGTTCCTGTTCAGTAGCCCCTTTCCCACAGGTACGGCTCTCACTGGGTCTCAGTTACGCCTCCCTCTCCTCGTGCCTTTGGTCCCAGTGATAACAGCTTTCCCTTTTTGGGCACCCAGGTTGCCTCATCATTCCTTGTTGTTTTTCTTAATACTTCTATAACTAGGTCCTTCCTCAAAGTCTTCAGTGACCTCGGAGTCATCTACTTCCTGCCCAGACTGTGACTCATACAATAGCAGAGACAGGATTCGAACCCAGGCACTCAGGTTCCAGAGGCTGTGCTATGCTTCAACTCACCCTGCAATACTTACTGCCTCCCCACTATGCTAGTTTATGTGTCATTTTAGTATTGAAATACTTCTAGGATGGGTGCAGTGGCTTACACTTGTAATCCCAGCACTTTGTGAGGCCAAAGTGGGAGGAGGAGGATCACTTGGGGTCAGGAGTTCGAGACCAGCCTGGCCAACATGGCGAAACCCCATCTCCATAAAAACGCAAGAATTGGCCGGACGTGGTGGTGCATGCCTGTAATCCCTGCTACTCAGGAGGCTGAGGCATAAGAATAGCTTCAACGTGGGAGATGGAGGTTGCAGTGAGCTGAGATCGCACCATTGCACTCCAGTCTGGGCAACACAGTGAGACTCTGCCTCCAAAAAAAAAAAGACAGAGAGACTGCACTAAATTACCTTCAGAAATTTTATCTGGGAAGTAAGATTACAACAGAGAATTTAAAAAATCTGTATATTGTATAGTTGTATAATATTTGAATGTTATTATTTTTCAAACAAAAATATAGTAACAATGGACACTACTTACTACTAACTACTACTGTAAAGAAATTTGATTATAATTATAGAGTAACCTAGTTAAGGCAGACAATCCACTTTGTAGTTAAATGTTACTTGACAATCTTAAGTACAAGGTCATTTCATAAAGTATGAATAATCATTCTCTAACACAGAGGTCTAGACAATGTGTTGTAGGTTTGCTACCCAGTATGATGCCTACATGGCTCAGGCGAATTTCTATCCCACCTTAACTCTGTTTATCTTTAAAAATAGGACACCTGAGGTCAAAATTCCCCTTAGTGACCAAACTGGCCAAGACTGGCGGGATCCAAGATGGCAGGTTTCTTGACCTCTGAAGAACCTCTAACTTCATTAAAATCTAATTTTCATGCTAAATGATACACCTCACAGCACCATGACGGGGTCTCACTATGTTGCCCAGACTGGTCTCAAACTCCCCAGCCTCAAGTGATCCGAAGCCTCCCAAATAACTGAAATCACAGCTATGAGCCACCACCTGGTACATTATCAAAACAGGAGAAACAGTAACTTAATGATCCTTTAATCCAGGGGTGGTGGCTCTAATGGGATGAGAACCAACAGAAAGAAATGTTTAATATTATGCTTTTAATATTTAAACAACAGATTTTAACCACCACAGAATTGTATGGTCTTCTTTGGGACATTACTGATGTTCAATATCGTAAATTTGCTTTGAATTTCATCAAATCTCTAAACTCTATATAAGGTATATTTTATAGGGGACTGGAGTCTAAGTTGCACCTCAGCCTCATGATTGCTAACCTAATCTCAACTCTTGCTCTGCTTAGCCACTGTGCTGAGAAGCCTTATATTCTTCTTTCCATGCAGCAAACACAACATGCTCATGTCATTTCACCAATATTACAAGTTTCCTCCAGAAATGGCCTTGAGCAAGAAAATGGAATTCAATATGAACAATTTTGCCTCATCACTAGACACTTCGGAATGTATGTGTCCTTTCCAAATATTCAAGGATCACTGTTGTAATTTTCTTGCTAGGTAAAGGAAATTTCAATCTCCATTTTTATTTTTTTATTTTTTTTTTAGACGGAGTCTCGCTCTGTTGCCCAGGCTGGAGTGCAGTGGCCGGATCTCAGCTCACTGCAAGCTCCGCCTCCCGGGTTTACGCCATTCTCCTGCCTCAGCCTCCCAAGTAGCTGGGACTACAGGCGCCCGCCACCTCGCCCGGCTAGTTTTTTGTAATTTTTAGTAGAGACGGGGTTTCACCGTGTTAGCCAGGATGGTCTCGATCTCCTGACCTCGTGATCCGCCCGTCTCGGCCTCCCAAAGTGCTGGGATTACAGGCTTGAGCCACCGCGCCCGGCCAATCTCCATTTTTAAATGGCAATCAAGAACTAATAACAGATATGTATTCCTGACACTACATGGCTCAAGCAATGTTTTATATTAGCACCTAACATTAAATTAACCCAATTCATTCAGGGGAAGGAATCATACAAACTTGATCTTTTTTCTTCAATTCTTTCAATCTTTCACCTCCTCTCAATGTGAAATGTTAAACTCATCAATTATATATGTGATATTTCCTAAAAGATGAATCTAGCTTACCAGAGAAAAAATACAAACCCAGAACTCCCCCATCTCTAGGTGTAGAAAGCCTCCAGATGTCACTCAAATCCAACTCTCTTACCAAGGATTTACTAATGAATGACTGTGAACAGTGAATATACTCTGGCCCCAAATCCTTCTGCCTCTATGACGTCAAGACCTCCACAGCCCTGTGTTTCCTGAGCAAACATGTGGGAAAAATTCAGGTCATTCATTATTGGAGCATAAATGTTAACAATCAATGTCTCCCAGCCATAGCTGTTATCCTGACCTAAGACCCATCTGTCATCAACATCTAAATCAGTGAACATTATTTTCTGACTTAATTTTGCTGGAATAAAGCCATTTAGTCTGTAATTGAGGAAAAAAAGGGATTAACCATAAATGTTAAGTAAATGATATATCTTATGATCACATATGTAAAACATTTCAGTTAGGCATTGATATATCTAAGCACAAATTATTTCCCCTCCTCTGTAGAGATAAACCATGTACTGATTTTTCTTCCTTTCATATATAGAATATACATAGGACAAAACAAATAGTTATTTTATCGCATTTTCATGGCTATAATAGTTTACTGAGACCCAAACAATGTTTTCTGAAATCAAAATGGTAGTAAGACTCTGGCATAAGGAAGGCTGTCATTTTTCATGCCCACCTCAAGGCTTGCTTCTGCTGTCAGGGGCTGCCTGAAAGGCTTACTGGCTATGATGCTCCAACTTTGTAAATCACAGCCAGACTCAGACTTCACTAGGCATTTTCTGTATTAATCTCTAGAAACAACAAAATGAATGCATCTGTTCTCTTGTCCACGCACGCGAATGAAAATAAAATACAAAATCCTTAATGAAGGAAGGAAATGACTAAGAAAATAAGTGCAAGTAAAAATCTATACTTAACTGTAAACTGAAAACATTTACATAGCCCTATTCAGATACAGAGTGCATTACTGATTTTGCAGTACGGTATTTGGAAATCTCTTTGATGATTCTCAATTGATCTATTTCAGAAGAATTATTTGTTTATTGCTGAAGAATTATTAGGTAAAAATACTTATGAAATATAAAGTATCACTTTGAACCTGGATACTTCTGGCATAATGATGTGATTATGGGAATTGTGTCTTTTTTTTTTTTTTTTGAGACAGGGACTCATTCTCACCCAGACTGCAGTATAGTGGTGCAATAATAGCTCATGGCAGCCTCAACCTCCCAGGCTCAAGCAATCCCTTTATTCAGCCTCTCGAGTAGCTGGGACTACAGGTACACATGGTGGCTTGTACCTATAATATACTCAAGAGGCTGAGGTATTTGTTGTTATTTTGTTGTTGTTGTTCTTGTTGTTGTTGTAAAGATGTCTCACTGTGTCGCTCAGGCTGGGCTTGAACTCCTGAGTTGAAGGGATTCTCCCCCCGTCAGGCTCCCATAGTGCTGGGATTACATACTGGTGTAAGCCATTGCACCAGCTGCGAATTGCATTTTGCTTTCCGTACTGAAGAAGCTAATTCTTTTAAAAGCTTGTTCACTTAAAGAGAGATACTTGTCTCATGAAAACCAAAATAAAGTTGAGTTTTTTTAACGTGAGTGAGGGTCAGCTTAATTTAACGAAGATCTGTAATTAACAATTAAACTGAATTCTTAAAAGTAAATGTTAAGAATTCCTGTTCACCAACACTGAACAACACTCACATGCTTTTTTCAAATGACGTGACTGGTATCATCAGTTGAATCAAAGAAAACCCCAAACTCCACAATCAGGATAGGACTAATTGTGGAGGCGTGTAAGGGAAGATTGGGTGGGGGTGTTGGTAGAATACATGAAAGAGAGAGAGGTTGACTGGGAGGAAGAAAGTAAAAAGGAAAATATAGTGTCCCCCTTGCCTCCCAAGAGTAAAGAGCTCAAGAAAAGGGTATTTTTGTTTTATTTGTTTTAGGTGTTGTGCATTTCATAATGCGCCTGGGTAATGCTACGGATAGTATCAATGTCAATAGGAAGGAATACGCATTATGCTTTTATTTTCAGTTATATTTGTTCTACGTGAAGAAACATAAAAACATAATTCCAACTGATGAGAGTATATATCCATATGAGCTGTATTAAAAAATATGTGAAAAACTTCAAAATGGGCAAAAGGAAAAAATAAGACAAATTAGTAAGTTCCCTGACTATGTCACATATTTCTCTGGCTTTTATTGTCTTTGAGCCATTTTACAACTCTGGAAATAACAGAAACTGACAGTAATCTCATTTACCATCAGAAAAATGACAACTAGAAATGGATGCTGTGCCCACTGGAATACAATTGAATATTGCCATGTGGAAACTGACCACTTTTGCATCTTTCTTTCTTTCTTTTTCTTTTTCTTTTTTTTTTTTTTTGAGACTGAGTCTCACTCTGTCACCCAGGCTGGAGTGCAGTGGCGCAATCTTGGCTCACTACAACTTCTGCCTCCTGGGTTCAAGCAATTCTCCCACCTTAGCCTCCCAAGTAGCTGGAATTACTGGTACCTGCCACCATGCCTGGCTAATTCTTTTTTTGTATTTTTAGTAGAGACAGGGTTTCACCATGTTGACCAGGCTGGTCTCAAACTCCTGACCTCAAGTGATCTGCCTGCCTCGGCCTCCCAAAGTGCCGGGATTACAGGCATGAACCACCACGTCCAGCCTTTCGCATCTTTTTGTAAATTCACTTAGCCCTTCTTTTCTGACTTTAAATGTATGTGATATTGTAACTTTTCATTTGAATCAGTTGTAACATCTTACTGGTTCCCTCATTAATTAATCAGTTAAATAGAATTTTTGGCATACATTCGTTCATATTTGTATCAGTCATAATTTATTTTTTAAATTATTCTTTAGCTCTACACACAGACATGTGAACACACACTCACAGATAGACACATGTACCAATTAAATTTAATATTATGCTTGGATTTTAAGTACTTTTCTTCACATACTTCTTTTTATTTTTTAAAATTTGTTCAGTAAGCATGGATTATTTCAATAATTAGAAAAAAGTTTTAAAAAACTATGAAAAAAGTAATGCTTTGAAAGTCTCTACACATATCTCTAGCTCTTAAACGAACATGTGATTTTAATATCTGTGATTAAGCCAAGCATGGTGACTCATGCCTGTAATCCCAACACTTTGGGAGGCCGAGTCAGGCAGGTCGCTTGAGGTCAGAAGCTGGAGACCAGCCTGGCCAACAGGCTGAAACCCCATCTCTACTAAAAGTACAAAATTTAGCCAGATGTTGTGGCACATGCCTATAATCCCAGCTACCTAGGAGGCTGAGGCATGAGACTTGCTTGAACCCGGGAGGTGGGGGTTGCAGTGGGTTGAGATTGCACCACTGCACTCCAGCACAGGTGACAGAGTAAGACACTGTCTCAAAAAAAAAAAAAACAAAAAAACAAATAAGCAAAAATCTTGAATTAGGTGAACCACATAGAAGTAGCCAGTATCTAGATCACCATATCTATCATATTTTCCTTTTTAGAAACATGAGGAACATATACAGTGGGAAGTAAGAATTGTTAATCTTAATCAATGTATCTCTCTGATATGGTTTGACTGTGTCTCCACTCAAAATCTCATCTTGAATTGTAATCCCCATGATCCCCATGTGTCAAGGGAGACACCAAGTGGATGTAATTGACTCATGGGGATGGCTTCCCCATGCTGTTCTCATGATAGTGAGTTCTCACGAGATCTGATGGTTTTAAAGTGTTAGGCACTTCCTCCTGTGTTCATTCTCCTTCCTGCCACCTTGCAAAGAAGGTACCTTGCTTCCCCCCTTCGCCTTCCACCATGATTGTAAGTTTCCTGAGGCCTCCCCAGCCATGCGGAACTGTGAGCCCATTAAAACTTTTCCCTTTATAAATTACCCAGTCTCAGGCAGTTCTTTATATCAGTGTGAAAACAGACTAATATATGCTCTATCAATATAAATGTCAAGACAATATATTTTTAAAGGTCTATCAGAAATAGGCTAAAATAAGAGTTTGCACATGTGTTCTAAAAGAACAACTATCCCTTGGATTTTATTTGGAGAAACACTAAAATATTAACAAAACCTCAAGCTGTGGCATCCCAATATTAGTGAGGTAAGGTCCTTAATCTGGTGGTCAGGCCACAGACTCCTCATTTCTTCCAAAGTACTCATCTAAATGATTGGATTTACAGTTTTGTTTTATTTTTTGCCAATCCAGAAAAAAACAAACCTTTGTACTCCATAGGCTGCCATATTAAAAAAAAGTGAATGCATTAAAGAGAGTAATAATACTTAAAAGTAAAATTAATTATATAAATAAATACGAAAAGGTAAGTAAACGTCAGGTTATAAGAACATTGATTTCATGTAAATGTAGACAGGTGACTCCTTAAAATGTACAAGTTTTCATGTCAATATCAGCACAGAGTTCATTATGAAATCTCAGTCCATTTTCTTACTAAATAACCCGGTGTACCTGAATGAGTAATATCTTATTTTGTCTTATTCTAAGCCCTGAGAATATAAAGAAAAAGTACTCTGAAAACTTATTAACACTAATCAAAAAAGGACAAAACAAAGTTTCAGAATTCTTATGGGTTGAATTGTGTCCCCCCAAAAAACATATTTGCAGTTCCAATCCCCAGTGCCAATAAACATGACCTTATTTGAAAATAGGGTCATTGCTGATGATCAAGTTGGAGTCATTAGGCTAGGTTCCAATCCAATATGTCTGTGTCTTTATAAAAAAGAAATCTGGACTCAGAGACAGACATATAAAAAGAAGGCAAGGGAAGAATGCCATTACAAGCCAAGGAATGCTTGAGTCCCCAAAAGCTAGGAGAGAGGCACAGAATAGATCTTCCCTCGCAGCCCACAGAAAGAACCAACCTGCTGACACCTTGATCTTCGACTTCCAGCCTCCAGAACTGTGGGACAATGCATTCCTATTGTTTAAGCGGCACAGTTCATGGTACTTTGTGACAACAGCCCCAGGAAACTAATACAAAATTGACATTTCATTGTCTAATTTCACATGTACTTTTGATCTCAATAAAATACGCTGAAAGTTTGCTATTCTCTAAACACATTAAGAATGAATGACCAAGATATTTTCTCAAGACTCATTTCTTTCCTCCAAACTCACCACCCATCAACACACAAACATTTACCAGGAAAAGGAACACAAATAAATAAATACATCTTTGAAGAGGATATAGTAATTTTTAAAACACAAATTACAATTGGCCTTTCTAGTCATCCATACATCAATGACCATTATTAGTGATATTCCCTTAACATCAGTTATTTCACCCTTTACAGCCACACTTTCAAATTTCGAGGACATTTCAAAGTGTATGTTTTACCCCTAAGTATAAAAAATAAATGAGATAATGTAATAAAGAACAAAAGGTAGAAGACAAAGCAGAAAGTTTAAACAAAATTCAAGTTGAAAATTGCTGAAATATTGATTAAACCTAACGGAGCTCATTAGCCATTAATAGATACCAGTGTTAAAGTGAAAAAGAGCAAGCACATTGTGTTATACAGAGAGACTCCTTTCCTTCAGAAATCAGAGACAAGCCTAAAATTACACTTTCCCTTACCCGAAAAGATTAGAAATTGTACAAAAGAGATATGTTGATTTGGGGGAACACTGATTATACCTAACTGTTTTTATTATAAGTGAGTTTTATTTAATAAGTTACAACTAAAATATTAAAGAAAAACCTTATATAAAAATTAAAACTGACTACTATATCACTGAGTTATATACTATATCACTACCACTAAGCACAACATACTTTTAAGAGATAAAAATCTCAAGGAAATTATAGTAACTACTTTGTTTAATTCAGAGGAACTAGTTTGAGGAGGAGAGATACAAATTTGTATGTATTATAGAATTCTGTCTGCAGGACCCACTATATAAAGAAATTAAGTACTTAGGTAACAGCTAAAAATATTCCAATATATATACAAGGAGATTTTTGAAATACTCCAGAAAGAAGGCATAATTTAAACAAAAACAAAAACAAAAACAAAAAAAAACTGTTCACTAAGCTGTGAGTCAGTTGGGTATGAGAGAAGTGAAGGAACCAGCAGGCTAGGAGGTTCCATGCAGCCTGCTCACACATCCAGAGTCCTATAGGCAAGCCTTACATGAGGAAAGTTAAAAGCATTATACATTTTTAAAATCACATTTTAAATGTCTATACGTCTACACTCATAATTTTATCTGGAAGATGAAAGGCTATGAGAAGTAAAAGATGTTGAGACTGGAACAAATATTAGATAATCCATCATTAATATTTACCTTTTCCTCCAAATTTTTCTTTGAGTTTAAAAAAGATTGAATTTTAAGCTATGCAGCAGGATGATTTCTCTATAGCAATTAAACTAGAAAGTAGATTTGTAAACATTACAGTAAAAGCTGAGTAATATAAGGAAATAGGAAAGGAACATCATGTGTTTTAGATTTTAATAAAACACATCAAAGATAAAAGTATTTCTCTACAAAAAGTCAAAGTTCTAATTCAATAATTAAAAAAAATCAAGCAGAAACTTTTATTTGCCTGATTCCTACTTCATATCGTACTTTGCACTTTCTAGGAAAAAAATCTTTCCACAGAATCATGAAACATTGCTTTTGAAAGACTAGAAGTAACCAACTAAAAATTAAGCAATTGTTGCAAATAAAATCTGTAGTACAGCTGCATCCATTTAAAAAGAGCAGCTGTTGAAGAAATAAAAGTACATTCTCTGCATCAAACTACAAAACATTCAAAAACATAGTGACATTTGATTAAATGGATATTTATTAGAGATAGTTCCATATGGCTTTTACGTAGATTATTTCACATAAACACCAGCTTCTCTTTTTATACTAGAAGTTGAGAAGTGCTTATCTCTAAAACAGTCAGACACACTTAGTTCCAGTTTTGTCCATTCAGAAAAAAACTTTTATTTTATTTTCATGTGTATTATAGCTTGACCAGCTTGATTATGTATAGTTGGGCTTTAATGTTTTGCACTGTTCAGTTTTGTGTGCCAAAATCTGCTTCTCTTCATCTGAAACTCTTCTATTCCTCAACTTGAACATGATTTTTTCTTTCCCTACATGTGCTCGAGTAAAACATTGAAGTAAAGCTCATTCAAGAGAAAAGCACACCTATAGAAACGAGGGAATTTCTCTATGCCATAGCCTTCTGGTAAGTTATTCTGGAACAAAAATATTTGTGTTCCTATATGGCTTAGAAACATTCTTCCCCATCAGGATTTTTTTACAGAAAAAAAAAAAAAAATACATGTGTGCAATGAAGACTTTTATTCACTAAAATATTTTCATTTCTTAATTAAATGATCAATTATGCAATTATATGAGTTAAAACAACAAGGAAAAATAATCTTGTGCTTTCTTTTTTTTTTTTTTTTTTTTTTTTTTGAGACGGAGTCTCGCTCTGTCGCCCAGGCCAGAGTGCAGTGGCCGGATCTCAGCTCACTGCAAGCTCCGCCTCCCGGGTTTACGCCATTCTCCTGCCTCAGCCTCCCGAGTAGCTGGGACTACAGGTGCCCGCTACCTCGCCCGGCTAGTTTTTTGTACTTTTTAGTAGAGACGGGGTTAAACACCCTGTTAGCCAGGATGGTCTCGATCTCCTGACCTCGTGATCCGCCCGTCTCGGCCTCCCAAAGTGCTGGGATTACAGGCTTGAGCCACCGCGCCCAGCCATCTTGTGCTTTCTGTTAGAGAAAATTACTTGGGGAACTTGTTAAAAATATCTATTTCCCGCTGGGCGCAGTGGCTCACACCTGTAATCCCAGCACTTTGGGAGGCCGAGGCAGGCGGATTATGAAGTCAGGAGATGGAGACCATCCTGGCTAACACGGTGAAACACGATCTCTACAAAAAGTACAAAAAAGTAGCCGGGTGTGGTGGCAGGCACCTATAGTCCCAGCTCCTCGGGAGGCTGAAGCAGGAGAATGGTGTGAACCTGGGAGGCGGAGCTTGCAGTGAGCCAAGATCACACCACTGTACTCCAGCCTGGGCGACAAAGCGAGACTCTGCTCAAAAAAAAAAAATCTATTTCCAAAGTCACTTACATGGAGAATCTGAATAAACTGTTAAAGCCAAAAATCTGTAGAGTTTGGAGGATTTGTGAAGAGATGCTTTAAGCAATAACTGGGATTTATTTCAAAGTTCTTAAAAATATATAAATAAATATTAAAATGCTTCCTTTACTTGTTTTTGTTAGCTGTTTCATTGTGTTACTCTATATGTAACTACGAAAGAGTAGATCCTATAAGTACCCCAGTTACGATTAGGGTTTGATCTAATACAACAAGAGTCTTCTTATCCAAATGACTAGGACTAGTTAATAACAACAACAACAACATCAGTAAATACAATTGAAAGAGCCACATAAAGCAACTAATCATTTTTAAGAATTAAATGAGTACATAATAAACATTCAGTTTCAACTTCAAACGTTCATTATTCAGACATTCATTCACCAATCTTTCTATGAAAGGCTAAAATCCTGCAAGGATTAGGTCTCCTACTCTCTATTTCATGTCACCTTTAGACGAGATCGGGCGCGTTCAGGGTGGTATGGCCGTAGACATGTCACCTTTAGAAGAAAGATAATTTAAACATCTGTAATGCTGCAGAGTTACTTGATCTTACAGTTTTACCAATAGTCCCTAATTATTTCATCTACACCTAAGTTAACATATATGCTATATCTACTTTGCCTTCAAGTCATTCAAAGAAAGCATTCAATCAAGTTTTCATAGAAACAACAATAATATTTTTGGCTTATATTTCAGTGGTTTATATACTTTTTAATTAAATTATACAATTACAATATTAAGGAAAAGTGGCATAAACTGGCCAGGTAACCACCAAAATTGATGGACATCAGTTGGTATTTTTAACAGAAAGACTCCAGAGCACTGGTTAACCCTAGTAAGTTAGGTAAGGTCAAGTCAATGAAGACAATTTCTCCTATGGTTTCATTTCAGAACCTGAACGGTGTTCTGCCTTCACCGTCAGTGTTAGTTTTGTTTGGTTACTTTGGGAGCTTCTCCCACTAGAACTTACCTTTGTGAAAAGATAGTGGAAAAAGTTATTCATAAATTTTCCTTTCTCACTGCCCTACTATGGTTTTTTAAGCTGAATGAATTCACTTCTGGGCAAATCATTACTTTAAGAAAAATGGAAATTACACAATCCAAAGCAAAGAGAGGAGGGAAACTTCTTTACATGAGATGAAAATGGTCAATAAGTTAAGGAAAATTATTCCTAAAAGACTTGAAAATAACCTAGGCATTTCTTCAATAATAAGATCCTCTGTGTATGTTTTGCAAATGCTGTATTTTATTTCTTTGAGAAATAACATTTTTAGAAAACGTAATTGATCATGTTAAATTATACAATGCTTAGGACACACCGCAGTTTGTCCACAATCAGAAGAATTTTTATATTCTGAATGTTTTACTATGTAAATGATAAAGATGTTAATGGAAATAAGTTTAAAAGCCCTGAATGCAGAGGGCCCCTGCTACATAGCTAAAAAATATATAACCTGGATGATGTTCTATTGTTTTGACTTGGAGTTTTATCCTGTGGTTTTTGTACAATTAGCTGTCTTTTGTAGCACTGACACTAACTGCCAAATTCCTCTCATTGGTTGGCCACTGACATATCTCAAAGATACGTCAAATACTCAAACTTTGCATGTTCTGACTTGAAAGACAGTAAGCATTCGGCCTCACAGCTATGAAATGAGGCCAGGTAGAAGCAGCAAGAGCTTGACGGACAGATGAGCTCATCTTCACTGCTGTCTCCATAGCCAAAAGAAAAATTTTTCTCCAATACTTGCTTTTGTCAACAGTGATGAAAAGAACTCAGAAAAAGATGATTAAATTTTGACAAACTAAGCCTTTTAAATATTTGGGGACTTCAGGTTTAGATCCTCCAGCTTCTCAATTTTGCTCTTTTGTACACCTTCCAATTGCTTTGCTATGCCAGTCAATTTAAAATCAATTTAAGACTTTGTTGAACAATGTTCAGCTATTAACATCTGAATCTGAACCTGTAAGAGCTCATAAAAGATTTCGAGCAATGAGTGATGATCTTCAAAGCAATGGCAACTGAAGCGGCAGAAGTCTCTGGTCCAAGTATCCTCAGTGTAATATCACTTTCCAACCACAGTTTCTGCCACGTTGCCCCAGGAAAGCATTTTATAAATGTGCTCATGTTTGACCATAAACTCAAAGGAGCAAGATTTAGATATAGGATGAACAACTGAAATATTTTTCTGCAGTGAGATTTCTTTTCCTTAATTCCCTTTTAACTCACAAGAAGGGATAGGGACTGGCCTACCCCTGTGTTCAGTTCTGGCCCTCAACAACCAAGACACATGATAAGCTCAGGAGATACGCTCAAGGGATACCAGAGAAGAAAACACTCAAAGGAATTTAGGTAAAAAGGTAATACATGAACTTCAACACTGATCAAGGAGGAGTGGCGTAAAGTCCCCAGGGCTTACTAGTACAATCACGTTATACCCACAAAAAGAGAGCGATCCATCAGTACCCACTGGAATGAAACTTTAGCTCTGATACCTTGTAGACTACACTACATTTGATACAGCTTATGTACATAAAAATGAATTATTATTCAGTGCTTTTCAATTTCTATTGTGTCAGCTACCTTTTAAAGGAATGACTAAAACCTTTTCAACAAGGATGAATATTTAGAAGTATTAGATACCATAACTCAACCATTATTCTTGAGAAATACAGCAACACTACCTGAAAAACCAAAAGTCAATTCCAAACTAACTCTCATTTTTCTAAGCAAAAGTACAGATAAGAAGCCTGACCATAATAAAATGTGAATTTTAATAAATGTTGAAAAATATCACAAAGTATATATTTTCAAATTAGTATGATTATTTTCTGCTCTTTATTCAAGATAGTGAAAAAAATGCATGAGAAAATTCAGAAAGCTGGTAGACTTTTCAACTATCCAAAAATCTAGGCAAAAAATGTGCCAAAATTTTGACCTGGAAATGATTTGAGGTTTACAGTCAATGAGTGACTATTTTACATTAGAATTAATAATCTTGAAATACAGCCCATAAAATATTGACATTGTCCTGGCTTAATAAGGATTTTGCAATATTAACACTTGTCCTGATTATGAAAAAGGAAAACATCATTTTAATTATATTTCAAAACAGGTGGATGAAAAGCATTATTTCCTGGAAAATTTTACATTTACAGTAAACATTTACACCATTGCATTTACAGGCAGTTTTTAATCTTGTTTAATACATCCAATATTTATTGAGTCTTTATTGAATGTCAAGCACTATGCTAGGTAGGTACTGAAAATACAAGAAAAACAAAAAGAATAAGTGTCATCAGGGACTCACTGAAGGCAGGTGTGTAGTGGTCAGCCTATTGGCTCTGGACCAGTACTTAGTAATCACATAATGTGACTTATGTGTTTCCAGAAGCTCGATCTAATGAGGGTATATAAAATGTAAATGGCTGCCTAGGTTATGTACGCCTCATTACAACTACAGCTATTACAACTACGTATCAGTATGTTTATTTCCTCAGTATCCTGTTTTGAACCATTGCTCCTTCCAATTTGGCATGTTGCCTTCCAACATGACTCCCCTACATGGGACAAGCTGTCAACAGGAATAAACCATCCTTATTCCTAAGAGCACATTATAAAAATTTAGATGAAGGAGAATTCCTAAAGCTAATTATCCTTCTCTCACAATTATTGTTATAAATACCGCAATTGTTGACAGACTATTTTGGAAGAATATGAGTCTCCTGCAGAAGCTTAAAGCCTTACACATTTTATTTATTTGTTTTAATTAATGACTTGAGGAATGAGTACTTTTGAGATTTCAAGAAGCCAAACTTGTGGCTTCTGGCAGAAGATTCGATCTGGAGAGAATGGTTTACTCTGGTGACGAGGAGAAAGGCAAGCTGTTGAAGCGGAAGCATCATGAGAAGACTTTTCAAGCACCATTCTTTGTTGTTCTAAAGGAAGGTAGGGGCTAGGAGGTGGGGTGGCTATGGTGTTTTTCAAAAAGTCTCACTCTGTTCCTGTTTTAAGGGTCTCACTCCCAAGGCTAACATAATGACAGAGGAAAAGAAATCTTTCTAGTTTTCTTCGTCTTATATACAATGGCATTCCTTTAAATCAGTAATGTTTTAACTACCTTGAAATACACAAATCCTTCACTCCCTTTTATGTCCAAGGGAAAAGATGTTAGCAGAAATCAAGGTTATTTGAAAAAATCTGTTTATCAAGCCAGATATCGAATTATTCCTCTGACTTACGGCCTTAAGAGTTTGCATCTTTGCTAGAAGTGCTGTTCTTTATGACTTTACAAAAAAAAAAAGTATTTAACAATGGAGCAGGGGTTCATGAATGCTGACCAGCAACTGGAAAGCTAGAGTCCCTTCTTCCTTGCAAACTGCATGATAATTCTCAGGACAATTAGGGGCATACATTTGCTGGCACATAGTGTTTGTTTTTGCTGTGATTTTTTTTTAATAGGAAAAAGAAGTATTTATGGTAAAATATTATCTCATATTTTTCTCTTAGCAGCACCAGATTTCACAAGCAATCAGTCAAATATATAGGATTTATTTGTTTCAAAAGGTTATATATGCAATGGACACTGAAGTTCTTGAAAATGTCGGAAACATGTCTTTCCTTTTAGCAATGAGAAAGTGCTCCCCGTGCATCTGTTAGAGAAACAGCCTCAAAATACGGTTTAGCAGCGAGTATATAAAAGTAGATGGAATGAAGATTAACCCGTCTATACTAAATCACCAAATAGTATTAGTAGTTAACAAGGCAATTCCTCCATGTTCTGTGTTTTAATTCATAACCAACAGTAATCCTGTTAGACCAGACAAATGAATAGTCAACTGCCACTTTATTGTTAATGACACAAAAGAATATAGGACATTCAGCAATCATATTCCTAATAATTTTCAATGTATACTTTAATAAGTACTGACATTTTCAGCCCACAGATTCAAAACAATTTGATGGAATTTGCCAAGGGTTATAATGTTGTTGTCATATCTTTTTGCTCTTTGGGAAAGGCCTTTCCATCTAAAACCCCAGGCATTGGTTTTAATCCCTGTGGACTCGAGCATATGTTCAAGGGATTCATAGTCTATTCTTCCTGGATAATTTAGATAATCACATGAAACAAATTCCTCTCCAATGCCAACTGTATTCTCCTGATATAGATTTCCAGGGTGTGTGATGCCACAATATGAAACAGGCAATAATCAAGATACACTAACCACATGAAATTTTAAGTTCCCATCTTTAGGGCAGAAATATTGAATTACTTACTCAGTTATCTGGTTTCTTTAAATGTCCCCTGAAATTCTTTTATTATTTTTATATGCCAATCACAGAAGAGTTGACAAGCTCTACTTATTAAGATCATAACATCCATCAAATATATCCTGTAAAACTCAAATATCATAAAATCAAATATTATGTAGTACAACATAAATATCTCGTGTCTCCTTTTTACCACTTGGCATAGATATTACCAAGGCATTGATTTTTCCCAGTCTAAGGACATTATAAGTCAGTAACTTTGTGACATTAGTATTTTGTCAATAATAGCAATGCTCTACTTGTGTTTTTCTACATATTGCCACAATCCTCAAAATAAGAATAAAAGCAAGAACAAAATCTTTCTTTTATATCTCAAAAGAAAGGGCAGTAAGTTATTTAAAATGCAATGATTAAAGCAAAGAAATTTAGACAGAGAAAATGCCTGATTTTAAGCTCCAGGCATAAACTTGTAGCATGAACTAGATAACTTGTAGCATGAACTAAAATGCAAACTGAAGCATTTAAACAATGCTTGTGCTTATGGCTTCTCGCCCCCAGTCACTTTCCTCCTGTTTCTACTTGGGTGCTTATCTAGCTTCTGGCATTCCACACCAAAAGTTCCAAGAACATCTGCCTCTCAATTTCTTTCTTTCTTAGGGGTACGGCCTGTTTCTTCAGCCCATTTGAATCCCATTTTCTTTCCAGATACACAGAACAAAACTGAAAGCATTTTCTGTGTTCATTACACACCAAGATTGTGTGTGTGTGTGTGTGTGTGTGGTGTCACCCAGGCTGAAGTGCACTGGCATGATCTCAGCTCACTGCAACCTCTGCCTCCAAGGTTCAATCAATCCTACTTCAGCCTCTTGAGTAGCTGGGACCACAGGCATGTGCCAACACGTCTGGCTAGTTTTTGTATTTTTTGGTAGAGATGGGGTTTCACCATGTTGGCCAGGCTGGTCTCAAACTCCTGACCTCAAGTGATCCGCTGGCCTTGTCCTCCCAAAGTGCTGGGATGACAGTCATGAGCTACCAGCATGAGCTACCAGCCCCAAGATTCTTTTAATGAATCATTTAATTAGGTGAAGGGGTTACAAAAAGCCTCTGTATCTTTAAAAAAAAAAGAAAAGAAAAGAAAAGAAAAAAGGCTTTACTAAGATTATGCCACTGAACAAACCTCACATGAAAAAGCAAGTGTGAGCTAACTGAAGGCACTAGGCCCAGAGACTTGGACATGCTACTGATTTTAACATGGGAGGAAAGAGAGGAGCTCAGGAATTTTAAAAGGAGCATACACACACACACACACCACACACACACACACACTTTTTCCTCTCCCACATTTTGTATAAGTGATAGATGCTAAGGAAAAAGAAATATTCCCCCATCTTTAAGTGGCAGAAGTGTCTGGTCACTCAGTTTTGATCAACAGTGACCCAAAGAGAGTGCTTACAAAATTGGGCTAATCTGGCCTCTGAAGATTCAACAGTCACACCACTGTCCCACTACCATCTCCACCAAAATAAAAAAAAGACAAATTTATCTTCTATGTTAGGATGAATAATGGTCCCCAAAGATAGCCACATCCTAATCCCTGAACCTGTCAAAAGTATTTTATAGGGCAAAAGGGAATTTGCAGATGTGACTCAATTAAGGATTTTGAGATAGGGCGATTCCCCTGATTATCTGGACGGGCCTAAATATAATCCCAAGTATCCACAGAAGAAAGAAGCAGAGGAAACTTTAAGGACAGCAGCAGTCGAGGCAACGTGAAGATGGAAACAAGATGCTAAACTGCTGCCTTTGAAGATGGAGGAAGAGGCCAGGAGCCAAGGAATGCAAGGAATGAAGCTCTAGAAGCTGGAAAAGGAAAGGAAAAGAATTTTCCCCTGGAGTCTCCTGAGAAAGCAAGCCTCTGCTGAAACCTTAATCTTGGCCCAGTGAAACTGACTTCATGCTTATGACCTTTCAGAACTGAAGGAGAAGAAATGTGTGTTGTTCTAAGCCACTGAGTTTGTGGTAATTTGTTATAGATGCCAGAGAAAACTAATCCACATACATTAAAATTGAAAAAAAAATTTTTGTCCTAAAAATCACCTTAAAGAGAGTGAAAATTTGAGAAAAATCCTAAAACACTCACAATATATCTAGATGACAAAAGACATATATCGAAAATATGTAAAGGAATCTTATGAACTAATACAAAGACAAACCAACAATAATAAAGTGAACCAAAACAAAGGCATTTCAAGAATGACTCCTAAATATATAAAAAGAGGTTCAACATCATTACTCATCATAGACGTGAAAATTAAAACCACAGTAGATTTCATTTTACACGCATCATATTTGTTGGTATATAAAACAACTAGAATTCACCCACCGTGCTGGGGAGAGTGTATATTGTTACAACCACTTTGGAGTGCGGTTTGATTCTATTTAGGAAAGCAAACAAGCACATACCATATTTAACCTAACAATTTAACTCCCAGGTATATATTCCTTAGAGAAATACTTGTACATGTGCACCAAAAGCCATATATAATTTTATTCATATTGTTAATAATATTCAAAAAAGTATTGAAAACAATCCAAAAACCCATCAATACTAGAAGGGATCAATGTTATAGGACCTTCATATAATGCATTAATATATAGTGGGAAAATGAATAAACTATAATTATACATATCAACATGGATGAATCTCAAAAACAAAGCTGAATGAAAAAAGCAAGTCATAGAAGAAACAGTATGATTCTAATGTGTTAAAAAATAGACAAAAATAAACAGACACATATATATACACACACATATATAAATATATAAATTCTATTTTTAAGAGATCCATGCTATGGAAAAAAGCTAGGGAATGATTTTCTTAAAACCCATGCTACAGCTTAACTGTACAAGGAAGAGAGAAGTATGAGATCAGGGTAGAGCACTCAGGAAGATGTAGTCACTGATAATGTTTTATTTCTTAAACTGAATAGTAGAACACTATGAAAGCAGTAAGAGGAAAATGCATCGAGTTGGCTAGTGTTTGTTGAAGACACACTGAATTACTTCATAGAACAACAGAGTAATCCCTTTCTAGTTGTCTCGTCCCATCTAGTCTCCCAGGAAACATGTTGAAAATACAGATTCCTGAGCTCCAATTCTAACCTACTGAATTAGATTCTCTGGGGCTGGTGTTCAAGAATGACGTAGGTCATGTCAACATACATTTAAATATGACTGTACAAGGGACTAAGTTTTAAGAGGGTAGGGAGATACATGTCTCTTTCAGTGTTAAATTTGAGGCTAATATGCACCAATGTTTGCTATTCTTTAAACTGTATCAATATTATATACACTCTTTCATGTGCATAATTCAAAGTTTTTATCTAAAACATTCAATGACACAACTCACTAGAAGTGTTGTAATAGGAAATCAGATACCAGTTCTAAGATCTATCTTACCATTTTAAATGTTCATTATCAATTGTTCAAAAAGCCATGGATAAGATCACATACAATATGTATATACCAAGTATCATTTACAATATGCTAATTCAAACAGATTTAAAAGATTTACCATGTTGGTGAATAAAAATTTCAATGCATTTAAAAAGGTGAATCTGAAAGTATGCATTTTTTAATATCTTTAGACATTTAATGCCTTTAGATATTTAATGCCTTTAGATAATAAGCTGTTTACTTTTCCAACATTTTGCTCTTTCATCCAAGCCAAATTTTAAAATTCCCAAAAATGAGATTAAAAGTTACGCATTCCAACACTGAAAAAATTTTCAGAAGAAACCCTGATAAGATTTAAACTGTTCTTTATTTTTTTCTCAGTGTACAGAGTCACTGGCTACTTACTGTTTTTCTGAGAAATAGTTTTTAAGATGAGTTGCAGCTGTGATAATGTGGTCATTTAGATTAATAAAACCCCTGGGGGATGACTAGATTCAGAGACAGATTTAATAACAGAAGAGTGTAGGATTTTACATCCAACTAAATAGTTGCACCTTTAGGAAGAAAAACAAAGTGGTATCTCTTCAAGTTTCTAGAATTTCCTACTGACAGGGGTTTGCAGTGGGAGGGAAAGGAGAAGCTGAAGTTGTAGGAATGTACAAAAGCTAACTCTCCATAAAATTAACTGCCAGGATGCCAACTATCAGGCAGTAGAGATTTTCCACAGAAAACACCCTGAAAGAAATAAAAGGAATATGCATGGAGTTGGCTAGAGTTTATTGAAGACAATGGGAATTGCTTTATGGAACAACTGAATAATCCCTTCCTGGTTGTCTTTTCCTATCCAGTCTCCCAGGAAACATGTTGAAAATGCAGATTACTGAGCCCCAACTCTGATCCACTGTATTAGATTCTCTAGGGTAGTATCCAAAAATGATCTAGG
Source organism: Trachypithecus francoisi (assembly GCF_009764315.1). Classification (NCBI taxonomy): domain Eukaryota; kingdom Metazoa; phylum Chordata; class Mammalia; order Primates; family Cercopithecidae; genus Trachypithecus; species Trachypithecus francoisi. The sequence goes on from NW_022681456.1 coordinate 110,859,973, forward strand.
TCATGTCAACATACAATCAAATACAAGACTCTACAAGGAACTATAAGCCTTAAGAGGGTGGGGATGTATCTGCCTCTTTTGGTATTAAATTCAGAACCAAAATGCACCAGGATGACCCCAGGGCTGTTTACCATCAATGTCCTTTCTGACCAATCATGTTAAGGCCATGCTGGTAAAAAATATTCTAAATGTGGCCGGGCGCGGTGGCTCAAGCCTGTAATCCCAGCACTTTGGGAGGCCGAGACGGCGGATCACGAGGTCAGGAGATCGAGACCATCCTGGCTAACACGGTGAAACCCCGTCTCTACTAAAAAAATACAAAAAACTAGCCGGGCGAGGTGGCTGGCGCCTGTAGTCCCAGCTACTCGGGAGGCTGAGGCAGGAGAATGGCGGGAACCCGGGAGGCGGAGCTTGCAGTGAGTGGAGATCCGGCCACTGCACTCCAGCCTGGGCGACAGAGCAAGACTCCGTCTCAAAAAAAAAAAAAAAAAAAAAAAATATTCTAAATGTTACCATCTCATTTACATCCTGAGTATCAATGCAGTAGCTGGAAGGGATTACCAAAAAGTATTCAATAAATATATTTTGGGAAAAAGTCAGAAAGATAACCTTTAAAAAGGCATCATATATCAAATATTGTTTTGGTATAAAATCTAAAACCCATTACATCTTTGAAATGTGGAGTTTTAAATAAATAACACCAATTTGCTCAGAATCCAAAAATCCTAGAAAATCAATTTACTTTCTTACTTTTTCAGTCCTCATTCTGAGATTTAAAGTACTGGATAACTTGAGGCAACAGAAAAAAGATGGTTTTTGAAACTAGGGATTTGCTGTTCAGAAAATAATAGCAATGGCATTCTGAGATGTAAGGGGAACCCAGAGGGGAAGAGAGAGTATGACCGGACTCTGTATTTCTAGAAACTAGGATTTATGAAGCAGAACCACAGAGGAAAAGGGATAAATTCAAGCCACTGGTTCTTCCTTTTGCTTGGCTACATGTTAGACTCACCTGGGGAGATCTTTAAAAAACACCAGCATCGGCAGGGCGCGGTGGCTCAGGCCTGTAATCCCAGCACTTTGGGAGGTCCAGACGGGCGGATCACAAGGTCAGGAGATTGAGACCATCCTGGCTAACACGGCGAAACCCCGTCTCTACTAAAAATACAAAAAACTAGCCGGGCGTGGTGTCAGGCACCTGTAGTCCCAGCTACTCGGGAGGCTGAGGCAGGAGAATGGTGTGAACCCGGGAGGTGGAGCTTTCAGTGAGCTGAGATCGCGCCACTGCACTCCAGCCTGGGCGACAGAGCGAGACTCCGTCTCAAAAAAAAAAAAAAAAACCACCAGCACCTGACCTTACCCCGGATTTAACTGATCATGGATGGAGGCTTTCCATCAATCATAGTTAAAAGCTCCAAAGATTTTAATGTGCAGAAAAGGCTGAAAACCACTTGTAGACAAATTAAAAATTCGGTTGCACTCTACCCTAAGAGTACATTACAAAATCGTATGGAGATTTTGAAGAGTTCAAATGCTAGGCTGGTCTCCAGAACTGTTGAATCAATCTCCAGGGTAAAACCTGGGAATGGACATGTCAGCTCAAGCTGTAATAACAAAATATTATAGACTGGGTGGCTTAAAACACAGAAATGTATTGCCTCACAGTTCTGGAGACTTGAAATCCGAGATCTAGGTGGCAGCATGGATGGTGTCTAATGAGAGCTTGCTCCTTAGATTACAGACAGACACCTTCTCACTGTGTCCTCACATGTGAGGACATGGAAAGAGAGTTCAAGCTCTCTGGTGTCTCTTCTTATAAACACACTAATCCCATTATGAGGGCCCACTCTCTCCACCTCATCTAAACCTAACTGCCTGCCAAAGGCCCCTTCACCAAATACCATCACATAAGAGATTACAACTTCAACATATCAATTTGGGTTTGGGGGGAAAGGACACAATTCAGCCCACAGAATTGCACTGTGAAAGTGTTAGAAAGATTCTGATGCCTATTCATGACTCATGCATACAGATTTGTAATTTCAAGATTATTATTTAAGAAGCAAAGAGAGAAATCTCATCTCTACCAGCTCCACAGTCACACCCTTAAATTGTTCCCTAGTCCTGTCTAAAATACTTCAAGTGGAAAAGTATTGTAAATAATAACACCCTTTCCTGACCAGTTGCAAATTTTTATGAGGGGTAATCCAGATTAGCTATTTAAGGATGTAAGCTTTGTAATCAGATGGTTCTAGGTTCAAACCTCTCATTACAGTGTTCATACTTGAAACCCTGGGACACACCCCCCTTTACAAGTAGATGTCCCACTCAGACATCACGAATCTTACTTCCCTCTTTCCCACTGAACTCAGAGCCTCAGACTCCTTCTTAATATAGTGTTCCACCTCACTTCAGAACATTCGAGATAAAAACTATTTACCATTCCCACTTTAAAAACTCCCGTTTTGTCAATGAGATCACTTGGACTCGGGAAGGGGAACATCACACACCGTGCCTATCATGGGGAGGGGGGAGGGGGGAGGGATTGCATTGGGAGTTATACCTGATGTAAATGATGAATTGATGGGTGCTGACGAGTTGATGGCTGCAGCACACCAACATGGCACAAGTATACATATGTAACAAACCTGCACGTTATGCACATGTACCCTAGAACTTAAAGTATAATAAAAAACAAAACAAAACAAAACAAAAAAAAACAAAAAAAACTCCTGTTTTGTGCCATCAAGTCCATCAACACAACTATTTCTTTCTTAAGACAAAGTTCTGGTATACTAAAAACAAAAATTACCCTAACAATTAAAATAATGGAGGATACTGAATGATCAGTGTTATGTAAGAGAAAACAATCCGAGTTTTGCTAACACATGTGGCAGGGATAGAAAAAACAACAACAACAACAAAAAAAAGATTAAAATATGATTTCCAAGAAGACTTGGAGATAGAAGTATTAATAAATTCAGAAAACAAGGAGATGCAATTTCCCAAAGTCATTATTGGCAGAGAATGTCATTTAGAGTTTCCTGAAAGCCCATAAAGAACAGTTCTGCCATGGGAATATCTATTTTGTCTGCCTTCATTCTGAACACTGACCTTTAACTTCAGAACTAAAGTGTTATTTACAGTTATAGCACTGTTAGGCTGTGTTAAATAATTCACTGTTTTCATTTCCTAGATAACTTACTATGTCCCTATTCCTCCAACATAATATTTCCTCTCAAATGTCATCAGATACATGTTGTACCTAAAAATTTATTGTGTTACTCTAGACATTATTCAGTATCCAATGTCTTTTAAAAACATATAAAGGCACCCATGTTTATTAGAAGGGAGATTCTGGTGTTTTTAAACTGAAACAGTTTCTAAATAATTATTATCAACAACATAGGATTTGAATTAATGTATTAAATTCAGAGTAGCCAGTTTCTATGCCGAATGAGTACACTGCAGATGTGTGTATTTTAGGAAAGTAAGTGTGAAGGCAATTTGAAAGACTCATTAGAGAGTGGGAGGCTAGAAAGAGAAGACCCTTAGGGACCATGACAACCATCGGAGTGAAGAATGTCTAGATGGACTACGACTGTGAGCATAGGAGGAGCTGACAGACATGAAACTGGCAGGATATTACAACACAACAAAAGTAAGGAATGAAGTTCAGAAGGTGGGCAAATATGGATCTCGGACGTTTCACCCAAGTAACTAGAAGGGTATTCATTATTACGGGGGCTAGGACAATTTGAAAAATATCAGTCATTCCGTGTTAAAGAATGGCTTAGAGGTATTTAAGGGTTAAACATGAACAAATATGTCTCAAAATCTGCAAAAAACATAAAAAATAATAATGGTAATCATGTGATTTCTGTTCAGCGTCTCTGACTCCTTATACCTGATATTTAATAATTCTCAAGCGTATTATCACTGGGTTCTGAAATGTAAAGAGGCAGTGAGCTTCAAGGCTTTGGATTTCTCCTCCCAGTTCAGTGTGGAATTGTGAGGACTCAGATAATTAGACCACATTAATGATACACTTAGTGACTGAATGGCAGCCTCACAGTTTGCAAAATAAGCTACTTAGTAAGCTCTCCTCTAGAATTGTTTAACAAAGTAACTCCTGCCAGAAAATATGTTTGAAACTTTGAAAGGATGCTTAGTGGCTCTTCCATCCTTTGTGTAGAGAAGTCCTACAAAACCCAATTACAGTCCTTCCCAATCCACTACTAACATCCAGTGAACAAACAATTTTTAAGTACTTGTGTTTAATTTCTCTCAACAGAAGTTAGGTTAAAAGTCACAATAACAACAGTGAAATAATTCTCGTAGGTCTCGCATGTTTGAAGCTGTGTATAGAGGGGAACTACAGAGAAGCTGTGTATAGAAGGGGAAGTACAGTGTAACCTGAAAGACCAGGCAGCCCTTGCTGTCAGTGTAATTTGAATCACCTCTGGCATGTTTATATAGCCATGATTAGGAACAATTTACTACATTTCTAATGTCATGCCAGACATGTATCCTTATCATTTCATTTAATGTTTACAATCAGTCTTATAGATCCCACATTATTGGGCCAATTTCACAGATTACAGAATGAGTTTCAGAGAGGTTAAAGAGCTTGCTCAAGACCACAGGCCAGTACAGACCATAATCATTGGTCATTCTAATTTTAAGACAAAAGATTAATAATAAGCAACACATACAAATGTAAAATGTATAACATGCAAAATGTTATTAAAAAGAAAAAAAGCATGATTCTGAGACAGCTCAGGGTATGAAAGGGAAGACTCAGAAATCAATTGCAAATGGAAAAATAAATGCTGTAATGAATTTATGTTATGTATCGAAATCAATCCTAATAGAACAATGTTGCTATTTTAAAACCTAAACAATGCTATTTAATTTGTTTAAACATAAGGGACAAAAATCACAAAGTTGGCTGCAAAAAGAAAATGTGCTATTAATTTTGTAAGTGTTTCAAGAAATGTTCTTATCCATTGAGCAACTCTTTTTTCTTTTTTTTTTGAGAAGGAATCTCGCTCTGTCACCAGGCTGGAGTGCAGTGGCCCAATCTCAGCTCACTACAACCTCCACCTCCCAGGTTCAAGTGATTCTCCTACCTCAGTCTCCCGAGTAGCTGGGATTACAGGCGCGTGCCACCATGCCCAGCTAATTTTTGTATTTTTAGTAGAGATGGGGTTTCACCATGTTGGCAAGGATGGTCTTGATTTCTTGACCTCATGATCCACCCGGGTACCTCAGCCTCCCAAAGTGCTGGGATTACAGGTGGGAGCCACCGTGCCCGGTCCATTGACCAACTCTTTACTATTTAAATACCTCAAATATTCAGAATAAAGTAGATATCTTTAAAATGTGTAAGAAGTTCAAAATTTAGTAAAAGATAACTGCAGATATATATATTTCAATGTTTTTAATAGTGTATCACACATAAGAATAAAATATTTTTAAAATCCTCCTTTATATAAGCACACATGATAAATTCATTTTTATAAATCATTTCATGTGAAAACATCTAGACTATGAATTAATAGAAAGAATACTAGGCAGGAATATAGAAAGCCATTCCTACACTATCTTTATTACTATAAATCATTTCAGAAATAAAGATTCCTAGATATATAAACCCCCCCAAAAAAAGCATCATCATTATTCCTTTTATTTTCTTCCTTAAAGGATCACATTCAGACATTTCACATACTTATAATCTATCATTTTAACCAAGTCTATCTACCTTTCCTCAAATCAGAAAAGTTTAAAAGATGAAAACAACCAATAGCTAAGAATTCACGTTTAACATCAGCCTCCTTTCACTTCCAATTATATAGAAAAAAATGAGTGTACCTATTAAACTAACATATAAGTAGTTCAACAATCAGGAGAAAAGCTTTGGAAGGCATATATAACAAAGGCTACCCACCCAACAAGGAGAAAAACAAAGAAGTCGCAAAAAACAAAGTATGTGCTTATTTCTGAAAATTTTGAATTCAACTCTGGAGTTCAAATGGCAATTTATTTTTTGCACTCATAACTATAAAATGAGAAGCACACACTTAAGATCTCATTTATCTTTCAAACAAAAAATTGATGAGGGGAAAAGACAGGTACCTTTAGTAACTGGGACAGGCGGTGATGGCTAAGAAGAAAGAAAATAAAACACTTATCCTAAAATTCAAACTTCATCTATCACACACAAAGCCACAATTATATAGTCATACTTTTTAATAGATTAAGTGATTTTTACATTCACATTAGATTTTTCTAGAACAGTAACTACTGAAAAACAGAGCCAGAAACACACACAGAGAAAAAATTGCCTTTTATATGAGACATTTAAAAATAATACACTAGTGATAATTTAACTCTTAAATAATTTCTTTAAAAGTACACTGAAAATTTTTAACAAAGCATTCACATTCGAAGTATTACTCATGACCATTCATTATATCACATTATAATCACTTAAAGAAGTCAGCGCACCCTGTTAAATGGTCCACTGAATGGCATCTGTTTATTTCATTCACTTCCTCACCTCATTGAAACACAAGAGAATTGTTGCTTTGCATTCAGCAAGAACTCCTAATTATTAGAACCTTTGTTTATATGCTTCATAATATTTGGATTTTTTTAAAAAAATTACTTGCTCATATAAAAAATAGTTTCGTTCACAGATCGTAGCTGTCAGTGCTAAGTGTTTGTGCTCCATAGGAGCATCCTGTTTCTTTGCTTGTCTTCCAAGAGTCTGGCTGTCAGGAATTGGAATGGGAACAATTTCCCTGTTGCATAACACAGTTCAGTGTACTGGACAAAGGGTGGGGCCTCAGGACTCCAGTGACTATTTGGATAGATCTCTAGGGAACATGCTTTTCAAGAGTCCAAAGAGAGACAAATAAATGGGCCAGGGGGTCAGGTTTTAACCTGCTGACTTAGTTCACTGGCTCTTCACACGAGGCAACGGGCTCTGCACCACTTCCATTGAAACACGGTTTCTTATTGATCCAAAATCCCCAAAAGAGAGATCTAATATGAGTAATATTTTTGGCACAAGTTGGTATTATTTATAACACTTCCCTGTTCTGGAATATTCTTTTAGATATAGTCTCTCAAGTTCTAAGAAGTAGGAACTGTTTGTCCTATCTTCTTTCCCTATTTCATCCATCTCCAGGACTTTCAACTTTTATATTTCCTATTTTATTTAGGACATGCTACCATTTTAAATTTTTAAAATAAAAGTACTGGCTGGGTGTGGTGGCTCCTGCCTGTAATCCCAGCACTTTGGGAGGCTGAGGCGGGCGGATGACAGGGTCAGGAGTTCAAGATCAGCCTGGCCAGCATAGTGAAACCCCATCTCTACTAAACATACAAGAAATTAGCCAGGCATAGCGGCGTGCGCCCACTACTCGGGAGGCTGAGGCAGGAGAATTGCTTGAACCTGGCAGGCAAAGGTTGCAGTGAGCCAAGATCGCACCACAGCACTCCAGCCTGGGCGACAGAGTGAGACTGTCTCAAAAAAATAAGCAAATGAATAAAATAAAATAAATACATTTTTAAAAGTACCTAGACAATTAACATTCTAAAACACATAAGTACTTAGCTTGGGGAGTTGGTAGAAAGTTTTACTATCAGAGTTGCGGGCGTGTGTAATCTCACAACGTAATATGAACCAAGATGAGAGCTACTCTGTCCTTGGAATACATCTTCTGCAAAAATGAAAACAATGACATGCTATGAAAGAGAATAAACTGTTAAGCAACCTTCAATTTCATCGACTTTTATCCTCAGAAAGGAAGATTTGATGAACTTAGACCTGGAATTTAATGAACTATATGTAACTACACATTTTTTAAAAATTGAAAATAAAAATGGGGTATCATGGACCTTAAAACACAGAAAGTTATGCACAATGGCTAAACTTCTAATTTCATTTTTAGAATTTCATATTCTCATATATAACTGCTTCTTAATTCATAATACTGAGATTTGCTAGGGGTATAAATAGAGTGTGACATTTTATCAGTTCATCATGTGGTGAGAATGTTTATCCTAAAATATCTGTTTTTCTCTCTAGAAAATATGACTTGATGGTAACTAGTTGGCTACGTCTAGAAAGCTTTGTATAAACAAAGACTACATCTTCTTTGCACATGACAGACTAATGTCTGTATCCATAGGTCTCATTTTATTCAATCCCACATCAGCAATTATAGTCCTGCACTCAGTCTTCAAGGAGAATGAAAATTTGCATAGCGTACAATCCTGGCCATAGAATTTAGTATGGGCTTAGGACCAACCCAAAACCAGACTGGCTTTGAGAGTAATCATGATTCAGTCTATGGTAAAATATCTTACCATCATAGCCATCCAGAAAAAAATCTTACTTAAATATAGTATATTTCTCGGGCCTACAGAATAACAGTCATCATACTGAAGTACAGAAAAGATAATTATGATAAAAATCAATCAAGTAATGGAAAAAAATAATGTCCTCAATATCAAAGTTATAGATATAAAACACAAGAGATGAAAAAATAATTCCAATATTGATTTACTGAGTGGCAGTGAACCTTGTTAAGTGAATATATTGCTTTCTAAGTAAATATAACCCTCATTTTGAAGGGGATATATTAAATTTGTGGATCTATTGAAATACCATTTAAATTATCACAGGCACACTCTGTTGAATTATTATGCAATTACATTTGTGTGCATTCCATATAATGTTAATAAGGGCAATAAAATTTCCCATCATTTCAATGATACAGGGCACTTTTTCTTCTGGAAAAATAGTCACTCTGAGAACAGAGCCATCTAGTGGCAAGTGCAGAATAATGATTACAACATAAAATTAACTGTGAGCCTAACAGTATCATTAGTAAATATTATCATTAACAACCTAAACTAACTGGTAACGAATATTAATGGTTCTGCTTTTCAGATAAAGAAATAAATTAAGTGAAAAATCCAGCTATAAAGGGTGTACACATTCTTTATACCGTATGGTCTTCATTTTGTAAAATAAAAAAGTCTAAAACAAGAATTACACACACATATATAATACATATACACACAAACACAGAGACACAAAACAAAAGAACTATGCCAAAATATAAACAGTTCTCCAGCCTGCGAAGTGGGATTAAGTAGGTTTTGTCCCCTTCTTGATGTTTTTCTGCATTTTCCTCAGCAGGTACATACTACTTTTGTAAGTAGAAAATGTAATATTTAAAAATATATTGGGAGAGTACTGAAAGAAGTATGAAAACAACAAGAGCAGATTCACTAGTCTTTCAGAAAATATATTTTCCACTTCCAACTATACATCCTTGTAGATCTAGAGACTGTTTGCTATGATATAAGCAAAATAATATCTTTTGATATGTTTACCATAGGCTTAGATGATGCTTCATCTCGGTATAACATAATTATGTAGGGTTTTAAAAATACATACAAATTACTTAGCTATATACTTAATATTGCAAAAAACGCAGTGAGGTAGAAAGGAAAAGATAATTATTTCTATTTTACAAAGAAATGGAGATTCACAGACATCACATATTTATCTCCAGCTCTGTCATTGATGACTTAAAAGTCTTCTGACTCCTAGTCTGTTGCTTTTCATACTGCAACAATTTTGATACCTGGAACTTAAAATATCTGTAAGTTATTTTCATGTTTATTCTCAAAAAGTCTCATTCGTGGCAATAGCTACTCTTCTTATTCCTCTCCTTAGATAGACACAGATGATGTACTGTAACTGAGATAATTTATCATGGCCATAAACAAGAGTATAGATTTCCCAGGTGCAGTGGCTCATGCCTGTAATCCCAGCACTTTGGGGGACCAAGACAAAAGGATTGCTTGAGGCCAGGAGTTTGAGACGAGTCTAGGCAACATCATCTCTACAAAAAACATTAAAAATTAGCCTGGCATGGTGGCATACTCAGGAGGCTGAAGTAGGAGGATCCCTTGAACCTAGAATGTCAAGGCTACAGTGAGCCATGATCCCGCCACCGCACCCCAGTTTAGATGACAGAGTGAGATGCTGACTCAAAAAAAAGTATAGATTTTACTTTCTTAAAGTATGTTGATATTTTACAAGAGGTTTTTAACTAAATGAATGCCAAATTGCATGTAAGCCTGAAGTAAATGTTTAGGGTAAATGAAGAATAAAAGAAAACTTTAGACATTGAAAATAATATTTTTTAAATCCAAAAAAATCAAACTAAAATTTAAAATAGAGCAAACAAAACAAAACAAAATATCTATGCCATATAGATATAGAATGATCTATATGGCAACTCTGAGGAGAAAAATACAACTATTAAAAGGGGTCTATTACTGACCCTAATCTTCACAAACAACCAAAAAGTAGTTTGTTTTTTTTGTTTGTTTGTTTGTTTTTTTGATGGAGTCTTGCTCGTTGCCCTGACTGGAGTACAGTGTCACAATCTCAGCTCACTGAAACCTCTGCCTCCCAGGTTCAAGTGATTCTCCCGCCTCAGTCTTCTAAGAAGCTGGGACTACAGGTGCGTGCCACCAGGCCCAGCTGATTTTCATATTTTTAGTATAGTCGCGGTTTTGCCATGTTGGCCAGGCTGGTCTCGAACTCCTGACCTCAAGTGATCTGCCCATCTTAGCCTCCCAAAGTGCTGGGATTACAGGCATAAGCCACCATGCCTGGCCTCTAGTAGTTCAATTTTTAATCTTCCTGATATTCAAAATTGATTTGGAAATTCTTGGGTTAATTACTTGTCAATGATAAGAACACTTTTCTTGTATTTTCAACCTAAAATTAAAAGCTATATGTGAGATCCAAGATTAGTAATAACCCTGTTTGGTGGTGCCAACTCTATCTACATCTAAGTAGCATCCAAAGTAGAGACACGCAGCAGGGAGGTGGCCAAAAAAAAGTGCTTTGTCGCTTCATCTCTTTTCCTTCCTTCAGTATTCCTTTCATTCCCATTCTAATTGATATTTTTAAAATCTTCTAATACTATTTATATTCTGATACATTGCAGATAGATAATGATAAACCATTTTGGGGAAAAGATAGGTGTTATAGATGTGTGCATTGACATTTTTACTGATATCTGTTTCTTATGCACTTGGTAAACCAACTGGGAAAAATTCATTACAATCTGCTATGAGTGTTTTAATAGGAATCAAGGTTTTTAAGAAACCAAGAATCAATAATCATCATCACCATCATCCCCTTCAGTTACTGGGTTGGGCCCAAAGCTTAATACATACATTACCTAGAGAAAGATGTAGATGAATGATTATCTTCATCTAGTTTTTCTAGATAAGCCTATAGTTCTGTTTTATATCTTTATGTAAAATTAACTTAAAGAAGAAAAAGATAGAAGCAAATGTGCTACATATATTACTGCTTCCAAAAGTTCAATTATTCACATAGCAATTACCTTGGTGATTCTCTCATGTTATGGACCAGCCACCCATAATATTGTATGCTTAGTCTTCTTCTCTCAGTAAAATTTTGTTTCCAATTGGATTTATTTGTTAAAACTTTATGTCACTACTTCAATGGAAACTCAGTAATACTTTATATAAGAACAAAGTGGCCATAAAACTAAAGTCAAGGAAAGACAATGCCATCTTTTTCAATTCTCACAAGAGCCTCTTATTTCTGACAAATACTCCTAGCCTGAGGCCTGCTGTCTGTTACAAAGATAATCAGTGAGGGTTGGAGGGACATGAAAGCATCCTAGCTCCAAGGTGAGATCTGCTCCCCTTAATCTCAATCAGTAACATCAGAGTAGAAATGAAAAGCAAATAATTTAGTAAACACTTAATATTATCTACCAGCATATCTGGTTGCATGTAAAACAATCTTTTATATCACCACTGATACGGACTCTACATTTCAAGAAATACTGTAGCCTATTATGCTAGGTATGCATTACTCAAGTAAAAAGTTATATTTTATCAAGAATGATGGTGGTTAAGCTAAACACAGAATGGCATTCATCCATGATCTGAATGACTGAGGGAAGGTAGTGTTTGCTTAGGTGAATGGCAGTAGTGAGCCATGGAAAGGGGGGAGCAGGGGCATGGAAGTTACAGAACTCCTCTGAGATCGCCAAGTCCCACTTCCCAACTTAAACACAGGCTTTAAAATAATCAAGCTGAAGCCATCTTTTTAGATGCAAACATTTTAAGGAAAAACTGCTAATAATCTTGAGAAGACTACTAAGTTTACTTTCCATCATGAAAAAGTAGTATTGTCTTTGTTCTAACTAATCAGTTATATGAATTCTACCATGCCGTTACCATATACAACTTTCAGATTATTCCAAAAGCTTAAAGATTTATCTGATTTTACTTTTTCGCATTGCATTCTTCTTACAAACTATGTATGAGGTGCTTATCTTTCTTGATACCATGCTATTTCTCCAATTATTCATTTCCTAACAATATTTTGCCTTTAATAAATTACAGCGTATGCTTTCAGCCAATGAATTGCCATTATTGTGGATTATTTACTCACAGATTATAAAACAAGCAGTAAGAAAGAAGAAAATTACTAAAATGAATTAATGAACAAATGTGTGCAAACTCTTTATTGGCCATCAACTCCATCGCCATCTTTCTGATTCACAGGAAGCAGGAAGACTCTAAACCTCATTTTTCGCAATCATTAGCCAGCTGGCTTCTCGTCAGGTCCTGCCAATGGGAGATATTGATTAGAGATCTGAAGGTAGAAGAAGTATAGGTTATTTTTTTCTGCTGAGTCAACAGCAGCAGAGGGCTACTGACAACCACTGTAGGTGACTATGGTATCCAGCTTGATAGTTTCACAGATAGTATAAGTATTGGCTCCTAGAAGACTGCTATGCCACAATGGCACAATGCTGTTTTAAGATCGCAGCAGAAGCACCAGTCTCTCCTGCAACTCAGTATCAAACATGATTTCATGGCCTCCAGCCTTGGGTGGTAACAGCCTTCTGATATTTAGATAACAGCGCTTTCTTTTTTGCAACTCCAGTCCTTCTGTTACCACTGTAATTGATTATTTTCATTCAATATCTTACTGCTTATATTACAGTAGGTTCTGATTTTGAGTGGGCACTACTGATACACAATAAAACTAGTATAACTCAAAAGTATCTTATCTTCCTATCATTAATGGTATTAAATTGAAAATTTTTGAAGTATACATTTCAGATAAATGCTATGAAAACTTTGAATGCATATGTATGAATGTACACACACTAAAATATGAAGAACAGGCTCTACAATGTAAAACAATCTCTTGATGATCAAATTATACATTATTTTTTCTTCATATATTACTAGTAACAAACACATTAAAAGGTATATGTAAATTTAAAAAGATAGAAATTATGCCAGTAACCTCAAGCATGTCTTTAAAATTTTTACTGTATACACATAACAAACTTATACTTATTTTATATATATTCTGCCTTTGAGGCTTTCCATAAGGATGATTTTCTGTTTGTAACAAGGCATAGTAGAAGGACCATGGGGTTTGGAGTTGGAAAGATTTCACAACTATCCTAGTCATAATTGTAAAATATCAATAGATGTCTACCTCTGGGATAGTTGAAAATTTTACATGAAATTACAGATATTAAAAGATATTTATAAAAATATAAATGTCTCATATTTTCCACCCATTCTTTCCTTTTGTTTAAACAGTAACTTGATTCACACTCAATGTACAAAATTATAAATAACAGAAGGATATGGTACAAATTTTCAGAAGCACAAAGAAACACTAATTTAGGGAGGAAAAGTCATCCGTAATTTCTCCATCTGATAAGAAAGCACTGTTAACATTTGACATATTTCCATCATCCTTGTATCTAGGCACTTTTATTTACATATTTTTATACCTTACATATTCTTTTTGTATAAATTCAAACTTTTTGCCCTCTTAAGGTTTTACCATAAGCATTTTTCAATCATTCTGTGAGCCACAGTAAACACCATGTTCATGACTATATAATGTAGTGTAGACAATAGTCTGATGGCCTCAAAGGCTATATCCATGCAAAAGATGGACAGTATCCTAATGTCTGTCTTTGCTTTTCACTGGAGTAACTCTATGTTTCTGAATCTTATGTTTCTGACTCTTAGGAAGGACAGCTTGTCTTCCTATCCACCAGACAAGTACAGCAAAACTGAGGGGCTTTCTCTGGGGGGCTTTTTTTTGCTCTACTTGTCTGACAGTAGATAGGAAGAATGGCATTCTTTCCAGTTTTATTTGCTGATAGTAGTGAAAACTCCTGTTTTATAAATAATAAATACATCCATGTGAAGATGAATATGTACAACATGATGAAAATTCACTAGTATATAAAATAATTCAAATTTCTGAAATCTAGAAGAAAAAAATCTGGAAATATTTTTGAAGAAAAAAGGTAAATGATCATATCTGTCAATTAGTAAAGTTAATATCTAAAGGAATCACCAAAATAATCATAATATCTAACTACATAAAAAAATTGTAAACACTTACTGAGAAGATAGGCTCAAAATGCAGCAATTTTAGGGAAATAACCTTTCTAAATGGCAATCTATGTGACATGTTAATTAATTTAATCAGGGCATAGTTCAGGAGTTCTTTTTAAAAAAAATTTTTACAGCATTGCAATAAACCAACTATGACACATTTAGTTATGTTACAAGTTATTTTTTAACAGATATAATAACTCAGATAAGAAAATGTTCTACTTTTAACCTACCAAAAGTAGATTAACCCTTACTTTGAATACAGACATTATATCCTTTTCTATCTAATTGCATTGAAACTTAGGGAAATCTGTATTCTATTCTGAGTCAACGACTGAGATAATATTATATAATAATTTATATATATAATGTGTATATATAGAATTATAGTTAAAATATTTTGTATAATGAAAAATAAAACACAGGAATTAAGTTGTGCATATATGCAAATATTTGTATGTTATTTGCATGTATATGCATAAATTTTACTTCATATATGCCTTGTTTTATCCATAAGTGAAATACTACAAGTATAATACCATTGGGAGCCCTAGAAAAATCTAAGCTACTCATATAAATTTAAGGTCTCAGTAGAGCAACGTTAATATTAAAAGCAAAATTAATGAAAAAAATAGAAAATGTAGAATAGAATAATATAGAATAGAATAATAATAATAATAAAATAAACAGAAATATTTCCCTGCTCAGAATTAGGAAATAGAATACTTCTTCTGTAGTATATTCCATATTAGAACGGAATTCCTTTGCCATTCAATGTCCTTGCTTAGATTTTGCTTGACATTTTCTCACTATGTGGATTGTTAGGTTTTGTTTGTTTTATGTGGTTTTTGTATTTTGCTGGAAATAGGTGCATTTCTGATAAAGAAGTGATTGATTTGACTGTATAAAAAAGGATTAAAGGGATTTCCTGGAAGGAGGCTTTGGTATAACTCAACCAAGGGAAGAGAAAGCAAAAGCTAAGGCTACTTGATAAAGCATCTTCATGCTTAGTCTGAGAGAGAATAGTTATTCTCAGTATGGTTCCCAGCTGGCAAAGTCATCCAAAAGCATAAGCCCTTTGCTTGATTCCTGTGGGCAAGTCCATAGCTTTAATTCTTTTTACCAGTCATTAAGTGCTATTCTGTAAAGATAAAAGGGAGCTAGAAAGGATTATTAAACTTCTAATAAACTGAAATAACCAAATTACTAGTTGCACCCCCATGCAATGTTTGGCAACTCTACCTATGGACACACATATACATAATTGTATTTCCAGCAAATTTTTTGGTAATAATTCTTTATTACAGCATTAATATAGCTAGAGTCATGTTTTTAATTACTGGAACTCTGGTCTGTTTATAAGTTAGTTTTGCTTTGGAGCTATAGATTTAGGTTGTATGGGGCTTGGTTCATGCTGCAGTACAGAGATGTTTCCATCAATATTTGGGGCATATAATTTCCTAAGAAGTCAACTTTATAGTTTGAATGTAAAACGCTAATACTTGTTTTATTAAATTCTCCCCAAATTTGTTTGTCTAGTATCTCTTTGGTGGTATGATATATTACACAAGCAAACCCCCAGGGAACATATTACAAAATTCAGCATTTTAAAATTCTACCTGCTTATGTATTTTAGCAAACTTAAGCTATCTGACTTATTCCTGTCACTCAGCAAACTTATTTAAAGCAAAACATAGTAAATGCCTCCAATTCTCTCTAAAGGTTCTAAAATATATACTCTCTCTGCTCATTGAAGGAGTGCTAAGGAGCTGATCCCTTCATGAGGGAACCTACAGGTTGTTGAGATGTCCTGGATATAAATATTTAAATGGACAGTTCATTTTCAGTCATTTCATAAATTTAAATATTTTTTCTCATGTATTTATTTTATTAAGGAAAAATACCATCTATTGTGGTCAAATGCCAATTTATCATTAAGTATGTTACATTGATAGGAATGTTCCAGGGAGCAATGCTTTGATGCAGGAAAGCTTTAGATAAATCACACAGTAACAGTACCTAAAATCTGTTCAGGGAGACCCAAGAGGCATTATCTGAATGAATTATTCTACTTTCCACCTCTTAGACCTTTTCCAATCTTTTCAATGTTTTTAAATACTCACCTGGCATCATGCTACAAAAGAAAAGGAGAGAAATAGGAGAGGAACAATTAACATGGTTTTTATCTGTTTGTTTATAGTTAGAAAGCTTACCAATTTTAGAATAAACACAGAGACATGACAGGGATTTACTGAAAAGCAGCCTACCATTTCCTAGTAAATACTGAATTCCATAATAAACAAGAGGGCTTGCTCTCACATTCTTTCATCTTAATTTATTTGGCAAGCATCTGGTGCATGCCTACTACATGCCAGAATCCTGCTACAAGCACTATTCTCTAGCAGTGAGTAAGATAAAGCCAATGAAATCTAATTAAACTAAAGAGCTCTGCACAGCAAAAGAAACTATCAACAGAGTAAACAGACAATCTACAGAACGGGAGAACATTTTTGCAAACTATGCATCTGACAAAGGTCTGATATCTGGCATCTGCAAGGAACCTAAATTCACAAGAAAAAAGCAAACAATTCCATTAAAAAGTGGGCAAAGGACATGAATAAACACTTTCAAAAGAAGACATACATGCGGCCAACAAGCATATGAAAAAAGCTCAACATGACTGATCATTAGAGAAATGCAAATCGAAACCACAATAAGACACCATCTCACACTAATCAGAATGACCATTATTAAAAAGTCAAAAAGTAACAGATGCTGGTGAGGCTGTGGAGAAAAAGAAACACTTATACACTGTTGGTGGGAGTATAAATTAGTTCAGCCACTGTAGAAAGTAGTGTGTCTATTCCACAAAGAGCTAAAAACAGAACTACCACTCAACCCAGACGTCAAATTACTGGGTATATACACAAAGGAATATAAATTGTTCTGTCATAAAGACACATGCACATGTATGGTTATTGTAGCACTATTCACAATAGCAAAGACATGGAATCAACCTAAATGCCCATCAATGGCAGATTGGATAAAGAAAATGAGGTACATATATACCATGGAATATTATACAGTCATACAAAAATGAAATCATGTCCTATGCAAGAAAATGGATGGAGCTGGAGGTTATTATCCTTAGCAAACTAACACAGGAACAGAAAATCAAATACGACATGTTCTTACTTGTAAGTGGGAGCTAAATGATGAGAACACATGGACACATAGAGGGGAACAACACACACTGGGGTCTATTGAAGGCTAGAGGGTGGGAGGAAGGAGAGGACCGGGAAAAATAAATAATGGGTACCAGGCTCAATACCTGAGTGCCCAAATAATCTGTACAACAAACCCCCATGACCTGAGTTTACTTACATAACAAACCTGCACATGTACCCCTGAACTTAAAAGTTAATAAATAAACAAACAAACAAAGCCCTCCTCTTATTGAGCTTACATTCTAGTTAAAGAAGGCAGCATATAAGAAAATAACATGTCAGCTGGTAATACAAACAATGCAGAAAAATACAGTTAGGTAAAGATAGAGTGGTGAGGGAAGCGTGAATGAATTGTTTTAAATAAAGTGATATGGTGAAGACTACTCATGAGGAAAACTGGAGCACAGGCAAGGAACTGAAAAAATAATCTATGTGTACATTGGAAAAAAGTACATTCCTGGCAGAGGAAACAGTAAGCACAAAAAAATCCAAGGTAAAGATATGCTTAACAGGTTCAAGCAAGAGCCAGAAGCTGATGTGACTAGAATGAGTAAATGAGGAAAGTGTACAACATAAGGTCAAAGATATCACAGGGAGACAGATGATGGCTGAGCTCATTGCCTGGGTGAAGAATGTCAAATTTTCTTCTGAATGAGAGTTGGTGTAACTGCAAGATTGCAGAGAAATGGCATGGTCTGATTCACCTATCAAAGGATTAGTTCTGCTGCTGTGTGATGAGTAAACTGTAAGGAGGCAAGAGTGGAAGCAGGCAACAGATAATTTCAGCAACAGATGATGGTGACTGTGTAGATACTTAAATAGTGACACTCTAGATATTTGGGAGTCAGGTGGAATAAGATTTTCAGATAGATGGAATCTGAGATGTAAGAGAAACAGAGCTGAGGAAGGAGGACTCAGAGTATCTGGAAAAATCTAATGGGATCATCAATGTGTCAACAACATGATTTCCCGAACACGATCCCTACTTATATTCAAAACAATGACAAAAAGTATCTAACATTTTACAGGCTTTTCCTCTCTGACTTCTTTAACCAAAAATTGAACTTTCTATTTTACTTAGTTCTTAGATACTCTAGACAAATCATGGTTCTCTCTTTCCATTGTTTTTGCCACCTACATACCGATACCTCAGCAAATGACTTCTACATTATCAAGTGTTGGCCAGGCACAATGCCTCACGCCTATAATTCCAGCACTTTGGGAGGCCAAGGCGGGCAGATCACCTGAGGTCAGAAGTTCGAGACAAGCCTGGCCAACATGGTGAAATGCCGTCTCTACTAAAAATACAAAAAAAATTAGCCAGGCGTGGTGGCGGTCACCTATAATCCCGGCTACTTGGGAGGCTGAGGCAAGAGAACTGCTTGAACCTGGGAGGCGGAGGTTGCAGTGAGCTGAAACGGTGCCATTGTACTCCAGCCTGGGCGACACAGTGGGGCTCAGTCTCAAAAAAAAAATACATTATCAAGTTTGTCATCCAAAACCAGTCAATCACAAATCTGGGAAATAAAAACTCAACTTCACTGTGGTTGGCTTTTAAATCCCTTGCACCTACAGATTCAAAAGAGTGGTAGGCAGGCATTAGATAGGAGTACCATGGCATTCTTTCTGAAGGTGCCTAAAAGCAAAGGCTAAAAAAACTCTTTAAATCTTATCAAGACAGCATTGAGGAAATACTGCAAGAATAATTAGCAGTGTCTTTAGTAGGTGAATAAGGTGAATAATTCCCTACTTGGGGCCCCTTCAGCTAATCAAGTTAACATGGTCTGAGCTACCAAAAGGGTGCGAGGGTCAGAAGTCATGCAGTGTCAGGGGGCTGGCATGCTTCCCTTCCATGTGTTTGCTGTCTATAGCTGATGTCTATCGTTAAGCTAAAGTCAAATGATCCACAGCCCATGATGAGAGGGTGACTGTTGCACAATTCTACCAGCATTCTCCCAGGTGGGTTTTGCAGATCATTAACCACATAAGATTCCCTGAGATGGAAAAAAGCTTCTCTGATCAAACAAATATAGCAAATGTTCTATCCTGCATTCCTTCTGTAAAAATTTACAATGTTCTTTCATTCGAGGTTTTCTCAAGTCCTGCGGTAACTAAACCATTAACAGCTTAACTAGCATTTCCCAAACTTGTTTTACCAATGAGTCAAGAAAACAAGAATCCTAATCTGAGAAAGGAGAAGAGGATGACCATTTAGAGACATATTGCAAAGGAAAACTGTCAAAACTTGGTGAATGATTTAATGAATGGATGAGACAGAGAGATATTGAAGATGACTTCAGTTCTAATGCTGATGACCAGAAAAGGGAGAAAAATACACATTAAGACAAATGACTTCCAAATTCTAAAAAAATTATTTTGTTTCAATTACACTCATTAGGCATGATGGCTATGTTCCATGTGCTAAATCAGGCATTAAGAACAATGAACAAGAAAGAGACTAATCTTGTATCTGCACAAGTTAGACTAAATGGACCACTATGAGAACTAGTCTGATGCATGCAGAGGAATGCCATAATTCAGGAGCACTAATATTTTACTGGGATTAAGTATTCCCTTTGAGAATATGGAAAGCATTGTTCAGGGAAGCATTCCAAGCAGTAGCATCTAAACTGAGACCTATGGGGGCAGAGCATTTTGGTCAGGTGATGAGACATATTGTTCAGACACAAAAGCAAGGCAGACAGATCAGATGAAGAGCCAGTGAGTCAGGGCTAAATTATGCAACAAAGAGAAATGCAGTTAAGTGTGAGCTCCCCACACAAGATGAAAGGGTGAAACACAGTTAAATAAACAACTGTGTGTCAACTACAACTGCAACCACGTTATAGGCACAGATATTTCTAAATGAATATAAAATCAGACTCTTTCCAAAAGAAGTCCAACACATTCATCTCACACATGAGAAGATTCTTTTAGATACTGGGGTGCCATGTAATGTGGCAGAATTAAAGGAAAGGAAATAAATCACCTTTTGCTTTGGGATCCTTCTCATATTCAAAAGGTCACTGGGGCCGGGCACGGTGGCTCACGCCTGTAATCCCAGCACTTTGGGAGGCTGAGACGGGCGGATCACGAGGTCAGAAAATTGAGACCACCCTGGCTAACATGGTGAAACCCCGTTTCTACTAAAAATACAAAAAAAAATTAGCCGGGTGTGGTGGCAGGTGCCTGTAGTCCCAGCTACTCAGGAGGCTGAGGCAGGAGAACGGCGTGAACCCTGGAGGCGGAGCTTGCAGTGAGCCGAGATCGTGCTACTGCACTCCAGCCTGGGCAACAGAGCCAGACTCCACCTCAAAAAAAAAAAAAAAAAAAATAGTAACTGGTCCTTTTTCCCACAAAAAAATTAAAAACTGTAAGTGAATAAGGCTGGGTGTACTTGCTCATGCCTGTAATCCCAGCACTTTGGAAGGCTGAGGCAAGCAAATTACTTGCGACCTGGAAGGCCAAGGTGGGCGGATCACTTGAGGCCAGGAGTTTGAAACCAGCCTGGCCAACATGGAGAAAGCCTGTCTCTACTAAAAATACAAACATTAGCCGGGTGTGGTGGTGCACACCTGTAATCCCATCTACTTGGTAGGCTGAGGCAGGAGATTCACTTGAACCCAGGAGGCAGAGGTTGCAGTAAGCTGAGATGGCACCACTGCACTCCAGCCTGGGAGACAGAGCAAGACCACACCTCGAGAAAAATAAACATAAAAAGTAAAAGACCACTGAATAACTGAATAGTTAGGAAAACTGTTAATACACTGAGGTCTGAAACATTCTTTGTTTAGAAGTCTGAACCAGATTCTTAAATACCTGACACTTTACTATGACTTCTGTCTTCCACAGCCTTTTGTAAGTGATCAAGGCATATTTCCAAATACTAGAATTTTTGCTGACATATCTGAAGGGATTAAAAGGTAACTACTAGATTTAAACAGTGAGCTTTGTAAAACTGACTGCAAGCAACTTTCTGCAGGTAACTGATCTTTTTCACTTGTTCACCTTCACACTATGATTCAGCTGAAGTTAGAAACTGTTTCTTGCCTTCAACAAGTTCTCAGACCAAGTCAGAAGGAAGAGTTCTTGTGTATCCAAGTAAACTCAATTTTTGTTTGGCGTCCATTTGCTCTTACGCTATTCTTCGAATCCCTACTGAGACCTGACAAGCTCAACATTCTGACATGCATCTTCATTTGTTATAAAAACACATTACTCATCAAAATATAAGCACATTCTCATACAGCATATTTGATATACCAGGGTGCAGCCAAATTCTAGGTGACTCTTGGTTTAAGACAACTTGAACGACTCCTTCTAACACTTTTAGCCAATTCTGCATTTGGATAGCATTCTCTGAAATGTTAAAATAACATGTAAAGGAGCATTGTCTATTTCAGGCATCAAACTTGTTCATCTTTTATAATATTCCACGAATCTGTTTTTCACTTTTCTCAAATAAAAGACAGCTTCAAACTGAAGGAGTTTTCTATTTTAAATACAATTATTAAAGTATATTGGTGTCCAGTGGGCTCAATAGAAACATGTGAAAATTTATTTTTACCTAATTGGCTATAAGGTTCAAGAATATGGCACTGTCTCCTTTACAACCTCTTTGAAATTAGAATCCCAAAAGTCAGGGGAAAGGGCTGATTCACATCTGTGACCTATTGGCCCCTGGGTGACAGGGACTAGGTCTCATTCACTGCTGTGTCCCCAGTGTTTAGCATAAACCTCACAATTTTGGGAAACTAGACAACTCTAGTAAGCACTCAATATATAATTATTTAATAAGTAAACAAACTAATGCAAAGCATCAAGCTCAACAAAATAAAGCATAATAAATGGCAATGTTGGGCTGCGATGCATTCTGGGAAAGGAGCAGCACCAAATCCAAGATGGCAGCCAGCAGAAGGTTGATGAAGGAGCTTGAAGAAATACGCAAATGCGGAATGAAAAACTTCCATAACTTCCAGGTGGATGGAGCTAATTTACTGACTTGGCAAGAGCTTATTGTTGCTGACAACACTCCATATAAGGGGGCCTTCAGAATCGAAATCAACATTACAGCAGAGTACCCATTCAAACCACCGAAGATCACACTTAAAGATCTGTCACCCAAACGTCCTCTAAAAGGGGCAGTTCTGTCTGTCAGTAATTAGTGCTGAAAACCGGAAGCCAGCAACTAAAACTGACCAAGTAATCCAGTCCTTCATAACACTGGTGAATGACCCCCAGCCTAAGCATCCACTTCGAGCTGACCTAGCTGAATAATACTCTAAGGACTGTAAAAATTTCTGTAAGAATGCGGAAGTTTACAGAGAAATATGGGGAAAAGCAACCGGTGGACTAAAATCTGCCATGATTGGTTCTAGTAAGTGTGAGCAGAGACCCCATGCAGTGCATTCAGACACCCCACATAACAGGACTCTGTGGAAACTGACACGTGCCACCGTCTACCGTGCTGGCAGTTACTAACTTTCTACAGTTTTCTTAATCAGAAGTGTTCTAGGCAACCTGTAAATAAAGGATTAAAAATTTAAGATGTTCTAAAAAATAAATAAAAATAAAAAATAAATGGCAATGTCTGTAAATGAAACAAACTCTGGTTGGAAAAACAAAAATGTGGTGTTGAAATATTTTGCTGTATTTTGCCTCATAAGATTTTATTTTCTTAAGCAACTATTAAAATGAATTAAGATTTGTCTAACATTTAAAAGAACTGGAATAACACAGATTATTACTTCATCAAAAGGCAGAATCACTAGGAGAAGAAGTGATTCCTCTATATTCCAATCTTCTCTTTCTAGGGGACAATTTGAGAGGGAAATCTTTTCACTATTTAGGTCTGGACTATCGTGTTAATAAAATATGATGTTGAAATGGCTAAATCACATTGGCTGCTATGCAATACATTTTTTTAGCTACAGCATTGCTTTTACAAAGTAGCTTTTACATACTTAGCAATCCAGCAGGTGATAAACACATATGTTAAGAAGGATTAATGCACTTTAATGGAGGAAGTAGGAAACCAAAATAAATTCCATTTAAAGAGATTAACTGAATCTTTTGTAACAGGATCTCTTTTAAAATGCATGGAAACAGACATCTGTAAACTGTCTTCTTTCAAAATGTAATGTGGCAATCCCAACTACTCAGGAAGCTAGGGAATGGGGAATGCTTGAGCCCAAAAGTTTGACACCTGCCAGGGCAACACAGCAAGACTCCACCTCAAAAAAAAAAAAAAACTTTTTAAATAAAAACCTTAAATAATGAAATGCAGATTACCCTTTACAAATAAAATTTTTTAGTGAATTTAAGAAACATCAGTATCATCAATATTAGAAATTATGTAGGTAAGTGCCTGCATTCATATCCAAATTCATGAAAAGAGAAGGCAACTATTCATGTTTTGAAAACCAAGGCATAAAACTAAAATGTCTTAACTCTAAGTTACTTTGGAGTACTTTATTCAGGAAAGTCTGCTAACAAAAGTAACAGACCTACCTCAGAATTTTTGTAGGTTACAATATTGTCCTCTTCACTAATCCACCCCTTGCCCCGGCTGCCCGCCCAAGGCAGAGGTTTGTTCTTGTTGCCCGGACTGTAGTGCATTGGCACGATCTTGGCTCACTGCAACCTCTGCCTCCCAGGTTCAAGTGATTCTCCTGTCTCAGCCTCCTGAGTAGCTGGGATAACAGGCGTCCACCACTACTCCTGGTATTTTTAGTGAGACAGGGTTTCACCATGTTGCCCAGGCTGGTCTCAAACTCCTGACCCCAGGTGATCCACCTGCCTCAGCCTCCCAAAGTGCTAGGATTACAGGCATGAGTCACCACCTCTTCACTAATTTTATCTCATGTTTTTGTGTGAATGGAATTCACTGTCTACTTTGTAAGGATGATCATCAGTTTCCTAGAATGGACAGCCTTAGTATTACTAATGGAGTTTTAATATATGGTTAACGGGTTCCTCGCCGTGACTTCCCATCTCAGTAAATGACTGATCCATCCTTCCAGTCTCTCTGAATACAAACCCATCAGTGTAAGAGAATGTAGGGAAAACCAGTGTTTCTCCTGCTCTCACACATCACTCAACACTTCTGACACCAGATTCTTCAACAGACACCAGCTGAGCATCCTCTAATTCGATTCAATCCTAACACTATCCACCTGGACATAGCATCACCCCTCAGTCCCTCATGACTGCACCCCTCTTCAGATGCCAATTCCAAATCTCAGGTTGCGACTTGTACTTCGACCAACCAGCTATAAATCAGAGATCCTATAAACCACCTCTTTGGGTTTGATTACTTTTCCAGAGCAGCTCACAGAATTCAGAGAAACATTTCATATATATTTACCCATTTATTATTTAAAAAATTACAAAGCATATGAATGAACAGCCAGTTGGAGAGCTGCATGGGGTGAGGTATAGGAGAAAGGGTGCAGAGCTCCCATGTCCTCCCTGGGTGGGTGTGCCACCTTCTAGGAACCTCTACATGTTCAGCTATCCAGAAGTTCTCTGAACCCGTCCTTTAGGATTTACATAGAGGCTTCAATTCTACAGGTATGACTGACTGCACCACTGGCCACTGGTAATCAACGCAACCTTCAGCCCCGCAGAGGCTGAGGTGGGGCTGAAAGTCCTATCCCCTGATCCTGCCTTGGTCTTTCTGGTGAGCAGCCCCATCCAGAAGTTACAAAGGGGCCTCCAGCCATTAGTCGTCTTATTAGCATACAAAGGATATTCTTGTCAAGGGTTTTAGGAGCTGTGTGACAGAAAACAGGGAATGAAGACCAAATACATATTTTACAATATCAGAATTAGCAAATTCAACTGGCTCTACTTTTAGAATATCCTCCTACCACCTTCACTGTCATCTCCAAGCCACTGTTATCTCTCACCTGGATGGCTTGCAAGAGAGAGGCTTGTCTCATGCTGCCTCCTTTGCCCATCTACAATCTCTGTTCCAGTTTCTCTTCTCAAGAGCAAGTGAAATGATGCCACTCCTCTGCAATGTCTTGATCAGAATAAAATCCACATTCCTCCATATGTCTGGCACAGGCTTCCAGGGTGTTTCTCACTGCTGCCTTCATGACCTCTTATCATAACACTCTCGCCCTTGCTCCACTGATGCGCCCTCACCTGTGAGATTTACGCTTCCTGTTTCTTCTGCTTGGACTGCATTTCCCTCAGCCATCCACATGGTTCTCATTTCCTTGCTTCTTTCAGAGAACTATGCAATCACCCCTTACCAGTTTGTGTCTCCCTGATCAACCTATATAAGATAGCACACATCCCCCATAACTACCTACAGATAACACTCAGTCTGCTTTTCTTCACAGCATTTATTCCTCCAAATACATTATTAGCTAGTAGAATGAAATTTTAAATGAATAGAAGATCTACCTCTTCTTTTTTTTTTTTTTTCTCCTGTTAGGATAGCAGTTATTTTTATTTTTATTTTTATTATACTTTATGTTCTAGGGTACATGTACATAACGTGCAGGTTTGTTACATATGCATACTTGTGCCATGTTGGTGTGCTGCACCCATCAACTCGTCAGTACCCATCAATTCGTCATTTATATCAGGTATAACTCCCAGATCTACCTCTTCTTAATTGGAATTCTAAATACTTAGGGTAGAGTCTGGCACACAGTAGGCAGAGAACTAATGGTCCCTAAAAAGTACTGACAAATCAAGAAGAGAATAAGATGATGTGTACCTGGCATCCAGGACACAAACTCCAGTGGTAACAAGAACACTGTCCCCACTACTCACCATCCTTATTCCCGACCTTCCTCGAATGTGAGATTACCTCCAAGAATTAGCCTTCTTGCCAACTGTTAGCTTAAATACCATGAACTATAACACATAATGAAGCTGGAGGAAAGCAGAAAAAATAATGTTTACCCTCACCCCATCTGAAAACAGTCAACACACGATTCCTCACTCAGTAGGCACTCAATAATACATGACTGTCTGAAAGCACGACCATTTTTATTTTACTAGAGAGGAAAGCAGAACGAGACAGATGACATTTTCTCACGACTTGAGCTTATACATTTGGAAGGAAGAAAGCAGTTGTAGTAAGAGAGGCAGGCTCTTCAAATTCTCACAAAACACAAATTCCTAGTTTTGCTTTGGATGGGAAGGGCTTCATTTCAGGCACGTTGGGGAGAAAGGGCAAAGGGAAAAATGCTCAGACTATGCTATTTTTAAGTTATTTGGTAAGAATGGCTATTTTTCCCTCTGATATTCTTGAACCACCCCAACGTCATGTTTCCATGCACTGCTGTCTGGACGCTATCAAAGGCACAGCTCTGAGGTGAAAGGAAGGAGTCAGTCATATGCTCATCTTCTCACATGCTGCTACCACTGCTGATTTTTTTAAAAGCTTTGTGACCTAGAAAGGAGATGTACGGTATGAATGATGCACGGACTGCAGAGAGCATAGGGCGTCATCAGTCTATTTATACCTCCAGGAAGGAAAAAATGAGTACAGGGCAATGGCTCTATATTCCAAGGACTGAGTATGCAAAGATTATCTGGAAGAAACAATAAACACCACAGTGAGGGCGGCATTTATGTCATCAGTGAGAAAGAAAACGTGAGGCCATATTCCCGTGTTCCTTGATCGTTCCAAAATTCTGTTGACTTTTAAAGAATTTCAAGTTGATCCCCTGATATTTCCCATGACTGCATAAAGCATCCCAAATCTGAGTTAAAGACACTGCCACCCACATTTTAATACAGCTTCACCTCATATGTGCATATGTATTTACATTTAGCTATAATCGATAGTCATTTGGATATACTATAAGTCCCGAGGGAAAGTTTTCCAGGGTTAAGAAAGTATTTGGAAAATCCTTACAGTTACTTATGTTACTTAACTCCAAAAAGGGGGAAAATGAGATTTACTCAGATTTGTACAATATGATACAAAAAAAAATTCTCAAGGTGTGTAGTTCATTTATTTCCCCTAAGATGTGAAATCTTTCCAGGACAAAGCAGGGGAAAAGCACCCAGGCCCAGCTGCTAACAGTTATTCCTGCATCACTAGAAAATTTAATGCCAGGCTTTACCTCTCAACTTCCATTTGTTTCTAATGTAAGCAGTATAACATGGAGCCTAACAGAAATGATGTTCTGAAACATACCCATTTTGCTCTTTTGCAACCCGTTTATTTGTGCAATTACTGCCAATTTCACTTGCTGTGGAGTTATTTTACTAGCAGTGGCGATGGGTTTGATGACAGCTGGCCACAGTATGAGGTGTTTTCTAAGGTTTGACACTAGGTATTTCCTAGTGCAAAATTTACTGATCCCACATAGGCTCCAACCTAGAGCTAGGATTCCTTAATGGAACACAAACTGATTTACTTTGAATACACTCAAGCTTCACAGCAAACACTTCCTGTTTCTATTACTGTCCAAGTCTTCTTACCATGTCTGGGGCAGACAATTTAAGACTTGATTCCTCACCCTTTCCCTTCATCTGCTGAAATCTCATTTAGTTTTAATGCACCAGGGATGCACTGGTATTTCATCCTATGCACTCCTTCCACAGCCTGACCCATAAAGGGCTGACACTGAGTCTTAGCTTGTTCAGATCAGAGAGAATTAACACTTTTATTTCTTTAATTTCAAAAGCTTCCAAGGTAACTTTTGAGCTTGTAAATGTCAATCAATTGTTGTCAAGACAATTATATTCTTAACCCAGCTGCTACATATAGGAAACATAGAGACTAACAGAAACTCAATGAATTTAGAATTAAAACAGTAAGTTTATCTGATTGACTATGCTTCTCAAAATATAAATGGATGATACAAATTAACACAAGCAATTCATTTTATTTGGTTTGGTTTTGGTTTTTGAATGGGTTTTTGGGTTTAAGAGGCATTGCCCTTTGTTTATGTGTATTCAGTGTCAGAAAGGAAAAGTGAGCAGTGTGAAGTCTTATTAGATGGAAGACAGGTTTAAAGGTTTAATGCATGGGGAAAACTGATATTCATGATGGACAGGTCAGGAGCTGGAAAGCAGGGATAAAGAAAGCAGAAAAGAAAAGAAAACTCAGCTACATGTACTCTGTAAGTGAAACTAACAGGTACTTGTTAAATATTGGCTGGTTGATTACACAATGGAGGGGAAAGGAACGGCATGCTGTATCATCTTTAAAGACTCCTCTACATGTGCCACACTACTATGAATAGGAAATTGTTTTTCCTGTGCTCAATAATTGTAGAGCTCTCTCGTCTCTTAACTTTTTGCTACATAAACCAGTCCTGCAAGGTCCTCCCTCCTTCTTTTCCTTCTCTCATATTGCCATGGGGGAGCTCACCAAAGGAGTCTGCCTTCAAATGGAGATAAACCTAGCACAAACAAAATCAGTTGTGCTTTCAATAGGTTATTGAAGTGCAAATATTTGAAGGGAGATTTAAACAATTTGGCAAATTTTCTGAGAGGCAGAGTAATGATGTTCCATAAGAAAATTTGCTAAATGAAAATAAGTAAAATAATACCTATTCCTCTTTTCAAAAAGAAATTTCATTTTCATGGAATTAGGGTTTTTTATGATTTCCATATTTAATCCATAACTCACGCTAATGTCTCTGTTTATAATTTTCAACGTAATCACTGTGAGGCAAAAGGAAACAAAGGGACCTACACAGACATATTTAATGTACACACAGCAAATGAAAATAGTCTTATGCAATTTTTAAAACGCTAGTCAAAAGAATGACTAGAGGGAAAATGGCGCTGGCCATGCTGGTGTTAGTGGTTCCGCCGTGGCCTGCGGCCCGGGGCCTGCTTCGAAACTACTGGGAGCGACTGCTGCGGAAGCTTCCGCAGAGCCGGCCAGGCTTTCCCAGTCCTCCGTGGGGACCAGCATTAGCAGTACAGGGCCCAGCCATATTTACAGAGCCAGCAAATGATACTAGCGGAAGTAAAGAGAATTCCAGCCTTTTGGATAGTATGTTTTGGATGGCAGCTCCCAAAAATAGACGCACCATTGAAGTTAACCGGTGTAGGAGAAGAAACCCGCAGAAGCTTATTAAAGTTAAGAACAATATAGACGTTTGTCCTGAATGTGGTCACCTGAAACAGAAACATGTCCTTTGTGCCTACTGCTATGAAAAGGTGCGCAAGGAGACTGCAGAAATCAGACGACAGATAGGGAAACAAGAAGGGGGCCCTTTTAAGGCTCCCACCGTAGAGACTATGGTGCTGTACACGGGAGAGACGCCATTTGAACAAGATCAAGGCAAGAGGATCATTGAACGAGACAGAAAGCGACCATCCTGGTTTACCCAGAATTGACACCAAAGATGTTAAAAGGATAACTTCATAGTAAATCATTTCTCCTGAAATAGAGGAACATTCTTTATGTTGTTGTGCTTGTTTTTAAATCATCAGTATAGTTTAACACATTCTTTCTAAGCAGTTTTGTGTGGGATAATTTGGAGAATATATTATGAGTAAACTCTGAAAATTTTGTTTATCCAAAGGCTCAATGGATTATGTTTCTATTATATACAAGGTTTTAAGTGAACCTAAAATTTCCAGAACAAAAATAAAAAAATTAAAATTTATAGCAAAAAAAAAAAAAAAAAAAGAATGACTAGTAAAATTTTTTGAAGGAAACAGATATTTCTTTTGATTTCCTAATTTTATGTCTGTATCCTAAGTCACACTGACAGTCATCATTCATTCTAAAAAAAAAAAATGAAGTATTACCTAAATAGCTTATGTCAGCATT
The DNA here is from genome assembly GCF_009764315.1 of Trachypithecus francoisi. Lineage (NCBI taxonomy): Eukaryota > Metazoa > Chordata > Mammalia > Primates > Cercopithecidae > Trachypithecus > Trachypithecus francoisi. The sequence goes on from NW_022681456.1 coordinate 110,890,495, forward strand.
CATTGTTAAATAAGTACATTTGTAATTCCTCCTGTCACCCATATCCCCTTACATATCTATGCAGATAGTTAAGCTCCTATATCCAAGTTCGGAGTTAGGAATACAGTGGTACAATTTATCAATATCCATAGATAGGACAGGGTAAGATTTCCTCTCACTTAACATTTATATTAAATCTCCCTCAAATCAATTTCTATATAATTTATTGCAAAAAGAAATAAAAACCAGCAGTTAGTGCTGACAAATTAAACTAGGGGCAAATACATACTAAATATATACATTTATATATTTACATTTGTATATGTATATTTATATATACATTTATATATTTTACACCTATACAGGAGCATTTCATTGTAGAATTTTGACTCATGCAAACTCTGTTCACTACCATTGACTGATAAATTATTTATGAAAGATGATCATGACCTCCCTTAAAAAAAAAGGATCCCTCAAAGCATGATATATTTCTAAGAATAATGCAACCTATTTTCTGTGACACTGCTTTCTTCAATACTATCAGTGGATGGACGATATAGTTTTAACACATTTTTGTGCCACGGCCATGAAATGCTCACATTTATTGCGTTAAGTCTAAGCATATGCTTCAATATTCAGTGTTTTCAACTGAGATGATGATTTTAAAAGATACAATCTCACATCTTTAGGATTTTTTCAGTTTTCACTTCCAAACTGCAACATTTGACTTGACACTTTTACCAACTACTATTGAACATAAATTTTCTAAAGAATTGTCTTACAATTTCAGATCTTTAACACACTGCAGTGCTGTTAACTATTTCCATGTGTCTCCCACTTTCAGCCACGTGGTAGGACTGTGCTTCCCTGTCTCCTTGACATTTGGTGAGGCCATGCGGGGTCAGTGAAATGTATGCACAAGTGGAATGCATCACTACCAGCCAGAAGTGCTAAGAACCAGCATGTGACTACCATGTTCTCTCCCTCTCCTAAGTGATTGTGAAAGCACATGTCAAGTGGAGCTTCCTTCAGAGGTAACTACGATAAGCAGAGTCTTCCTTTCAATCTACACAAACAAGAGGGAAATCTTTTTTGTTGTAAGCCATTACAATATTTGTGGTGGTTGTTACTGCAAGATAGCTTAGCCTATCCTAACTAATAGACAAAACAGGTCACGGTTACGGGTCACACACTGGAAATTTGGGGAAAAAATTACATTAGATAATTGTAAAAGCCATTTTAATATGGAATAGGTAGTGTCAATGATTGAATTCCATTTTGGTGTAGAACCACATATCTGGAAACAGATTTTCAAATTTTTATGAAGAAGAGGGTAAAGAAGCCGTTCAATACTTCACAATAAATGACAAAAGCAGAGCAGAATAGATGGACCCAGAAATGCAAAAAGGTCATCCAGGAGGAAGCACTAACCTAAGGAAAAGCAGAGGAAGACGGCAAGGAGATTTCAGAGAAAGGAAAGTACTTACAAATGAAGCTATAGAGATTGGCAGGGCCTTGTACATCATGGAAAGAACAAGAAAGGCATGCTATGGGCCCTGAGAGCCCTGTAGGATTGTAAGCACATGTACTATACAATCAGACCTGTAATTCCAAACGGTTTGTGTAGGTAGTTTAAAGGCAGGGTTAAAGAGAAGGATGGGTGAGATGAGACAGAGTAATTGGGAAGAACACATTACTCACTCTGCTCAAAAACATCCTATGAGTGACCACAGCTTACAGAATGAAATATCCCTCCTTTCCCCTGTTACCAAATACCAATACCAACATCAGGGAACAGAGATTGGTGGTCAAGACCCCAGTCCCTGGTTTCAAGTTCATCTGCTTCCACATAATAGTTGTATCATGTCCTGAATTCTTTATCTGTACATTTCTACTTCTTAGGTTTACCATGAAAGTGAAATAATTTATGTAAAATGCTTATGTTGGCAAAGTACCTGGCTCTTAGTGAGAATTAACTTGTCAATCGAATGCATTTTATGACCCATGACATAATTGCACTATTCTTCTTCAATACCATATTTTTTTTTTACTCTTCTTCTCCTAATGATGTTGCCTTTGACTATGTCTTTCTCAGGTCTCTCCCTGTTCAAATTCCACTCACCCGTCAGAACCCACACAATGACTATCTGCTCCATGAAGGATCCTACTCAATGACTACTCTACTCCATGAATGCTCCCTTTGCCTCAGGAAATAATCTCTTTCAAGTCTGAACTATAACAGTTTCTAATTGCTTCATGGTACTTAATTCTATATTATTTGCAGAATTTATTTTTCTCAATTATGTTCTATTTTTCCTTTAACCAGTATTTCTTCTTATGTATCCACTATACTCCCAACAGTACTTTGTGGCAGTGCCTTGAACTTACTCAGCTTCACTGTTGAATAATTCAAGGAATTAGATCCAATCCTAGCATATAATTTCATTATAATTTATTTGTATGATACATAATGTTTTATGCATGTGTCAGAAACAATTTCACAAAACGGGTACTTTTCTCCCTCCTTTTACTTATAAATAATCAAAGGTGAGATAGGTGAAGTCATTCTAAAATGGCATGGCATATTGATAAGGAATCTCAAAAGAATATATCCATATCTGATGGAAAACCTCTAGCTCCAGGAGCAGAAAGGGAAGAAAGCTAAGCTTCCACAGTGAGTTAGATCACATTCTTCATTCCACAGGCATAAAGATGTCACAAAGTAGATAAGGGTCCTTGTAAACAACTGGCTGTTAACAAATAGTTTTATTTTTCCCCAGACTCTACCACCAAGTAAACCTACTGTTCCTTGATACCCTTTGTCCAGGCTGTAGTAAACAAGTACTCAAGAAGTGTTACATAAGTAATGTGACTTATTGAGAAATAGATTTGTACTTGAAAAGAACTATGAATAGAGTTGCACTTAGCCCTTGTAGTTTGATCATTGTAACGTGAAAAAGATACAGCCTATCCCAGTTCTTTTGGCTTAAGTGACCAAATAAAATTAAAAGGGACTTGGAGAATAATTTTGCTTACCACTCTGATTTCAACTTTTCTGAAATAGGCTTTGAATATTAACGTCTACTTCACAAACTTTTCACTACACTCAGTCGCAAGCAACCCACAGGATCACGGAGCCATGCCACCAATTTCTTTTTCCTTATAATTACATTAAAGTTTAAGTCTTTTGGGGGCCAAAAATCAAATCCTAACTACTCCTTGTAAAACCTGGAGCAGGGCAATATCCTACACACCATCACTTTTTCATACCTCACCACACTGTTAACTCTTTGAAATGTCCCTTGCACAGGTTTCTCTCACACTCATTAGACTCAGAGCTTAATCAGATTTCCTTGGATCTTACACCATACAATGACTTTTAAATTGTCATCATTTTTATACAGTACCCAAATAAAAACAATCAAAGAATGTACACAGAACAATTATGGATTGTGAAAGTTGATATCAACTTAGATATTGATATCAAAATATGTAGGGAAATTATCATTTATGTAGAGTTATTTAACCAAAAAATGTGGTCACAAAAGCAAAGCTCTACTAGATAGTGTTAGCTGTCTGTTCCTATTTTTTCCAGACTGACTTATGCAATATCCTGATGTTTAGAACTATTCTGTCATGGAAAATCTGTCTCTAGGGTGGGGCGAGAGGAGGGTGTCCCATTTTCCTTTTAAAGTTATAATAAGAAGCAGACAAACAATATAATAAACTTGTACTTTGCAAACATTGTGCAAATGCATTGCAAGGCTACAAGGTAAAGACAGAAATACGCATTTTAAAATAAAAACTTAGCAGACACCCATTTTGCTCACAGCATGAACAATACATTAAAATCAAAACATTTTGCCTTATAAGCAGTCAGCAATAACCAGTGATCTGAATATTTTTAAGTGCAATAGGTCATACGTCAAATGGAGTTTATTTCATTTTCCTCAAATGCTACTGTAGAAATTTAAAGACTATGAAGAAATAATAATTTCCCTTTTCATGAAGATAAAGAATCAATGAGTATAATAAAACTTCATTCAGGTTTTTGCCTCTTCTATGTTGACTACATGATATGTGGATATAATTCATACTGAATGTCATAAACTAATGTTAGGAAAAAGTAAATTTAGAGTACCTTTGCAACTGAGTCTTGGTCTCTTCAAAAAGTGAACCTTTCTGCTTTTATCCCTTTTCTTGCAAAGCTAAGGAAAGCCCTTTTTAAAAGTCCTATTGTTATTTTCTAGATTATTACAGAAAAATTATATTTTGAAGCTACAGATTTCATTTTTTTAACATTCAAAACTGACTTAAGGATGGAACACATTGGTCAGGCACAGCTACTCACAACTATAATCCCAGCACTTTGACAGGCTGAGGCAGACAGATCACTTGAGATCAGGAGTTTGAGACCAGCCTGGTCAACATGGTGAAACCCCATCTCTACTAAAAATACAAAAACATTAGCCAGGCATGGTGGTACGTGCCTATAGTCCCAGTCACTTGGGAGGCTGAAACAGGAGAATCGCTTTAACCTGGGAGGTGGAGGCAGGAGAATCGCTTGAACCTGGGAAGTGGAGGTTGCAGTGAGCCAATATTGTGCCACTGCACTTCAGCCTGGGAGACAAAGCAAGACTCCATCTCACAAAAAAAACGAAAAAAAGACAACATCTTAGGTGACAAGCGAATCCAAGAATCATGGGTCTGGCTCAGTGATTGAAAGTCATTATTGGACTAGAAGCAAGGCACATCTCTGAACTTTAGTTGTGTCAGAGGAAACATGCTAACTCACATCACAGTAAGTCCATATCCTGTGTGATAAAGATATTATAACAGAAAGCTAAATCACTCCAACATTTCTACTTTACAGTATGTGCCTGAATGCATACCATATTTGCCTGTACTATATTTTGCATTGCTTTTTAAATGAATAACTTTTGAACCATATTTTCTCATATTACTAAATCACTAAGTGCAATGTCAACATCTGAAAATAATTATTTCTGTGTATTCACATAACCTTGGAATGCTGAGAAACGTATTTGGCTTGAGACACAGCATAACAGCCATGACAACTCCGCCTTAACATTATATACAGCAGACTTCTTTAAGGGAGGAATTACCATGTGGTTAAAGCCTTATAGTAAACACTGAAAAGCTGGCTGTGCTGAAGATAAATTGAAATTTTAGGGGGCTGAACACCTGTGGATACTTAGGAGCTTCCTTAAAAGATAAATAGCTATAACTTAGAGCACTCTGGAGAAAATGGAACTAATTCTTTTTAGCAACAATCTACAGCCAAGAATAGGAAGAATTCTCTACAGAGAATCAGTTATCAGAGACCCCCAAGAAAGGTCTTAACATTCGCAACAGCCTTGCACAGGGCTGCTTTGTACAACAATTGTAACAAAATGATTTCCTGCTTTGATTGGTTATCTTATTGGAAAAAAATTCTTTTTCTTTATATAAAAAGAGGTTTAGCTAAAATTGGGGGAAAATGGCTTTATTTAATATAAACAACCCTCAATTTAGTTTGTTTCAACCTTTCAAGCCATGCACTCAAAGGCATGTCTACTCGGATAAAGTGTTAGCTGTGTGAGTACAAGTCTATTTCCATTATAGGCCTTGACAAAGTTAGGACACATTACCCCTCTAAATCTCATGTTGAACTGTAATCCTCAGTGTTGGAGGTAGGGCCTGATTAGAGGTGATGAAATCATGGGAGCAGGTTTCTCATGAATGACTTGGTGCTGTTATCATATTAGTAAGTTTGTTCTCCCAAAATCTGGTTGTTTATGACTGTGTGGCACCCCCCGTGTTCACTTTGCTCCCTTTCTCGCCATGTGACACACCTGCTCCTGCTTCCCTTCTGCCATGAGTAAAAACTTCCAGAGGCCTCCCCAAAAGCCGAGCAGAGGCCAGCTTGTACAGTCCGCAGAACCGTGAGCCAATTAAGCCTCCTTTCTTTATAATTGACCGAGCCTCAGGTATGGGTATTTATCGCACATCATCCAACACTCTCAACTTTGTTCAGTAGCACAGTCCAGATGTGTAGTCAATACTCAAAGGAATCAAATAGCATCACACACACACACACACACACACACACACACACACACACTTAAATTTTACCCAGGACTCCAGGCAGGAGGGAAAAAGAAAAGAGGAAAAAGAAGAAAAGTCATAATTATTAAAACTGTAGAGAAGGTATGATTAAAAATTAGCTTTACCATCCTGCAAAGAAAAGCAGTGTTCTAAGGGGAAAGCTAGTTCAATATCATTTAATCCTAAACCTTGCCATGGCTGGAAGTGAGGGCTAATTTGCCATTACATGTAAAAGGTTTGGGTGTCTGAAGAACTACGTCCAATTTTCAAATACGCACATGATCTTTATCGAGGATTTAAGCCTCCCTTGCTCTCAATTCCCGTCTACAAGAAAAAGAGTATGTTTTATAAAACCACCTGATCTCTTGAGAATGTACATTTCCTGGAACTGGGAACAGGCAGAGTAAGGCAGTCCTTATTCAATTCCCTCAGAGAGCAAAGGTGACTAGAAACCAGAATCCTGGAGATGAAATCATTCATATCTCCTGATAAACTCCCAGTTCCTCTCACTAAATATTTTTCTCCCTAATCCCAGACACTATAACTGTCAGTCATTTCTGGTCTGTTATTCCAATATGAGGAGTCTGACTTAAGTGCCATAAAAGTCTTGGGAAAAAAACATTTTTGAACACTGGTGGGCTCAGGGGACTGATAATGGAATATGAACCTTTCACCTCTAAAATGGTTCCTTGGGAACAGAAAGCAGCATAGCTTTTTCTTTTTTTCTTTTTTTTTTTTTAGTATAGCCCCTCCCCCCCCACCCAATCCCCCATTCTCCCAGGTGGTGCTAAAACATCTAGCAGCTGCTGTGATTGAAGCTGTAACTTCCTAAAGAGTCTTTTGGAATGATCAGGGTAGTTTTAGAAATCTATCCACTTCTCTGCTTAGGAAAATTTGCATACAATAAATGTGGAGATTTTCTTAAAATGCAGATTTTGACCCAGTCATCTGGAGTGGAACCTGAGACGTTGCATTTCTAGTAGCTCCCAGGTAATGCTGATTCTGTTGTCAAGTCTTACTTTGAGTAACGAGGATCAATCCCACCTTTACCTATGTAATTAAATTTGAGGGACACCAGAAAAATTCCTCCCACACCAAAAATCTCAATCTTGCCCATCTAAAGCAATACAAGAAATTAAAAAAAAAGCAGGGGTGGGAGGGGAGAACAAAGTTCAGTTTCCCTTATTTAAATTGTTTGCCCAGCTCTGACACTATATTGTACTAAGAATGGTTAGTCCTCACTTGCGGTCTAAAATTTAATCACCCCAGCTTTGTGCCTGTATTACAGTATGAAAGCAACTGAGTATTTATCATGTGATCCTTACAAGAGCTGTGAGTTCAGCAGAGCAAACAGAATTACCATTTTAGAAAAGGAGAAAATAGATTGGTCAAGGTAAGCAACTTACTCACGGCCTCCTTACTAGGGATCCAGGAACCATACTCAAAGATTTGACTCCCAAATCTAGAGCATGTCCATAGTAATAGTACTTTTCCTATCACCAATCTTCCTACCTCCCAGACAAATTTTCTTTGACATTGTTACACTATTGTCCCAGCAGTTGTGTAACCAGGAAAAAAAAAAGAGTATCAGTGGAATCTGGGGTTGTTCCAGGTTCACTATTTCAGTACATACTGCACCTTAGATGATTTTTTTTTTTTTTTTGCGACAGAGTCTCGCTCTGTCGCACAGGTTGGAGTGCAGTGGCCCTATCTCTGCTCACTGCAAGCTCTGCCTCCTGAGTTCACGCCATTCTCCTGCCTCAGCCTCCCAAGTAGCTGGGACTACAGGTGCCCGCCACCACGCCCAGCTAATTTTTTATATTTTTAGTAGAGACGGGGTTTCACCACGTTAGCCAGGATGTTCTCAAACTCCTGACCTCGTGATCCACCTGCCTCAGCCTCCCAAAGTGCTGGGATTACAGGCGTGAGCCACCGCGCCCAGACAGATGATATTTTTTAAATCTGGAAGACAAGCCTAAATTCTATTGAATGACATAGAAGAATTAAGATTCTAAGATTTCATTCAACAGCAGAGGAATATTTTTAATCAACCTGAATACAAATGTTGGTCAGAGATAATCGATGTTAGTAATGGAATGAAAATGTTCTATGACCAAGAATCGCACAGTGACTCTACAGTAACAAGGAATGCGGTAGGAATTCCCTATGACAGGGTGAGAAATGAGAAGCACCTCCAAGTTCAAGGCCCCCCAGGACATCTCTGCTTTGTTTGCTGCTGCGCTCCAGCACGCAGGAAAATGCTTACTATGTAGTAGGTGCTCCATACATATTTTAAAATCAAATGAATACCTGAAGTCTTACTTCAACAATACACAATGTAATAAATGCTGAAATGTCTTTAAACATGGAACCCTCATTTCTTTCATAGTGGATTCTTTTTCACATTAATATGAATGAAAAGTTGCTTCAAAGTTTTTAATCCTTGGGATGACTAGAGACATTTTGCTCTTCCCAAACTAAAAATTACTCTGTAGCATCTGAAAAAATATGATCCCAACGGAATAAATCCCACTCTATACAAATAGCATATTGACTCAATAAGGGAAAGCCAAGGGCTCATACTGTTTTCAAGTCTATTCTTCATGATATTGTGGGAGCTTAATTTCTGATTTCTCCCTAGATCTTAGCTCAGTCAGCATTTCATGAAATAAATACAGTTTCTTCTCAGCCCCACTTAGTTCCCCTTCTTAGATGTCATATGATTTTATATGTATTTGCTTTACCTGTCCCTGCTACTAGACTATGCTCCCTCTCAGCACAGGAATCAGGGCTGCTTTTGTTAACAGGTGTAGTCCTCACACCTGCCTAGTCCTGATCCTTACCAGGTCTAGGAGTTACTAAAAGCTAGCAAACACTCTCTAAAAACATTTAATTCTAAACAGCCTCCCTGGCTCTCCCCTTAAATGAAGACGGATAACAGCAGAGGTTTTGTCTATAGTTTGAATACACACAATACCCCACACAAATTCAAAGCCCCTATGGAATTTCAACGGAAACAAAGTCCAAGTTTCCAACATTGCAAATGCATGCTCCCATCTTGGTCCAGAGAGGATTTAGGGTACAGGCAATCAGCAGTCATGAGCAAAAACAGGTAGCAGTCAAGACTATTATAAGAGAAACTCAGCTGAAATGCAGGGGGGAAAAAAGTCACCTTCAATAGTAAAGTCTTGATTTGACAAATCAACAAAGATAAAGCATGTTAATGGTATTTTAAAAGAATACTAATGTTGCACATTATTTTAACAATGTGGGAGCCTAACACCACCTACATCAGAAACACTGAGTCTGAGGAAGAACAAATCAAATTCAAGTTAAATGAGACCTGATCTCAGAGTGGAAATAAGTAATTGATCACCCAATTTTTCTACTAGTAATTCTTATTCAGTATTAGAGTGGGAGAAGATGACTATACTTAAAACATTGGGACCATGTAGGAATTTTATCTACACGTGATCTCTCTCCACAATCCATGAGAAATTACAGTATCTTTGAAGTCTTAGAAAACATTCTACAACAATGAATCTGAAGGCAAAATTGTGACAGAGAAGACATATATTCTGTCTATGTAGTTACAGAACTATCCTTCCAGCAGTTACATGCTCTTCTTAACCTTACTAAAATTACATTGTGTATTTTTTTAAAAAAAACTTATGCTGTTCTTAAAATTCTGACAGTAAAATATGTACAGTATTTATAAAAAGTTAACTTGAGTCTTGAATTTATTAAAAACCAAATTGCAGACAAAATAAATTAGAAATAAACAGCTTCCTTGAGAGAGTAGTGTCAATGTTTGTCAAATTTTTCACATATTTAAAGTCATCTTACACATAGAGACCCCAAGCAGTACCCAAGATAATAACATACATTACCACTAATTGCTGTAATTACCAAGCCTGTGTGCCACTTTCATATCCTATATATCTCAACTTTTTTTCTACATCATAATGTATTCTCAGAGTGCAATGAACACTTGTCTTGTTTCATTTCAGGAACGCATAGTCTCTAGTTTTTCTAAGGGGCAGGGTGAGCTGTCCATAATCTTTCTCCCTTCCTGGAGTGTTTTATTCCTCTCCCATGTGAGCCAGTGTCACAGGTCTGCTGTGTCCCACCAAAGTTTGGTTGTACAGTGATTCCACTGCTCTTTGAAGGGAACAGTTCAAAAAAGATCAGTCAGGTTAATAAAAGGAGGATTTTTGGAGGCTGCTGGGAAAGTTCTTCCTCACTCTTCATCTATTCATTGTTATGGTTGAATATGAGGTTCAGAGGTGCTTCAATTACATTGTTTCATTTAGAGGAGGGCAACATCAAGAGAATTTGAGAGAATTGAGAAAATGGAGCCAGAACTCCTTGATGGAGTCACCCTTAAGACCCTCTAGACTTCCATCTGTGAGATAATATACTTTGGTTATTAAAATGTATATCACTTTTAGTTGGGTTTTCTACTCCAGTACAAAAAAAAGCATACTGAAAGATAAATTTTTATTACTTAATAACCATTTACCTAAGTTTCAAGAACAAGTTCTTCTAGTAAATGCCTTAATAAATTGAATATTGCTTTTGAAATGTAACACAGGTTTTAAAAAATATTGCTCAGAAAGTAGGTGAAATAAACTAAGAAATTTGCACTCTGAATTTTTATGAAGGTATGGAAAAAGGAAAGAAGAGAAAAATAATTGAAGCTCTTCCTCTTTTTTTGACCTGCTTTATTAAGGTATGATTGACATACAAAAAGCTATACATATTAAATATATACAACTTGATGAGTTTGGAGATAAGCATATACTTGTGAAACAATCACCACTATCTGTGCCATAAACCTATCCATCACCTCCAGAAGTTTCCTCCCATCTTTTTTTGTGATAAGAACAAAATATAAAATCTACCCTCTTTTTAAGTCTACAACACAGTATGTACTGTTAACTGTCGGCAATATACTGCACAGATCTTTAGAACTTACTCGTATCTTGTATAACCAAAACTGTTTACCCTTTGACTAATACCTCCCCATTTCACCCTCTTCACTTTTTAGGAAATTTTCCAGCATCTCATATAAGCCCAGAAACATAGTAAGAATTCAACAATATCTAGAAAGTAAATTATTTATTATTTGCTTTTCTGTCATTGAAAAGAGTGTCTAAGTATCTGGTAAACCAGGAAATCAGAGCCATGCCACTTTTCTGTGACTTTAAGCAACAATTTAACCACCTTAGGGCCTTTACTTGTTTCTCTATAAATAAAAACATCTTTTCTAGTTCAAATATTTCATTATCACTGGCATATTATCACTGCTTTTGGCAAAAGATTTGCAAAAAAAGAAACCATGCTGTTAAGCAATCATTTTAAAAGTGCTTACAGATTAATACTTGAAGTCAGGTCACCAGGCCACTTAATTTCATTTGTTTTAAAATTTTGCCTTAATACTCAGCAAACAGAAACTTATGAACCTTACAACAACTGCAAAATGTGTTATTAAACTATTAAATGAACATATTTTCTTTCAAAAGGTTTATACACAATTGAGAAGATAGGGCACATAGTGATCTCTGATTCTATGATTTCTTTTAGTTTTTGTTCTTTAAATTAATTTCAAATAATTGAATAATATAATACCATGAAAATTCAGACATACTATAGGTACATATACGTCAAAATAGCAGTGAGGAATGTGTACGTGCACGTGTGCGTGTGTGTATGTGTTTTACTGACTAGTCACTATTTGACAGGCAAGGCCCAGTTTCCTAACACTTAATTCTTTTGATTGAATTTAATCCTCACAGTAACTTAAATGCCCCCAACTTAAACATAAGGACCATTCTCAGAAAGGCAGCTAAGGAAACTAACGTCATGAAACTAACAAAATCCTTTCTCTCCACGATCTCTTAAGATCGTGTATACAATCCTCATACTCTCAAATGATGAGAACTTTTTCCCACATGAACAAACATGGCGGAACAACATTTCTGTGAAGAACAACAACAAAAAAATTATCCGATAAACCTAATGGAAAAACTTCTCAGAAATTAAAATATACAAAACCTTTTTTTTTTTTCTTTTTGGTTCATTCATTCTCCATACAACCTTATTTCATTCTGTATCTTTTATTTTGAAAATATATAATCAACCTGTTTCAGACATATTTATAGAACGGCAAACCCATAAACATGTAAACTTTATATTGGGGTAGTAATAAAGATGGGCAGATAATATTTCTTCCCACAAATGAGACAAACTGAGGGAAATATTACTCTCTCAGAACTTGGTGGAGGGAATAGAGATTTTTAAAAAATCTTCCAACAAACCAGAATATTTAACTATTGTCCCAGTAACTGCAGCCCAGAAAGGGTGACTTGCCTGGAACTGAGGAGTAAGATATCTGTAGCCCTGTATAAGAACGTGGATTTAAAGAAGTTTTTACAATAAACTTATCCCTCTCCACAAAGCAGCAAAGCAACAACACCACAAAAAGAGGCCAAAAATGTTACCTTCACTACAACAGGATTCTTCCAAGCACAGTGAAATTGTGTTTATATATACTAAAAGTGGAGAACTGAAGGGCTCAGGAATTCAGGCTGCAGCCAACGCTTCTATACACACCAGGTTACAAATCATGGAAAAATGCAGTATTTTAGTATAAAATGCAAAATTTCTATATAGTAGCCCATCTCAACTTTGCTTACTTTCATGGTTTTGCAAATATTCCTTCGAGGGCAGTGTTTTACATTTTGTTCTTCAATAGGAAAATAATGCCCCCTACCCCCAAAACAATTAAAAATTGAGTAATTCACCTCTAAAAGAGGTAATTTTGCTTCAGACAAAAGAAAAACTAGTTAAAAAAAAACAGAGGACTCATTTAAGGTATGATGTTTATCAAGAACTAAGGGATGATACCAAATCATTGATATCAGCAAAAACTTCCTTGATTAAAACAAATACCTTTCTGAAGAAAGTTTCTCTTCCTTTAGGGACAGATACTTCTGGATGAAAAATCAAAAAAATGACTGACTTCAAAAATTTTTAACGTGTACTCTTTCTCAAAGGCCAGTTATTTGGATTAACTTTGATAGACAATGAAACAATAATGCTCAGCCATAAATATTTTAATCTTTTTCAACCATGTTTAAGCAATAGAGTCACCTTGAAGGAGTTTCTCCGATTAAGTGTACTGTTCTCTTAAAATGCCTTTGTACAAATATGTTCACTTCAGAAAGCGACAGTGGCAAACAGTTAAATACCATATGCTACAAGTCATGGAAAAAAAGAGTTTAACTACAGTTCACATAAAACTGAGAACTCAAAGGAAGGTTATTTTGAAAACATACACAAAGAAATTTTTAAAACATTTAGGGCTTTTCGGAGTTCAAGCCTACAACCGTGTGGCAAAATGTAGCAGATGTTGGCATTTGGATGCTGGAGGGATGTCAAAATGACATAAAAACAAATCAGTATCTAAGATGTATGGAACATGGATTTGATGTTTTAGTATCTGAAACAAAATAAGAAACTGAAATGATGAAGGTAAAAAATAAAACATCAACAATAACTGCAAAAATTAAACACACTTTTCTATTGTCCAAATCTATATATTTCAACTTTCTCTTTCATAATCCCTCACCTCCCAGCATGTTTTGAATGCAGCAGGTGCTAACTAAAGTATTCAGCGATATCTACCTTCTAAATTAAAGTGAGTCTATTATATTACTTAGAACCATTTCTCTATCCCACAGAGTTAGTTTGGTGCAGATTGCTCTAGGCTTAGGAGAGCAAGTCACAGAGCTTCAGAAACACAGATGTGATCAATGCGATATTCACAACTAAACAGCCTTGCATTCAAAATATTCTTCATACCACTATTCTCTCAAATTTTTCACCATTTGAAAAAGGGCTGTAGCCTGCAGCACTCTACCAGGGAACAATTTGAGGCAAGGGTTAATAATAAGATAACACAGTCAAAAGAGTAACTGAAGAAAAAAAGAAGGAAAACAGAAGCCAAACCCACGTATGCTATTTTTCTGACCTCTATTTATCAATAGAACATATGGGCTTAATTGTAGATGTCAACTTTACAGGATTGAGGAATACCTAGAAACCCCGTAAAGCAATTCACTATGTTATGTATTTCATCTTCACATCATTTCCTTTACTGGAGGTATAAATGTATAGAGATTTTGAGAGTTCTGTTTTATGCATGTTTTTGCAAATTCAACTTCACAAAAGTGCGTTATGTTTACTTTGTGTTAAGCGTTGTATATGTAGGTAAAAACACTGAAATTTTCTCAATAAATGAAGAGATGCTCTTTTGTACATTTGCATTTGTGAAATATAAAATTTCTTGAGATCTCGCTCTTTGGGTGACTATATATACTTTGGTAACCTATTACAGTTTTTGATGGATCTTGTCAAAAGAATCAGGTTGTTCATTATATTATTTCAGATGACCGAAGTTAGAAGGCTGTTGCATACAACTATCAATCATAGTGATATGCGTTTATACATTGTCCTTTTTTGATCTACTTCTTTATAAGGACAGTTCATCTTCCCATAACTATTATACTAGTATGACTGCCATTAGCATACTTCAGCGTTTATGTGTGCAAAAGTATGTATGTTGTTATTGCATATTTTGTTGTGTAAAGTGGCCTATATTCTGTTTTTACATTTCTTAACTAAATCCTCTTTTTAAAATATAAATAAATACCTTTAAAATAATATTTTAGGCAGGGCGCAGTGGCTCACGCCTGTAATCCCAGCACTTTGGGAGGTCAAGATGGGCAGATCACGAGGTCAGGAGATCCAGACCATTCTGGCGAACACGGTGAAACCCCATCTCTACTAAAAATACAAAAAATTAGCCGGGTGTGGTGGCGGGCGCCTGTAGGGCCAGCTACTCAGGAGGCTGAGGCAGGAGAATGGCGTAAACCCGGGAGGTGGAGCTTGCAGTGAGCGGAGATCGCACCACTGCACTCCAGCCTGGGCGACAGGGCGAGACTCCGTCTCAAGAAAAAAAAAGTTTAATTTTTTTTCAGAATTACATTTTCAGGATTTTGATGTTTTGGGGATTGTGATTTTCTGGATTTTACACTTTAGAGATTTTACTCTTCTGGGATTTTAACATTCAGAATTATGACATTTGGAATTGTGTCTTTTGGGATCATGACCAGCTCCCAATTTAGCCAACCAGAATTACCTAATTGGATATATAGAAACAATTCCTT
Organism: Trachypithecus francoisi; assembly: GCF_009764315.1. Classification (NCBI taxonomy): domain Eukaryota; kingdom Metazoa; phylum Chordata; class Mammalia; order Primates; family Cercopithecidae; genus Trachypithecus; species Trachypithecus francoisi. The sequence goes on from NW_022681456.1 coordinate 110,905,815, forward strand.
AAATGTGTCCACTTTTGATTCAAATAAATTTATTATTGACTTGAATGATGTGGGATTACTATAATATATTCTAGATTATAACAAAACGGTATTATCCAATGCCACAAAAGAAAAAAAAACATGACTGTGCATTTTAATTCTGGATTTAGATAGTCTATTTAGATTTTATATAGTCTATCTTATGAAAAAATACATACATTATAAATGTATTAAATGTTTTAAATTACCTGTTTCCTATAAAAATATAAAATTATAAAGCCTATTTATTGCTTTTTCCAATCAATTATACAAATTGCTGAAATTGAACATAATCCAATGTCTTAAACTTAGTAATATTAATACAGAATGGCTGATATTCTGACAAGATGAATTTAAAGGAATTCTAAGAGCTAGCATATATCTAACCGTAAGTAGAGCTTATTTCAAGATACAAGAATGAAATATGTAAAGAAAAACATGCCTGTAAAACACAAAGTCAGTTTCCAAGGTCATACTATAGCTATCTTCTATTATATTTCCCAGTAACACACTTTCATTTCACTCAATCCTTAAAAATAAACCTTAGTGTACTGGTACAAACCTCAAATATCGTCCACAATAAAATTCAAAAGCACACAACATTTCAACCCCTCTTAGATAAAAAGCAACTAGAGTTCAGGGACACACACCATGGTTTTTCTCTGATCAGTTCCCAACACAATACAATATTCAATGAGTCCTGTATGTAACTATTTTGCTGACATGCATGAAAGAATTCTTAATTACCTGCTGAACCTAAATTAGTAGAATTTCTGAAATTTGGGAAAATAACATATTACCCTGTGTCCCTTCTTCATCCAATGTTCCTTCATCCATTCTTACGATTTCCAAACTAGACTGAATAAAAGTAAACCAATGATACAGACTTTTAGCGTCTTTCTTAGAATAACCAATAGTGCCATCAAGTCTAATTTCAACCATCCATGCAATCATAGAACAGCCCTACAATTTTAATGAATTTTTCTGGGGATTTAATTCCTTTACTGCCCCATCCCAATGAGGATATGAATGCAAAAATCTTATTTTAGTGAATGTAACTGAATGTAAGCTTCAGCCGTATACAGGAATTCTTATATCACTGCAAGACTCAGCACTGATACCCATTAGTTTTCACCCTTAATACTGAGTAAAAATATACATGCTACTTTCATTATATTGATTCTACTCTTTCTTTTCTAGGGCAATACATAAGTGTGTCCATTTTTCTAAATGACAACCTTATAAATAATTGGAGACAAGTGTTTTAGTTCCTATTAGTCTTCTCTACATTACACAGTCCCACTTCCTCCATTTTTCATATTTCCAGACTTCTGGCACTCCAGTTTGTCAAAGTCTTTCCTAAAATTATGGTGTCTTGGACGGAACACGGTATTCCAACCGTGATCCAGCCAGTGTGAAGTACGTCAACCATGTTACTTCCCATGCTGTGGACACTCTTATTTCTATTTATACTGCCTAAGGAATTCTTAAGGGTTTTTTATTCTTTTTTTTCTCTTTTAAGCAGTTGCAACATACAGTTGGCTCATATTAAGTCTGTAGTCAAGTAAAAGCTGCAGATGTTTTTCACAAACTGAAAATTTTCATATTCAGTTCTCACTCGGAGCCAGCAACCACGAACTCTAGTAACAAGCAGAGAACTCAGATGTGTAGTTGCCTGAATGAGGGATAAATACGTGAGATACTCCACTATAGTTTGTTACGAAAGCTCTTTTAGTTGCCATTCTAATTGCTTAAAATTCAATCGACAGCATTAAGTATATTACTTCAAAGAAGTCTTGAATATTCAAATACATACTTCTGTATCTTATTACTTATTTTGTATTGAATATGTGCCAGTCCCTATTCTAAAAGCTCTGAACTTATTTTTTAGTAATTAAAGTAATCGGAATAACAACTCTATGAAATAGGTGTCATACATATTTAACAGATGAAGAAACTGAAGCACAGACAATTTAAGTCACTTACCACAAATCACACAGCCTGTAAGAAGCAGAGCCAGGATTTAAAATCAGGTTAGTCTCTTCCAGAATTGAGGCTCATAATCATTATATTCTGCTGCTTCTCTACAAATGCTTGGTGAAATAGGCATAGTGCCAGACACTTGGGAAAGTAATATAATATCATCATTGTCATCATCATATTTCTATATGTTTGTCTTAGTTCTCTTAAATAGAACTATGCTAAGCAACACAGAAATAGGTCATAGACAATTTGAGAATGACTTTATATTCAATCCTAAATATGAAAGTCACTTTTCGGGGCTGTTAAAAAGGATTAGAAAATTAACATCTATAAAGCACTTAGAATAATGTCTGGCCTAACTTAAGTGCTAGCTCTTTTTAAATATCACTTTTATAAATGTATTTATTCATACAAATTTGCATATATAAATTCATATTTACAAGTCACAAAGTTTCTTATGGCAAGAAAACAATAAACATTTAAGTCAGTCATTATGAGACTTCATTTTGAAAGGTGAAATATTCTCTGTCAAGAGACACATGTTGAGACTTGAAGGAGGCAAAACCATCAGAAATACCGTATGATGAAAAAAAAACAAAATGGCTCAGTTTCTTTAGCACCCATCTTCTGGTGGAAAAAAATCCCACTGGCTTGACATATGTCACCACCTTGTTCAGTAATTAAAGACTATTCCAAAAAACATGCATTACCACCAGACATTATTGGTCACTTAGGCCATTCCAGGCGTGTGCCTCTTTTAAACACTCTAAATGGATATTTTTGGCAACCCATATGTGTTCCCGCAAATGCAAGGTTATCTAAAAACATGTTCTTTCGTCAGTTCTTTCAACTGAATGACACAGGATTCCACAGACTGTCATATTTGCCTAACATGAAATGCTACATACTATAACAGTGAAACTAAAAGCATCTCATTACTAGAATTTCCTGAGTATGCCAAGTCCTCATTTGGCTTTGAAGTGAGTTTGTTGTGTTGTGCACAGAGACATAGCACAATGTGGTACCATGAACAAAATTTAGGAGGGAATCCTATAGTCATTGCATCATGATCCACTGTCTTGATATGGTTGTTCTACTGTTGATATTGTTCTTTTCATTATTATCATCACTGTTCAGACTTATCAGTTTGTTACTGACTGGTTTTCTCTTCGGTGTGAGTGACATAAACTTGCGTATTTTTCTACGATTTTCTGATAAGCAGATATTCTGACATGTATGCCTAGCAGTTCCAACAAAAATCATCCACAAGGCAGGTGTAAACATTCTACACCACCTATCAAATATTTGTTTTGTTTTACATAAATAGGATCACATCATTTTTTATTCAACTATGAATCTATGCTAATAATTCACAATAAAATTGTTTTACAAAAATAAAATCCTGAACATATGTTTAAATTCTTAGCTTATAGAGTAATCTGCAATTCATTTATGCTCCCTTACATCTATTTGTATCTATAGAATAATTTTTCTACTAAAATCGAAACTTGTGATCTAAGGGAGGTAACTGAAAGCGGGAAAGGGGGAGATAAAAGTTGAGAGGCCTACTGATGTAAAGTATCCGTTCTCCAAATGCTTTTTCCTAGCTCATGTCTCCATTAATCACTACTTTTTCCTTTTCAACTCACAATTCAAAACTAACTACCCTATTTTATAGCCACCTTATTTTACATCAAGAACTAATATGATTACTACAATGTATTAAGAATGTCAAGCTGAGAAGCATTCTTCAAAAGTTTTACTTGCGCAGTATTTTTTAATACTGCACTTACGGTTATGCATGCAACTACAAAAATCCACTACTTTCTACCTCTGATTTGTATATGTCTCACCAAACTCCACGTAACTGAACACTGCTATTTCTTCATTCTTACACTAGATACAGTAATTCCACTCATACCCTAGTTATTGCTCACTTGGTTATTACTATAGACACTATCTGCTCTTTCTACATTTCCAATACCTAAATAATTTTTTTAAAAATCTATCTTCTGGTCACACCTTTGCCACCTGTAACCTTACCTTGGGATATGTTTGGGTAGAAGTGCATATGATCTCAGCCAGCTGGCCCTGCAAACCACCAGGACGCTATAGGAAGCTGAAGAGCTGTCTCTGGCTCACTTGCTACAGAGGGAACCAAACTGTTAAGAGGAGGCACAGTAATACCGGTGGCATAAGAAGGATGAAAACAAGGGGGAAGTTAAGCACAGATCAGCCAGCTCTAAAATCTTACACATGAGAGTCCACTTAACCTTCATAATTATTTCTAAAGCAGAATTAATGATTCTGAAAGTCTGTTTTTGAAGGAACACCTTTGTTTGTCCAGGTGCATGAGGCTGTTTTCCTCTGCCACACAGAAACAAGTTCAAGGCATTATAAAAAGTGTGCTGTGAAAAAGAAGACTTTAATCTTAGCTGTACATGTAGTGTAAAACATTTCAGGATTAAAGTCTCAAGAAAGAAGTCAACTAAAACAGATATAAGCACATATGTATAGGTGTTCACCTTGTATCTATGAAAGAGATACAGAGACAGAAAGAAAGAGAGGGATTGATTTGGGAGAAAAACTGATTTTCTGACACATACAATATCTAATTGCCATTATTTATTATATCTTTCATACCTATGAAAACACAAGGATTTATTGGGCTCAATTGTACATCTGCATATATTTCCTCTGGATATTTTATAAATATGTATACTTTATTTAAATGTTATATATAAATACATTTTGATCAATGAAAGGCCACTTTTTTCATATATCTGAATACAGAATATGGGATTATAATTTGGTACTATAAGCCAAAAATATCAAAAACCAACCCAGGCTTCATTGGCTATACATTCCAGTGATTTCCAGCATACCAAGTCTAATATCATGCCACTAAAATATTAAACTATTACTGTAACATAATTAACGTAACAAATTAGATAAAGATATCAGCATTTAAAAATTATGTCCTCCAAATATACATATAAGTGTTGGATTCTGACAGTCACAACTCAAGTTTCACAGTTTTAAGAATTGCCGCCAAGGCAAGAGATAAACATACTAGAACTAAGATTGTCTTTTAAAATTCAAATCTTTCTAAAAATATAAAAATACTCATATTTACCTTTGGGGCTGTTTAACAGCATTTGCCTATTTTCTTGGAAGAAGGGGGACACGATACACTAAGTCTATATGGAGTTATTCCACGTCCTTCTGTATGTATTTTAGAATGTGACTTTGGTAGAAACATGTCTTTTTAAATTATGGTCTTTTTCTGACAGAGAATATTTTCTAAAACAGGTCACTATTATATTACAATGGGGGCCCTTAATAATAACATGCAATGGAACAAAAAGTCTATTTTTATTCAAAGGTATTCGATTTAATATATAACCTCAACTTCATATTGAATTCCATTCTTCTGATACCCATTTGTAATTACAAAAATAAAAATGGCACTTCACGGCATGGATTGTCTTTTTAAAAGACTAAACAATAGATAGTGCCAACCTAATTTTTTTTTTTTTTTTTTTTTGAGACAGAGTCTCGCTCTGTCGCCCAGGCTGGAGTGCAGTGGTGCGATCTCGGCTCACTGCAAGCTCCACTTCTCGGGTTCACACCATTCTCCTCCCTCAGCATCCCGAGTAGCTGGGACTACAGGCGCCCACCACCCCCAGCTAATTTTTTGTATTTTTAGTAGAGATAGGGTTTCACCGTGTTAGCCAGGATGGTCTCGATCTCCTGACCTGCTGATCTGTCCACCTCAGCCTCCCAAAGTTCTGGGAATACAGGTGTGAGCCACTGCGCCCAGCCTGCCACCCTAAAATTTTAAACTAAATAGCAACCGTTCTATCAAAAATACAAGTGAAGTTGAGATTTTTCAATTATTCTTACAGAGGAAATTTATACTATTATATTCACAAAACTTGACAATTTACCTGGGAAAGAAAAACACAGTTACAACACAGCCTGAGCCAAATCATCCCAGACAGGCTATTCTCAGAGCTTGAATTTTCCAAATATTTTCCCACTCTTTACATTGCTCATTACCAATCTATGTTTTTAGGACTTCAAAGGCCAGCTATTCAAAGGAGCAAGAAGCTAGACAGACATGCAACCCGAATACCACTCTCAGGAACACAGAGTGCTCTGGCCCAGCCACAAAACCAGGACTCATTTCCCCTCTCCCACTTCCTGTTAATAGCAAAGGTTAGAAACAGATTCTGTTCCCAAGCACAAAAGTGAGCATGGTTTTTTTTTTTTATTATTATTGCCAATAAAACTCTGAGGAGTACACACAGGTACAAGTGTTTTATGCTATTTGCTTATTCTATACCAGAGTTATAAACCCTTAAGGTATATGGCAACATAATTGTTAAATTCTACAGATTAACTTGGCTGCAATTAAAGCAACACTCCTCATAGCCAATAGCATAGTCACAGTCTTGAGTTGTTATCTGGTGTGAACACAGATTTAAGTCTGATAAAGACATGTATACAAACATTAATTTATTTGATTGTCACGGTTAGAGCTCCTATTAGTATAAAATGGCTGTTGAACATCAAAACATAAAAATTGTATTTATACAATGGCAAAAATAAATGGCAGAAAAATCCACTTCTGAAAAAAATTAGAAAGATATGCAAATATATGTGCCTAAAAGTCAGTGCCACAATATATTAAGATGCCTTAATATACAGTGTAACTTGACACTAACAATTTCCAGACTCATGGAACATGTGTTTATCTAATATAACTATTCTGTTTATCAATATTATTATGGTTTTATCATTTCAGTGTCCTCTATTTTTAACCCCACCAAACTTTGTTTCTGCTCTTAAATACCTCTAATGATCAGAAAAAAAGAAAAAGACTATTTTTTGGCCCTATTCTATCAAATGGGACGATATGGAACAAGTCCAACACTCGTATACATGTCCTTCCCCTATTTTTATTAAAGTACAATTCGATTGCCTACCAGGTTTAGAACATATGAATAAAGAACAAGACATTCTTCCTTTTATTGCTCAATAACTTATCTGTAATCTGATAGCAAAGTGAAATGGACTACACCTTAACCCAGAAATGTCTAGAAGCTTGTATTTCCAGAGAACCCGGTGTGCATTCACAGGGATTTTATTTAGCACTCCACAGTCAGTCCTTCTGGGACTCTGCTCCACACAACAATAAAAAGTAAGGCCTGTGCTTTCTGTACAGTGCTCTTGAAAAAAATCACGTACCCAAGCTGTCACCTGGAGCCTACCTGTCCCTTGCAATACATGTAGAATTGCCCTAAATGTCCCCCAATTCAGCAGTCAGTTCAAAGTTTCTGACCCAACTTAACTCTTGGCCAAGGGTCCTGCTACTTGTAATTACCAGTGAAGTTTCATTCCTCTCGGATGCTAGCTTATTCCAGGATAGCCTCTACTATACATCAGTCAAACTCTGCATGAACTCAGACCATTCTTGTGTTAAAAATTACATAAAACTTGGAGGTAAGCAGTCATGAACTTGAGACTTGACTGAGTTTAGAGGGTGGAGATACGGAGGATTTACCAGTAAGAGTCACACTGCAGTTTTCTGCAAGTCCCTGTCAAGTTGCCAAGAATACTGCAAAATAGTCTCTCTCTGTAATACAGATATTCTCTCTTCTCTGAAGCCCTGGCTCCATGTGATACCTAAGCCCTTGGAAATAGGTAGAATGGGGTTCTTTCTATACTGGCACCAGTATCTAAATATTTTTCCTTATCTTTGTAAATAAAAATTATGATGACAAGTCAACAAAATATTCTTCACCTAATTTTTAAAAACATCCCTAAACTACCCCATGCCACAATTTCTCTTTGATGATATTTGATATGGTTTGGCTCTGTGTCCTCACCCAAATCTCAACTGGAATTATAATCCCCACATGTCAAGGGAGGGAGGTGACTGGATCATGGGGATGGTTTCCCCCATGCTGTTCTTGTGATAGTGAGTTCTCATGACATCCGATGGTTTTATAAGCATCTGGCATTTCTCCTGCTTGCACTTCTCTCTCCTGCCACCATGAGAAGAAGGTTCTTGTTTCCCCTTCACCTTCCACCATGATTGTAAGATTCCTGAGGCCTCCCCAGCCATATGTAACTATAAGTCAATTAAACCTCTTTTCTTTATAAATTACCGAGTCTCAGGTATTTCTTTATAGCAGTGTGAAAACAAACTAATACAATATTAGGCCAGACACAGTGGCTCACACCTGTAACACCAGCACTTTGGGAAGCCAAAGTGGGTGGATCACTTGAGGTCAGGAGTTCGAGACCAGCGTGGCCAACAAGGTGAAACCCCATCTCTACTAAACATAAAAGAATTAGCCAGGCATGGTGGCACACACCTGTAATCCCAGCTACCCTAGAGGCTGAGGCAGGAGAATCACTTGAACCCAGGAGGCAGACGTTGCAGTGAGCTGAGATCACACCACTGCACTCCAGGCTGGGTGACAGAGTGAGATTTTGTCTCAAAAAATATATATATATTAAATTTAATCATAGGGCTTTTGTATAATTTAAAATAAATTATTTATAAAGTAAATCCACTTATTTGTGGTTCTCTAATGAGTTATAGGATAATTTAATATTTATATTTTATCATGAAATGGAACAAAAACATTAGCTACATGAAGCAACATATCTTGACTTTATTTGTTGTGAAACTCGATATTTTGAGAAGCATCCTCGGTACTAAAAACACGGGGTCTTTGAGAGACCCTGTCTCTAAAATAAATTTGAAAAAAAAAAAAAAAACAGTGGGACATGATGGTGTACACCTGTAGTCCTAACTACTAGGGAGGCTGAGGCAGGAAAATCACTTGAACCTAGGAGTTCAAGCCTGCAGTGAGCTATGATCGCACCACTGCACTCCACCCTCAATGACAGAGCAAGATCCTGCCTTAAAAGAAAATAAGTTTCATCTGGTATAAGTAAAATAAATAAATAAAAAAGAAATGGCATTTAAGAAAAGCCACCTTCAATGTGTAACTCTCCCATCTCAATAGCAACCCCAAGGTGATGTCACAAGGCACTTCACGAGGTCAGGAGATCGAGACCATCCTGGCTAACACGGTGAAACCCCGTCTCTACTAAAAAATACAAAAAACTAGCCGGGTGAGGTGGCGGGCGCCTGTAGTCCCAGCTACTCAGGAGGCTGAGGCAGGAGAATGGCGGGAACCTGGGAGGCGGAGCTTGCAGTGAGCTGAGATCCGGCCACTGCACTCCAACCTGGGCGACAGAGCAAGACTCCGTCTCAAAAAAAAAAAAAAATACTACTCTAAGATTTTTAAAAGAAATTTCATCCAATTTTAATTGTTAGGTTGAAAACCATTATTTTAAAGCACAGAGGGCTTCGTTTAATCTATAACCCCACATACAGACATATATCTGAAAACGATAATCAGAAGTGCAAGCAAGAATTTACTAAAATATGCACTTCAGTATTATTTATACTGACAAAACCAGGAGATAATCGACAAGCCTAACAAGAGAGAAATACTTATATAAAATATGACACAGTCATATATGGAATACGAAGAAGCATAGAAGTAATTTCTGCAGACTTTTCATGTATAAAATGGGTTATAGCATACTGTTAATTTAAAAATATAGAACACTAATCAAAATATAATACTATCCTAGTTATGTAAAATGTAAAGGCATTAAAAAGTATTGTGGGAAAATCAACACAATATTAGTAACCATTATTTTTATTACTTTACTCTCTTATTTCAGAAAGTAAGCTAATCGAGTGTTAGGAAAACAGTTGCCATGGGCATGATACAAAAAGAAAGGAAAAAAATAGAAAGAGAGAAATCAGCAATAAATAGAACATAACTATCTTGACATTGTGTGGCTTAAAAAGAAAGCCTTTAAAAATCATCTTTTAAAAAATATAACCACATTAAATAAAATTTAAATGAAATGGCTGAGGAAAGTGTATCCTCTGAAAAGCGGAGAAAAGCTAAGATGCAGCCAGGCTGAGGTCAGTTCACAAAAACCTACCACCAAATTTGGTGTACGTCATTCAGTCAGGCCACAAACTGGGCACTCAAAACCAATGCAATCAGTCATTCCTCAAAGCAACAAGAACAGCCTTCCTTTATTGAGTACCTATTTTGTACCAGGCTTTGTGTTCAGCAGCAATATACATGCCTTGTCTCATTTAATCCTCCCGACACATTTAGGATTGATATTACTGATATCCCCTGTTTAAAGAAAGAGGAACTGAAACAGTTTAAATAACTTTATCATACCCAAGGACTAGGCAGTGACAAGAGGTCATAAGCCAACTTCTTTCTATTCCAGAAGTCTGTTGCGGAGGATGGTTTACAGGGAGGTTCTGGCGACCTGTTTTGGCCATCCTAGCTTCTCAACATAGGAAAACTGGAATAGCTCAGTGATATGGAAAATGGACTTAAGAGACAGACAGTCTGGAATTCCAATCCCGGCTCTCCCATCTACTGATTTTCTATTATTTTTATGATAATAATGTACAATTAAATCAATAACAATTATTGTTGTTACTGTAAATACATAACATTTATATGCCAGGCACATATGTGCTTTATATTAACTCATTTAATCTGTATAACAAAACTCAGAGATTATGTAAATATATGCTGCCTCGAACACTCAGTAAGTACTCAACAAATACCTGCTTTTATTATCCTACATTTTTTCATTTCTAATGTTTTATAAATCTTACCTATTATTCCTCTGTAAAACACTGGTGGGTTATATGCATACTTTCAGACTCTTAATAGGGCAATCACAAGGCTTTAATTGCCTAAATGGGCCACAGAACCATTCAAAAGCAGTTCTGGCTAGATCTGGATGGATGAACTCACATATTTCTTGATGTCTCTTCAAAGTTTTAAACAACCTTTGCCAGACAAAAGTCCAGACTTTTGGCACATATACCATAATTTTAATTTATAAAGTGCTACCACTGGAAATTAAAAATAGGATAAGTTTTACCTCTCGAGGCTATGGTTGATACTGTAATTTT